>NW_024870779.1:4762500-5962500 GCF_019054845.1 Dipodomys spectabilis
AATATTCGATAGGAAATGTACTCATTACCTTACTCATGTTACTGTAACCCCTCTGTACAACATTGTTACGATAAAAAAAAAAACCCTAAAACTAAAGGTTGGGTGCCAAGTGGCTCACACCTGTAATTCTAGCTACTCAAGAGGCTGAGATCTGAGGATCATGGTTTGAAGCCATCCCAGGCAGGAAAGTCTGTGAGACTCTGCTCTGCAATGAACCATCAAAAAACTGGAAGAGGGGGCTGGGAAGATGGCTCAGTGGTAGAGTGCTTGCTTCACGTGCACAAGGCCCTGTGTTTGATTCCTCAGGACCACATAAGCAGAAAAAGCCAGAAGTGGTGCTGTGGCTCAAGTGGTAGA
Organism: Dipodomys spectabilis; assembly: GCF_019054845.1. Taxonomy (NCBI): domain Eukaryota; kingdom Metazoa; phylum Chordata; class Mammalia; order Rodentia; family Heteromyidae; genus Dipodomys; species Dipodomys spectabilis. The sequence continues at coordinate 4,762,858 of NW_024870779.1, forward strand.
GTGCTAAACTTGAGCCAAAGAGCTGAGGGACAGCACCTAGGTTTAGAGTTTAGGCCCATGACCAGCAAAAAAAAAAAAAAAAAAAATCTGGACGTGGTGTGGCTCAAAGTGGTAGAGTGCTCGCCTTGAGCAAAAAGAGCTCAGAGATAGTGCTTAGGCCCTGAGTTCAAGCCCCACAACTGACCAGAAAAAAAAAAGGGCAAAGTCAAGTATAATGGAACATGTCTATAATCCCAGCTACTTGAAAAGAGAGGCAGGAAAATATAGGTTTGAGGCAAACCTGGGCAAAGCCTCATTCCCTCTTCTTTATTTTTTGGTCGGTTGTGGGGCTTGAACTCTGGGCCTGGGCATTGTCCCTCAGCTCTTCAGCTCAAGGCTAGCACTCTACCACTTGAGCCACAGCACCACTTCCGGCTTTTTCTGTTTATATGTTACTGAGGAATCGAACCCAGGGCCTCATGCATGCAAGGCAAGCACTCTACCACTGATCCGCCTTCCCAGCACCATCATCCCCTCTTCTACTTCTGTTTTTAGTCCTCTCCTCTCCCCCTCTCTCTTCCTCATCCTCTCCTTTTTTCTTGTTTGTTTATTTATGGTACTCTGCCTTTGAGATCCTGGTTCAATTCTCAGTATGACACACACACTAAAGGCTATGGGGACTAGAGTAGGGTTCAGTGATAGAGCAAATACTTAAAACACCTGAGTTCTTGGATACTATCCTCAACTTTATAAGAAAAAGAAAAACAAGAAAAGGAAAACAGTAAAAGACTTGAATACACAGAATAGATATATCTCCAATGATACACAAATGGTCAGCAAGTCTATACCATGTTCAACATCACTAATCAGGTAAATGCATATAGAAACTACAGTAAAAGACTGCCTCATTCCTGTTAGGATACCCATTCTTTCTTTTGTTCCAGTACTGGAACTTGAGCTCAGGGCCTCTCAACCCTTGAGTTTCTTGTTTAAGTCTAGCATTCTACACATGAACCACACCTCCATTTTTGTCTTTTTGCTGGTAAATAGGAGATAAAGAGTCTCCTGGACTTTTCGGCCCTTGATGCTTTGAACCATGATGTTTACATCTCAGCCTCTCAACTAGCTAGGATTACAGGTGTAAGCTACATGCATCCAGCAGGATCTCTTTCCCCATTTTTGTGCTGGTCCTGTGTGGAGCACATGGGCAGCAAAGATGGCGCTGGGAGGGGGTTGAGTGGGCAGAGCCTAATTTACTGGAGAGCACATGGCCAGCCAAGATGGCTCTGGGAGGGGTTGAGTGGGCAGACCCCAATTGATCTTCTGATCAGTGCCTAACCAGCCCGTGAGGGCTCAGGTGAATGATAGGGTGTGACCTTGACAGTGATTGGTTCTCTTCCTCCCTTACCATACCACCCACCCTTGTTGTCTTTAAAAGGGGCTGCTCTCTGTTAATAAACGAGTTTTTCTACCTGCTGGATTTGGCTCCCCGCTGTGTCTGATTGTCTCCTGGGCTGAGGGAGGCTAGGGAACGGGCGAGCGCCGCACTTACCTTTCCTCGGACCCCGTCCGTCTTTCGTGGGACGGACGAAGACCCAACATCTGGCGCCCAACGTGGGGCACGAAAGGAAAAGATACCGGCCGAGGCTAAGCGGTCTCTCGGGGTAAGTGAAACCCTAAATATGGGTAATGCTATATCACAGAAGAAGGAGGAGGAGGCAACATTAGGCCTAGAAGGAGTACAGGAGGACTTGGGAAGTAAAAAGGAAAAGGAAAAGGTCAAATTCAACCGGGAACGCACTATCTGTGCATGCAGGGGCGGAGGCAGCTACTCAGGTGCCCCGGACGGTCCTAGGCCCCCTCCCTATTCCCCTGATTGGACGGGAGGTACGGCGCCCTACGAGACCTGCGAGAGGGACTTGCAAAGCCCAGACCCCTACCACATGGAGGGACCAAGGGCTGAGGAAGTAACCTACTCGGAGACCTCCTCTGGAAAGGAAGGGCCACCCAAGAGCTCTGGAAAGGAAGGGCCACCCAAGAGCCCAGACTCTCGGCCACAGGATTCGCTTCCCCAAGCGTATCCGGTCAATGTGGCATCAGGGGCTAACAGGCCCTTGGAATGGTATCCATGGGAAGCTAAGGATCTTAAAGAGCTCCGCAAGGCGGTGGCGGAGGATGGCCCAAACTCTCCCTGGGCCCAGACCACTAGTTCTCAGTTTATTAAATGGTGTGCTTTCTTTAAGGAGGAATGCAGAGTGCAAGCGGAGAGTAACCGGCAGGCTCAACCAGCAAAACCTATTACTTATGCCATGCTAGCAGGGAAGGGGGAAGGGTACTCCACCGGCATCCAACAGGCCGCAATACCTGGCCCGTACTGTGACCAGGTGAGGCAGGCAGGACTTGCCGTGTGGTACAAACTAGATGATGGGCCTACTGAGTCCTCCATGGCAGAAGTGAGACAAAAACTGGGTGAGCCTCGACCTGATTTCATAGACCGAGTCCAACAGAGTGTTCACCTCAAGCTGCCGACAGGGAACCTCCGAGATCAGTTTGTAAAGCTGCTGGTCTGGGAAGGGAATGCAGACCACCGCATGGCCTGCACGGGATTGAGAGAGAGTTCCCTGAGCAGATGGGTGGTGGCCTCACAGGATGTGGGAACGCAACAGCACCAGTCCCAATCACTAGCTTTAGCTTTACAGGCTCAGGCATCTACAATGACTGAGGCCATTACTCAGGCGCTGGCAGCCCAGGGCCAAGGAACCCCAAGGCCATCAGGGAGAGGGACTTGTTTTAAATGGGGGCAGGAGGGGCACTTTAAGAGGGATTGTTTACAACAATCCCCTGCCAACTGGCCCGTGGGCAAACCGCCCCCTATACCCTGCCCCAGGGGCAGGGAGGGATACAAGTTTGATTTAGATGGGAAGTCTTTAAACTTGGGGAGGGGCATCCTCTAGCCCCTTTAACTCAAGGAGGAACCCCCTCTGCTGTGAGGCCCAGGCAGCCTTGTGGCAGGGCGACCCAGGTCCATTGGACCGTCCCCCTGGTGGACAGACTCCGCCTTAAAATGAGTATTCTCATAGGCAGAAAGAGGTTTCACTGCTTAATTGACACCGGGGCAGACCAAACCATACTCAGGGAGGAGGAAGTGCCCTTGGACTGGAAGCTTACACCTGGGCCCCCGATATTGGGGGTAGGGGGCAACTCCCATACCAAAGAAACGGTTGCCCTTATGACATGGACTAGCCCAGATGGAGAACAGGGAAGGATACGCCCTTTAGTGGCAAAGAACCTCACTGCCAATTTACTAGGGCAAGATATGCTAAGACAAATGGATGCCGTGGTCACTACAGACCATCGAGCATCATATGATGATATCCTGGATGGGGAAGAAGCACAAAGGCTTAAACAGGATCTAGAGGGAGTTAAGGAAGGGGATTTTTTTAACTTTCATAATTACAGAGAAGAACATAGGGGACCCGCTCGGGTGCACCCCCAATCCTAAAGGCCACTGCCCCCCAAGTACCTCCCATTAGGTGGAAGCCAGGAAGCCCAATCTGGGTGGAGCAGTGGCCATTGACCAAACCTAAACTTGAAGACCTCCACCTTCTGGTGGAGGAACAGATAAGCCTCGGGCATATCCGCCCTTCTATAAATCCTTGGAACACACCCGTATTTGTTATTCAAAAAGCCTCTGGGGCTTGGCGGATGCTCCAAGATCTACGGAAGGTAAATGAAAGGATGGAGCTAGTAGGAACATACCTTCAGAAAAGATTGTTTTTTTTCTATCCCTCTGCATCCAGATGACTGCGAGAAGTTTGCTTTCTCTATACCTTCTCTTAATTTCTCCCAGCCTGACCGGAGGTTTGAATGGACGGTGCTGCCACAGGGTATGGCCAATAGCCCTGCCTTCTGCCAACAATACTTGGCCACACTTTTAGGGCCTGTGCTGGGTTCAGATACCTCCCTTGCCTATGCCTACATGGATGATATAATTCTGGGGCACCGAGACCCAAGCTGCCTGGAGGGCCTTCTGGCCCAGGTCCTCGACATACTAAAAAAGGGGGGTTTTACCATAGCCCTTAATAAAATTCAAAAGGTAGCTCCTTTTAAGGTGCTCGGGACCCACCTTACCTTGACTCAGGCCAGCCCCCTTAAGCCTTTGCTGGATATTCCAGCCTCTCTAACCTTAACCCAACTTCAGAGTCTTTTAGGGGAAATCAATTGGCTGTTGCCATGGGTTTCTGTCCCTAAAGATAGTCTTGTGCCCTTATTTGCCCTGCTAAAAGACAGGATGCCACAAGAAGTTATTACAATTACAGACAGCCATAGGGCAATATTTTTGCAGTTCCAAAAAGCCCTGGACGAAGTTTCCCTAAAGAGGTATTCTATTAGTGAGCCCATTTCCCTTTGGTTGTTTGCAGGGGTCACATTAATATCTGCAGTTTTAACTCAAAATGGGGAGCCATTAGAGTGGGTTCACACTCCCCTGGGGGGCACACCTCGGGTGTACTCTCAAGCAGACCAACTTGCAGATGCTATTGTGAAGGGAAGGACTCAAGCCCAAAGGCATTATGGCCTCGACCCTCACTCCATTGTTTTTCCTTTTCGGATGGCAGACGTTGAGTGGCTCACTCGAGCCAATGCTCGTCTTGCTCTCTCCTTGGAGGGGTTTCTAGGCCAAACTGACTGCCATTATGGGCCATCCAAATGGACTGTCATGTTATGGCGACTTCCCCTCAAAATACCATCCCTATTTTCTCCTACGCCTATTCCTGGCGCCCTCCATGTTTTTACTGACGGAGGTAAAGCGGGCTCTGCATATGCAGCCCTTGAGGAACAACAAAAGACCCCGAGCCAACAAAGATTTCAACCTTGTCAAGGGTCAGCACAATATAAGGAAATGCTGGCCGTAATTATGGCTCTTCAGGACATTCAAAAACCCTTTAATTTGTATGCTGATAGCCTATATATGATTAACTTGCTCCCTCATATTCCCCAGGCACATATTAAGCTGGATAAAAACCCTATTTCCCCCCTTATGGTTACCCTTAAGGGCCTATTAGAAGGGCGGGGAGCCCCTATTCATATTCAGCATTTGAGAGGGCATTCAAATCTTCCTGGGTTTTTCTCCCTAGGCAATAAGTGGGCGGACCAGTTAGCTACTGGCCCACAAGCATTAACATTACAAGAGGCTACCTGTTTGCATGATTTAACCCATATTAATTGGAGAGGTCTTCAGCATAGATTTCCTCAGATTCCTGTAAAGGACCTCAAAAGGATAGTACATACCTGTAAAACATGCCAGCCTTTCTTAAAATTACCCCCGTTACAACCCCCGGGGGTAAATCCCAGAGGCCTTAAACCCAACGTCCTCTGGCAAACGGATGTTACCCATTTCCCGGCCTTTGGTAAGTTTAAATATATCTTTGTCTCTATAGATACCTACTCAGGAGCATGCTGGGCCACAGCACATACTGGAGAAAGAACTAAACATTCACAAGCACATTTTCTTCAATGCTTTGCTACCTTGGGTCTACCAGCACAAGTTAAAACCGATAATGGACCCTGTTTTGTTAGCAAAGCAATGTTAGAGTTTTTTGACAAATGGCATATTAATCATACTACAGGAATTCCCTATAATCCCCAAGGCCAAGCAATTATAGAAAGAAATCATCAATGTCTTAAAGAGCAATTATTAAAACAAAAAATGGGAATTAGCCCCCATGTACAGTTACAGATAGCTTTGTTTACCATTAACATCTTAAATTTTTCAAAAGGGGCAACTGAATCCAGATTTCAGAAGCACTGGGGACAACTAAACCCTAAGCCCCAAGTGAGAGTCAGGTGGAAGGACCCCCTGACACAACAATGGAGAGGACCTGACCCCCTAGTTACTATGGGCAGGGGATTTGGATGCGTTTTCCCCATAGGGGAGTCTGCTCCCATTTGGATCCCTGCCAGGAACCTTAAGTTTTTACCCATTTCCTCTATACAGGAGGATGCCCAAGAATAAGCTAACCAAAGACAAAAGCCAGAAAGACAATTATTAACCATCCCCAAGGGCAACCAGCCCTTGAGAAGCTCTTGTGTTCTCTAACAATTGCAGATGGTGACACTCCAGCTGTTGGCTGTCCTGACTCCGAATCCTGTGAACGGCCCTACGGAACCTGCATCAACCTCAACCTCAACGGGTGACCTGGGCGGTGATCAATGCTGGCAATGCAGAAATCGTCAGGAGCACCACAAGAGAAGCTGTCCCTTCGAGCTGGTGGCCTGACCTTCATTTTGATCACCACCCTATGGACTGTTTAATATTTTTGTAGGAGTTAATTATTTTAATGTTACCTGCTTTAATTGTTCTTTTATTGTTAAACAACCACCTTTTGTTATGCTTTCAGCTTAGATTTTGTCCAACCCCACAGGCAAATAGCTGGATTAGAACAATCCCCACCTCTGGACTCTGAAGTGGCAAAGACTGCTATCCCATCCTTCACTAAGGTTAAAGGACTAGTAACATTTCCTGGCCTGGTAATGCTTTTGCTGATGGTTTTTTCTATGCCTTCCTTGCAATATGAGCTTAGCCAGCCAGTTATCAAGCTCCAAATGAATGAATTTTCCCCCCAGAGAGGAATCGCAGCCAGAGACGGGTAAGAGGGGGTGTCAGTCTGACCAACCTAAGACAGGGCCTTCAGCTTCGCTCTGAAGAAGTTCCCGATGACGGGTAAGGCAGACAAGGCGATCCACCCAACCTAAGACAGGCGGGTTCGCTTCTTTAAGCAAAGACGGGGGGGCGGGGGGGGGGGGGGAGATGATGTTGGGAGCAATTGGGAGCTGACAGTAAAGCTCAAAGGTCATCTTGACTCCTGTGCTAGCTTAAAGGCACATACAAGGAACTGGCGTACTTAAAAGACACCAGGTGCCCAGGAATTAGTTGAACTGCTTCGGACATTTCTAACTGTGGTGGGACTGATGTTTATTACTGTGCTAGGTGGGTCTGCCATTAAAACAAAAATAAAAGGGGGAATCTGTGGAGCACATGGGCAGCAAAGATGGCGCTGGGAGGGGGTTGAGTGGGCAGAGCCTAATTTACTGGAGAGCACATGGCCAGCCAAGATGGCTCTGGGAGGGGTTGAGTGGGCAGACCCCAATTGATCTTCTGATCAGTGCCTAACCAGCCCGTGAGGGCTCAGGTGAATGATAGGGTGTGACCTTGACAGTGATTGGTTCCTCTTCCTCCCTTACCATACCACCCACCCTTGTTGTCTTTAAAAGGGGCTGCTCTCTGTTAATAAACGAGTTTTTCTACCTGCTGGATTTGGCTCCCCGCTGTGTCTGATTGTCTCCTGGGCTGAGGGAGGCTAGGGAACGGGCCGCACTTACCTGGACGGACGAAGACCCAACAGTCCTGGGGCTTGAACTCAGGGCCTAGGCACTTTGGTGCTCAAGGCTATTGCTCGATCACTTGAGCCACTGCTCCACTTCTGGCTTTTTTTTTTTTTGGTGGTTAATTGGAGATAAGAGTCTCATGGACCTTCCTGCCTGGGCTTTGAATCTTGATTCTCAGATCTTAGTCTCCTGAGTAGCTAGGATTACAGGCCTGAGTCACCAGTGCCTAGTGAGTTTGCCCATTCTAATTTGAGATTTGAAATCAGGGGCTTGCAATGGTAAGCAAACACTATCACTGAGAGCTCTATGCTCTATGGCCACTATTAAAAAAATTTTTTTTATTGATATGTGTCAACATCTAGTGTGTTGGGGTCCTTGAGTAAGGGTCACAAAATCACCAGGACACAGGGGATGCAGCGTGCAAATAGCAATTGCCATGCATGCTGTGCTTTATTGTTAGTGGGTATTTAAAGACAAGCAAACATAATCTTTGCCAACATTTGGTCAGAAGACATTCACACAAAAAATTTCCACAGATACATTTTTGCTTGACCTATGAGACAATGTCTAGGTATATTATTATCTAAACTATTTTAAAGCAAGCTCAAACCACTTCTCCAATCTCAGGAAAATGCTTGACCAGTTGTTCATCTATGCTTAAGCAAGCAGAAGAGCTACTTCCTCAGCTCCCAGGAGTCTGTGACATGTGTTTTGAGATAGGGAGAGAGAATATTTTCCCTCTCTAGCCTGGCGTTCCAAGAGCTTTCCTAATCCCAAACACAGTCCTCAGATAATCCTGAGGCTGGAGCCTGCATCATTCTGCCCCCTCAACATAGATCCTGAGTCTTCACAGATGTAGATTGGAGAAACTGAAATCTATGTGACTGTAAGTCAGTATAACCTACTGGTTATATCATGTCCCTACTGCTATGTCATATAGTATGGAATTCTTTAAAAACAGTAACAACAACAACAAATGGTCACAGAATTCACCAGTCCTACTTCTGGGTTCAAAAAACTTAAAAGCATCCAAAAGAATCATTCAAAAGAATTCAAAGCAGAAGCCGGGCGCTGGTGGCTCACGCCTGTAATCCTAGCTACTCAGGAGGCTGAGATCTGAGGATCACGGTTCAAAGCCAGCCAGGGCAGGAGAGATGGTGAGACTCCTATCTCCAATAAACTACCAGAAAACCGGAAGTGGCGCTGTAGCTCAAGTGGTAGAGCACTCACCTTGAGCTGAAGAGCTGAGGGACAGCGCCCAAGCCCAGAGTTCAAGCCCCACAGCCGACAAAAAAAAAAAAAAAAAAAAGAATTCAAAGCAGGGAGTCAAACAAATAGTTGTGTTGTATTCATACTAGTAGTATGAACAAGTGGGGTCCAGTGGTTCATGCCTGTAATCCTAGCTACTAAGAAGGGTCCCATCTGAGGATCAGGAAGCAAAGCCAGCCCCCATTAGCTAGAATTGCAGGCATGAGCTGCCACTGCTTAGTTCTGGTATAGTTTTAAGTCTTGGGAGTTCTGTAGCAGAACATTGTGTTCATCATGACTATTGTACCACAGGCTTAAAAATAGGTAAGGTCATACCTGTAATCTTTACTACTCAGGAGGCTGAGATCTGAGATCTTGGTTCAAAAGCCAGCCAAGGCAGGAAAGCCCTTGAGACTCTTATCTCCAAAAAGCTAGACGTAGAGCTGTGGCTCAAATGGTAGGGTGCAACAAAAACCAAAAGACAGCACCCAGGCCCTGAGTTCAAGCTCACTTCTATAATCCTACCTGCTCAGGAGGGTGAGATCCGAGAACCCCGATTAGAAGCCAGCCCAGGCAGAAAGGTCTGTCAGACTCATATCCCCCAATTAGCCACCTAAAAGCAGGAAGTAGAGCCATGGCACAAGTGGTGGAGGGCTAGCCTTGAGCGAAAAAGCTAAGGGACAGTGCCTAGGCCTTGAGTTCAAGCTCCAGTAACAGGCAGGCACACACCCCCCCCCCCCAGAGTTATTAACTCTAACCCAGTCGAGGGTGACTCAGAGCTGCAAAAATACCTATTTGGGAGGATGAGATCTGAGTTCAAAGAAAGCCTGGGCAGACAAACCTAAAGAGAATCTTATCTCCAAGTAACCAGCAAAATTCTGGAGGTGGAAGTGTGGTTTAAATGGTATAGAATCAGCCTCCAAACAAGAGAATGAAGCCTTGAGTTCAAGCCCCACCTGTACCATCACAAAAGGAAAAAAGTGAACACTAATACCTTAAGAGCAAAGTGTTGTAATTTATGCCCAGTCATTGTAATCATTTAAAAATGTTTTTTAAATGGATTTGTAAGTTAACATAGAACAGCATGCCATTCTCCAGCAGATCAATGATCGCGAGTAAAGTCGAACTCAGTGCGAGGCACGGCAGATGTTCCGAGCAGCTCCCCACTAAATCCCGCGGATTTCTCGGTGCTCTCCTCAAAACAAAAGGCGCCTGGAGCCTGAGCAGGTGAGGAGGCGGCACCTCGCCGAGCCTCCCCGCCCCAGGGCTCCCCGCGTCCGCCCGCGATCGGCCCCCGCCCCCGCCTCCCCGCCTCACCGATCACGACGCCCACCAGGTCGTTCTTCAGTCGGAAGCAGAGCGGCGGTTCCCGACGGCCGGCGGACCCGGCTTCCGGGGGCCCGGAAGGCTCCCTCCACTCTCCACCTCGCCTGCCCCGACTTCCTCCGCGACCTCTTCTACTGGGCTCCCCCGCCGGCCGCTGCTCCTGAGCTCGGTACCCTGCGGAGCTCCGGCGGGAAGCAACGACCCAGCGGGGGGCGTTGGCTCCTGCCGATTGTCTGGACATGGTTCTGAGAAAGATCCCGCGAGTGCCCCGTAGTTTCCGTGGGGCTCTGAGCCCGCCCGCCCCGTCGGCCGTCGTAGAAACCCTGTGCCAGGGCATCCACGCAGCCGCTACTTTAGGAGCCCGCGCGAGCCTCACCGCGCCCCGCCCTGCTCTTGCTGCGCAGCCATTGGCTCACGAGCATTGTGGGCGGGCCCCTCCCGGATTGGCCAATCCGCTCTCTTACCTGTGGGGGGGCGTGTCTTGAACTAGTGTTTAGGTACAAGTTGGCTTCCTTTTGTAGACACGGAGTCTTCCAGCGCCAGCTTTGTCTTCGTGCTACTTAATTACCAGAGCACCTGCGCTCCCCTCCACGTCAGAGCGTCGAAAACGCTTCGAACCATGCCTCAAGGACCGTACCCACATTTCCTACATACCCACATTTCCTACATAACTCAATCGGCGCACCAAGAAACTTGAAACAAGGGCGGGCTCTGGTGGCCCTCGCCTGTTATCCTAGCTACTTAGGAGGCTGAGAATGGAGGATCACAGTTTGAAGCCAGCCCGGGCAGCAAAGTCTGTGAAACGTTCACACACACACACCCCCACCCCCCGCAAATCCTGGGGCATGAACTCAGGGCCTGGGCTCTGTCCCCGAGCCTCTTTGTGCTCAATGCTAGTGCTCTACCACTTGAGTCACAGACCCACTTCCGGCTTTTTCTGAGTAGTTTATTGGAAGTAAGAGTCTCATGGGCTTTTCTGCCCTGGCAGCTTCAAATTGTGATCCTCAGATCTCAGCCTCCTGGGTAGCTAGGATTAGAGGTGAGCCACTGGTGCCCGGCTTCTGCGAGACTCTCATCTCCAATTAGCCACCCAAAAAACCTCAAGGACAGTGCCTAGGCCCTGAGATCAAGTCTCAGGACTGGCAAACACACACACACCACCACCACCACCACCACAAAAAGAAAAAAAAAACAAACCAAAGTACCTTGAAACTAAAGGTTGAAGAAAGTATTCCCCCAGGCTACTTGAGCAAGTATTTTGATATATCTATGCCTATTTTAGTGTTTAAAATGCTCTTAAGCCACAACATCTGTTAAGTGATAAACAGCTTGAAAATCACTGGCTATTGAGCTGAAGAGCTGAGGGACAGTGCCCAGGCCCAGAGTTTAGGCCCCACGACTGGACCCCCCCCCCCAAAAAAAAAGAAAATCACTGGCTAGTTTTTGGGTGCCAGTGGCTCACACCTGTAATTCCGGCTACTCAGGAGGCTGACATCTGAGAACCTCAGTTAGAAGCCAGCCCAGGTAGGAATGTCTCTGAGACTCTTATTTTCACTTAACCAGAAAAAAGTCAGAAATGGAGTTGTGGCTCAAGTAGCAGAGCACCAACCTTGAGGAAAAATGCCAAACTATGGTGGTATGAGGACATGAGTTCAAAGCCCCTGTACTAACACAACAAAAATCACTGATTTTAGAGACATTGTTCAGTGCATCACATATACTAGTCTGCATGCTTCATAGATTTGGAACTAAAGAAATAAACTGAATCAGGGTTACAAACCAGGTTTACTGACCCTGCTTTGATTAGATCACAGCTTTTGGACTTGTCTCAACAAATCTCAATTCCATTATCCATCAAACCTAGTGGACACTTACAATACTAGGTTATAATCAGGGATTGAAAAAAAAATTCAACACCTGGTCCATCTTAGGTAGAATGAGTTAAGTTGCATCCAATTAACTGTAGTAATTTTCTTTTCTTTCTTTCTTTTTTGGTTGGGTGAGTACTATGCTTTGAAGGTAGGTTCTCAAGCCTTGTGCCAGTGGCTCATGCCTGTAATCCTAGCTACTTAGGAGGCTTAAATCTGAGGATCAAGGTTCAAAGCCAGCTGGGGCAGGAAAGCTGGTGAGACTCTTATCTCCAATAAACCACTAGAAAACTGGAAGTGGTGCTGTGGCTCAAGTGGTAGAGCGCTCACCTTGAGCTGAAGAGCGCAGGGACAGCACCCGAGCCCAGAGTTCAAGCCCCACGACCGACCAAAAAAAAAAAAAAAGAAGAAGAAAGTAGGTTCTCATGTTTCCCAGGCAGATGCCCTACTGCTGAGTCAGGCCTTCAGCACTATGGTGTATACCAGTACTAGGGCTTGAATTTAAGACCTAGGCACTGTCCCTTAGCTTTTTCACTCATGCTGGCACTCTACCACCTGAGCCACAGCTCTAACTCTGACTTTAGTGATTAATTGGAGATAAGAGTTGCTTGGATTCTGTCCTGGCTAGCTTCAAACTGGGGATCCTCAGATCTCAGCTTCCTGAGTAGCTAGGATTACAAGGGATAGCCATTGGTGCCCCGTTTATAGTAACTCCTTAATTCAATCATCTCTAAAGAAATATGAATAAATTGTAGCACCTAGGGAGTATATAAAAACATAAGAAAAGTTATGTCTGTAATTTCCATTCTCAAATCCTTAGGACGGATTTTTGCTGTATTTGATTTGCTAGAATATAGCTTACATCTGCTCATGACGGGTACTATTCTGTAGTTTTCTTCTTTGGTAATGTCTTTGGTATTGAGGTAATGCTGGCCTCAGAGAGATTCTATTCCAGAAAAGATAAGCAGAATACTATAGACCTTTGGTATCTTCAGGTTTGCCTTTGAGGAAAACCTGCAGATGCTCAGGATGTATTGAGCTCTGCACTGTCATGTTCATGCTTGGTTCCTTTCTCTACATCATGGTGCTTCTAAAGATATGAAAGACATGTATCCTTTCAACAAATCAAAAAGTTTAGCCTGGCACCAGTGGCTCACACCTGTAACACTAGCTACTTAGAAAGCTGAGATCTGAGTATCACGTTTCAAAGGCAGCCAGGGCAGGAAAGTCTGTGAAACTCTTTATCTCCAATTAACCACCAGAAAACTGGAAGTGGTGCTGTGGTTCAAGTGATAACGCTGAAGAGCTCAGGGACAGAGCTTAGGCCCAGAGTTCAAGCCCCACGAACAACCAAAAACTAACACAACAAAAATCACTGATTTTAGAGACATTGTTCAGTGCATCACATACACTAGTCTGCATGCTTCATAGATTTGGAACTAAAGAAATAAACTGAATCAGGGTTACAAACCAGGTTTACTGACCCTGCTTTGATTAGATCACAGCTTTTGGACTTGTCTCAACAAATCTCAATTCCATTATCCATCAAACCTAGTGGACACTTACAATACTTACTTTATGGCTTCATTAAACATATTCTTACTTGTCGGATACCATTTGCTTTTTTTGGAGGCAAAGTTTTTGAAAACGAAGGGCAGGGAAATAGCAGATCACAGAATGATTTAAACACAGTTGGTTGGCAATAATTCAGCACTGACTGAGAGCTTGTCAATCTCAGTTAAGTAGTGGTATATGTGCATGGGAATTATTTATTTATACTTTGTTAGTACAAGGCTTTGAACTTGGCTTCAATCTCACTCAGCTTGCTTGCTTATGGTTGGCAATCTACCATTTGAGCCATGCCTGAATCAGTTTTTTGTTTTGTTTTTGTTATTGTTTTTGTAGTTGATTGGAAATGGAGTTGCTTAGAACTTTCTATCTAGGCTGGCTTGAAAAGTTGATCCTCCAGGTCTCAGATTCTACAGTAGCTAGGATTGCAAGAATGAGTGCGACGGCCTAAGCCCTAATGTGCATGGGAATTTAATTTCTTTTGTCTTTAAGATATTTCTTGAGGGCTGAGAAGTTGGCTCAATGGTAGAGTGCTTGCCTTGCATGCCTGAGGCCCTGGGTTCGATTCCTCAGCACCACATAAGCAGAAAAAAATAAAAAAGACATTTCTTGACTTTTTTTTTTTTTTTTTTTGGTGCCAGTCTTGGGGCTTGAACTCAGGGCCTGGACACTGTCCCTGAACTTCTTTTGCTCAAAACTAGTGCTTTACCACTTGAGCCACAGCTCCACTTCTTACTTTTTTTTGGTAGTAAGTTGAAGAGTCTCACAGGCTTTCTTGCCTGGTCTGGTTTTGAACCGCAATCTTCAGATCTCAGTCCCCTCAACAGGAAGGATTACATGGGTGAATCACTGGAGCCAGGCAATTTTTAACTTTTATTTTTGAAGTTTATTTTGTTCTTAATGCTGTTGTTTTAGAGGTGCTATGCAGTGCGGTTACATTTTCATATGTCAGGTAATAAGTACATTTCCTTTCACACAGTGTCATCTGTTCCCTCATTCTATCCCATTCCTTCCCTCCCATCTCTACTTTCATCAATGTCCAGTGTGCTCCACTGGTATTATTTTATACTTAGTCAAAAATTATAGGCCTGGGAATGTGGCTAAGTGGCAGAGTGCTTGCATGCATGAAGCCCTGGGTTCAATTCCTCAGTACCACGTAAACAGAAAAAGCCAGAATTGGCGCTGTGGGTCAAGTGGTAGAGTGCTAGCCTTGGCAAAAGAAGCTTAGATACACTGCCCAGGCCCTGAGTTCAAGCTCCAGGACTGGCAAAACAAATTATAATAAATCCAGGAATAAAGCAGACTTACTATACTTTCTGATACATTCTAATTCAGCAGAATTACCCTTATTCAGAAAATGTCCTCTAATGTAAAGTATACATTTTTCAGTAATAATGTAATAAAGTATGGCTCAAATGGTAGTGTTTCAGTCTTGAGTAAAACAAGCCAAGCAAGAATGGGACATCCTGAATTGAAGCCCCAGTGCCAGCACACCACAAAAACAGTGTTCCATCAAGATGATTCAGCCGCTGTAGCATGTGGACAGCTTGGGTAAGAAGTGATAGAGAGGGTGGGAGTACTGTTCATGTTTGTTGGTGGAGAAAACAGCTGAAGTGAAAACCTTTGAACTTTCTACCAGGTTTTGCAGGGAAACTAAAATTGTTCTAAGAATAAAGGCCTTTTTCATTTCTTTTTTGAAACTAAAGTTTTCCTCTTTGTTTTGTTTTTAAAAATGAGGCCAGTACTCATTATCTTGCCCATATAATTGTAACCCCTTTATACGGTATTTTCACAATAAAAAAAAAATGAGACCAGCTATTTCCTTGTGCTTGGGCTATCGATCAGCAAGTAATGATATGGATTCTACTTTCTCCAGGGTGAGAGGCGTGAGGCACAGCTGAAGTGGAAATTCCAGGAAAATGAACATTTCTGTACTTTTCACAAAACAGAGCAAAACCTATTCCTTCCGCATCTGTGACACTAAACCTTTTGTGATTAAGAAATGGTGGAGGGCTGGGAAGGTGGCTCAGTGGTAGAGTGCTTGCCTTGCATGCATGAGGCCCTGGGTTTGATTCCTCAGCACCACATAAACAGAAAAAGCCAGAAGTGGCGCTGTAGCTCAAGTGGTAGAGCGCTAGCCTTGAGCTGAAGAGCTGAGGGACAGTGCCTAGGCCTAGAGTTCAGGCCTTATGACCAGAAAAAAAAATGGTAGAGTTTCTTTTTCTTTTTTTTTTTTTTTTGGGTCCGGTCGTGGGGCCTGAACCCCAAAGTTCAAACCCCAGCAGACAAATTGGTGATAGCCTTATCTCCCAACAAAAATCCAGAAGCGGAGGTGTAGCTCAATAATAGAGCTATTAGCCTTGAGTAAAAGAGCTGAGTGAGAGTGGGAGCCCTGAGTTCAAGTGCCAGAGACAAACAACCAACCAAAATGGTGCCACCAAGTCTTGCTCAAGGTCACACCCGGAGTTCAAAGCTGTTAATGACAGCGATGGAGACAGTGAGAATGTTTAAGTCCATCCTGATATATATATATTCTGTATATACACACAAATATATATATGTATATATACATATATTTATATATATATTTATTTAAAACCAGGAAATTTCTATGAGCTAGAAATTGTGCTCAGTTCTATATTAGCATTATTTGATTTTTTCTGGACAATCCTGCAAGAATTACTGTTTTTAATTAACATTTTACTGATGAGCAAGCCAAGGAATGAGAAAGTTAAACTGTACAGTCATAGCTGGATGCTGGTGGCTCATGCCTATAATCCTAGTTGCTCAGGGGGCGATCTGAGGATCGTGGTTCAAAGCCAGGCTGGGAGAAAAGTCCCCATGAGATTCTTACTTCCAACTAACCTCTCAAAAACCAGAAGTGGGGGCTGGGAAGGTGGCTTAGTGGTAGAGCACTTGCCTTGCATGCCTGAGGCCCTGGGTTCGATTCCTCAGCACCACATAAGCAAAAAGAAAAAAGCCGGAAGTGGCGCTGTGGCTCAAGTGGTAGAGCGCTAGCCTTAAGCTGAAGAGCTGAGGGACAGCGCCCAGGCCCAGAGTTCAGGCCCCACGACCGGACCAAAAAAAAAAAAAAACAAACCAGAAGTGGTTCTGTGGCTCAAAGTGGTAGAGTTCTAGCCTTGAGCAAAGTAGCTCAGGGACAGTGCAAAGGCCTTGAGTTCAAGGCCCATGAACGGAAAAAAAAAAACAACCAAAATTGTATAGTCACATAATGCCACTTTATTGATTTATTTGTTTATTCCTATATGTGGAGATGAAGATAAAACCCAGGGCTTGAGGTATGCCAGATGAGCACTTTACAGCTGAGCTACATATTCAATCTTAGCATATTGCTTTAATTAAATACTTTGAAAAGCAGATAATTCATTATCCTCTCTCTCTTTCTCTCTGTTCTACCAGACCTTCTGAAAGCCTCCTTTTCCAGGAATTCCTAACCACAATAAGCTAAAATTATCTAATTGTGTTCAAATGATCAATGATCTAAACAATGTCTTGTCTCTACTTTTTTTTTTTCTTTTTGGTGGTCCTAGGGCTTTAACTTAGGGTCTGAGTGTTATCCCTGAGCTTTTTTGCTCAAGGCTAGCACTCTACCACTTGAGCTGAAGCTCTACTTCCATCTCTCCCCTTTCCCCCTGCCCCCGAAACCTGGGC
Source organism: Dipodomys spectabilis (assembly GCF_019054845.1). Taxonomy (NCBI): domain Eukaryota; kingdom Metazoa; phylum Chordata; class Mammalia; order Rodentia; family Heteromyidae; genus Dipodomys; species Dipodomys spectabilis. The sequence goes on from NW_024870779.1 coordinate 4,779,906, forward strand.
ACTCTCCAGCTCTTTCGCTCAAGGCTAGAGCTCTACCACTTTGAGCCACAGCACTGCTTCAGGTCTTCTGGTAGTTAATTGGAGTTTCATGGACTTTCCTTCCTGGGCTGGCTTTGAACTACAATCCTCAGATCTTAGCCTCCTGAGTAACTAGGATTATAGGTATGAGCCACTGGCTCCTGGCTTTACTTCCAGGTTTTTTGGTCATTAATTGGAATTCAAGAGTCTTATGGGGCTGGGAAGGTGGCTCAGTGGTAGAGTGCTTGCCTTGCATGCATGAGGCCCTTGGTTCGATTCCTCAGCACTACATAAGAAGAAAAAGCAGGAAGTGGTGCTGTGGCTCAAGTGGTAGAGCGCCAGCCTTGAGTTGAAGAGCCCAGGGACAGCGCCCAAGCCCAGAGTTTAGGCCCCATGATCAACAACAACAAAAATAGAGTCTTACGGACTTTTCTGCCTAGGCAGGCTTCAGCCCTAGATCCTTAGTGTCAGCCTCCTGAGTAGCTAGGATTATAGGCCTGAGCCACTGCCACCTGGCAATGCCATGTTTTTAACTAAACTTTATGGGAATCATCAAGGTCTCATTAATTATTTTGCCTCACTCTAGAACCAGGCTCCCTGTCTGTTGCTTGTTCCCTGTCAAGTATATAATTCATGTCTGTACTGCTGAAGATGGCTGGAGATGTACTGAAGTCATCTTCTCATGGCTGCCATGTAATAAATCATTCTCAGCTCTTCACCATGTCTCTTTATTTCATGTACAAGGATAAATGGCCAGACCCAACATGTGTAACTCCTGAAGTTTAACCCTGGGGTCTGAAAAACCTATGTTCATATCTATTGTATACTTGAAATGTTCCACAACAAAAAACACTTAAAAAATGTCATTATTATGAGCCTGGTGCTGGTGGCTGATACCTGTAATCCTTGCTACTCAGAAGGCTGAGATTTGAGGATCAAGGTTTACAGCCCAGCCAGGACAAGGAAAGTCAGTGAGACTCTAATCGCGAATTAACCACCAGAAAACCAGAAGTAGCACTGTGGCTCCACTGGTAGAGCACTCACCTTGAGCTGAAGAGTTCAGGGACAGCGTCCAGACCCAGAATTCAAGCCCCACAAATGACAAAAAAACAAAACAACAAAAAACAAAACAAAAAAAACCCCAGAATGACTCTAAATTAAAAAAGACCAGAGATATAACAAAGGAGGTGAATTTGACTAGACAGCACTGAAAATTAGATACTCAGGAAGGTAAGACAGGAGGATCTCAAGCTTGAGGACAGCTTAAGCTACAAAGCAAGAACATGTATCAAAAAAAAAAAAATGTCAATTGGAAGCCAGGTGCCAGTGGCTCACTCCTGTAATCCTAGCTATTCAGGAGGCTGAGATCGGAGGATCCTGGTTCAAAGCCAGCCCAGCCAGGAAAGGCCATGAGACACATCTCCAATAAACCACCAGAAAACTGGAAGTGGTAGAGCTTACATGGTAGAGTAGTAGCCTTGAGCTGAAGAGCTAAGGGACAGCGCTCAGGACCAGAGTTCAAGCCCCATGACTGACCAAAAAAAGAAAAAAAAAGTCAATTGTGAAAACTAGGAGGACTGAAAATCTAATCTTTTTTTTTTTGCCAGTCATGGGGCCTGAACTCTGGGCCTGGGTGCTGTCCCTCAGCTCTTCAACTCAAGGCTAGCACTCTACCACTTGAGCCACAGCGCTACCACCAGCTTTTCTGCTTATGTGGTGCTGAGGAATTGAACTCACGGCCTCATGCATGAAAGGCAAGCACTCTACCACAGAGCCACCTTTCCAGCCTCTGAAAAATCTAATCTGTATTAGATAGAGTACTACACTGTTCAATTTCCTGAGTGAAAAATTGTTGAATATTTAGGGTTAGGAGAATGTCATTATTCATGCTTAGGGGATCATGTTAAATTACTTGGGATAAAGCATTATGCTATCTGCTTCCAAGTAGTTCACAATAAAGGTCTATCTAGGTAGAGAGATAAAATGGAGTAAAATGTTCAGAATTGATGAAACAAAATGGAAAGTATAAAATGTAAATGTTTAGTTTTTGGCAGTCTTCCATGGGTTTAATTTTTCCCCAAATAAATACTTAGCAGAGAAAGAATACAAGAAAATATTTAATATTATAGAAAAATAAAAGACATTCATGCACTTTTTATATTGGTACTGAGGTTGAAAGCCAGGGCCTTGAACCTGCTAGGCAAGCTCTCAACTACCTGAGCCAAGCCCCCAGCCCTTTTTCTTTTATCCTTTTTCAGATAGGCTGATCTAGACCACATTCCTCCTATTTACACTTCAACTTAGCTGGGATGCCAGGTACACCACCATGCCCAGTTTTTATTGGTTGAGATGATGTCTCCTCAACTTTTAGTTCAGGTTGTCCTCTGGCTGGAAACCTCCTGATCTCTGCTTTGTGACTATAGCTAGGGTTACAAGTATGAGTCACCATACCTACCTTATATATACTTTTTTTTTTTTTAAGTGGAAGGAGAATCCTAAAAGTAATATTGAACTTTTGGTGGGAAGAGAGGATATGACAGAAAGGAGGGGATTGAAAAGGCAGATTTTTGGAATTAAAAATCCAAAATAAGATACTTAAAAAAAAATCTATCTGTGTTGGTCTCTCATGCATATGGCCCTAGCCATAAGAGTCTCATAGATTTTCCTGCCTGGGCTGGCTTTGAACCACAATTCTCAGATCTCAGCCTCCCCAGTACCTAGGATTACAGGTGTGAGCCACTGGCACCCGGCTGTCCACAGCTTTTAAACTGTTTTATGATAGTTTCAAATGTGTGATATCTTTAATAAACTGACTTTTTTGTTGTTGTTCATTCCTGGAGCTTGGCATTGTCTCTAAGCTCTTTTGCTCAAGGCTAGCACTCAACCACAGCTCCACTTCTGCCTTTCAATGGTTAATGGAGATAAGAATCTCACAGGGACTTTCTGACAGGGCTGGCTTTGAACTACAATCCTCAGATCTCAGCCGCCTGGATAGCTAGGATGATGGGCATGTGAGCCACCAGAGGCCGACTTTGAAATTCTATAAGAGATTAAGAACATGGGGAAGAAATGTACACTGATGTTGGCTGTGTTAGGATTGTGGAAATAAAATTTGTCTAACTTTTTATGTGGTCTATTATGGCCACCTGTGACATTTTGTTGAAAAAACAGGATAGAGTCACTTGAATAATTTCAAAACGGTAACCATCTGGAGAGGCAGAATCAGGAGAGGAGAGAACATTTACAGGCTCGTTGGGCCTGCTCTGGGCCTCATCTGCCTACCTGTCTTTGGAAGGGAACTGGAAAACCTTATCCTAGGCACTGACGATGATTCAATAAAAATAAATAAACTATACACATTTCCACACAGGCTGAAGTAGAATCAGCTTTACACTGTTGACCGTGACACGCTGGAGCAGAGGCCGTGAGGCTGTATATTCTGTAGCTGAGATGACGATTCAAGAGTCTCCAGGCCCCGTCATAACTAGTTCCGGGAAGAAGCGGAAGTGACTGGAGGCCGGAAGTGATTGAGAAGAGGCCCCAGCCACCATGGACCGGTGGGCCACTAAGGAGCACCCGCCCATGGGGCGGGGCTCGGGGCTCCATAAAGAGCCGGGCCTGGGAGGAAGTTGGCTCCAGCCTTTGCAGCCTAGCTTTTAGGCCATGGGTCCTCCAGACTTTAGGTCCCCTATGCTTGAAGTCGCGAGGCCTGTTGAGCCTTCGCAGAGTGGAGAGCAGCCATCTGCTGAGGCTCGTCAAGGTGGCCAGCAACCGTCTGCTGAGGCTGGACCAGGTGGACAGGAGCCGTCTCCAAACCTGGACAGACTGCTTAGGGCTCCACTTCCGTCACCTCAAGTTCGCGTCGTGCCTTGGTGGTTTCCCGTTACAGAAATGAGCCAACCTATCGTCTTCTACCTGGAGACATGGGTGGTAGAGGAGATACTTGGTGAGCTGCCCCTAATCTGAGGGCTTGGTGCCAGGTGGGGAGAGGTCAGCTGGGCCTTGCTCTACAGCCTCCATCCCCCATTTTGCAGGAGTTTCTCCCCCACCCCCAAGTCCTCAGTGCTACCCTTCCCTGGGCAGCATTCCCTTCAAATCTCGACCTGCCACTGTGCCCGCCTTAAGAGTCTCCCCTACCTTGTTTAGGTGCAAACCAATCCACCATCAACGAACTGGAATGGCTGAGTCAGGCCTTGCTGCATGTGACCAAGTTGCCCTGTGGGACAGTGGCTGAAATCACCATCTTTGGACGGCCTCGAGAGCAGAATCTCCTGAAGGGCTTTCTTCTAAGCCTAGCAGTGTGGTACAAAGAACTTAAGGTCAAGCGAGGTGAGGGGCTTTGGGAACCAGCCTGAGGAGGGAGTCCCAGGTGACCCTTGTGGCCTATTGGCCTCTCTCTAGCCTCCTTTAAACTCCTCACAACATCTTTAAGTTCCTAAACATTAGGAAACTGCAGAGCTTCTGAGGTACCCTTTAGCAGGTTTAGGGCAAGAAAGTGGAGATTAGATGGTTTCAGGTGCATCACTGCCCACCTCAGTCTTAGCAGGACCACACCATTATTCCCATAGCCAAGTTGGGTGTGGCATATCACTTCTGGGGCTTGAACTCAAGGCCTGGATGCTGTCCCTTTGATCTTTTTTTTTTTTGCTCAAGGCTAGCATTCTACCACTTGAGCAACAGCTCCACTTTTGGCTTATTAATTGCAGGTGAGAGTCTCTCAGACTTTTCTTTGAACCTCAATCCTCAGATCTCAGCGTCCTGAATAGCTAAGGGTTACATGCATGAGCCACCAGGGCCTGGCTCAGGTCCAATCTTAAAAGCTATGTGTCCAGACCTTTCCTTTTCTTTTTTGTCGGTTGTGGGGCCTGAACTCTGGACCTGGGTGCTATCCCTCAGCTCTTCAGCTCAAGGCTAGTGCTCTACCATTTGAGCCACAGTGCCACTTCTGGCTTTTTCTGCTTATGTGGTGCTGAGGAATCGAACCCAGGGCCTCATGCATGCAAGGCGAGTACTCCACCACTGAGCCACCTTCCCTGCCCTTTTTCTTTTTCTAATCACAGAACATTTTTTCTTGTGGATGACTGGTATCAATTGCTTCTTTTCCAGCTGAGAGGATGCAGCAACTTGAAGAGTTTTTGAAGAACCATGAGTAATGATCAAACACTCCCCAGCATCCTGTTTAAGACAGTTTGTCAGGAGTGTTATATAGACAGCCTTGCTTCTGCTATTTAAGTTGAAGACAAGCAAGTATTCTTAAATTGCTGTATTTGTTTTTTGCGTACCTTCAGGGATAACAAGAACTATAATAAAAGAATTTTGGGGCATCTGGCATACAAAGATATTTTTGATCACATGTAATAAAAATACATAAACCATGTAGCAGTAAGGAGTGAGTAGAAGCCTGATAGTGATTTTTTTCTCCTTTTTACATATTAAAAAAAAATCCTTAAGTGTACAAAGGGGTTTCAGTTCAACAGATTAGTTCCTGACTACAATACATCTTGAGTTCCTACCATTTATGGTCAGAGGCAGGTCCTCAAATACAGGAGTATACAATTGATTGATGTAGTTTTTTGGTGGTTGTTTGAGGTGAACTCCCTTTTTGTTGCCCAGGCTAACAGCCCACCCAACTCCTGGGCTTAAGCAGTCCTCCTACCTTAGCTTGTTCAGTAATGAGACTACAAATAGGAGGTTCTGTCCCAACTCTTTTGTTAAGAAACAATTTATGTAAACCCCTAATTGGTTTCCAAATGTTAAGATCAGGAAGAACCCACCTGAGAGCTTGTCAAAACACAATTTCCCAGGCTCTTTCTCCAGATTCTCATTCAGTACATTGAAAGGCTCACAATTTGCATTTCTAATGAGCACAAGATGTCAAGGTGACCTCTGAGGTGTTCACTTTGAAGCTGTTTCTTGATAGGGCCGAGCACCAGGCAGGCAGTCTCCAACTTGTGTGGGAGATGGATGTCTTTCCAGTGTGCTAGATGGACCTTTAGAACGCTGGGTGAAGGTGAGTTCTGCCTTGGTGTCAGCTGTATTCATTGTCTGTGATGCCACACAGGTGTTCATGGCAGACTGGGAAGCTGGTCAATTTTAATCCTACCTCAGTGACCCAACTATCTGCAAGATGGGTTCTGCACTTGTGCTGCCACTTTTGGGAACTGGAATTCTTGGGTCAGAAAGTGTCAAGAGCTCTAGGCCTTTAGAGAACATGGAGGTTGGGTTGAGTCATGCAGTTCCCTCTCCTGCTTGGCAGTAAGAGGAGCTAGCCTTTTGTAGGATTTTACATTCACACAAGTCTTAAATTGTGAGTCTTGGATTACAGGGGACAATGACCATTACCTACATTTGCTTTAATGGTCTCATATTTGCAACCTCTTGTGTATTTTTTTTGCATCCTCTTGTTTATTTTTTTTGCATAGGAAAGACTTTACTACATCAAACATTTTTTTCTGGTTTCCCATAGTGTGTGTGTGTGTGTGTGTGTGTGTGTGTGTGTGTGTGTGTGTGTGTGTGTGTGTGTGTGTGTGTGTGTGTGTGTGTGTGTGTGTGTGTGTGTGTGTGTGTGTGTGTGTGTGTGTGTGTGTGTGTGTACACATATACTAGTACTCAGAACTATGTGCTATCTCTTAGCTTTCTTTTTTTGCTCAACCTGGTACTTGACCACTTGAGCTACACTTCCACTTTTAGCTTTTATGGAAGTTAATTAGAAATGTAAGTCTCATTGACTTTTCTGATTGGGCTGGCTTCAAACCATGATCCTCAAATAACAGCCTCCTAAGTATCTGGGATTACAGGTGTAAGCCACTGGCACTTGACTCCTATTTTCTCTCTCAGATGTGTCAAATTTTCTTCAGGTGAGAATTCTACAAAGCCAATGAGTGTTTTGACTTATTTGTGGAGCAAGGTTTATGGTTAAACTTAACTTTTCAAAACTGAAATTACTGGGTGATCCTACATGCTTCCATCCTTCATATGTGGTATCAGATACTCGAATCCTAAGCTCCAGGGCCTCAGAATGTGATTTAATGTGAAGACAGAGACTTTAAAATGGCGATGGAGGTAAAATAGAGGTCATATGGCTAGTTTGTAGTCTACTATGACCAGTTCCCTATAAGAAGGGGAAATTTGGACATAGATGTGAACACAGGAAGACCATGCAAAGACACAGGAGGGGGTTTTCTGTAAGCCAAGGAGAAAGGACTTGTATTCCTAACCTCTTGACTTCTTCCATCTTGGATTTATAGGTCCTGGAACTTTTAACAACATATTCATCTAGTCTGTGGCATTTTGTTATGGCAGCCCTTTCAAACATATTTGGGTTCCTTTTGACCCACTTGCTAATACCATACTTACATTGGCAAAAGATAATTCCTTTGTTCTAGGTTTCAGACTCCAGGAGTTATACTGGATATATATTGGTTCTGCATGGAACACATACCTGTAATCATAGCTACTCAGGAGGCTGAGATATGAGGATCATGGTTGAAAGCCAGCCCAGGCAGGAAAGGCTGTGACACTCTTAATCTCCAGACAACTGGAAGTGGTGCTGTGGCTCAAGCATTAGAGCGCTTGCCTTGAGCTGAAGAGCTGAGGGACAGTGTCCAGGCCAAGTTCAAGCCCTATGACCGACCAAAAAAAAAAAAAAAAAGCATGGCTGCTTTTCCTTAGCTTTATCATTCAAAGCTGGCATTCTACCACTAGTGCCTCACCTCTACTTCTGTCTTTTTGCTGTTAATTGGAAATAAGGGTCTTATGGACTCTCCTTCCTAGGCAGGTTTTGAACTATGATCCTCAGCTCTTCTGAATAGCTAGGAATACAGGTATGATCCATGGGTGTCCAGCTTGTAGTCTTTTTTTTTTTTCTTTTGTTGGTCCTGGGGCTTGAACTCAGGGCCTGGCTGCTCTCTTTGAGCCTCTGTATGCTCTACCACTTGAGCCACAGTGCCACTTGTGGCTTTTTCTGAGTAGTTTATCAGAGATAAAAGTCTCAACAGATTTTCCTGTCTGGGCTGGCTTTGAACCATGGTCCTCGGATCTCAGTAGTAGGTAGGATTACAGGCTTAAGCCACCCATGCCCAGCAAAGCCCATAGCCTTTTTTTTTTTGGGGGGGGGGTGTCCAGTTGTGGAGCCTGAACTCTGGACCTGGGTGCTGTCCCTCAGCTCTTCAGCTCAAGGCTAGTGCTCTACCACTTGAGCCACAGAGCCACTTCTGGCTTTTATCTTTTTGCTCATGTGGTGCTGAGGAATCGAAAGCAGGGCCTCAGGCATGCAAGGCAAGCGCTCTACCACTGAGCCACCTTCCCAGCCCCAGCCCATAGTCTTTTTAACATCATATGTTACTTATGCAGGGGGAGATTTCACTGGTTTTCATGCTTGTATATAATGTATTCCAACATTGGACATTTCCTTTATAATATTGCTGGAAGTCAGTGTTTTCCAGTCTGGCCTTATCCTGATCATGCTGCCTCAGACCCCTGAATTCTGGGATGTACCACATTCTGTACATGCGCCACAACAACTGAAATGACTTTCTGGGACTATCAGTGGGTTTGCTCTCTTGAGCTCTGTCTGTCTCTGTCTGTCTTTCTGTTTGCAGCCCCGGCTGGTGTTACATTTCTAATCCTCTTGGCTTCAGCTTCTCCAGTGCTGGGACCACAAGATACGTGCCATCAGATGTGGCCTATCTCTACCTTTTGATTTTGTAGTCCAGTGCAATTATTGCTGTCATCAGATTTTCTGGTAGTTATTTGTTTTGCTGTCATATGCTTTGTTGTTCTTTATCTCTTTGTTTGCAGTAGGTAAGTAAGTTTTAGTGTTCCACTTAAATTACTTTCTTTTTGAAGTACTGGGGTTAGAACTCCAGGCCTCACTCTTGTTAAGGGAAGCATTTTACCACTGGCCCCTAGTCCTTTTTGCTTTATTTACTTTTCTGATAGGATTTCATGCTTTTTGCTTGGACTAAGACTTCCATGTAATAGACTTGTAGACATGTACCCCACTATATCTTATTTGGTTAAGATAGGGTCTCACTAATCCACTTCAAGGGAATTTGGTTAAGATAGGGTCTCACTAATCCACTTCAAGGGAATTTGGTTAAGATAGGGTCTCACTAATCCACTTCAAGGGAATGCCCCAGTAACCCCAAAACCTCTCTAGTTGTCACCTCTTAAAGGTTTTACCAACTCTCAAGAGCACCACACTGGAAACCATGTCTTTGCCATATGGCTTCTAGAGAACATTGCAGGAAAATGCTCTAAGATGTTAAGAGTTATGTGTGTAGAAAAGTTTTTAGGGCTCAGAGTTTTGTTCTACAGTGATGAGAAATGTCAGCATGGTCACAGCATGGACTAGGTCCAGCCAAACTCAACTCTTTGCTGGTAGCTGGGTTTGTTCACTAGTACTTTTCCACTTGAGCCAGGACTCCAGCCTGTTTTGTTGCTGGTTATTTGGAGATAGACTTTCACATAGGCTTTCTTTTTGCCTTGGCTGGCTTCAAACTGTCATCCTCATGGTCTCAGCCTCTGAGGAGCTAGGGTTAGAGTCATGAGCCACTGGTGCCCTAACCCCATTAGCTGACATCTTCAGAGTTCCTGCAAACTGATCAATGATGGCCCATGAGGATATTACTGAAACTAGGGACAGTGAAGAGGAGCTGCTCAGAAGGAACTGGGCTTTTACCTAAGGACACAGTATTTCTCCATCCCTGTGCAGTGTTGCCATAGACCAGAGAGACAATGAACACTAGGGATTTAACAGCTCAGGCAGAAACTGAGTTGTTACTATAATTTTCAGTTTTTATTGGTTGATATGTGGTCTTGCTACCTTTTGCCTGCACTGGCCACAAATTGTGATTCTCCTGATCTCTGCCTCTGGATCAGCTAGAATTACAGGCCTGAGCCAGTACAAATGGCCAAACATACCTGTTTTTGCCACAAATGATAAAATGCATACAGTTTCCTTATTTCTCACTTCTCCCTCCCTCCCTTCTCCCTCCCTCCCTCCCTTCTCCCTTCCTTCCCTCCTTCCCTCCTTCCCTCCCTCCCTCCCTCCCTCTCTTCCTCCCTCCCTCCCTCTCTTCCTCCCTCCCTCCTTTCCTTCCTTCCTTCCGCCTTCCTTCCTCCCTTCCTTCTTTCACTGGTCCTGGAGCTTGAACTGGGCCTGAGTGCTGTCCTGAGCTCTTTTTGCTCAAGGTTAGCACTCTACCATTTGAGCCATAGTTCTACTTCTGGCTTTTTCTGTGATTAATTGGAAAGAAGAATCTCATGGACTTTCCTGCTGGGGTGACTACGAGCAACAATCCTCAGATCTCAGCCTCCTGCATAGCTAAGATTACAGGTATGAGTCACCAGCACCTGGCTCTCACTTAGTATTTTATATTAAAGTTGTTCCATTTGATAGTTTGTATGATGCTATTAATCTTCCTCCTCCTGTTCCTCAGCCTCTCTTTCTCTCCCTCCCTCGCTCGCTATATATACACATAATGGAAAAGAGATTTTATTGTATATTTTGTGCCACACATTTTACATATTTAATATATTTCTAAACATATTAGAAATATATTTGAATATAAAAGAAACAATATATTTATATACAAATATATATTTGTATATATAATATAAAACATGTTGTATAATAAATATATAAGTATATTTATATGAAGCATATTTGTATATTAAAAATATGACATACAAATGCATATATAAATATTTGGCATAAACATAATTATGTATATTTAATTGTGATATATAAAAATGGATATACTTTTGTCTAGTACATTATATATTTTATTTATATATATTTAACAGAACATATTTAGATTCTTCTAAATACCTAAATATATATTCTAATATATATTAGAAATATATTCCTAATACATGTCTATCTTGGTGCAGGTGACTCATGCCTATAATTCTAGCTACTCAGGAAGCTGAGATTTGAGGACCATGGTTTGAAGCCAGCTTTGGCAGGAAAGTCTGTGAGACTCTATCTCAAATTAATCACCAGAAGTGGTTAACTGGTCACCAGAAGTGGTTAACTCTTTATCTCAACCACCACTGTGCTCAAGTGGTAGAGTACTAGCCTTAATAAAAAAATCTCAGTACCAGTGTCTATACCTTGAGTTCAAGCCCCAACACACACACACACACACACACACACACACACTCAAAGCATATGTTAGATTCACCATTTACAACTCAGATATTCTAACATTAAATCCTTTCTCTTTTAGAAATTACCCTAATACTCGAAAGATAAATATATCAAAAAATAAAAAGATCAATAGGGTATAGTAAAAATTCAAATTAAAATACAGATGAGAGAGGGGCCGGGCATGTGACCTAGTGGTAGAGTGCTTGCCTAGCATGCATGAAGCCCTGGGTTTGATTCTTCAGTGCCACAGAACAGAAAAAGCCAAAAGTGGCACTGTGGCTCAAGTGGTAGAGTGCTAGTCTTGAGCAAAAGAAGCCCTGGAACAGTGCCCAGACCCTGAGTTCAAGCCATAGGACTGGCAACAAAAAAAAAGGAAAAAACATGCATGATAGATTTTTGTAAGCCGATTAGGTGTAGTATGACAATACGTCTTATAACCATAATCTGATATAAACTTACAATCTGATTTGTCTGTTGGAAATAGTACATGAGATCATATGTACTGGATTTATTACCCTAATGAAAAAACCATAAATATGTGAATATATTTGTCATTGTTAAGGGATTTAAATGTTCAATAATATTTTGCTCAATTTCAGTGATTATTATATCCTCTTCCTCCTCGCCCTTCTGATTCTCTTCCTCATTCTGTTTTTTTGTTGTTCTGTGTGTGTGTATGTGTGTGTATGTGTGCACATGCAAGTGTGTGCACATGTGTGCATGTACATGCTTTTTCTCAAGGACTGGGTGCTGTCCTTAGCTTTTCCCCTTCAAAGTTGACCTCCTACCATTGAGCCACAGCTCCTTGTCAAGCATTTTGTTGGTTAAGTGGACATAAGAGTCACTCAGATTTTCTTGCCAGGAATGGCTTCAAATTATTCCTCAGATCTCAGCCTCCTGAGTAGCTAGAATTCCATGCTTGAGCCACAAGCAACTGGCTTGTTTTTGCCTCAGACACTTGATCCCCCTGCCTCAGCTTCTCAGTGCTGAGATTACAGCATGCCCTGCTAAGTGGGATTTAGTGCTTCTCATGAACTGAATAGTCCTATTAATATGGCAAGATTTCCTGAATTTATTAGAATCTTCTCTGTAGATTAAGTTCCTTTCCTGGAAGAATTTCTTTGTAAGTTGCAAAATTTCCAAGTAATTTTATACCACTTGGAAGAATATGGTAGGGAGTTGGAAGAGAATGTGTAGCTATAACAATCTTTTTTTTTGGGCGGTCATGGGGCTTGAACTCTGGGCCTGAGCGCTGTCCCTCAGCTCTTCAGCTCAAGGCGAGCGCTCTACCACTTGAACCACAGTGCCACTTCTGGTTTTCTAGTGGTTTTATTGGAGATAAGAGTCTCACGGACTTTCCTGCCCCGGTTGGCTTTGAACCGTGATCCTCAGAGCTCAGCCTCCCGAGTAGCTAGGATTACAGGCGTGAGCCACCAGCGCCTACCTGTTATAACAATCTTAATAAAGGCCAGGCATTGGTGGCTCATGCCTGTAATCCTAGCTACTTAGGAGACTGAGATCTGAGGATCTTGGTTCAAAGCCAGCCCAGGCAGGAAACTCCGTGAGACTCTTACCTCCAATTAACCACCAGAAAACCAGAAGTGGCGCTGTGGCTCAGGTGGTAGAGTACTTGCCTTGAACTGAAGAGCTGAGGGACAGCATCCAGACCCAGAGCTCAAGCCCCATAACAGACAAAAAATGAAAAAAATCAAAAAAACAAAACCCCACAAACAATAAATGAAGGGAAAGCGGTGTGATTGCTGACTCCAGTGGCTCACGCGTGTAATTCTGGCTAGTCAGAAGAGGGAGATCTAAGAATGGAGGTTTGAAGACAGGCTGGGTAGAAAAGTCATGTGAGACTCTTACCCCAACTAACCAGGAAAAAGCTGAAACTAGGGGTGAGTCTCAAGTGAGAGTTCAGACCCTGAGTTGAAGACCCAATAGTAGCCACATACAAAAACATTTAGGACACACTTTATGGTCTTTTTGTAACTTTCAACTTCATTTTCAACCACTAAAGAGAGCCCAGGAACTTATTAAATATTCTGAGCTTTTAGACATGAGGTGCTTGTGAGCCAGGGTGGCGCACATGTAAACACACAACCTCCGTGACACGTATTTCCTAAGGCACCTGGGTGCTGGAACAGGGAGGTCCCCATCTCAAACTGGGAAATCCAAGCTATAGCTCTGCCAGTGGTGTGATGACCAGACTATCTGTGGTCTACTGACCTGCCAGTTCACTGACAGCCTAAGGCATTTTATTTTTTTGGTCCGGTTGTGGGGCCTGAACTCTGGGCCTCGGCGCTGTCCCTCAGCTCTTCAGCTCAAGGCTAGTGCCCTACCACTTGAGCCACAGCACCACTTCCGGCTTTTTTCTTTTTGCTTATGTGGTGCTGAGGAATCAAACCCAGGGCCTCAGGCATGCAAGGCAAGCGCTCTACCACTGAGCCAACTTCCCAGCCCAGCCTAAGGCATTTTAATGTGTGCTTATGGGATTGAGGCTTGAACTCAAGGTCTGTGCACTGCCCCTCAGCTTTTGTGCTCAAGACTGGCACTCTACCACTTGTAGGACACCTCTACCTCTGGATTTTTGCTGGTTCACTGGAGATAAGAGTCTCATAGACTTTCCTTCTTGAACTAGCTTCATACCTTATCAGCCTTCTGAGTGGCTAGCATAAAAAGTATGAGCCACTGGTGCCCAGCTGAATAACTGGATTTAAAGTTAAAGGAATCAGAAGTACTTTTATAGAAATCATTTCAAAGCTGCGGAGGGACTAGTACTGAATAAAGAGTATGAACAGCAGTGCTTTTTCTCCTGAGTCCAAGTCCATCCCTTAAAAGATGGAAATCTACCTTAGTGGACAGCACCTGAGGATACATGGCCCTGGTTTGATCCTCTAGATCCAGTCTTTGGTACATCATTGCGGTGTATATAGTCCTGCTGCCCAAAATGTGACCCACTAACTAGCAGCCTCGGCATACCTGGGAAATGGTTAAAAATAGCTTTTTACGCCTCCCTGAGATCTACTGAAATAGCACTTCTCTCAAAATGCCATGTGATTATTTTGGGGTGTGTGTGTGTGAGAGAGACACAGTACTGGATCTTGAATTCAGGATAGTGCCTTGCACTTTGGACTGCCATTTTCATTTACCACTGGTGCTCTACCATGTGAGCCACACCTCTACTTCTTGCTTTTTCTTGGTAATTGGAGGTGAGATTCTCTGATTTTTCTACCTGTGCTGGAATTGCTTTGATCCTTAGATCTCAGCATCTTGAGTAGCTAGGATTATAGGTGTGAGCACTCTCACTTGGCAATAGCAGTTAACAACAAATTCTATTTGGAGTATGAATTAGTGCTTTACTTTTAAATAATGATTTATATAAAGCAATAACTAAAGTGTGGACACAAATTATCCACAAGTTTAGTATAGAATCAAATAGTCTCCCTCCTCACCTCATGATTGAAAGAGTTTTGAAAAGAAATAAAAATTCTGTCTTTTCATTTCTGGGCATCTACTCCCATAGAAAGGAGATGCTCTCTAGTATGGATAATGAGCCAGAATATTTTCATTGATTCAATGCATTAAAGAAGTGCAAGTTGGCAAAGTCTGCTTGCAAATTTAGATGGAATAGTGTCCAGTTACAATGAAATAAGTTGTATAATAGGTATACTACAACAATCTTCCTGCTAGAATTTTTTTTTAAGCTATGTTTTCTTCTAAACAGGCTGTCCCCAAAATTTGAATACACACACAGGCTGGTCAGGATATAGAGCATCAGGAAACCAGAGAAGGTCCTTGCCCTAGAGTCCTATGTACACGGCTGGGTGTATACATAGACATTGGGGATGGGGAAAGTTCATGCTAAATAACAAAGTTAAGAGGTATGGAGCTGGTCACCAGTGGCTCACTCCTATAATCCTAGCTACTCAGGAAACTGAGGATTGCAGTTCAAAGCCAGCCTGGGTAGGAAAGTCCCTGAGACTCTTTATCTCCAATAAACCACTAGAAAACCAGAAGTGCCTCTGTGGCTCAAGCGGTAGAACATTCACCTTGAGCCTAAGAGCATAAGGACAGCACCCAGGCCCAGAGTTCAAGCCCCACGACCAACCAAAAAAAAAAGGAAAGGGGTAATGGAAACATTACCCCTAGGCTAGGGGCTCACAGCTATAATGTTAGCTGCTTAGGAGGCTGAAATGTGAGGATTATGGTTCAAAACCAGCTTGCTAATCTGATTTTTATCTCCAATTAATCACCAGAAAGAAGTGGAGGTTCAGCTCAAATGGTAAAGTGCCAGTCTCCAGTAAAAAAAAGCCAAGTGTTTTCTAGCCCTCAATTCAAGACCCATTGCTGCCATAAAACCCCACAAAGTAGGTGCTGGTGTCTTATGCTTATAATCCTAGCTATGGGAAGCTGAGATCTGAGGATGCTTGCTTGAAGATAGCTGAGAGAGAAGAGTCCATGAGTTTATCTGTGTCCTTCCTTTTATGAAAATATGCCTCTAGGGAGGCTGAGATCTGAGGATTGTGGTTCAAAGACAGCATGGGCAGGAAAGTCTGTAAGACTCTTACATCCAATAAACAATCAGAAAACCAGAAGTGGCACTGTGGCTCAAAGTGGTAGAGCACTAGCCTTGAGAGGAAAAAGCTCTGAGACATCACCCAGACTTTGAGTTGAAGCCCCATGACAGCCAAACAACAATAACATTAACAAAACCCAAATGGTAAGAGGGAACAGCTTATACTAAGCAAAAGGAAAGAAATGTACATATCACCCAATGGGGAAGAAATAGTTGTATTGTCAAAAGCTTATAGAATTCACAAACTTTATAGACCATGATAATGACAATTTGCCTTGTGAAGGTTAAAGTGTGACTTTAAGTATCACTATCCCACAATACTGTGAAATGTGTGAAATTTATGTAACCACTTAATCTCAATAAAAATTATTGAAAACCCAAATGGTGCCTCAAAAGGTAAAAATTATGCTAATCCCTGTAAGCTAATAGGAGCATACGTGCTTAGTTTAAGTTGTTTACGCTATTGAATGGTTTTTAATTGGTTTGTAAGTGGTATTCACATTAGTGATAATCTAAGATTTATTTTCATTTCTTTTTTTGGGGAAGGAGGGAGGGTTGATTGTAGGGCTTGAACTCAGTGCCTGGGGGGCTGTCACTGAGCTTTTCTGCTCAAGGCTAGCTCTCTACCACTTTGGGCCACAGTGCCACTTCTGGCTTTCTGATTGTTAATTGGAGCTAAGAGTCTCATCAACTTTGTTGCCTGGGCTGGCTTCAAACTGTGATCCTTAGATCTCGGCCTCCTGAGTAGCTAGAATTACAGGGTGAGCCACTAGTGCCTAGTTTATAATCTGAGATTTCTTGAGAGGTGGTGTTTTCTTGGAAGTTGGGTGGAATTACAGGAAAAATGAGTAGGGAAGACAAGCTTGTCAAAACACAGAGGCATTATACATGACAGAGCTTATTTATTACATATCATTATTCAATAATAAGTTTTTAGATGAGAACACATCCTTATATTTAAGAGACATCCCTCAGACACATGCCTAGAAGCCCTGAGGGGCTGGCCACAAATTCCAACCTGCACCATACCTTCCTTGTCTTTCTTAGCCTCCCAGGGAAGTTAGTCTTTATGACAAAATTAACTCCAGGGAACCCTAGGAGCATCAAGCCCTATTCTTAAGGAAGCCTGAGAGAAGGGATCACTCATCATGGTTGCTAAGACAGCAGGAGCACAGTGTCAGGACAAGCAATGAAAGAAAAGGCCAAGTCCTCCTTGGTGAGGGGCTGGCTCCGGACATGCTGCAGCATTTCCAAACCTGAGAAGGAGAAGGCATGATCAAATAGAGCCATGAACATAGCCAAAATGCCTGTGGGGACATGGAGGTGTGGGGTAGACTCACCCAGCCCATCCCTCCCAGGGGACCCTTGAGCACCCCCTACTCCATGGTCACAAAATGGTCAGTTTTGGGTTCCTGCCACTCCGGTGGGTTCTGGGTAACATCTGGATGTCCAACCATGTGAGTGATTCTTCAAGAATTTAAGCTGCCATGCAGGAGCCCCAGGCCTGTCAGCAAGCCTTCACCCTCAGTTCAGTCAGACACCTACCTTGGGCTTGACAATGAGCATCCTGGTGCCCCAAATACTGAACCATGTTCCTGAGCCACTGCCTGGCCTTTGGTGGACCCACCACAGTGACTTGAGTGTGGCCTGTGGCTGTGAACCAGGGCTCCAGCTGAATGAGGGTGTGGCTGTGTTTCTCAATGCAGGGAAGGAATGCGTCCCCTTGGCCTGGGAGCAGTAGAGAGAGAACGTGAGAACCAGCAGCTTACATGGCACTTGGTGGCTCTGAGGGTCAGGGCCTGGCCCAGACTCAGGGGGAGCGCAGGGAAAGATTGGAAAGTGTGAAGAGGGCAGGAGTTGGGCACAAGCGCCACTTACCGAATATGTCTTTCTCCTGTTCTTCTGTCAGGTAAAAAACCAATGGAGCATCGAAGTTTTCAGGCCAGGTCCACCAGGCTCCCATGCTGTGAGCTCAGCTCTATGTTGTCTTCTCCCCTAGCTTTACTCAGAACAGAGCAAGTCCAAGCAGCTGCTTGCAAGGATGAAGGTCTAAGCTCTAAGTTTTATGTCTTCACTCAGACAAGCCTCCCTTCCCCACCTTGTCCCACCCTCGAGATGTGAACCAACCCAAAGCCCTTCTAAGAAAATCCACCCCTCTCTAAATCCCACCTCTGAACCCTCCACATAATCCTTTCATGTGAAGCGAGATAACACAATTCTTGTTTGCCTTTCTGAGACCTGGAATCCAAACCGACCTTGACTCTAATTTCACATAATGTCAGTGCAGATCTTCTGAGCTTGTGCTGGAGCCAGAAGGCTCTGGAATGGGCTCCCAGGGTTTTGGTGGCTTCAAGCAACAGAGCAAAGCTGGGTTCTTAGTGTGGGACATTATGGCAGCAGGGACAGGCTTGTGAAAGTGGCAACTATGGCAATTTCTATAGCCAGAGGTTTCAGCATGTCACCCATTCTAATAAATCACAAAATACAATACACAACAAAAGCAACGGAGACACAAGGTTGTTTACCTTTGTACAGGTGGAGAGATACTATAGAGTATTTAAAAATGTGAAAATTCCTTAGAGGATCTTGAAATCTTATTTTGGCCTCGCCAGGCCTCCAAGGGACTCTAAAGCCCAACAATAAGAGCAATTAAAAAAAGATTGTCAGATTAATTAGAAATTCTACTGAGCTAGGGAGGGATTGGTGGCCCACACCCATAATCCCATCTCTGA
The DNA here is from genome assembly GCF_019054845.1 of Dipodomys spectabilis. Taxonomy (NCBI): domain Eukaryota; kingdom Metazoa; phylum Chordata; class Mammalia; order Rodentia; family Heteromyidae; genus Dipodomys; species Dipodomys spectabilis. The sequence goes on from NW_024870779.1 coordinate 4,798,390, forward strand.
AGTCCAAGACCTGGAAGATAGCAGCAGAAGATCAGACTAGAAGCCTGGCTTAAGTGGTAGAATACTAGCTGGAAGTAAGCAAGGCAAGCTAAACCTCAAGGCTCTGAGTTCAAGCCCTGTACTAGCACAAACATATAAAAATATTTCTTGGTGTACAGGTTTATGTCCATAATTTCAGCTCTTCAAAAACTTGAGGCAGAAATATGAAGGTTTGAGGCCAGTTATCTAGGAGACCCTATCTTTTTTTTTGGTGGGGGGGCCCAGTCATGGGGCCTGAACTCTGGGACTAGGCGCTGTCCCTCAGCTCTTCAGCTCAAGGCTAGCGCTCTACCACTTTTTTCTTTTTGCTTATATGGTGCTGAGGAATCGAACCCAGGGCCTCATGCATGCAAGGCAAGTGCTCTACCACTGAGCCACCTTCCCAGCCCCGATCCTATCTTTAAACAAGATTAAAAATAAAAAAAAGAGCTGGGAATGTGGTCAAGCACTAGGATCAAACCAGCTCCAGCACTGTCTGTATTCAATCCCCAGCATACCAAGAAAAAAAAGCAAGAGGACTGAGAAGGTGGCTTAGTGGTAGAGTGCTTGCTTTGCATGCATGAGGCCCTGGGTTCAATTCCTCAGCACCACATAAGCACAAAAAGCTGGAAGTGGCACTGTGGTTCAAGTGGTGGAGCAATAGCCTTGAGCTGAAGAGCTGAGGGACAGCACACAGGCCCAGAGATCAGGCCCCACAACTGACAAAAAAAAAAAAAAAGCAAGAAATTTGTTTCACTCTGGTGAGAGGACATATCCATTTGGTGTCATTAGCTTTATCTGAAGATTCCAGTTTGGATCTCCTTCCAAGGATGGTTTGTCTCAGGACTGTACTCAGTTCATGGTGTCTAATCTGGTCCTTTCCATTAGGGCCAGGAAGTCTGATCCCCTACCCAAGTTCTAATCATACAGAGACTGACAACGGCCATTTTCAGATCCTGAAAGTTTGACTCTTGGAGAGTATTCTGAATTAATTTTCAGAATTCTTTTTTCTCTCTCTCTAGTTTTTTTTTTGTTGTTGTTGTTTATAGAAAACCTATTTTGGAAATGTTCTTAGGCCACAGTGGAACAAATGCCCCACATCACTGAAGAATAAGTTTGAAGCCAGGCATGGTGACTCACCCTTTAAACCTATCTACTCTAGGGGCTAAGATTGAACGATCCTGGTTGAAAGCCAATCCAGTCAGAAAAGCTGTGCAGATACCATTTCCAATTAATCAATACAAAGCATGAATGGAGGCTTCATTCAGCTAGTAGAGCAGCAGGCCTGCAAGGAAGCCACAAAAGTGTGAAGCCCTGAAGTCAATCCCCAAACTGCCAAAAATATATGAAATCATAACACTGTCAATATTAGACAGGGAATAACAAGGGAGCAATTTTGTCACCAGAACCTTGATTATTCACTGATGTCCTCCGTCCTTGTGGACCCAGTGAGCAATGGCAAGAACACCTTGAAAAGTGATCACTGCAGCAACTGCTTGCATTAATGCAACTTGTTCAGTTGGCATTGTGATTAACCAAGTTCTTCAGGACTCAAAAGTTGTACTTGGAATGAGTCTCCACTTTTCAATGTGGATACCCCCTTAGACAATTGTAAAGCTCTTATAAGTTCTATAATTCCTTGTCCTTTTTTTTTTTTTGGTCCTGGGACTTGAACTCAGGGCCTGGGCACTGTCCCTGAGCTTTTGCTCAAGGCTAGTACTTGAGCCATAGTGCCACTTCCGGCTTTTTCTCTTTATGTGGTACTAAGGAATCAAACCCAGGGCTTCATGCATGCTAGACAAATGCTCTATCACTAAGCCACATTCCCAGCCTTCCTTGTCATTTTGAATCAAACCTTCACCAAAGGTCAGAGTAATGTTCTCTTTTTCTGAAGTTTTCTAAAATAGACAAACCCAATTGAATCCTTACTATGTGAATATTTAAAATTTAAGATTATGTGGCAGAAAGCCTGATTTTGAATAAATTCTGAACTTAAAAACCAGCAGTTCATAATCATTGCAGACACACTGTGATGAATGCCTGTAATTCTTTCCATTTGGAAAGCTGTGGAAGGAAGATTCTAGAGATCAAGTCTATCTTGGGCTACATACTTTGAACTTGTCTCAAACCCAAAAACCCTCAAAAATAAAATAATCCTAAACACCTGCATAGAACATAGATAGTTCCATAATTACAGGTCCTCAGAAATAGAAGCAGAATTAGAATGAGAGTTTAGGAATGTACTATTAAGTACATTCCCATAAAGTACATTGTGTAAGAATCCTTCATGACCATCCCAGGGGACCACATAGAGGCAGGCAGGCACAGGAGAAGCATTATTGTAAGGTTTATTAGAGGGGCCATATCTCCCAGGAGAGGGAGCACGTAGCATCTGTCTGCCCCGATCCAGGTGGCTGGTAGGTCTGGGGCGGAAGTGAGGGCCGAAGTGAGGTAAGTGCATAGGCAGGTAGGTCTGGGCGGAAAGAAGGAGTGGCCAGCTATACTGCTGGAATTCTAGGGCTGGGAGGAGCTCAGGTCTGGGTGGAGCTGAGGACCAGAGGTAGAGATAATACTAACACATTGTGAATATCCCAGTTATCAACGAATTTCAACAACTCCTTTTATTTTTCCTTCTCCTCTTTCCTTCTCCTCCTCGTTTTCCTTCTCTCCCTCCTTTTCTTTCCTCTTCCTCTTCTTTCTTACTTCTTCCCCATTTCACCTACCCCTCCTCCTCTTCCATATTATTATTATTATATGTGGCAGTATTGAGGTGTGTATATGTGGCAGTATTGAGGTGTGAACTTGGGCCTGAGTGCTGTTCCTTAGCTTTTTGCTCAACGGCAATGTTCTACCATTTGAGCCACAGTTCCCCTTCCAGCTTTGTGGTAGTTGATTGACGATAATAGTCTCTTAGATTTATCTATCCACGCTGACTTTGAATCTGGATCTTCACATCTCAGCCTCCTGAGTAGCTAGGATTTCAGGCTTTAGCCACTGGCACCTGGCTAGAACTTCTCTTTATAAAAATCAGTGTCTTGAGCCAGATCCAGTTCACACCTTTAATCCTAGTTAATCCAGAGACTGAAACCTGGAGAATCATGGTTCGAAGTTAACCCAGTCCAGAAAGTCCTTGAAACCTCATTTGTAAAGTAACCAACAAAAACTTAGGATGGAGGTATGGCTCAAGTGATAATGGTATGAATCAAGCAAGAAAGCCACTCAAGTGGAAAGCCCTGATTTCAGACATTTGAACTGGAAAAAAAAATCTGTTGCTAGCGATGGGCTTCTATGTCTAATCCTACCATTTGCGAGGCAGAGACAGAAGAATCTTTAGTCTCACAAAAATAAGGCTAATATGGAGCCCAGTGGTAGAGAATTTGGCTCAGTCAAGTACACTGAGCTAATCTGGCCATATATCCTCAGACATGGGCATAAGGAATGTATTATCATTTCCTATCTCAGTCTGTACCTTCAGAAGTAAATTAGCCTCAGAAAACCTAACTATCTCTTTAATTTGTCAATTTAAAAAAGTTATTCTATATCTGGTAATTAAAAATACATTAATAATAATCTGAGTTACTCCAGCTTTGGAGAATGTCAAGCAAAGTTGAATGTTCTTGTAGTTTTTCCTTAATGAATTGAAAAAGAATTTTTAAAAAATGATGATCAGGACTGGGAAGTTGCTCAGTGGTAGAGTGCTTGGCTTGCATGCATGAGGCCCTGGGTTCGATTCCTCAGCCCCATATTAGCAGAAAAAAGTGGAAGCGGCGCTGTGGCTCAAGCAATAGGGTGCTAGCCTTGAGCTGAAGAGCTGAAGGACAGCGCCCAGGCCCAGAGTTCAGCCCTCATGCCTGACCAAAAAAAAAAAAAAAAAGAAAAAAAGATCATTCTGAAAGACCCAAATAAAGGGTTTATTTATTTTCTTTCCAGAGGGATCTCGTTGTTGGGAGAAACAAATGGTAGGTTTTTGGTGTCTCTGAAGAAAGGATTCAGGGCAGAAGCATGAGGTTTTAACCAAGCACATTTATGTTTGGCAAATCTCAAAAAAAACAACAACAAAACAGAACAAAACATATACTGTAGCAGACACCTGTAGGGAGCAGCCTGATCAAGTAGTCAGTGTAAGGACATTGGCTAGTAGCTCCTTTTCTACATGCTCATCCTAAGTCACCATATTATAGTTGGCCTGGAGTACCTAAGACTCAGGATCCTCTGTGTCACCCTCCCAAGTAGCTGGGACTACAGATGCCACAATACTGACTTGTTCCCAAATATAAAACCCTTGTGTGCATGTTTTATTACACTGGACTTGGAACCGGAATGTTAGAAAACAAAAGATAAATAGTCTGTCCGATCTCAAGTGCCACACTGATGGCTTAGCAATGATGCAGATGGCCCTGAGTTCAAATACTAATACTACAAAAAATAAAAATTCTTTGCCCCTTGGGGCTGGGAAGGTGGCTCATTGGTAGAGCGCTTGCCTTGCATGCATGAGGCCCTGGGTTCGATTCCTCAGCACCACATAAGCAAAAAGAAAAAAGCTGGAAGTGGTGTTGTGGCTCAAGTGGTAGAATGCTAGCCTTGAGCTGAAGAGCTGAGGGACAGTGCCCAGGCCCAGAGTTCAGGCCCCACGACTGGATCCAAAAAAAAAATTCTTTGCCTCCAGCAAACTACTCCTCAAAACCATGCTCCAGCTCCTGGTAAGAAGGGATTATACTGACTACCTCAAGCTTGCCAGACTCAGCCGTGTTAACTCTCTGCCTGTTTGAGCAGGAAGTGGGAATGAGGCCATGCAGCTGGACTCCTCCTCTGGCCTTTCTTTGTTCTTCACTTGTCTATTTCAGACAAGGAGAATCCTGGGCCTTCAGAGCAGGTCCCTATATCTATGAAGCACCCATTTTCATTCCTCCAAGAGCAAAATGAGTGTGACCTGAAAGAAGGGCATCAAGATTCAGTTCTCCAGGCTGTTGTAAGTAGACATCATGTGATGTGATGTGATGTGTGTGTGTGTGTGTGTGTGTGTGTGTGTGTGCATGCATGCTTACACACACACATGTGCACAGGCACACAGGTTTTAGGGCTTGAACTCAGGGCCTCAGTACTGTCTCTGAGCTTATTTTGCTTATTTTGCTCAAATCTAGCCCCTTGACACTTGAGACACAGTTTCACGTCTAGCTTTTTGTGGTTAGAAATGAGTCACATGCGGGCGCTGGTGGTTCATGCCTGTAATTCTTGCTACTGAGGAGGCTGAGATCTGAAGATTGCAGTTCAAAGCCAGCTCGCGCAGGAAAGTCTGTGAGATTCTTTTTTTTTTTTTTTTTTGTCAGTCATGGGAATTGAACCCTGGGCCTGAGTGCTATTTGAGCTACAGTGCCACTTCCAGTTTTCTGGTGGTTTATTGTAGATAAGAGTCTCATGGACTTTCCTGCTCAACCAGGCTTTGAACCGCGATTCTCAGATCTCAGCCTCCTGAGTAGTTAGGATTACAGGCATGAGCCACTGGCGCCCGGCTAAGTGTGTGAGATTCTTAATCTCCAATAAACCACTCAGAAAACCAGAAGTGGCCCAGTGAATCAAGTGGTAGAGCACTAACCTTGAGCTGAAGAGCTGAGGGACAGTGTAAAAAGAAAAAGAAAGAAAGAAATGAGTCTCATGGCCTTTTACTGTCTGGGCTGGCTTTGAACCACAATCCTTAGATCTCAGCCTCCTGTGTAGCTAAGACAACAGATATGAGCCACTGGCACCCTGCTATCTTTTATTTTTAAAGACCATGTGATGTCAGCAGGTGCCTATAGTTTATCCTGTAATCCTAGCTGTGTAGGAGGCTGAGATCTAAGGATAGCAGGTTGAAAACAATCCATACAGGAAAGTCTGTGAGACTCATCTCCAATTAGGCACCAAAAAAACAAAAACAAAAACAAAAACTGGGAATGGTGGTTGTGGCTTATGAGGTAGTACTAACCCTAAGAAAACAGCTCAGAAATAGTGCCTAGTTCCTGAGTTCAAGCCCCAGGATCTTCATACAAAAAACACAAGATAGTACAGATGTTCAAAAAACACAAAAAGTGATTGAAGCACTCTAGCAATTTGAAGGGGAGATGATACGCGATTGGCACCAGTGCCATGTACTTACTAGGAAGGTGTGCTACCATTGAGACACACCTCCAGCCTCTCATATGCTAGTTACATTTCAGAAACGGACTTGATTTTGTTCCAGCCATGCACCTGGGCCTGATCTCCCTATATTTGGCCTCCATCATCAGGGGATGACAGGTGTGCACCGCACACCAAACTCCTTGGGTTGATAGGGAGTCTCACACCCACTGCCTGGGCTGACATTGAATTGCCATCCTCCCAATGTCAACTTCCCAAGGAACAAGGACCTAGAGACATGAGCCTCTGGTGCCAGGATCAGAATCTCAGTAAACTATCTACTAAACAAAACTTGTGTCGTCTTTTCCATTCCGAATGGGTGTTTAAGTGAAAGGAGCCTGTGGGCTCCACCAGCCATGCCTGGGCCTCTCCCTGCTCTGACCTCACAGGGGCCACTGTGATGGAGTGAGGGCCCAGCGCACATAAGGAAGCGGCCTGGACAGCATTTGAGTCCACCTAGCAGGAAGCTGTTGGCGGTGACCTGCTGGACTCACAGCTAGCTGCTCTGCGCGCTGTGTGGTGTTTGTGGTTTGCTTCCCCAGTATTGCCTTTCGTAGGTTAGCTGCTTCTTCCCTTTCCATTTTGCTATTTGTTGTATTTGCTTCCCTAGTGTTTCCACTTGGGTTTGTCTTTCCCTTTCCTCCCTTGCCCTCTTGGGCAGCATCGTTAGCCCCGCTGCGCGATGCTGCTTCCCGCCAGTGAGGAGGAGCCGGCGGGGCTGGGCTCCCAGGCTCCCGAGCAGGAGCTGCTCAGGGCTCAGTACCAGGTCCTGAGCAACATCGGGGAGGGCGGCTTCTCCAAGGTGAAGCTGGCTCAGCATCTCCTCACCCACACCTTCGTGGCCATCAAAGCCATCCCCAAGACCGTGAACAAGGAGCTCATCAGCACCGAGGTGGACCTCCTGAGCTCGGTGGACCACCCCAACGTGGTCAAGTTGTATGAAATCATAGAGACCCCGCGCACCGTGTACCTCGTCATGGAGAACGCGGAGGGCGGCGATCTTCTGGACTTGGTCCAGACCGTCGGGTGTCTGTGGGAGGAGGAGGCCAGGTATGTCTTCCGCCAGGTGGTGCGGGCCGTGCAGTATTGCCACGGGCAGGGCATCATCCATGGCGACCTGAAATTGCAGAACATCCTCCTGGACTCGAACGGCAACGCCAAGGTGTGCGATTTTGGGTTGGGCACCAGGGGCAGGGCCGGCCAGAAAGTCCAGGCAGCCGGGGGCACCTTACCGTTCTGCGCCCCGGAACTCCTGTTCTTCAAGGCCTATGATGGCACCAAGGCTGATGTCTGGAGCCTGGGCGCGTTGCTGTACGCCTCCGTGGTGGGGCGCCCCCCGTTTCGGGGAGACACGACCATGCAGACGGAGGACGCCGTGCTGAAGGGCGAGTTCGGCTTCCCCGCCCATGTTTCCGCTGACTTCCGGGATTTGGTCACCAGCATGCTGGCCGTGGACCCCGAGCGCAGGCCCTCGCTGCAGTGCGTGTTGGAGCACCCCTGGCTCCAGCAGGGGGTGCAGGAGCCCCCAGCTCCGGAGAGCCACCCCCCGCGCCCGGACCTCTCCATTTTGGAAGCCATGGCTGGTATGGGCTACGACCCACAGCAGGTGAAAGAGGCCTTGAGTGCCAAGAGCTACAATGCGCTCATGGGCGTCTACCTGATGCTGGAGCAAAAGAAGTCAGAGTCCGGGGACCAGAGCGACCACCAGAGGATCCTGCGTCCCACCAAGGTGCCGTGCCAATCCCCTACCATGTCTTTGTTCAGTGTCCCCACAGCCGACGCCAGTGTGGTCGCCCTGTACTCCCTCACCTCCCAAGAGGAAGACCAGAAGGGCAGCACCCAAGCCCTCCACGTGTCCCCAGCCTCCTCCCTTCCCCTCCCGGCCCCAGCTCCAGCCCTCGACACCCTGGTGGTGACAGGGGACAGCGGGCCCCACAAAGGTCCAGCAGAGTCCCAGGACTCGCCCCCCGCAGGACAGAGTTATGTTGGGGTGAAGAGCAGAAGGGTGTGGAAGAGACTGAGGAGGTGCCTGACGTGGCTCCGAGGGCTCTGTTGCTGCTTGCCGTTGGGAAAGACAGAGTGCCGGAACAAAGTCGTCCCTGTGGAGAGCGAGGAGAGCGAGAAGAGCGAGGAGAGCGAGGAGAGCGAGAAGAGCGAGGACAACGCGGAGAGGCTGGAGAGCAGGTGGGTGGACACGGAGCTGGGCTGCTGCGTTTTGGCCCTGCTATACTTAATACCCTTGCCAATGTGTAATATGATGTGCAATCCAATTTTCTATGGATACCAAGGGCTGGATGTGTCTTGGGGGTGGGGTGAGGTAGGGTCGTTCATGGAAACATGTTCAGAGAGAAGGAAGCAACAAAAGTAGTTCAGTCACTGATACTCTGTCTTCTGCAGATAAAGGAGAGGAGGAATCCTGAGCTGATGGTTGTGACAGGTGGAGCGAGTGTGGGCTGACATCAGATCACAGGGAAGCTGGAAGTTTGCTGCTGTGTCAGACCATGCCCAGCCCTGTGACTCTGTCCAGCTCATGAGGAGTTGGGCAGTCGGCCACAGACTACAGGAAGTCCTCCACTGCTCCTCCCTACCATCATCCACAGAGGGTGTGCAAGCGTGCTTGGACATGAGCAGACACTTGCCTCAGACTTTTCCTAAAAATGGTTGCTAATAAATTTCTGTGCTCACAAAATGTCAGTTCCTGAGAGGATCCCATGAATTCTGTCTTGTGGCCTTCTTCTGGGAGCTTCATTGAGAAGTAGATTGCAGTGTGTGCTGGGATGTAGCCCACAGACTAAGGGGAGAGCGACAGGAATGCATCTGTCAGCTGTGGGTCACTTCTGGGCCTCCTCTATATCAGTGGGCGATAAAAAGTGCTCCTGACAACTGGAGCTGTGGCAGAAAAGCCAAAGAAAGGCACAAGGCTTGGAAATCAAGCCCCAGTACTGGCTTAAAGTCCTTGAAGTGCTTCTGAAGGGACGAGGCTCTGAGCTGCTTCCAGGCCAGTGCCTGACCCCCGTGTCACCAGCTCATCATTTGAAGACGTTGGGTTCTAAATCTGCCCAGAGGTCTGACATAGCCTGGTGAAGTTCTGAGGCCAGGCTATGTTGGGGTCAGGGAAGAGCTCTGGTTGTGTGCCTGAGGGGCTGATGGGTCACTTCTGTGAGCTGCTGACTTCCTCACAGCAATGTGTTGCTCTCTCCCTGGTGACACACAGTGGCACATGGCAGTCATCCTGACCCACTTATCAGCTGCTCAGCCAGTCTGAGAATCCAAGGGATGCTGAGCAGGGAGCCATAGGCTGCGGAGGTCAGAGGAGGATGTGTGCTGAGAGAGCAGTACACACAGTAGCGTGGTTGGAGAGGTCCCGCTGCCACACACCCACCCTGTGCGTAACACCACATACTTGCCCAGCTGGCTCTGTACAGGTGCGCTCACCTGGGCAGAGCATCATGCTTGAGAACACAGGACACAAGAAAGCTGCTCATATCATGGCAGGCAGAAGCAAAAGAGAGAGCTGGCCCCTTCCCCACAGCCCTGAAGCTCCACTTTGAAGCTCAGGGCCATCTTCCTCCTCCCACGGGCCTAGGGAAGCATGCCTTCAGGACTTGGAGGACATTCAGGACCCAATCCATAATATCCAGCCCTGCCCACAGGTTCCTGTCCAGCTCCCCAGGCAAAATGGATTCTGTTCACCTCCAAAAAACTTCCCACAGGCTAAACTGCCACAGGACTGCTCACAAGTCCAAGCCCATTGTCTCCTCTGAGGCTCAGGGCTTACCTAGGTGTGAGCTCCTGTAAAATGAGTCAGAAAGTTACCACATCCCAGACAGAGAGGACACAGGGCAAGAATTCCCATTCCACAAAAGCAAATGATTAAGGAGAAATCCAACCAAAGCAACTCAATGGCCACTGTGGCATACAGTCATTCCTAGAGCACCAAGTCCAGCACCCAGGGTACCATAGTATTTTTGTGAACTCCAAAGGCTATCACAGCCTCATCCCTAGGACCTTGGCACGTGCAGCCCACCTGGAGACTCTTTAGCTGCCTGTGCTCTGCCTCTGTTACCGTCCTGTGTGTAGTCCACAGTCCTGGCATCTGCACTTTCCTGGGGTGTCTGGCATGTTGACTGCAGCTTGGCCTCACTCTCCAGGTGCACACAGTGTACTCTCAGGGGCTGCCTGCAGGAACTCCACCCCTGTTACACACGGCTGGACCTCTCAGGTCCTTGTTTGAAATCACTGTGCAAGCCTCTAAAGTGCTTTATTCTAGCATTCTGCTGGACCGAACACCAGAACTCCTAGGTAATGTTACAGTCTGCCATAAACATGCCCTGTACTGCCTGGGCTCACATGGGGACATGAACCCCAGAGCCCATTCCTCAGATCACATGCACGCACACACACACACCCTCTCCCTGCAGAAAAATGTGTTCACAGGGCTTTACTCACACACAGGCAGAGTGCAGTGACCAAGGGTTCAGCTCATCCTTTTTTTGCCGGTTGTGGGGCCTGAACTCTGGCCCTGGGCGCTGTCCCTCAGAGGCTCTTCAGCTCAAAGCTAGTGCTGCTCTACCACTTGAGCCAGAGTGCCACTTCCTGCTTTTTCTGCTTATGTGGTACTGAGGAATTGAACCCATGGCCTGATGCATGCAAGGCAAGCACCCTACCACTGTGCCACCTTCCCAGCCCAACTCATCCTTTTTAAAAAAAAATATTTTTGTAGAGTTTATATATAGTCACATGAGTCAGGTAATAAGTACAATTTTTTTTTTTTCCCCAGTCCTGGGCTTGAGTGCTGCACCTGAGTTCCTTTTTGCTCAAGACTAGCACTCTACCGCTTTAGCCACTTCCAGCTTTTTCTGTGATTAATTGGAGGTAAAAGTCTCACAGATTTTCCTGTCCATGCTGGCTTGAAGCTACAATCCTCAGATCTCAGCCTCTTGAGTAGCTAGGATTATAGATGTGAGCCACCAGTGCCTGGCATGAACGCAATTCTTTTTGAATCATATCTTACCATATCTCCCCTTCCCTTGCTCTCTCCCAGTTTTTTCCCTCTCATCCCCACCCACAAGATGTACAGTTCATTTTCTATATAGTGTCTAGTGAGTACCACTGTTGTATTTGTTCACCCTTTGTTCTACCTTTTTGTGCCCCCTTACAGTACAAATAAATGAAAAGAAAACCAAAACAGCAACAATGGCAACTAAAAATGTCTCTTGTTTCCTTTTCTTGGAGTTAATTTAATAAAATATTATTTTATATGATTACATGCTCATAGCTATTGAGTCTTAAGTGTTTTTTTTTGGGGGGGAGTCGGGTCGTGGGGCCTGAACTCTGGGCCTGGGCGCTGTCCCTCAGCTCTTCAGCTCAAGGCTAGCACTCTACCACTTGAGCCACAGCACCACTTCTGGCATTTTTCTTATGTGGTGCTGAGGAATCGAACCCAGGGCCTCAGGCATGCAAGGCAAGCGCTCTACCACTGAGCCATCTTCTCAGCCCGCTATTGAGTCTTTATTAACCACTCCTAAGCATATCTTCCTTTGCTCTCAGTATGTGAATGTCTAGAGTCCTATATAGTTTTATGACATCTGTGTGTGTGTGTGTGTGTGTGTGTGTATCATTCAGTGTGTTTCCTTGTAGATTTATAGGCACATTCTAGTTACCACAAATGAGGGAAACCATGCAATCTATGTTTCTTTGGCTCTAGCTTACTTAGCTTAATACAATTTTTTTCTAAGTCTTTCCATTTCCTTATGAAAGGTACAAAATCAATCTTTCTGATGAATGAGTAGAATTCCATTGTGTGTGTGTGTGTGTGTGTATATATATATATATATATACACTGTATATATATATATATACACTGTATTTTCTTGATATAGTGTGTGTATATATATGTATATATATGCATATATATGTATATATATGCATATATATATACACACACACACACTATATTTTCTTGATCTGTTCATCCACTGAGGGGCATCTGGGTTGATTCCATATCTTCACTATAGCAAAATAATGCTGCTATGACATGGTTGTGCTGGTAGCTTTAGTTTGGCACCAAAATCAATTCTAAATAGATCAAAGACCTCAATATAAGGCCAGATACCATGAAAATATTACAAGAAGGGGTAGGGGAAAACTCTAGACCTTCTAGGCATGAGTCAAAACTTCCTAAATAAAGATTAAAAAAAAAGATTCAGAATCACAACAAATCAAAGGAAGACTGGAAAAATGGGATTGAGCATCAAATTGAAGAACTTCTGCATGGCAAAGGATATAGCTAGCAAGATAAATAGAAAGTCCACAGAATGGGAGATAATCTTTATTAGCTATGCGTCAGTCAAGAGCCTCATATCTAAAATATACTTAGAGCCCCCAAGATACACACCCACCCAAATAAATCCTCAAAAACTCAACAACCCAATCAATAAATTGACTACTTAAAGAGAGACTTATCAGATGAGGAAGTAAGAATGGACAATAGACACATGAAAACACATCTCTGGCCATAAAATAAATGCAAATTAAAACAACATGGAGAGTCCACCTCACTCCAGTTAGATGGCCATTACCAGGAAAATGATGAAAAATGCTGGTGGGAATGAAGCCAAAAGGGAACCCTACACTACACTGTTGGTGAGAATGTAAACTTGTTCAACCACTCTGGAAAGCAGTATGGAGATTCCTTAAAAGACTAAACATAAGGCTCCTCTATGACTCAGCAATCCCACTCCTGGGCATTTATCTTTCTCATCCTTTTATTGGGAACCTGTTCTCAAGGGAAAGGGAGCCAACCACTCCTGCAATATGACATGAACCCATTCCACCACCACCATTCCCAGTCCACCCCAGCTCTGCTGCATAACAGCTGTGTCTAACATATGCAGGACACAGTCAGCCTGGCCTCTTCCATCCACATCTGCCATAGTTGCTCAATGAGGGGAAGAGCAAATGCTAAGACAGTCCCCGACTGCCTGGTTGTGTGGATAGACTCACCCAGCCACCATGGAGCCTCCTACAAGTATTATTATTATTAGTAGTAGTATTATATTATTATTATTTTATTGTGAAAATACCATACAGAGGGGTTATAATTACATGAACAAGGTAATGAGTACATTTCTTTCTTTTTTTTTTTAAATTGTGAGAATACCGTACAGAGGAGTTACAATTACATGGGCAAGATAACGAGTACATTTCTTATCAAGTATTGTTGCCTCCTTGTTGTTTCCCCTTCCCATCCCTTCCCATACTCCTCCCCGAGTGCATTTCTTTTTTGTGGGTTTTTTTTTTTTTGACCATCATGGGGCTTGAACTCTGGGCCTGGGCGCTGTCCCTCAGCTCTTCAGCTCAAGGCAAGCGCTCTACCACTTGAGCCACAGCGCCACTTTCAGCTTTTTCTGCTTATGTGGTGTTGAGGAATCGAACTCAGGGCCTCATGCATGCAAGGCAAGTGCTCTACCACTGAGCCACCTTCCCAGCCCATGAGTACATTTCTTATCAAGCACTGTTGCCTCCTCCTTTGTTTCCCTTTCCTATCACTTCCCATCTCCCTGGCCTTGTCCCTCCCCCCACCTCTCCTCCCAAGCCAAAGTTGTAAAGTTTGTTTTTGTACATAAGGTCTTGTACATCTCATTGTTGTAATGGGTCCACCTGTATCCCTATTTAAACAATTTGTTTTTTCCCTTCCCCTCCACAAATGATACTAACATCAAATACAGTAAAAGCAGGGGTTATACCATGGGGGAGGGACATACAAAGCAACAAAGAATCCCACAAGTATTATTAACCCTTCCCAGGTTAGGCCAGGTCTGAGAGGGAGGAGACCATGGCAGCTACACAGCTTAGGGGGCAGTTCAGCAATGCAGAGTAGTTGTTTTTTTTTTTTTTTCCGGTCAGTTATGGGACTTGAACTCTGGGCCTAGGTGCTGTCCTTCAGCAATTCCGCTCAAGGCATGTGCTCTACCACTTGAGCCACAGCACCACTTCAGGTTTTCTGAGTGGTTTATTGGAGATAAGGGTCTGACAAAAAAAAAATGTCTGACAGACTTTGGTGCCGGAGCTGGCTTTGAACCTGGATCCTCAGATCTCAGCCTCCTGAGTAGCTAGGATTACAGGTGTGAGCCACCAGCGCCCGGCTATTGTAGAGCAGTTTATGTGGGCAAAAGTTGGGCTAGGTGACCCCATGGCAAAGGCTGAGTGGTGAACTGACAGCTAAAACAAGTTTGAGAGTTGAGGTAAGGCTAGCCAGAGGACAGAGAATCTGGAATTGAGAACTCTGTCAAAGACCACCCATCCTCTGTCCACCTGTTCAGGCCACCCATGCAGGATCGGCACCCTCATGGCACAGAAGTGGTTAATGGAATAGACAAGGAACCTTGAGTTGATGTACTGAAAATGATTTCTTAATCTTTTAATTTTAAATTGTTATTATAAAGGTAATTTACAGTTACATAAATTATGAGTATATTTCTTTTTACACAATGTCACCCATTCATTCAGCCACTCCAGTTTTCCCCTCGTACCACAGCCCATGAGTTACATATATCATTTTCAACATGGTGTTTAGTGAATACCACTCTGTGTTTGTTCACCCTTTGTCCTTCCATTTCTGTGTTCCCTTATTCTCCCAAAGAGGAAAAAAAATTACAAAAAAAGACAAAAAAAAACCCCACCCCACAACAAACAGGTGGGCATCGGTGGCTCATGCCTGTAATCCTAGCTACTCAGGAGGATGAATCTGAGGATCACAGTTCTAAGCCAGTCGGGGCAGGAAAGACCATGAGACTCTTGTCTCCAATAAATCACCAGAAAACTGTAAGTGGTGCTGTGGCTCAAGTGGTAGAGCACTCCCCTAGAGCTGAAGAGCTCAGGGACAAGCAGCCAGGCCCAGAGTTCAAGCCCCATGACAAAAACAAAAACAAAGACAAAAAAACCCCCACAACCCCAAACCAAAAACCAACCACACAAAAAACAAAGGAAAAAGCCTATTGTGGCCACTTCTTGGATATTATTTCATATGATCAGAAGCACACAGACATTGCACCTTTGTGCTCCTCCCCTGGGTATCCTTCTTTGTTCTCCCGGGATGTACTCAAAAAATCTTTTAAGCACTGCGACCCCTTTGCACCTCCTGAGCATGCAGACTGACCAAAACCCTCAATGAAGCAGAGCTGTAGTGGCTCACGTCTATAATTCCAGCTACTCAGGTGTTGAGAGTTGAAGTTTGACAGTGGGCAGAGAAATCTGTGACTCTTTTAACTCCAATTAACCTGCAAAAAAATGCAGTGAAAGTGTGGTAAAACATTAGCCTTGAGTGAATCAACTGAGCAAGAGTCTGACACCCTCAGATTAAGTTCTAGTGTCAGAAAAATAAAAAATAAAAATCTAAGAGGACAATACAAATCACAAAACACTTGGAGGATCTGGGTCTCCTATTTTAAAAAAAAATCTGAAATTCTCTTCAAGCCACAATATTGAGCTTTGCCATTCACTGATTTTGGACTCCTGAAGCAAGGACCACAAGATGGAGGCCTCAGGCAGGGACAGAAGTCCAGAGATCCTTACTGGTTGTTATATGCACTTAAGACTCTCTCATTGCTAAATCAGCCTTCTCTGCCTTAATTTCTCAAAGACCCTTTAAAAATGAACTATCTTGTAATGTTTCTTAAAATATCTATAGAAAATTAGTGCTTTTAGTAGACACAAAAGTGCTATTTCCTAGACAATGGGGAACCTAGAATATCTACGACCTGTGTGTGTGTGTGTGTGTGTGTGTGTGTGTGTGTGTGTCCTGGCCCTGGAAGTGAACTCAGGTCTTAGGCATGGTCTCCCTTGTTTTTTGTTCCCGGCTAGTGTTCTATCATTTGAGACACAGCTCCACTTCCAACATGTTTGTGTTTCTTGTTTCTTTTTTTGAAGATAAGCATCTCTGGGACTTTCATGCCTCAACAGGCTTAGAAATGGAGTCTTCATACCTCAGCCACCTGAGTAGCTAGGATTCAGGTGGAAGCCACCAGCACTTGGCCCACTTCCTGCCTTTTGAAGGTTGACTGGAGATAAAAGTCTAGATAAAAGCACTAATTTCGATGTAGATGGCTCCCCATGAACTGAACCATTCCCAAAGGCTTGTTCATAATGTGATCATCTTGGAGATGAGATCCCAACAGACTAATTTGGGGAGCTCATATTTAGATAACACAATTTTGACCATGTGCACTGACATATGTCTGTGTCTGCATGAGTGTGTACACATATATGCACACATGCTAGTCTCTACAAATGTTTCCATGTAGGAGGACTTTAAAAAAATCACTACCTATTATTTTACCTGTAATTTTTTTGCATTAGTAACAATACTAAACCTTGGGATCTCATGCACACAAAGACCTAGATATTAAATAGTCTGAATTTACCTTTGACTCCTGGAAACTGAGGCACTGACTGTACCCAGGCCTTTTCAGGGATGGTGGAGTGTACTGGTAAAACTGTGTTCAGTTGTGCAAACAGTGAGTGTCTTATGAGGAGCAGTCAGAAGCCCAGGGGCACATTGTGGGGTCCTGATGGAGGAAGAGGCTTGGGTAAGAGGACCCCAGGAAGTGACCTCAGCCTTGACATAAGACCAAAGAAAAGTTGGAACCCAAGTCTCCTGGCAGACACATTTCAGAGCCAGTCACTAAAGGCAAACTCATCCAGAGATAACAAGGAAAGCAACATGCTTTCCTGTTGCTTCCCTAGTTTTCACTAGTTCTGACTTCAGGAGATCCTGCAGAGAGCCCCTGGCTGACACCTTCAGACACTGGATCAACCCCCGACCCAGACCCCAGCCCCAACCCAGACCTAGAAGAACCTTCTGGTAATTCATAAGGAGAGACCATCAGGTGGCACCTGGCAGCCCAGCCCAGGACAGCAGGGATGGGGACACTGCTGTGACTCCTCCAAGCCAACCCCAGGTGCCAAGTGTGGTGGATACCAAGTGGGCTGTGCCCACTGCACTGAAGACAAAGCTGTGTGAGGCTGAGGCAGCAGCTGAAGAACCAGTATGTGCTCCAGCTGCCCTCGAGAACAGGATGGCTGAGTCCTCTTCATCTCAGATCCATGCATCTCCAGCTGTGGCTGCAGAAGAGCCAGCACTGCCATGTACCCACGTGGATCTCCCAGTGGATGTGTGCACAGCCGTGGAGACAGTCCCAGTCCCACCAGAAGCAGCAGCAGAGGAGCCACAGCCCGGGAGAACAGTTCTGTGTCTTGTTGTGCATCTTCCTGGGCACATGATGAAGACACCACTCCATCAGAGGCAGATGATGAAGGAGGACAGGGCACAGTCCATGTGGCTTTTGATGTTCCTCTGCCTGAACCATGTGAAGAAGAACCACCTGCACCTGCGGCCACAACCGAAGATCCACAACACGGGGCAGCTGATCTGCATCTGGAGGATTTCTTATCCATGGCATCTGAAACCCTGCTCCTGTGTCAGAAGATGATGAGCCACAAGATGGTGCAGTGCAGCCGGTCTGGATCAGTTTGTGGTACCTGACACAGACTCTATTCCACCAGAAGAGGAAGATGAAGAGAGACCACAAAGTAAAGTACTTTGGCATCAGGAGGTGTCTCGGACTGACACATGTGATGAAAATCGTCTTCCTCTAGTGGTGGATATCTGAAGAGGAAGTCCACATCACAGCTGACCTCGATCTTGAAGTTGCCCATGTCACTCATGACAAGTGGACTCCAATCTGTGACTATCCCACAGGCTCTGTGACTTTGTCTGATATGGACTTATCTTTACCTGCAGAGGGCAACTTCGCTCCAGCAGATACCCCAGTGTGCTTCCAAATTAAGACTAGGAGCACAGCTGAAGCACTTAGAAAAGTCCTTTTCCTCCCCTTGAAAGATATTTGCTGGCATTTCTCCCTCCCCCTCCCCTGTTTTTCTTTATATCATTTAAAAATGGATTTTAATAAAAATTTTACTGGTCATTCACTTCAGTTGTATCATTCACGGCACTAACCCAGCTCTACCTGCTGACTGAAGTCCTGAGGGGAGGATGCTCACAGTTGCCTGGAGGAAGTGGGGAGGGCTTGGCAGTATCTGTAGGTCCCCGCATTGTCAAATGTTTTTCTGAACTCATCCAGGAAGCCATACAATTATTCACCTCCCAACAGGTGACTGAGTTCTTCATGTCCATGGGATACCACCCTCTCGACAAGGAGGAGACCTGGCCAACTCAAGACCTTACTGAAACCAACATCTAAACGTCAACCATCAGCAGCAGGAAGTAGCCAGAAAAGACAACTGCATACCTCTCCCCCACTCCCCCGTCTCCTTTCCCAGCCCAATCTTTTTTCTATCCAAAGACCCAACATGAAGGACTTACCTCCCCAAATGCTGGGGCTAATCTTTTTATGGATCTAAAGATGGAATATGAAGGATTAACCCCCATCTTATTTCCCCCAGGCCAAACAAAACATCAGGTATGCACTTGCATGCTTGACTGCAGGCAGGTCATTTGGACCTAGGCCTGACAGAAAGTTCCCTCACCCCAGGTGGAGCATTCCATTCTGTCCACATGGGTGGGTGCCCTTGACCCAGATACAGGCTTTTTCCAGGTTTCTTATTTTCCACAGTGTCCTGTCTGCTGAGTGCCTGACCCTGGCTATGAGTACCTACAGCCAGCTGGAACCCACACAGGGCCAAGCCCCAGGCCCTGTCCAGCTTCCCCACTCCCCAGGATCTCTTCTTTCCCCATCAAGACCCTTCCTCTGGCCTGGGAAGCCCATCCCCACCACAAACTCACAGACTTGAGGGAGTTTAAGCTGGGTTTCCTTATGAGCATGAGTGTCCTTTCCAGCTAACTGGAACATTCGGGACATTCGGAGGGCCCCTGGTCTTGAGTGTACCCTGGAGAGTCAGGAAAGGACCACAGTGGCCTTCAGTTGTGGGTCCTTGGACTCAAGTGTCTTCAACTTCAAGGCAGTTCAACCACCTTCTAAAGTTCCTCACAGGGAGGGTGGAAGCCGGACAATAAAGCACTTTATAGAGTAGGCTGGGGTGTGGTCAGTGGTAGAATGCCTGCCTAGTGTGTGTGAGGCCCTGGGTTTCCTTCTCAGCTCTATAAGCAGCTCCACACTGGAAGGATGCATGGGGGAACTTCCTGTGCCCCTGATTGCTTTCTTTCCCCAGTGCAGGACTCAGCTACATCTCACTCAAAGCTCAGCTGGACTCCACAGAGGCCTGGCCTGGCTATGCTGTGCAGATTCACCTCCACCTCTCTCCCCAGCTCTGATCTCAGCACGATGTTCTCTCTCCTCCTCAGCCTCCCGCCTTCCACGAATGCTTCCATTTGTTTTATCTGTTACTACTTTTCTTCCAGCAATAAGTATGTATTTCCTGAGAGTGAGACAGCATCTACTTCTTCTCTGTTCAGCTCCAGGACCTTCATTAGAGTCCAGCTCCCATTAAGAGTCTCAAACATATTGAAATAATTCAATATTCTAGAAACTGAGGAATGAGTCTATCTAGCAATGGAGTCAATAGAAAGAGGCGGCCTACTGGATCTTATCCAAATGCGGGGCTGTCTATGGAGGAGGAGGTCCAAACAGTGCTGAGGCAGGTGGTGAGTGCCATGCGATACTACCACGAGATGGGCGTGGTACAGTGAGAACTAAATTAGAGAACATCTCAGTGGATGCAGAAGGCAACGCCAGTATCTGCACTTTAAGGCTCAATACCAAATTCTCAGCCGGCCAGAAGCTGGACTCGAAGTCTGGGACATTGCCATTTTGTACTCAGGGGCTCTTCCTGCACCAAGAATATAATAGCTTCAAAGTGGACATGCGCAGCCTGGATAACTTGCAGTAGGTCCTGCAGAAGGTTGCTTCCTATTTCCAGAAGGAACATGGAAGGTGCTGGGGAAGTGGGTCCTGAGGTGCCTAGGGCATCCCAGCCCTGTCTTGGACGAGTTTTGAAACCTGGTAAATGACATCCTTATGGCAGACGCCAAGTGCAGACCCTCCCTGGAGTGCCTTCTACATCACTGATGGCTCTGAAAGTTTCCGCAGCTTTGACCACTAGGGACACAATCCCTGAGCACCCAGACCTTACCATCTCACTGGACCTACTGGTTATGATCCACAGAAGGTCCTCGTGGCTTCACTGGCTCAGAGATTCAGTGGAGTCCTGGGTATATACCTGCTACCAGAAAGCTCAGTGGTGGGCTGCAGCAGCCCTTGAAGACCTTCGGTCTTTTAATGTCTTCCTGCCAATCCCTACAAGATATTTGGCCTTGTACATCCCCACAGCCACAGCCGGTATGCCTGCTCCGTGCCCCTCCACCTTCCTGGGGGAGGACCAGTGGTACCGAGCCATCTACTCTGCCATATCCACCATGTACTGCATACAAGGCTCTCCCCGCCCAGCACAGCTCCAGCCCCTGATACCTGGCTGCTCCCTGCACAATCAGCGAGACGGTACAGACAGAGGACAGTGGGCTTCGCGAGGTTCCAGAGGACAGCAAGGTCCATGCAGCATCCAAGGACTTAGCCGCCTTCAGGACAGTGTACTGAAACAGCCCAGATGCAGTGCAGAAGATGGGTGTGTGGAGACACTGGAGCAGCCCTTGAACCTGGCCCCAATGTAGAAGCTTCTGGCCATTTCTAAGGAAGAACCCACAAATAGTCGCTGTGCACAAGGGGCCGGCCCACACAGACTAGGTTCGCAGTGTTCTCCTCCCACGTGAACCCCAGTCCTGCAGTGCTGTGGATCTGAAGCTTGGTATACACACATCAAATGTACACAAATCAAATCCAACTTCCAAATGTGGCAGTTGAAGAGCCACACCACGGTCCAGCTGCTAAGGATCTCAAGCTGACAATGGAGATGACAGAGTCACCTGCAGCTGTGACAGCATCTGAGGAGACATCAAATGATACACGTTAGGGATCCTGTGCTGGCAAGGCCTGTGTCTCCCAAGATTGAGCCACTTCCAGCTCGGGCAGGAGTTGAGTCCAGCAGCATCCAAGAGGACTCTCTCTCTTTCAGACAATGTCCTGACACAACCCTAAGTGGGATCAGAGAAGGTGCTGGAAGTTGGTACATTACCAACAGGCTTTGAGGATTCTGGTGCTGCCTGCCGCTGGAGAACCAAGTGAGAGTCATGAGAAGGAGGACAGCATAGACACTTGGAAAGCAAGGAGGTGGGACCTGAGCTGAGCTGCTACATTGTAACTGTGCTCTACTTCATGTCCTTCCTGATTCCTAATCAAATTGTCTTTGTTCCTGGGTCTGGAGGTGCGTGGGGAGGGGGAAGGGAAGGTTGTTCTCAGGGATAGATTTCCAGAGAGAAGGAGTCAACCTACCCCATAGTTACAGCTAGTGTCCTGTGCAGATGAGTAACTGATATTATATGGCTGCAGTTAAACTGGAGAGAGAGAATACTGAGGCCGTGGCTGTGGGGGATGGGCCAACTGTGGGCTCTCATCAGAACAGAGCCAAGCAGAAGTTCACTGCTATGTCCCTCTCATGGCCCCCCAGCAAACTCTGGCCATCACATGAGGACTTGTGCAACTGGTCTCAGACAGAGGAACTGAACCCTGTCCTCTCTTCCTGGCATCCTTTGCCAAGGGTGTGTGAGTCTGCCCGGAGCTGAGCAGACCCTCAGCTTCCACCTGGAAGCTTCACAACTTTTCTTTTTGATTTTTATTTATTTATTGTGAAAATACTGTACAGAGGGGTTACAATTACATGGGCAAGATAATGAGTACATTTCTTATAAAGCATTGCAGCCTCCTCCTTTGTTTCCCCTTCCCATCCCTTCCCATCCTCCCCCCCGCCCCCCACACACAACTTTTCTTGACAGTTGAGATAGTTCCCAATTCATTTCTCTTCCTCAAAAAATTTTATAATAAATAGATGGACAATCACGTGATTTCTGTCTTGTGTCTTTCTTGTGGTGGCTTTCTTAAGCAATGGAGTTAGGTCCCTACAACTAAGGACACTGTGACTTCAAACTCTCACGTGGGTCACTTCTAGGTCACCCCAACATTTGCTGATGGTTACAAGTGCTTCAGAGGTGGAGGTGTTGCTGAACTGGCAGAGCCTCAGCATGGGGTGAACAGTCAAGTGAGAGACTCGAAGGGACAAGGCTCCAAACTGCTTTCAGGGCAGACATCTGCCCTGGGACTGGTCTTCAGACACCAGTGTGGTCTGTTTACCATTTTCAGGACAAAGCTAACCTTGTCCACTTGTCCTCATTCTGCCACAAGTTTCCAGTATCATCCTATGTCCTGTGAGCCAGGCTGTGTAGGGAGTCAGGACAGAGATCAGGGTGTGGTCTCCTGAGGGCTTCCTGGCTCCCATTAATCATTTTATTGTCACAGTCTGGACAGGAATGCTCAGCTTGCAGGAACTTCAAGAACAATTTACTCTAAAGAGTGGCTTCAAAAGGAAAACATCCCTTTGACTCCTCATCTGCCCTCAGTCCCATTGCCACATGCCACTTCAACTCAGCAGACACTGAGAGAGAAAAGAGCTCAGAGAAGATAGATTTCCAAGTTAGTTCCAGAAAAGAAATAAAAATTAGTGTCCAATGTTGGTGATCTGATGGATCATCTTCTTGGAGATCTTCTTGGATTTCTTCTTGGAGCATCTCACTAGGACATCCACCAAATATTCAGGAATTTTCCTCCTTTCCTCCTTCCCTCCTTCCCTCCCTCCCTCCCTCCCTCCCTCCCTCCCTCCCTTCTTCTCTTCCTTCTTTGCTTGCTTGCTTGTTTCTTTCCTTCCTTCCTTCCTTCCTTCCTTCCTTCCTTCCTTCCTTCCTTCCTTCCTTCCTTCCTTCCTTCCTTCCTTCCTTCCTTCCTTCTTTCCTTCCTTCCCTCCTTCTCTCTTCCACAAAGGTACTGTTTTGTTTTTCTGCTAGTACAATGTTTTCAGCCAGGTTATGAAGTCAGTTCATGGGATCAAGACCAGCTTTGCAACACACTAGAAGTTTGAAAATCCCCAGAGAAAATGTGTGGTGTAATAGAGTAAAGTAAGAAGAGCAGGGTTGGGAGGGGAAAGAATGGTCTTTGGAATGAGGAGGCTGGGATGGAAACACTGGGAAGAGGTGTCCTGTCTATAGTTTAGGGTTTGCTTCCACTGGCAAACTCTCAGATCCCTGCCTGGTTTGCTTCAGGTGGACTGAGTTCCTCCTGCGAATTTTTCTCAGATGCCTCTGGTGGAGGTCCTGCCACCCTGGGCTGTAATGTCTCCCCTCTCTAGTTTTTTTTTTGGGGTCCGGTTGTGGGGCCTGAACTCTGGGCCTGGGCGCTGTCCCTCAGCTCTTCAGCTCAAGGCTAGCGCTCTACCACTTGAGCCACAGCGCCACTTCTGGCTTTTTTTCTTTTTGCTTATGTGGTGCTGAGGAATCGAACCCAGGGCCTCATGCATGCAAGGCAAGCGCTCTACCACTGAGCCAACTTCCCAGCCCCCTCCCCTCTAGTTTTAAAGTAAGTCTTTCAAGACCCTTAGGACCTTGCTTCTTTTTGCTAGTACTAGAGTTCAAACCCATGGTCTTACATTTGCTCGTCTGGCACTCTACCAGGCCACTTGAGTCATGCCTCCGTCCTGATTTCTGCTGGTTATTTAAGACATTTGTTGGAGACAACTGTTCTTTCCAGGGTGGTCTCAGACTGAGACTTAGATCTCAGCCTCCCGAGAATGACAAGGATGATATCTGAGGCTGCTGGAGCCTGGCTGCAAGTCCCTTTGGATGGTTGCTCAACATGAGCACGACTCATACCTGTAGCCTTCACCAAGGAAGCCAGCCCCTCAGCCTCCCCTGCTGACCCGCTCCCCTCTAACCCTCCTCTCTTTTTCTTCTTTTCTCAGAGATTTCTCCAGGAACCTCCACATGGTGCACACATTGCAGATCTTCCCTTCCTGGGTTCTGTCTTGGTTCCTATGTTTTGTCTTCTGACAAATTACCTGCAGCTCAATAAATCACAAAGAACAGCTTCCCTCATGTGTTTTAGATAGGGAGAAGGCGTAGGCCAGAGGCTGGCACCTGGTGAGGGCTTCTTGCTGAACCATCCTGTGGTGGGAGGGGAAGGGGTGACAGTGCTTGCATGCAGTAGTGAGCAAAGGCCCACCACCTCCTTGCATTAGGAACCTGCTCCCCCAGTAAATAACTAACCTCTCTCTGAGCCCCACATGAGCCCTTTCTTATAGTCAGAGGTCCCGTGACCTGATCCACTCCCCCAGCCCCACCACCCAACACTGCTGCATCCCAGCAGTTTCTACCCCCAGGGTCCTGGAGGACAGGGTCAGCCCTGGCGCCTCCTTCCACATCAGCCACAGTAGATGCCATGAGGGAGGAGCAGAGGCTAAGACAGCCTCCCACTCACTGCCTGGCTGTGCTGACAGGCACACTCAGCCCTTGGGGAGGTGTTGCCATTAGCACTAAGCCCTGCTAAGCAGGGGCTAGAGGGAGGCACATGGTGGCTGCAGCGCCCACCAGGCCTCTTAGAAATACAAGAAAGGTGTGTCTGCAAGAGCAGGGATGGGGCAGGCCAGGAAAAGGCTGAGCCATAAACTGATAGCTGACACAAGTTTGAGAGGTGACATAGGGTCAGCCACAGCACAGAGAAGCTGGAGTGGAGACCTGGGTAAAAGAGCAGCCACTGTCCACCTATGCAAGTCTCCTCTGTAGGACTGGCGATCTGGGTCAACACAGAAGTTGAGGATATGGCTGGGGTCTCCTGGGTTGAGGCATCCCAAATCTTTAACCACTGCCTCCCCTTGCACCTCCCAAGCATGCAGATTGACTCAATGCCTTCTATGAGGCAGAAGCCTGTGGCTTCAGACAATAATCCTAGCTACTCAGAAGGCTGAGATCTGAGGACTGTGGTTCAAAGCCAGCCCAAGTAGACAGAGCTGAGAGACTTTTTTTTTTTTTTTTTTGCCAGTCCTGGGGCTTGGACTCAGGGTCTGGGCACTATCCTTGAGCTTCTTTTGCTCAAAGCTAGTGCTCTACCACTTGAGCCACAGTGCCACTTCTGACTTTTTCTGTTTATGTGGTACTGAGGAATCGAACCCAGGGCTTCATGCATGCTAGGCAAGCACTCTTCCATTAAGCCACATTCCCAGCCCTAGGAGACTTTTATCTCCAGTGGTTTGCAAAAGGCAGGGAATGAATGCATGGCTCAAGTGGTAGAGTGCCATGATAAGTCAAGTACCACTACCAGTGCAAAAATGATCGAATAACAAACCTCTATGATCAGCAAGCAGATCTCAGGTTTAGAGAAAAAGCAAAGTTTCTCCTTTACAAGCCACTGGCCTAATAGTGAATATCCTAGGCATGGATGGGTTGAACTCATAAAGCAAGAGCCACAGGATGGAGGCCCCAGACATGGTAGAAGTCCAGAGATCCTTAGCCTGTCAGCTGGAGGGTCAGTGTTCTGGGGCTGAAATCTTACATTAGACATCAGCTTTCATCACTGCGAGAGCCTCTTCCTAGAGTTCAAGATTGAACACCAGAGTCAGCATGCAAACAATCGTAATTGTAGGACACTCTGAAGGTGAGCTGTGAAACCTGGAATAGGTTCGAGAGAACGCTGAATAGGTTCAGGGAACGCTGCCTCAACAGCACTTGGAATGCTGAGAGCTGGCCATTGAAGTATTAAAACAGACAGTTCTGGAGTGGGTTAGAGACAGGATTTCTACCCCCCCCCCCACTTTCCTTGGGCTGGCAGCTGTGCTGGGGACCCTGACATAAACTTTAACCTTAGGCTAACTCTATGGACATCGTGTCTGGACTTTTCCTGGACTGAAGTCTTCTGTCTCAAAAGAATAAGAGAAGCCCTGTCTCTTCCACACTCTGTTTTAGTTCTGATTGTAATATTAATATAGGTGCTTTATGTTTTGCATATCTCCGTGGTAACTATCCCTATATAATTGGGACCCCTGTTCTGCCCACTTTTCTATCTGTCTACATCTACATCTCTATGTTTTCTAATTTTCTTCAGCCTGGTATCCCATTGTGCTGCCTCAGGTTGCAGTTAGCAACAATAACCAATACGGAGATGATCAGCTTTAAAAGGAAAAGACTTGTTTTGGTTCACAGCTTTGGAGGTTTCAGTTCAGCTCTGATTTTCCTGTGGATTTGGGTCAATGGCTGCAGAAGATATCATGGAGGGAGTGTGTGGGAGGTCATTAGCCGCATAACCAGTGTGAAGAGAAAGGAAGATGAAGAGACTGGGTCCCAATATCTCCTTTCCAGGGCATATCTTTAGTGACAGAACAGTACTCCAACTCCTCCCCCTTGGAGGTTCCAAACTTTCCACAGTACCATGGGGACCAAGTCTTCAGCACACATGCTTATTCAAGCCATGACAATAGCCAAGCAGAGATCCCAGCACACAGTGCAGTGGGTTGCCAGCAGGCTCCTGAAAGTGTGGGAAAATGTGAGGCTTCAGGAGGGAATGTGTCCAAGAGAGCAAAGGCTGAGGGAACTGGCATGCTGTGGTGAAGGTGCTTAGGGGAAGGCCAGAAAAACCACCTGAGGGGTACTCTTCAATCTTTCTAAAACATATTCTGGGCACGTGCTAACTCAAATCTGGAATTACCAATTGAACTCAGGTAACCATGTGTGGTGTCTGTATTTCTTCTTTGTGGGCATTTGACCCAGGTTTTGAGTGCATTCCATTCCAATATGTACTCAGCCTGAAGCCTGCAAATTCTAGTACAGATGGTGAGTAGCAGAGCCCCAACAGAATCCAGGTTTTCTCTCACAAAAGTCCTGATTTGCCCAGTGTTGCAGGTCTGGCTTCTGCTGCCTGAGGCTGCCCTTTACCTGGCAGACAGAAATCCCTGCTGGCCCTGTGTTGTCATTCTGGAGGCCTGGCTCACTCTCCCTGGTGAGGATCATGAATAAGAGAGTTGCCCCTGTCTGTCCACTGACTCAAGGTTGCCATGACTACACCTCTCCCTCCCCACTTCACCTGAGCCATGAGCACAGTCCTGGGCACTGCTGGGATGAGGTCAAGGGATGCAGGCTGGTGTGATGGACTGTGGAGGATCGGGGATGAGTACATACCTCCATGGTTCACAGGCTGGCTGGGGGACAGGTCAAGAAAGCAGCATACCCATGCCATGCCTGCAGTGACCCCATCTTCTAAAGAAGAAGGGAACCCTGTGTGGAGGCCGTGGCGCTAGGGAATGATCTCCTGAACACAGGCAACAAAAGAAAGCTTCAGGGTGGAGGTGCTCCATGGGGCTGCTGACACCAGCAGATGTCGCCTGGTGCTGGAAGGGGTGGCATTTGGGCATAATGTGGACCAGTGCCGGATATTTGGAAAACATGCAATATTTCACTACTGCTTTCTCCCCATAACTCATTCCTGAAGGTTGAATATGCCTTAACCAAAATGCTTGGTAACCAAACTGTTTCCCATTGCAGTCATTTAGATTTAGGGGTAGACATATAAATTTGTTATGATCCTTCAAAATGTTTGAATGTTGTGTATTTGTGACTATGGTCTGTTTCTTTTCTTTTCTTTTTGGGGGTCCGGTCGTGGGGCCTGAACTCTGGGCCTGGGCGCTGTCCCTCAGCTCTTCAGCTCAAGGCTAATGCTCTACCACTTGAGCCACAGCGCCACTTCTGGCTTTTTTCTTTTTGCTTATGTGGTGCTGAGGAATCGAACCCAGGGCCTCATGCATGCAAGGCAAGCGCTCTACCACTGAGCCACCTTCCCAGCCCTATGGTCTGTTTCTGATGGTCTGATGTTATAGGCCCAGGGCTGATGGGTACAGGTAAGGGACACCCACCCTCATCAGAGTGCAGATAGGCTTCTTAGCAGAACATGGACTCGCAGGGATACTGACCTGCGCACAGAGGAACAAAGTGTGCAGAATAAAGAGCTGGCAGCAACAGTGGGCTGGTCATATGATGATATTTGCAAGAGATTCAAGAAATTATGGGCTTCCATACACAAAGGAAATACAAACTATATACTCACAGGTAACAGCTTACCTAGCACTATATACAGAAATTTCTAGAAAACCTATGGAATACCATTAGTGCTAATAAACCCAGCAAAATTACAAGCAAAAATACTTATCTATGTCCATACACTATAGCAGGGGACTATCTCAAATGAAATTCAGAATGTTCAACTTGAATGTTAACAACAAAAACATTCTTGTTTTTTTTTTTTTTGCCAGTCGTGGTGCCTGAACTCTGGGCCTGGGCGCTGTCCGTCAGCTCTTCAGCTCAAAGCTAGTGCTCTACCACTTGAGCCACAGTACCACTTCCAGCTTTTTCTGCTTATGTGGTGCTGAGGAATCAAACCCAAGGCCTCAGGCATGCAAGGCAAGCGCTCTACCACTGAGCCACCTTCCCAGCCCAACAAAAACATTCTTAAGAATAAATTTAAACAAGAAGTAAAACATACACTAAAAATTACCACACATTTGTGAACAAAATTAAGGCAAATGCAAACACATGACAAGCTATCCTATGTTCATGGATTGAGAGACTTAATATTTCTAAACTGGTACTCTTGAATAAATGAATGTGCGACAGCAGGTTCTGAAGTTGAGGTGCAGCACCTCACCTCTGCAGAAGTGCAAAGCTTCATCACTCTATTACTAATCATTAGGTCCAGGCAGAGGCTCATGCTAAGAAACATCTGGGAGCATTCAGGCCTCAGGCAAGCTGAGGAACGCTTACTAAGTCATTCTGTTGATACAGTCCTCAATCACCAGATGCCCACAAACCATGAGTGTCAGATCTGACATGGCTCACCATATAGATCAGATCGAGAACCTTTGCTGAATAGAAAATTCAATACAAACACTGGCCATGCATCCCACGCCTTAACTCCATACATACCAGAGTGTTTGCTATAGTATTCAAGGAATACCTGTGCATCTAGATTTACATTGTGCCCACCTCCCACAGATTCATCCATGTTAGATCTTCTCCTAGATAGGAGAACCAGTATGTCTGCTCTTGGCCCCTTTACCTGCTTGCTTCAGCTTCCTGAGGATGACAACCAGGGTAGAAGGCTGCAGAGGAGCCGCTGAGCCTGCTATTTCTTTCTGCTCCTTGAGACAAGGACATCCCCAGCACAGGCCCCCAGCCTGGTCATGGTGCTGGCTTCTCCCCTCCTGTACAAAAGGCAATACATAAATGGTAGACAGAGAGTAAGAACTAATCCAATAGCCATTGTCAGCAGACTAATGGGACCATAGCACCTACTGGTTACAAGAGCCAACATGGAAGAGGGTGACTAGTAGGATTGCCCTTGTATTCTAAGACTGTGTTGTTACCAGAAGTGGTAACTAAATGGTCCAACGAAGGAGAAGACAGCAGACAGCAGACACAGACTTAAATCTAACAACATGGGTCATTCCAGCTGTGCTTTTCCATTATATTTGATTATTTTCTTTAAGTTTGTTTTATACTTTGTTTAATTTTATGTTTTTTAAATAAGTTTTTTATTGTGAAAATACCATACAGAGGGGTTACAATTACATGAGCAAGGTAATAAGTACATTTCTTATCAAGCATTGTTGCCTCCTCCGTTGTTTTTCCCTTACCATCCCTGCCCTCCCACCTCCAAGATTATACTTCCCCACCCCCAATTTTATGTTATTAATGTCATCTCCAGTTGACATATCATCATGGTATCCATTAAAGTGTGCAATGTAATGTTTAGATGTGTCTACACAGAATCTGGTAATTACACCATGGGACTTAACATGACTAACCTCTGAAAGACAAGTCCCACTGGACCAAGTCCATTAGCATTGGGGAGTTGCATGACAGATTCCTGAGTGTGGACACTATTCACACACTAGTGGTATTAGGGGAGAGGAGGAGAGAAATGAGAAATCTGAGTGAAATGGGGGAAAATTGCAAAAATGAGAAACCAGCTTGGAGCATTATTATACAGTTGGGTGATCCTAGTCAAGAATAATGCCTGTCCTGTATGGTTCAGATCCACTGAGAGTCCTTTCACCTGTCTGGTGCCATTGAGAGATAGCGGGAGATAGGTGAGTGTTCCAGGGATCCTGATGTCATGCTGTGGGGAATCGGCCAAGTGTGTACTTGAACACCAACAAGGGGGTGTTAGTCAGGAAGTCCACACTGTGTCCAGCCCAAAGGACTCTGTGAGAGAGAGAAGTGTGCAAACAGTTCAGACTTCTCTATGTGGAATTGTAGTAAAACAGGCATCTGGTACCACTCCGGTCTTCCACAGCATCCTGTGCAGAATGGAGGTGAGCTCAAAGGCCTCCTCAGAAAGTACGGAGAAGAGAAGGCCTCCACTCCACCTGGGGAAAGTCAGAGCCTGTTTGCCTGGGGCACTTCCCCAGGTCCGCCCTTTCATTTTCTACCACAACCGAGGAGATGATTCTTCATAACCTCTGTGTCTCACAGCATGACATAACAATGAAGGTACTGAAAGGTGATCCCTGGCATTCTGCTGTCTTGGATCCTTTTTGCACAGTACTGAAGTTCGCATGCCTCATTTGAGCAGGAGAGTTTGCCGACATTTAAGTCCCAAGTAACATTGCACCCCTGTCCTCCAAAGGGTCCATCTCAGTATGTAAAATACATTCAATTCAACTTCAAGGCTTCATCATAGCTTTAACAGTTACAGGATTGCTCATGACTCCAAGTCCATAGTTTCCACTGAGTCTCTTAGCTCTGAGCCTCTGCTTAAAAATGTGTACTTGCCAAATATAACATCACAGGCAAACATTTCCATTTCAATAAGGAGGGAGAAGAAAAGTGAGGTAGAGCATTGGTCATCACCAGGTGCAGCATCAGGGCACAGGATGATGTAACGTGGCCTTCAAAGGGCTTGGCCACCCCTGTCACACTGCTGGAATTCTCAGGCCTTTCTTTGACGTCTCTGTGCAAGCCTCCAGACTGCTTTACTCCGGCATTCTGCAGGACCAAATACCAGTACTCCTTAGATGATGTTGCAGTTTGTCACAAACATGCCCTGCATTGCCTGAGATCACTTGAACCTTGGAGTTTGCAGCCTGTGAGAGCCTCGATGTCTGAACATGGGGAAGTGAACCCCAGAGCCCATTCTCCAGGTGCTCCCTCTCTCTTTCTGTCTCTAGCTCTGTCTCTGTCTCTCTCTCTCTCTCTCTCTCACACACACATGCCCACCCTCTCCCTGCAGACAAAAGTGTTCACAGGGCTTCACTCACTTATTCTCTGTCTGTCTCTGTCTCTCTGTCTCTGTCTATCTTTGTCTCTCTGTCTCTGTCTGTCTGTCTCTCTCTCTCTCTCTCTCTCTCTCACACACACACACACACACACACACACACACACACACGTCACCTCATCCTTTTCTTAGGACCCTGCTCCTGAGGGAAGGGACCAAGCACTCCTGCAACTTGACACGAAACCATTTCTGCAGGCAGAGCCTCTGTGACCTCATCAGCGCTCCCAGCCCCCCATAGCTCTGCTGCATCCCAGCTCTTGTCTAACACATGGAGGAAACAGTCAGCCCTGGCCACTTCCATCCACATCTGCCACAGTTGCTCCATGAGGGGAAGAGCAAATGTAGGACAGTCCCGCATGCGTGGCTGTGCAGCCACTTAGGAGCCTCCCACAAATATTTTGAACCCATCCCAGGTTAGGCCAGGTCTGAGAGTCACTGGTCATGGTAGCTACACAGCTTAGGGGGCATCTCTGCAATGCATAGCAGTTTGTGTGGGCAAAAGCAGGACTAGGGCACCCCATGGCAAAAGGATGAGTGGTGAACTGACAGCTAAAACAAGTTTGAGAGCTGAGACAAGGCCAG
Organism: Dipodomys spectabilis; assembly: GCF_019054845.1. NCBI lineage: Eukaryota > Metazoa > Chordata > Mammalia > Rodentia > Heteromyidae > Dipodomys > Dipodomys spectabilis. The sequence goes on from NW_024870779.1 coordinate 4,830,375, forward strand.
CCAGAGGACAGAGAATTCAGAGTTGAGAATTTTGTTGAAGACCACCCATCCTCCGTCTACCTGCACAGGCCACCCAATGCAGGACTGTCACCCACATGGCACAGAAGTGGTTGATAGGGTAGAGGGAGACTGATTGGGGCTCAAAAGTCTTTAAGCACTGCAACCCCTTTGTACCTGCTGAGCATGAAGACCGAAGAAGAACCTCAAAGAAGCAGAGAACTGGTGGCTCATGTCTATAATTCCAGCTACTCAAGAGGCTGAGATTTGAAAATTGAGGCTGGGTAAACAAAATATGTGAGACTCTTATCTCCAGTTAACCTGCAAAAACCCCACAAACACCCCCCACAAACAAAACAAAACAAAAATCCTGCAAGTGAACACAGTGATTCCAATCAGTTTTCCAGAACTGTCACAAGTACATGACATAATCCACTTACAAAAAGCAAAAGTTTATTTGGTTCAAAGCTCTTATACAGCTTGTTCAATGACCACTGGGAATTAGGATCCAAGCTTCCATTTGGGCCTTGACTTTTCATCCTCTAATATCCAACTTCATGAATGTAACAGGACACTAAATTCTTCATACTCAATTGGAATATTCTGGATTTGTGTGTGTGTGTGGTATTTGTATTTTGTTTCTTTTGTATATGTGTAGGGATGGGTGTTTTATTCATGCTGTAAACCTGGACAAATGTAGTCACAGATGAACCCTGTGCTGTCATCCACAATCATGCCATTGCACTGAAATGTCCTGTGTACTGCATTTTCCTCCCTATACGAAAATCTCTATCAAAATGTTTGTTCACAAAGTTTAACATGGTACAAGCCAGGTACGGTCCCATATACCTGGTGTCCCAGCTACTGAAGAGGCAGAGATAGGACAATCACCTGGGCTCTGGAGTTGGTGGCAAGCCTGGACAACATAGTAGGATCATCACAAAAAATAAAAATGTAAAAAAAAAACTCAACCCCAAATCCCCTCAGAAGGTTGATAGGTTGTGATGCTTTATGACATTTAATAGCACCTTAGTTATGATGCTTTATGACATTTAATAGCACCTTAGTTATGATGGCGTTGATAACAGGTAATATTTCATACCACTTGTTCTTTCATTTGAGCATTCTCAATCATCATGACTCTGAGCTTACATTGGGAACATTTTCCATGCCCTCAGTCTTAGCCCCCTCTGCCTGTTCTAACATCGTTCAATCAAGGGGTGGTTTGTAAGCAGCAGACATTGATGTCTCACAGTTCTGGAGGCTGCAAGTTCAACATCAAGTACACTCAGATTCAGTGTCTGATGAGCCCCTGTTGTCTGTATGACAGGCTTGTCCATCCTCAATGGGCAGGGCACTCTGGGGAGTGTGGAGGAGGGCCCCAATTCTAATGGGAATGCTTCCACCCCCATTACCTTGCTCTCTCACAATGGCCATGGTCTTAAGAGGTTAACCTTGGAGCTGACTGTTGAAGGTAAACACATGAATCAGGCCTGGCTCCTGTACATGTAAGTAGATTTGAATGTAAATGAGTGTGTTCACAGTTGTGTGCATACATATGTGTTTACAATTGCTTATGTGTTTCCTGGTGGAATGAAATTTTTCATCACTTCATCTGATTATCTCTTTCTATTTTTTTACATTAATAGCTAATAACACCAGCCTTTAAGGAAAATAGGCAGCGGGTGTATTTATGGGCATGTACATCTGACAACATGCAAGGATTTAGTACTAGAATAAACTCCAGAGACTAGATGGGGACACCTAGGAATATCAGCATGCAAAATCGACTCATCCAGGGACTCACCTGGGAAGGAGTAGGGAGTGGTTTTGAATTCATCTGTGTCTCCTGGAAGCTGTCTGCACAAGGGTGGGGGTGGTGGTGGTGGTGAAGCATGTAGTGTAACTCTACAAATCACTTCTGAGAACCAGAAACCCATGGCTCTGGGGAGGTCCCATTTGGGAGTAGGTTGTGGAAGAGGAGCCCATAAGTGACAGAGAACAGCACAGATACCTGGAAAGCAAGGAGATGGGACCTGAGCTGAGCTGCTGCTTTGTAACTGTGTTCTACTTCATGTCCTTCCCGATTCCTATTCAAACTGTCTTTGCTCCCAGGGGCTGGAGGTGCATGGGGAGGGGACATATTTGCAGAGAGGAATCAACCTACTCCCATAGTTACAGCTAATGTCCTCTACATTTGAGTAATTGGCATTGCTTTTACCCTGTGTGGCTGCAGTTAAACTGGAGGGGGAGAATGCTGAGGTCATGGTTGAGAGGAATGGACCAAGTGTGAGCTCTCATCAGAATAGAGCCAAACAGGAAGTTCACTGCTATGTCCCGCCCATCACTCGCCCTGAGGCTCTGTCCATCACATAGCAAGTTTGGGAATGGCCCTAGATACAGGAAATCCACCATGCTTGCCTCCCTAGCATCCTTCTCAGAGGGTGTCTGCACCTTGCTGGAGGTGAGCAGCCCTTCTGCTCCCACCTTGAAGACTCACCTAGGAACACTGGTGAGTCTCCCGGACACCTGCAGCATCTGGAGACCTGTTGAGGGAGACAGCTCCAAATATATTTCTGTTTCTCAAAAAATTATAATAAATAGATGTTCTTGAGAGATGATCACGTGACTTCTGTTCTTATGCCAGATTTGGTCAGCTGCTAGCTTCAAATGAAGAGATTTTAGAGCTCATCCCATTGAGTAGCTAGGAATACAGGCTTAACCCACAAGTATGAGGCTTTTTTTCCCCACTTGAGAGACTACCATCTCTTTGTATAGTAGGGTCTGGCCTCAAACTCTAGCTCTCTCTTCCTCAGCCTCTCAGTGCAGGGTTTTTTTTTTTTTTTTTTTATCTGATCATGGGGCCTGAACTCTGGGTCTGGGCACTGTCCCTCAGCTCTTCAGCTCAAGGCTAGCGCTCTACCACTTGAGCCACAGCACCACTTCTGGCTTTTTTTTTTTTTTTGCTTATATGGTCCTGAGGAATAGAACCCAGGGCCTCAGGCATGCAAGGCAAGTGCTCTACCACTGAGCCACCTTCCCAGTCCCAGAGTAAGCAATTTTTTTGGAAGGGTCGGGTCGTGGGGCCTGAACTCTGGGCCTGGATGCTGTCCTTCAGCTCTTCAGCTCAAGGCTAGCACTCTACCACTTGAGCCACAGTGCCACTTCTGGCTTTTTTGTTTATGCTTATGTGGTGCTGAGGAATCGAACCCAGGGCCTCATGCATGCAAGGCAAGCGCTCTATCACTGAGCCACCTTCTCAGCCCCTCAGTGCAGGGTTTATAGCATGTACCACCATGTGCGGTTTAGTTTTTCTCAACTGAGTAGTTCTATTTCCCCCGAAGGATTTCCTCTATTATTTGAACCTTCTCTGTAGACTAAGTTCCTCTCCTGGGAAAACTTCTCTGAAATCTGTGAATTTTTCACATGATCTTATAAAGTTTATGGTGAAAAGGAAGGAAGGGATTTGGAAGAGCAAATGTAGCTCTAGCAAGCTTAACAAATGAAGGGAAAGAGTGCTGTGAATGCTAGACTCCATGGTCCTCACCTTTAATCCTCACTACTCAGAAAGGGGTGATCTGAGAATTGAGGTTAGAAGCCAGGTTGGCCAAAAAAGTCTGTGACCCTCTTAACTCCAATGAACAAGCCAAAAGCTGTAACTGAGGTTGTGGTTCGAATGAGAGCTCCAAGCCACAAGAGTGGCATTACAGGAAGAAGGAATGGGCTGAAGAACTCTGTCAAAAGCAACAAAGAACAACCCGGACACATTAGGTATTACTGAGCTTATTTTTTTGGATGTCATTTCCCAGCAGAAGACTTCTTTACATTCAGGAGACTTCCCTCAGACAGATGCCCAGAAGGTGAAGGAGACAACATGGTCTCAGGGGCAAACCTCTGCCTATATCTTCCAAGACTTTCTCATCATGGGCTGAGCAAGACTTGCCTCCCATCTCAGCTTCCCAGGGGAGGTCAGCCTTTACAGCAGATGGAATGAACAGCAATGGAACCGAAGACCAACAAGGAATTGACCTGGTGAAGCCAGAGGAAGGTGGAGAGGGATACACCAACTCATCCTGACAGGCAAACACAGATAACAGGTATCCAGCTGCATGTTGAGAGAGGTCCAAGACTTGCTCAGTCAGGGGATGACTCCAGACATCCCACCGCATCTGGAGGCCTGTGAGGGAGAAGCAAGGATTAAACTGAGCCTATGACCGTGCCAAGATGTCTATGAGATCATTAGGGGGTAGGGAGACATGCCGACACATCCCTCCCAGGGGACCCGTTAATATCTTCGCACTCCCTGAGTGATTTCCTGCCACAAAGTGGTTGACTCTGGTCTTTTGTCCTTCCCGTGGCTCTGCAGAACATTGGATTCACAGACATCTTAGCAAGACTTCAAGCATTGAACCCACCACTCAGGGGCACCAGGCCTGCCACCAAGCCTTCAATCCCAATTCAGTCACAGACACCTACCTTGCTCCTGACAGTGTCTGGGTGCCACAATATCAAACCATGTGTATGAGCCACTGACTGGCCTTGGTTGGACTCATGACAGAGATGGAGAGGTGGAGTCCAGCCTGTGCTTGTGAACCAGGTCTACAGCTGAATGAGGCTGTGCTTATATATGCTGCCAAGGCATGTGTCTCCATGCTAGGGACAGGAGAGAAAGGAACATCTAAGCCACCAGCACGACTGAGGGGACAGGTGGCCCTGAGGATGGGGGCCTTGCCCATACAGAAGGGGGAGCTCAGGGAAAAACTAGAAAGTGTGAAGAGGACAGGAGATGGGCATAAGTACCACCTACCAAACATGTGCTCCTCCTGCTCTTCTGTCAGGTGAAAAGCCAACAAAGGGAGTATGGAAATTTTCAGGCCAGGTCCATCATGCTCCCATGTTGAGAGCTCAGGTCCATGTTGTCCTCTGGCCCTGCTTTACTCAGAGCAAGTTTAAGCAAGTGCTTGCAAAGATGAAGAAGGTTAAAGCTTATTCTTCTGTCTTCCCTCTCCCCACCCATGTGCTTGACCTTTAACTCCTAATGTAATCTTTACAGGCTAAAATAGAATAGGTAATCCAGTCTGTATTTGCAGGGATTGTCAACTGGTAAAGGTGGGAAAGAGAGAGTTAGGAAAGAGAAGAGAGCTGGGAAAGAGAAGAGGAGGAAAGAGCTGAGAAAGAGCTAGAAAAGAGCAGAGAGAGCTAGAAAAGAGCTAGAAAAGAGCAGAGGGAGAACTAGAAAAGAGCAGAGAGAGAGCAAGAAAAGAGAAGGGAGCTGAAAAAAAAAGGAAAGAGCTGAGAAAGAGCTAGAAAAGAGCAGAAAGAGCAGAGCCCTGTTTTTATATCAAAAGCATCTTAATGTTTCTATTCTTTGGATTTTGAAGCTAAATTTTGGAAAACAAAACAAAAAGTCTGTCTGCCTTCAAACAAACTACAACTTTGGGGGTGGGGGAGGGAAGGGATGGTAGGGGAAAAACAAAGGAGGGGTTAACAATACTCGATAGGAAATGTACTCATTACCTTACTTATGTAACTGTAACCCCTTAGTACAATATCTTTACAATAAAAAATTTTTAAAAAAGTTGTCTCCCAGAGCTTAAGTGTGACACTGATTTCCTAGCATGTGGGAGGCCCTGAGGACACCCTTCCACTGGGAAAACAACAACAACAACCACCACTTGTTTTCTAGACTCCAGTGGATAGAAACAGAAAGTGTATGAACTTAGATGTATAATGTGTGTGTGTGTGTGTGTGTGTGTGTGTGTGCCAGAACCAAGGCTTGAATTCAGGGTCTTGAACTCTGGTCCAGCATTTTCTGCTCAAAGCTAGACTCTACCATTTGAATCACACTCCAGTTTACCTGGGTCTTTGCACGTCAATTGGATAGTGTCACAGATTTTTCTTTCCTCTGCTGAGTTCAAACAAATCCTCAGATCTGACTCCTGAGTGACTAGGCTTACAGGAGTCAGTCAGGGTACCCAGATTCAGATATATTTATTCTGAAGATAAAAACGGGAGGATTTTCTGATTTCAGTATTTGGGATAAGTAGCTCCAAAAAACTATGTAATGTTGGCCAGGTGCTGGTGCCTTACATCTTTAATACTAGCTAATCAGGAAGCTGAGATTTGATTATTACTGTTCATGAGACACTTACTTCCAACTAACTACATAAATGCCAGAACTGTAGCGGTGGCTCAAGTGATAGAGTATCAGCCTTGAGCCAAAAGGCAAGGGGTGCCCATCCCTTGAAATCAAGCTCTGGTACCAGCACAAATGTAACAAAAGAGATAGGTTTAAGAAAACAAACCAGAGCTGGATGCTGGTAGCTCATGCCTGTAATCCTAGCTACTCAGGAGGCTGAGATCTGAGGATCACTGGTAGAAAAGTCCCTGTGAGACTCTTTTTTTTGGGGGGGGGGGGGTCTGGTCATGGGGCCTGAACTCTGGGCCTCAAGGCTAGCGCTCTACCACTTGAGCCACAGCACCACTTCCGGCTTTTTTTTCTTTTTTGCTTATGTGGTGCTGAGGAATTGAACCCAGGGCCTCAGGCATGCAAGGCAAGTGCTCTACCACTGAGCCACCTTCCCAGCCCCCCCTTTGAGACTCTTATCTCCAATAAACTACTCAAAAAAAGTCAGGGATGGTGCCGTGGCTCAAGTGGTAGAGAGCTAATGAGGCTCAGGGACAGCACCCAGGACTGGCAAAAATAAAAGTAGGACTGGACACTGAGTCTTGCCCCCCCATGTGAGGACCTCTTCCTTCTGCAGAAGCCAGAACATCAACAACATTGTCATTTCAGGCTGCACTGGGAAAGTGCAGAGAGGGAGCTGGTGAGGGAGCTTGGAGAAGGAAAGAGTAGGTTGGGCACAGACAGTTGGGAACAGCTCAGATCCCCCCCCTCTCTCTCACACACACATATGAGCACACACACACACACACACACACACAAATGTACACATGGAAATTTAATACTTGATAAGGATTCAGATTATAAAGTCAGGTTGGTCCATCAGGGCTGTGGGAGGAACACAGGATGTCACTGGCAGTGATGTTGCTGGTTGAGGATGGAAGTTGGGTACTTTGCAAAGTATTCTTCCTCTTTTCTAAGCACCAGCAAGTACTCAGTGAGGGTTAGCACAGTCGACTCATTCCAAATAGTAAGAACAAGGGCGGTGCTGGGCTAGAGGAAGCTGAACAGAGCCCTGCAGGCCTGTGTGACCCCCTAGGCCCCAGACCCCACTTCTTAAGCGCCAGGTGACCACGGCCGGAAGTGGACACACCACCACCGGAAGTGCATGGCGCTCCCGAGGCCCTGCTGGAGCGTCTTCTGGCAGAAGCCAGGCTTGCTGGAGGACCAGGCCCCCTGAGCGCTGTAAGTGGGATGGCGGGAGGACCTGCAGGGATGAAGAGAACCTGAGCCCGCGTGCGGACAGCTGGCAGGCTGCGGCTCCGCGGTGGGATGGCGGCGTCTGGCCCGGAAGGGCCGCCGTAGCCACTCCAGTGTGACCCAGGCCATCCTTGGAGAGCATGGCCGCCCGGCCTGCTGAACAGCCTCGCAGACACGGACCGGGTGCCAGGTGTGGTGGGGAAGGTGTGCCCCTGTGTCTGTCAGTCCTTCCTGTGCGCTCCTCAAACAGGAATGAGACAGGTTTGGAAAGGTTTGTAGGGATCTGATTTCTGATCTCCCTTGATGAGAGGTGTGTTGATGTGGTCACAGCATAGAACAGGTCCAGCCAAACCCCGTTCTTTGTTGGTAAAAAAAAAAAAAAAAACAACACAGGTCCTGGCATTCCCTAGTCTTGCTTTCTTACTGATGCCCTACCACATGACCCATTATTCTAGACTATTTTTTGTCGGTCGTGGGGCTTGAACTCTGGGCCTGGGCGCTGTCCCTCAGCTTCAGCTCAAGGCCAGCACTCTACCACTTGAGCCACAGCGCCACTTCTCGTTTTCGGGTGGTTTATTGGAGATAAGACTCTCACAGACTTTCCTGCCCCGGCTGGCTTTGAACTGTGATCTGAGCCTCCAGCCAGACTGTTTTTTGTTTTTGCTGGTTATTTGAAGGTGGAGTCTGACACAGATACTTTTCTGCCAGGTCTCAGCCTCTGAATAGCTAGGATTAAGGCTTGAAATACTGGTGCCAGCCATGCTTAGTTTCCAACCCCATTAGCTGCCATCTTCAGAGTTCCTGCAAACTGAGCAAGGTAAGCTCATCAGTTGATTACTGAAACTCCAGACAGTGAAGAAGAGCTGTTCAGAGAGAACTCAACTTTTACTTAAGGAAACAATGAATCCTGCCTCCCTATATCAGTGCAGTATTGTCATAAACCAGAGAGATAATGGACACTAGAGATTCAACAACTAGGAAGAAGCTTCTGAAACCTGATATCCTGGCCTGAGCTTTCTAGAATTCACAGATGAATTGTATTTCCTCCCATCTTGAAGGCTTTTTTTTTGTTTTTTTAAATCCTGGTGTCTGGGCAATACTGGTACTCAGCTTGCTAGGCTGGTGCTATACCACTTGAGCCACACCTTCAGCCATACTGAAAGTTTTCATGCTAGATATTGCTAATGGTCCAGAGTTACTTCTTGAACACACTTAATGGCAAAATGGGAGGACATGTCTCCCTCCTCACCCTCACTGAAGATCCTTCCAGGACCCAAAGGTAGTCAGTAATTCACATGTATTTATTAAGCTATTGAGATGTAATGTGGAACCAGTCTGAATCAAGATGTGCTATCATAATTACAAGATTAGTATTCTAGAAAGTAAATTCTGCATGCTTGTAATCCCAGCACTTGGGAAGCACAGGCAGGAGGATCATGAGTTTGAAGCTAGCTTAGACTCCATAGTGAGATTCCATCTCAACACGGAAAGCAAGCCAGGTGCTGGTGGCTCATGCCTGTAATCATCCCTGCTCAGGTGGTTGAGAACTGGGGATCCTGGTTTCTAGAAATCCCTGCAAGGATGTCTGTGAGACTCTTATTTCAATTAACCAACAAAATGTCAGAAGTGGAGCTGTAGCTTAAGTGGTAAGACTCTATGTAGCTTTGTGCATAAAAGCCAAGTGAGTGCACAGGCCCTGAGTTCAACCCCCTTTACAGGTACACACACACACCAGGGAGGAGGGAAAGAGAGAGAGGGTGGTAGCTGTTAGAGGCATCTACTGTGGGAATGGAGCCCAATCAGCAGTCAGAATGTGGAAATCATGAAGAAAAAACAGTTACCATGAAGAGCAGATTTCAGTGAGAGCAGTGTAGGACTCCTTCTCCTTGGAAAGAAAAAGAGCAGACTCCAGGTTGACAAATGGGAAACAGAAAACCAAGCACTGTTCTCACCATATTGTCACGACAAAACGTGCTCTCAGTATTCCAGCAGCCCCTCTTACAGGAAGAGCTCTATATCAGCTTTCGTCCCTCAAGATTCTTATTCAAGAGATGAGTCTCTTATGGAAAATGGAAATTTCATGGGTGAGAAATGCGTCTGGAATGTGGATGAGTACAGGTGTTGCTTGTTCAAGCAACAGAAAGATAAGTTAATCCTTGAAGGAAAGGATGCTGAATTCCTCTCAAATTCAGCTGCTTTGATTAGCCAGATAAGGAGACATTTGCAGTTCTAGACCTAATATCAAAGAGGATGTGTTATAATTTTCCCTCAATAAAAGACCATAGGAGTGTTTAAGAGAGTTGAAACCATAGAGTGATGTTGGGCATTGGTAGCTCACACCTGTGATTTATTCACTTACTAGGCTGAGATCTGAAAATCAGCAGGAATATCTTAGACATTATTTATCTCCAATTAACTACCAAAGGCCAGGAGTGGATCTGTGGCTCAAGTGGTAGAGCACCTACTTTCAATGAGAAAGCCAAGTGAGAATCCGTGGTCCTGAGTTACCTCCCCAGTACTGGCACACACAAAAATGGCCTTCTAGGTCTAGCAACATGGCTCAAGTAGAGGAGTGACTGCCTAGCAAGTGCAAGATGTTGACTTGGAAGCCACGGTTGCCCCCCACAAAGCTGGCCTGCTAGACTTAGCCCACTTTCATCTCTCTCTCTCTCTTTTTTTTTTGGGGGGGTCCGGTCATGGGGTCTGAACTCTGGGCCTGGGCACTGTCTCTCAGCTCTTCAGCTCAAGGCTAGCGCTCTACCACTTGAGCCACAGCACCACTTCTGGCTTTTTTCCCCAGCTTATGTGGTGCTGAGGAATCAAACCCAGAGCCTCATGCATGCAAGGCAAGCGCTCTACCACTGAGCCACCTTCCCAGGCCCCCACTTTCATCTCTTCACTCCCTCTCCTAATCCTGAGAATGAAAGTCCACTTAGAAGATGTAGCATGCCAGCATGGGTCTCTCTCCACTTACTGAGGGATGCACTGTGAAGCTCAGGTACAGTACTCTTAGGTCTTCCTCCTCAGTGTTCCTCTTTGAGGCCAGCTCCTTTAGGAAGTGTGAACTAAGTCCCTTCTCTCCCTGGGGGTCTGTGCCCTCCATGCTGGCTCTGCTTGTCATGTGCTGCAGGCATCCTAGACCATTCTCCAGATCTTCATGGAGACAGGCTGCAGAAACTGGCCACCATGAACTTGGCATCATGTCCCAGGCAGCCTGGGGAGAGGGAATGGACTCAGGGAAGAAGGGCAGCTCCTGAGGCTGGGAGGGGAGGGAGGAGAGGGAAGAAATTGACTGAGCCCCAGCCTGGATCTCCCATCAGTCTTCCTCACCCAGGGTGCACCTGGCCTGCTGCTTGCTCCAGGTCTTAGCATCTGTCAGTCTCCCATTTGGTGGCTGCAGTCCTCTTAGGAAGAAATTGTGCAGCTTTTCTCCTGTGTTTCCTTCATGGAAAGGAGGTACTGACAGAGGACATGGCCATATTATAATTGGCCCTGGAGCTGGAGTCTGACAGATGGTGAAGCATGAGCAGGTTCTGAGCAGAAACCCAGAGGAGCTGGGTGGGGATGGCAGATGGCTTCTCCTGCCTGGCCTTGATGCTTTCCTTCAGAAGTGTCACCAATGAGATTTTACACTTCCCTCCATTGCTCTACCATTAGACACAAGAATTTGTATGTGTGTGTGAGTGCTGTTATTGGGGCTTGAACTCAGAGCCTAAGCGCTATCCCTTACTGTTTGTGGTCAAGGTTGGTACTTTACCACTTGAGCTACAGTTCTACTTCAGCTTTTTGCTGCTTAATTGGAGATAAGAATTTCACATTTTTTTTTTCCTGCCGAGGCTGGCTTCAAACCATAATCTCTAATCTCAGGTTCTTGAGTAGATAGAATTAAGGCATGAGCCACTGGTGCCTAGTGACACAACTATTGTGTGTATGAATGCAGGGCCTGGGGCTGGAATATAGGACCTGGTTGGTTTCCTGGAGCATTTTTGCTCAAGGCTAGCCAGAGCTTCACTTTCAGAATTTTCACTGAAGTGGAGATCAAAGTCTCACAGAATTTTCCTGTCCAGGCTGGCTCCCAGCCAGGATCCTCAGATCTCAGCCTCCTGAGTAGCTCAGATTAGGTATGAGTCACAAGTGCCTGGTGACATAACTATATTCTAAATATATTTTTTTTCTTTGAGTTAGAAGAAAATAGTTTGGGCAGCACTCAGTAGTTTTCTCTCTGGGTCTATTTCTCTTGTCCATTTCTGTTTGGCTCTCACTTTCCTTTTCTCTTTGTCTCTTGAGACGGAATCTCACTTCATAGTCCAGGCTTGCCTGGAATTCTAAATCTTTCTACTTCAGTCTCCCAAGGGCTGGGATTGCAGGCCTATGCTACCCTTTTCACGAGGGACCACCCACAAAGCTCTCAGGCTCCAACCCACAAAGCTCTTAGGCTCCAACATGTTGGGCGCCAGATAAATTTCACCTGCAGGTGATCCCGTGGCAGATGGCACCTGCAGAAAGTGGTGGCAGAAGGTGTGGTGGTGGTAGGACTTGGAGCTCTCAGCTGACTCTAGTTGTGTTGCAGCCCACACCAGTCCCTAAGCTGTAGGTCATCTTCACAGATCTGCAGAGTCCCCTCAGGTGGGGTCAGCAGGAGCAGGGACGACACTGGTGTGGGGGTAAGGAGGTGATTTTTGTGGAATATGAAAGGCATTGATGGAGGTTGCTTTCTGTGTAATAAACCAAATTAGAATACTCATCCATGTGGGTGGAGGTGTGGCTCAGAATGCTTGGCCAGAATGTCAGAGTCCCTGGGTTCCATCTCTACCCTACCCCAATTGAATATAGCCTTCAGTGCTTTACTAGCTTTACTATCTGAAGTGCCAAAATGTTTAATGATTTAGGAGAATTGGCATGGATAATCATGATTTAGATCTATGGCTGTTGCTAGGTAATAAGTCTTTGAAGTAAATGCCTTAAATTTAGGGTCCCATGCCCCTGTTCCCACAGTATACTTGCCTCCTGCCTGCTAGGCAAGTCCTTTACCACTGGCCTGCTGTGCCCTGACTATTCTAGTGGCTTTTCCTCTTCAAGTCTCCATTGAAATGCCAGCCTCTCTCTACAGCCATCTCATACGATATAAGTTTGTAATCCCTCACTCTTCTCCCTTTGACCATGGTCAGCACACTACATTTACGCATGATCATGTTTGTTGTTGTAAAACTTTAAATTTAGTCTGGTGACATGGTTCACTTCTGTCATAATAGCTATTCAGGAGGCTGAGATCTGAGGATTAAGGTTCAAACCAGCCAGGGAGGAAAAATCCGTGAGATTCCAGTTATCAGCAAAAATCCAGAAGCAGAATCTTGGCTCTAGTGGTAGAACAATAACCTTGAGGAGCATAGCCAAGTGAGAGTTCCAGGCCTTTAGTCCCAGCCCATAGTACAGAAAAAAAGCTTTAAATCCCACAAATAGGAGTATTGTAGCCTCTCAGTTCCTGCTATGTCCGTAGCATAAAGCAGATATTCAGAAACCAATAGCAGAAGGCCACATTACTGGGGTGTGTGGCTTTTTCCAGCTGCTTAAGGCTGGCACTTACCACTTGAGCCATAGTTCTACTTCCTCCTTTCTATTGGTTAATTTGAGAAAAGAGTATCTTCCCTGAAATGACTTTGAACCTCAGATCTCAGCTCCCTGAGTAGGATTAAAGGGGTGTGCTACTAGTACCTGGACAAGGCTAGAAATGTATGTTTTCCATGCATCAGTAGCCACAGCTCCTAAAACAGCATCTGTACATCTTAGGCACTTGGTATATATTTCTGGAATAGTTTATGACATAATTAACAGCTTCTTTCCAATTTGATGGGTAGTCCTTATTAATAGGACTTGTATGATTTTTAGACCTGAGATTTGAACTCAGAGCTTTGCACTTGCTGGACAGACACTCTACCACTTGAACCACACCCCTAATTTCCTTATTAACAAACAGAGAGGACATCTAACTATTGGCAATTAGTTATATAAAAATTGTTTTAATCATAGAAACCTTAATCTTTAAGATGTAATGATTGCCTCCACCGCTAGTAGAATTTAGGAACTTAACAAAGTTTTAATAGTAATAAATATCTTCGAATTTTTACAAATTTTTTTGAATAGCAAATGTATACAATTTCCCCAAGTATTTCCAACACATGAAGCAGACAGACAAATCAGAATAGTTATAAGATTTATTATCACATTATACTTAAATGGTTTATAAAACCTATCATGCATCTAAACTTTCTCACCTATATCTTTTCTCACCTATATTTTAATTCAAATTTTTATAATAGATTGTTAGTACTCATAGCTTTACCAAGTTTGTCTTTCTAGAACTAAGGCAATCTCATTAGCTCACAAAGAAGAAAAGACTTAATTTGAGACCACCTACTTTACAAATGCACAAACTAACATTTGCATTTGCCTTTATAAGTATATTGACTATATAATATATGCAGCTCAGAATATGCTGTGGCTTCTTTCTCTCTATGTATATGTGTGTGTGTGTGTGTGTGTTAGTATGTATGTATGAATATGTGTGTGTATGTGTATGCATCCCTAAGCTGTCCTAGAACTCATAGTAATCCTGTGTCTGCCTCCAAGTCCAGTGTGCTGGGATTGCAGGGTGCATTGTCATGCCTGGCTACAGTATTTTTTAAAGCAATTCTGGTAAGTGGAACGACAGGCAAGCATGCACATATATCTGTTTATCTATTTGACTGTCTGTCTGTCTTGTTTTGGGTTTTGAACTTAGGCATTGAGTTTACTAGGAAGGCATTCTACCACTTAAACTATGCCTCCATCTTTTTTGTGACTTTTTAAGCTTTCCTATAAGGTCTTGTATTTATGTCCTGACCTTCTTGGACTGATAACCTCCTGATTTTGCATCCCTGGCACATCGGTGAGCATCACCACTTCTAGCTTCTATTGGTTGATATGGGGTCTTGCTAACTGACCACAGATTGTGATTCTCCTGATCTTTGCCTCTAGAGTAGCTAGAATTACAGGCATGAGTCAGCACAAATGGCCAAATATTTATGGTTTTGCCACAAATAATAAAATGGATACAATTTCCAACTTGTTTCTCACTTAATATTTTATCTTGAAATTGTTACATTTGGAATTATGTGTAATACTACAAATCTTCTTTCTTCTTTCTTTTTCCTTCTATCCTCCCCTCTTCCTCCTGTCCTCCCCCTTCTTCCCCTTTTCTCCTCCTCCTCCTTCTCCTCCTCCTCCTTCTCCTTTTCCTCCTTTCCTTCTCCTCCTCCTTCCTATTCCTCCTCCCTATTCCTCCTCCCTATTCCTCCTCTTTCTACTCATGATGAAAGACATAAATAAGTATATATACGTAAACATATACATACAAAAAGACTTCACTGTATATTCTTTTGTTCCACACATACTACACATTCAATATTTTCCTAAAAGCATATAGCATCTGAGCCTAGGCAGTTCATGCCTCTAATCTAGCTACTCAGGAGACTGAGATTTGAGGCAGGAAAGTCCATGAAACACTTATCTCCAATTAACCACAGAAGAACTGGATGTGGAGCTCTAGCTCAAGTGGTAGAGCATTAGCCTTGAACAAAAAAATTCAGGGACAGTGCTCAGGCCCCAAGTTCAAGTTCCAAGACTGGCACACACAGAAAAGCATAAAATTGCATGTTCAACTTTTAGATGTTCTAAAATTAAGTCCTTTCTTCTTGTAGAAATGGTGAAATTATCCTAGTACTAGAATGACAAATACAATGAAAAATTACAAAGGTCAATAGAATATAATAAAACTGTGAGTTAAAATGTAGATGAGAAAGTTTAAATGCATGATATGTTTTATAAGCCATTTAGGTATATTGTAATAATATATCTATAACAATTCTGATTTGCCTAAAAACAGCCCAGAAGATTATATACATTTCATTTGGTATTCTAATGAAAATATGAAAATTTAAATATATTTATTATTGGTAAGTGTTCAGTAACACTTTGCTCAATGCATATGATTAATGCACCCTCTTCCCCCACTCCCTTCTGATTCTCCTCAACATGTCTTTGGTTTTGTTTTGATTTACTCTGTGTGTGTGTGTATGTGTGTATTTCTGGTATGATGTGTCAGTACTAGGGCTTTTATTCAAGGGCTGAGTGCTGCCCTTTTGCTTTTATTCCCCTTACAGTTAGTCTCCTACAAGATGAGCTACAGCTCCACATCGAGCATTTTATTAGTTAAGCAGAGAAAATAGTCTCATTTTCCTGCTAGGGCTGCCTTCAAATTAGGATCCTCAGATCTCAGCCTCCTAAATTGCTAGGATTCCAGGCTTGAGCCACAAGTAAGCTGGCTGCTTTTGTTTTTGCCCCATACACTAGATCCTCCTGCCTTAGCGTCTCAGTGCTGAGATTATAGCATACTACGTACTTCTGAAAGATGAAACACCTCTATTTCTTTAGCAAGATCTCCTCCGTTCATTACAATCTTCTCTATAAAGTTAAGTTCCTCTCCTGGAGGAATTTCTCTGTACATTTTCCAAGTCATTTTATGCTGCTTTGAGGAAAGAGTATGGTAGAATTTGGAAGAGAAAATGCAGCTATATAGGCTTATTAAACTCTCAACTTATCTTCAGACACTAGAGGGAGCCCAAGAACTTCCTAAATATTATGAGCGATGAGGTGCTGGTGAGATGAGGTATTCAGAGCAGAACAGATAGCTTAAGGCTTTTTTCTTGTGTTCATTCATTGTAGTTCATGTATTGCCTAAGGCACCCAGGCTGGAACAGGGAGGTCCCCATCTCACACTCGGGAATCCAAGCCACAGCTCTGCCAGTTCCCCCAGACTCATCAGTGGTCTGATGACCTGCCAGTTCATGGAGAGCCTTTTTAAATGAGTGTTTGTCCAATATTGGGGCTTGGCTTGAACTCAGGGTCTCTGCACTGTTCTTCATCTCCCCCCCTCCCCCCTTTGTGGGGCTTGAAGTAAGGGTCTGGGCATTGTCCTTGAGCTCTTTTTGCTCAAGGCTAACACTCTACCACTTTGAGCCACAGCGCCACTTCCTGTTTGAGAGTAGTTAATGGAGATAAGAGTCTCACAGACTTTCTGCCCAGGTTGGCTTCAAACTGTGATTCCTGAGTAGCTAGGATTATAGGCGTGAGTTATCGTCCCTGGGCTTGTTCCTCAGCTTTTGTGTTTTGGCTGGCACTCTACCACTTAAGGTACACGAACTCTTCTGGCTGTTTGCTGGTTCACTGGAGATAAGAGTCTCAGACTTGCCTACATTCATTGGCTTCATTTCCAGATCTCAGCCTTCTGAGCAGCTAGGATCATAGGGATGAGCTACTAGCACCCTGTTTACCTGTTATTTTAGTTTATTTTTGCCAGTCCTGGGGCTTGATCTCAAGACCTGGGCACTATCCCTGAGCTTCTTTTGCTCAAGGCTAGCGCTCTACCACTTGAGCCACAGTGCCACTTCTGGCCTTTTCTGTTTATGTGGTACTGAGGAATTGAACCCAGGGCTTTATGCATGCTAGGTAAGCACTCTACCACTAAGCCACATTCCCAGCCTATCTGTTATTTTTATGTAAGTTGTAATAGAGTCACTGTTTCTGGTTAACTGGGAGACTTGTACCAAGGAGGTCAAGTGTTATTAATTAATTTATTTATTTATTTATTTATTGTGGTCTGAGGGCTTGAACTCAGGGCCTCGACATTGTCCCTGACCTGTTTGTACTCAAGGCTAGTGCTCCACAACTTAAGCCACAGTGCCACTTCCAACCTTTTCTGAGTAGTTTATTGAAGATAAGAGTCTCATGGACTTTCCTGCCCAGGCTGGATTCAAACCATTATCCTCGGATCTCAGTCTCCTGAGTAGCTAGAATTACAGGTGTGAGCCACTTGCTCCTGTGTAAAGTGTCATTTTTACCAAGTGATGCCCCTTTGTGGAGCACACTGATTTCAGGGGACAAGCACCCACCATGATTCTCTGCTCTTCAGGCCTCTCGCTGTTTCAGCCTGACACATGGCTGCCTGTGGAATTCTCTGTGTTTACAACATGATAACCTGGTATCATTGCATGTTTACTACAACTCAAGTACCATGCATGTATAAGGACAGCATTATCTATTTTGCATATTTTCTTCACTACCCCGCCCCCAACAGTACAGGTCTCACTAAGTCATACTGTGTGAGCTAGCTGAGGATTTATACATTTACATGACATTAAATAGAACAATTAGATTTGTGTGTTTGAAGGTGCTGGTCCTGGAGCATGAACTCAGGGTCTGGCAGTGTTCTGAGCTTTATTGCTTAAAGTTAGTGTACTACTATATGAGCCACATCTCCACTTCCAGCTTTTTAGTGGTTAACAGGAGAGTCTCATAGACTTTCATGCTCAGGCTGGCTTTGAAACATGATCCTCACATCTCAGCATCCTGAGTAGCTAGGATTACAGGCATGATGTACCAGAGCCCAGATGAATAAATTGATTTTGAGTTAAAAGATTCACAAAGTACTTTTACAGAAATGATTTCAAAACTGAGCAGAGACAAATACTGAAGAAAGAATATAACCAGCAGTGCTTTTTCACCTACATCCAATCCCCCTCTCCTTACAAGATGGAAATCTTCCTAATTGGACAGCACATGAGTGTACATGGCCCTGGTTCAATCCTCTAGATCTAGTCTTTGGTAGATCATTGCGGTGTATATAAAACTGCTGCCCAAAATGTGACCTGCTAGTTAGCAGCCTCAGCATACCTGGGAAGCTGTTAAAAATATAGCCTCAGATCTGCCTGAGATCTACTGAATGAGCGCTGTCACAGGTGCCATGTGATTATTTTGTAGTGTGTGTGTGTGTGTGTGTGTGTGAGACAGTAGTGAATCTTAAACTCTGGGCCTTGCATTCTCACCTTGCATTTCCATTCGCTGCTGTTGCTCTGCCATTTGAGCCATACCTCTGTGTCTACTTTTTGCTGGTTAATTGGAGATGACAATCTCTTGATTTGTCTACCTGGGCTGGCTTCATGTTGAGTCTGAGATCTCAGCCAACTGAGTAGCTAGGATTACAGGTGTGAGCACTGGCACTCTCCTGCCAAATAATTCTTTTATTTAGTTAAGTTTGAGACATATTTACCTTTAATATCTAGGGAAGATTATGTAAAATTACAGAAAACAATAAATTCTATTTGGAGTATAAATTAATGCTTTACTTTTATTTCCCCCCCCCCTTTTTTTTTTTGGATCCGGTCGTGGGGCCTGAACTCTGGGCCTGGGCGCTGTCCCTTAGGTCTTCAGCTGAAGGCTAACGCTCTATCACTTGAGCCACAGCGCCACTTCTGGCTTTTTTTTTGCTTATGTGGTGCTGAGGAATCGAACCCAGGGCCTCAGGCATGCAAGGCAAGCACTCTACCACTGAGCCACCTTCCCAGCCCCTAATGCTTTACTTTTAATGATTTGTATAAAACAACAGCCAAATCTTGTACACAAATTATCCACAAGTTAATGTGGAGTCAAATTCTCTCCCTCCTCACCTACATGATCAAGGGAGAGTTTTGAAAACAAATAAATATTCTGTCTTTTCACTTATCACCATTTACCACCAATAGAAAGGAAATGCTCCCCCATATGGTTAATGAGCCAGAACATTTACATTGATTCAATGCATCATGAAGGTGGAAGTGGACACAATCTGCTAGTAAGCATCAACAGAAGTGTGCAGTCACAGCAGAAACTAAAGTCTTAAATAAGATGTAAATTGGTAGACTACAATCTTTTCTGCTTTTTTTTTCTATATTCACTCTGTTATAACCACCAGTCAGGCTTTCCATCCTTACACCTCCAGTCTCAGGGAACAGAACTCATGAAGAAGCAGAGGTTAGACTACATCAGGAAATTAGTCAGAGGGTGTCCTTGCTCTAGAGTCCTAAAGTAGTCTTGTTGTTGGCCTATCTACCTAGTGAAACACTGGGGATAGGGAAAGTTCATACTAGATAACAAAGTTAGGATGTATAGAAGTAGGGACAAGTGGCTCTCAGCAGGAACCTTAGCTACTCAAGAGGCTAAGGATACGAAGATCAAGATTCAAAACCAGCCTGGGCTGGAAAGTCCATCTGGTTCTTTTTTTTTTTTTTTTTGGTCGGTTGTGGGGCTTAAACTCTGGGCCTGAGCACTGTCCCTCAGCTCTTCAGCTCAAGGCTAGCGCTCTACCACTTGAGCCACAGCACCACTTCCGGCTTTTTTCTTTTTGCTTATGTGGTGCTGAAGAATCGAACCCAGGGCCTCATGCATGCAAGGCAAGCACTCTACCACTGAGCCACCTTCCCAGCCCCTCCATCTGGTTCTTATCTCCATTTAACCACCAAAATGTGGTTAAGTGGAGATGAGTGGAGATAAGCAATGGAGGTGTGGCTCAAATGGTAGATTGCCAGATTCCAGTAAAAAGCCCCGGGCTTCAGTTTGAGACTCAGTTCTGGCACAAACTTGATGCTGGTGGTTTTAACTTGTAATCTTAGCTTCTCAGGATGTTGAGGTCTGAGGATTCTAGTTTGAAGTCAGTCCAGGGAGAAAAGCCCATGAGTGTATCTGTGTCCTTCCTTTTATGAAAATAGGCCTCTCAGAAAACCAAATGTACCAAAAAGCAAGATATAGTTATGATAATCCCAGCAAGCTAATAAGAGTACATGTGCTAAGTTGAAGTTGTTTACCACATGAAGTGGTTTTGAACTGCTTTATCTGGTTTAATGGTTTGTAAGTGATTTTCATGTGAGTGCCAATCTGAGATTTCTTTTTTTTTAATTGTGAAAATACTGTACAGAGGGGTTACAATTACATGGGCAAGATAATGAGTACATTTCTTATCAAGCATTGTAGCCTCCTCCTTTGTTTCCCCTTTCCATCCCTTCCCATCCTCCCCCTGCCCCCTCACCCAATCCTCCCCGCTCCCCCTCCCTCCCCTACCAAAGGGGAAAAACATTTTTTGTCTTAACTAAAACTTGAAGAAATAATTGGAGGACAGCTTCCATTTGGAGCTTGTTCTTGAAACTGTAGTCCACAGACCAGCTTAAGGTGAAACATCAAAGAATTATCTTGTCTTGTGTTCTCGGAAAACACCAATGTTTCTTCCATTGAGTCTCTTCTTTCAATGTGTGGTATGAAACATGAAGTATTGGTCTTAATAAAAGCTTGGCGATTATTCATTTCAGTAGCTTAATTCAAGGGCACTTTGCTCATAGCATGCTCTACAATCACCCTTGGGAGCTACCTGCAGATTGAAGCTGCATGCAGAGCACATGGGCCTGTGGGAAGATGCTTACAGGAAAGGAGAGGAAGTGGGAGGAAAGTCCCTGGTGACACAAGAAAAATAAAGGCCTAGCAAGTAGTAAGAGGTTCAGAGTATGTGTGAGAGCAATTGTGTCTGAGGCAGGGCCCCTGTTGGTTAGAGACAAAGGTTCTGTGGTCTGGCAGACTATTTTCCCATTTGATCCTCAGGCTCTTCCTCTGTGAAAAGGGACAGCAGCCTCCCTGGGGTAGGAAGAAAGGAAATTAAATGGATTAGCATATGGAGGTCACTACCTGTTCTGAGCACAAGGCTGTTTGCTGACACCCATGAAGTTTTGTGGGAGAATGCATCAGTTGACAAAAGACAAGGAAATGTTCAGGAATATCTTTAATTTATATAAGTTGCCCAAATCCATGATGGTTTTAGTAGTGGTTTACTTGCTTCTTCACATGGATTGGGGTGGACTGTGAATGACGGACCTGAGCCTGTAGGAATCTCACTCATGTTTGCTTGTGTCGCTGCCTGCACACAAACCCACTGTCACTGACTCCTCCACAGAAGGAGCCTGGCGCCCTGGCAGCCCTGCAGCTGCTCTTTACAGGGTGGGAGGAGCCTGTGGGTGGGGCTTCTAGTGTGGCAGGGCAGCTCAGTGCAGCTGCTTGGGGAGGCAGGGAGCCCACCCCATGTGTCATCCCCTTTGTTCTGGGGAAATAAAATGTACAAATCATGGCCCACTAGAGGTCCAGTGTCCACACCAGCACAGTGGATCTCCAAATGGGAGGAGATGAAGCTCATGTCATGTATGGCTGTAGTGGTCGGTGACCTGCTATCTGAAGATGGGAAGCATGAGTACTGATGTGTCCATTTAAGGGACACCTCAACTTCCTCAGGTTGTGGTCCAGGAAGTCCTTTCTTAGATCACTGTAGGTGAGCCAAAGTGTTGAACTCACCTCCCTGCAGTTCTGTTCATCCAGGGTATTGACAGCTCAGGATACACAGTAATGGTGACACAGGGACTTTACCTGTAATTGCAGCCCAAGGTTGAGAGTGAGGAAGAGATCTTCCACAGGAAGTTTCTGATGGACACTCAGTTGAGTCAGCTGCTTGAAGGGTGGAGACAGAGGGGAATTTGGGTTTGGGTTGATACATGCATTCCAATAGAAGATACAGATGAGAAAAGGGATGAATACGGAATAGCATTTAGGTCCAGAGAATAGGAAATGGTGCCATTGTCAGGAAGCTTTGAGTATTAAGAGATAAATTGGAGGCTAGGAAGTTAGATTGATTCTATTCTGTGAAGAATTGAAAAGACTCATCTGAGGAACTAAGTATCAACTTTTTAAGGTAATGGGAATCTATTCATTTAAAAATCTTTTATGGATAAATAAAATTTTAACTTATCTATAATGAACTGGTTATATTACTCTACTTCTTAATCCAGAATTTTGGCAATTTGGTAAGAAATTATCATATGACACACATGTGCTGAATTAGCATCTCTAATATGAAAATTAAGCAACTATTGATACATCTCAGTGTGGATATATGTACATGTACAGTGTTATGTTTCTGACCTTTGCAATATTTGGACTACTGATTATTGTGAAGTTTGGTAGCAAATGCAGAGAGATGACTTCTAAGCATTCATTTTGATGAAGAGAAAAGAAAAAAGTCTCCTGTCACATGTGAAATTTCCTTAAATTAACAGAGTGCAGGTAACAACAACTATAACACAAATTTCTTTAAAGAAAGTCTCCAGACCTTAATGAATATCTAACTTAAAAGAAACAAATACAGTTTTCTCCATATTATCCATTTATAGTATGAGACTAGTTTCTAAGTCCCTTTCAAACAAAGACTGAATAATTGAATTTAAATTTGCCTCAAGTTACAAAAGGAAATTCATATTGGGAAAATTTCAAAACCAAAGAAATTAGCTCACATTCCAAAATATAAAATTATGTGTATTGCACTAAGAAGTTGTCATCACAAAATTAGCATTCTTAGTTACCTTTGAATGATTCTGCATATAGACAATTTCATCAGAGTAGAGAATTGCTAATAATAATCATGTAACTTCCTGCTGAGATTTATTACAATGAAGATGTCAGCATCAGCCAGCTTTACCAAGGAAACGTGAAGGAAGGTTTTCAGAAGAATCCACAGTGTGCTCCATGTGTGGTCCATTCTCTATTCTGTTTTTTTTGTTTTTTTTTTTTTTTAAGTTTTTTTTTTTTCTTTTTTTTTTTTTTTATTGTAAAGCTACTATACAGAGGGTTACAGTTACATGAGTGAGGTTATGAGTACACTTCCTCTTGAACATTGTTACCCCCTCCATTGTTTTCCCCCTACCATCCCCTCCCTCCCTCCCTTCCCCGAGGTTCTTTTTTTTTTTTTTTTTGATTGTGATTAAATGATTACATAATTTCAAAGTCACAAGTTCATTCTAACTTCCCTGGAGCAAATTGTCTACCACAGTCTGTAATATATAACAGTGTTCACATGTTATACACCATATTTGTGATCAGCAGCATGAGGATATTTAGTAGTGGTTCAACCAGATGAGCGGGAGTTCTTTGTTTCTTAAGTCCTGTTAGTTTTGTCGTATCACCTAACCTTTTGGATTTAGCATCCACTAATGAGGGAGACCATGTACCGTTTGTCTCTTCGTTCTTGGCTTACCTCGCTCAACATGATTCTTTCTAGCTCCATCCATTTCCCTGCAAATGCCATTATTTTGTCATTTCTAATGGCTGCATAATATTCCATTGTGTATAGATACCACAATTTTTGGATTCATTCATCTGTGGTGGGGCACCTAGGTTGTTTCCATATCCTAGCTATTGCGAACAGTGCTGCAATAAACATGGAGGTGCACGTGTCCTTGTATATTGGTTCCTGTTGTTCAGGGTAGATGCCTAGAAGTGGTATGACTGGGTCGTAAGGGAGGTCAATCTTTAGCTTTCTAAGGACCCTCCAGACTGCTTTCCAAAGTGGTTGTATAAGTGTACATTCCCACCAGCAGTGTAATAGGGTTCCTCTTTCTCCACATCCCCTCCAGCATTTGTCGTTGGCTGATTTGTGGATGTGGGACATTCTGACTGGGGTAAGGTGGTATCTCAGGGTTGTCTTTATTTGCATTTCCTTCACCACCAGGGATGATGAACATTTCCTCATGTGTTTCTTTGCCATTTTTATTTCTTCATTTGAGAAGTCCCTCTTTAGTTCCCTTGCCCATTTAGTAATTGGTTTGTTAGGTTTGGGAGGGATTAGTTTCTTGAGTTCCCTGTATATACAGGATGTTAACCCCTTGTCTGATATATTGCTGGTAAATATTTTTTCCCAATTAGTTGGTTGTCTTTCTAGCTTAGTTGCGATAGATTTAGCTGTGCAGAAGCTTTTTATTTTAAGGTAGTCCCATTTGTCGAGTCTCTCTCCAACTTGTTGTGACCCTGGGACTCTGTTCAGGAAGTTCCTTCCTGTGCCTATTAGTTCAAGTGTCTCTCCTACTCTGTCCTGCAGTAGTTTCAGAGATTCAGGTTTAATGTTAAGGTCTTTAATCCATTTTGAGTTGATGTTGGTGCATGGTGATAGGCTGGGGTCCACTTTTAGTTTTCTGCATGTGGCTGCCCAGTTTTCCCAGCACCAGCGGTTGAAGAGGCTGTGTTTCTTCCATTGTATGTCTTTGGCTCCTTTGTCGAATATCAGCTGGCTGTAGGCCTGTGGATTTATATCTGGATCTTCTATTCTGTTCCATTGGTCTTCGGGTCTGTTTTTGTGCCAGTACCATGCTGTCTTTGTGATTATAGCTCTGTAGTAGAGTTTGAAGTTCGGCATGGATAGCCCTCCCATATTGTCTTTATCCCCTAGAATTGTTTTGGCTATTCTAGGTCTTTTGTTGTTCCATATAAATTTTTGGACTGTTTTCTGTATTTCAGTGATGTACGTCATTGGGATTTTAATAGGAATTGCATTGAATTTGTATATTAGTTTTGGAAGTATCACCATCTTTACTATATTAAGTCGGCCTATCCAGGAGCATGGGAGGTCTTTCCATTTCCTAGTGTCTTCTGCAATTTCTTTCTTTAACTTTTTATAGTTCTCATTAAATAGTTCTTTTACATCTTTGGTTAGGTTAATTCCTAAATATTTTATTTTTTGGGAGGTTATTGTGAATGGGGTTGCACCCTTTATTTCCCTCTCTTCCTGTGCGTTATCAGTGTATAGGAAGGCAACTGATTTTTGTGGGTTTATTTTGTATCCTGCTATTTTGCCGAAGTGACTTATGATTTCTAAAAGTTTGGGGATGGAGTTTTTGGGATCGTGGAGGTATAGTATCATGTCGTCTGCAAAAAGGGATAGTTTCACTTCTTCTTTCCCTATGCGGATCCCTTTAATGTCTTTTTCTTGCCTCATTGCCCTGGCTAAGGGTTCTAGGACTATGTTGAAGAGGAGTGGAGACAGTGGACATCCTTGCCTTGTTCCTGTTTTTAGGAGGATTGGTTGTAGCTTTTCCCCATTAAGTATAATATTGGCTATTGGTCTGTCATAAATGGCTTTTATTGTTTTTAGAAATGTTCCTTCTATTCCTATTTTCTCCAGAGCTTTTAGCATGAATGAATGTTGAATTTTATCAAAGGGCTTTTCTGCATCTGTGGCGATAATCATGTGATTCTTGACCTTGGCTCTGTTGATATGCTGGATTACATTTATTGACTTACGTATGTTAAACCATCCCTGTGTCTCTGGGATGAAGCCTACCTGATCATAGTGTATTATTTTTTTTATGTGTTTCTGGATTCTGTTAGCTAGAATCTTGTTAAGGATCTTTGCATCTGTGTTCATCAAGGAGATTGGCCTGTAATTCTCCTTTTTGGTTGGGTCTTTGCCTGGTTTGGGGATGAGTGTGATATTGGCTTCGTAGAATGAGTTTGGGATAGCTCCCTCCTTCTCTGTTTCTCTGAAGAGCTTGAGGAGTATGGGTATTAGTTCTTCTTTAAAGGTCTTATAGAATTCTGCTGTGAATCCATCTGGTCCTGGGCTTTTTTTTGTTGGAAGACTTTTGATAGCTTCCTGTATCTCATTATAGGATATTGGCTTATTTAATTGGTTAACTTCTTCTTTGCTCAGTTTGGGTAACTTGTATTTCTCTAAAAATGCATCCATTTCCGCCAGATTTTCTTCCTTTAGAGAGTATAGCTTTTGAAAGTAGTCTGTTAGAATTGTTTGGATATCTTGGGTACGTGTTGTGATGTTTCCTGTGGCATCCCTAATCCTATTAATATGGGTTTCCTCTCTTCTTTTTTTAATTAATCTTGCCAACGGGCCATCAATTTTGTTTATTTTTTCAAAGAACCAGCTTTTTGTTTGGTTTATTTTGGTTATGGTTTTCTGATTTTCTAATTGGTTAATCTCTGCTCTCAATTTGGTTATCTGGCTTCGTCTAGTAGCTTTAGGTCCCATTTTTTCTTGTTTTTCTAGGTGTTTTAGTTGCAACATGAGATTATTTACTTGGTCTGTCTCCATTCTCTTGATGTGGGCACTGAGGGCAATAAATTTGCCCCTCAGGACTGCTTTTGCTGTGTCCCACAAGTTTCTTTGTGAGGTGTTTTCATTTTCATTGAGTTCTAGGAAATGCTTTATTTCTTCTCTGATCTCTTCTGTTACCCAGGCCTTGTTAAGGAGTGTGCTGTTCAATTTCCATGTATTAGAGAAATTTCTGCGGTATGCTTTGTTATTGAGAGCTAGCTTGATTCCACTGTGGTCAGATAGGATACAGGGGATTATGTCGATCCCTTTGTATTTGCTTAAGTTCCTTGAATGAACTATGATATGGTCTATTTTGGAGAAAGTTCCATGAGCTGCTGAGAAGAATGTGTACTGTGTTGTTTTAGGGTGAAATACTCGGTAGATGTCAGTTAATTCCGCTTGAAGTATGGCCTCACTTAATTCGGTAGCTTCTTTGCCAATCCTCTGGTTGGTAGACCTGTCCTTTGGTGAGAGTGGCGTGTTAAAGTCTCCTAGTATTATCGTATTGGGATCTATTTTATTCTGTAAGTTTGAGAGCATTTGTTTAACATATCTGGGTGCACCAATATTTGGGGCATATAAGTTGATGATGGTTATATCCTCCTCTTGGATTGTTCCCTTTATTAATATGTAGTGTCCGTCCTTGTCTTTCTGTACTGATTTTAATGAAAAGTTTATTTTGTCAGATATCAGGATAGCTACACCTGCTTTCTTATTGGGGGAATTTGATTGGTAGATCCTTTTCCACCCCTTCACTCTGAGTTTGTTTGTATGTTTGGCTGAGAGGTGGGTCTCCTGAAGGCAACAGATGGATGGGTCTTGTTTTCTGATCCAGTCCTCAGTTCGTTTTCTTTTAATTGGCGAATTCAGCCCATTTATATTAAGAGAAAGTATAGAGAGATGCATTGTTGTCCCTGCCATTCTGTTTTCCTAAGTTTTTCTTCTTTCCTTTCCTCCTGTGCTTGCTCAGTTAGACTTTGAGTAATGCCTGTTTGGGGCAGGTCCCAGTTCCTGGTTGCTTTCTTCAGGTTGTGTCCCCCCTCTTAGAATTCTTTGTAATGCTGGCTTAATGTTTATGTATTCATTTAGTTTTTCTTTGCTATTAAAAGTTTTCAGTTCTCCATCGAATGTGAATGCTAGCTTTGCCGGGTATATCAGTCTGGGTTGGCAGTTATTGGCTCTCAGGGCTCGTATGGTGCTTTCCCAGGCTTTTCTTGCATTCATTGTTTGTGTGGAGAGATCTGCAGTGATTCTAATTTTTTTCCCGTTGTAGTATAGCTCCTTCTTCATTTTTGCTGCATGCAGGATTGTTTCCTTATTATTCAGATCCATCATTGTTACTATTATGTGCCTAGAAGTGTTTCTCCTGGGATCTTGCTTGTTGGGTGTTCGATAAGCTTTTGTGATGTAGTTAAGATGGTCGTTTTTGAGGTGGGGAAAATTTTCATTGACTATCTTGTTAAATAGGTGTTGCATTCCCTTGCTCTGGAATTCCTCACCTTCGTCCACTCCGATTATGCGAAGGTTAAATTTTTTAGCATTATCTGCTTGCTCTTGAATTTCCCTTTGGTTTAATTTGAGTGATTTTTCCATATCTGTCACTTTTTGGTCCAGTTGGTGTATTCTGTCTTCTGTATCTGACACTCTACCTTCCATTTCATTCACTCTGTTGACCGTGGCTTCTATTGTGGTTTGCATGGTGGAAATGGATCCCTTTATGGATTCAATGTTGGTTCTCAGAGTACTGATCTCACCTCTCAATGAGGTGAGATCAGTATGCATTACCTCTAATTTGGCGTTTATCTCACTTCTTACTGAGGTTTGTGCAGCTTCTATTTTTGCATCCAATTTTTGTTTGATATCCTGTATATCTTTTGATAGTTCATCCTTGTGCTCTTTCAATTTCTGATCCATTTCTCGCTTTATTTCTTGAGTCATTGCCTCCAGCAACCCTTGGATGTAGTTTTTGTCTTCCATTCCTGCTTTGCTCCCACTGGGGCTCTCCCCTGCGTGGCTGCTGGCTTTTGAGGTGAGCTTGCTGTCCTGGGTAGTGGTAAACCTTGTGATTTTTCTCTGTGATTTTCGCATGGGGGTTCAGGAGACTGCTCTTCAATCTTGTTTTGGTGTGTCTGTCTTTGCTTGGTTGCTGATTCTGTATTGGTAGAGAGAGTCTGTGCCTGATCTGGATTCTGTTGGGAGCCTATTTCCAGCTGCTATTCACTTAGGATTCTCAGCTCTCTGCTGTAGCAATTCCCGCCTTTGGAAGGGTTGAGCAGCCTAGACTGCTTGTGTTTGCTCCTGCGGGTGCTCTTGGGAAGATCAGATGCTCTGGATGCACTCTCCCAAATACTGGAGTCTGCTATGGGCTCCTGATGTGTTTTTGTTTGTTTGTTTTGGGCTGGTTGTGGGCTTGAACTCTAGGTTTGGGTGCTGTCCCTCAGCTCTTCAGCTCAGGGCTGGCACCCTACCATTTGAGCCACAGCCCCACTTCTGACCCTTTTTGCTTTGTTCAGGCGCCGGTCCCCTGGCCTGGTTCCGGCCCCAGCCTGGAGCGCGCTCGTTAGGCCTGTGCTAATGTGTATACCACCTTGGTTATGCAGCCTGGAGGACACAGTTCAAATTTCTTCTACTGTTGGTAGTCTTGACCCAGGGGCGCTGTTCCTGGCTTGGGCATTTAAGCTCCCTTCCAGGGGCGCTCTTGCTCTGGCCTGGCCAGCAGAGTGTGCTCCACCGGCTGGTGGAGCTCTCGAACAGTTCCCAGTTTTAGTGGGTCCTGTGGTCCGGGTGTTGGGGTAGGGAGTCTAGGTCAGGGTCTGGGGATTCCCTCCAGCTCTGGTCTCCCTTGATGGATTCCCTGTCCCCTGATGGGTACTCACCCTGTAGGTCGTCAGTTGTTGTTGCAGTCCGTCAGTTGTTGTTCCAGTCCGAGTTCAGTTGGGGTGGTTGCGGGCTGGGTTGGGCGGCCCCCCGCCGGGTCGTTGCGATCGCGATTGGGCGGGTGGTCTGCGGACAGGTCCCTTTGTGGCGTTGCTAGTGCCGGGCGGCTTTGGCGGGATGGAGCCTCTCCGCTCCGGTGGAGAGTGATGGGTGGGGTGGGATCCTCCTGGAGACTCCCGGCTGGTAGGTTTCTCTGTTCCTGGCGATCCGCTGTTCTGCAATCCGGTACCTGGTGATCTGCAAGCAGCCCCCTGTGTCTCTGTGGCTCCGGCAGCCCCCGCCGGGCCGGCTGGCCGGCGGCTTGGCGCACTACCACGCGCGCGGCCAGTAAAGGTTGGGGGAGGGGTCTTCGCTCTTCTCTGTTCTGAAATTCTTCTTTTCCTCTCTTTCTTTTTTTTGTTATTTTCCACCTCTGGTTTTTCTCTGAGTGTTCGTCTTTTTGTTGTTGTCGGTCTCTTGGGGAGATTAAAGGTTGGAACTCGAACTCTCTTTTTGGTTGGAGAGAGCTGTGGCGTTTCCCTACTGCCCCGTCGCCATCTTGGTCCCCCCTCCCTCTATTCTGTTTTAATTCAGCAGTTATTCTGAAAAAAAATTCTATGTAATTGTAACTGACAAATGAATTCAAAATACAAGAGGAATTCAGGTTAGCCCTAGTCGTAGAAGGAGCTTTACCTGTAACAGTCACCCAGAGCATTCTACACCAATTCTGGACTAGGTATCCATCTGGTAGAGCCATTTTAGCTTTTGTTGCTTCTACTTACTATGAACCACCACCTTTCTCTGGGAAGTTCTTGGAAAGGGAAAAGTGATGATCTCTGAATAGAAGATGAGACATGTCATTTCTGAAAGAAGGAAAAGCCAGAAGCCAGTCTAAGTATGTACCTTGAAAAAAATGTGCAACCTTGAGGGACAAGTATGTAAACTGAGTGTTGGAGAAAGCCATGCCAGCTATTGGCAAAGAAAAAGCCAGAAACCTGTGCAATGGGAAAAGCCAGAAACCTGTGCAAGGGGAAGGTAGCAAAAGCAGCAGAACTAGAGGAAGACTGAGAAAGTCCAGCCTGCCATGCTGCTTGAATGAGCAACAGTCCACCTGCTTGCATAGTCCACTGCCTGCTGCATTCCCTGATATGTCCTCCTGGCCACAAGGTGGCCTCTGCCTTCTCTACTTAGAAAACCTCATTTCTGTGTAGAGTAGAGTTAAAGGTGGTACTGGGACTGTAACCAGACCTCCAAATTAGGGGCCACTCATCTGTGAAAACACATTGAAGAATTTGAAGAAACTGGCAAAATCACTTTCTAAAAGAGACCTAAACACTCTCGGTCTTTAACTGAGCAAAAGCACAAAGGACATAACTGGACACAGAGGTTTTGAAGAAATGAGAATGCAAATGAAAACTACATTGAAATTTTTTTAACAAAAACAGAATAAATCCATTCATCACCAGTATTCAAGGAAGATTCTACAAAACATGATGACATGTTAAATCTTCAAGTAAATCTCAGTGAATTTCACATCAGAGCAATTCTATCTTCCATCTCTGACTGTAAAAAGAAAATAGGAAATTAACAATACCAAACCAGAGCAAAGTAAAATGTCAAATGGATCAGAAATATCAACTAATCCTAAAACGAGCTTTACAATGTTGGGGGGGGGGGGGAAGGAGAAGGATTGGGATTAGGGGGGGAGGGGGGAGGCTGGGAAGGGATGTGAAGGATAAACAAAGGAGGAGGCTGCAATGCTTGGTAAGAAATGTACACATTATCCTGCCCATGTAACTGTAACTCCTCTGTACAGTATGTTCACAAATAAAATTAAATTAAATTAAAAAAAAAAAAAGAAATATCAACTAATCCTAATCTGGTCAAAGAGATGATTCAAACTGGATATAAACTACATGAAATCATATACCGGGTCAAATGTATTTAAACATGAACACACTGACTGAAGTGTGGTATACACAGGGGAGGTTTATAGTGGTATAATTCCTTAGAAGAACTCACTTATACTTTAACCAAATGAATACTAGGATGCTGACACATGTGCTGTTGGGAAAGGGAGAGACAGCAGATAAATGGAGAGGGGAAGGGTGGGCCAATACTATAGTCATTAGAATCAGTGTATATATGAAAATAGAACCAGTAACTTGAGGGGATGGGTAGGGTTGGGACTTGGGGGAATGCAATGAATGGGGGCATTGAATAAGAGGTGTTGAACCCATAATCTGACATGTTGAAGGGAAACCCAAGGGAACAGCTAACTAAATGTTTTAAATATTGAACTTGAGTAATTAAGTGTTCTGTTCCCTCTTGTATGCCATCTCACTTCCTTTTGGTGTCTCTCAGCCTTCCAGCTGTTTCCCTTTGACAACAGAGATTACAACCTAGGTGTCTGCAAATAACCTCATCTGAGGGTGAATCCTGTCTACCACAAATGGATTCTCAAAGCAGAAGTGTGGGGTGGTGAAGGACTTCCACTGATGGAACTAGGAGTCAGAGGACTTTGTTTAACATCCTGACTTTGAACTGTGATCTTCATGACTCCCTCCTGAGAAGCTAGGATTACAGGTGTGAGCAACCAGCAACTGGCATACTTCCTGCATTTGAAAGTTAAACAGAGATGGGTCTCTAGGTCCTATAGATAAAAGCACTGATTCTAATGGATGCCTCTCCATGAACTGAACCACTCACAAAGACTTTTTCATAATATATTCGTCATGGAGATGTCCCAACAGATGAATTTTGGGTGGAGCGGGTCTCAGACTATCAGATGACAAAAACAGTTTCCACTATGTAAAATGCTTTTGTCTATATGAGTTTACATGTGGACACATGTAAGGCTCTAGATGAGTTTCCATTTCCCTAGGTTTCTCTTCTTTTCATAATTTTACCACGATTTTTTTTTTTTTGCAATATTATCAACTAAAAGCAAGCCATGGGGATTTACTGCACACATGACAACACTCAAAGACCTAGACAAATTATCTGTTCAAATCAGCTATTGGGTTTTTTTCCTGTTTTGTTCTTTATGTAATTTAAAGATGTATTTTAATAAAACTTTACTGTTATTCACTTCAGTTGCATCATTCATACTAATCCCGCTCCCTGTTCTAGAACAATGAGTTCCAGCTGCTGACTGAAGCAGCCCCACATGGAGCCTGTGTTCCTGAGGGGAGGACCCTCACAGCTACCTGGAGGAGGTGGGAGGGAAGGCCATGGTGTGCAGGGAGCAGGTGAAGGTGAGAGGAGTGGCCATGGATCTAGCCTTGTGCGGGTGCAGTTGCATCTGAGGCAGGGCCCCCCATAGTTAAGAGACATGGACTGTGTGCTCAGAAAAGCTTTTCCCAGCTCTTCATCTGCGACTCTCAGATCTCAGCATCCTGAGTGGATAGGATTTCAGGCATGAGCCACCAGTTCTGGGCTAAATACCACTTCTTTATGAAGCTCCCCTCCTCTGAATCACCCAGTGACAGTCTGTTCATAGCCCCGCTGAATAAATGTACATTTCTTCTTTATAGTATCTGAGTGTAAGGCATACTTACATTTATTACCAGTATCCAGCATGGCAGGCAGCGCCCAATAGGCTTTTAGAAAGTGTCCTTCTCCCATTTCTCCCTGTGTCTCTTTCACTGTTCCGCCCCCTTGTCCCCCCCCTTGTCCCCCCCCCCCCCCCCCCCCCCCCCGCCCAATGGCAAACATGTCCTCTTGCTAAGATATCATTAGCAGTACACTGTGGTGCATCACTGTAAAGAAAATGTTGCTTTTAGGAAGTTAATTCTGGATACTAGGTGCCAACTGTAGATCTGTTGCCATTTTGATGTGTACTTTAATCTCTTGTAAAGTTGTCTAGCATTTGGTTATCCTGCCTGGCTCTAAGCAACTTTGTGATATTGTAAGGGCTGGATTATGGATAGAGGCTCCAAGCTAAGCTGGGAGTGGTGGCATACACATTTAATCCCAGAATTTGGGAGGCTGAGGCAGGAAGATCAAGTTGGAGGCCTGGATGGATAGAGAAATATAAATATAATAAATATATATACATATACATATCATATATACAGAGAGAGAGAGAGAGAGAGAGAGAGAGAGGTCTAGTTACTTCATGCTGTGGAGTTTTTTTTCTTTTTTTCTTTTTTGGTCTGTCATGGGTCTTGAACTCCAGGCCTGGGCGCTGTCCCTCATCTCTTCAGCTCAAGGTGAGCACTCTACCCCTTGAGCCACAGTGCCACTTCTGGTTTTCTGGTGGTTAATTGGAGATAAGAGCCTCACAGACTTTCCTGCCTGGGCTGGCTTTGAACTGCCATCCTCAGATCTCAGCCTCCTGAGTAGCTAGGATTATAGGCATGAACCACTGGTGCCCAGTGCTGTGGAGTTTTTATTACACACCATCTATTGTTTTCTACAGACATTCTGGTATTCTGGTCTCTTTCAAGCTGTGATAAGTTTCTGTTACTTTAAAGTCTTAATTTATCAATTGCTGCAATTTTCTTACTATCTAACAGTGAAAAACAAAGGAAAAAACTCTGAACATCCTAACATTTGAAAATAAACTACAGAATTTGAAATTATTTAGAAATGACATGCACAGCTTTAGTTTTTGTTTTTAAAGCTGCACTGGTAAGTTTTGAGTGTACCCTGGCTGTAGTTTACTTCTGATCCCCCCCCCCCCCCCCATTCCTCACTAATTGCCTTCTAGACCGGGAGACAGCATGCTCCAAACATAGCTCACCGCTTCCCCATCCGGCCTTGTTTTCCTAGGAATGAAACGGCATCATTTTCTTTGTTTTAATCAGGTCTTTTCAAAAGCGTCATAGAAAACTTAGCACATACTAACACAAAGTTTTTGAATACATTTCTGTTTCAATTCTCTCTACCAATCCTATCAGTAGATGACCAACAAGTATTTCTTCTGTACCATGTGACACAGATCTACCCGAATCTGCTTTTGAGGTGCCTATAATATAGTTTGGTAGTCAGTCCTGTACTGAGCATTTGTAGATTAATACTTTGTTTAGTGATGTGTAAAGTTTTGGCTTCAGCTTGTTGGAGAAGAGAATTGTGGGAAACAATGTAATAAAATCACATTATTATTATTTTTTTTTTGGGGGGGGGGGGTCCAGTCATGGGGCCTGAACTCTGGGCCTGGGCACTGTCCCTCAGCTCTTCAGCTCAAGGCTAGTGCTCTACCACTTGTGCCACAGCGCCACTTCTGGCTTTTTTCTTTTTGCTTATGTGGTGCTGAGGAATTGAACCCAGGGCCTCATGCATGCAAGGCAAGCACTCTACCAATGAGCCACCTTCCGAGCCCTAAATCTCATTATTATTATCTTGACAATCCGTGCATACTGAAAGGCCTAGATTACTCTAGAGACACCTGTGTGTCTGCAGCTTAAATAGCCATGGAATGGAATGACTTAACAGTTTTCTAACTCCAGCTACTTTTAGCCTTCTCAGTTTCCCTTCTGGGTTTTGTTTTGCTTTGTTTTTCTGAGTTAGTTTATTTTTCATTGTTTAGAAGATTTTGTTTCTGTAAGCAGTCCTGAGGGCAGTTTTAAAATATCCAAACTCCAGGAATTAGAGGATCTCTTTTTATTGGCAGCCGGAACAGGCTTCATACCAATGGCTAAAATTCTGAATTATGCTTTGACTAATATACTCAGTCTCCGGCATGTAATTTTATCTCTAATTACTGTGGCTTGTGAGACTGTTTTATTAACCTAAGATAGTCTAAATCGATCATTCACTGGACCATAATAGACTTACTGTCATTCCCTCATTGATCATTTGTTACTCTGCCTTCTCAAGTCCTAGTTAGTTATTAGCTTGCCTCATTATCTCTTTTCAGTTTCTTATAATTTTGGTTATCTATATTATATTAAAAAAGCATTCACTTTAGTCTTTCCACTTGTGCATATTTTAAATGTAATTAGTTATGTTTACTGAAGTTTCTTTTTTTTCTTTTAAGGAAGATAAAAGTTGATGTTCTTCAATAAAACAGAGGATGATACAATTTGGAGAAACCAGTCGGAGGAATTAGCATTTGAAAATGAGAGGTATTGCATTAGTATTAACTCTAAATTTATATATACATATCTACATGGTAAGTACAAGCCTTAACTCCTGTGGTTGAAGCTTTGAATTGATCAGGAAGCCACCCCTTCAAAGAAAAAAGTAAACATAATTCTCTAAATATAAATAATGTTAATATCTCCTTCAACCTCTAAAATTCTGTTTTATAAAATCTATGTAATCTATCATTTAAATGTATCTTATACTGAGTGGAGGTTCATTGAAAGTATTCCATGTGTAGTCAGTTTTATAATCCCACACTTTCTTGGGGTGCAGGTAAAGAATGTAATGAAAATAGGTGAGCAGAGACATGTTACAGGATTTCTTAGAGCCTTCAGTATGCTGATACCCATTATGGCTTTCCCCAGTGGCTTGTGTTTGTTTGTGTTAACACTCATAGCCCTAGCTTGAGTATCCTGGGTACCTCCCTTGGAAATGTTGGTACAGTCAATAGAAAACAATTCCAGTGTAATTTTTTTGTCTTTTATTATCCATTGGATTAATTTATAGAATTATAGGCACATTCTAGTTATTACAAATGTGGGAAACCATGCAGCCTACGTTTCTTTGGGTCTGGCTTACTTCACTTAATATAATTTTTTTCCAAGTCTTTCCATTTCCTTACAAATGAGGCAATGTCAT
The DNA here is from genome assembly GCF_019054845.1 of Dipodomys spectabilis. Taxonomy (NCBI): domain Eukaryota; kingdom Metazoa; phylum Chordata; class Mammalia; order Rodentia; family Heteromyidae; genus Dipodomys; species Dipodomys spectabilis. Next base: position 4,866,218 of record NW_024870779.1, read on the forward strand.
TCTTTTTGATGGAAGCATAGACTGCCATTGTGTATTTATACTACATTTTCGTGATCCATTCATCCACCCAGGGGCATAATGCTGCAATGAACATAGTTGTGCTGGTGTCTTTAGTGCAGATTGGTTTGTGGCCATATATCCAAATGACCAGGAGTGGGCTTGCTGGGTCATAGGGAAGTTCTAGTTACACTTGGCGATTATTAATTAAACAACACTGTAAACATTCACACAGTGAGAACAAAGGATGATATTCTTAGGAGGGGATCATATATGCATATGACCATATAAAATGATGCTTATCGAAATGAACTCCAAGAAATGGAAACAAGAGGTTTTTTGTTTTTTTTTCCTATTGTACTGCTTGCAGTCATTTCTTTCTTCTTTCTTTTCTCCCCCCTTTGGTTTATTCCCTTTTGTTACTATTTTTAATTTCTATACCCTTTGTCTTGTATATAAGTTTATTTGATTTGGGGAGGGGAAAGGGAATCATAGGAATGGTGGGGCAAAGGGTGAACCAATTCACTATGTTTGAAATGAATTTTACAACTTGGGGGAGAGGGAAAGCAGAAGGGGAAAAATTGGGAGAAAATGGGGGTTGGGGAGCTTAACACTTTGACAAGAAATGTACTCACTACCTGACTTATGTAACTGTAACCCCTCTGTACATCACCTTTACAATAAAATTTACATTATAAAGAAGAAGAAAACAATTCTGGACAAGTTACACTTAGAGCTAGAAGGGTAGCAATGTGAGAACTGATTTCATTGAAAAAAGACAGCATGGTTCATTGAGGACTGTAGGAAATTTGGTTGGCTAACCTGCACAGGCTGCAGATGGAGGCTGAGGGAAGGCCCCTTTGTCCATGTTCAGATGCCTGGTTCTCACCACACTCACCGAGTGAGTGATCCCATGTGGCTTGCTAGGGGAGGGTGGGTGTTCCCAGATGTTCAGATGTAAAGCATTTTGAAGTATTCATGTCTATTAGCATTTAAAGCTATACATTGTAAAAGCTATATTAAATTACCTTTGTCTATATCTTCACTCTTATGTCACTTGTTTTAGTAATAAAGTTCTTGATGACAAAATGTGTTACTAGGTTATGGATATTTTTTAAATTTTCTAAAATTTCATAGTTTGAAAAATGGAAACGCTGTGTAGAATCAGTTCTTCCCTTTCTATTTGGTCCTTCATAGAAGCTAGAAGGATGATACTGTGGCTAGCACTGGTCTTAAGGGCTTCATTTTCAACAAGCATGCTGTTCCTCTCCACAGCATTTATCTGGATAATTTCATTAACAAATGAAAATCTTTGCGATAACATTTTAAAATAGGAGGAAATTTGTTAATCTTGTGACCTTGGGCACGTTACTTGATATGAAGAGGCCAATTTCTTTCCATCTTATAAAACAGACATGAATCTCTACATCACTCAGTATGGGAATCTGCCATGTGTAGATACCAACACCAGATTAAGTGTGTGTATAGCAGATGCTGGTCTATTCACGAAGTGTGTGTGAGTATCTACCCTGGCCTATGCCGGCCAGTGCACCAGCAGTAAGAGGCTCTGCCGGTGGCTGTCCAGGTCACATGAGGTGGCAGTCCAGGCCATATGTCTCTTCATTGTCCTCTACTGCTACATACAACAGAAATTTGGAGTGTTAAAAAAAAAAAAGAAAAAGCAAAGAGCAAAAAGATACTTCAAAGTAACATTTGAGATTTTTTTTTCATTCTACTTTTCACATGATATAAATATAAAATGTGAACAGAAGTTAATTTCCACAAATGTTACCCAAACAGGAGATTACTCTTGATCATCAGCTCCTGCAGTTTGGATTCAATTCATATTTTTCCAAGTCTATCAAAATGGCAAGCAGTTATTTTTCTTAAGAAATACGAGAGAAAACAGTAGGCACATGTGTGTGCTGGCAGTTAGTTCTAGCTAATTGTATCTACAACCCATGTTGTACTTTCTTATCCATGAGCAGTGTTTAGGGGCCCAGGTGAGCCAGGCTTAGGCATGCATACCAGCTCTGAGCAGTCTTAGCTTTTCCAGAACTACTTTCATAGGGACAGTGTGACAGTGCAGATCATTTCTGAACCATATTTTTTGTTTATAAGGTTTTTAATTTATATTTTTATGCATCTGCCATGAAGAGAGATTTGAGTAATTGGGATTATGTGAGTAAAGACACGAGGGCGAGAATGTTCAAGTGTTTTAATGACAAAGCAGAGTCTGGTTTTCCTCCTAGAGTTTTTCTTTAGCTAGAAAAAAGGAAAAACAACAGGAAAATAGAGGCCTTAAGTACTCTGAGATGCTCATCTGTGGGCGGTAAAGAGTCACTGGTTTTTGTTGTTTTCCTTTTTTTTTTTTTTTGTCGGTCATGGGGCCTGAACTCTGGGCCTGGGCGCTGTCCCTCAGCTCTTCAGCTCAAGGCTAGCTCTCTACCACTTGAGTCACAGTGCTACTTTCGGCTTTTTCTGCTTATGTGGTGCTGAGGAATTGAACCCAGGGCCTCAGGCATGCAAGGCAAGCACTCTACCACTGATCCACCTTCCCAGCCCCGAGTGACTGCTTTTTAAGCAAAGAATTTGCAATATTGGAGCTGGGGTTTTAGGAGAACTAATAGTAGTGTGGGGCACAGATGGGAGTTAGGTTGCTGGAGAAGTGTTTTGACGAGAGCTATGGCAGGAAGAATGCAGGAGCTGGGGAGCACGCTGTATGACAAAGAAGAAGGCCGAGCGGGGCTGGAAGAGGAGGAAGAAACAAGTTGTTGGATATACAGGCTCTGCATAAGATTCAGAATGAATATACTTGTATTTCAAGACTTTTCATCTCCTCACTGTCAATCTAAAATAATTTTTCTTATCTTTAAATAGTTATGGGATTTCCAATCAACATCTCAGTTTATTAGAACATTTTCACCAAAAATAAATTTCTTCACAAGATTATTTACTCCCATTAACATTTTAGACCACAAAAGCATTCACCAGAAATATCTGTTTCCTCTTCCTCTTTTTCTGTTTTGTCGGTGTTGCTCTGCATCTTATGAGTTATTTGGGTTTATGTTCAGGTAAGCTTTTCAAGGATCCCAGTTGTTGTGGCTAGGGGAGCTTTGGGATGGTTACTCACATGCCCTCTCATGTGTACAGCGACCTGGAGCTACTCCTGTTTGCCATCAGAGATGGAGGAGCCCATGGGCACCTGTGCCTCGACACACTATGACAAACCTTTTATTCATTCTGATGACCCCTTCATTCATTCTTGACCACAACTTGGGATCAGTGTGGCTTCACTGTAGGCAGTTTCCTCTTTCTGCGAAGGGATAAACAGGATATGAGCCCCTTTCAGTATCCTTAAATTGTGTCTCTGCCGCCTATTTGCTTTTCCTCCAAGTAGCTAAAATTCTAGCCAAGGGACCATTATATGAATAGATACAAAATGCAAGAGCAGTTTAAGCTGTTTCTGTAAAGATCTTGATTTCTCAGCAGATATGTGGATGCTGGTAGAAAATATGCCACTAACTATCTTTTTCTTCAAAGAAAAACATATAAAAGTGAAAAACTTATGAATGATACTTATGGCAGTTTATAGGGATTCAATATTGATTTTCATATTTTAACAATTTTATTCCAGTGAAAAGTTCATTGCAAATAGAGCTATAAGAGACCATATCTATTTTTTAAATTAACCAAGTCATTTTTTCCCTGTCTTTTATCCAAATATCTGTGTGTAATTGAAAATTTATTAGAACAGTGGCTTTGTAGCTACTTTGGGGGTCTCTTTGAAAATCTGATAAAAGGTTATAAACTTTCCTAGAAAAGTACACTTACTCACTTATATGTAAATGAAGTCACATGTACATATGTAAATGAATTAGTGACAGTGCATTGTCTTTTTTTGTTTGTTTGTTTGTTTTGGCTGGTCATGGGGCCTGAACTCTGGGCCTGGGCACTATCCCTCAGCTCTTCAGCTCAAGGCTAGTGCTCTAGCACTCAAGCCATAGCGCCATTTCTGGCTTTTTCTGCTTATGTGGTGCTGAGGAATCGAACCCAGGGCCTCATGCATGCAAGGCAAGCTCTCTACCACTGATCCACCTTCCCAGCCCAAGTGTATTGTCTTGTATAAACTAAGATGATGGTTTCCAAACCTTATTACCAATTTGAGAGAGGTGTGTCCAGAGGTTTGAAATACACATGTCACTGAACCTGTGAAATGGCTCTTTACTGTGATTTATGCCAGCATGTAATTAATACAGTGTGGAGCATGCTGAGATCTCCTGAGTTAAATAAAAAGGCCAAATTACTTATCTATAGCAAATTTCATGTACCTGTATGTTTGGTTTTTTTTTTTTTTTTGCTACAGCTTTTCTTCTGACCTATTCAGGTCTCTGGTCAGGGTGACATATTACACTGGCCCTCCAGAAGTGTCTTCATGAATTTGAAATGTGCTAATAATGTCTTTAAAAGAACAGAGTTTTAAAAACTGGTTCTTTCCCCTAGATTTGATGTTGAATTGGTTCTCTCAGCACCTGCTTGGGACTGGAATGGCAAACGGGGACACATTTCACCAGCTCCTCTTAATCTTGAGTTTTTGAAAAGAAGTCAAGAAAACTCCAAAGTCCTCCTGTGCATTTGTGGACCGGCGCCATTTACGGAGCGGAGCGTGGAACTGGGTGAGCGCCGGCCGGCCGGGGCGGCGTGCAGTGTCCAGCTCGGGAGTGAAGGGCTTTCTCGGGTTCCCACACTTGAGCAGTCCGTTACAGCTTAGAGAAACAACAATTTCAATCTTCATGCAGGTACAGGGAGGAGGGGTTATGCATAGCACAAGCAATCTAGAGAATAAAGTATATGAGAGGAGGAATTACGTAGGATGCAAATGCACCATTACTTTATAGGAAGGACTTGTGTGTCTGCAGATTATGGTCTCCATAGGTGGCTCAGGACCAGTCCCCTCTCCCCGCCAAAGTGAGCCAAGGACCAGACCAGAGTCCCCACCCTCTCAACCAGGGGGTAACTGCATTGCCACCTCACACTGTCTGTATTTGTCATTTTGTGCCAATAAACAACAGCAAAAGACTCAGAAGCCCCCTCCCTCCTTGTTTTAATAGAGGAACAGCTTATAATTACTTGGCAAATAATGATCCTTTGATTCTCTAGCTACCCACTTTATTATAGAGATGAATGAAGCAGTCTTAGCTTAAAGGCCCACATGAGCTAGTGGTGGAAACAGAAGTGAGTACTGATCACTCACGTTATAAGTACTTCCACCAGGGATAAAATGGTTGTGTGATGAGGGGGTTGTAGCTGCACACTGAGAAAACACCCATGCTTCGAATGATGACTGAAATGCATGGCCAGAGGAGATGGAGAGGGGCAGACACATTAATCAAGCATAGAGGGAATCAGAAGATAGAATATTAGGGAAAAAGTAGAATGTCATCAATATTTGCTAGAATGTAATAAGAGAGGCAACTATGTATTATGTGCCATTGTGAACTGGCTTTGTCAGACAGAATTTAGCCTTCATGAGGCTCTAGATACAGTTATTAAATGTGGGAAATGAGAGAACATGGGAACATGTTACCAAGAAACATGACAGAGATACTGAAAAGTAAGGGCTGTGGTGGTGTCAACAAATAAATTTGATTTTTTTAAACAAATACATTGTAAGAAATGGTTGGGGATGGAGGGATGAAGGAAGGAAAGAAAGATCTTACAGATCAAAATATTCCTAAAAGATTTATTTTTAGCTGACTTTAATGAGTATATTGCAATGAGTAAATTGACTCAAACAACTTAAAAAGTCATGACATTTATGAACAAAGGAAAATTTGAACACTGACTAGGCATTTAAGAATTATTGTCATTTTTTAAAAGTAAAAATTACATTAAAAATTGGGCTGGGATGTAGCTCAGTGGCAAAGCGCTTGCCTAGCAAGTGCAACGTCCTGGGTTCGATCCCCAGTACTAAAAAAGAAAAGACAAAAAAAAATAGTTAAAAAATTACATTAAAAATTACCTAATAAAATGGAAAATGAAAATGTACTTTGGTGTGAAGATAAATTTCATTCCTCTTTCTTTCTTTTTTTTGGGAGGGTCCGGTCGTGGGGCCTGACCTCTGGGCCTGGGCGCTGTCCCTCAGCTCTTCAGCTCAAGGCTAGCACTTTACCACTTGAGCCACAGCACCGCTTCCGGCTTTTTTCTTTTTGCTTATGTGGTGCTGAAGAATTGAACCCAGGGCCTCAGGCATACAAGGCAAATGCTGTACCACTGAGCCACCTTCCCAACCCCTCATTCTTATTTCTTGTCTTTTAATATCACTCGCACTCCGCACTTGTTTTTCAGGTTTGTACGATCTTAACTTCTCCACAGATGAGATCCATAGTTTTATGGCATGATGAAGATCTTCCATTGTCTTCTTTTCAACCAGGTTATTTTCATCTGAGATTAACTGGCATTTTTTTTTTGGGGTCCGGTCATGGGGCCTGAATTCTGGGCCTGGGCACTGTCCCTCACCTCTTCAGCTCAAGGCTAGTGCTCTACCACTTCAGCCACAGTGCCACTTCCGGCTTTTTTCTTTTTGCTTATGTGGTGCTGAGGAATCGAACCCAGGGGCCTCAGGCATGCAAAGCAAGCGCTTTACCACTGAGCCACCTTCCCAGCCCCTAACTGGCATTTTTTTAAGTGACCATTTTTGTATGTCTTAAAGGTTAACTAGAGTCCAAGCTTCCATTTCTTAAATGAAATCCAGTGTTCCCTCAGTACAGGTAACTTCTTGGTCTTGTTTTTTACTACTGAGATTTAACCTGGACAGCCAATGATGGCAACAGTGACATGCAAGATGGGTTACAAATTTCCTCATGTTCAGATTGTATCACTGCTCTACCACACCACATGTAAATGGTCACTGTGATTATGTTTCTATGCTGTCATAATGTATTATTAGCAATTCATTCTATTTTATTCAGAAATTGATCATTTATGCTCTGCTATTAATATTAAAATGTGAAATATGGTAATTTATTAAGTGATTGTCAGGTGGCTGGAGGGCAGAGGCAGCCCAGAAAAGCCACTTCCTTATCAAAAAATACCACCTGTCCCAATCATTCCTCAGGGGCACTGGCCTGAAATGGCTCAAACTTACAAAACAAGTTACATGCTAAAAGTTCCTGCTGACCCAGTCCATATAAACCCTGCTGTAACCAGACCCTGCGTGACCTCTCTGATCCCTATCAGGGAGTTCTCCCAGGAGTGTACCCCAAACTTTTCTTTTATTCACTTTTACTTCCTCCTGTGTGTTCTAAAACCTTACATATGGTGCCAAATCCCTGGAAACAAAGGAGTTCCTGCAGTGAACAATGGCCACAGGGACGTGGAGAGGGAGGGCCTGAATTAGGTTTTTTTTTTCTTCCAGTTGTGGGGCTTGAACTCTAGGCTTGGGTGCTGTCCCTCAGCTCTTCAGCTCAAGGTGTGCACTTCTACCGCTTGAGCCACAAGCCACTTCCGGTTTTCTAGTGGTTTCTTGGAGATAAGCATCTCATAGACTTTCCTGCCTCGGCTGGCTTTGAATGGTGATCCTCAGATCTCAGCCTCCTGAGTAGCTAGGATTACAGTGGCATGAGCCACTAACGCCTGGCTCTGAATTAGTTTTAAAATAAGGGGGCATTAACAATCGGATTTTTCTTTGATGGACAAGAATCCACGTTCTTTCCAAATTGCTGCGTGGCAGTGGGCAATGAGAAAGGCATACTTTGAGTTGGTGTAAATGGTGACCCTTTTCCCTTTTGCCAAGTGGAGAGCCCTTGTGAGCGCCACTAGTTCAGACTTTTGGGACATTGTTCCCTCGGGGAGGCGCTGGGCCTCCAATACTTCCCCTCCTTTGGAAACAATCGCATAGGAAGCCTGTCTCTTTCCATGCAGATCTACCAGGGAACTGCGTCCACACCCAGAACCAGGCCAGGGTCAGGGATGGGCTGGTCGGTCCGCCCAACCAGGGAGACAAGGGACTCCACTAATTCAGGGCAGGAGTGTTCAGATAAGGAGGAGGAAGTGGGCAGGAAGAAGAAGAATAGTAGGATTGAGCTTGGGGGACTGAAAAAGTGAAACACTTGGCTTTTCAATAAATAGGTGAATCTCCTGCAAGCGAGAAGGAGACAGAAGGGCTGGGGCATGGTGGCCGAGAAAGTCCTGAAGTCAGTGGGAGCAAAGCACCTTTAGCGGGGACCCCAGGGTTAACTTAAGGGCCTCCTTGGTTAGGGAGGCTGCCGCTGCCAGAGCACGGAGGCAGGGGTGCCATCCTCTAACCGTGGGGTCTTAGTTGTTTAGATAAGTAAGCACAGGAACAAATGTGGGGCCAAGGGGCTGAGTCAGGACTCCAATAGCAATGCTCTGGCGTTTGTCCAAGGAAAGAAAAAAAAGGCTTAGTCATATTAGGTCACTGGAGTGGTGGGGACGACAGCAAGGCTGACTGCAGCGATGGAAGGCCTTGGCTGTCTCCCGGGGCTAGTCAGTGGTCTCTCCCGGGCCTCTTTGGCTGCCTCATATAATGGTTTGGCCAAAAGGGAGAAGTTGGGAATCCAGTGCCTAAAGAAGCTGACCAAACCCAAGAAGGAGAGGATTTCCTTGCCTGAATTAGGGGCCTGTAAATCCCTGAGGGCCTGTTGGTCATCCACTGTGAAATGGAGGGTTGTAGGAGTTAGAAAAAGTCCCAGGTATATAACTATAGACAGGGACAGCTGAGCCTTAGAAGGGGAAACCCAATATCCCTTGGAGGCCAAAAAGTTTAACAAACAGTTGATTCGGAGTGGAGACTTTCCCAAAGAGGAACTGCATAAAAGGAGGTCATCAACATACTGCAAAAGAGTGCTAGAGCCTAAATCACAAGCTAATGCTTGGCCAAATAAATGAGGACTGTCTCGAAAATCCTGGGGAAACACCGTCCAGAAATTGTGGAGATGGATTAGTATATTTTCAGGCCAGTGCAACTGGTTGTGGATCTGGTACATAGGCCATTCCCTGTTAGGCCTAGAAGTTTGAGATTAGACAATAAGCAACCCAAAGGAGTATGTGGGTCTGGTTTGGAATTTTGGTTTCCCATGGTGCCCAGGCAGCCCGGGGTAAAACAGGCTGAAGAAGGCATCCTTGTCTTAGATTTTACAGAAACAGAAGGAGCTGAGTTCCTGGAGAGCAAGCCAGGACACCCTGAGACAAAGGGCAGGGATTCACCCAATCCAAATGTGGTAGAAGCACAGAAGGCTGGGCTGAGGTCCTGATTGGGGTGGGGGTGGGGGTGGGGAGCCGGAGGTGGGAGGGGAGAGAGAGGTAGAGGCCTTGGCCAGGTTTACACAGATAACCAATACTATCCCAAGGCACTAGGTGGCCATCCATGGGATAGGCACCCCGCAAAGGTCGCGGGGTCTTTTCAGGTGGCTGTGGGCTCTGTGCTCCTGGAGGAGGCCTCTGGAAAGGAGGAAGGGAGGAGAGAGGCCGAGAAGGGGCAGGGCCCATCGGTTGCCCTAGAAGCGAAGCACCACCACCTTCCAGAGTTCGGCTCCAGATGTAAGGTTTTAGGCAAGGAAAGAATATTCAGGAGGAGGTAGAGGTAAGAAAGAAAAGTTTATTGGGGGAAGTGGCTCTGTGGCTCAAGTGGTAGAGTACTAGCCTTGAACTGAAGAGCTCAGGGACAGCACCCAGACCCAGAATTCAAGCCCCACAATCGAGAAAAGAAAAGAAAAGTTTATTGGGGTACACCACCTGGGTGAACTCCCTGATCTGGATCAGAGAGGTCATGCAGGGTGTGGTTGTAGCAGGGTTTATATGGTCGGGGTCAGCAGGAACTTTTAGCTTGTAACTTGTTTTGCATGTTTGAGCCGTTTCAGACAATCTTTTGCATGTATGGCATTGATGCAGAGTAGAATAAAATTATAATTCAGTACTTTTTAATCCTTGTCTGCAGCAATGTGGTGGAATATACAACATTGGACCAGTGTCTTAAAGGGAATTGAGAGGCACCAATACAAGGAGACATCTCCCACACACGCCAACTGTTTACATTCTTAGCCAAAGCCGACAGCATCAGAACAAAGTGCATTTTCACATTTCTAGCATCCAGTTCATGACCTAAAGTAATCATCATGGAGTGAGTTAAGTTTCCCTTCTTTCTTGGAACAAATCTAAGCCCACTGGGAAAGGACACATTCCGCCCTGGCTGGCTCTTTTCCCGCTGCCTTTGTGGCCCGCAGGTGGGCTGGGCGGCCTCGGAGCAGGCCTCCGAGCAGGCGCGCTGGTGGCTCTCCTGGGTGCTGCGGCGGCCGACTGCAGTCCTTTCCACCAGGGAGTGCAGCACCCTCGCTGCGGGCTTTTCAGGCGGGGCTGCTGAGGGCCGAAGTGGGGACTTGCGGTCTCACAGACACGGATCAGGAGGGGCCCCTTCAAGAACTGACATCATCTTCCTCTCTCCACTCGGACTCCTTTTCATCCCAACTAAATCTGCCCCGGCCTTCCATGTGCAAGGCATTCTTTTTTTTTTTTTAATTTTTATTTAATTTTTATTGTGAAAATACTGTACAGAGGGGTTACAATTACATGGGCAAGATAATGAGTACATTTCTTATCAAGCATTGTAGCCTCCTCCTTTGTTTCCCTTCACATCCCTTCCCCCCCACCCAATCCTCCCCCCCCACCCCCCACCAAAGTTGTAAAGTTCGTTTTCGACATAACAACTTGTACTTCTCTTACCACACCCTGTGCGCCTGCGACTCTAAGGGAACCAGAAACTTGGAGGCGTCTGGAGCAACACTTCAAGTCACAGACATAGGCGATGACTTCCTGAGCAGGGTTCCCAGTAACTCAGGTGGTATCCAGGGGAGAGGGGGGTGGAGGGTGGGGGAGGATCTGCCCGGACTGATGTGGGGGGGAGTGAGGGTTGCCATGAATTAAAAATATTTTAGAGGACAAAGAGAACAATTGCTGGAATGATGAGACAGACTACAGAATGAGAAAAAAATTGTTTTTACCAGCTATCCAGCTGATAAGGGATTGATACCCAGGTCTTAATATAAAGAATTCAAAACATTCAACATCAAAGGAATAAATAGCCCCAGTCAGTAAATGGGTAAATGAACGGGACAGGCACCATTGAAAAGCAGCACAATGGCAAAAACACATGAAGAAACATTCAGCCAGCTGGGTGCTGGTGGCTCACATCTGCAATCCTAGCTACTCAGGAGGCTGAGATCTGAGAATCTCCGTTCAAAGCCAGCCTGGGCAGGAATGTCCATGAGACTCTTATCTCTAATAAACCACTAGAAAACTGGAAGTGGTGCTGTGGCTCAAGCATTAGAGCGCTCGCCTTGAGCTGAAGAGCGCAGGGACAGCACCCAAGCCCAGAGTTCAAGCCCCACACTGACAAAAAAAAAAAAAAGGAACATTCAGCGCCTTCAGCCATCAGCGAAATGTAGATCAACACTACATCAAGAGTCCATCTTGCCCCAAATAGTACGGCTATCATTAAGAAAATAACAAAAACAAATGTTGAAGAAGATATAGGGGAAAGGGAACCCTTGTATGGTATTGGTAGGACTGTAAATTTAGGCTAGTTACTATGGCTAGTGAATTTAGGCTAGTCACTAGTCACTCCTAAAGAATATATACCCTAAAGAATCAACATCAGGGGGCTGGGAAGTTGGCTCAGTGGTAGAGCGCTTGCCTTGCATGCCTGAGGCCCTGGGTTCGATTCCTCAGCACCACATAAGCAAAAAGAAAAAAGCTGGAAGTGGCACTGTGGCTCAAGTGGTAGAGCGCTAGCCTTGAGCTGAAGAGCTGAGGGACAGTGCCCAGGCCCAGAGTTCAAGCCCCATGACTGGACTCCCCCCCCAAAAAAAAGAAAATAAATGGGAGATTATTTGGGTTGGGGAAGGAGAAGATAAGAAAAATCTTCCTGAAAACAAAAAGATACATTTGCTAGGATTAGCAATTTTTCCTATAAAGTTAGATAATTCTCTGAGAAGTTGATAATCTTTTCTTAAAATAACAAAGAGGAGCCAAACTCATGTCTTTCATCTTAGCTATTCTGAGTGAGATCTGAGGATCATGGTTCAAAGCTAGCTGAGGATGGAAAGTCCCTGAGACACTTATCTTCAGTTAACCAGCAAAACTCTGGAAAGGATGTGTGGCTCAAATGGTGGTAGAGCATTAACTTAAGCAGCTGAGACCCTGAATTCAAGCCATAATACCAGCATGCACACAAGTGTACTAAACAAATAAGAGGAAGAATGGAGATGAAAGACCATACTGAAGGGTTTTGTTGTTGCTTTTTTCAGGCATAATGGAAACTTAAAGGTTTTTTTCCCCCCTGATCCTAGGGCTTGAACTCAGGGCCTGGGTGCTATCCCTGAGCCTCCTTGTGCTCCAGGTTAGCACTTTACCACTTGAGCCACAGCACCACTTTCGGTTTTCTGGTGGTTAAGTGGAGATAAGAGTCCCATGGACTTTTCTGCCCAGGCTGGCTTAGCCTCCTGAGTGGCTAGGATTACAGGCTTGAGCCACCTGTGCCATCTTTTAAAAACTTTTATTGAGGAAGAGTTTGCAGACAATACAATGTATGCTAAAAATCTATTTAACAGGTGTGTTTCCATGAGTTTGACAAAGGTATGTACTCCACCATAATAAAAATGTCAAGCCTTTCCACCATCCAAGCGTTCACCATGCTCTCAGACAATCCATCCAGGCTCTATCTGGCCCCAGACAGCTGCAGATCTGCTTTGAGTCAGTGCAGATGAGCTATTTCCTATCTGTAGTATGATAGAAATGGCATCATCTAATATGTTCATATTTGCTTCTGGCTGGCTTGCGTCCTCTCTGGTTGTTTTCGCAGGTATTTGTGTCAGTGATTACCGAGCAGCATCAGCTCATTTCTGAAGATGACTGACTCAGTCAGAGCAGTGAGCTCTGATCTCTACTGTCCTCACTCAGGCAGAGATGCAGATGAAGCATGAGTCTATATACTTGTCAGCCCAACCTTTGTGTCCTTTGTGTGTCCACCTGGTGCTGGACAGACAGGCTGCTGTCCTCAGAGTTCCCATGAAGTGGGCTTCTGGGAAAGGGTCTGGATGCTGTGGCTCAAGTAGTAGAGTGCTGGCCTTGAGCAAAAGAAGATCAGGGATGTCCAGGCTCTGAGTTCAAGGCCCAGGACTGGCAAAAAGAGAAAGAAAAAGATAAACAAATTTCATATATTTTATTCACCCTCTTTTGGTTGGTAAGAGAATGCCATTAACTTGAAAAGCATTTAAAAATCAGTGGTTAGCATCCAGAGCCTAGAATGACTGCATTTGCCAGTGGATAGTTCCAGTGACTAGGCTGGTTGTGCCTCTCTTCCTGGTGGGCTTATATTGTACAACACGAGCACAGCTAGCGTTAGTGTGAGAGCTCAGCACAATGTCAGCTTTTTATAGAATGGAGTTGAGTTGTTTTATTCAATCATCTATCTAAGTTGCTCTGACACAATAATCACCTGGGGTGTTTATTAAATATACAGATTCCAGGGTTTGCCTCAGCCCTACTGAGCCTGCATCTCTGGGATGGGGCCTAGAGTTTGTTCAATAAGAGCCTAAGGGTCTAGGACATTGGGAAAACTCCAAAACTCCCTACATATCTGGGCCTCAAATTTGAGAACACACAACTATCATTTTGTGCATACTAAACATCTATCTGAATTCCAGAGATTAGGTCATGGAATCCAAAAAATTGCATTTTAAATAAAGCATCCTCCCGTTCTGCCCCAAGACTCTGGGACAAAGGGCTCCCAGCCAGTCCCCAGGAGTAGCCCAGAAGAAAGTCTGTGGCTCTGCTTCTGCTAGGAATTGATGGAGGAGATGAATTAGAGGGAATCACTCTATGGCATTGGATGCCAGTGGATGGACTGAAATTGTTCTCTTCTTCCTGAGGTTCTTTGTCTTGTGATTAGAAGTAACTAGTCGAGTATGTGTAGATAATACATGTATGGTAGATAATACATTTATAAGCTATGGTTGCTTGGTGTGGTTTTGTGTTCCATGGGGAAAGATTGTATTTGCCAGACTTGCTGAGTACTGGGGCATTTCTGGTGTGAAGAAAATTGAAGGCAAGCATGAACAGAGGTGAGAGCTGCTGGGGCTGGTGGCTTACCCTGTAATCTCAGCTACTCAGGAGGCTGAGATCTGAGGACTGTAGTTCGAAGCCAGCCTGGGCAGGAAAGTTCATGAGACTCTTTATCTCCAATTAACCCTCAGAAAACCAGAAGTGGCACCATGGCCCAAAAGGGATAGTGCACTAGCCTTGAGCAATAAAGCTCATGGACAGCACCTAGGCCCTGAGTTCAAGCCCCACAACCAACCAAAAAAAAAGCTGGAAGCTGGAGGTGTGGCACAAATGGTAGAGTGCCAGCCTTGAGTGAAAAATAATAAAGGAGAATGCAAGGCCCTGAGTTCAAGCCCCAGAGTGGCACAGTAAAAAGCCTAGAAGCAGATCCGGGCATGTCCCTTGTTATCTCAGCGATGCCATCCGAGATCTTCATCTTCTGCCTGCATCGCTCACCTGCTGTTCTGGCTGTCATGGTGAAGCTGCAGACAGTAGTTTGCAAGCTCATCCTTTCCATCATTTCCTGTACCAGCTGTCAAGAAAAGAAGGGCAGGCACAGACAAACAAATAAAACTAAAACAATAGCAATCTGGCACTGACCAGTTGCATCAGGATTTGAAAAAGAGGCCAAGCTCTTCATAGGCCTATCAGTTAGGAAAAGCTAAAAGTAAAACAATAAGATTATGGAGTGCTTGGCCACAAACATGTACTTTACATATGTTTTGTATAATCAGCACAGTGGCACAGTGAAAGGAGTATTGTTTAACATCTCCACAGCTCTTGGCTACCTCTGTGTTCATCTCAGAGAGCAGAATGGATGGAGAAGTCCAAAGATTCTCCAGAGTTATGAGCAGGCATCAGTTCAGGAGTTCGGCTGCCCATGAAATGCAGTGAACATCGTGGGCTGGAGAGTCTGTGGAGGGGAAGGTGTTGTGGTCAGCTTTACCGATGGACCCGGCTGATATTGTCTGTAATTACATTTGGAGTGTGAACAAGCCGAGCTGGGTTGGTAAGGTTGTTTTGGCTGACCTGGCTCTTGGCAGCCTGTGAACAGCTATGAAGAACTGGAAAAGGGCTGTATCATTATCACATCAATTCAAAGAGAATGGATGGGATGAATCAAGGAGTTCTGTTTGGTAGAGGTCAGAAGCCAGGGTGGTATGGCAAGATGGCTTAGTAGGTTCAGTATCTGTGAATTCTCGGGTGACCATGAGTAGCTGCTTTTCTGTTATTTTGCCTGATGGAGTGTGGCATTATTTTTCAGAAGGGGAAAATATCGTGCTGGGAACTGATTTCCTGCCACTTGCTGCTGGTACCTTTGTTTCCATGGCAACCAGTTTCATCTGCCAGGATTGTGGGAGGCAGGGAGAAGGGGAGGGTGGGCGTTACTACAGAGACAGCCCACTGGGGACTCTGGTGATTTCTCAGGGAAACACTGACAGCTCTATGGGCAAAGCTGCTCCTGTTGCCATTGTAACAGTGCAGCAGATGCAACTCTACTGCAAGCATTTCTAAGGAGTCTGACCAGGACGGACTCCAAGGAACTTCCCGACCTCGAATCCCTTACTGGAGCGAAGTCCTGCAGAGTGTGTGGTCTGTGGTGGCTGGGGTTAGTCTTTCCTGTTAGCTCTACTGAGAGTGAGCTTTGTCTAGTCTCCTTTGGGGTTTTAATCAAATCAAACACACTCCAGCTGTGGAATGAGATGGGTGCTGAGTGTAATGACCAGTGTCTTCCTCTTTCTCAGGCATGGAGACATGGGCTTTGTCGGAGACTTGGTGGGGAGGAAGCTGGTTCATGTGCCAGGGCTCAGGGGCCCTTCACCCTCCCCCCTAGGACACTCACCCTCCCTCCTCTCACTGTTGCCATAGTCAGCCACCTCTCCCTCCCCCGGCCCTTCCTCCCCACAGCTCCATTCCTAGAATGATGAGGTGTGGGGCTGACTCTGCTGCCCAGGGCTCCTCACATCCATTTTCCAAACCTCTCTGTAGAGACAGTGAGTGGGCGTTGTGCTCCAGATGCTGGCAGCTTTCCCGGTGCTTCGCAAACAAAACTTATTAGGGTCATGCCTTCCTATGTGTGTGGATTGGAAACACAGGTTCTCTTGGCTTTTGAAGTAGAGCATCTCCCCAGATTCCTGCAGGAACAAGAGCTGGACACACTGTTCCATGCCATAAGCTACAAAGGGACAGCGTCTCTTTGACTCCGATTTTCCCCCCTATTCTCTTCTAGTGCAAGATTTCCTCTTACCTTTACTAACAGTGTCTGTAATCTATGAATAACACTGAAATGATGATTTACTTCCTCATTCTGCATTCCCAGTGGAATGTTTCATTTTGAAAATAGTCTTGTTGATTAAATGAATCATCACAGGTGACCTATTCATGTGAAGAAGCTGGAAAGGAGGCAAGCCTGTGGTCTTCTGCATTTCCAGCCACATTTTTTGTAGCATCAGGCATAACCCACTAGAGAATTCAACACTGAATACACAACCTGCTTGTAAACATCTTAACTGAACCTTTTAAACTTTCTCCTAAATCTGAAGGTCTGTCATTTGTGCCATCAACATCTATTAATTTGTTGAGACATTGTGAAGATTTTGGACACAATGAGTAGAATGCTATGGACCTTTTGTTGGTTATTCTGACTCCGTGACAAAGTATCTGATTGTAACCATGTATGGACAGGAAAGGTTGGTTTGAGAGATGGCTTCAGAAATTTATGCCCAGGTTTACCTGTTGGCTGTGGACCCTAGGCGAGGCAATGTGTCACGGTGAGAATGCAGCAGACAGAGATACTCACATTATAGTATCTAGAGAGCCAAGAAACGAGAGGAAAGCATAGGGCACCAGCACCTCTTTAAAGGGCCCCTTCAATGACTTAATTTCCTTCCATCAGGCCCTACATCCTAAGAATTCCCCCACCACTCAGTAGTGCCAGCAAGCAGTCCCACAGAAGGCTCATAGAATCATCTGGAATATGACAGAACAGACACACATGTTTCTGGTCAGCTGCTTGCAGCCTATCTGTCTGTCTGTACTAAATTTTGCCCCAATAAGATGTTATAAATGTGCAGAAAAATGGTTCTCTACCCTTGTTCTAGAGTCTGGGGACAAATCTGGCAGTCCATTTTTCTGGGGGGGAGGGAAGGTGGACATACAAGATCTAAATTATAGCAGTCACTATGCATGCTGTGGTAGAATTTGTCTCTGGATGAGTCTCCCTTTAGTTTTACATACATGCCAGTCAAGAAAAACCAAAGACTCTTTAGATTAACCAAAAGAACTACTCTTTTATTTTTTGAGGGAAAGGGTAAGGATTCACTTAGGTCTTTAATTTTTAAAAACATTAAAAAATTTTTATTTTGGCATAACCCAGGACCCTTGGCTCATGCCTATAATCCTAGAGACGCAGATGGCTGAGATCCAGAGGATCACGGTTCCATGCCAGCTCAAGCAGAGAAGTCTATGAGACTCCATCTCCACCTTGATCCTTTCTTGTCTCTTGATGTGCTTCCTGGCCACTCTGAGGTGAGCAGGCCCCTCCACCACACACCATGACATGACATGCTGAGCAGCAACAAGCCCAAAACTACAGCGCTAATAGACCATAGACTGAAACCGTGAGCTAGAATAAACCTTTCCTCCTTTTTAAGTTTTATCTCAGATGCTTTCCACAGTGAGGGAAAGCTATCGTCTTCTTGGCTGGCAAAACGAATACCAAGGAATTTACTGGGATTGCCTTTGTGGCTTTGTACAGTCACTTTGGGGGGATAGTCCCATAGATCTTAAAAATGTATTCTTGAAAGGGGTGACGCTGATCAAGATGCCTGTATTCATAAGCTGCTTTCTCAAATAGCAGCTTCTTTGTACAACTAATAGATAGAAAAATGTGCTCTCTACTTTCTGGATGTAGAGTATCTGTCATTGCATCTTTTATTATTATTATTATTATTTGTTGCTTAGGTCTTTTCCTATATCATTGTTTATTTTTTGCCAGTTGGTATTTCATGGATTAAAGGACCAAGAAGAAAGCTCTCTTATTAGAAACATGATTTTTGTTGCCCTTTTTGTTAGTTCTTGCACTTTCTAAACTATGATATTTTGTGCTTAAACAAGTATTTGTAACTACTATATAGTGCTTGAGTTTCAGGATTAGAAAGTCCCCTTCCTGGTCTCATTTAATGTTCTTCTGATAGTTCTCCAACTATTCTAAGATCACAGCCAGGATTCTTGTAGCCTTTAGTTTGTATTTACCTCATATACTACAACAACTCTTTGCTTTTTAATCATTTTAAATTGTTCTTATTTTGGTCTTTTAGACATAGCTTGGAGTTGTATTTTCCTTTTTATCTAGTTTGCAATTCTTTTAAAAATACAATTTGTCTTGTTGATTTGCCAGCCACCTAAGGTCTTAATTTCACTATACTATTTATATTTGTTATTTCTATAGTTTTAAAACAGTATTTTACATTGTAATGTAAAATGCTTTCGTGTTTTACATTGTGGAAGAGTTATCTGATGTTTAGGAGGCTCATCATTTTGTGGTTATCTCTGTAACTATAGCTACATAGTACTTTGTTTTAGAGACATCTATTTTCCCTACCATGGGCAAAGATATTTCCATATTTTCCCCTTAAATCTCACAGCTCCCAGTTTTACTCAACAATTTTCTAAAATATTTTTCCTTTTGTAATTTATATCTTCTGCTATGTCACTTCAATTTACAGCCTTAAGTGATACCTTTCCCTGAGGAATAGTATAAATTGTGGTATTCTTTTTTCATTTTCCTATTTCAATCTATGACTCTTTTATATTTCCAAGAGTATACCATTTACAGTTTTTGTTTGCTGGAGGCATATAATATTGACTATTTTGTTTCTGTCCCTTCAATCTCCATAGTAAGTTCTTTTCTTTCTTTTGTTGGTAAGTCCAATTACATGCTGGGTGCTTGGTGGTTTCTTTCTAATTGCGGTCAGCCTTTGAAGGAAATACATTTCTCTTTCACTCTCACTACCTTACTATGTCTATTTCAGCTTGCTTTTGTTCTTCCAATTTTGTATCTATTTCTAGATCTATCTTTCTAATGCTCTGCAGGTTCCCAGAAGCCTGTGTTTCATGTCTCTCTGTTGCTTTGTCCTCTCCCATTCTTCCATGTCTATTTAGGGATTTCCTGGCAGAGGTGGGCAGCCCCAGGCCCTCCAGACATACCAAGGCTTGAAAAATCATTTGGAACATGATGGGACAGACACATATATTTCTTTTCAGCTGCTCTTGCATGGTATTATAGATATCCCAATGGTCCTTGGCATACAAAAACCCACCCACCTACCCTCCACTTATCTCCCAACAGTGCTGTGATGTGACCCCATGGTGTCATGTGCTGAGCGCTTAGCCCCAGGTGGTGGTGCTATTTGGAGAGGAGGTGGAAAATTCGGAAGGGCCTATCTGCAGAAAGTGGGGCCTGTGAAGACCTTCAGATGCCTGTGAAGATCTCTGGTGTGTTCCTTCCTCTCGCTGCTCCCTGCCTGCCATGAGGTGAGCAGCTTGTGCCACATGTCCTGACCGCCATGACGCTCTGTCTCACCAGGGGCCCAGAGTCATTGCTGGACAAGAATGCTGGACTGAAATCTCTGAAGCCAGGAACTAAAATAAAAGGGAGGGAAGGGGGGAGGGAGAGGAAAGAAGGAAGGAAGGAAGGATAGATGGATGGATGGATGGATTTTTGCTTTTGCTCAGAGAAAGGCTTATAACTCCCTTGTAAAATTTGCCCTCTCCCTATTAACAGATTTTCCTCTCTAATGCAAGAATTCATAAGAAAAAGCATCATGTAAAAACCAAATCATGTGTAACCCAGCCTTTATATAAGTTTTGTTTGTTTTAACAATCTTAGGGAAAGAGTTCCTGGAGGTTTAGTGTGAAAGAAATTCACTTGCTAGTCTAACATTCCACCACATGTGCCATTCCTCCAGACCTTTGTGCTTTACTTGTTTTTCTGGTGTTTTTTTAAATTTTTTTATTTTTTTACTTTCGTCCATTATGGGGCTTGAACTGTGGGCTTAAGCGCTGTCCTTGCACTCTTCAGCTCAAGGCAAGCACTCTACAGCTTGAGCCAGAGCACCACTTCCAGTTTTCTAGTGGTTAATTGGAGATAAGAGTCTCACGTACTTTTCTGTTCAAGCTGGCTTTGAACTATGATCCTCAGATCTCAGCCTCCTCAGTAGCTAGGATTATAGGTAGAAGCCACTGGCGCCCAGCATTTTTTAAAATTTTTGTCTGGCAAGTCTTAAACTGAGAGCCTCCTCTCCCATCTTGCAGATATCCATCTGTACCTAATTGGTTCTTATTTTTAGTTTTTTCCCTGCATTTCCTTACCCAACTTTTATTTTTTCCACTCTTGGCCTCAGAAAGGGAAGAATACAAATACACATAAAACTTATAATCATGTTCTTTTCAGAAACAAAAAAATTAGATTGGTTTTTAATCAATTTGAACCTGGGGCAGAATTTCCTTCAGTTTGTTGTGATTTATGTATTAAAGTTCTTAGAATCTGATGTGGTAAAAGAATGAAAGTCAAAGGCTAAAACCTTATTGGTAATTTTCTTTTTCCTTTATTCCTCCAGAGAGTCACAGAATTGGGAACTTGTTTTTCTGGAGGATAGGAAATGAGACAATGGTCTGAGACCTTTCCCAGTGTTTAGGCTCATTTACTGCTAATCAGATTAAACAAAATGATCACCTACCTACATAGCACTGTAAGCTGTGTGGCTTTGGACAAGTGAAGTCACTACAGGAACCAGAAATTTCAGCAAAGCTTTATTCAAAGTTTTTATGATTGCTATGAAAAGATCTTCCTCTGCTGACAACAGACCATGCCCTGGGCATCTCTTCACTGTTACATCGTTGTAGCTCATGCAGAGCACATACAAATACTTCGAATCACAGCATCAAAATGGTGGATTTTGCTCTAAGGGCATGGAACTCAGTTCTAAAGATATTTTATGGAGCCCCAAGGGGAATGCATAGGCTGCTTAGAACCACTCAGGTTAGTAAAACATATAAGGCCATAAATGCAGATGTGTGTAAGGGGCTGCAGCCGGAGAGGGATGGGAGCAATGGGTGATCCTGCTCTGTTTTTACTTCAACTGGGGGGCTAAATAAAGCACGTCTTACAAAGTCTTACAAATCCCACACCCTAACTTAGTCCAAGGATATGGAACTAGTTATATAGCTTCAGGTGTTTCCTTACCAAACCCTGATTCTGTATAAACACAGAGGTTGGAAAAGAAGCACCAATGGGATATCTTTTTTCTACTCCTGCGTATTTCTTCCACACTGTGAATTAAAACTCTTGTGTGTCCATTAAAATGAAGTTTTCCTTCATGCCTTGCTTCTAGAATATGAATGACATGACCTAGCAGAGGTAAGTTGGGAAATTGGAGTTCAATTGCCTTGTATCCAAAATCAGGAGCACTGCAAAAGCTGGCCATGAGAAACTGGCTGAATGCAGAGTTCCTGTGAACATGGCTTCCGCTGCAGGGATCTCAGCACCTGACAAAGCCAAGCTGGGAGTATAATTCATAATGCTAGGTAACTTGTAGTTGCATTTGTAACTGGGGTGGGCCGGGGAAGTTTTCTCAAAGCTTGTGAGCGCTGTACAGCAGGCACTGTGTTTTTCTCCATCCCTGCTTCATCCCAGGCTGGGCCTGGGATCATGACAGTTAATAAGGCTTTTCCTGTCCTACGGCGGCGCTTCTGGTTCCTAAGGCGGCTCTTCTGGTTCCTGCAGTGGCTGTCCTGCACAGGTGTTCCACAAATGACTTAGGAATTTCTGGTTTCTCATCCGTTTGAGAAATTCTGGATTAATCTTCACTTCAGTATTACTAGGCCCTGTCTTTGTTACATCGAGTCCCATGCGTGTTTATTGTCACGCATTAAAAGATGCTTCCTAAAACCCTTCCTGTCGATTGTGGGCTTGGCCCATGGAACAAGGTTAGGAAAGGAAGGAAGGGAGGAAGGGAGGAAAGGAGGAAGGAAGGAGGGAGGAAGGAAGGAGGGAGAGAGAAAGGGAGGAAGGAAGGAGGGAGGAAGGGAGGAAGAAATACAATCGGTGTTTTTTTTTGTTTTTGTTTTTTTAATATTCAGAGAGAGGCCCTGGGTTCAAGCCCCAATATCAACACTGAAAAAACGTGTCAAACGTAGTGGACTCAGCGCGAGTTGCCTGCTCTACGCCTCTGGAACAGCCGCGCAGGCGCACAGGGCTGCAGGCCAGGCAGCAGGGCGGGCCTGAGGCGTGAGGGCAGAGGAAGCAGGGCGGGACCTCTTCTCTCTCTCCATCTCCTGGGCCAATCACTGAGCCTCTCTAAACCTCAGCATCCCCATCCTTAGTAGGGATAAGAGCTGCGGGGCTTCCTTCCAGCAAGCATCGTGGGGGCCAATGAGAAGACACCTGTGAAACATTTGGGAAAACATGTTAGGTGCTTGTCAGTGCCACAAAGGCAGGGGTTTTGTCTGCTTTGCTCCTTCCTCCATCCCTGTCATCAAACAGAAGCCTGCGCTGTGATCAGTGCAAGGCACCTATTTACTGAGTGAATGCTCGCCATGAAGAAAGAACTTGCCTTTTAACTTTAAATTATTCAAAATTATGTTAATTGATTCCTATTTTCCAAAAGAAAGACACTCATTTTTGTTTTGTATAGCCTCCCAAGTGAGTCACTGCATCTCATAATCTTGGGGGTGGTGGGGCAAGGTTCTATTTTTTTTCTCCAGTATCTTTTGGGTTTGAACCCAGGGTCTCACTTGCTAGACAGGTATTCTACTACTTGAGCCAGGCCTCCAGCCCTTTTGGCTTTGCTTATATTTTTAGACTCTCATTTTTGCCAAGGACCAATCTTGAATCACGATCCTCTGACCTGTGGTCCCCTGTGTAGCTGAGATTACACATTTGAAACCACTATGGTCAGCTATTCATTAAGATGACGTCTCACTAACATTTGCCTTGGCTGGCCTCAAACTGTGGGGTCCTCTTGATCCCTGGCCTTTGAATGGCTGACATTACAAGCATGTGCCACCAAACCCAGTCCTTCTGAGGGAGTTGTTCTTTGTTTATTGGTGGTACTCGGGATTATACTCAGGGTCTCTGGCTTGCCAGGCAGGCACTCTATTTCTTGTGCTATGCTTCCAGCCCCCTTTTGTTTTGGCTAATTCTTGAGTCAAGGTCTTTATCTCCAGGCCCCTGTGGGCTGGGCTCTTTTTACTTGTGCTGCTAGGGATGCCAGGCTCAAGTCACCATGCCCAGCCACTGTGCGTCCCCCAGCCGGGGCAACAGACAGATGCCACCAGCTCATCATTGGTTGAGATGGAGTCTCAAAAGATTTCTTGTAGCTCTTACTGGCCTTGAGCCACAATCCTCCCATCTCTGCCTTCCAAAGGCTTGAGCCACTGCTCCTGGCAAGTGGCAAGGGGCCTTAAAGTCTAGTAGCCATCCTTGCAGTCACCTGAATGCTCTGGATCTGCCTTGTGCTTGTCTGTCCTGCTCAGATGATAGCCCTGGGCAGCATGTTCTGTGCCACCTGGCAGAACTTCCCTTCACCTGCCCCTGAGGCCATAGAGCAGCTCGGGCCGTCTCCCCTCCCCCCCATCAGATGTCTCATGTCTAGATGAAGTCTACTATTTCTTGCTCAAAAACTTGAAACACAAATTGTAACCCCTCTGTTCAGTATTTTTACAATAAAATATTAAAAAAACTTGAAACACAGACTATGTTTCTTCTCAGTAAGATAAGCAGAAATTTATGATTTTAAGCCCAAATTCTTGTGTTGTATACATCTATTGTCACTCTTAGCAGACCCTTGCTTATAAAGATACACATTCATGGCCTCATCTACCAGTAGACTTGAAAATGCCTGCAAAGACACAATTAACATTGAGGTATAGAGAACATAAATGATTTGTGTTTTGTAATAGCTACCATTGTGTAATAAAAAAATAAGTATCATTGTAGCAATACATGCAGTAGAAAAGAGCCCAGAGTCTTCCAGAGTACCTACCAATAATAAGCTATTGAATGAAATGCTCAATGAAGTACTACTGCTTGTCCACTGTGGTGGTGTACGTCTGCCATCCCAGCACTCAGGAGGCTGAGGCAGGAAGATCTCAAGCTTGAGAAAAATCTTGGCTACACAGTGACATCCTATCTCAAAATAATAAAGATAGTTAAAAAATTAAGCTTATATAATAAAACAAAAATGCCCACAATGCAGTGCAATTATATCAACTCAGTATTTGAATGTATAGTTTCTATGCAAGTACTGTGTAGATACTATGTAAACAGCTGTAGCTGCTAAGTCTAAAAGTAAAAACAAGAGCATCAAAAGAACATGTGACTTCCTTTTCTTCCCTTTAGTTTTCAATAAAGTGTTGGCATCATCTTTAAAATAATTAAGAACTAGTCAGGCGCTGGTTGCTACCTAGGAGGCTGAGATCTGAGGATGACTGTTCAAAGCCAGCCCAGGCAAGAAAGTCTGTGAGACTCTTATCTCCAGCTAATCACCGAAAGAGCCAGGAGTGAAGCTATGGCTCAAATGGTACAGTGCTAGCCTTGAATGAAAAAGCCAAGCAATAGCATGAGGCCCTGAGTTCAAGTCTTAGTACCAGCCCCACAAAATAAAATAAAGCAATAAAATATTTGTTTTTTTTTTTTTACTACTTTGTTACAATATTTCTTTCTGAGATTGTATACACAAACACCCTGACATGTAAGCTGACAAATGCTTCACAAGCCATCCTCTTCACATTCTGTTTCTACAGAATAGAAGCATGCATTATGATGGGATAACTTGAGGTGGGACAGGAATAGGAACATTCTGTCAGCACTAGGCCTGCTGTCTCTCCCTGGGGAATTAAGGTTCTGCAGGAACAGGACAGGAAGTGACCCCCCAGCTGTTACATTTGCATAGCAATCATTTGCATAACATAAATTTGTAAAACATTCATTTGCATAGCACTTGCTTTGGCCTAGAGGAGAGCTCTGAGTATTACTGGCTTCTATGCCAATTACTAGGGCAATGGATTCAAGCATGTGTGTGTGTGTGTGTGTGTGTGTGTGTGTGTGTGTGTGTGTGTGTGTGTGTGTGTTAATTTGACCAATCAAGGCAGGCCTAAGGAGGTGACCAGGGGGCAGGACTGTGGCTGAGAGATCAGGCCAGTTCTGACAAGCAAGGCCTTGAGGGCTTTCCTACCTGCTGCTGAATGCTGATCTGGAATGAAAACTAACAAGAGGGTATAGAATGTTCTGGAAGGACATGGGCTCAGAGGCCTTCAGACCATCTTAGTGTCTCCATGAGCAGTGGGTGGGAGACATTTTGGGGATTTTCTCTAGAGCAGCATGTGCTCATGATGTCAGATACTTGTCTGGACCAGGAGGGAAAGGCAGCTGCCACTGGACAGTGGAGCTTGGTAGAGAAGCCAGGCTTCGTGGCTGTGCAGCTGGGGTGGGGGCAGACAGGGCCGTGTGCAGAATGAATACATGTGGTCCAGCACCCACATAGCTGTGAGCAGCAATGGCAGCTGGCCTGAACATCTTTTTCCATTTTATTTATTTATTTATTTACTTATTTATTTATTGTTGGTCGTGGGGCTTGAGCTCTGGGGTTGGGTGCTGTCTCTCAGCTCTTCAGCTCAAGGCAGGTGCTCTACCACTTGAGCCACAGCACCACTTCTGGATTTTTTTCCATTTTAGAATAATACCAACATGCCTTATCGTGTCTGGGATATAATTTAAAGAATAACAAGCCAGACTCCCTTATCCATTTGCAGCCAGAGAGATGAAGCCAGAGCTGATAAACTGAAGCACAGAAAACAGAAATTCACACCAACACTATCTTGAGAGAAAGATGTGCATGTCTAAAGCCAGGACTTCATGACTCCATGAGGCTCTAGTATCTGTCTGTCTCTCTGTATGTGGGTCTGTCTGTCTGTCTCTCTGTGAGTGAAGTGCATTTGAGTTGACATTTGCAAGTGGTTTGATGCCGTCCAGCCAACTGATCACCAAGGAGGAACTGAAGCATGTGGGA
The DNA here is from genome assembly GCF_019054845.1 of Dipodomys spectabilis. NCBI lineage: Eukaryota > Metazoa > Chordata > Mammalia > Rodentia > Heteromyidae > Dipodomys > Dipodomys spectabilis. The sequence goes on from NW_024870779.1 coordinate 4,892,404, forward strand.
AGCTCAGTAGATGTTTTGCCTGCCTGATGCCATCCTTGTGAGTGGATATCTGCACTGTTCTATTGGGAGAACAAGAGGTCCTGAAGCTGTGAGTGAACACTTGAGCCCTGGAGGAGAAGCAATGGGGTGGGGAATAGGAGGAGCCAGCCCAATGAGGGACATGCTTGCCTGACCTATGACCTAGGAACCTGCAAGTGAAAGGGCTGTGGATCTGTTCAGGAACAATGGCACTAATTTGCAAGAAAGCAATGGTGCAAAACCAAGACAAGCAAGTGAAATCTAACTTAAACCAACACATCATAAGAAGGAGAAAAAAATACACTAAGGGTTAGCCTTCAAATTACCTAAGACTAAAGTGAGTGGAGAGAAACCTCTGTTAAAAGATGAGGGAGAGAGATTTGTGCCTTGCACCTGGCTGGCAGCCTGTCTACATCATGCCTGAGGGGACCAGGCCTTCTGAGCATTGACCCATGTCTCCTCTGAAAATTTGAGAGCTGAAGGAGAACACTGTGGCCTTGGTGGGAGGGGTCTCCTTCTCCCTTGGTGACATTTGGAGTGTGTGTGTATACCACCTCAGTCCAAGAAGTTCCCCATTCCACCAGGACCCCGGACAAGCTAAGAATCTCACTATTGAATGGGTAAAGGGAAAGTAAGTGCATTTTTCCCTCAAAGGCACCCCTCCCCCGCTTACCCCCTGCTTTTAGCATTCTCTTGCTTTATTCTCTTATTATTTTCTCTAGTATTTTATTTCATCAGTTATTTTCCCTCTCAACCCTGCCTTCAAATATTTTTCTTCCTTTTGGGTCATTGTTCTCAACCAGTAAACATATCGGAGTCTCTTATCTGAAACCAGTGAATAAAGACTCTATCCTTTGGAACCCAGGGTGTGCGGGAGCTGTCCTTGGTGCTGAATTGAGCAGGTGCAGTTCCTATGAAAAGAAATCAGATAACACATAAGCAATCAAGTAAAGCTCTCGTTACAACTTGATTGCCAGTGTGGAAAGACCTTCCATCACGGCCTTCTTGAGTCACACCACTCTGTGTATGTGTGTGTGTGTGTGTGTGTGTGTGTGTGTGTGTGTGCAGGGAGCTTGAACTCAGGGCTTTTCTAGATTGCTTGCCTTTTGCACTCATGGCTGGCTCTCTACTACTTGAGCCATGTCTCTAGTTCTGGGCTTTTGCTGACTTACTGGAGAGAAGAGTCATGGATTTGTGTGCCTGAGCTGGTTCTGAACTATGATCCTCACATCTCAGTCTCCTGAGTAGCTAGAATTATAGGTGTGAGCAACTGGTGCCAAGCTGACTTTGACTCTTAAGCACATGATCCTCTGCTCCAGTCACTATCCACTTCACTTCTCTTGCCTACCTCCTAATTCTCTAGTTGCTTCCTCTGATGTCAGGTCTCCTCCCCTCCTATTTTGTCCTCTCCTCTTTTCTCATTTCCTGTTACCAGAGACCACATCTGTACATCCACTCTACCTCACTTTTCTGCAGTTGAAGCCCAAGGTGTATTGAGATTCCCACTCCTGTGTATTCCCAGGACGTGGCCTCAGGGGCATCTGAGTGGGCTGCAGCATAGCACATGTGCTTAGAGTGGCCCTTCCCTGGGAGTTGATTTCTCTGCAGTTGCCATCTTGAATTCCATCAAGTCTTTGTTTTTCAATTTTGAGTTGGTGGTCTTTGGTTTGAACCACTTGGACAAAATACCACAGGATGGGGGATTTAAATGGTAGAAATTTATCTCCTTCTGGAGTCTAGAAGTCCAAAATCAAAGCATCGTTTCTTCTGAGGACCATAGGCCAAAGCTGTGTGCTAGGTTAAGTTCTGTCCTTGGCTTGTGGAATGCTGTCCTCTGACTGTGTTGTGTTCTCGTGCCCAAGGCATATCTCTATTAATGTCTTCTTTTTCTTCCATGAACATGTCAAGTTGCGTTAGGGCCCAGCCATAAAATCTCATTTAACCTCCAGCACTCCTTCTGAGGCCCCATTTCCAAAGCTAGTTACATTCTGCAGGGGGAATTTATCAGGGAAGTGTTAGTTTAGAAGACTAGGGAGCTGCTAGCACTTCTCATCACAGATAGCCAAATAATGTCACTTAGAATTAAATTACCTGAGAATTGAGCAGAGGAACAGACACGCATATGTTATGAAGATGGTTTTCAAAATATTTCATTTGACATGTGTTAATAAAATGACTTAAGTCATTGAATCTCTGTCATTTCCAGGAATCTTTTTGTGACACCTGCACACGAAATTCCTGCTCTCCAGCCTGTGCACTGTGCTGGGTTCCCTCCCTCCTCACTGCAGCTTGTTGTGGGGTAAGCTAGGGGTGTGGGGGTGGTTCAGGCTTCCTGAGCATGGAGATGAGCACCCCTACTTCTGAGCTTTGAGATTAGCCCCTTCCTCTATTTACTAATGTCACCTTGGGCAATTCCTTCCTGGAATTGGTCGCCATCTTTGGAAATGGTGATGCACCTGCCTGCTGGGGTATCTGCGGTTAAGAATTGATGACCATGCCTTAGATCAGAGAACATCTCAGCACCTGGTGCTCAGCAGCACCTGCCTGGCTTGCTCTCCACTCCTTACCAGAGATGCTGCCTCTCTGACCACCCTTTTAAAAACTGTGCCCATTAACAAAATGGAGGGACGGAGGGTGGACAAATGCAGCAGTGGTACTCACTAGACACTATATTGAAAGTGAACTATAATCCTACAAACTCAGGAGGCTGAGGTCTGAGCATTGGCAGCCTGAGAAGAAAGTCCATGAGAGTCTTGTCTTTCAGCAAATGCAAGCAAGCAAGCAAGCAAAAAAAACATATACCTGGATGTGGAGCTGTGGTTCAAATGATAGAGAGCCAGCCTTGAGCTAAAGCAAAAAGCTCAGGCCCTAAGCTTAAGCCCCAGGACTGGCACAACACAAAAACAAAACATAAACAAATACAAACATGTACCACACCCTCACCCCAAACATTGTCTTATTCGCTGCGATGTACTTTTGTCCAAAGCACTGTCTCATGGTCTCTTGCAACCCAGATTTTATCCTCTGTGACCTTTATTGCCTCACTCCTGGCTAAATTGCCAGCTCTAGCGGGCTCGGGCTGTCTGTGCCCAGTACCCAGACCAGGCTCTGACTCCATAGCCCAGCCGCCAGGCCTGCTGATGTGAAAGACCTGACCCGCCCAGTCTTCAGGACCCCAGGCCCCACCCTGTCTCTGCGCGCTGGCCATCTGCCCACAGGTGTTTGATGGTACTTTGGTGGCTGCAAGGGGGTGACAGGAGCTGGAAGCCCACCTCCTGGGCTACTCTAGTTCCCAGTGCACCATCTCCACCCATGCACCCCCTTTCCTTCTTGCTCAAGCCAGGAGCCCTTGGTACCCCAAGTTAGCCTGGGGGGCCCCCCGCAGAGCTGGGAAGGGCAGAGGATCTCGTGAGGTCGGAGGCTCTCTCAGGCCGGGCAAGTGCTGGTAAGGGTTTGGCGCCAGGCGCATCTCCTTCTGCAGAGTGGGGGGGGGGGGGAAGGGAAGGGGGAGTCTGGGGGGATCCCCGATTTCCGCAGGCACAGCGCCGCGGCCCCGCAGGTCGGGAGCGCGCCTCCTGCACCGCGCACTGGGATGCGCCGAGCCCGCCTCGCGGAGTCCACGCACCGCGGACCAAGGGGAGGACACCAGGCACAGAGTGGCCAGGACGCGCCGGCAGGTAACTCCGGGAGGGACGGGCGCGGGGTGGGATGCCTGTGGCTCGGTCCAGGCAGCGGGGATTGGGGTGGGGTGGATTTTGGGGGAGATCGGGTATTGGAGAATTGGGTGAGAGAAGGCGGGCAGGGTTTAGAGGGGTGCAGGGGAGGTGTGGGGACACTGGGGAATGCATTCACCTTCCGAACCTCGCCTGCGGCCCACGGAGGCGCCCCTCCCGCCCCCCGAGGGCGGCGATCGGGGCCGCCGTGCCCGCGCCGGGCCCAGCGCCCAGGGGACGCCTCCCTCCCTCTCGTTCGCCAGGAGAAAACTTTCCCGGGCCAGGGCCGGGGCCTGCGGGATGGGCCGCCGCCGCCCTGCCGAGCCCCGCCTGCATCTCAGGATGAGCCCCGGGCGGCCGCCGTCTCCCGCCAGAGCGGGCAGGGCCTCTGCGCCTTGCAGTTCTTCCCCGGGAGCAATCGAGGAGTCTGAGGGGCAGCGCTGGACGCGGCTCGGAGCCGGGCAGTCCCCGCGGACACAGGGACACACTCGATCCCACCGGACAGCAGAGCAACACGGCAGCGGTGGCCAGGGTCCGGGGGCGGGGGAACCAGAGAAGGTGGCAAGCCAGCAGAGATGGGGCCCTATGCGGGCGGGACGAGGCGGGGGTCACCCCGGACAGCTGCCCGCGGCCTGGGCTGCGCAGAGCCGACCCGAGGGCTGGGGTCGGAACCCCAGGGCCATGGAGCCCCGGCCACAGGCCAGAGCACATTCTGTACAAAGACAACTCCTGGACGCGGTGTTTTCCCCCAGCAAAGCGTTTGCAGAGACCAGCACCCGCACCGGCTGCCTGTGCTGGCCAGCGCCTGGGCTTCGGTCGGCGGGGCCCCCACCAGGGTTTGTTCTGTGTGGGTCATGGCACCCTAGGTTGATGGTTCCAGTTTAGTGGAAAAGAAAACATGAGGATGCGTTGTTTTGCGAACTGCTCCTGGGTGTGTGTGTGCACACGCACTCACACGCGTGCACTGCTTAGCCTGCTGCCTCTGCTCACCTCATGCCTGAGGGGGCCATCCAGGCTATTTCTAAGGCTGACTGCAGGCGCACATCTGGACAGGGCAACTTTTCTTCTCCCAGGGTCTGTTGCTCCCCCTTTCCCGGCCAGAGTTCACCACTGGACTCTTTCTAATGTCTTCAGGATGACAGAGTCGTGTTCAGGCCTCCTAAACGCACCTCTGGTTCCAGCAGCAAGGTGGCTGCTGGTGTCATTTTACAAATGCTAATTATTCATGGTCGTTGTTCGTTTTTTGTCCTTCCTGGGGCTTGAACTCAGGGCCTGGTGCTGTCCCTGAGTTGTTGTTGTTGATTTCTTTCTTTCTTTTTCCTCTCAAGGCTAGTGCTTTCCCACTTGAGCCACAGATCTGCTTCTGGCCTTTTCTTTTTCTTGGTAGTTTATTGGAGGTAGGAATCTCACGGACTTTCCTGCCCCGGCTGGCTTTGAATTGTAATCTTTATTAACCATAGAAGAGTTGGCAGCCCCATTTCCCAGCTGGCTTCCACAGCTTAATGAGATGAAGGTTCTTAGTTCTTGAGAAGGACCTGAAACCTTTACAATAATGACTTGTAATGGGTTCTCCTGAAATGCCCTGGGCTTATGACAGGGTCAATGAAGGTGTTTACAGAAAGGAGAGTCTGGAAAGCAGTCCTGTGTAAGGTTTTCACCAGCTTCTGTGCAGACTTCCACAGCAGAGGCAAGCTTTTCCACTTCCATAATGCCCCGGGCTTCCTGAATCTCTGCACCCATGGTTTCTGATGTTTGCTAACAGCCTTTCCAGCCTTCCTAGCCTTCCCAGCTGCGAGGTCTCCCTCAGGAGAGCTGCTTTTCCATAGTCGGTCCTTTGACTGGACACTAGTCATTTTAAGTAGATTTTTACCAAAGGCTGAGTCAAAACAAACAAGCACAGGATCCAGAAATCCTGCCTGTATCTGAGCTTGGAATTCCATTCACGCCCTTAACAAGCTTAAAGTTTTTTTGAAGGAAAACAGGGATGAGGATGAGGCAGGAGTTGAAGCTGGCTGCTGAGCAGGCCCTACAGTGTCCTGTCTGTCCCCACCCTGTTCTAATCCCACAGTCACCGTCGAACCTGCTGACCTTAAATCTTATTCCCAACTGTCTAACACATGTGCTGTGCTTGGCCATTGCATTCTTCCTTGGAATGTAACATGGATGCTGCAGTTAGAAGCACTCTCTATACGTGGCTCAGTGCATCTGGGCTCTCCTATTACAGAAGTTTGGAAAGCCAGTTCCCCCACTGTGCAGAGGCTGAGCCCCATGTTCCTCACTGGCCTGGGCCAGTATGCCTGCAGCCACCACCAGCTCCCAGGCCATGCTTCACCTCTGTTCTAGAAATTCTCCGCAAGTAGAAGCAATTTTTAACCCATTCCTTGGCAGACTAGATTTAGTTTGTAAACTTACAAGTAAATGCGTTGGGTGGTATACAACTTGTATTAGTTGAAATACAGCAAATGCAAGGGAGAAGTCAGATAGTGCAATTCCTTAAAAGGGAAAAAGGCAAAGATCAACAAAGTAAAACACCGGAAAGCGAACACTTGAAAGGGGTGGGGTGAGGCCAAAGGGAAAGGAGTAAATGAATGAAGGAGAGAAAAGGGGCAAATGCAGACAAGAATCCAATGTATATCCTACAAGATTAAGTAGAATGAGGGAAGGGGTGGGTTGAGGAGGGAAGGGTGAGATTGTTGAAAAGGTGACATTGATGGGGATATATTGTATTCATAAACTGCTTTGTTAAATGGCAACTCCTTTGTACAACTACTTAAAGATAATTTAAAAAAATGAATAAAAATGCTGGGCGCTGGTGGCTCACACTTGTAATCCTAGCTACTCAGGAGGCTGAGATCTGAGGATGGCAGTTCAAAGCCAGCCTGAGCAGGAAAGTCTGTGAGACTCTTATCTCCAATGAACCACCAGAAAACCAGAAATGGCGCTGTGGCTCAAGCGGAAGCACTAGCCTTGAGCTGAAGAGCTCGGGGACAGTGCCCAGGCCCATAGTTCAAGACCCACTACCAACCAAAAAAAAAAAAAACGACGTAGACCACTGCTCTCAGGTTCAGGGTGGAAAAAGACAGGATAATTTTGTGCTTCTTTCACATCAGAATTCCCAAGCCTGTCTTGCACATTTGCTATGATCCCAGGCACGTGCAGTGTCTCAGGCTGTTTATGACACCAAGACAAAATGCCTTAGACTAGGGAATACAGGGACAAGAGAAATTCATTGCTCACAATTCTGAAAACTGAGATGTCCAAGATGGAGGCAACAGCAGATTCAGTGTGTGGCTGGAGGTCAGAGTCTCATGGGGAGAGCTCGCGCCGGCCCTGGTGGAGCCAACTCAGGTGCCTCTGACTCCCATTGAGGTACTAAGCACATGGCTGAGGGGTGAGCCTTCATGGACTAAACACCTCTGAAAACCCCAGCACTGAATACGATCCCATTGGATATTAAGTTCCAACACATCAGTTCTGGGTGACACCAACCATGAGATACGTGTTGGCTAGAAATCCAGCTGTGAGCAAAATGCCAGCGCTCCTTGCCTAAGCAGCTTGAGGCACAGGTCAGCTGACATCCTCTCCAAACATCCCTCCAAAGCTCAAGGCCAGTTTACCTGCTCTAACACCTGATGTCATGTGTAGGTCACGAGCATCGTGTGGGCTGAACTGGGAGGACCACACAGCCAAGAACACGGGCCTGCAACATGGGTTTTCTCTTATGACTATGAGAGCATAGGACATAGGAGGAAAGGTGAAATTGAGGGGTCAAACTGATCCTCCCAAGGCCTGTGTCGGTGGAGAAAGGGTGCCCACTGGCCTGTTAAATTGGCCTCGATTCCATGTGTCTATGTCTATCTGAGTAAAATCTAAGTCCTGTCTTGTTTTGGGACTTTCTGTTAGCCCCAAGTTCAAGCCCTAAAACTGGCACCAAAAAAACCCCCAAAATGATTGTTGCTCCTGGGTGGAGTGTCTCATTCTAGAGTTTGAGGATCAAAAACAAAGGAGGATGAATCAGTGCAACTGGAAATTTTGTTCTGATGTTTTGTTTCTCTCTCTCTCTCTCTCTCTTTCACTGGTGGGGACTGAACCCAAGACCTCCTCTCCAGCCCTGAAATTGGGAATTGTGATCTCAAAGCAGAATGCAACTGGGTTTGCTTCTGTGCAAGCTGCTCATCATGGCCCTTGTGTTTGTGGTATTGGTCAGCAACTTCCTGACCTGGTTCCTGTGTCCGTGTGTGTGTGTGTGTGTGTGTGTGTGTGTGTGTGTGTGTGTGGAGAGAGAGAGAGCAAGAGAGAGAGTATATGCTCATCTTTCAACATTTCTGGGCATCTCTTGGATTTTCTTAAAGTGCTAGGTCTATGCCTGAGTTGGCAGTAATGTGAAAAACACCTCTGCTGATACTTGTGGCTTAAATGGATATAAAGATGGAGACTCAAAGGAAAATCTCCCATCATAGCTCATCCAGGGCAGGTGAGGAGCATCCTTCACTCCACAGGAAGTTCCCCTTTTCCATGCATGGAGGTGGGGAGAATTGCTCATCCTGTATTCAGTGAGGAAAAACCCGCTCAGGAGGGGTGTGGGGAGCTGGGAGTCAGGAGGAGAGGCTGGGGGGTCAGAACAGGGATGCTGGTGTAGGGGAGGTGTGTGCCCTTGCTTGCTAGTCAGAACAGCAGGTCAGGAGGTGGTGTGCCCACTCCAGGGAGAGAGACAACATTCCATGTCATTGTGTTTGTTTTATATACCTTTGTTGTAGACAAAGCCTAGTGCTTTCTTCTGCTCTGCTTACATGATGAAATATGATGTTCATTCCTAATAATCAACACAGGCTTCATATTATTTTCTTTCTCTTTTAAAAATAAAAAGGAGTATTACTGTATTTCTTTTTCTTTGTGCCAGGATTGAGACTTGAACTCAGGGTCACTATGCCTTAGCTTTTTTGTTTGAGGCTGGCACTCTACCATTTGAGCAACACCTCCACCTCCAGCTTTTTGATGGTTACTTGGAGATAAGGGTCTCACAACTTTTCAGCCCTGGTTTGGCTTTGAACCAGGTCCTTTAGATCTCAGCCTCCTGAGCAGCTAGGATGACAGGTGTTTAAGCCACTGGAACCCAGCTGCTACTGTATTTCTGAACCGGTAAAACATATGAATGCCAGGATGTAAATAGTGGAGGCTTTGGGGCCAACCAATCTCTGCCTCATACTCAGCCTGCTGTTAGAATGCGAAGAAGCCAGAAGACAGGGAAGACAGTGCGCAGGTATTTGCAATAAATATCTACCTATGCTGATATTTGGATGTCATATAGTCTCCTCTGCCACCTGCAGTCTTTTGGGTGTTTCTTTAGCCATTTAGAATTGCAAGCATTCTTCCTTGCAGGCACTGAGTTGGATTTGCCGATGTTGCCCTGATCAAGAGGATAGGAGAATCCAGGGGAAGAAGGGAGGAGAAGGTAGGGGTGATGGAAAAGCACTTGTGCCAGGCATTGGCCTGCATGTGAGCAGCAGAGAACATGCATTATTTGAAGAACTGCAATGAGTGTATTATAGTAGGATAATGCTTGAGGTTGAATGGCTTGGGGGAAAAGGAGAAGGCAAGATCCCATCTGTTAGCTTCCTCTTGGTGTTAGCTTTCCATCATTGTAACAAAACACCAGACACAATCAACTTCTAAGAAAGGGAACATTTATTTTGGCTCATGGTTTCGGAGGTTTGAGTCTATAGTCCCTTGGTCTCTGACTTTGGGCAGAACAAGATGGTAGGAAGTGTGTGGTGGAGCCAAGCTGCTGGCTTCATGGTGGCCAGGAACTACAGAAGAGGAAGGAAGGGGTCCCAGGCCCACCTCAAGGGCAGGCCCCGCTGACTGCTTTCTTTTACTAAGCTCCATCCCCTAAGGGTTGAACTATCTCCAGATAGCCCCATCCACACTGAAGGCGAAGGGGGGAGGGGGGCACGATTGATTGATATACATGATTACAGCCACACCAGATGTTTTAGGGGTTTTGCACTTGAAGCAATGGGAAGCCATTGAAAGGATTAAGCAGAGCAGTGGCAAGAGCCATTTGTTTGTTCCAAAGAACCCTGGCTGAGGGGAGGAGACTGGGCCACAGGGGTTGATAAGAGTAAGACCAGAAGAGAGCAGGAGGCCTGAGGAGTGGGCGGGGCCAGCCAGGTGCTGGTGGCCTTGCTGCCTCAGGAAGGGCAAAGATGGGTGTGGCACTCCTTCTGGGGAAACTCGCTTCTCTTGTTGAATAACACCACAGCCAGGGCTGAGCTGTGGCACTGGTTGTGAGCAGGTGGAAGCAGAGCGGAATGCCCAGAGTGAAGCCCAATGTGTCCACACGAAGTTTGGTTCCTTCCTACCTTTGAGGAAGGCACGGGGAGTCACACGCAGTTCCTGATGCTGGCAGGTGTCTCTGGGTTTGAGCACCCTAGCCTTGGAACATCACCACGCTATGGGGACAGAGGCTTGTTCTGGGGGCCCGGGTCTGCGGTGGAGGAGAGCCTGCCAGTAGGGGGCACAGGGGTGCTGCTGGTGTTGCCCTGTGGCCCTGATGATGGCTGTGGTGACTGTGATGAAGGGGAGGTGGGGAGAGGGGAACTCTCGAGAAGGTTTTCTAGGTGAGGTGACGGGGATCTGGTGTGTGGCTCTGGAGTCTGTGCCGGCCTCACTGTGGGCACGCTCGTGCCACAGGTGTAGGACACAGGCCTAGCAACATGTCTTATCGTCTTTGTCAGTTGGCAAAGAAGATGCTTGGGGACTTGGGTTCACCCCAGGGCAAGAGCACCCAAGGTGTCGCCTTTGCTTGTCATCTCCCATATGTGTCTCCAGTGGCTTCTCCTTCTTCACTCAACCCCATAAATAAATAAATAAACGAAAGCCAGCTCTGGGGCTTGAACTCACAGCCTAGGTGCTGTCCCTGAGCTTTTTCCTCTCAGAGCTAGCACTCTACCACTTGAGCCACATCTGCACTTCTGGCTTTTTGTGGTTAACTGGAGATGGGAGTCTTATGGGATTTTCCTGCTCAGGCTGGCTTTGAACTATGATCCTCAGATTTCAGTTTCCTGATTAGCTAGGATTTTAGGTATCTGGCCAAAGCTGCACATCTTTACTGTTGCATAGTAGATGCTCAAGAGATGCACATTGAGCTGGCTGGTGCTTGAAACAGATAGAACTTGTTCATGGAATGCTCACAGTCTTTTTGTACATTTGCACAAATAGAGATTATGAGGCTGAATCTGTAAGCTTGCCGTCTGCCTGCTCTCCTCACTTATTGAACATTGCCTTCTGTGAAGTTCACAAAAAAGCCATCAATGCCTGGTTTCAGATATATTCTAGAAAAGTAGAGTGAGAAAAAGAAGTGAATGGGGCCCCCTGGCAGGAGGTATGGGCAGCTAGCAAGGTCCCACTCCCCCACCCCCTCCCTGAGGAGGATGAGAGGAGTCACTCAGGTTTTGGCTCCTGGACTCCTAAGTGGGGTCCAGCGTCACCAGGGTAAATGGGAGATCACCAGTCTGTTCATGAGTTCCAAACCTGCTCTTTTGTCCTGTGCAGAGTGGAGATGTCCTCCCAGAGGTTAACTTCAAACAGAACCTCCCAGCCGCTGGCATCACATTCTGATTACACCTGGGAGTATGAATATTACGAAATCGGGCCAGTTTCCTTTGAAGGACTGAAGGCTCATAAATGTAAGTCTCGTGTAACTCTCCACTGTAAGCATGTGGTGTATTTGTCTTTACCTGTGAAATACCCATGGGTTATGTTTCCTGAAAATTCCACCTTCTTACATAATTGTCTTCTACCCACAAAACACCCATTCCACACATGGAGTGATTGCTCACTCTGGGGACCTCATTCTGATTCATGCAGAGATGTAAAATTCAGATCAAGCCTCTTTTTTTTGGCATGAATGATTCCAGGTACCCCATATATGCAAAATGGACTCTGGAGGTTATTATGTGGGGACTTTTCTTTTGCAACAGCCCATAGGCAATGGTATTGTTCACACACACTTGGTTTTCTAGACCAGTGAAGGGCAGTGTGTGTGTTCACTGGAATCAGCCAGCCTCTGTTCTGAACTCCAGTGTGTTTTGTGTTATACAGATGGTTAACGATCTGACACAAAGACAAGAAGTGCACGGCCATGGAAGGGACTCTCATCAAAACTGGAGGGACAAAGGGTGAACACATGCAGCAGTGATACTCACTAGATACCATGTGGAAAATGAACTATACAACTTGTGGGTGGGAATGGGAGCTAAAATCTGGGAGGGAGTGAAGGAAGGGGTAACACTGTTCAAAAAGAAATACGCTCTTCATCTGACTTATGTGACTGTAACCTCTCTGTCCATCACCTTTATAATAACTATGAAAAAGTTAAAAATAACATAAAAAATAAAACGTAGTGCTGGCTGCCAGCAGAAGTGGGTTCATTGTATAGAGCAGAACTGGGGTGATGGGCTGGGTCTGCTGCCCTCTCCCAGGTCCTGTCTGCTTAATAAATGCATATCTATCTATCTATATATATATATATATATACATATATATGTATTAAAGAATTTAAGTTCCTTTCCTTTCCTTTCCTTTATTCTATTTTTTCTGATAGTGACCCAGGCTGGCCTCCAACTTGCCTTCCTCCTACCTCAGCCTTCCACACACTGGAATTATAGATCTGTGTCATCATGGCCACTTGTTAGGTTTGTTGGTTTTTGTCAGTGCTGGAGATTGAACTCTGAGCTTCATGCTTGCTGGGTGCATGCTCTCTCAACCTGAGCCAAGCCTGCCTGCAGTCCCTTTTCCCATTGGTTGTTTCTGATGTCCATTCTCTCACTTTTTTTTTTAATGCCCGGGGCCAGCCTGAGAGGTGATCCTCCTATCTGTGTTTCTCGTGTCACTGGGGCCCGCAGGGGCACACAGAACCCAGCAGTCACTCCCTCATTGCTGAGACAGCAGGAGGCACCACTGTACCAAGTCGTTGGTTGAGATGGAGTCTTGAGAACTTCTCTACTCTGGCTGGCCGCTAACCACGATCCTTCAACCCTCTGCCTTCCAAACAGCTACAAGTACAGGCTGTGGGTAGCTTAAATGATCCAAACGAATGTGACACATCAGGAAGCCCAAGGGAGATTAGAACCAGAGGCACAATGGAGCAAAGGAAAAGCTTTCCCTCCCTCCCTTATGACCCGTGTGCATCAATGACCCGTTATACCCATGCGCTGCAAGGAAAGCTAGCTAGGAATTTTTTCCCCTTGAGAAAAAAAGTCATTGCCTTTCATATATCTTTTGTGCCTCAAGTAATAATTAAATGATTTTTCTCAGTCTTTGGGTAACATTTTCTCTGTATTTATGGAGGAAAAAGGAGATGAACTCGTTAGGACAGGCTGTCATTAATTATTTGATGGAAGCATGGGAGTGAAATCATTGGGCTGGGAGCGAAATCACTGTCCTAAATTCACATAGATTGGCAGTCTGTGTGTTTTTCAGGGATGAAAATAAGGACACTTGTTTGTTATAAATTATGGCAGAAATCAAAATGCCTGGGTGAACCATTGCATTGTGCCCCCTGACAGCATCTGTGCCCCAGCTCCACGCCAGTGTGCCTCTGTTTACCCCAGCTCCACGCCAGTGTGCTTCTGTTTACCCCAGCTCCACGCCAGTGTGCTTCTGTTTACCCCAGCTCCACGCCAGTGTGCTTCTGTTTACCCCAGCTCCATGCCAGTGTGCTTCTGTTTACCCCAGCTCCACGCCAGTGTGCTTCTGTTTACCCCAGCTCCATGCCAGTGTGCTTCTGTTTACCCCAGCTCCACGCCAGTGTGCTTCTGTTTACCCCAGCTCCACGCCAGCTTGCCTCTGTTTACCCCAGCTCCATGCCAGTGTGCTTCTGTTTACCCCAGCTCCACGCCAGTGTGCCTCTGTTTACCCCAGCTCCACGCCAGTGTGCTTCTGTTTACCCCAGCTCCACGCCAGTGTGCTTCTGTTTACCCCAGCTCCATGCCAGTGTGCTTCTGTTTACCCCAGCTCCATGCCAGTGTGCTTCTGTTTACCCCAGCTCCACGCCAGTGTGCTTCTGTTTACCCCAGCTCCACGCCAGTGTGCTTCTGTTTACCCCAGCTCCATGCCAGTGTGCTTCTGTTTACCCCAGCTCCATGCCAGTGTGCTTCTGTTTACCCCAGCTCCATGCCAGCTTGCCTCTGTCTCTTTTCCTTAGTTTTGAGGCAGCCTGAAGATAGTCCTACTGCTGTAATTTTGTTGATGCATTTCTAGAAACAACTGTAGAAGATCTTTTTTGCCCATAGTATATTGTAAACATGACTGCAGCTTGAAATAAATCTCTATGAAACTTAGAGCTGTGACACATTAGATACTTATTTCACTGAATATACCATTAGTGGAAATTTGTTTTAGTATGCACATCACAAAGATACAAAACTGTTCAAGTGAGAAGCTACTGTGTGTTCTGCTGTAAGAGATCTGTGAAAGACACTTCACATCTGAGACTCACTTGTGTGAGCTAGAGCTGTGAAAAGGAAGCAAAATCCCACCATATTCAGGAAAGTAAAAAGATTAAGTCAACTATTGCAGTGGGAGGGGGGCCAGGGGCTCACACCTGTAATCCTAGCTACTCAGGAGGCTGAGATATGAAGATTATGGGTTAAAGCCAGCCTGGACAGGAAAGTGCATGAGGCTGGAACTAGTAGACATGGAGAGATCTCTGAAGGACTTCCTACAAAGGGAAGGAAAGCCGTGAGCCTCAAGGAAGGGCTTGGCTCGGGGGAGACAGTGGGTTTGTTCTCAAAGAACAAAAGCCCAGAGTGGCTGAGCAGACACTCACACTTTAGTGGGGTATAACAGGAAGCCGGCTTATTCTGAGCTACCAGTGGCAGGCAAACCTCACACTTCACTCATACGCTAACCTGAGGATGTCCCTCATGGGTGGTCAGCCAGAAGCTGTCCACAGGGCAGGTGCAGCCACGGGGGGGGGAGGTCGGGGGGAGAGGTCAGTTGGCCCAAAGTGAGAGATCAGGGCCAAGAGGCCCCGCTGAGGGACACCCATCCATCACTGTGGTTGCTGGGTGAGGACCCTGCCGGCTCTGCTGTCCTGACCCTGTGGGAGAGGTCATTGGTCATACTCTTTTCTTGATTCTTTGGAGGAATGGCAAAGAGCAAACCTGGAGAGGAAGTGCATGCTAGATTTCAGCTCTCTTGTTTCAGGCCATCCATTATAAGTCTGGTTAAGAGGAAGGGTTTTGATTTTGTTTTTGTTTTGTGCTGGTACCGGGGCTTGAACTCAGGGCCTTTTGTTCTTGCTTGGTTTTTAGCTGACACTCTACCACTTGAGTCAGAGCTCTATTTCCTGCTTTTGGATGGTTAATTGGAGATAAGAGTCTCATGGACATTCCTGCCCTGGCTGGCTTTGGAATCTGATTCTCAGGTCTCAGTCTTCTAAGCAGCTAGGGTTACAGGCATGGTTCATCACCAGAGCCTGTGTGAGGGAAATATTTGTATTATATTCCACTGGGAAGTATCCCGGGCCATTTGTTCACACAGCCCAGAGGCGCATGACAGAGTGTGGCTACTTGGCTCCAGCTTCTCCTAAATCACACTGGGCCCAGTGACACTTGTGTCCACCAAACATGGCAGAAAAATAAAACTTCAAGAGAAGTTAGATGTTCTTGGGTGGAGAGAGTGCTCTCTAGTTCCTGAGAGAAGTTCAGGGTGGGAAAGTAACCTGGGGTCTGTCACATGCACAGGACTAGGGTAAGGGGAAGCTCCTGCAAATAATCAGAGGAAGCAGAATTCTATTTGAAAGGGATTATGAATAAGAGCTAGGCAAGGCCGGCTGTCATGGGAAACACGGTTGTCACATCAGCAGGGCAACACTTGGAAATGGCATTGGGTTGGGGATCTCCAGTCTTACAACTCTGTCTCCCACTCTGCCACATTATTCCTTGGAAGGCTGTGGGCCTCCCAGGCCCCCCACTTCTGCTGCTTTGTGTCAGCTCCCCAAGGCACAAGATCAGAGAAGGAAGGCCCTGGGCTGCATCACTGGCAACCCTCCTCTGTCTCCTCTTGGATTTGCTTTCCTCTGAAGCAGCTCATCAGGCACAGTGTCTGGAACAGTTACTAACTCGTCAACATTTCTTCACAGTCAGGCAGACCTGGGAGATTCCATCATTCCACGTTAGTTACACTTGAGGACGTGTGTTTTTGGTACTTGTCCTTATGTCTTCCTTTATGCCTCATTGCCATTATTTTACAAAGCAACATCTGAAGAAGTTGCTATTCCTTTAGCACTTATAGTTAGATGTTGGAACAGTACATTAAATTTTGCATCCAGAGTGTTTGACAATGTTAACTGCAGCAGGATGTGCAGCATAAAAATAAGAATTATGCAGAGCAAATGGCTATTTCTCCTTTTTTAAAAGAAGCAAATTATATAACATAGACATAATTTAATTAGAATAATGTTTCACATGTAAGCCCAATTAATATACAAGCTTTATTTATTTATTTAGGGCCGTAACTGGTGCTTGAACTCAGGGCCTGGGTGCTGTCTATGAGCTCTTTTGCTCAAGGCTAGTGCCTACCACTTTGAGCCACAGTGCCACTTCCAGTTTTTGAGTGGTTAATTGGAGATAAGATCTCACAGGGACTTTTCTTCCTGGGGTGGCTTCAAACTGTGATCATCTGATCTCAGCCTTCTGAGTAGGTAGGATTACAGGAGTGAGCCACTGGTGCTTGGCCTTACATAAACTTCTTAATCTTTATCAGAAAAGGTATGACAGGATGAATAAATACAACAGTGGTGCTCACTAGACACTGTGGAAAATGAACTGGATATTTTGTGGGTGGGGATAGAAGGGAAAAACTGGGAGAGAGTAAGGGAAGAGGAGACATGGTTCAAAAAGAAATGTACTCATTACTCACTACCTGATTCATGAAACTGTAGCCCTTCTGCATATCAACTCTGCAATAAAATAAAAAAGTCTATCACACTATACCATTTGATCCACTACTGATTTCAACCTTACCTACATAGATCTTAATTTATCAAATAATTGGACAAGTAAATTCAAAGAGTCTTTGAAGTAATTTCTGTTCAATTGTAATGAGATATATTAAAATGATAGAATCAAGGATGCTTATAGTGTTGATTAATGGTGTTAGAGTAGATAGGACCTAAAAATCTTACTGGGAAAATAAATTATCCATCAGTCATACTTTAATAGTGGAATAAAAATATTTCATTGGAGCAGGGCACAGGTGGCTCATATTTGTAATCCTAGCTACTCAGGAGACTGAGACCTGAGCCAGATGGGCCAGGAAAGTCCATGAGACTCTTATTGCCATTAAACCACTCAGAAAAAAACTTGAAGGAGTGCTGTGGTTCAAATTGTAGAGAGCTATCCTTGAGCAAAAGAAGCTCAGAGACAGTGCCCAGGCCCTGTGTTCAAGCCCCAGGACCGTGTGGGTGCCACTGATGATACACTGATACCACTATTGTTTGCTTTGCAGATTCCATCGTGATCGGGTTCTGGGTTGGCCTTGCAGTCTTTGTGATTTTCATGTTTTTTGTGCTCACTTTGCTGACCAAGACGGGCGCCCCACACCAAGAGTAAGTCTGGGCTGCACCTAAATGTCTCATGCTCCATAGTGACCTAAAGAAACAGCACCTGGTACCAGGGCTGGTTGTTGCCTATGCATGGAGAAACTTGGCAGTGTGTGGTTTGTGGCTGGGGCCCAGGTGCCAGGGGTGGGGATCATGTTATGGCTCTTGCTAGGCAGGTGCTCTACACTAGATACACGCTCATAGCCCTTGAAGCTTTGAGGCTATGTCTGGGATAGTCTCATGTGTTTTACTTAGGCCAGCCTGGACCACAATCCCCCTATTTAGGCTTCCTCTATAGCTGGTCTGACAGGTGCACATATGGTGCCTGGCTCCTCCTGGCTTTTTGCCTCTTGCTTCCCTGGTGAAATTGAGCTTCCTGGTCCTTTTCTACAATGTTCATGCTGACCTGGGCTGATTTCTATATTGAAATGGTGATTAATCAGGATGCATTTTTTCTTTATTTTGAAAAGGATGTACACAGCTTGCCAGATTCAAAATAGAGGAAAAAAGACAATGCAAAATGAACAGAGGAATAGCTGTCAGTAAGTACTCAGCTAAACTACTTACCCAGATGCATTGCTGAGTTGAACTTGAATTTCCTTGATAACAGGATAAAAGGAAATCTCTTATTTAATGCTCCTAACAAGATGAAAAGCATCAACATTAGGCTTTGGACTTATGAAGGAGATTTTTTTTCATGGATTTGTGAAGTGAGCTAACATCAGATCAAAAATATCAGAAAATACCCTCTTTTCTCCAGTCTGTACTGGGGGAGGGGTCGTTGAACTTGGGGCCTTGTGCTTGCTAAGCAGGCTCTCTGACACTTAAGCCACACCTTCAGTCCCCTTTTCCATTGTTTGTTATTGGGGTTTATTATATGTGGGCCAGCTTGGGCTGTAATCTTCTACACGGGCCTCCTCACGCCAACACTCCAAGCCATGGGTTGAGATGGAGTCTCCTAAGCATCCTTTGGCTGGCCTGAACTTCATGCTGGCCTGAAACTGGTTCTCCAATCTCTGCTTCCCAAGTAGCTAGGATTACAGGCTTGAGCTGCCATGCCTGCAGAAAACACTTCACAGGGATGGTTTAAAAAATATACTTCATTAAATGCAAACAGGAAAATAATGTGTCAAAGAGCTTATTAGTTGGTTCTACTGAGCAACTGATAACTACTCGAGTTGGTAACTAGAAGTGCTTTTGGTAAAGGCAGTTTCCAAGGCTCATTAACAGAGGGGCCCTTCCCACCTGCCCTGGATCTCAGGGGCGCAGCAGGCGGTCTGGCCTCCAAGTAAAACTTCTCTCTGTTCCCTCCTTCCCACGTTTCACCATTGCCCCTTGTTGGCTGAACACCGACCAGCAGCCTGAAGCTCCATCCTAGGGCAATTTCCTAGAGCAAAGAGCAGGCAGGGAAAGTGGAGGGAGCTGGGGGAGGGACTGGAGGAGGTTGCACATGGTCCCTAACAGTTACATAACTCAAGCCCTGGTGCTTGTTGCTTGGCCTTCATTCTGCCCTCGAATGATAACAAATGCTTCTGCCCAGCACTTAGACATCAAGGATTGGGGAAAAATTTTCAACACAATCATTTTGAATGGTAGGAAAAGAACCACTTCCTAAGGCACGGGGGACGGTGGCTGGGAAGCACTTCAGAAGCCATAGAAATACCCTTCCTCAGCAGGGCGCCGGTGGCTCATGCCTATTATCCTAGCTACTCAGGAGGCTGAGATCTGAGGATCTCGGTTCAAAGCCAGCTTGGGCAGGAAAGGCTGTGAGACTCTTATCTCCAAAAAACCACCAGAAAACTGAAGTGGCGCTGTGGCTCCAGTGGTAGAGTGCTAGCCTTGAGTTGAAGAGCTGAGGGTCAGGGGCCAGGCCCAGAGTTTAAGCCCCATGAGCGACCAAAAAAAAAGAAATACCCTTCCTTTCCCCCACCCCATGTCCTCCAAACAGCCATATACACCTTTGCTTCTCACTGTGTGGGTTTAAGGAATTGGGGAATTTGCAGTGATTTGCAAGAGCAATGAAGAGAGTGGAATGGTCAGAGAATAGTTACACTCGATGATCTCCCTGTTCCTTGGATTTTTTTTTTGCAGGATCATTGAGGCACATGATTTTATGAATAAAAACACCTGTGCACTAATAGAGCATGACTTTCTGAGTCGAAACATGTCTAGGCTGCAGCATTTAGATATTTGGTCAAACATTATTCTGGATGCTTCTGTGAAGGTTCTTCTTCTTCTTCATCTTTTTTAATGTCAGTGTCAGGGCTTCGAGCTTGCTAGGCAGGTGCTCTACTACTTGAGTTGTCCCCCAGTCCAGTGAAGGTTACTTTTTTAAGATCGTTCTTCAGAGATCTTAAATTAGCATAAACTAGTGTACTTTAAATGAAGTGTATTACTTTCTATAATGTGGGTGTCTTATCTCTTCCATTGGAGGCCTCAATAGACTTAAGACCTATCTCCCCAAACAGAATCTTCCAGAAGACCAGAACTGACAGGAAATACATCTCTTCTCTGCGTCTCTAGCCTATCGGCCTCCTCTGTAGATTTGGGACTTGCTAGCCTGCACAATGACACATCCAGTTCCTTAAAATAAATCTCTCATTACACATGCACACACACACACACACACACACACACACACACACACACACACAATATCATCCAGTGAGCTGAGTCTCGGGGCCAGGGGTGGGAGGGGGGACTGTGACTGTCCACTCCTCTCAGGTGTCATGGAGACCTTGAGACTTGGACTTGCATTTGTCAATTCGCTTTTACCCCAAGGGGATTTCTCTCTTCCGTGGCAATCCAAACAGTGCTCAGCCACAGAATGGTGGCCAGGTAACCCAGAGCTCCTCTAACAAGATGAAGTCAGAACATTTTTTATGAAAGATTAGCTCATCCTCGAGGACCATGCTTGAAACGCCTCTGTGCCCAGTGTGAGATTCCACATTGGGAAGAAAGTGTCCGAGCTGGGCTGGCAGGTTATAAATCAGGAGCTCCCCAAATCTCTGCATAGCACCAGCTGGCTCTTGCTCATCTCTATGTTGGCAGAGTTGGCAAGAGACAGCTAGAGCTATGCAGCCTCCGCTCCTCAGCCCCTGGGCTGCCTGAGACATGGCCAAAGGACCCAAGGATGCATGGGACCTCAGCCTGCCTTTGCCTCGGCTTCTTCAGCAGGAAGTGGCTTCCCACAGCTCATCCATCACACCTAGCCATATTCACCCAGTCACTCTGTGCCAGGAGAGGGAATAGGTTCATGTGCAGGAGGAGAATAGATCTGTGTGCAGTGTCAGCCATCACAAGGAAGGCAGATGGCAGGGCAGGAGAGACTTGTTACAAAGCCAGAAGCACCTTTCCCCAAAGTGGTCAAGGCCACGAAGCACCTGCCACCCTGTGGATGCTTTGTGGGCAGTGAGGGTGAAGAGCCATCTTACCCGCGCTAGGGCTCCATCATCATGCTGCTGCCTCACAGGGAGAGCCATGGGAGAGGCTCAGGATGTTTCCTTACGCTGAATATTTTAACCTTCTTTCATGGAGGGGCAAGGGCAGAATGCTCGTGACTTGGAGGAGTGAGAATCACTTTGTGCCTTGAGTTGTAATGTTCCTGACTATGGTGCTCAGGGAAGGATGGGCATGAGCCGCCAGATCTCTGAGCAGGAAAATGTCATGGCTCAAACTCTCTGATGACCATGGCCAGGGCCAGCTGGCCAAGGCTGGACGAGGCAGGACATCTGGCCACTCAAGATTATTCCTCCTCGTCCTCCTCCTTCTCGTCTTCTCTTCCTCTCTCTCACCCTCCTCTCTCTCTCTCTCTCTCTCTCTCTGTCTCTCTCTCTCTCTCTGTCTCTGTCTCTCTCTCTGGTAGGTCCTGGGGCTTGAACACAGGGCCTGGGTGCTGCCGCTGAGCTTTTCTGCTCAAGGCTAACACTCTACCACTCTGAGGCACCGGTGGTTAATTGGAGATAAGAGTCTTATGGTCTTTCCTTCCTGGGATGGCTTTGAACCATAATCCTCTGATCTTATCCCACTGAGTAGCTAGGATGAGAGGTGTGAGCCATGGGTATCTGGCTGTTGTCTTTCATTCGCTATCCGTTAGAAGATGTTTATTGAGTGCCCAGCTCTGCCTTTTCTAGGGCTGTGCCATAGATCATTGGAAGGAGACAGAATCTTCTCTGTCTGGCTTAGCTCGCCTCTTTCCTAGTCAGCCAGGATTCCCACAGCCCCAGCTCGGCCAGGCTTGCTGAAGACATCTTTCTGTATGGCACGCGTCTCTCCACACAGGCTAGGGCTCTATCTATTTGTAGTGGCTGTTTTTGTACAGAAATCGTCACTCATAGGTCTCTGCTTAGCTTGCACATCTTTAAACGCCTTGGGGCAATGGCTGCTGGAGATGCCAGCTGCACACATTGTCTCCATCCTCTCAATCTAGAAAGTTCCTGGGAAACGACCAGAACATTGCTATGCTGTCCCTCTGCAGAGGGAGCTGGGGGATCCAGTTCCCTGGACATTGGCAGCCTGTCTTACCCCAGAAAAATAAATGTGAGGGTGGTTGGTGCCACCTGGTGCTCATGGTGCTGGGCAAGCGGCAGGTAGATGCTCAGTGTGTGGTGGTTCGCAGAGAAGGCGAGCACTCTGTGTCTGGCAAGGCCTTTTGGTGAAGACTGCGCCCCTCGGTTAGAGAGAGGAAAAGGACTTGAGTGACTAAGCCAAACCCAGACAGGAAAGGGGGTGCCTAGGCAAGGGGCAAGAGGACAGACTCCTTCCTCTGGGAGGGTCGCATAGGGCGTCACAGAACAGAAAAGCTTGACTTTGACAGATGGGTGGGAAGATAGCCACGCAGAGGCTTAGAAGTTGGCACACAGCTTCTAGGTATCTGGCCTGTAGGGATGGCAAGAGCACTGGCAAGGGAGCACCCTGGAAGGACCTGGTGACAAGAGCACAGGGTCAGAGCTGGGCACCAGTGGCTCATGCTTGTAATCCTACCGACCTAGAAGCCTGAGATCTGAGGATTGCGGTGTAAAGCCAGCCCACGTAGAAAAGCCCCCAAGACTCTTATCAACAACTAACCAGGAAAAAACAAGCCTGAAGTAGAGCTGTGGCTCAAGTGGTAGAGTGTCAGCCTTGAGTGAAAAAAGCCAAGTGAGAGCACGAGGCCCTGACTTCAAGCCAAACAAACAAACAGACAGGATGCCTTCATTTTTCTGTCTTCCTCGAGGCCTTTCTCACCAACAAATGACAAGAAATCTCCACGGCACCTGAGCTCTTGTAGCTCATATAAAGAGATCTGTACAAAAAAGAAAACACTAACTCAGATCAAGAGAACATGTCCAGCTGGTGCTGTGGCTCACATTTGTAATCCCAGCTACTAAGGAGGCTGGGATTTGAGGATTGCAGTTTACTGCCATCTCTGGAGAAAAAAGTGTGTGAGACTCTTATCCCTGATTAATCACCAAAAGCTAGAAGTAGAGCAGTGGATCAAGTGATAGAATGCTAGCCTTGAGCAAAACAACTCAGGGACAGCACCCAGGCCCTGAGTTCAAGCCCCAGCATGGGTGCGTGCACACACACACACACACACAGAACACCTTCACAATACCTTGTACACCAAATATATCCAAACTTCTATGAGTCAGCAATAACATTGCAGTGTTTACATTGAGGAAAAGATTCACTTAGATAATTTAGGAAAGAAGAGCAGCACATGGGTTTTACTAAATATCAAATAACATACTTATTTTTTTCCCCCAATCCAGCTAGCTGAGGGCCTTTGGTAGCAGGTGCATTGCTTAGGGTCATTACCTTGGTAACCGCAGAAAAGTGCTTCCTCTTGGAAGCCTGAAGCTCCCCCCACTCCCAGGCCCGCATCTTTCATCAGCATCAATTAGTTGTGCAAGGCCGGTTTGCCTTCTTTGTCCTTTATATGCATATCCCGTGTCTTGGTCAGGTGCAGCCTCACACCTCCTTTCTTTTCTTCTACTTGCTGCTAGCAAGCCCAATTCACAAGCCCAATTCACAAACAAATTCACTGGATTTCAGAAGTCAGCAAATGTGGTGTGTGTGTGTGTGTGTGTGTGTGTGTGTGTGTGATGTTCCTGAGTCCAGATCTTACCACATATCCCAGGGTGGCCTTGAACTCCTGGCCTTCCTTCCTTAAGCTCCTTCCTGAGTCCTGGGATCACAGATGTGCTTCATCACACCTGGTCCGATTCTTGATAATAGGGATGTTGGTGACATGAATCAGACTTGCATGACCCCCAAGTCCCCTCATCCATAAGAAGGTGATCATTAGACATTTGTACCAAGTCTAGGGATGTGGCTTAGTGGTAGCGTGCTTGCCCAGCATGTATGAAGCCCTGGGTTCAATTCCTCAATACCTCATAAACAGAAAAAGGCAGAAGTGGTGCTGTGGCTCATGGTAGAGTGCTAGCCTTGAGCACAGAGAGGCTCAGAGACAGTGCCCAGGCCCTGAGTTCAAGCTCCAGGACTGGCAAAAAAAAAAAAAAAAAGCCTGAAATTTGTTGCAAGTGTTCAGGTGGGAAAGAAAAGATTTAAGATTTAAGAAAAGATTTAAGAACACAATCATTGAGATTATACATTCATTGCACACAGACTCCAGAGCCTGCTTTTGGGAGGTCTGCTCTGCCTGTGAAAACGTGCACTGTATGGGGCTGGGAAGGTGGCTCAGTGGTAGAGCGTTTGCCTTGCATGCATGAGGCCCTGGATTCGATTCCTCAGCACCACATAAGCAAAAAGAAAAAAGCCGGAAGTGGCACTGTGGCTCAAGTGGTAGAGCGCTAGGCTTGAGCTGAAGAGCTGAGGGATAGTGCCCAGGCCCAGAGTTCAGGCCACACGACGGGACCCCCCCCCAAAAAAAAAAAAAGAAAAGAAAAGAAAACGTGCACTGTGCTTCTTGTACTTCGGGAACAATTTTTTTGGTCCTTTTCTTTCCGTGAGGTGCTTTTCTTTTGTAAAGGGTGGCAAGCTGGCGTGCTTGGCAGCCTACCTCTTGAGCTAAGCTCCAGTCTGGATGGCTTTTTTTTTTGTTTTTGTTGTTCCAGTCCTGGGACTTGAACTCGGAGCATGGGCGCTGTCTCTTAGTTTTTTTTGTTTTAAGGCTGGTGCTCAACCACTTGAGCCACACACAACACCACGTCCAGCTTCTTCGGAGTAGTTTATTGGAGACGAGAGTCTCATGAGCTTTCCTGTCTGGCTGGCTTCAAATCGTGATCCTCAGATCTCAGCCTCCTGAGTGGCTAGGATGACAGTCACCGCGTCTGAGGTCCAGGAACCACTCTCTCTGAGTCTGAAAGGTTGACAGTGGAGGAGGGAGTGCCACACTTCTGGGCCTGAGAGTTACTCGCTCATTCACTGTGCTGAAGAAGAGCAGCAGGTTCTATCTTTTCGATGATCCCAACTCCCCCATCTTGGCCTTGGGTTTCTTTGTGCCCTTTGGGAAGTGCTTTCCCTCCAGCGCAGCTCCAAGGGGCGGGCCCCACGGGCGGAGGGGCGGGGCCGCGGGGTGGAGAGGCGGGGCCCCAGGGTGGAGAGGCGGGGCTCCGGAGTGGAGGGGCGGGCCCCACGGGCGGAGGGGCGGGGCCCCGGGGCGGAGGGGCGGGGTCTTGCGGTCCGAGGGGCGGGGCCCAGCGGACAGAGGGCCAGCATCTAAAGCATCTTTTCTCTCCGTGTTCCGTGCAGCAACGCGGAGTCTTCGGAGAAGAGGTTCAGAATGAACAGCTTCGTGTCCGACTTCGGGAAGCCTCTGGAGCCGGAGAAAGTGTTTGCGCGTCCGGGCCCGGAGGAGTCCCGCTCCGTGTTCCACTGCTACATCAGCGAGCTGGACGGGGCGGGCGGGGCCGCGGCCGGCCCGGGGACCCCGGCCCCGGACAACACCCGCCGGCCCCCCGAGGCCGCCCGGGGCGACGGGCCGCCCGCCCGCGCGCCGCCCCACCTCGTGGAGTTTGACCTCCCCAACTTCGTGAACACGGACCACAGCTCCTCCTTCGCCGAGGACGACCTCCTGATCTCCGAGCCACCGATCGTTCTGGAAAACAAGCCCGTGTCCGAGGCCTCCCGCAGGGGCCTGGACTGAGACGCACGCGCGGCGTCTGCTTGAAAATGTGGGCTCTGTCTCCGTGTAGTGTGAGATCTCTATCCACCAAGCTGTGTGAGTGTGTGAAAGAGAGACAGACAGAGACAGACAGACAGTGAGACAGAGACAGACAAGCCGACAGAGAGACAGACAGGCAGATAGACAGGATCGGGATGAAGAAGTCTTGCTGTTTGTTTCCGGGTCTTTGGGGGATCGCGGTATTTACACTATTTTTTCCTGCTGTTAACGGACAATCTAGCCATGTATTCCTGGCGGCCTCCAGCCGCCGCCGCCACCATGTGTTCTGCCTTTAGCAAGCCTCTCTCTCCGTCTCTGTCTCTCCGTGTGTCTCTCTCTCCCCTCCGCTCTCCCCCTCATTTTTGCGCAGCCCGGTCCCCCGTCCGGAGGAGACCATGTGCCAGGAGCTGGTATTCATGACGAGCTTTGCGCTCGGGCCAGGGGGACCGACTTTGTGGGCGCGGTGGCGGCCTCGTCCCCTTCCCTCCCGCCCGGAGGCGGGCTACACGGACGCCGGGACCTCCTCGGGCCTGGAGCCCCGCCGCGCTCACACCGGCTACGCAGCCGCAGCCGTGCGTGCCCCCGCCCTCGTCCTCGCACAGGCCCGGGCGCGCGCGCGTGTCTCCAGGAAGCGCGGGCCAGGCCGCTGGCGTTGTCCCCAGCCTATGCGCGTGTGTGTGTGCACGCGCATGTGCGCACACTGCTGTAACATTCCCTGCAGAAGTACGGCGTCTGCTGTCTCCGCAGCGGCGCTAGCCGGGAGGGTCAGTGGCTGCACGTGCACCTGGCGGGGCTCACGGTGGCCTGGGTCACGCGTGGGCACCGCGGGGCCAGCTCCACGCAGGCCTCACGCCCCGCGCAGGACGGGCTGTGCGCTGCTGCCTTCCATGGCCGCCCTCGCCAGGGCTTGCTGTGCGCATGCGCTCTGCGCCCGCCTGGCTAGCCGCTGAATAAAGCTATTGAATCACCCCAGGTCTCTTCTCTGGTCTATCTTCACACGCTTCTGTGTCCTGTTTATTTATTTAAAAAGTGATCGCAGGTCTCTGGTGCCTCCTCACATCTCGGGGGTGAATGGCACCTAAATGTGTCCCCTCTGGGGTCGCAGTGATCAGAGCACGCGTGGCGCTCCACTTCGGGATTCTCCCGCCAGGATCCACCGCCCTGTCACCCCTCAAGGTAGCCATCTGCTGGTCCAACACCAGCTGCGGAAAAGAGCCTGAGGCACGTTCGGTAATCAAAACCACTTGAACAGATTCACGTTCTTTTTCTTCGCAGTGCTGGTCCTGGGATTTGAACTCAGGGCCTTGGCACTGTCCCTGCGCTCTTTGGCTCAAGGCTGGCGCTCCGCCACGTGCGCCACAGCACCACTTCCGGCTTTCTGGTAGTTCATTGGAGATGAGTCTACTGTACTTTTTTTGTTTTTTGCCACGGTTGGCTTTGAACTGCGATCCTCAGAGCTCAGCCTCCTGAGTAGCTGGGTCCCAGGAGAGTGGTTCTGTCACGAGACTTCGATGATGAGCAGAGGTGACAGGAAATGACACGCACTGGAATTGCACCTCTGCGAAGCGCCATGCGAACACGAGGCCACCTTCTGCAGGTGTCATGTTCTTAAGTAGCCTGGCTACTTCAGTGAGTGAGTCCTGGGCTCGCTTTCTTCCCTGGTTTTGCGTCTTTAATCACCACACAGAGTGTGGCTAAGTTAGACATAATTCTTCATGGGAAAGTATTACTGTTTTGTGCTGTTTTTGTTTCACGCTCTTGCTTGGCATCTTCTGTTAAGGCTGGCCCTCTACCATTTGAGCCAGTTTTTTATTTCTGGTTCGTTGGCAATAAGAGTCTCACAGACTTGCCTGCCTGAGCTGAATATACATTTATTTATAGAGAAAAGCATAGAGAAAATCAGTAAGCCTACTTACTACAATTCCATTTTAGAAAAGGCACAGAATAATATTGGGGCATTCTCTTTTGTGCTGGTCCTGGGGCTTGAACTCATGGCCTGAGTGCTGTCCTTGAGCTTTTTTACCCAAGGCTAGCAGTTTACCACTTGAGTTACAGCTCTTCTTCCAGCTGTTTTGGTGCTTAACTGAAGATAAGAGTCTCACGGACTTTCTTGGCTGGCTTTGAGCCTCAATCCTCAGATTTCAGCCTCCTGTGTAGCTAGGATCGCAGGTGTGGGCCACTCGCACCTGGCTGTGCATTCCCTTTTGTTAATACCAAAGCATGAAAACCCAGCTAGTTTTGTTTCATCAGAAGCTGTGCCTACGCCATTGTGCCTCTGTTTCCACTTATGTCCATAGCGACCATTCTAGTAATATATTTGGGGGTAACAATGGAAAACATAATTCAGACATTGCATACCTTGTTAATATTTCCCCTAGGGCGAAGACAGCTGTGAGGGCTGCAGGTGAGATCATGAGGCACCGCCGCTTTGTCAGGAATTTACTTTCCATGTCTTTCCTCCTCATAGACTTTCTGTTGCCTGTGGCAGTTGGAGAATAATGTCTGCTTGTTTTCTTAGTCAGATGATTCTAAAGACCAAGACTAAATGATTTATCTTGTCACGTGTCCTGCTCAGTGGCTCAGTGGCCTATTTTGGAACTAATGTGCTTACCCTGCTGTTTGATTGTCCAGCAGAACACAGCCTGGAGGAAGGCAGGGCTGAGGGTGCAGGCAAGGGACTCCTTCTGTCTGTGGGAAATTCCCATTTGACCACTGACAGGACAACAAAATCATCATGGGCAAATCTTTGGGTCTTCTGCACCTCTGGGTCAGCAGTCTCCAAGTACATGCTATCCTAGAGATTTCAATAATGTAATTTTAACACACTCCTAGAGAATTAGAAAATAGTTCCTTTGTTTATTTATTTGTCAGTTGTGGAGCCTGTACTCTGGGGCCTGGGTGCTGTCCCTCACCTCTTCAGCTCAAGGCTAGTGCTGTACCACTTGAGCTACAGCACCACTTCCGGCTTTTTCTGCTTAAGTGGTGCTGAGGAATCAAACCCAGGGCCACATGCATACAAGGAAAGCACTCTACCACTGAGCCACCTTCCCAGCCCTAGTTTCCTCTTTTTAAAGGGTCGTCAAGGCAGAGTTTTCTCCTCTTTCCTCCCCAGGGAAGAGTTTGCCAGTGTGAGAAAGAAGGATACATCCCTACAGATAAAAAGAAAACACTTCAAGATGTCATGCAAATCAAAATTTCTTTTAAGCCCAGGCCCTGGAGTCAGCTAGCTACTCAGGAGGCTGAGATCTGAGGATCTCAGTTTGAAGCCATCCTAGGTGGGAATGTGATTCTTATCTCCAACTAATCAGCAAAAAGCCAGAAGTGGAGCTGTGGCTTAAGTGGTGGAGCACCAGCCTTGAGCAAAAAAGGCTTAAGGATAGTGCCCACATCTTGAGTTCAAGCCTCAGTATTGGCACAAAAAATAAATCAATTAATGCCAAAATGAATGAATGCCAAAATCAGATCTTCCCCCTCTTTCTCTCTCTCACACACCTACACACACACACACACACACACACACACACACACACACACACACACACACAGTTCAAGGCTAGGATGTAGTAAGAAGGTGGAAAACATTCTCTAAACCCCACATTGACAATCTTATTGTTGTTTAACTGTGGTATTTTGTTACAGCAACGCAACTTGCCTAATTCCCTTGACTTATTATGGGTTGTTAATATTGGAGAATATTAGCAATTAAAAAGCTCTTAAGGCCTAGGAAAGAGAAGATAAGTCAGGAATGAGGTAAATGAAAGAATTTTGTTTAGTACATTTAAGTAGAACAAATTAAGTAGAGCAAATCACCAATGTGATATCTGAGTTGCTATTCACTGGTACAATGTTCCTCCTATTGTCTGGCCTCAGTCCCTATTGCTGTTGGAAATTTACTCTCTCCCCTGAACCCCCTTTCCCTTGGAAAAGAAGGATATCCATGAGAAGAAAATGTGAAATCAGAAAACAGAACAAAATAAAGAGCAAAACCTCTTGGTAAAGAAAAACCCCAGGCAAAGGCTGACCCACAGTCAGCCCCTTTACATCCTTGCTAAAAAGCAAAAGAACGTCTCTCCCTCTCTCCGTTTACTAAGCTGGCAGCTTTGTAGAAGGCTACTGACAACCTTGAGGCTTATCACCAGCTGCCCGGAGTTGCTGTATTAGTCAGGAGCTTATAATAAAAATCATTTCTATAATAGTGTCAATAGCATTGATAGTACCGGTCATGCTGACCAAGGCAAGATTATGTTTTGCCTATGCTCTTGTGACTCAAGGCTATGTTTTGCTTCTGTAACCTTGCTTGCTTGTCTCAGTAGTAGGGCCTTAAGCCCACAGGTGACATCACCTGTCCTCCAATTGAAGACCATGGTGGGCGGCCTATTGAAAATTATACTTATGATATTTACCTTAAAGAACAAATAAATTTAAAGGTCATATAACCATAACCAATGAAAATGAGCCAAACCTGCCTTGCATAGCTCATCTATGCAACTCTATGCAACCTACCCCTATAAAAACCCATCCTAATCTGGGTGCCAGTGGCTCACACCTATAATCCTAGCTACTCAGGAGGCTGAGATCTGAGGATAATGGTTCAAAGCCAGCCAGGGCAGGTAAGTCCGTGAAACTCTTATCTCCAATAAACCACCAGAAAACCGGAAGTGACGCTGTGGCTCAAGTGGTAGAGCGCTCGCCTTGAGCTGAAGAGCTGAGGGACAGCGCCCAGGCCCAGAGTTCAAGCTTCACAACCGACAAAAAAAACAAAAAACCACAAACAAACAAGACCCCAACAAAACACAAAGAGCATAAAAACAAAAACCCATTCTACCGTGAGCTTGGGGCTGTCCTACTTTCCCAGTAGTAGGAAGGGGACCCCACATGGCGGTAATAAAGTTCCTAGCTGCCTTAACTGGGTGTCTCAGAGTCCCTTTTGGATCGGGGATATTATACCATAACTGTTCTTTTATAAGACATGTTCATTGTGCATATTATGGAAAGAATATTAAATTTGGTGAGTTTGTAGGATGTGGAGAATTTAAGTGATTTTGTGTGTGTGTGCTAGTACGAGATCTTGAACTAACAGCCTGAGTGCTGTCCCTCAGCATTTTTTTTTAAAGGTTAGCACTCTACCACTTGAGCCACAGCTCTACTTTTGGTGGTTCACTGGAGATAAGAGTCTCAGGAACTTTCCTGCTTGGATTGGCTTTGAACCATGATCCTTAGAGCTCAGCTTCTTGAATAGGCATGAGCCACCGGTGCACTTTGAGAATCTATATTTTTATTTTTATTCTTTTTGAGGCTAACTAAAATAAATCATGTTCCATGGATAGGAGCCACTGTTGGGAGCTGGGTGACTTCCAGTTTAGCTAAACAGCTACACTCATTGGTGCAGTAGAAGTGTCAATGATATTACTGCCACAGTTTATACAAACAAAGACTTTGTAATGTGGACAAGCATGCTTCTTATTATAGGCCAGTATATTCACATTAGTATAGGTTTTAAAGTCTTCACTTAATTCCTTAGATTGGGACCAAAACCCACAATGATTTTGAAATACCCAGACAAAAGAAACAAAACCCATATGCTGTGGAAACCAAAGAGCCCACATTTTTACTCAGGTGATTTAAAAACTTCTTATACTAGCAGTTGTCCACTAGGTAGAAGCAAAGAGTAAGCTAATGTTAAAACTAGAAAATATTCCTAGATTTTTGAATCACCCTTTTCTGTATAATAAAGGTAATTGAAATTATGGGTTACATTTCTAAGACGTTATTAGAAAAAACACAAAAGTAGCATATCCTACTTAAGTCATTGAAACAACACTAAGATGAGCTACTGTTAAGCTGGTAATAAAGGAAAATTAAGAAGTCATTAATTACAATTCTGATTGATCCATAAGCCTTCTACATGTCTAGACAAATGGTGCCATGTATAAACTGTTTTATTTCAAATGTTCATAGGTTTAGCATATAATTAAAAACAGAACTTCTAGCCAGGTACTAAGGTCTCACATGTATAATCCTAGCTACTTACAAGGCTGAATCTGGAGGACTATGGTTCAAAGCCAAATGGGGCAGAAAAGCTGAAGAATCTTCATCTCTAAAATAGCCAGCAAAAAGCAGGGCTAGAGGGCTGGCTGCCATGGTAGGGCACTAGTCTAACAAGTAAGTGAACAGGAAAAGCAGGAAGCTCCTGAGTTCAAACCAGTACTGCTCTCACCCCTGTACTCAAAGCTTTTGCTATTGTTGAGTTGAGAGAAGAGAGATTGACTTGACAACATATAATTTCTCAAGTCATTTTTGTAAAAAAAAAATATATATATATATATATATATATATATTTGCTCTTCTCTTCAAAATTGAGTCAGGTTATGTAGGTGCTAAAATGTGATGATTTTCATATTTAGTCTTGTGATAAGTCAAAACTTTGTTTATTCCTCAAGTCGTGTGTGTGTGTGTGTGTGTGTGTGTGTGTGTGTGTGTGTGTGTGCATACCATTACTCAAGCTATCACTTGGCACTTTTTGCTCAGGGTTGGCATTTGAGTGACAGCTCCACTTCCAGTTTTCTGGTGGTTAATTGGAGATAAGAATCTCACAGACTTTCCTGCCTGGGCAGGCTTCAAACCAGGATCCTCAGATCTCAGCCTCCTGAGTAGCGAGGATTACAGGAATGAGCCACCCATTAAAATGAAAACATTTTTAAGATGTTAATACAAGCAGTAAATCACAAATGATACATGTGAGCAGCAATAACTTGCTTCACTTTTTTATATGTAATGACTGTAGCAATCAGTTTATTACACAGATTAATCATTCTTGAACGTACAAGCTCCAGAGGAGCAATTGTGTCTTTAAATATACACAAGTATTTCCATCAAATGAATTTTCACCATTACATCCAAATAGACCTAAGCAGTTAAAAACATAAGAAAAATAAGAGCTATTAGCTATGTATTAACTGAGAAACCACATACGAACCAAAGAATATGGAAAGAAAGAGAGAGAGAAAGAGAAAGAGAGAGAGAGAGAGGGAGGATGAAAGGCTGAAAGGGTAGGGAAATGTAAAAGAGTTGCAAACAAAGCCCATCACACTTTTTGTACTAATAGCTCCAATCCATTTAAATGTTGACCAGTTAAACTTAGACCTTAGAATACAGGATGTGGGTAGTTTAATCTGGTTGGTCATAACTTTCACCTAAGTTGTAGGTCCTTCGAAGAAAATGAATACAGAAATAACTTCATGTTCTTCACTTTGCTGTTCATAACGGTTTTGATTTTAAATGGATTCCACTTAAAAACAATCTCCTACAGGCCAGTGGAGCTTTCTCCCATCCAAGTACACACCATGTGCCCACCATCCCTCGCACCTTGCCATTATCCAAATTTCTGCCAATAAGTAAAGTTTTTTTTTTTTTTTTTGTCAGTCGTGGGGCTTGAACTCTGGGCCTGGGCGCTGTCCCTCAGCTCTTCAGCTCAAGGCGAGCGCTCTACCACTTGAGCTACAGCGCCACTTCCGGTTTTCTGGTGGTTTATTGGAGATAGGAGTCTCACGGTCTTTCCTGCCCGAGCTGGCTTTGAACCATGATCCTCAGATCTCAGCCTCCTGAGTAGCTAGGATTACAGGCGTGAGCCACCAGCGCCCGGCAAGTAAAGTTTTTTTGTCTCACACCTAGGTTATGCCTGGAAGATTGGCTTTTCACCCACATACTTCTCCGCTAGGAGGCAATGTTGGTACAGAAGTACAGTATCTCTAGTCTGTTGTTCCAAGTATGTACAACCCGCAGCACTTCTGTTTTATCAGGTAAACATGTGCACAGGGGAAGATGAGGCGTGGGCTCATAGAAAGCAGTCAAATGGAAATCAAAAGGACTTTCTCTTTCAGAGTTCCCCTATCTTTATTTGTAGAGGTTATCCAATAATTTCTTTAATTACATCGCATACTTCTGAGTCCATTCCTGAGCTATTCCGTTGTACTTAGATTCTCTATCTGTTTTGTAGATTGGAGCAATCTCAGGCACTAAGGGATCATCTGGATTGGGATCACTCAACAGAGAACAGATGGACAAAAGTACTTTTGAAATAGTTAGTGCTGGAGACCACTGTGACCGTAGAATATCAAGACAAATGCTCCCATTACTGTTAATATTTGGATGATAAGTTCTTGTTGTAAATGCAACCTTAGGTGGTTTGAAGGGGTAATCTGTTGGGAAATGAATTGTCGAGAAAAATACTCCACCCTGATAGGGACTGTCATATGGTCCCATTATTGTAGCTTGCCAATGAAACATGTGATCTCCAACAGGACCGGCTGAACATTGTGCTGGGGGATCCCGTGCCGGGTCATTCAATTCCTTGTGGATTCTCTTCAGAGCCATAGTGGGAGGCAGTAGCCCCCGGGCCTGGGATGGGGACCCGGGAGGGACGGGGAAGGGACCAGGAGGCCTGAGGCCGCCTGGGCGGTCGCGGGTCGGCTGGAGAAAACAGGATGTACTGGAGCAAGGGTCCGGGGGGACGGGCTGAGGGCCGGGCCCGCTCAGCTTCTGGGGCTGCCGCAGCGGATCCTCACTTTTTTTTTTTTTTAGCATCAAATCTGCTGTTTGGTGGGTAAAATGTCACCACTGTTTTTTTGTTTTTTTTTGGGGGGGGGGTCCGGTCGTGGGGTCTGAACTCTGGGCCTGGGCGCTGTCCCTCAGCTCTTCAGCTCAAGGCTAGCGCTCTACCACTTGAGCCACAGCGCCACTTCCAGCTTTGTTCTTTTTGCTTATGTGGTGCTGAGGAATCGAACCCAGGGCCTCAGGCATGCAAGGCAAGTGCTCTACCACTGAGCCACCTTCCCAGCCCCATGACACCATTGTTTGTGAAATTCTTTTAAATAAATTCATGGCGCACAACCGGTTACTTTATGATGAGGCTGCAGCTCGGTTAGAGACTGATATTGAGAGAATCCTCCCTCCTTTTTTCCCCCCCTTCCTCCTCTCTTTCCTTCTTGTACAATTTGTGTTAAAATGGGGCTGAGAGGAAGAGGAGGAAGGGGAGGATGGAGGGGACCGATGGCCTTGATGCCACTTGGGAAAGCATTACAGAATGAAAAGATCCTTGCCACACGCTGAGACAACTAATGAAAGAGAACAACTGGTCTTTCCTTCTTAGACTATGGGCCTAGCGGGAAAGGCCCTGAACATTTCTAC
This sequence comes from Dipodomys spectabilis, assembly GCF_019054845.1. Taxonomy (NCBI): domain Eukaryota; kingdom Metazoa; phylum Chordata; class Mammalia; order Rodentia; family Heteromyidae; genus Dipodomys; species Dipodomys spectabilis. Next base: position 4,927,037 of record NW_024870779.1, read on the forward strand.
TTGGTGTATGGTGGTTCCTCTCAAAGCATGCTCTCTGCAAAAGTTGAGCACCAATGTCCCTTGGTCCTTTAGAGTGTGTTTCAGGGCTCAGTGGCCTCTCTGAGCCATGCCCTAGTGGCCAGTCACAGTTCAGGACTGCTGCTGACAGAAGGCGGAGGGATGAGGAAGGAAGTGGTTTAGCCTATGATCCTAGCTACTCAGGAGGCTAAGATCTAAGGATTGTGGTTCAAAGCCAGTGGGGCGGGAAAATCTGAGACTCTTATCTCCAATAAACCACTAAAAAAGTCAGAACTAGAGCTGTGGCTCATGGTGGTAAAGCACTAGCCTTGAACAAAAAAGCTAAAGGATAGTGCCCAGGCTCTGAATTCAAGTCCCAGGACTGGTGCACCCCCGCCCCCAGGCCCTGCCCATGCGCACACACTTTTAGTAGAGGAGCCTGAGTTATTGAACTAATTTTATTGGTTAATCTAGAATTTAGATCACAGCCTATGATGGTAATGGCTTGATACAAAGTCAAGACCATGTTTAGTCTTTCTTGTTTTTATTCTCTTTATACTCTTTCCCCTTTTGGTCCTTTTTTTTTTTTTTTTTTTGCATTACTTAATTGTTGTTCTGTTCATCCCCAGATATATATACCCGTCTTCAATTATTAGATCTTAACCTTCATTGTGTGCATACTTAATTCAGATATAGATTACTCAATTCATAAACTCTCAGCTTTAACTCATTTAATTGTAGCATTATTTCTTTATGCTTATATAATTTTTAAGTGTTGCATTTAAAATTTTTTAAAATAAGTTTTTTATTGTGAAAATATTGTACAGAGGGGTTACAGTTATGTGAGCAAGGTAATAAGTACATTTCTTATCCAGCATTGTTGGCTCCTCCTTTGTTTTCCCCTACCATCCCTGCCCTCCCACCTCCCCAACTACACTCCTCCCCAAATTGTAAAGCTCATTTTTCAACTGTAGCATCTTGTACATTTCATTGTTGCAATGGGTCAACTTGTATCATTTAAATTTTTTTATTTTCCTTTTTCCTTTTTCTTCATCTTTATCTTCTCCTTTCCTTCTATCCCCATCCTCTTTCTGAATTCAGGTCTTGGTTATATATTTTCCCTCTCTCTGTTTCCCTCCCTACATTCTTCTAATCTTACTTTTTCCTCACAGTTCTCCCTAAACATATTAATTTCCCGTCTGCTGACTCCTTCTTTGATTTTCTTAGTCCAATGATCCCTAGGTATTTGATGTTGAACTAGATTGTATGTGTACTCATTTTTACTGCATCAATCTGTGCAACTACAGGGCTTTGGTTTGAAGCCTGCCTTAAAATAGTGTTTTAGTGTGGAATTAGTTTTGTCTTCATACCCAAATGGGCAGAACAATCCATATAAATGCAAGAAAAATGGTAAGTCCAGTATCTCAACTCTTACTCTTGATAATCAGGCAACAGAGCAGTTAATGAATAATTCGTAGGAGAGCTCCCAAAATGCTCTACAAACAGTACTGGTAAACATGCTGAATGAAAAGGTTAAAAGCCTGCAAAGGGCTCTGTGTGAGCATAAAAGGGAAATGCATGAGTGGGATAGAGAAATGCGTGAGCTTGATGAGACTAAACAAAGATTAATACAGGAAAATTGTGAATGTGACAAAGCTAATCACAGATTAATGGGGAAATAGAGTGAGCATGATGAGAATAACCAAATATTAATAGAGGCATTCATGGAATCCACAAACAGAAAGCTGGAGGAATCCATGGGTCCACAAAGGAAATGCTGAATGAAATCCAATAGAAGGAAAAGGAGTCCAATGAAACTATAACCAGCCAATTAAGGGATTTGAGAGTAATCACTGAAAACCAAATTAAGGAAGTAAAGAAGTTCATACAAGATGTAAAACAAAGCTCCAACAAAGAATTTGAAGCCATCAAATCTGACCAATTAGAAGGAAAGGAAATAAAAAACAAAGTAGAGTCTTGACAGTAGGTTAGACCATACAGAAGATCGAATCTCTGGGATTGAAGACAGCCTACACATTATAGAGAAAGAACAAACAAGTATTCAAGACAAATCCAAGAAATATGAAATATAGATATATTCAACATTTAGAAGACATCATCAGAAGGCTTAATTTAAGGCTAATAGGTGTAGAGGAGGGCCTGGAGACAGAAGTTAAAGGTCTAGGAAATTTATTTAACAGGATCCTAGCAGAGAACTTCCCAAACATACAAAAAGATAGGCCCATTCAGATACTTTTAGAACCTCAAATAAACCAGCCCAGAACAGGACATCCCACCGTTACGTTGTAATCTGCACAGGATCAATTGAGACCAAGGAAAGGATCCTTAAAGCTATCAAAGAGAAAGGATTATCACCTATGAAGGGAAAACAATCAGAATAAATTCAAATTTCTCAGCCGAGACAATTAAAGCAAGAAGAGCCAAGAATAATGTATGCCATGCCCTAAGTACAAACAACTATCAACCAAGAATACTGTACCTTGCTAAAATCTCCTTCATAACAGAAGGACAAATAAAAACACAGCAAAGAAAAATTGAAACAATATATCTCCACCTACAAAAGATACCTAAAGATGTCTTACACATAAAAAACCAACAAGAGGGGCTGGGAAGGTGGCTCAGTGGTAGAGCGCTTGCCTTGCATGCATGAGGCCCTGGGTTCAATTCTTCAGCACCACATAAGCAGAAATAAAAAAAGCCGGAAGTGGCACTGTGGCTCAAGTGGTAGAGCTCTAGCCTTGAGCTGAAGAGCTGAAGGACAGTGCCCAGGCCCAGAGTTCAGGCCCACGACAGGACCCCTTCCCCCCCCCCAAAAAAACCAACAAGAGCATGATAAAGGCCAAGAAACAGCCCCCCAAACAGAGAATCCAAGAACCATAGGAAGGAGTCAGTTGCTGCAACCCCCAAGAAGGTGGATAAAATGGCAGGAACTCCCAAATACCTCTCAGTCCTACCTCTCAACATGAATGGACTTAACTCTCCAATTAAGTGACATAGACTGTCTAGTTGGATCAAAAAGCAAGATCCTTCTATCTGCTGCCTTCAAGAGACACACCTTGCCTACAAAAACAAACATATTCTGAGAGTGAAAGGCCGGAATAAAATCTACCAAGCAAATGGCCCCAATAAACAGGCGGAGTTGCAATCTCAATGTCAGATAAAATAGACTTCAAATTAAAATTAGCAAGAAGAGATAAAGAAGGTCACTACATACTAATTAAGGGATCTCTCTTTCAGGAGGATATTACAATTCCAAATATCTATTCACCAAATAAAGAGCATTCAAATTTATCCAAGAAACACTACTTTCCCTCAAATCTCACATAGATCCAAAGGCATTAATTGTTGGGAACTTAAACACACCACTATCATCACTGGATAGATCAATCAAGCAAAAACTCAACAGAGAAACCACAGATCTAACAACTGCATAGATCAACTAGACTTAACAGACAACTATTGAATATTTCACCCAGTAGGATCAGAACACACATTCTTGTCAGCAGCACATGGAACATTCTCCAAAACTGACCACATTTGAGGTCACAATGTAGATTTGTTAAAAATCAGAGACATTGAAATTATGCCCTGCATTCTCCCAGACCACAAAGGAATAAAATTAGAATTCAACACCAAAAGCCACCAAAAAAAATCCTGTAACACATGGAGGCTGAACAACACACTGTTGAACCACCAGTGGGTCATGGAAGAAATTAGAAAGGAAATTCAAGTGTTCATGATATTTAACAAATATGAACACACAAATTACCAGCTCCACTGCGACACAGCAAAGGCAGTACTCAGAGGCAAGTTTATAGCTTTGAGTTCCTACATTAACAAATTGGAGAGATCTGAAACCAACAATTTAATGAGACACCTGAACCTCCTTGAAAAAGAGCAAGAAGCTAAACCTCAATCCTGTAGACAGAAAGAAATATTTAAAATTAAATCAGAATTAAATGAATTAGAGTCCAAAAATAACATAGAAAGGGTCAACAAAACAAAGAGTTGGTTCTTCAAAAAAATTCACAAAATTGACAGACCCTTAGCAAATCAGAAAAAGAAGAGAACACACCAAGTAAACAAGCTCAGAGACGAGAATGGAAATATCACCATAGAAGGTTCAGAACAATGTAAAGGAATACTTCTCAAACCTTTATGCTAATAAGTTTGCGAATCTGGAAGAAATGGATGAATTTCTAGCAAATATTGACATGCCCAAAGTAAACCAAGATGACTTAAACCAACTTAACAGATCCATATCAAGCATCAAAATAGAAACACCAATAAGAGACCTTCCACCCAAGAAAAGCCCAGGACCGGATGGATTTACAGCTGAATTCTACCAGGCCTTCAAAGCAGAATTCACACCAATATTCCCCCAATTCTTCAATGAAATTGAAAGTGAAAGTTCATTACTAAACTCTTTCTATGAAACCATCATAACCCCTACCCCCAAACCAGGCAGGGATTCATCAAAGAAAGAGAACTATAGACCCATTTCTTTGATGAACATTGATGCAAAACTTCTCAACAAAATTTTGGGCAATCGACTTCAACAACTCATCAAAGAAATCATACTCCACGATCAAACAGGATTCATTTCAGGGATGCAAAGCTGGTTTAATATAAGTAAATCAATTAATATAATTTATCATCAACAAGAGGAAGGATAAGAACCACATGATTATCGCAAGAGATGCAGAAAGAGCATTTGACAAGATCTAACACCCTTTTATGATGAAAGCTCTTGAAAAACTAGGAATCCATGGAACATTCCTCAATATAATAAAGGCTGTGTATGACAAACCTACAGGTAGCATTATACTTAATGGCGAAAAACTAAAGCCATTTCCTCTAAACTCAGGAACAAGACAAGGATGTACATTCTCTCTACTTCTTTTCAACTTAGTATTAGAGTGCCTAGCCACAGCAATAAGACAAGATGCAGACATAAAGGGTATCCAAATAAGGAAAGATAAAGTAAAATTCTCCATCTTTGCAGATGACATGATCTTGTATTTCAAGAACCCCATGGACTCCACTCCCAAGTTACTGGAGCTGATTCGAAACTTTGGCAAAGTAGCAGGGCATAAAATTACCCTCAAAAGTCAATGGCTTTTCTGTTTGCCATTTTCTGTTTGCCATTTCTGTTCTCATTATAGATTATAGAAGAGTGCAGCTGAAATTAGGAAAGCAAACCCTTTTGTAATAGCCCCACAAAAAATAAAATACCTAGTAGTTAACTTAACTGAAGAAGTGAAGGACCTCTACAATGAAAACTTTAAAAACCTGAAAAAGAAAATTAAAGCAGAACTATGGAAATGGAAAAACCTCCCATGCTCCTGGATTGGGAGAATTAACATCATGAAAATGGCAGCACTGCCAAAGGCTATCTACAAATTCAATGCGATACCTATCAATATTCCAACCTCATTCTTCAAGGAAATAGATGAAAAATTCATATGGAACAAGACCCTAACTAGCAAAAACAATCCTTAGCAGAAAGTGCTGGAAGAATATCAATACCAAACTTTGAACTCTACTACAAAGCCATAGTAATCAAAACAGCTTGGTACTGGCTCAAGAACAGAGGACCAATGGAATAGAACTGAAGACCCAGAAATGAACCCACAGACCTATAAGCACCTACTCTTTGATAAGGGAGTTGAAAAAAATAGAATGGAAGAAAGACAGCCTTTTCAGTAAATGGTGCTGGCAAAATTGGTTAAACACCTATAGAAAACTAAAGCTAGATCCTTATCTATCAGCCTGCACCAGAATCAACTCCAAGGAATCAAAGACCTCGAAGTAAAAGCAGATACCCTGAAAACATTACAAGAAGAATTAGGGCTCCTTGGAACAGGCCGAAATTTTCTTAAAAGAGACCCAGAAACACAACAAATCAAAGAAAGGTTGGACAAATGGGATTGCATGAAACTGCAGTGCTTCTGCATGGCAAAGGACATAGCAAGATCAATAGAAAGCCCATGGATTGGGAGAAGATCTTCACTAGCCATACAACAGACAAGGGTCTCATATCTAAAATATACTTAGAACTCAAAAAACTAAATTCCCCAACAACAGATCCTCAAAGAAACAACTGCCCAATAAATAAGTGGGCTAAAGACTTAAAGAGACTTTTCTGAAGAGGAAATAAGAATGGTAAATAGGGGGCTAGGAAGGTGGCTCAGTGGTAGAGCGCTTGCCTTGCATGCCTGAGGCCCTGGGTTCGATTTCTCAGCACCACATAAGCAAAAAGAAAAAAGCTGGAAGTGACGCTGTGGCTCAAGTGGTAGGGCTCTACCCTTGAGCTGAAGAGCTGAGGGACAGTGCCCAGGCCCAGAGTTCATGCCCCACAACCGGACCAAAAAAAAAAAAAAAAAGAATGGTAAATAGGCACATGAAGAAATGCTCAACTTCTCTAGCCATAAAAGAAATGCAAATCAAAATAGCATTGAGATTCCATGTCACCCCAGTTAGAAGGCTATAATCAAGAACTCTAATAACAACAGATGCTGGAGGGGATGTGGCCGAAAGGGAACCCTAGGGCATTTTGGTGGGAGTGTAAACTTGCTAACCACTTTGGAATGCAGTATAGAGGTTTCTCAAAAGACTCCACATAGAGCTCCCCTATGACCCAGCAATTCCACTTTTGGGCATTTACCCAAATGATTACAAACAAGGCCATACAAAGCTACCAGCACAACTATGTTTATCACAGCATTATTCACCATAGCTAAGATATGGAACTAACCCAGCTGCCCCTCAGTAGATGAATGGATCAAGAAAATGTGATATATATATATAATGGGATTCTACGCCTCCATTAGAAAGAATGACATCACCTCATTTGTTAGGAAATGGAAAGACTTAGAGAAAATTATATTAAGTGAAGTAAGCCAGGCCCAAAGAAACATAGGTCCCATTGTTTCCCTTATTTGCAATAACTAGTATACGTCTAGGACAAGCAGAAAAGGTCAAAAGCTATATACATATGACCATATAAAATGATGCTAATTGAAATGAACCCCAAGATAGGGACACAAGTGGTTTTATCTTTCTTGCTGTTGTTTTTTAATGTATTTATAATGTACTATGTGGTTTTTTGTTTCTTTTGTATGTTCTTCCCCCATGGTATAACCCGTTTCCGGTTTTCTTTTCATTGTATGTGATGTCAGGGCCCTGCATCTTGTATATACATTTTTTTTTTTAATTTGGGGAGGGAAAGGTTAATAACAAAAGGCTGAAATAAGGATATAGGTTGACCCATTGTAACAATGAGATGTTCAAGACACTATGTTGATAACAAACTTTACAACTTCAGTGAGGGTGTGTGTGGGGGGTGTGTGGGAAGGGATAGTAGGGGAAAAACAAAGGAGGAGGCAACAATGCTCAATAGGAAATGTACTCATTACCTTACTCATGTAACTCTAACCCCTCTTTCCTTTTTTTTTTTAACTGGTTTGTGGGGCCTAAACTTGGGCCTGGGCACTACCCCTCAGCTCTTCAGCTCAAGGTTAGCGCACTACCATTTGAGCCACAGCACCACTTCAGGCTTTTTCCGCTTATGTGGTGCTGAGGAATGGAATCCAAGGCCTCATGCTTGGAAGCAAGCACTCTATCACTGAGCCACTTTCTCAGCCTAGTATTTTCATAATAAAAATACACATAAAAAGAAAATTCCTTATTATTGGATGTTAAAATTCTAAATGGACTGCTTATCAAGAATGAGTCTCAATAGCCACATGAAATATTTTGTGCTAAATTCAAGTGATAATTTAAATTAAAGCCTATAGAATGCCAGGAATGCAGTGATTATAAGGATATTGATGGCATGGAAGAAAAGAAACATCTGACATTGACAACTTAAAATACTCCTTCAGAAACTCCAGCAGCATAATCCATTCAGTTATAGAAGATTGTTGAGACTGTTAAATCATATATATTTTTTTTTTATATTGCTCAGTTTTTTTTGTTTTTCATTGAAAAGCTACTATACAGAGGGTTACAGTTACATGAGTGAGGTTATGAGTACACTTCCTCTTGAACATTGTTACCCCCTCCATTGTTTTCCCCCTACCATCCCCTCCCTCCCTCCCTTCCCCGAGGTTCTTTTTTTTTTTTTTTTTTTTTGATTGTGATTAAATGATTACATAATTTCAAAGTCACAAGTTCATTCTAACTTCCCTGGAGCAAATTGTCTACCACAGTCTGTAATATATAACAGTGTTCACATGTTATATACCATATTTGTGATCAGCAGCATGAGGATATTTAGTAGTGGTTCAACCAGATGAGCGGGAGTTCTTTGTTTCTTAAGTCCTGTTAGTTTTGTCGTATCACCTAACCTTTTGGATTTAGCATCCACTTATGAGGGAGACCATGTACCGTTTGTCTCTTCGTTCTTGGCTTACCTCGCTCAACATGATTCCTTCTAGCTCCATCCATTTCCCTGCAAATGCCATTATTTTGTCATTTCTAATGGCTGCATAATATTCCATTGTATATAGATACCACAATTTTTGGATCCATTCATCTGTGGTGGGGCACCTAGGTTGTTTCCATATCCTAGCTATTGCGAACAGTGCTGCAATAAACATGGAGGTGCACGTGTCCTTGTATATTGGTTCCTGTTGTTCAGGGTAGATGCCTAGAAGTGGTATGACTGGGTCGTAAGGGAGGTCAATCTTTAGCTTTCTAAGGACCCTCCAGACTGCTTTCCAAAGTGGTTGTATAAGTGTACATTCCCACCAGCAGTGTAATAGGGTTCCTCTTTCTCCACATCCCCTCCAGCATTTGTCGTTGGCTGATTTGTGGATGTGGGACATTCTGACTGGGGTAAGGTGGTATCTCAGGGTTGTCTTTATTTGCATTTCCTTCACCACCAGGGATGATGAACATTTCCTCATGTGTTTCTTTGCCATTTTTATTTCTTCATTTGAGAAGTCCCTCTTTAGTTCCCTTGCCCATTTAGTAATTGGTTTGTTAGGTTTGGGAGGGATTAGTTTCTTGAGTTCCCTGTATATACAGGATGTTAACCCCTTGTCTGATATATTGCTGGTAAATATTTTTTCCCAATTAGTTGGTTGTCTTTCTAGCTTAGTTGCGATAGATTTAGCTGTGCAGAAGCTTTTTATTTTAAGGTAGTCCCATTTGTCGAGTCTCTCTCCAACTTGTTGTGACCCTGGGACTCTGTTCAGGAAGTTCCTTCCTGTGCCTATTAGTTCAAGTGTCTCTCCTACTCTGTCCTGCAGTAGTTTCAGAGATTCAGGTTTAATGTTAAGGTCTTTAATCCATTTTGAGTTGATGTTGGTGCATGGTGATAGGCTGGGGTCCACTTTTAGTTTTCTGCATGTGGCTGCCCAGTTTTCCCAGCACCAGCGGTTGAAGAGGCTGTGTTTCTTCCATTGTATGTCTTTGGCTCCTTTGTCGAATATCAGCTGGCTGTAGGCCTGTGGATTTATATCTGGATCTTCTATTCTGTTCCATTGGTCTTCGGGTCTGTTTTTGTGCCAGTACCATGCTGTCTTTGTGATTATGGCTCTGTAGTAGAGTTTGAAGTTCGGCATGGATAGCCCTCCCATATTGTCTTTATCCCCTAGAATTGTTTTGGCTATTCTAGGTCTTTTGTTGTTCCATATAAATTTTTGGACTGTTTTCTGTATTTCAGTGATGTACGTCATTGGGATTTTAATAGGAATTGCATTGAATTTGTATATTAGTTTTGGAAGTATCACCATCTTTACTATATTAAGTCGGCCTATCCAGGAGCATGGGAGGTCTTTCCATTTCCTAGTGTCTTCTGCAATTTCTTTCTTTAACTTTTTATAGTTCTCATTAAATAGTTCTTTTACATCTTTGGTTAGGTTAATTCCTAAATATTTTATTTTTTGGGAGGTTATTGTGAATGGGGTTGCTCCCTTTATTTCCCTCTCTTCCTGTGCGTTATCAGTGTATAGGAAGGCAACTGATTTTTGTGGGTTTATTTTGTATCCTGCTATTTTGCCGAAGTGACTTATGATTTCTAAAAGTTTGGGGATGGAGTTTTTGGGATCGTGGAGGTATAGTATCATGTCGTCTGCAAAAAGGGATAGTTTCACTTCTTCTTTCCCTATGCGGATCCCTTTAATGTCTTTTTCTTGCCTTATTGCCCTGGCTAAGGGTTCTAGGACTATGTTGAAGAGGAGTGGAGACAGTGGACATCCTTGCCTTGTTCCTGTTTTTAGGAGGATTGGTTGTAGCTTTTCCCCATTAAGTATAATATTGGCTATTGGTCTGTCATAAATGGCTTTTATTGTTTTTAGAAATGTTCCTTCTATTCCTATTTTCTCCAGAGCTTTTAGCATGAATGAATGTTGAATTTTATCAAAGGCCTTTTCTGCATCTGTGGCGATAATCATGTGATTCTTGACCTTGGCTCTGTTGATATGCTGGATTACATTTATTGACTTACGTATGTTAAACCATCCCTGTGTCTCTGGGATGAAGCCTACCTGATCATAGTGTATTATTTTTTTTATGTGTTTCTGGATTCTGTTAGCTAGAATCTTGTTACGGATCTTTGCATCTGTATTCATCAAGGAGATTGGCCTGTAATTCTCCTTTTTGGTTGGGTCTTTGCCTGGTTTGGGGATGAGTGTGATATTGGCTTCGTAGAATGAGTTTGGGATAGCTCCCTCCTTCTCTGTTTCTCTGAAGAGCTTGAGGAGTATGGGTATTAGTTCTTCTTTAAAGGTCTTATAGAATTCTGCTGTGAATCCATCTGGTCCTGGGCTTTTTTTTGTTGGAAGACTTTTGATAGCTTCCTGTATCTCATTATAGGATATTGGCTTATTTAATTGGTTAACTTCTTCTTTGCTCAGTTTAGGTAACTTGTATTTCTCTAAAAATGCATCCATTTCCACCAGATTTTCTTCCTTTAGAGAGTATAGCTTTTGAAAGTAGTCTGTTAGAATTGTTTGGATATCTTGGGTACGTGTTGTGATGTTTCCCGTGGCATCCCTAATCCTATTAATATGGGTTTCCTCTCTTCTTTTTTTAATTAATCTTGCCAACGGGCCATCAATTTTGTTTATTTTTTCAAAGAACCAGCTTTTTGTTTGGTATATTTTGGTTATGGTTTTCTGATTTTCTAATTGGTTAATCTCTGCTCTCAATTTGGTTATCTGGCTTCGTCTAGTAGCTTTAGGTCCCATTTTTTCTTGTTTTTCTAGCTGTTTTAGTTGCAACATGAGATTATTTACTTGGTCTGTCTCCATTCTCTTGATGTGGGCACTGAGGGCAATAAATTTGCCCCTCAGGACTGCTTTTGCTGTGTCCCACAAGTTTCTTTGTGAGGTGTTTTCATTTTCATTGAGTTCTAGGAAATGCTTTATTTCTTCTCTGATCTCTTCTGTTACCCAGGCCTTGTTAAGGAGTGTGCTGTTCAATTTCCATGTATTAGAGAAATTTCTGCGGTATGCTTTGTTATTGAGAGCTAGCTTGATTCCACTGTGGTCAGATAGGATACAGGGGATTATGTCGATCCCTTTGTATTTGCTTAAGTTCCTTGAATGAACTATGATATGGTCTATTTTGGAGAAAGTTCCATGAGCTGCTGAGAAGAATGTGTACTGTGTTGTTTTAGGGTGAAATACTCGGTAGATGTCAGTTAATTCCGCTTGAAGTATGGCCTCACTTAATTCGGTAGCTTCTTTGCCAATCCTCTGGTTGGTAGACCTGTCCTTTGGTGAGAGTGGCGTGTTAAAGTCTCCTAGTATTATCGTATTGGGATCTATTTTATTCTGTAAGTTTGAGAGCATTTGTTTAACATATCTGGGTGCACCGATATTTGGGGCATATAAGTTGATGATGGTTATATCCTCCTCTTGGATTGTTCCCTTTATTAATATGTAGTGTCCGTCCTTGTCTTTCTGTACTGATTTTAATGAAAAGTTTATTTTGTCAGATATCAGGATAGCTACACCTGCTTTCTTATTGGGGGAATTTGATTGGTAGATCCTTTTCCACCCCTTCACTCTGAGTTTGTTTGTATGTTTGGCTGAGAGGTGGGTCTCCTGAAGGCAACAGATGGATGGGTCTTGTTTTCTGATCCAGTCCTCAGTTCGTTTTCTTTTAATTGGCGAATTCAGCCCATTTATATTAAGAGAAAGTATAGAGAGATGCATTGTTGTCCCTGCCATTCCGTTTTCCTAAGTTTTTCTTCTTTCCTTTCCTCCTGTGCTTGCTCAGTTAGACTTTGAGTAATGCCTGTTTGGGGCAGGTCCCAGTTCCTGGTTGCTTTCTTCAGGTTGTGTCCCCCCTCTTAGAATTCTTTGTAATGCTGGCTTAATGTTTATGTATTCATTTAGTTTTTCTTTGCTATTAAAAGTTTTCAGTTCTCCATCGAATGTGAATGCTAGCTTTGCCGGGTATATCAGTCTGGGTTGGCAGTTATTGGCTCTCAGGGCTCGTATGGTGCTTTCCCAGGCTTTTCTTGCATTCATTGTTTGTGTGGAGAGATCTGCAGTGATTCTAATTTTTTTCCCGTTGTAGTATAGCTCCTTCTTCATTTTTGCTGCATGCAGGATTGTTTCCTTATTATTCAGATCCATCATTGTTACTATTATGTGCCTAGAAGTGTTTCTCCTGGGATCTTGCTTGTTGGGTGTTCGATAAGCTTTTGTGATGTAGTTAAGATGGTCGTTTTTGAGGTGGGGAAAATTTTCATTGACTATCTTGTTAAATAGGTGTTGCATTCCCTTGCTCTGGAATTCCTCACCTTCGTCCACTCCGATAATGCGAAGGTTAAATTTTTTAGCATTATCTGCTTGCTCTTGAATTTCCCTTTGGTTTAATTTGAGTGATTTTTCCATATCTGTCACTTTTTGGTCCAGTTGGTGTATTCTGTCTTCTGTATCTGACACTCTACCTTCCATTTCATTCACTCTGTTGACCGTGGCTTCTATTGTGGTTTGCATGGTGGAAATGGATCCCTTTATGGATTCAATGTTGGTTCTCAGAGTACTGATCTCACCTCTCAATGAGGTGAGATCAGTATGCATTACCTCTAATTTGGCGTTTATCTCACTTCTTACTGAGGTTTGTGCAGCTTCTATTTTTGCATCCAATTTTTGTTTGATATCCTGTATATCTTTTGATAGTTCATCCTTGTGCTCTTTCAATTTCTGATCCATTTCTCGCTTTATTTCTTGAGTCATTGCCTCCAGCAACCCTTGGATGTAGTTTTTGTCTTCCATTCCTGCTTTGCTCCCACTGGGGCTCTCCCCTGTGTGGCTGCTGGCTTTTGAGGTGAGCTTGCTGTCCTGGGTAGTGGTAAACCTTGTGATTTTTCTCTGTGATTTTCGCATGGGGGTTCAGGAGACTGCTCTTCAATCTTGTTTTGGTGTGTCTGTCTTTGCTTGGTTGCTGATTCTGTATTGGTAGAGAGAGTCTGTGCCTGATCTGGATTCTGTTGGGAGCCTATTTCCAGCTGCTATTCACTTAGGATTCTCAGCTCTCTGCTGTAGCAATTCCCGCCTTTGGAAGGGTTGAGCAGCCTAGACTGCTTGTGTTTGCTCCTGCGGGTGCTCTTGGGAAGATCAGATGCTCTGGATGCACTCTCCCAAATACTGGAGTCTGCTATGGGCTCCTGATGTGTTTTTGTTTGTTTGTTTTGGGCTGGTTGTGGGCTTGAACTCTAGGTTTGGGTGCTGTCCCTCAGCTCTTCAGCTCAGGGCTGGCACCCTACCATTTGAGCCACAGCCCCACTTCTGACCCTTTTTGCTTTGTTCAGGCGCCGGTCCCCTGGCCTGGTTCCGGCCCCAGCCTGGAGCGCGCTCGTTAGGCCTGTGCTAATGTGTATACCACCTTGGTTATGCAGCCTGGAGGACACAGTTCAAATTTCTTCTACTGTTGGTAGTCTTGACCCAGGGGCACTGTTCCTGGCTTGAGCATTTAAGCTCCCTTCCAGGGGCGCTCTTGCTCTGGCCTGGCCAGCAGAGTGTGCTCCACCGGCTGGTGGAGCTCTCGAACAGTTCCCAGTTTTAGTGGGTCCTGTGGTCCGGGTGTTGGGGTAGGGAGTCTAGGTCAGGGTCTGGGGATTCCCTCCAGCTCTGGTCTCCCTTGATGGATTCCCTGTCCCCTGATGGGTACTCACCCTGTAGGTCGTCAGTTGTTGTTGCAGTCCGTCAGTTGTTGTTGCAGTCTGAGTTCAGTTGGGGTGGTTGCGGGCTGGGTTGGGCAGCCCCCCGCCGGGTCGTTGCGATCGCGATTGGGCGGGTGGTCTGCGGACAGGTCCCTTTGTGGCGCTGCTGGTGCCGGGCGGCTTTGGCGGGATGGAGCCTCTCCGCTCCGGTGGAGAGTGATGGGTGGGGTGGGATCCTCCTGGAGACTCCCGGCTGGTAGGTTTCTCTGTTCCTGGAGATCCGCTGTTCTGCAATCCGGTACCTGGTGATCTGCAAGCAGCCCCCTGTGTCTCTGTGGCTCCGGCAGCCCCCGCCGGGCCGGCTGGCCGGCGGCTTGGCGCACTACCACGCGCGCGGCCAGTAAAGGTTGGGGGAGGGGTCTTCGCTCTTCTCTGTTCTGAAATTCTTCTTTTCCTCTCTTTCTTTTTTTTGTTATTTTCCACCTCTGGTTTTTCTCTGAGTGTTCGTCTTTTTGTTGTTGTCGGTCTCTTGGGGAGATTAAAGGTTGGAACTCAAACTCTCTTTTTGGTTGGAGAGAGCTGTGGCGTTTCCCTACTGCCCCGTCGCCATCTTGGTCCCCCCGATATTGTTAAATCATATTTTAAATGAGAAATCTCTAAGGAAATCTCTGTACCCAAGCACTGTTTTCTTCAAAAGATAAAGAAAATGGTGAATCTCTAGTATGCCAGAAAGAAGGAGGAGGAGGGGGAAGAGGAGGAGAGGAGAAGGACGAAGAAAGAGAAGACTCATAGCCAATGTTAGAACTGAAGGTAGGAAGTAAATTGAATAAATGATGATGACCTTGTTTATTTTGAAAATCCTGGTTTTTGTCACAAATAGTTTTTAGAACTAAAAGCTATTAAAGGATCACAGTGTACAAAGTTGTGTGCACAAATATAACCTCTGTTGCTCTAAGTAAGCAGTGAACAGATGCAATTGGAAATTGGAAACATTAATGATGTAAATTAGCACCAGGCAGAGTGACCTTGGAAACAAATGAAATTCCATCCAGCCCCTGATTATGTTTTGTTATTTTTAACTTTCAGTATTTTGGGCAGTACTGAAATTTGAACTCTGGACTTCACTCTTGTTCAGCTGGTTCACACAACTGGCACTCTACCACTTGAGCCACACCTCCAGCCTGTGTTTATGCTGGTTAATTGGAAATGGTCCTTTTGGATTTCTTTGCTTTGTCTGGCTTTGAACTGCAATTCTCCATCTTAAACTTCTGAGTAGGGAGGATTATAGGCTGAGCTATGGGCACCATTTTGTTATTGATGGTATTATTTGTTTTTTTGTCTTTTGTTGCAATACTGAAACTTCACTGATCCCAGTTAGGTTTTCCCTTTACGGCTTGAGCCACATCTCCACGGCTGGATTCTTGGTGTGAATTGGAGATGAGTACCATGGACTTTTTTTTCTCTTATTGAGTATAGTTCTAGAGGCAGCAAAGAGGCTCAGAGACAAAGCCTCCTGACTGAGAAAACAAAACTCAATTCCTGGGACCGCTGGCCCCTACTTACACTATTAATAATGATGTTCGGCCCACACATTATTTTTTATTTTTATTATGAAGGTGATGTACAGAGGATTTAGTGTAGATAAGTCAGGTAATGAGTACATTTAAAAATATTGTTCTTATAAAGGTGATGTACAAAGGAGTTAGTTATGTAAGTCAGAAAAAGAGTGTATTTCTTTTTGGACAATGTCACCTCTTCCTTTGCTCTCCCAGTTTTTCCCTCCCATCTCCACCCATAAGCTGTATAAGTCCTTTTCAACATAGTGTCTAGTGAGTACCACAGTGGCATTTGTTGAATCTTTGTCCCGCCATTTCTGTGCCCCTCTCCCCCTCCCCCCCCCAGACAGATAAAAGAAAACAAAAAGAAAAAAATACTTGTTTGGCTCATGCATTATTAACCTCATAATAAAACCCCCTCCCTGTCCCAATAGTTTGAATTCTTTTTTATTTTACATAATATAAATGTATATATGTACATGTGTATGTATATATATATATGTGTATATATACACACACACACACACATATACATATATATGTATTTACAGGCAGTTACTCAAAAACCTGCAGACAATGTTTTTCCTCACACTGGCTTCAGTTCCAGCAGATTGCTCAGCTCCCAGACAGGGACCTGAGGGATTTCTTCCTTCAATCTCAATACCTCACTGAAGAAGACACCTCTCTGCAGGAAGTCTTAGAACAGCCTTTTCTACCCTAGCTTCTAATCTACTATTCTCAATAAATAATAGTATTTTTAAAAATACAGGAAGGGGCTGGAATGTAGCTCAGTGGCAAAATGCTTGCCTAGCAAGTGCAAAGTCCTGAATTCGATCCCCAGTACCAAAAAAAGAAAAGAAAAAAAAATAGTTGTAAGAAGGAAGAAATGTTAGTTCTGGATAGCTAGGTGTCCTTGCCTTGTGACTCCAGGCCAGTCCCTTGATTTATGACCACTCCAGCCCCTCTCGTCTCTGATTTGCAGTAACTCATGTGGCTGGTGCTGGATCAGAATTTGCTGAGGCTTTAACAGATTTGGGACTTGAACAGACACCCCAACCTGGTTCCCTCCCTGCCTCTGCCTGTGACTCATTTCACACATTATTATTTGTCCCCCCCCCCCATTAGCTGCTTTTATAGCAGTCCCCCATAGACAATGCCAGCATTCCCTCCGACCCACTGTTAGCCTGCATGCGATGATGGGTCTCTAAGCCGTGGCTGGTGGTGCTCCTCAGGTTTTCTCTCAGATAAACCAGTGCTGATGCTGAGCCATCTGTTTGTCTGTTCTCTGTGTCTTTTGACCCCAATGACCCTATCTCATAATTATTTCTTGTCTTGCGCTTGTGGTGCAGGCCTATTATCCTACTACTCAGAAGGCTGAGATCTGAGGATCACAGTTCAAAGTCAGCCTGGGCAGCAAAGCCCATGAGACTCATCTTCAACGAAGCACCAAAAAAGCTGGAAGTGGAACTATGGCTTAAGGGGGAGAACACTAGCCGTGAGCAAAAGTGCTCAGGGACTGGCCATTCCTTGAGTTCAAGCCTCAACCGGTATCAAAAAAAGAAGAAAAAAGCTCTACCATTTAATGCCATCACTAGGGTATGAAATTTCAACTTCTAATTTTTTTCTTTTTGGTCGGTCATAGGGCTTGAACTCTGAGCCTGGGCGCTGTCCCTCAGCTCTTCAGCTCAAGGTGAGCATTCTACCACTTGAACCACAAACCACTTCTGGTTTTCTAGTGGTTTATTGGAGATAGTCTCATGGGCTTTCCTGCCTGGGCTGGCTTTGAACTGTGATCCTCAGATCTCAGCCTCCTGAGTAGCTAGGATTACAGGCATGAGCCACCGGCTCTCAGCCAACTCCTGGATTTTGAAAGGGGACTGAAATCAATTCAGCCTTGGCAGGCTGAAATCAATCTCATTATAAAAACACTAAGCTTATAATGTAGGCTCCAAGAAAGTGTATTTAACTAGGCTGGAACAATTGAAAATATGTCTTTCATTTATTCATTCATTCATTTGAGTAAAAATCTCGAATAGCTGCAGGTGCTAGGTGCAGGTAGTAACAGCAAAACAAGATGTGTTCCCTGCTGTCTGTTCTCATACAGATAACATTCTACTGCAGGAAAGGTAAGGTTTTTATTAAAAAAACAAAACCAAAAAAAAAAATCCAACCACAAAACAAATCAGAGCAAGCAAGCCAGGTGCTGGTGGCTCACGCCTGTGATCCTAGCTACTCAAGAGGCTGAGATCTGAGGACCATGGTTGGAAGGCAGCCTGAGCAGGAAAATCCATGAGACTTTTATCTCCAATAAACCCCCCAAACCGGAAGTGAAGCTGTGGCTCAAGTGTTGGAGCGCTGGCTTTGAGCAAAAGAGTTCAGAGACAGCGCCCAGGCCCCGAGTTCAAGCCCCACGACCAACACCAAAAAAGGTTAAAACCAGCCCAAACCTACGTCCCTTCCAAAGGACACTGTGTCACTGTCAACATCGCCTGGAAATCCAGAGGGGGAAGAATCGTGCGACACGCTGCGGACAGACACCCCCCTTTCAAGGACTAACCACGTTCACGACTCAGAGAACTTCCTACATTCCCTTTTCTATCTTCCCTGCCCTCTGCCTTTCACCCTAGTGCATCAACGGAAACCACCACAGGAAGGGGGCATGTCTCGCGAGATTTGGCTACGGGATTTGGCATTGGGGGAGAAGAGTGCATCAACAGCGTGGAAACCTCCATAGGAAGGGGGCATGTCTCGCGAGATTTGGCTACGGGATTTGGCAGGTTGGGGGGGGGGGAGCAGCGGCGCATGCGTACTGGCCTCACGCCCTCAGGCCGCACGCGGGAAGGTTAGCTGCAGCGAGACAGGGCGCAGTAGTGGCGGTGTCTGGTTTGCTCCCCTCCTCTCCGGCTCCTCGGGCCGTGTGTTGCCTCGTGCGGGTCGCCTCGGCGAAGTCAGCCGGCTTGCTGGCTTCACGACGGCACACAGGGAAACCCCATCTTGCTCCTCCACGAGTTGGAAGAGCGCCGAAGGGGTGCGCCCCGTGCCGGCCCTGAGCTCTTCCGCCCGCCTCTGTCCTTCGAGCCACGGTGCCCCTCATCCGAGTGGCCCTCACCCGGCCCCTCCCGCAGACCCCCGGCTTCCGGGCGAGCTCGCGCTCCGAAGTCAGCTTCGTCTATGGGGTCCCCCTCCTTGGAGGTGGACAAGATGGCCGGAGGACGCCGGGTGGGGGTGGGGCTGGGGGAGCTTCCGGTCGCTGCGCCCCGCCCCCTCCCGCCGCCCGCGTGGAGCCCGGGCCGCAGCAGTGGCGCTACTGCCACGAAAGTGACTGGCAGTGACTCTGTGGTGCAGCTTGGTCTGTCGGCCCCTGCACAGCCATCCCGGGGCTGCACTCATCCGCTCCTCGCTCTCTGCTGCGCGGGCCAACCACGTCTAACTGGCCTGCAGGTGAGGAACAGGGAGCAGGGGAGGGGTCGGTGGAGGGTCGAGGGTTAGAGATGGGTAAGGGGTGAAGGGGTGTGTGATTGAGGAGGGATGCGTTAGGAGAGTGGTGAGGGAGTCACAGATGGAGCTGGTTGATGATGGCAGGAGCAAGGATGGAGATGCTTGGCTTGGAAGCTGCAAGATTTCAAGGTGCTGCTGGACCCTAGGATGCTCCTCCATTCCAAGGACTTAAAAAGCCTTCCCCTCCCCCCAAGAATATAGACCAAGTCGATCTTCATTATTTTATGTGCAGTGTGAGAGTCATGTGATTCATCACATGAGCAAATCTACATACTGCAAATCTACATACTGCAATTATGTAATTATGAAAGGTATTTGAGTGTGCTCTCTTTTGGGGGGGTCATCTTTACTAAGGGTCTGTCAATTTTGTTAATTTTTCCAAAGAGTCAACTCTTTGTTGATTCTTTCTGTACTTCTTTTTTGGTTTCTAATTCATTTATTTTTATTTAATTTTGATTATTTGTTTCTGTCAAGGGCTTGAGGTTTGACTTGTTGCTCTTTTTCAAGTTGCTTAAAGTGGAACATTAAATTGTCGAGATTTCTTCAATTTGTTGATGTAGGCATTCAGAGCCTACATGTTGCTATGAGTATTGCCTTTCCTGTGTCCCAGAGAAGCTAGTATTTGGTGTTTGTTGTTGTTAAATTCCATAAATGTTTGAATTTCCATCCTTATCTCTTCAATGACCCATTAGTCATTCAACAATGTGTTGTTCAGTCTCCATGAGTAAGAGGATTTTTCTATGATGGCTTTTTGTGTTGAGCTGTAATTTTATTCAGTCATGGTCTGACAGAATGCAAAGCATAATTTCAATTTTGAATTTGCACAGATTTGCTTTGTGGCCAAAAATAGGATCTATTTTGGAAGAATGTTCTATGTGCTGATGAGAAGAATGTATATTCTGATGCTGCTGGGTGAAATATTCTGTAGATGTCTAAGTCTATTTGGTTAATTCACTTATTTACTTCTGAGGTTTGTCTGTTGAGTTTTTGCCTGGTTGGTGTATGCAGAGGCAATAGTAATGTGTTAAAGTCACCAACAATCAATGTGTTTTTAGATTAAGTAGTATTTGTTTGATGAAGTTGGGTACTCTGGCATCTGGTGTATCGATATTTAGATTTGTAGTATCTTCCTGTAGCAGAAGTGGCACTGTGGCTCGAGCTGAAGAGCTAAGGGACCGCTCCCAAGGCCAGAGTTCAAGCCCCACGATCAACAAAAAACAACAAGTCAAGTCCAACTAGAGATCTTCCTATAGCAGAGATCCTCTTATTAGTATGTATTGTCCTTCCTTGTGTCTTCCTACTAATTTCAATTTGTTGTCTGTTTTATCTGATATTAGCAACTCTGGCCCATTTATGGGGCCATTTGCCTGACAGATTTTATTGAGTCTTTCAGTTTCAGAATATGTTTGTTTTTGTGGGCAAGATGTGTCTCTTGACAACAAATGAATGGATCTTGGCTTTTTGTTGTTGTTGTTGTTGTTGTTGTTTTTGGTCATGGGGCCTGAACTTGGGGCCTGGTCACTGTCCCTCAGCTCTTCAGCTCAAGCACTCCACCACTTGAGCCACAGTGCCACTTCTAGCTTTTTCTGCTTATGTGGTGCTGAGGAATCGAACCCAGGGCCTCATGCATGCAAGGCAAGCAGTCTACCACTGAGCCACCTTCCCAACCCAGATCTTGCTTTTTGATCAATCTATTTCATTTAAATGGAGAGTGAAGTCCATGAATTATTGCAAGTAAGGAAGTGTTTGGTAGTCTCTACCATTTTATCCACCTTCTTAGGGGCTGTGACCCTATATTTATCTGGTTCTCTGGTAAGGGGCCCTTTCTCTGCCAGTACTATGATCTTGTTGGTTTTCTATATGTAGTACATTTTAAAGCGTCTTCTGTAATGCTGGTTTGGTGGAGATAAGTTGTTTCAAATTTGTTGTGGAAAGTTTCTATGTGTCCCTTGGTTATGAAGATGTGCTTTGTAGGGTATAGTATTTTTGCTTAGTAGTTGTTTGCTTTTAAGGAGTGGCATGCCTCATTCTAGGCTTTCCTTGCTTTCATGGTCTTGGCTGAGAATCCTGTAGTTATTCTGATTGGTTTCCTTTATAGATAATTAACTTTTATCCCCCATGGCTTTAAGGATGCTTTACTTGGTCTCTATTGATCCTATGAGGCTAACTGTGTCAGTGGGATGTTCTTTTTTGGTCTGGTCTGTTTGGGGTTCTAAAGGATCCTGTGTCCTAATGAACCTATCCTTTTGGACATTCAGGAAGTTCCCTGCTAGAATTCTGTTAAAATGTTTCCTAAACCTTTAGCTTCCTTCTCTTGACCTACCTTACTACCCATTAGGGTCCTGAAACTCCTGTAAGAATGCTTCTGGTTTCTTGGGCATGTTATGAATAATTGTCTCTTCTTTCTCTATACTATTTAGTCTATCTTCTATTCCAGAGACTCTGTCTCTGTGTTGTCAAAACTTTCTACTTGATATTTTATTTCCCTGCCTTCTAGTTGATCATTTCTTATGGCTTCAATCTCTTCATTGAAGCTGTTTTAGGTCTTGTATGTACTTTTTGTATAGACTTCTTTACCTCCTTGATTTTTCAATGTCCTTCTCTTATATCCTTTGGCTGAGTGACTTTATTCATGGGACTCCCTTTCCTTCTGTTGGAGTTCATTTAGATTTCTGTTGTGGATTCCATTAATTCCTCTAATAATAATCTTTGCTTAGTCTCATCATGCTCACATAGCTTTGTACAGGTTTTCTGTCCTTTCATACAACATTTAGCAGCAGTGTTTTTAAAGCATTTTGAGAACTGTTTTCTAGAAATGCCATTGATTGCTCTATTGCCTGGTTATTTTATGTGAGAGTTAAAGTTCCTTGGCTTGCATTTTAATTCTGTTTCTGAGGTATGTTCTTCCATTTGGAAACAAAAGCAAATCCAAATAATAACAGAAGACAATTTAAAATAAAAAACCAACCCAGAGCCGTATAATTAGTTTTTAAATTAGGATTTAAATGCATAGATAAGTATTCCCCTATCTAAATATTCCCTCCCTTTTGTTTGGAAAGGGGTATTATGGTCCAGGAAAGGAGATTATATATAGTTGTAGCCAGTGTACAAATCTGTTGTTCCAGATAAAACAATACTAACCCAAAAGATAATAGGATGAGCCAAA
Source organism: Dipodomys spectabilis (assembly GCF_019054845.1). NCBI lineage: Eukaryota > Metazoa > Chordata > Mammalia > Rodentia > Heteromyidae > Dipodomys > Dipodomys spectabilis. The sequence goes on from NW_024870779.1 coordinate 4,949,403, forward strand.
TAGAGTCAAAATGGAAACAAATATAATCTCATAGATAAATAATTATAGATAACTGAACTAAAGAAAAGGAATAAGAAAAGAAGGAAAACACATTAAAGTGAAATTAAAAGAAAGAGATAAGGGCTGGGAAGTTGGCTCAGTGGTAGAGTGCTTGCCTCACATGCATGAGGCCCTGGGTTCAATTCCTCAGCACCACATAAGCAGACAAAAAGCCGTAAGTGGTGCTGTGGCTCAAGTGATAGGGCGCTAACCTTGAGCTGAAGAGCTGAGGGACAGCGTCCAGGCCCAGAGTTCAGGCTCCACGACGGGACCAAAAAAAAAAAAAAGAATAGAAGAATAAAGAAAAGGAGAGGAAGAGAAGGAAGAAAACTAAGACCTAAAATAAAAAAAAACAAACATAATATATATATATAATAATAATAGAATAACATAGAAACTAAAGAAATAGGAAATTGAGCAATCAGAAATGTAGCCAAAATTTAGTATGCACACATACTAGTAAGAGGCCTAGTAATCAGCATAGACTGTATATCTAAAACTAAATGGAACAAAAAAATTGGGGGGCCAGGCACTGGTGGCCCCGCCTATAATCCTAGCTACTCAGGAGGCTGAGATCTGAGGATCACAGTTCAAACCAGCCTGGGCAGTAAAGTCTGTGAGACTTATCTCTAATTAACAGCCAGAAAACTGGATGTGGCACTGTGGCTCGAGTAGTAGAGCACTTGCCTTGAGCTGAAGAGCTCAGGGACAACGCCTAGGCTCAGAGTTCAAGTCCTATGACCAATGAAAAAAATTGGAGGAACCCTGTGTCTCTGGATGTTTGCTATGCAGTTTGTCAGCGGAATCTCTGACTCTCTTGCTGTGGTCAGCTGTCTTTGGCTGTGGCCAAAGTCTGGGAGGCGGGGGGGGGGGGGGGGGGGGGGGGGGGGGGGGGGGGGGGGCGGGGAAGGCTATGTGTAGGGGGAGATTGGAGTTCCTTATTTCACAAATCAGTAGTGTATGTAGGTTGGGATACTCATTGTTTAATGTGTATGGGTTTGAGGCGTGATGGATTCAGAAACTTATTAATATGGGGATGTGACTGTTATCTAGATTCTCCCACTCAGATGAATTCTTTAGTTGGTTTGGTTGAATGGGCCAGATTAAAGTCTTGGCCTACAATCATGGAGTCTCAGGCTGCAGTTGGAGGAGGGAGTTGCATTGCATGCTAGAATAAGTAAGACTTGGCTGTTACCTGCGGCTAGCATCTCTGAAGCCAGCTTGGCTGTGGGCAGTACTGTGTTGTATTTGGAATCAGTGGCCTTCCCCAAGAGGCTAGCTTCTGAGACCGTCCTCCTAGCCCAGCTTGAATTTTCAGTGAAATTTTAGGGACATCTGTTCTGAAATTCCAAGGTGCTTGGCTGGCTGCAAGCTGAGCTCCACTATGTCTGGAGTGCTTCTTCTGAGAGAGCTCAGTTGGTTCTCTGTTATCTTCTCTGTTATCCCTGACACTTTTAATTAGAGTGTTTTAGAGATTTGTCTATGTGCTGCCTGTATCAAATATTGAAGCTTTTCCCAGTGAGCATGTCCACATTCAAAGTGCTTGTCCAATCTTGAGTGAAGTATTTGTCTTCATTTGCTGCTTGTTAAAAGTAATGTCACTATAAACATTGACACTTTCTGTATGTGTGAATCTGTGCTTTCATCTTGGATGAGTCTTGAGTTTTCTGGTTACATGAAAAACATTTCTTTATCTTAAAAGATTGTGTCCATTTTTATTTCTACCAATAACAGATTTCCCCCAAAGCAAGCACTCCTGGGAGCTATCATTAATGGGTCAAGTTAACAGTTTAAAAGCTGTTTTTATGATTTACCTTCTCAGAGCATCACCTCTGCCTGAATTTAGTACTTAAATACTTATCAATGTGGTGGAATAAATCAAAGTGGAATTGAAAAAGAATGCTCAAATAACAGAAAGGGGAACTATTAATTGGAGTCATAAGGGAGAAAAAGGAAAAAATTGTAACTTCAGGCAAATTGTAATAAATCTGAATGGTCTAGAGATCATGAAAAACAATTCTAAGGAAAATGGACTTCAAAGCCTGATACAGCTATATGATTTTACTTCATTTTTGTTTTGAAGCAGCTCATCTGTCCCTTCACAACAAAAGAATGTATCTTGATAAATGAGATAGTTGATTTCATTGCGTGCACATTGCTGTGTCCAGTCTCTGAGCTGGATGGCAGAAGCTCCTTCACCCCTCAGCTCTGTCATCTTGCTGGCAATGTTGGTGGTGCCCTTTTGTGCATTTAAGACTCACAATGAGAAAAAATAAAAAGAGAGGTAAAAATCAAATGCAAGAAAAATGTAAGCTCAGTGAACAGGTGGACAGGGCTATTGCAGAGAGCAACTGGTTTATGGCAACTTTTTAAATAAGAGGAGGATTACATTCTAAAATAATATTAAAACAGATAATATCGAAACCATTTCAAGCAGTAGCATTGCTAGTTATTACATAGTTGAGTATGACACACTGTGCATAATGGTGTGCTCTGTGGTTTTTGACAGTGGCGCAGTAAGTTTTCACAACAGAGTGCTCACGCATGTGCATTGTGCATCACGCTGACCTTGCCAGGTTCACACTGTCACTGGGTGATGTGGCATTCCCAGTTCCATTGCTGTCATCTATGGAGTCTGCTGTTCAGCAGGACATTACTAGGGGCAGGGTTAATTACTAGGGGCAGGAAAATTAAAACTAAAATATAAAGGGAAAATTTTACTGTGTACATGTTAAACTCAAAGTGTCCCTGTTACATCAGATACAGGCTGCCCAGAAATTGGTACAAACACATGTAAATAAACACAGGAAGTGTGGCTGAGCAAGGGCACATTGTTTGCACAAATCACAACCTGCCCAACTGGTTAATGACAAATCTGTTCAGCTGATGGCCATTGTCAGTGTTCCATTTGCTACACTATTGTGTAGAATGATACTACTTTGAGTAACTTGGTCCCTAATGATAAATGAGATATCATGGTATTATTCTTTAGACTTACATACAAACTTACAAAAGTGTTAGAATAAAAAGCAAAAGAAGGAAAAAAATGCATCTAGTCTGTAAAAGAAAAGGGAGACTTTTTATATACCAACATAAGGAAAGACCTCTGAATGCTCAAGTTGCTGTGGGTGAACCAGAGAGCTCATCATCCATTGTTTGATAACTTATGTATTCAGCGTGTATCCACAGGAATGCATGGCAGGGTTCCTGTTTGAATGACAAAGGTGAAGGTTAAGGTGTATCATTGATAGTACATGAAGACTGATGAATGCTTTGAAAATACTCAAACTCATGTCTGCACTCAACATAGAAACTTGAAGAAAAGCTATAAAATTCATAGTGAGACGTGTAAAATATCAACACCTCCATGAATAACATTTGACTCTGAGTAGAGAAATAGTGTGAAACTGAAAAAAGTAATGTTTGTCTTCAAATGAGAGAATGAACATTTTATAGCATTGAATCATTATCTATTATAGAAATATTTTCAAAGCAAAAAATACAAAGATACATCTCAACCTGATGAATGATGGTGAAGAAATACAAATAGAGCTCTAATGTTCACTATGCAAACCCAAGACAACAATAAGAGTAAAAATATAATGTCTGCTAAATATTTTATGTAGTATCTTAAAAGTACTCCTATTTGATTGCCTTGTAGTAGTAAATTTAGATGAATCTACACATAATCTCTTAAGACACAAAGGATAATTTCAGCAATTCTGAGAGACTCTGAAACTAGAAAGGCCAAACCATGTTTCTGTTGTAATAAACACACTAAGAAAACAAGTGACAAGAACAACAAAATTCTATAGAAATACAGAGAAAATCTTCACTAGCTATAAATACACTTAGAGCTCAAAAAATTCAACCTCCCCAAAATAAACCCTCAAAAACTCAACCACCCAATCAATGAATGGGCTAAAGATTTACAGAGAGACTTCTCAGAAGAATAATTAAGGATGGCCAATAGACACTTGAAAAAGTGTTCAACATCTCTGGCCATAAAAGAAATGCAAATCAAAACAACATTGAGATTCTATCTCTCCCCAGTTAGAATGGCCATGATCAGGAAAGTTGACAAAACCAGATACTGGTGGGGATGTGCCAAAAGGGACCTACTCTGTGGGTGGGAGTGTAAACTAGTTCAACCACTCTGGAAAGCAGCATGGAGGAACCATACATTTTTTATGCTAACCTTGAAAATTTCCCATGAATTGAAATTCTCTTCCTCTCTTGCATGTCTGTGCTCTTCATTCCAATAACAAATAACTCTGGTAAAAGAAAACTCAGAAGAGATGTCACCAGGTCAGCTTGAACAAAGGGACCTGATTGGAACAAGACACCATCTAATCCCTGTGTGTGTGTCTAGTGTCTAGGTAGGGCAGGGCCAGTCTACGGTCAGATGGGCGGGGGATGGGGACGCTCGAGAGGACATTGATGGAAAAAGCCCTCAGGAGGAGCAGTCCACATCCCCACGCGTTAGCGGCTCCCCATTGTGTCACGTTTTGGAGACACGGGGTCTGGAGCTGGAGGCCTCCCGCTTGTTAGGCCGTCTGGCTCTCTGTTTGCAAGTTGTCTGTACAATTCTTGGATAATGTTAGTTATTTTGTGTGGAAAAGTCAGGACGCACACCGTTACTCCCTGCGCCCACGCTTCGCCTCCTGCCCCTGAGATGGGGTCGGGCAGGCCGCGGGGCGGGGCGGCTGCGGTGAGGCTGCTTGGCTGAATGGAGCCCTCAGAGGCCGCAGCGGCAGGGCCTCTGCCCAGGGCCAGTGCAGTGCGGTGGAGCCTCCTTGGACCTGCGGTCCGGGCCGTCTCTGCCGCTTCCCCAGCCCTGCAGAGGACTGCATGGGTGCTTGCCAGCCCCTCGCTAGGTGACAGACAGTGCTGGAGAGCGGAGATGCCGGGTTCTTTTTTTTTGAGCGGGAGGGTCCAGTCGTGGGGCCTGAACTCTGGGCCTGGGCGCTGTCCCTCCGCTCTTCAGCTCAAGGCTAGCGCTCTACCACTTGAGCCACAGCGCCACTTCCGGCTTTTTTCTTTTTGCTTATGTGGTGCTGAAGATGCCGGGTTCTTGGGGTGCAGCCTCGACAGGCCCGGCCAGCGTGGGGGCCTCCGGGTAGAGTTCGCTGCAAACCCTTCTCTGCCTCAGCAGGGAAGGCCCGGTGTCCGCGCGTCTTGACATGGTTTGGGCAGGAGAGAGGTTGCTGGTCCTTATACCAGGGTAGGAAAGCTTGGCTTGGAATGACTCAGAGCCTCAGTTTCCGGTTTCCTCACCAAGCACAGGTTCTGCCTTTGCCACACCCTCCCTGCGGTCTTGTGCACAAACACCGCCCACCTGCCCAGGGAGTTGAGAAGGGGCTGGTCCAAGCCCTGGGCTTTGCAGTGCCATGTGGCTCTTTCGGGCTGTCCATCCCACTGCGACGCTTGTAGACCTCCACCAGGCCCACAGAGTCACGCACCATCTGTGTTCTGTCTTTGCAAACACAGAAACAGCTCCCTTTTAAGTTTTAAACAATCTGAAAGGAAGTAGAAGAGTTCAGTTGTGTTCCACCTGTGAATTTTATTGAGCTGTAAAATGATGATGTATTCACTTTTGGGTACATATGCAGTGTCTCAATTAAATTGTTTACCAGTATATGTTTCAAATCCCAGATCATTTGAGAACAATGTATTTTGAACATCACATGCCAAGAAAATCAAGCAATATGAAATGATTTTCTTGAAGTGTATATTGGCTTTTCTCTTGTCCAATTTCTCAATAGAGGCATATAGTATATATTGTATATACATATGTGTACATAATACATATAAATATATACATATGAGAAAGGAGACTATCATCATGCATGCATATCAATACTAAAAACAGGTGTGTGCGCTCATGTGTACCGTCAGAGGGTTGTATCTGGACTTTTCCATACGTGTAAGTCATGAAACTCTTCACCTCCCACCACCACACTCTCCCCCTTATCTGTCTTCTCAGAGCCTCCTGTTTCACTATCATGATCTTCTTTTATTTTGTTTTTCCATATGCGAAAGAAAATCTCTAGCATGTCCATGTGTGGACACTTAATACTCTGAGCTCTGGTTCTATCTATTTTCCAACAGACAAAACCATTTCCTTCTCCATGGCAGAGGAGAGCATCGTTTTCTTTATCCATCCACTGATGGCTGGCTAGCCGGAGTCCCCAGGTGGTTACTGTAAGTAGCTCAGTGCAGAATCTGAATAGTTGGTATTTCTGTGGCAAGCGGACTGTGATTCTTTGAGTATGTACATCCAGATGTGGGATGGCTGGGTCATAGGAGATTCCTTTTGTAACTTTTGGAGGAGCCTCTACACTGATTCCATTGAGACAGGATGGATTTGCTTCCCTGCCAGTGGTGAAGGAGACTCGTTTCCCTGCACACTCTCCAGCATTTGGTGTTAGCTGTTTTCCTGGTGACAGCCTGTCTGAGCAGAGGGATGGGAATCTCAGTGTTTTTCTGATTTACACTGTCTTAATGGCTAAGGGTGCTGAACACTTGTTCCCACATCTTTTGGCTGTTTGTACTTGGTTGTTTGGAAAGTTTGTTTAGTTCTATTGTACATTGTTTTCCTGTCCACACAATCATGCCTTCCACACAGCTCCACTGCTCCTTCTTTTATTGGGGTCTGTAAGTGCCTATTATATCAAGACTAGCTGTCCCTTTCCTGCTCTGCAGTCAGTTTCTGCTACTCATGGCCGGTCCCTGTTCTTTCCCAGTGACCCGCTGAAGTGCAGTGCTGGTGAAGACCACAGCCCTGGAGAGGCGAAGAAGCAGAAGATGCGCTGGGCAGTGAGGCCCAAGGCCTGTGCTGCATGGAGGGGTGCAGAGGCCTCTCCACGCCACCCCCACCCTCAGGGCTGCCATCCACGTACAAACGGAGGGGTGAGCAAAATCATCAGGCACATCAATCCCCCAGCCAGGGGAAGTTCAGACGAAGGAGATGATGGATAGGGTTAGTTCCTGCTGGACCCCAGCTTGGTCCCTCCAACTTGCAGGCAAGTTTCATTAAGCATCTTCAATTAAAAATAAAGAATCTTCATGGAATATAAAGGTAGATACATCTTCCATAATTAAAAAATGAGAAATATAAGCAAAGAAATCTTATATGAAGAGTAGTTTTTAATAATGGTACTGTGATATCTGATGGAAGGAAAAGAGTTTTGTATTGGTTAGAGTTCTTTACAAGAAGTGAATTGCATTCCTCCTCACAGTCAGTATGTTGATTACATTCCCCTTTTGGACTCCATTTTACTGAATTCTAGGCTAATGTTGCATTTTTTTAAAAGAAAAGCAAATTTTATGTCTGAAAAAAATCACAGCAAGTTGATATTTTTAAAAGTTCCAAGAATTTCACCATCACCATCACAAAGAAATTAATTTTTTTAATGTGCTGATATTCAGGGCCTGGGTGTTATCCCTTAGTTTTTGTTTTTGTTTTTGGCTCCAGGCTGTTGTTCTACCATCCATACCTCCACATGCAGCTTTTTGGCAATTAATTGGAGGTAAGAGTGTCTTAGATTTTTCTTGCCAGGTTAGCTACTTAGATTCCTGAGTAGCTAGGATTACAGGTATCACACTGTAATCCTTAAATGCCTGGCTTAAGAAATTAACTTTTACAAGACAAAATTACTCTTTTTGTTTTGGTCTACTTCATGATTCACCTGGGCTAGTGGCTTCCCATCACTCATAAACTATTAAGGTTTTTAATCCTTCATGCTTTGTTACTGGTAGAAAACTTTTACGTTTCCAGTTGACCTCTTTTTGATCTTTGATATGGCATCTGACAGTTTTTCTAGAATACAGTTAGTATATGGGAAATAAATATCTAAAGCTTCTGTTAAATAGGATAGTTTTGTTTTCCATTTACAATTTCCTCCTTCCACCTTTTCTCATCCTCCTCCTATTCCTCTTCTGCCTCCTCCTCTCCTCTTCTACCACTTTCTTCTGCTCCTTCTCCTCTATGTCAAAATGTAACTCACCTTGTGCAATTAGTATATGCTAATTTTAAAAAGAAGGAAAGTATAACAATCAAGATCCTAAATCCTGGCATCTTTTGAAGAGAATATCAGAATATCCAAACTCACTGTACTTCTTCATAATTTATATTTCTCTGATGTACAGTGATAACATAATTATTGGATTTGGTAATGGTCATACTTTATGTACCTGTACCATTTTTTCAGTTAATAGTCATAGGTGTCTTATTTGGGGTGGAATGTGGCAGCTCTCAAAGCTGTAACCCTACTATGTGAAATTCTAGGAAGTGGGGGAGGGGAAGTGGCACCAGTGGCCAGGCTGCTGGCACCTCTACCAACTCCAGCTGCCAAAAACTGAGATTAAGAGTACTGTGAAAAGTTCATACCCCTCTATCTCTAATTAACTAGCAAAAAGCTGAACCAGAGGCATGGCTCAGGAGGTAGAGCAACAGCCATGAACCAAAAGGCCCTGTGAGAGGGAGAGATTGGAATTCACTTGGTGATCATCTGTTGAATAGAGGCAATGGCTTCAGCCAGAATTGGAGTTTTTTTCCCTCTTATTTTAGGACATGAGTAACATCACTAGCTGTGAAATGACTCTTAAGAACACATCCACCGCAGTGTAACTGTAACTGAAGGTAAGCAGTGTTCTGCACTCCCTCAGCCAGGGCCTGGGGGAGGAGGGGGAAGTCTCCAACAATGTCACCAGGTCTAAGGGAGGAGGGGGAAGTCTCCAATGATGTCACCAGGTCTAAGGGAGGAGGGAGATGTCTCTGTGTTTGAGGGAGGAGGGGGACATCTCCAATGACATCACCTAAGGAAGGAAGGGGAAGTCACCTGGTCTAAGGGATGTCTTTTATTTTTGTCTCATTGGGTTATCACAGCCACTCGATTACTCTTCACATACTTATTTTCAGCCAAAGCCATCAGCATGGCTGCTTTGTAGTTTCAATAACAGAAAAATCACTGCCATTTAATGAGCACTCATTTTATGCCAGCATTCTACTTAACATTTTACTTATGTTATTTAAGCTGTAACTGGATTTCATCATAAAATAAGGAAATAAGAGAATGAGAGAACAGACTGGAGAGGATAAATAAGATGTGGTCGTATAGGAGCTAGAAGAACTGGTGATGAGTTTAGTCCCACAATTACCCTTTAAAATGAATGTGCTAGGGCTGTGTGTGTGTGTGCGCGTGCGCGTGTGCCTCTGTGTGTGCACATGTGTACATTTGTGCATGAGTGCAGGTCTTGGGCCTTGAACTTACAGCCTGGGTGCTGTCCCTTAGCTATTTTTGCACAAGGTGAGTGCTCTACCACTTGAATCACAGCTTCACTTCCATCTTTTTTGTGGTTAACTAAAGTCTGGACTTTCCTGCCTGGATTGATCTCATGATTTCTGCTGCCATCCTCAGATCTTTGCCTCCCAGTAGCTAGGATTATAGCCCCTGGATTCTGGCTCTGTTTTGCAACCCAAGAAAATCTACGTGGGTATTAGCAGTTGGATCTGGAGAGAGGAGTGACAAAGGGAATATATGAGTGGCCGCACATTATCCCCTCCTGTGCTGGAATCCCCTCATGCAGAATCTGCTGTGCGCTGTAAATTCCGGCACCGGGGGCTCCTGTTGTTCATTTACATTGCCCTAACATTCATTTACTTGGCACTTCTGTGCCTATTATCTCTACATATTTAAAGAAGTTTCCCTGTGATTCCCAACTTGTGTCAATAATTTTCCTAATGCTAAAGGATCACTGTGAAGGTTCAAATAGTAACCATAATTCTAAGCATATTCAAATATGCTTGAGGCTGGGCATTGGTAGCTCACATCTGTAATCCTAGCTACTTGGAAAACTGAGATGCTGAGAATCATCATTCGAAGCCAGCCTGGGTAGGAAAGTCCTTGAGACCTTTTTCCCAGTTATCTACCAAAAAAGCCAGAAGAGGAGTTATGGCTCAAGTGGTAGAGTACCAGCCTCAAGCAAAATACCTCAGGGACAGTGCCCAGACCCTGAGTTCAAATCCCAGGATCAGCCTGTGTGTGTGTGCGCATGCGTGCACACACACACACACACACACACACACACACACACACACACACACACAATGTTTTGAAATAATGCCCAGGCCAAATTAGTGTTAGTGAGGTTCTTTATGCTCTACCATATGCACAGCATGGGTCAGAGCAGGTTTGCAGTTGACGCTCCCCAAGTGAGGCCACAGGAACTCTGGGCCTACTACTACCTTTACCCACACTCCCTTGGGATTCTGGCTGTCTCTTGGGCTCAGGATTGAGAGCAGAGGGAGCTTACTTGCTGAAATCATACTTTTCCTGGTATAATTTAAAGGAAGAACTCAACATGTGTTAATGCAAGTTGATCTAGAAAAATGGAAGAACTTCGAAATGCAAACAGTATTTGTGTTATTCAAAAGTGGCTTAAGGGCTGGGAAGGTGGCTCAGTTTAGAGCACTTGCCTTGCATGTATGAGGCCCTGGGTTCGATTCCTTAGCACCACATAAGCAAAAAGAAAAAAGCCGGAAGTGACACTGTGGCTCAAGTGGTAGAGCGCTAGCCTTGAGCTGAGGAGCTGAGGGACAACGCCCAGGCCCAGAGTTCAGGCCCTATGACCAGCCCTCCCCCCCCAAAAAAAAGTAGCTTAAGTACATTTGATTTAGACAGATAAAGGAACTAAATGAAAGTAATCAGAATAGATGAGCAAGTCCTTTGCTGCTGCCTGCTTGGAAATGGGTTGGGAGAATTACTGAACTGCATCCTGTTGTCTCAAATGGAGACCTTGTGTACAAGGATTTGCACACTCAATCAAGGAGTTAGAAACCCACTTGCTGTTCATTCTCCCACTGACTCTGCCGGATGGCCACAGCCTTCTTGTGGCAACATCAGTTTCAACCTTTGAAATGTTTTTATATCAGTCATCTTTCAGCCGCTTACTAGAAGTAAAAAGACATAAATGCAAAAGACCCATATGATGGGAATGAAGTCAGACACTTCTTGTGACAGTTCTCAGACTTTTTTTTTAATGATTTCTAAGAGCCAACATTAAATTTCAGCAGTGGCAAAAAAGTAAGTGACAGAAGAATAAGCCAAATACATACCATGCAGATACCAGTTTCATTCCCTAATAGATTTTGTGATTTTTTTTTTTTTAATGTCAGCCTGGGCAGGCTTTGAATCTTTTTTTTTTTTTTTTTTGCGTCCAGTCATGGGGCCTGAACTCTGGACCTGGGCGTTGTCCCTCAACTCTTCAGCTCAAGGCGAGTGCTCTACCACTTGAGCCACAGCGCCACTTCCTGCTTTTTTTTTTTTTTTTTTTTCTTATGTGGTGCTGAGGAATAGAACCCAGGGCCTCATGCATGCAAGGCAAGCGCTCTATCACTGAGGCACCTTCCCAGCCCGATTTTGTGAATTTTGTATGGAATAGAGTCAAATGAAATAGGCAGGTTTGTAATTTTCCCTGTTGGACTTTTTAGTAAGACATACCTGACTAATCATTTGCAAAGAAAAGGAAATATTACAATAGATTAATTCATTACACTTTTAATATTAGGTCAATTTCTCCTTCCTAAATACACCATAATTTACAGAGGCCAGTATAATTTTAATAAAAATAATAAGACATTAATGCTGACCATTTAACGAGAAACACAATTCTATTTGATTCATTTCAGCGGAGCCATACTATAGACTAGTTTTCTTTATGTTATCTAACATGTCACACACATACAGTAGAACATATTATTTAATGTCATGTATTTCTTTTACAAACATGTTTTTGATATGGAACAATGTATTTTTTGTAAAATTGGCATATATGCCAAGTATACCAAATTTTATTTTGCCTACTTTCTAGAGTTGTAGAAAATCACCAAGAACAAGCCGAAACTGCTCCTGTCTTTATATTTAAACCTATCCAGGAAGCTATCCCACATGGTAACCCAAAGAACATAAAAATATTAACCTAATGGGCTGGGAAGGTGGCTCAGTGGTAGAGTGCTTGCCTTGCATTTATGAGGCCCTGGGTTCGATTGCTCAGTACCATATAAGCAGAAAAATCCAGAAGTGGTGCTGTGGCTCAAGTGGTAGAGTGCTAGCCTTGAGCTGGAGAGTACAGGGACAGAGCCTAGGCGCAGAGTTCAAGTGCCACTACCACCAAAAAAAAAACCCAAAACAAAAAAAATCATATATTTTTGCATTTAAAATTAATACAAAAGTGTTGAAAAGTGGCATTATATGTATTGATTTTGTTTTGCTTTGTATTTTCTATATTCTAGTTTTCTGTTTTATTTTCATTTGCAAAATGTATGGTGATATTTTGGTTATAAATTCTCTCTTTTAGACTGAAGCCATTTCCACTTAACTCAGAAACGAGACAAGGATGTGCACTCTCTCCACTTCTGTTAAATTTAGTTTTAGAATGCCTAGCTACAGTAATAAGACAAGATGCAAACATAAACGGGACCCAAATAGGGAAAGATGAAGTAAAACTCTCCCTCTTTGCAGATGACATGATCTTGTATTTAAAGAATCCCACGGACTCTGCTTCCAAATTACTCAAGCTGATTAAAAACTTTGGCAAAGTAGGGTATAAAATTAACCCTCAAAAATCAATGGCTTTTCTGTATGCCAACAATGAAAAAAGTATGGCTGAAATCAGGAAAGCAACTCCATTTTTTTTTTTTAGCTTTTTTTTTGGGGGGGGTCCAGTCGTGGGGCCTGAACTCTGGGCCTGGGCGCTGTCCCTCAGCTCTTCAGCTCAAGGTTAGTGCTCTACCACTTGAGCCATAGCACCACTTCCAGCTTTTTTCTTTTTGCTTATGTGGTGCTGAGCAGTAGAACCCAGAGCCTCAGGCATGCAAGGCAAGTGCTCTACCACTGAGCCACCTTCCCAGCCCCAGAAACTCCATTTGCAATTGCCCCACAAAAAATAAAATACCTAGGAATTAACTAAAGAAGTGAAGGACCTCTATGATGAAAACGTTAAAAACCTGAAAAAGGAAATCAAAACAGAACTTCGAAAGTGGCAAAAACCTCCCATGCTCCTGGATTAGAAGGATCAACATCGTGAAAATGGCAATACTTCCCAAGGCTATCTATGAATTCAATGTGATACCTATCAATATTCCAACCTCATTCTTCAAGGAAATAGAAGAGGCAATCCAAAAATTCAATATGGAACAATAAAAGAACCCGAATAGCAAAAATGATCCTCAACAGAAAGAACAGTGCTGGAGGAATATCAATACCAAATTTCAAACTCTACTACAAAGCCATAGTAATCAAAACAGCTTGGTACTGGCACAAGAACAGACCTCAGGACCAATGGAATAGAATTGAAAACCCAGAAATGAACACACAGACCTATAGCCATCTAATCTTCGATAAGGGAGCTAAAACAATAGAATGGAAGAAAGACAGCCCCTTCAGTAAATGGTGCTGGCCAAATTGGTTAACTACTTGTAGAAAACTAAAGCTAGATCCTTACCTATCACCCTGTACCAGAATCAACTCCAAATCAAGGAACTCCTAGTCAAAGCAGACACTCTGAAAACACTACAGGATGGAATAGGAGGAACCCTAGGTCTCCTTGGCACAGGCCGGAATTTTCTTAATAGAGACCCAGAAACACAACAAATCAAAGAAAGTTTGAACAAATAGGATTGCATGAAACTGCAGAGTTTCTGCATGGCAAAGGACATAGCTAGCAAGATCAGTAGAAAGCCCACAGATTGGGAGAAGATCTTCACTAGCCATACAATGGACAAGGGTCTCATATCTAAAGTATACTTGGAACTCAAAAAATTAAATCCCCCAACAACAAATCTTCAAAGAAACAACTGCCCAATAAATAAGTGGGCTAAAGACTTAAAGAAAAACTTCTCTGAAGAGGAAAGAAGGATGGCCAATAGAAGCATGAAGAAATGCTCAACCTCTCTAGCCATAAAAGAAATGCAAATCAAAACAACATTGATATACCACCTCACTCCAATTAGAATGGCTATAATCAAGAACTCTAATAACAACAGATGCTGGAGGGGATGTGGACAGAAAGGAACCTTACTGCATTGTTGGTGGGAGTGTAAATTTGTTCAACCACTTTGGAAAGCAGTATGGAGGTTCCTCAAAAGACTACACATAGAGCTCCCCTATGACCCAGCAATCCCACTTTTGGGCATTTACGCAAATGATCACAAACAAGACCTTATTAAAGCTATGTTTATTGCAGCATTATTTACCATAGCTAAGATATGGAACCAACCCCCAACCCAGATGCTCCTCAGTATATGAATGGATCAAGAAAATGTGGTGAGTGTGTGTGTGTGTGTGTGTGTGTGTGTGTGTGCTCTATTTGTTAGGAAATGGAAAGACTTGGAAAAAAGTATATTAAATGAAGTAAGCCAGGCCCAAAGAAACATAGGTCCCATGGTTTCCCTTATTTGCAATAACTAGCATATGTCTGAGATAAGCAGAAACAGTCAGATAAGTTGATGTTAGGCAAAATGAACCCCAAGATAAGGACTCAAATGTTTTTTTCTTTCTTGCGATTGTTTCTAACATATTTATAAGATGATTTTTTTGTTGCTTTGTATGTCCCTCCCCCATGGTATAAACCCTGCTTTCACTGTATTTGAGGTTGGTATAATTTGTTGGCGGGGAAGGGAAAAAACAAATTGTTTAAAAAGGGATACAGGTGGACCAATCGCAACAATGAGATGTACAAGACATAATGTCGAAAAATGAACTTCATAAATTTGGCTGGGGGCGGGGGAGGGGGAAGCGGGGGCACAAGGGTGGGGGGGTGATGGGAAGGGGAAACAAAGGAGGAGGAAACAATGCTTGATAAGAAATACACTCATTACCTTGCTCACATATATCCTACTCTATGGTATTTTCACAATAAAAAAATCTCTTTAGAAAGCTCACACAATTATGTGTAGTACTTTGAGTATCTTATAATGCTAAGTAGCTTATACTTTTTTTTTTTTTCTGCACTTGCTAGGCAGGTTCTCTATTCCCTGAGCCATGTCCCAGCTCTTGGCTATCAGGGATCCTGAGAAGTGTTCTTGATTCCAAGCATAGCAGCATTGTGCAATGGTAGAACCTCACCAGAGTGTGGGCTGGTGACATGTGGCTGTGTTTGGGGTTTGCCTTCCAAGTGGACATGGGCCTTCGCCCTGCCTCCTCCTCCTCCCGGCCTTGTGGTGAGAAGTGCTGCTCTGACAGTCTTCTGCCATGGTGTCCTACCCTGTTCTGTCCCTCAGGAGCAAGGCAAGCAGTCACAGGCAAAAAGCCCAAAACTATGACACTAAACAGCCCTTTCCCTATCTCAATGTGATTATCTTGAGTGTTTCTTGTAGCAGTGAAAGTGAAAAGCCACCTAACACAGGTGAAACAGGTAAGCTGAAGTGCAGGTGGACAGTGCAGGTGTACCATATATTCCTTGAATGGGATTATAGATGGTTTTCAAAATCTAATCTGTAGAAGAGCAATTTTTCACACTGTGAGTATCTGCTTTAAAACACTAAGCAGAGCAAACTCTATCCCAACTCTATTTACTTAACACTAGAAGCAGCCAGGGAGATTTTCTAGAGAAAACCTAATCTGTAGAAAAATCTAAATTATAGAATAGTTAAGTGAGATTAAGAAACATTGAAACTTAAATAATTGGGTCTACATCAATAATAAAAGATCCAGTGTGTGAAATGAAAGAAACAGAAGCTCTGGAAAGACTAAATAATATTATGTTCATCATACACTGAAGCTTGCTAGTGCGTACATTAAGGCATAAAACTAAAATAAATACGATTCCTTTACATCTGATTAATATTGTTTATATTATTATAAAAATATAATTTGAATTATGACCTTACTTCATAATATATAAATACCAGTATAATTATATTCATACTAAATACAAATTATACTTGCATGCTTTTGTATTGATTATGGAGATTTAAGGTTTTTAAGAAGTTTATATAGGGGAACATGTTACCTGAAGTTCCCTAGGATATCAAAAGATTTGGGCCTTACTAGGTGCTAGTGGTTCATGCCTATAATCCTACCTTCTCACTAAGATTACTGACAATTACAGTTCAAAGCCATCTGAGGCAGGAAAGTCTGTGAGACTCTTATCTCCAATGAAGCACCAAAAAGCCAGAAATAGAGCTCTGGCTCAAGTGGTAGTCAGCCTTGAGCAAAAAAGCTCAGGGACAGCGCCCAGGCCCTGAATTCAAGCCCCAAGGACCAACATACTGTCTCTCTCTCTTTCTCTCTCTCTTTCTCTCTCTCTCTCTCTCTCAGTGCTTAATAGGTGATTAAGAATGTCACCCAAGTGCTGAGGGCTGGTAGGAATATATATGACTGACTGAATTTGCTTGATTGAGTCTCAGCCTCTGTAAACTTGTACTGGAAGGTGTTTAGAACAAAAGCAACTAGGAAAGAATGATCTTTCAGAAAATCATATATTGTAAGAATAATCTGAAAAGTTTGTGCATGAAATTGATCAAGCTTTGTGTAATCAGGAATTTCCTTGTGTAATTCCACAGAGGCTGCACACTCTCTTTGGAAATACTTTATTCAAATTCCTCTTTTAAAAGTGGGATTTGGTGCTGGGAAGGTGGCTCAGTGGTAGAGTGCTTGCCTCGCATGCATGAGGTCCTGGGTTCGATTCCTCAGCATCATATAAACAGAAAAAGTCAGAAGTGGTGCTGTGGCTCAAGTGGCAGAGTGCTAACCTTGAACTGAAGAGCTGAGGGACAGCACCCAGGCCCAGAGTTCAAGCCCCCAACCAACAACAACAACAAAAAAAGGGGGTTTGAAGAGAAAAATAGCAAGAGGAAATTTTTCATGACAAAAATCCTTTCTCTCACTGAAAATTTGCTTCTTTATTTCATTATATTTGTCTTCTGATTATTACATAATTTCTGAATTCATAAGCTGTTCCATTGCCAGAAAAAATGTATCTAATACTGCAATTACTGTGTGAGTTCTGGCAGATGTCCAGTCTTAGGAATGACAGAGGTCAAGCATTCAAAATGTTGTGAAGAAAAGATGGTGACACCCAACCCAGTGGCACTTTGCTGAGAGGATTGCCGTTGAAGCCATTGCACGAGACACTGAAACACAACTTACAAGAGGTGCAGGTACCTTGTGTTCTGAGATGAATTTGTTAAGAATGGAGGAGGGAATATTACACAGGCTTAAGTCAGTGGCTCCCATGGATGCTTAATGAGGTGGGAGATTTTGGAATAAATTAGATAAGCAAACACAATGTCCCCCAGTCAGCTGGCCTGCATGGGGAAGAGAGAGAAGTCTGGAGACGTGTTGAGATGTGCAGGAGCAATGGCTCACACTGTCCTGGCTTGTGTTTGAATGCAGGGGATTTTATTTGTTCTCACATATTTAAAATAGGTAGTTAAATACGTAAACAAGTAGGGACACGGGTGGAGGGAAGGTGAGAAGGGACGGAAGACTCTGATTGTGAGTCCTGTGGCATCTGTGGCCTGGTCACATCTGTGCCTCTCTGATGCCTTCTAGGGTTTGGGTTCATGTGTCCTCTTAACGAAAGATGTAAAAGGTAGAAGGTGGTTAGAGCAGACAGAGCCGGTTTACTTGAGACGGCAAGGATGACACGCAGAGGGTCTCTCATGAGGAGGCTGGCTGAGCTGGGTGGCCCCTGGCCTTGCCGAGCCACGCTTCCCCCCCAGCTTTGGGCTGTCGGCTGCCCGGGCTCTGAACTGGTGAAGTGGAGACCCACTTCCTCCCATTACGGGAGGAAGCATGGTCCTCATCTCCCCAACCCAGAAACAGCCCTTGCCCTCCTCTGCACGCCCAATGATGCTGATGAACATGAAGAACATGAAAAAGTATATAAAAATGAAATTTGTACTATCAGAGGAAGAGAGGGAGGGGAAAAACTATGTCCTTGGACTTTCAAAGAGGAGAGAATTATACTAAAGGCTTTATAAATAATGCCCTAATTTACTATCGATCTTTAATACGCCCAAGTGCCATGTTTGCATCCCCATCACTTGGTTTTATGTCTGCCCCGCTGTCTGCCCTTTCCATTGGACCAGCTTTGACTCTGAGCCCCGGACATGTCTTTTGGGCTGCAGGGAGCCACGCTGTATCAGAAAGTAGCAGTGAGCCTGTGGCCTCCATCTTCAGGGCCCGGCTTGTGTCACAAGGAGATGCTGGGCCCCATGAGGGAGTCGCCCAAAGCACAGTGAGATGTCTGTCCATCCTCCTGGAGGCCTCTTGTGCAAGAGGACGAGTGGCGAGGATCATAGAGGAGGATTATAGGGAGGATCAGGGGGAAGGATCAGGAGAAAGGGGGGAGCTGCGGGGGGGGGGGGGGCAAGGGGAGGATGTGTATATGTGGAGAGCCAGGGGGGACGATCAGAGGGGAGGTGGGGGACCTTAAAGCATACAGTGACATTCTGCACCCTCAGCCCTGTTGATCATCCTCATAGTTGCTAGTTTAACTGTAGTCGTTATTTTATCTTAAGTTTGCTGCATTTATTGGCACAAAGGGTATTTTCTAGACTCCCTAGAATTGTGTGTATATAGTATCAGGTCATCTGTGACTTGTGAATGTATAGTTTGTATTTCCTTTTGTTTGTGGCTGCTAATAATTTCCTGCTGATGCCCTGCTGCTGACTTCTGCCCCCTTACCTCTATCCACTCTGTCCATGGCCATGGCCACCTCAGAACCCCACTTGATCTTCATTGGGTGTGGGAGCCTAACTCAGGTACCTGCAGCACTAGGCCTCCCCTGTCTCCTCACCAGGGACCAGGTGTGGCTCATCTTGGCCACTGTGCAGAGAATATAATGATGGCTCCCTTGATACGGCAGGAGCTAATCTATTATTAGAGAATCCCCAATCCCCTGAGGCCCAACCCTGTCCCAACAGCTCTTGTGCCAGGTGCCATGACTACCTCGACAGCAGTGGTGGGGACAAGGGCAGTGGGATGGCGTCCAGACCATTTTCATACAAGATCGTCTTTCCGACTCCACCCCACCCTGTGGGGAAAGGCTCAGTCACGCCCTCCTAAAATCAGCCTGGCTTTGTGTGTCTAGGATGGATTAAAGATCTCCAGAAGAGAAGCCACCTTCTGCTCTCAACATTGTGCATAGCTTCAGGGGGTTGGAGTGAGCCCCACACCCTGCTGTGTGATTCTTCTTCATCCTGCTCTGGAGGGCAGCAGCCCATCTGGCAGATGCAGAGTCCGCTGCTCCTTAGACTCCAGTGCCGTCTGACCACAGGGTCCACAACCAAGGGCCTCCTCCTAGGGCCTCCTGCACAGGGGCTCTGCCAGGGGACCCAAGATTCCCATACGGTCTGGGGCCCTGGTCGAGCTCTAGGCCCCATCTGTCCCCTGTCCCCAGGCATTCGCTCCCTCCCCTCCCCCCTTCCTCCAGGCTGGCTGCGGCCTCCCCCGCCATGCTAGGCCATGCCTTCCAACTGCAGGGCCTCTCACGCCTGTGGAACCCCGTGTGCGTAGACGGCTTGAGTGTTGCTACTGAAGTGAGTCACAATGAACTTTTATTAAACCACTAACATTACAAATCAAATATGAAATAAATGACGGGAAAGTGCAGTCTCGGCAGTCCAAGGGGAGGGTGGGGTCTCCGGGAGGGGCGGGCATGGGACTCTGAGGAGGGTGGGGTGGGTTGGGGGTCAGGGAGGGGCGGTGACATCTGTGGGTCTCAGCTCGGACACTTGGTTGGTGGATGAGTCTGGGGGCGCGGCCTCCTTCAAGGGGTCAGCACGACCGCTGGACCTCAGCGTCGCAGATCACGACGACGCCGGGCCCTTGTGGGAAATCATGGGGCACTAGATTTCCAAGTCCAAGTTGCTGTCGAGGTCCAGGTAGTCGTCCAGGTCCAGGTCCAGGTCCAGGTTGTCGTCGTAGGGGGTCCTGGAGGCTACCTTGTCGCACACCAGGCCCAGGTTCTGCTTGTCCAGCGCCAGGTCCAGTAGGGCCAGCTCCATCTCCAAGGCCTGCTCGGCCTCCAGGAGGTCCCTGGCCTCGGAGCAGGCTGGGGCGCGCTGGTCCATCGGGGCCAGTGCGTGGTCCTCAGCGTCGTGGCCTGCCTTCGGGGGCTCCAGGTCCTCGGCATCGGTGTCACTCTGAGGTTCTTCTTCCTCCACCAAGACCGGGAGCTGCTGCACCCAGGGCCTGGGCACTGCCAGGAAGGACCTCAGGGCCACTTTGGGCTGCAGTGGCTTCTCAGGTGCCTCCGCCAAGGTCCCTTCCCTGAATATCAGACCCCCAATCCTGGGGGTCCCGGCAGGGCCGCGGGCGGTCACTGGGCGCCCCTGGATACCGGGCCTCTGGGCAGGGCCGCGGGCGGTCACTGGGCGCCCCTGGATACCGGGCCTCTGGGCTGGGCCGCGGGCGGTCACTGGGCGCCCCTGGATATCGAGTCTCTGGGCCGGGCCGCGGGCGGTCACTGGGCGCCCCTGGATATCGAGTCTCTGGGCCGGGCCGCGGGCGGTCACTGGGCGTCCCTGGATACCGGGCCTCTGGGCCGGGCCGCAGTCTGTCACTGGGCACCCCTGGATACTGAGCCCCTGGGCCGGGCTGTGGACAGTCACTGGGTGCCCCTGGATACTGAGCCCCTGGGCCGGGCCGTGGACATGCACTGGGCGTCCCTGGATCCCAGAAATCCAGGAAAAGTCACGGGTGGTCAGGGTGTGCTCCTGGACCACAAGCATACTGGCTGGGCGATGAGCAGTCTGGGTGTCCCCCTGGCCTTCAGGGGTCTGCTCCTGGCTGGCAGGGGCCACCTTCGTGCTCCTCCAGCGAAAGGGCCAGAAGCGCCGGGGTCCCCGCTGAGGTCTCGGCCCCGGTCTTGGCTCGGCTCTGGGCTCGGGGCGTGAGCGGGGAGGGGGCTGTGGATGGGATCTTGGCTGGTATCCGGATCCGGAGTGGGGTGTCACCCGGGTTGTGGTCCAGCGTCGCAGAGCATGGACCAGCCTCCCTCCCCACCATCCATTGACATCTGAGCCAGGGGACGAAGGGAGCTCACAGGACGACATGTTGCCTGCTCCGCCGTCGCCTGACAAGTGAGCCAGGGTCTGCGGCGAGCGTGGCTGTTGGACCCTGGGTTCCGGGTTCCAGGTTCCATTCGTGCATTGTGAGGCCAGTGAGGTCATCTCCGTGTCCGCGTGGGCCCTCCCCCCCCCCCCCTCCCGCCATGAGCCCGGCCTGTCACGTGCTGACAGCAGGATGTCTGCAGCCCTGTCCTCCACGCCTGGGTGGCCCCGTGCGGCAGCGCTCAGCCTCCGGGACCTGCGTGGATTCGAACCCCTCCTCTGCTGCTTGGTGGTTACCTTGGATGTGTCGTTTTGTCTCTTGGGGCCTGCCCAGCCCCACCCATTCCCGGTGACATGTGTCCTGGGATGGCCTGGCATGTTGTCACTGTGCATGGCCGCGAACCCGAGCAGCGGCCATGGTGGTCACCACTGCAGAGGTTTCCAGTGGGACCCGCACAGTCTCAGAATGGGACAGGGCAGCTCCATTCTCCCACGGGGACACCCAGGCGTGTAACAGACATACACACTTATGTATAGATACATGCACAAATATATATATATATATAATAAATTTGTGGTACACACATGCATACACACATTTACATGGCCATACGTACACATGGCCTTGTGATGCACACATACATGCATACACACAGTTTCCTGGCCTTGTTATCATGGCACATAGCTAAATCTCTGGTTTGGACCTCTCTCCTCGGCTCAGGCTCCTTTCTGGCTTCTGCACTGAACATTTGTCTCCTAAACAGAATCTCAAGCTTCCTTCACAAGTCACCTCTGTGTACAACTTCCCACCCACATTCACGAAAACTTGGGTTCTGTGGCTTCAGGCCATTCCTTCTCAAATCACTTACCTTTTGACTCTCATATTTATGTATATGTATTATTTAAGTACTGTGGCTTCCACTTAGGATTTTCTCTCAACCTTTTTGTTTATGTCATGACTCTAGCTTAGCTTTCTATTGACTATTTTGCAGATGGTGTCTCATGAAGTTTTTGGTCCATGCTGCTTAGAACTTCTGTTCTCCTGACCTCCACTGCCTGTGTAGTTAGAATTATAGGCATGAGCTCAGAACTGGTTGCTACTCGCATCTCTTATGCTATGGTTTCCTGGAGTTCTCTCCATCTCAAACTTTTCCTTTTAATTCTTTATTTTATGATTCAGAAAACAGGCTAATTCATGCTGTTCCTTATTATATTTGACCCTTTTTTTTTTTTGGTCAGTCATGGGGCCCGAACTCTGGCGTGAATGCTGACCCTCAGCTCTTCAGCTCAAGGCTTGCACCCTACCACTTAAGCCACTGCACCACTTCCAGTTTTCTGAATGGTTTATTGAAGATAAGTCTCAGGGACTTTCCTGCCCTGGCTGGCTTCACATAGAGCTCCCCTATGACCCAGCAATCCCACTTTTGGGCATTTACCCAAATGTTTACAAACAAGACCACACTAAAGCTACCAGCACAGCTATGTTTAGTGCAGCATTATTTACCATAGCTAAGATATGGAAGCAACCCAGATGCCCCTCAGTAGATGAATGGATCAAGAAACTGTGGTATATATACACAATGGAATTCTATGCCTCCATCAGAAAGAATGACATTGCCCCATTTGTTAGGAAATGGAAAGGCTTGGAAAAAATTATATTAAGTGCAGTAAGCCAAGCCCAAAGAGACATAGGTCCCATGGTTTCCCTTATTTGCAATATCTAGTATATGTCTGAGTCAAGCAGAAAAGGTCATATAATGTGATGTTAGGAAATGAACCCTTAGATAAGTATTTAAGTGTTTTTTTTCTTTCATGCATTTGTTCCTAATGCATTTATAAGATTATTTCTTTGTTGCTTTGTATGTCCCTCCCCCACAGTATAATCCCTGCTTTCACTATATTTGATGTCGGTATAATTTGTGGAGGGGAAGGGGAAAAACAAGTCGTTTAAGGATACAGGTGGACCCGTTGCAACAATGAGGAGTACAAGTTGTCATGTTGAAAACGAACTTTACAAGTTTGGTGGGGGTGGGGGAAGGATTGGGTGGGTGAGGGATGTGAAGGGTAAACAAAGGAGGAGGCTGCAATGCTTGATAAAAAATGTACTCATTATCTTGCCCATGTAATTATAACCCCTCTGTACAGTATGTTCACAAAAAAATAAAATAAGAAAATGTACTGATTATCTTGCCCATGTAATTCTAACCCCTGTGTACAGTATTTTCACAATAAAAATAAATAAATAAATAACTGAAAAAAGAAAAAAAAAAAGAAAATGAACTTTAAAACTTTGGCTGGGGGCCAGGCACTGGTGGCTCACGCCTGTAATCCTAGCTACTCAGGAGGCTGAGATCTGAGGATTGCGGTTCAAAGCCAGCCCGGGCAGGAGAGACCGTGAGACTCCTATCTCCAATAAACCACCAGAAAACCAGAAGTGGCACTGTAGCTCAAGTGGTAGAGCGCTCGCCTTGAGTTGAAGAGCTGAGGGACAGCGCCCAGGCCCAGAGTTCAAGCCCCACGACTGACCAAAAAAAAAAAAAAAAACACTTTGGCTGGGGGGGGGGGGTGGAGGGGGAAGGGAGGGATATGGGTAGGTGGGGCTGGGTGGGATTTGGGAAGGCATAGGAAGGGGAAACAAAGGAGGAAGCAAGAATGCTTGATAAGAAATGTACTCTTGCATGCTCAAGGCCCTGGGTTCGATTCCTCAGCACCACATAAGAAAAAAGCCGGGAGTGGCGCTGTGGCTCAAGTGGTAGAGCTCTAGCCTAGAGCTGAGGGACAGCACCCAGGCCCAGAGTTCAGGCCCCACGACCAGACCCCCCAAAAAAAGATTCACTTTGGGCTGGGAAGGTAGTTCCGTGGTAGAGTGCATGCCTTGCAAGCATGAGGCTCTGGGTTTGATTCCTAAGCACCACATAAACAGAAAAAGCTGGAAGTGGCGCTGTGGCTCAAGTGGTAGAGCACTAGCCTTGAGCTGAAGAGCTGAGGGACAGCGCCCAGACCCAGAGTTCAGGCCCCATGACCGGCAAAAAAAAAAAAAAAAGAAATGTACTCATTATTTTGCCCATGTAATTTTAACTCCTATGTACAGTATTTTCATAATAAAAAATTAAAATAAAAGAAAAAGCCTGAAGCCATCTGCTCTGCACTGACTGCCCCATCTCACCAGCACCTGGACTAAAAGGTCAGAATATTTAGGAAGTTCCTGGCCTCCCTCTAGTGTTTGAAGATAAGGTGACAGTTAAAAATGACAATAGTGTATGTTTTACATGTTTTGTATATGGTCATTTCTGGGTCTTGAGCATAGAACCTTGCACTCTTATTCAAGCAAATCCCCATTCCACTTGGTGTTGGTTAATGAGAGATGTCTCCCAGACATTTCTGCCCAGTGTGGCTTTAAACATAGATGCTCAGATCTGAGTCTACAGAGTAGCCAGAATTAGCTGCATGAGCCCTGGTACTCTGAATCCACACTACTCTTCTTCCTGTATTAAGTGTGTGACTGCCCATCCTCCAACTTATTACCACACTCTTCCCTCAAAGCAGAATGAAATGACTTGAAAATCATTCAGATCACAGAGAAGTTCCTCCAGGAGGGGAACTTAACTTTACAGGGAAGATTGTAATACATGGATGAAATCTTGCCAGAGAAATAGGACTTTCAATCCTGGAGAAGCACGAAACCCATGTATTGAGGGCATGCTGTAATCTCACCACTGGGAACCTGAGGCAGAAGAATCAAGTATAGGAGGCAAAACCAAAATCAAGCCAGGTGCTTGTGACTCAAGTCCGTAATCCTAGCAATTGAAGAGGCTGAGAGCTGAGGATCCTAATTTGAAGGCAGCCCTAGTAGGAAAATCAGAGAAATTATTTTCTCCACTTAAACTAACAAAATGTTCGACATGGAGTTGTGGCTCAACAAGGGGGAAACTAAGTTTGCGGGGGAGTAAGCTAAAGGACAGCATTCAGTCCTTGAGTAAAAGTCTTAGCACTGGCACACAGAGACACACACTACCACACACACACACACAAATACACACACATTAAATCAAAATATAATAAAAAACATGAGGAGAAGGAGGAGGAGGAGGAGAATCAGAAGGAAGAAGAGTTGAGCAGTGATAACACTTACCAATGACAAATACGTTCAAAATTTCATATTTTCATTAGAATAGTAAATTCAATGTATATGATCTCCTGGGCTGTTTTCAACACACAGACAATTCAGAGAATATATTATACTTAGAGAATATATTATACTTAAATGGCTTATAAAAGCTACCATGAATTTATACTATCATATCTGTATTTTATCTGTATTTTTATGATATCCTATTGGCCCTTGTAAATTTTTTTGTGACATTTGTCTTTCTAGTACCAGGATAATTTCACCATTTCTAAAAGAAGAAAAGGCTTAAAATTTTGCAAACGCATAATCTAATACTAGTTTTTTGGATATGTTAGTCCTGGGACTTGAACTCAGGTCCTGGGCACTGTCCCTGAATATTTTGAATAGTGTCTACCACTTGAGCCAGGGTTCCACATCCAGCTTTTTTGGTGGTTAGATGGAGATAAGTATCTCATAGCCTTTCCTGCCCAGGTTGGATTTGAACTACCATCCTCTAATCTCAGCCTCCTGAGTAGCTAGACTACAGGCAGGAGCACATAGGCTCAGGTATTATATGCTTTTAGAAATAGACTGAATTTGTATATTGAAGTCTTTTTTGCATATATATATATATATATATATTTATATTCTTTAGAGGACAAGAAGAAAGAGGAATAATAGGAAAAAGAAGAAGAAAAAGAGGATTTGTATCATACACTGTTCCAAATGCAACAACTTCAAAAGAAAATATTAAGTGAGAAATAAGGTGAAAATTATATGCATTTTATCATTAGTGGCAAAAACATAAATGTTTGGCTAGGTGTGCTGGCTCAGGCCTGTAATTCTAGCTACTCTAGAACCAGAGATCAGGAGAATCACGATTTGTGGCCAGTTCAGGCAGAAAGTTAGCAAGACCACATATCAGAACCTGGAAGTTGGAAGTGGTAGTGCTCACTTAAATGCAAGGGATACAAAATTGGGAGGGTATCAGTCCAGGAAGGCCAGGGCATAAATACAAGGCCTAATTAGGCAAACTTACAAAATCACAAAAGGATGGAGTTTAAGTGGTAGGTTGCCTGCCTAGGAAACTCAGGGCCCTGAGTCCAAACCCCACAATGAGACCGACAGATAAACAGATAATATCTATGGGTATGATTGCTAATCTTTCCATTTATACAGCCAGCCCAGTGGAGGTGGAGGGAGACACAGGATTATGATGAGTTCTAGGACAGTTTAGGGATGTATATATATAAGTATGTGTGTGTGTGTGTGTGTGTGTGTGTGTATGTATATGTGTATGTATATATACACATTCATACCTAAACACACACATATACATATATGTTTATACAGAGGAAGAAACCACTGTATTTTCTGAGATGCTTATATTACACAATCAATATATTTTATAAAGGCAAATACAAATGTTAGTTTATACATTTGTAAACTAGATGGTCTCAAAATAAGTCTTTTTTCTTTTTGATCTAATGAGAGTGCCGTTGTACTAGAAAGACAAACTTCATAAAGACAATATATTATAAAGATCTGAATTAAAACATAAGATAAAGGCTGGGAAGGTGGCTCAGTGGTAGAGTGCTTGCCTTGCAGGCATGAGGCCCTGGGCTGGATTCCTCAGCACCACATAAGCAGAAGAAAAAAAAAAAGCCGGGAGTGGTGCTATGGCTCAAGTGGTAGCTTGCTAGCCTTGAGCTGAAGAGCTGAGGGACAGCGCCCAGGCCCAGACTCAGGCCCCACGACTGGACCCAAAAAACAAACAAACAACAACAAAAAAAACATAGATGAGAAAAAAATATAGGTTAGTGGAAAAAAATAGGTTAGTGGGAATGTATACTAATACAACCACTTTGGAAAGCAGTCTGGAGTTACCTCAGAAAGCTAAATACAGATCCCCTATGATCCAGCCATACCATTCTTAGGCCTCTACCCTGAGCAACAAGAACCAGGATACAAGGACACATGCCATGTTCATTGCTGCACTGTTCACAATAGCCAAGATACGGAAACAACCCAGGTGCCCCCTACAGATAAATGGATCCAAAAATTGTGGTACCTATATACAATGGAATATTACACAGCCATTAGAAAGGACAAAATAATGGCATTTGCAGGGAAATGGATGGAACTAGAACAAATCATTTTGAGAGAAGTAAGCCAAGATCAGAGAGACAAACATCACATGGTCTCCCTGATATATGGATGATAAATTCAAAATGCAAGGAAGATATGACAAAGGAAACTGGACTCAAGAAACAAAGGACCTCTATTTAATTTGTTCTAACATTTCTAAATGATTCCATGCTCTTGACCTCATATATGGTGTATATATATATAAATGTATACATACATACATGTGTGTGTATGCGTGTGTGTATGTGTGTGTGTGTGTATGTGTACACATCTGAGGGAAGCTAGGAGGAGGGCATAGAATCAGAGGGAAGCAGGGGAAAATATACAACAGATGGGTCCATCAGTTGTACTAGACATTGATGACAATGAACTAAGCAACTCCACATCAAATTAGAAAGAAACCATAAGTTAGGTCATAAGTTATTCCAGAAATATATATCAAGTGCCTACAATGTGCAGATATGGTTATAAGAGCTAGGGTACTAATGAAAGGAAAACAAATTTCTAGCCTTGTCCAGGTACTAGTAGCTCACCCCTTCAATCCTATTCAGGGAGCTGAGATCTGAGGTTCAAAGCCATTTCAGGGAAGATACTCTTTTCTCAAATTAACCAACAGAAAGCAGGAAGTAGAACTATGGCTCAAGTGGTAAATTGCCAGCATTAAGCAGATGGAAAAAGCCACCCACCCCAGTAACGTGGCCTTCTGCTATTGGTTTCTGAGTATCTACTTTGTGCCAATGAAACAGCAGGAAATGAGAGGCCAAAATATTCCTATTTGTGAGATTTTTAAGCTTTTTCTGGAACTAAGGGCCTGAGCTCTCACTTCGCTATTGGGCTCAAGGCTATTGTTGTACCACTAGAGCCACAGTTCTGTTTCTGGCTTTTTGCTGATAACTAGAGATAAGAGTGTCACAGACTTTTCTTACCTGGCTGGTTTTGAACCTTAAACCTCAGATCTCAGCCTCCTGAGTAGCTATTAAAACAGGAGTGAGCCATGTGCCATGTCACCAGACTGAATATAAAGTTTTACATAAACAAACACGATCACCCATAAATATAGTATGCTGACCATGGCCACAGGGAGAAGAATGAGGAGTTATTAACATATCATATGAGATAGTTGTAGAGAGAGGCTGGCATTTCAATGGAGACTTGAGTTGGAAAAGCGACTAGAATCATCCAGGCACTGCACTCTAGTGGTAGACTTGCCTAGAATATAGGAACATGGACATGGGACTTTATTTTCTGGCCATTCATTTCCAAGATTAATTACAGCCATAGAACTAAATCATGATTATCCATGCCAATTCTCCTAAACAAACATTTTGGCACTCCAGTAAAGCACTGGAGGCTATATTCAATTGGGGTGGGGTGGAGATGGAACCTAAGGCTTCTGGCATTCTGGCCAAGCATTCTGAGCCACACCTCCACCCACATGGATGAGGATTCTAATTTGGTTTATTACACAGAAAGCAACCTCCATCAATGCCTTTCATATTCCACAAAAATCACCTCCTTACCCCCACACCAGTGTCGTCCCTGCTCCTGCTGACCCCACCTGAGGGGACTCTGCAGATCTGTGAAGATGACCTACAGCTTAGGGACTGGTGTGGGCTGCAACACAACTAGAGTCAGCTGAGAGCTCCAAGTCCTACCACCACCACACCTTCTGCCACCACTTTCTGCAGGTGCCATCTGCCACGGGATCACCTGCAGGTGAAATTTATCTGGTGCCCAACAGGATGGAGCCTGAGAGCTTTGTGGGTGGTCCCTCGTGAAAAGGGTAGCATAGGCCTGCAATCCCAGCCCTTGGGAGGCTGAGGTAGGAATATTTAGAATTCCAGGCAAGCCTGCACTGTGAAGTGAGATTCTGTCTCTAGAGACAAAGAGAAAAGGAAAGTGAGAGCCAAAGAGAAACAGACATGAGAAATAGACCCAGAGAGAAAACTACTGAGTGCTGCCCAAAGTATTTTCTTCTAACTCAAATAACGAAAATCTATTTTAAAAAATAGCTATGTCACCAGATACCTGTGGCTCAGACCTGTAATCCTAGCTACTCAGGAGGCTGAGATCTGAGGATCTTGGTTGGAAGTCAGCCTGGGCCGAAAAAAAATCTGTGAGACTCTTATCCCCAATTAAGTGAAAAACCTCGAAGTGGAGCTCTGGCTCAAGTGGTAGTGCTAGCCTTGGGCAGAATGCCCTGCATTCCAGCGCCAGGCCCTGCATTCACACACACAGTACTTGTGTCACTAAGCATCAGTGGCTCATGCCTTAATTCTATCTACTCAGAACACTGAGATCTGAGGGTTGTGGGTTGATGACAGCCTGGGCAGTAAAAAATTGTGAAATTCTTATCTCTACTTAAGCAGCAAAAAGCTGGAAGTGGAGCTGTAGCTCAAGTGGTAAAGTATAAGCCTTGACAAAAAAAGCTAAGGGATACACTTATGCCCTGAGTCCAAGCCCCAATAACAGCACACACACACACACACACACACACACACACACACACGTGCACACACGGGCACACATGCTCTCACACACAAATTCTTGTGTCTAATCTTAGAGCAACGGAGGACAGTGTCAATGGTGACATTTCTGGAGGAAAGCATCAAGGCGAGGCAGGAGAAGCCATCTGCCATCCCCACCCAGCTCCTCTAGGTTTCTGCTCAGAACCTGCTCATGCTTCACCATCTGCCAGACTCCAGCTCCAGGGCCAATTATAATATGGCCATGTCCTCTGACAGTGCCTCCCTCTCCATGAAGGAAACACAGGAGAAAAGCGGCACAATTTCTTCCTAAGTGGAATGCAGCCACCAAATGGGGGCAAATGCTAAGACTTGGAGCAGCAGGCCAGATGCACCCTGGGTGAGGAAGGCTGATGAGAGATCCAGGCTGGGGCTCAGTCAATTCCTTCCCTCTCCTCAGGAGCTGCCCTTCCTCCCTGAGTCCATTCCCTCTCCCCAGGCTGCCTGGGACATTATGCCAAGCTCATGGTGGCCAATCTCTGCAGCCTATCTCCATGAAGACCTGAACAATGGTCTGGGATGCCTGCAGCACATGTAGCTCAGGGCCAGTATGGAGGGTACATATGCCCAAGGGATGGATGGCACTCAGCTCTTACTTCCTGTACAGCTGGCCTCAAAGAGGAGCACCGAGAAGGAAGACCTAAGAGTACCGCACCCAAGTTCCAGAGTGCATCCCTCAGAGAGAGGAGAGAGACCCATGCTGGCATGCTACATCTTCTAAGTGGACTTTAATTCTCAGGAGTAGAGAGACAAAAATGGGAACAATGTAGAAGGCTGGCTTTGTGGGGGGCAACTGTGGTTTGAAATTTAACATCTTATACGGGCTAGGCAGGCACTCCTCTACTTGAGCCATGCTGATTGACCCAGAAAGGCCATTTGTGGTGTGTGTGTGTGTGTGTGTGTGTGTGTGTGTGTGTGTGTGTGTGTCAATATTGGTGCATAAACTCAGCACCTCATGTTCTTTCCTTGCTTCCTCATTGAAAGAAGGTGCTCTACCACTTGAGCCACACCTTCACTCCTGGGTTTTGCTGGCTAATTGGAGATAAAGATGTCCATGAATTTCCTGCTCAGTCTTTCTTTCAACCATGGTGCTCAGATCTGAGTTTCCTGAGTAGCTAAAATTACAGGCATGAGCCACCAGTACCCAGTATTACTCTGTTTTCAACTTTCTGAAATATTTCTGTGGCCCATTCTGAACTTTCAAGAGAGTGAAAGACCTCTCTCTCCCCCTTCTCTTCCCATAAACATACATGTCTTCTTGAATAACATGTATGGCAGTGCCTGTGTATCACTTTAGTATGAGAGACATTTCAGACCAGACATTTTCATGGAAATACTAGTTGATAACACCAATGGCACATTAAATTATATAACTTACTAGATATATCAATGACACCAAAATATCCAGAAGAGATGATTATGTAGTCCAGAACCTTGAGCTTCAGTTTTTTCCTCAATAATTGTTCTGCTCGAATCCCCTAAATGGGTACACGTTTTGCCTTTCTTTGCCTTTTTTGGGGGGGTGGAAGATACAGGAAATAGGCCTTAAACACAGGACTGCCATCACAAATCACCTTTTTTTTTTTTGTCAGTTGTGGGGCCTGAGCTCTGGGCCTGGGCGCTGTCCCTCAGCTCTTCAGCTCAAGACTACACTCTGCCACTTGAGCCACAGCACCACGTCCAGCTTTTTTTTTTCTACTTATGTGGTGCTGTGGAATCAAACCCAGGGCCATATGCATACAAGACAAGCACTCTAACATTGAGCCACCTTCCCAGCCCCACAAATCAGCTTTTTTGCTCAAGGCTAGCAATGTACCACTTGAGTCACAACTCCATTTCTGGCTTTTCTGTAGTAATTGGAAATAAGAGTCTCATGGACTTTCATGCCTAAGCTTCTACAAACCTTGATCCTTAGGACACAGCTTTCTGAGTATCTAGGGTTACAGGTTTGAAACACCAACACAAAACTGATTTCTTCATCCAAATGGAGATCAGGTCTCCAGCCCTCTGGCCCTGCAATTTCTCCCACACTTCCTTGGCCTCTAGAGCTACTTACAGGGAACACAGGAGGAGTGGGACTGAATTCTGAGAGGTCTCTCTGGCTTGGTGTGACCTTAAGCTCTAACTACTAATACCTGATAGAGTTGTAGCTTCCTGTTCTTAAGTAGTGTTCATAAATGATGCACTGAGTAGAGGAGAAAAATAAAGACAGAGACATTCTGTATTTTACAGAACAGAGACATTAAAAGTGCTCCACAAAATTCCCTCTGGTGTCCAAAACACAGGGTCCACAGCTGAATTACTAACAGCTTAATATAAGCGAGGCATGGTATACCACACCTGTAAACCTACTTTCTCAGGATTAAGAAAGAAACGCGGTTGGGTAAAGGAAAAAGGCAAAGTAGTAGGAGGAACGACAGTCTGCGATCCAATGAGAAGGGCAGGAGCTATTAAAATATGGCACAGGGGGAGCCCAGCTCAGTCTCCAGCTCACCAAAGCTCTTTACCTGCAGGGAGACTCCAGCATGGCCACTTTTGTGTCTCTGCAGCAGGGAGAAGGGACTCCATTGCAGGTGCTCAGAAGCCTCTCATGGTGCCCACCTGGTTTCAGTACAAGTCCCTGAGGAGTCCCAGAGTGGTTTCCTGGAGACCTGGCTGGCAGAAAGGATCTGTGGTGAGCTTGGGAATGGGTGGGGGTGGGGCCCTCCTTCCCACACCCCTCTGGCTCTGGCAGATAGCAGAGCCAGCCTCCCTGTGCCCACGGCCCCACCATGTGTCCCCACTGCCCAGGCCCATCTTTCCCTCCCCAAACTCTCAGAGTCCCTCCACCCTCTCCATCTCCTTCTCCCCATGCAGGCAAGGATGGAGACCTCATTCCCCATGGTGAGTGTGACCCCTACCCTGCTCCATGTGATGCCCTGGGCCGGGAGGTGATGCTGCACCTGGTGTTTGGGTGGCCTTGCTACCATCGGGATGTAAGTGAGATGATCATGAAACTGGCCAGCCACTTCCACCAGCCCATCCTGCCAAGTAAGCTGTGCTCAGGGAGGGTGACCCAGGCAAACTCCAGCCCCTTGGGGAGAGCTGAGGCTTACTGGCAGTCAGGGAAATCTCTGGTCTCCCAGCCAGTCTGCAAAAGGCTTTCAGGAATTCAAGGGATCTAGAAAGAATCATGAACCTTGTGTTCTGGGATGGCAGCTCCCACCCTAGCTTCCAGCTGAGGTCACTGTACTGGGGTAGAGAGGGTTCAGGACACTGGTGCGGCCTCCTCACACTGTCCTTGCAAGTCCAGAGGAGGCCTTGGCCAAAGAAGCTGAATCCCAACCATCATTGAATCAATCCTTCATCCTAGCTCTTCAGAGGCTGAATCCTGGAGGATTATAGCTGGTGAATAGCCAGGGCAGGAAAGTCTGTGTGCCATTCCATCTTCAAATAACCAGCAAAAAACAAGGCATAAGTAACGGCTCATGTGGCGCAGCATCAGCGACCAGCAAGCCCAAGGAAGGCAAGGCCTGAATTTGTTACCAGCAAAGAACGGAGTTTGACTGGACCTAGTCCATGACCACATGAATACAATTATCATCAAGGGAGATCAGAAATCGGATCCCTACAAACGTTTCTACGCATGTCTCAATCCTGTTTGAGGAGCGCACAGGAAGGAGTGACAGACACAGGGGCACACCTTCCCCAGCACACGTGGCACCCGGTCCGTGTCTGCGAGGCTGTTCAGCAGGCCGGGCGGCCATGCTCTCCAAGGATGGCCTGGGTCACACTGGAGTAGCTACGGCGGCCCTTCTGGGCCAGACGCCGCCATCCCACCGCGGAGCCACAGCCTGCCAGCTGTCCGCACGCGGGCTCAGGTTCTCTTCATCCCTGCAGGTCCTCCCGCCACCCCACTTACAGCGCTCAGGGGGCCTGGTCCTCCAGCAAGCCTGGCTTCTGCCAGAAGACGCTCCAGCAGGGCCTCAAGAGCACCACGCACTTCCGGTGGTGGTGTGCCCACTTCCGGCCATGGGTACCTGGCGCTTAGGAAGTGGGGTCTGGGGCCTAGGATCACACAGGGCTCTCTTCAACTTCCTCTAGCCCAGCACCACCCTGTCCTTACTATCCGGAAGGAGTCTACTGTGCTAACCCTCATTGAGTACTCACTGGTGCTTGAAATAGAGCAAGAGTGATTCACAGAGTACCTAGCCACAGGGTGGGAAGGAGCATCGATCCTCAAGGATTCAGATTATTGTAGAAAGGAGGTTGGTGCATCAATGCTGTGGCACAAAGCCAGGTTTTCAGGCCAAGTCCACTATGCTCCCATGCTTGGAGCTCAGTCCAAGTTGTCCTCTGTTCCTGCTTTACTCAGAAGAGAATAAGTCTAAGAAACTGCTTGAAAGAATAAAAAAAGTCCAAAACTCTTGAGTTCTCTGTCTTCACTTAGACAACCCTCCCTTCCCCAACCTGTACCGGTCCACGAACATCCACTCAACCAATGGGGAATTGGGATCTGAAAGTATGGTGTAGAAGTACAGCAATTATCTAGCAAGCCAGAGCTCTTGGATTCAACCTGAATGACCACCCATGGTGAGTTTAAACAGAGTCCTTTAACTCCCAATGGACTCTTTTCATGCTACAATAGAAAAACCAATCTGTGTTAGTGGGGATTGTCAAGTTTCAGCTTTGCAAGTAGATCAAACTACACTATCGAGCCCTGTTTTTATAACACAAACATGTCAATGTTGTATTCTTTGGACTTTGAACCTAAAATTTAGAAAACAATAAAAATGTATGTGTGCCAGGGTTCAAGTGTGACAGTGCTTTCCCAAATATGAGGTCTTGAGTTAGCTTCTACCACACTCTCACTGAAAAAAATGCTTCTTTTCTAGAATACAATGGATTCTCACAGAAAAAAAAATGAATAAAAGCAGACATAAAGAGAGACATAGGAGAGAGAGTGAGAAAGATAGTGTACGTATGTCTATAGCACAAACAGGTCGAATTCAGGGTCTTGAAATCTGGTTCAGCTTTTTCTCTCAAGGCTAGGACTCTACAACTGAACCACACTCCAGTTCAGCTTTTTTTGCAAGTTAATTGGGAAAAGATTGTCAATGATTTTTTTGTTCACCTGCCAACTTCCAACTGAGATCATCAGATCTCAGACTCCTAAATAACTAGGATTATAGAGCTCATCCAAGGGTGACTGGCTTTAGATGTATTTATTTTAAAGACCAAACAAGGAGGATTTTCTGATTTTAGTATGTGGGCAAGTAGATCCCAAAAAGAAATTATTTTAGGCAGCTGATTGTGGCTTACATCTGTAATGCTACCTACACAGGAAGGTGGGATTTGAGGATTGCTCTTCAAAGCACACCGAGATAGGAATAAGTGTCCATGAGACATTTATTTCCAATTAACCACAAGGAAGGCAGAAGTGGAGGTGTGGTTCAAGTGGTAGAGTACCAGCCTTGAGTCAAAAATATAATGGGCAATGTCCATTCCTGAAATCAAGCCCCATACTAGCACAAAAAAGAAACAAATACCAGATAGATTTAAGGGGAGGGGGAGAAACTTCACTGGAAATTGAGGACTGCCCCTGTGTCAGGACCTCTTCCTTCTGCAGAAGCCAGAGCAGTAGTAACACTGTCATTTGAGGCCACACTGGGAAAGAGCAGGGAGGGAGTCAGTGAAGGAACTCC
This sequence comes from Dipodomys spectabilis, assembly GCF_019054845.1. Classification (NCBI taxonomy): domain Eukaryota; kingdom Metazoa; phylum Chordata; class Mammalia; order Rodentia; family Heteromyidae; genus Dipodomys; species Dipodomys spectabilis. The sequence continues at coordinate 4,984,971 of NW_024870779.1, forward strand.
CAGAAAGAAGGTTAAGGTTGGAACCAGCCAGCTGGGACCAGCTCATTCACACGCACTCACCAGAATGTACACGTGGAAATTTAATACTTGAGAAACAAGTCAGGTTGGTCCATCAGTGCTGTGGGACAAACACAAGCCTATCTCCTGTCTTCAGTATGCTTTCCAGATTCTCCTTGTGCCTCCTCCTTTGTCTGGGAAAGGCCCCCATCTTCAGCACCTCCTCTTCCCTTCCAGCTCCCCCTAATGCTGGTGGCTTTGCTGTTCTCTCTTTTGTTCCAAGGCCAAAGGCACAGCTACCTCTACTGCATGGAAGAGCACAGCCACACCCTCATTCAGCTGGAGCCAGAGTTCATAGGCACAGGCCAGACTCTACCTCTCCATCGCTGTCATGGGTCCACACAGGCCCAGGCAGTGGCTCATACCCAGGGTTTGGTATTTGGAGCACCAAGACACTTACTGTCAAGGCCAAGGTAGACGTCTGTGACTGAATTGGGTTTGAAGGTTTCATGACAGCCCTGGTACTCTTGAAGGCTGGTTAAATTTTTGAAGACACACTCTGTTGGTGGGAACCCAGAACTGAGCACTTTGTGGCATGAAGTTATTCAGGAAGAAGGGATTGGGGAGATATTCGTGAGTCCCTAGGCAGGGATGGGCTGGGTGTCTCCTTATCCCCTAGTGATCCATAGGCATCTTGGCTTACTTGTAAGCTCTGTTTGATCAGTTCTTCCCTCTGACCAGGCCTGCAAAGGCTGCAGAGTGTCTGGAGCCAATGCCTGAGTAAATCGTACTTAGTCAGTTGTCTCAATATGCAGCTGGAAACCTGGCACCTGTGTTTGCCTGTCAGCACGAGGTGGCATCTGTCTTTTCATCTTCTTCTGGTTACCCAGGCTCAATTCCTTCTGGTCTTTGGTTTCATTTCTGTTCATTCTATATGCTGTAAAGGCTGACCTCCCTTGGGAAGCTGAGATGGGAGGTGAGTCTTGCTTAGCCCATGATGAGAAAGTCTTGGAAGATATTGACAGGTTTGCCCATGCGGACCCATTGGTTCCATCATGCATTCTGGGCATGTGCTGAGGAAAGCCTCAGTAATCTTTCATGCCTGTGTTGTTTTACAAGCTTATACAGCCCATTCATTCTTCCTGTAATGCCCCCAACACCCGTGGAAAAACAACCCCTCTCAAGAAATTTGGGATTTTTTATTTTAACACATCAATTAAGCACATAAATTATACATTGCTTTTGGGGCATCAAAATGATTTCATGAAATAAATTGCACGGACACCTGCAGCAGAAAACACAGTTATGTAGATAGCTAAGTGTAGAACTGACTTTTCCATATCTCCTGAGATGTGAAATCAGAAGGTGGAAATTAAATTGTTAATTTTGAAAGTGCTTTGATTATGTTTATATATTTATCTATCTTTTGGTGGCTCTATAGCTTGAACTCAGGTTCTAGGCACTGAGCTACTTTGTTCACAGCTAGTGTTGTATTCCAATTTAAGATGCAGTACTCCAATTTCCCAGTAAGGTATGACAGCACTCAGTCAATCTGGCTGGAAGCTTTTTATTTAACCACATGGCATCTGTCCTTAGCTCTCAGAGCTGCAGAACAGCCCTGTTTGCTTTTCATGGAGGATTTTTAGAAGGAAGGGTTTCATGTGCGTGATGTTTACCAAAGCAAGCAAGAAAAGATACATAGAAGCAAAACATAGCTTTGATCACAGGAGCATAGGCAAAACATAATCTTGACTTGGTCAGCATGACCCATAGTATAATGCTATTGACACTATCAATACTTAATTACAAAAAGTCAAAACAGATCCTTGGATTACAGAAATCAAAATACAGGCTTGGGTGGGGATAGTCTATTTTACAGTAATGATTTTTAAGATAAATTTGGTCAGTGGTCGGTCTAGAACTCTGAGCCTGGGCACTGTCCCTCAGTTCTTCAGCTCAAGGCAAGAACTCCACCACTTGAGCCACAGCACCACATCTGGTTTCTGGTGGGGTTTTTTTGGAGATAAAATTCACACAGACTTTCCTGCCTGGGCTGGCTTTGAACTGTGATCCTGAGATCTCAGCCTCCTGAGTAGCTAGGATTACAGGCATGAGCCACTGGCCCCTGGCAGAAATGATTTTCATTATAAGCTCTGGACTAACACAGCAACTCAGTTCAGCTGGTAATAAGCCTCAAGGTTGTCAGTGGCTTCAGTAAAGTTTGTGGTAAACTGCAAAGCTGCCAGCTTGGTTGGTAAACTTGAGAGAGGGAGAGACATTCTTTTGCTTTTTAGCAAGGATGTAAAGGGATTAGAGCTGACTGCTGGTCAGCCTTAGCCTGGAGTTTTCCTTTAGCAACAAGTTGGTCCTTTATCAGTAACTTTGTTCTGTTTTCTGATTTCACATTTTGTTTTCATGGATATCAAGGAAGAGAGTAAATTTCTAATAGCAAGAGAGACTGAGGCCAGACAATAGAGAACATTCTGCCAGTGAATAGCAACTTAGTTATCACAGCTAGCACTGTCTACTCCCGGACTTTCTGTGGTTAGTGGAGATAAGACATGTAGAAGTAAATGCATCGTGGTTGTATGTCAAGTGTACACAAAGGTATTCATGGAAGGATGGTCTTTGCAGTGGAGAATTCAGAAGGTATAATTCCCAAGACCCCGACTCTGGAAAGAGCTGTCAGTGCCAGGCCAGTCCTTCACCCTGACAGCTGGAAGGGGAGGAGTCTGGAGAATGGAGCCAAGGGCTGCTCTCTGTTAGGGGGCCTGCTGCCTCCAATCTGCCCTCAGAGGACCCTATCTTTGTATACTATAAAATAATATTATATGCATATATATGATATATATATTTCCTGGTTTTGTATCCTTTTCAGCTCCTCCCTATGAAAGTTGTCCATGAGACTCAAAAATCAAGAAGAAAAAATAAAAGGAAAAGAGCAACGAACCCACAGTTAAACAAAGAGAAGTCTGGGAAACTGGTACTTGGGGAGGTGAAGGGGAGGAGGCGTTTGATCAAACAAAGAGAAGAGGAAAGAGAATGCACTGTTAATATTTAATGCATATTCAAGAAAACTGAGAAGAGGGGTGACTTGAAAGGAAAAGGGGAGAATGATTAATGTGGTGACATTGATCAAAATGCATTGTTCTTATGAAAAGATTTGTCCAATGGAAATCCCTTTGTATACCTAAAGACAATAAAAATGTAATTTAAGATGTAGATTTGCCAGAAGTTAACTTGTGTTCAAAGTCCTCTGTGAATCAGCTCCTGAATTCTTCCCTCAGTGAGACCAAGAACTTTCCATTTGTCTCCCCATAGGGAGATGCATCTTGGAAAAATGGACTTTTATCTGTGTTTTGGTTTTGGTTTGACCATCATTAGTAAAAATGACACCTTTCTTCTTATCAGGAAAGATTTTAGGAACACTTGAGTTTGCTTGACATTCTCAGTGATTTCAGTAACTCAAATATGTTTATAATTACCAAAATAAATTACATTTATAACTACCAAAAAATAGAATTAAAAAAGTGACAAAACAATATTGGATGTTAATTGTCCCTTTGTGTGTATCTGTGCTAGTACTGGAGTTGAACTGGTGGTTTCTCTCACACACCTTCTTTTCTCCCTTCCTTCCTGTTTGTGGACACACTGGAGCCTGAACTCTTGCTTGACTGTTTTTCTCAAGGCTGCCATTTTACCATTGAATCTCTGACCCACTCCCAGCCTTTTCCATGTCAATTTATGGTAAGATTGGTCTTCCCAGACTCACAACTCAGCCTCTTGACTGGACTTAGGTATTAGATGTGGGAGCCACTAGCATCTGAGAATCAAACCAGGGCCTTATATGCATGCTAGGTAAGCACTCAATCACTAAGCCACATTCCCATCCCCAGCATCCGGTAATAATTATACTTCTCACTGGAAATAAGAACCCTGGTTTATAGTATGGGTTGATAAAAGAAAATGGCAACACAGTGTTTGTGCAAGTGCCAGTATTCCTCAGACATAATTTCCTGGTGGACTTGAGTGTACCAAGTGTTCTACCACTGGCCACACACCAACTCATGATGGTCTTCTTTCCCCGCTTTTTCAAAATAGAAAGTGATGCCTAACTCCAGTGGCTCACGCCTGTAATCCTAGTTACTCAGGAGGCTGAGATATGAGTATTGCTGTTCAAAGCCAGCTGGAGCCAGACAGTCCATGAAACTCTTACCTCCAATAAAAACCCACCAGAGGGGCTGGGAAGATGGCTCAGTGGTAGAGCGCTTGCCTTGCATGCCTGAGGCCCTGGGTTCGATTCCTCAGCACCACATAAGCAAAAAGAAAAAAGCGGGAAGTGGCGCTGAGGCTCAAGTGGTAGAGCGCTAGCCTTGAGCTGAAAAGCTGAGGGACAGTGCCCAGGCCCAGAGTTCAGGCCCCACGACCGGACCCCCCTCCCCCCCAAAAAAAAACCCACCAGAAAATTGGAAGTGGCGCTGTGGCTCAAGTGGTAGAGCACTTGCCTTGAGCTGAAGAGCTGAGGGACAACAACCAGGCACAGAGTTCAAGCTCCATGACCAACAAAAAGAGAGACGGGGGGGGGGGAGGGGGAAGGAAGAGAGAAAGAGATTTTATTTTTTCAGTGAAAGTTTTATTTTAGTTAAACCCTAAAAGATATTTCCCAAATATGTCCTGCCTTCCCCTCAACTCATCTACTTTTAATCAATGCCTTCCATCTCAGGGGAACATCTGTTATAACTGATGGCATACTTTTTCTTTTCATTTTTTTGGCTGTCTTGGCGCCTGAACTCTGGGCCTGGGCACTGTCCCTCAGCTCTTCAGCTCAAAGCTAGTGCTCTACCACTTGAGCCATAGTGCCGCTTGTGGCTTTTTCTTCTTCTTTGGTGCTGAGGAATCAAACTCAGGGCCTCATGGATGCAAGGCAAGCATTCTACCACGCAGCCACCTTCCCAGCCCCCCCTTTTGTACCTTTTGTACATCATATGGGTCTTGAGAGTATCATGACAGTACGATTGGTATTTTTGTTGTCCTACATATTCTGTTTACTCCTCTTTCCTAACCATAAATCTTGGCAGCCCTGATCTTTTTATTTTATCCATAGGGATAAAATAGTTGGAAACATACAGATCTGACCCTCTTCAGATGGATTTTCTTTCACATAGAAATAGGCATTTAAGACTCTTCCAAGTCTTTTAGGTGTGACAGCTCATTTCAATGGTGAAGATTACCAAGTTGTCTGGATATATCATAGTTTATTTATCCATTCACTGATACCTTGCTTTCTTTAGCTTTTGACAATTGAGAATAAAGTTACAACACATATTGATGTGAAAATGCTTATGTAAATATATACTTTGGAGTCCTGGAGCCAAATACCCACATGTACAATTGCTGGATAGTATGGTCAGAACATTTGGGGATGTGGTACAGTAGTAGAGCTAGGGAACCTTCAGCAGGATAGGATATGATCAGATAGAGAGAAAGAAGAAGAGAGAAGAGAACACAGAACAGGACAACAGGACAGGACAGGACAAGATGGGAGAGCATGGGAGTGGATAGTATGGTCAGCACAGAAATGGAGGGACAAAGGGGAACAAATACAGCAGTGACACAAAACACGACTGAAAATGGGTGGGACTCATGGGTGGGCACAGGAAGGAAAAACTGGGTGAGAGTTAGAAAAGGGGTGACACTGATAAAAAAGAAATGTACTCTGAATTGGATGTATGTAACAATAACCCCTCTCTACAGCACATTTACAAACAAGTAAATAAATAAGTAGAAAAACCCTAAGAAATTCTCAACAGCAAGGTAACAAACTGAGAACACTAAATATGAGCAAGGATATGAAGCTTTAGCAACTCTCATTCCTTGGTGGTGGGAATGCAAGATGGGACAGCCACTTTGGAAAATGGAAACAAAATAAGGCAAGGAATATTAGTAACATTAAATACCATTGAGTAGGGTAAAGTACTAGAAAGTCAGTTTGGCCACTTTTTACAAAACTAAAAAATATTCAGCATACAACCCTTCGTGTTTTGACGCAGAATTTGAGACTAGCTTCAAGTTCACCATCTTCCTTCCTCTGTCTCCTATAATAGGGATTCAAGAGATTAAAGGCATGCAAGCCCATGTCTGGAAACACCTTTCCTTTTTTATCTAGCACCATGGATTATACTCAGGCATTCAGGTTTGCTCTTCTTGCTTGCTCAGCTGTCACTCTACCACTTGAAACATGACTTCTCCAGCCCAGCTGTTACTGATTACTTTGGAGATGTGGACTCCCTGAATTTTCTGACAGCACTGTTTTGATGAGCGTTCTTTCAGGTCTCAGACTCCTGAGTACGTAAGATTTCCTGGCTGAGGTTCAAACGTCCATTTCAGCAAGGTGGGCTATAATTCACTCTGTTACTGAAGAATTACTGACATTTTTTACTGTCTTAAGAAAAGCTATTAAATTCCTCCCTGTTTTCGGTGAATAATTAGAATCAACACAGAGAGAAAATATGGATTCCAAAAGTAAATACAGAATACTCTTCAAAACTCAGCTATCCACCAAACTGCAATACCCAAGCACCTCTCCATTTATATATAAAATAATATGCATACTGAAAAGAACCCCAAAGATAGAAAACAAAGAACCTCTTCTTAGTTTGTGCGATCATTTTAGAGGACTCTGTCTTCTTAACTTCATCTATGGTGTATACATGCGCACATCTGAGGGAAGGTAGGAGCAGAGCACAGAATCAGTGGAAAGCAGGTGAAAAAATACAGCAGAAGGGCCCATAAGGGACATTGGACATTGGTGACAGTGGACTAATCAATGCAAGGGTGGAGATGGGGTGGAGGGAATGAGAATGAAGGAATAGCTGATATGAAGCAAAAGCAAAAGGAAAGAAATGTACATATCACTCTATTTGTAAAGAAAAAAGTGTCATTGTAAAAGGTCATAGAGTTCATAAGCAATGTAGATTAAGATGATCACTGAAAGCATCCATCACATCCATCCTAGGAGACCATGGGGAGGCAGGCAGGCACAGGAGAAAGATCATTACAAGGATTAATAGAGGAGCCATATTTGCCCCGAAGAGAGAGCACATGGCGACCTCTGCTATCTAGGTAGCAGCAGGGTCTGGAGGTTAGGAAGTGAGGTAGATGGGAGTTAGATGGGTCTGGGCAGAGAGAGGGAGAGGCCAGCTGTATCCTGGGAACTCCAGGGCAGGGAGGGGCTCAGGTCTGGATGGAGCTGAGGACCAAAGTAGGACATAGGCTTACCGTGACTATCATTATGAAGATCAAAAGGTGTTTGTGAATTTAAAATAAATAATTCAGCTTTCAACAGCCTGAAAATTGCTACATTAGCCTCTGCATGGGTAGAACCTAAGGAACTAGTCTTTTAGAAGAGACCAATGTCTAATGAAGAGGAAAAGTTACCTGGACCTTGATTGAAAGGATCCCACTTGGAAACCATGAACTGAGCTTTCTACAGTGAAGTAGAGAAACAAAATCATCCATGGAAAGAGACCTGAAGCACAAACCTTCAGGGGAAAGAAACAGATGCCTTCCATGAAGCAATGTCCCCTTTCCCTTCTCCTCTCCCATCCTCTCCCTTGTTCTCCATCTTGTCCTGTGCTGTGTTTTATCTTGTTTCATCCCCACTTCTCCTCTCCTTTTCCTCCCAAATCCTCCCCTATCCTATTCTAGCCTATCCTGGATTGAATGCTGTCAGTGCTGAAACTTCCCTAGCTCTAGGACTGCTCCACATCCCAAACCATTTGCTCTTATTAACTTTTATTAATTTGAGATAGTTTATGGATAGATCCCCTCATTCTCTATCCTCTTTGTTCCATATCCTGCCCGGTTGGGACAGAAAAATCAACAAGACCCATTCTGAAGCCATTTTTGTTCTAGCATATGCACCCCTCAAACCTCAGTCATGCTCACTCTATCACAGTGAAGACAAGCTTGCATTCCTAGGCACCAGATACATGGGTTGTGTTAACTAACTAGTTTATCATGAAGGTTTGGATCTAGACTGGAGGAATCCAGGGTTGGATTCATCTGTGATTGGGTGGATTATCTTTGCAGGTTTTTCAGGGCTAGTTCAGCCTCTCTAGGGTGGGTCCAGGGTGGGGAAGGGTGGATTATCTGAGTGTGCACATAAAACCCACAGCTTCAGAACATCATCTCTACAATCAGCTTCTTGGAGTTGCTCTGAGTAAAGCAAGGACAGAGGACAACATGGACATGAACTCTTTTGGTATAGGAGAATGGTGGACCGAGCCTGAAAATTTCAATGCCCCATTGGTCTTTTACCTGGAAGAGGAGCTGGAGCAGATAATATTCGGTAGGTGGCCCTTATGCCATCTCCTGTCTCTTCACATTCATCAGTCTCTCCCCATGTTTCCTCTTGGATCTGTGCCAAGCCTCTACCCTCACATTCACCTAACTCCCAGTTCTGTTGGTGGTTTTCCTGTTCTTCCTCTCTCCTTTTCTGTTCCCAGGGCAGGAGGACAGATACCTCCGCTGCATAGAGGAGCACAGCCATACCCTTATTCAGCTGCAGTCCTGGTTCACAGTCACAGGCCACACCCGAGTCACTGTGGTGGGTCCACCTAGGGCCAGGCGATGGCTGATGGGCATGATATGTCTTTTGGAGCACAGGAGCTTTCACTATCGAGCTCGAGGTAAGTGTCTGTGATCTAATTGCCGTTGAGGCCTTGATGCCAAGCTTGGTGCTCCTATATGGCATCATAAAGACTTGGGCTGCTCAGGAATCTGAGAATCCAGATGTTCCCACAACCCCCTGCAGTGCAGGACCCCAGAGTCAACCATATTATGAATCAAGTCATCGAGGGAGGAAAAGGAAATGAGGGATATGAATGGGTTCTCTTAGAGGGGTGTGCTGGGATTTCTCTTGCCTCCCCTCTCCTTCCCTTGTGTTCCCATAGGTTTCTTGTGCTCCTAGATTGTCTGACTTTTCCTCTTCCTCCCAAGGCTACCAGATGCTGCAAAGTGTCCGGAGCCAGCCCCTAACCAACAAGGACTTGGCTGCCAATCTCAGTGTGCAGCTTGACTCCTTGGTGGTGAAAGGGTATCAGGATGAATGATCCAGCTCTCCACCTTCCTCAGGCTTCCTTCGGCTGAGTGCTTCAGTGTCTTGGGCTCCCATGTCCTTCATTATCCCAGGAAGACCCACCTCCTCTGCAGAGCTAAGTGAAGACATGGCAGACAGTGGTGGACATTAACATTTTCGCCTTTGTTATCTACCTGAGGCCTTCTAGACACATATCAGAAGGAGTCTTCTAAAGAATGTGCTCTGCTGGTGAATGATATCCAATAAAACTGGTTATGCAGTCTGCAATGCCTCTATGTGACTCCCTCTCTTCCTCTCCCCCTTCTTTCTTTGTAAGCTTATCCTGCCATTTTCTCATAATCCCTTCCAACTTTTAGGAAACACACAGCCTCTTTCAAGATATCTCAGATGTTCATATTTGTAGTTGGTTTGTTCATATTTCAGTTTGAAACAGTGATTACATAGTGATCTCACAGTAGAAAAGAATCATGGTTTGCATTTGTCTCTTGAACTCAGTGTGTTCCAAAAATGGGGTGTCATCTGGCAAAAATGTCATTTTACCTGCTATCTTCAAGCCTCCTGTTCAACAGATACAGTGACTCTATGTACCAACTTGGATACAAATAACAAATAAGTGTGCTTGGTGGATAATGCCTATAATCCTAAGATTTTCAGTGTAGGGTCTGCACAGGGACACCTACGCACCTTTTGGCTAAGTTTCCACCCAGTATCTGTTACCTAGGTAAGTGGCAGACCTGGAAGCAGTCACCTTCCCCTCCTGCTAGGCCACATCCTGGGCCACCTCTGGTCACATGCTTCCCATCTGACTTTAGGAGGGTCCCAGACCCTGAAGTCACATCTGGAGCCAGTGTGGCCACACTTTTCCCCCACCTGGCTACACCTCTTCCTGTCCCTGGCCTAGATAAGTTCTGGCCCATAGGTGGGTCACCCCTTCCTTTTTCAGCTCTGCCTCTCCATCATGCAAGGTCGGGGCAGCAGTTGGGTAAATAAACTTCTCCATCTGAATAGTGCCTGGTGTTCTCTTCATCGGCTACCTAATGAAACCTACCTAATGTACTTTATACTCAGGAGGCTAAGATTGGTCTATGAAGCCATCCCATGCAGGATTATTTAGAAGACTCTTCTCTAATTTTCCAGTAAAGAGTTCAATAGGGATGTAGGTTTCAAGTGGTAGAGGGCCAGTGTTCAGCAAAAATACCTGAGACAAACTCAGGCTATGAGTTCAAGCCCCAATACTGCTCGTGTTCCCCTCTAAAAAATGCTTAGGTAGCCAGCAAACTGGCAGGTCATCAGACCACTGAGGAATCTGGGGGAACTGGCAGAGCTGTAGCTTGAATTCCTGCATTTGAGATGGGGGAAGTCACTGTTCCCGCCTGGGTGCCTTAAGAAATGTGTATCCAGGAGTTCGTATGTTCCCCTGTGAAGACAATGATTGAACACAAGGAATACACCATACACCATCCACTCTGCCCTGGCTGCTGCTTCTCATCAGCACCTCATGTCTAAAAGGTCAGAATACATAGGAAGTCCCTGGGTAGTGTGTGAAAATAAAGTTAGGAGTCTTTTACTCTTTCTTTGAGTTGCTTTTATGGCTTTTGTATGTGGACACTACCAAGGTTTTCCTCTCAGGTCTTTGAGCTCTCACATGAGCCACATCCTCAGATCCAGCTTTTCTGTAGATTAAGTGAAAAGTGTCACAGAATTTTCTACCCAGCCTGGCTTCTAACCTTGATTCTCATATTCCCCTTGTGAATTAGCCAGGATTAAAGGCAAGCACTGCAGGGTCTACATTCACAGGACTCTTCCCTTTTCCTTACTAAGCATGTTTTGGTCTGATTTTCACTTAAAACCCTTCTTCCTATTTTTGCCTAAATTTCATAAGATTAATAAAAACTTTTCATATTAAAGAGATGTTCTTCCCTGAGGGGAAGTCCGTCACCAGAGGAGATTCTAGTAATAGAGGAAATGCTCACAGGGAAATAGAACTATTTCGTCTTTGAAAAGTACTTAACCCACATGGGTAAAGTAGGGACTTGGGGTAATCCCTGCAATTAGAGGTGACAAAGGGAGATCAAGTTTTTGACGCCAACCCTGGATACATACAGAATATTCTCTCAAAAAAACAAACAACAACAACAATGCCAAGCCAGGCACCGGTGGCTCATGCCTGTCATCCTACCTACTCAGGAGGCTGAGATCAAAGGATCACAGTTCAAGGCCAGCTTAGGCAGTCAGTGAGACTCTTATCTCTAGATAAGACCACTAGAAAACTAGAAGTAAAGTGCCGTGACAGCACTCAAGCCCAGAGTTCAAGCCCCATAAACAACAAAAGAATAAAACAAAACAAAACCCAAAAAACAAACCACCCACAAAACAAAAAACAATCAGGTACTCATGGGTTACATGTGTAACCTTAGAATATTAAGAGCTGAGATAAAGACACGACAAAAGACATGTGGAACATGACTATTATTAGGAACATCTATTAGGATGTTCAATATTGGTTTCTGTTTTTCAGAAACTAAAACGTATTGGGAACCCTATCCACTGTCAAGCAAGAACAATTCTGTGGCAAGTCTTCCAGGTAGAAGGGTAAGGGCTGCGCACCTCCAGGCAGGCTCAGACACCCTCTGCAAAGGATGCTAGGGATATAGGCAGTAGGGGACTTCCTCTTTCTGTAGCCATTTGAACAAACTACCTATGTGATAGACTCTAGGGTCGGGTCGTGTGAAGGACATAGCTGTAAACTTCCTGCTTGGCTCTGTTCTGATGAGAGCCCACAGTGGACCATATCCACATCCAGAACCTCATCATTCTCTCTCTCCAGTTTAACTGCAGCCACATAGGGGAAAAGCAATGTCAGGGACTCATTTGAACAGGACACTAGCTGTAACTATGGGAGTAGGTTGACTCCTCTCTGGAAATCTGTCCCTGGGAACAACCCTACCTCTTCCTCTCCTCATGCACCTCCAGCCCCTGGGAGCAAAGACAATTTGATTAGGAATCGGAAAGGACATGAAGCAGAGCACAGTTACAATGTAGCAGCTCAGCTCAGGTCCCACCTCCTTGCTTTCCAGGTGTCTGTGCTGTCCTCCTTCTCACTTGGTTCTCCAGTGGCAGGCAACACCAGAATCCTCAAACCTGTTGGTAATGTACCAACTTCCAGCACCTTGTCTGATCCCATTTAGGGCTGTGTCAGGACATTGTCTGAGGGAGCAAGTCCTCTGATGCTGCTAGACTCAATTCCTGCCACAGCTGGAAGTGGCTCTATCTCGGGAGACACAGGCCTTGCCAGCCCAAGAGCTGTCTCTTCTGCTGCTCTCACAGCTGGAAGTTGCTGTGTCATCTCCACTGTCAGCTTGAGATCCTCAGCAGCTGAACCATGGGGTGACTCTTCAGCTGCCACATTTGGAAGTTGGATGATCTCATTTGATGTGTGTACACTGAGCTTTGGTTCCATACTACTGGGAGAGTGGGATTCATCTGGGAGTAGAACACTGTGTACATGGCCTCTGTTGGATTACTCTACATGGGCAGGGACCACTGGTGGGTCCTTCCAAGAAATGGCCAGAAGTTTCTACCCTGTGGTCAGGATCAAGGGCTGCTCCAGCATCTTCACACACTGATCTTCTGCCCTGAATCTGGGCTGTTTCAGTACACTGTCCAGAGGTGAAATACTGTCCTTAGGAACCCTGTGAGCTGTCTTGTCTTCTCCACCATGCTGATTGTGCAGGAAACAGTGTGTCAGGGGCAGGGACTGGGCTTGGTGGGGAGGGGGTTCTCAGAGGAGGACCTTGTGGACAGCCCATTGATGGGTATGGCAGAGTGCACAGCTGTGTGACACCCTGCTGGTCCTCCCCCAGGATGGTGCACAGGTGAAGAACAGCCACACTGGCTCTGGCTATGGGAACATGCAAGGCCAAATATCCTGTAGGTATTAGGCAGAAAGACATTAAGAAATTCAGGGGGCCTTGGAAGGTGGCTCAGTCGTAGAGCGCTTTCCTTGCATGCATGAGGCCCTGGGTTCGAATCCTCAGCACCAAATAAGCAAAAAGAAAAAAGCCGGAAGTGGCGTTGTGGCTCAAGTGGTAGAGCACTAGCCTTGAGCTAGCTGTGGGACAGTGCCCAGGCCCAGAGTTCAGACCCCACGACCAGACTCACCCCCCAGAAAAAGAAATTCAGGACCTTCAAGGGGCTGCTGCAGCCCAAACATTGTTCTTTTTGCCATTCTATAAGCAGGTATATGTCCAGGGCAACACTATCTCTGAGCCAGTGAAACGTCTAGGACTTCCTGTGGTTCATAACTGAGGTGGTTCATTAGCAGAGAGATGATGAGGTGTGGGAGTTCAGGACTCTGTCTCTAGTGGTGAAAGGCCAGAACATTTTTAAACATGGGTGAAGTAGAACACACTCCAGCGAGGGCCTGGGCTTGAGGTCCACCATAAGGATGCAATTTACCTGGCTTTGAAACTCAGGAGAGCACTTGGCTGTGATGCTGTGGGCCCCCTCAGCACCGGTTTCTCCAGATCCTTCATATTCACACTTGAAATGGGAAGCAACCTACAACACAACAAACTGCATCTCTCCCAAGCTGCACATGTCTACTCTGGAGCTGTCATACCCTTGGTGCTCTGGTAAGACTTCCTGAGAACAACATCAGAACGTCCTGCACTTTAAGTCTAGCTTCTGGGCAGCTGAGAATCTGGTACTGAGGTCAAGGTTGCAGCCTTAGCGTTGCCTATAGTGTCTAGTAAGATGTTCTGCAATTTAGTTCTCACTGTGCCATGCCCAGTTCGTGGGAGTATCTCATGGTGCTCATCATCTGCCTCAACACTGTTTGCACTTCCTCCTCCACAGACAGCCCAGCGTTTGGATTAGATCCAGTATGTTGCCTCCCTCCATGGACTGTACTGCTAGATAGACTCATTCCTCAGTTCCTAGGATATGGAATAAATCAAACACGTTTTGGAATCTTGATGGGACCCAGGCAATAGTCAAAGTTCTTGGGTGGGAGAAAGAATTACGTGGGGTTTCACTCACAGGGAACACATACTTTGGGCTGAAGTAAAAATATAAACAGACAAAACAAATGGAAGCATTTGTGGAAGGAGGGAGGCTGGGGAGGTGAGTGAATAACATGCTGGGGACAGAGCTGGGGAGGTGGAGGTGAATCTGCACAGCATGGCCAAGCCAGGTCTCTGAGGAGTCCAGCAGTGCCTTGAATGAGATGTAGCTGAGTCCTGCACTGTAGAAAAGCAATCAGGGCCACAGAAGTTCCCCCATACATCCTTCCAGTGTGGAGCTGCTTGTGGTGCTGAGGATGAAACCCAGGGCCTCACACATGCGAGGCAGGCGCTCTACTACTGAACATACCTCAGCCACTGTAGAAAGTGTTTTGTTGTCCAGTTTCTACCCTCTGTGTGAGGAGAGTAAACAGGTAGCTGATGCTGCCTGTTAACGTTAAAGTTAAAGCACTGAGTCCAAGGATCCATGACTGAAGGCCTCGGTGTTGCTCTTCAGCCTCACCATGGACCACTCAAGACCAATGGACCTCAGAATGTCCCTGAAAGACATCAGCGAACTGAAAACATCACTCCTGCTAGAGACAGAAAATCCAACTTAAACCACCTCCTCTTCATGACTATGTGGTAGGGATGAGGTGCCCAGACCAGAGAAAGGGTCTTGATGGGGAGAGAAGAGATCCTGGGGCACGGGGGAAGCTGGGTAGGGCCTGGGGCTTGGCCCTGTGTGGGTTCTGGCGACTGCAGGTGCTCATAGCCAGGGTCAGGTATTTAGAGGACATTGTGGAGAATACAAATCTGGAGATAGCCTGTAGCTGAGTCCATAGTGGGACAAAGCAGGACCCACAATGGCTTTAAAACTAGATGCTATCTCAAGTCTCCTGATCAGTTAGGATAATAAGTAGGAGACACTGTCCCCTGGCTTGTCTGGTCTTTGTCTTTTTAAAAAAAACTTGTGCCCTTCCTGGGATTTGAACCCAAGGCCTGGGCAACATACTAGAGCTTATATTCTCAAGCTTGAAGCTCTACTGCTTTATCCACAGCTCCACTTCTTCAGGAAATGGAAATAAGAATCTTGCAGATTTCAGGTCACCAGTGGCTCACACCTGTAATCCTAGCTACTCAGGAGGCTGAGATCTGAGGAAGGTGGTTCAAAGCCAGCCTTAGTAGGAAAGCCCATGAGATTCCTATTCCAATAGCCACCAGAAAACCAGAAAAGTTGAAAAGCTCATATAAAAGATGAAACATACAAAGTTTAAATATATGAGTATACATTTTAAACTAATGCATATAAAATCTAAATATCTGCTCTGTAGCCATGTACTACGTACATATGTATGTACACTTCTGCTTAAAGCTGCTGAAATAATTTTAACAGATCAAACCTTTCCTACAACAATTTTTATTAAATATGGTCTAAAATAAGAAAGACAGATGATAACATATTTAGATAGTTATCTATTTTATCCACATGTAAACTCTGTAATGGGTCAAATAAAACTGGCATCAAAAGGGCTGGGAATGCGGCTTAGTAGTAGAGTTCTTGCCTAGCATGCATGAAACCCTGGGTTTCAATTTTCAATACCACATAAACAGAAATAGCCAGAAGTGGTTCTGTGGATCAAATGGTAGAGAGCTTGAGCAAAAGATGCGCAGGGATAGTGTTCAGGCTCTGAGCTCAAGCCCCAGGACCCACACAAAAAATTAAGAAAAAGAAAGAAGGGGGAAAAAGGCATCAAAGGTTTTCCACAATGACATAAGAAGATATCTACATAATAATTTTAATTATATGTATATCATATTTTTCACCATAGCATTACCAATGAGATCATTTGGGAGAGAGAAAGGGAGGAAATTCATTTTTTTATTTTATGTATTTGAATTAACACTTTAACATATGCTATTTTGGTAAATTAAAGAAATACCAATCCAACTATTTCCAAGGAATCAGTATATTTTAAAGATAAAATGAATGGGGCAAGGTCATTCTTTCTGATGGAGGCATAGAATTCCATTGTGTATATATACCACATTTTCTTGATCCATTCATCTAACTGAGGGGCATATGGGTTGGTTCTAGATCTTAGCTATGGCAAATAATGCTGCAATAAACATAGTTGTGCTGGTAGCTTTAGTGTGGTCTTATTTGTAAACATTTGGGTAAATCCCCAAAAGTGGGACTGCTGGGTCATAGGGGAGCTCTATGTGGAGTCTTTTGAGGAACCTCCATACTACTTTCCAAAGTGGAAATGGAAAGACTTGGAAAAAATTATATTAAGTGAAGTAAGCCACGCCCAAAGAAACATAGGTCCCATGATTTCCTTTTTTGGGTCCGGTCGTGGGGTCTGAACTCTGAGCCTGGGTGCTGTCCCTCAGCTCTTCAGCTCAAGGCTAGCGCTCTACCACTTGAGCCAAAGTGCCACTTCCGCCTTTTTTCTTTTTGCTTATGTGGTGCTGAGGAATCGAACCCAGGGCCTCAGGCATGCAAGGTAAGAGCTCTACCACTGAGCCACCTTCCCAGCCCCAACCCATGATTTCCTTTATTTGCAATATCTACTATATGTATGAGTCAAGCAGAAAAGGTCAGATAAGGTGATGTTAGGAAAATGAACCCTAAGATATGTATTTTAAATGTTTTTTTTTCTTTCATGCAATTGTTTCTATCGCAATTATAAGATTATTTCTCTGTTGCTTTGTATGTCCCTCCTCCACAGTATAACCCCTGCTTTCACTGTATTTGATGTCCGTATAATTTGTGGAGGGGAAGGGAAAACAAGTCGTTTAAATAAGGATACAGGCGGACCTGTTGCAACAATGAGAAGTACAAGTTGTCATGACGAAAATGAACTTTACAACTTGGCGGGGGGGAGGGGGGGTGGATTCGGTGGTGGGAGGGCGGATGGGAAGGGATGGGAAGGGTAAACAAAGGAGGAGGCTACAATGCTTGATAAGAATAGTACTCATTTTCTTGCCCATGTAATTGTAACCCCTCTGTACAGTATTTTCACAATAAAAAAAATAAAGATAAAATGAAAATGCGTAACTTAATTTTAGATACCTAAATTCCAAAGAGAAGAACCACTAAACATATCAAAGGCCAAAATTCAGTACATGGCTCTAAGACAAGTACAACATTAATTCATGTGTAAAATATACTGGTAAGAACTCTACTGAGGAGACACCAGCTCTTGGATGTAATCCAGCATTAGTGCCATGGTAATATACCACATCTACCAGATCCTGGCTTGGAGTCCATTAGACTTCCTGCTGAAAATACTGTGATGGGGATGGGCATTTTATCTTTCACAGCTTTAAAGAGGGAAGCAAATGATGGCAACCATTAAGAAGGGTATTTCAAACAAGTAATTTCAGGATGAAAACAAGGAAAAAGAATTTTCACAGCAAGAAATACAGTTTTAGAACTTCTTATACTGGTGGCACATAGAAACAGATCATTTAGCTTGATCAAATTGCTCTGAATTATCTAGATCCAATTTTATAAGTGATAGACACCAGTGACCACTAAGCAATGCTGACAGAAGCCTCCAGTAGTGGTCCCTATGGAGGACCACGGGCATGCCCTCTCACCTTGTTCCTTCAGGTTGTCATACTAATAAGCTACAGTCTCCTTCCTAGGGCAACTGTGTCACATGGTAACCAGACACCTGCATCTACAAACCTAGTGCTAACCAACACAAGCCCAGCTAATACTTAGTAATTACTTATAGACCACTTCCCAAAGAGACTGGAAATATTTTGAGCTAAGTGCCCCACCTGCAATGGTCAGCCTGAGGTAAACATGGTGCCCGGCCTGCACCTGCAGATGAGTGCGTGGAGGCAGTGCCACACAGAACAGCCTCATGTCGGGAGTGATGTCTGCCCTCCACACCATCTGGCACTTCCTGTACTATAGAACAATGGAGCAAGTGTTGCCAGGCCAATGAGAAAGCACAGGATGCCTTCCTTGTGGCATTCCAACAAACTGAGCATTTGCACTCTCATATTTAATGCATATACATTTTTTAAAAGAACAAAAAAACAAAAAGTAAAGGAAATGAATGATATTGCCTTTTAAGAATAAACTGAAAAACTTGTTTGCTTGAGCAGAAAAGTATTTAATGTGTCTTTAACAGAAAAAAACAGATGTGCATCTAAGGCATACACATAAATTGTTTCTGCACTTTTAATTGAAATGGTTGTGAAGGAATGAACGCTTGTATAGCACTATTAGGATTCTTCACTAAAGGCATTACCTAATGACTTTGTGAAATCTGAATATTAGATAGTACCATCTGAAATTCAACCTCTGCCAGAAAACAAAAATTTAAAAAACCCTTTCACAGACAACAATGTTCCCCTCAGGACTTCCATGACATCTTTACTTGCCACTGCTCTGCCACTGCTATCCCAGCGTCACGAACACCAATGAGCACAACAAAAGAGAGCACAGCACACCTGTATCTTTCCTTGGAATAAATGAATCCTGCTTTCCCAGGGGATGGGCAAGACACTTCCAGGAAGTATTCTCTCTTTTCTTAAGGATAATCTCCATTTTTCCCCATTCTCAACAACCCACACTGAAAAGAAAGTTCCAGCTGTATCAATACTAAATATACGATTTTATTGTAAACGTCTCTTCAAACAGTCAGAATGTTCTCATTTTATGCATTGATAGGATACTTTGTTAGAAAAGTATGATTTTGTTTAAATAGTCACAAGAATTATATGATATTAATATAACTTATTTTAGAATGGTCCCCAGTAAATACAGAATTCATTTAGTAAAGTACCTGGGAATGTTTGATAGTTAAAAACTTTTCAGGGGCTGGGAAGATGGCTCAGTGGTAGAGCGCTTGCCTTCCATGCGTGAGGCCCTGGGTTCGATTCCTCAGCACCACATAAAAAAGAAAAAAAGCCGGAAGTGGCACTGTGGCTCAAGTGTAGAGCGCTAGCCTTGAGCTGAAGAGCTGAAGGACAGCGCCCAGGCCCAGAGTTCAAGCCCCATGACCGACAAAAAAAAAAAAAAAAAAAAAAAAACTTTTCAGATTTTGTTCCTTTTGAATGATTAAAATAGTTTAGTATTTAAAAAATATATATGGGTATTGCTGGGCTCCCGTGGCTCATGCCTGTAATCCTAGCTACTAAGGAGGCTGAGAAAGGAGGATCAAGGCTTGAAGACAGGCCAGACAGCAAAGTCCATGAGACTCTTACCTCCATAGAGCTCAAAGTGGTACAAGCCCCAGGACTGGCACACAAAAAAGTATGTGTATATATTATGTGTATATGTGTGTGTGTATATACATTTTAGAATCCATATATACTTTTTATTATCTATATACAGGTACATATATGTGTATGTATGTACAAATAGATGGATATATACACACATTTATATATGTATGTATATATTATGTACATACATATATGTAGAATTCTATATATTGACTTTAACTTGAATCATTTAACTGTTTATTTTTCTGGTTGGTCCTGGGGCTTGAACTCTGGGCCTGGGCTGGGCTTTGAGCGGTGATTCTCAGATCTCAGCCTCTTGAGTAGACAGGATTATAGGCCTGAGCCACCAGCACCCAGCCTGAAGACGATTTTATTTACTTTTTGCTTTGTTCTATTTTGTCAGTCATGGGGCTTGAACTCTGGGCCTGGGCATTGTCCCTCAGGTCTTCAGCTCAAGGCTAGTGCTCTACCACTTGAGCCACAGCGCCACTTTCAGTTTTTGGGTCATTTATTGGAGATAAGAGTTTCACTTTTTTTTCCCTGGGCTGCCTTTGAACTGCAATCCTCAGATCTCAGCCTCCTGAGTGGCATGAGCCACCAGCACCTGGCTTGAACACGCTTTTAAAGATATAAAACATTTCATCTTCTGGGTAGACTAGGGTTTTGTGTCCTTTAGGCAAGCACTCCACTTCTAAGCTATTTTCTTCAGAAATAATGTATCTGTTTCTCCCTACTGCAAACTCAGAATGTAGCAACAATCTAACATTTCAAAGTAGATTCAATTAAAAGTAAACTCAAAGATATTCAATTAAATGGTCACTGATTTGAAGCAGAATGCTGTCTTTGAATCTGCAGCAGGCATTCTGACCTAGTGAAATGTCTTGGGTGGGTGACTGGAAACCTGAGACCAGGAGTTGCCCATGTATATGCTGCCTCATTCTTAACTTAGTGGCTATCAACAGAGCCATTTCAACATATCATCTAAGAAAACACACCTAGCTAGGGCTGGAGTGCAGAGATGAGGGAGAAGGAAGGAAGAAGAGAAAGGAGGAAGGAATTGTTTGGTTTTTGTTTCGTTTTTATTGGTGCCAGTCCTGGAGCTTGAACTCAGGCCCTAGGCATCGCTCCTGAGATTTTTTTCTCAAGGCTGGTACTCTACCACTTGAGTCCCAGCACCACTTCCAGCTTTTTCTGAGTAGTTTTTATTAGATAGTAGTCTCACAGATTCTCCTGCTCAGGCTGGCTTCCAACCATGATCCTCATATCCCAGCCTCTAGAGTAGCTAGGATCATAGGCGTGAGCCATCAGCAACCAGAAGCAACTGTTTATTAATAGTGAGAAAAAGGGAAAATAAGGAGATGAGAGAAACAAGGACAAAGAATGGGGAAAGGGAAGACCAAAAGAGCATATATTTAAATTAATGTATTTGTTTCTGCAGAAAACATCATCTAGAAAAACTGCTGTAAAGCATCTATGAAGAAGTAAGATAAATGGTGTGTGTGTGTGTGTTTGTGTGCATGTGTACATTTTAAAGCATGTATGCATGTAAACAATATGTTGGTTTTGGTATCTTATCAGAAAAGTATTCCTGAACCTCATGGCTTAGCCCTGTGATTAAAAATTTTTTTTTGTTACAATCAATTCATACAGCTGTGAGAACTATGCAAGACCTCTGAGCCCAGGGCCTCAAGCTTGTTTGGGCTGGCATTCTATCACTTGAGAAATACATTCAATCTAGCGTTTTGGCTGGTTAATTAGAGCTAGAATCTCAGAGACGTTTTTCTACCCAGGCTAGTATTGAACTGTGAATCTCTATATCTCAGCCTATGTAGTTAGTATCACAAGGAGTGAGCCACTGGTACCCAGCTAAAAAATATTTTTAACATACTATTTCAAAATCTTTAAAAAAAAAAACCCAAACTAGAAAACATTTTCTGAGAGAAGAGCTGAAAATCCAGTCACTTAAGAATACATATCTTGGGCTGGGAAGGTGGCTCAGTGGCAGAGCGCTTGCCTTGCATACTGAGGCCCTAGGTTCGATTCCTCAGCACCACATAAGCAAAAAGAAAAAAAAACCTGGAAGTGGCGCTGTGGCTCAAGTAGTAGAGTACTAGCCTTGAGCTGAAGAGCTGACGGACAGTGCCCAGGTCAAGAGTTCAGGCCTCACGACTGGACCCCCCCAAAAAAACATAAAAATACATATCTTCCATTTTTCTATTTCTCTCCGTATGAACTGAGGAATAAATATTTAACTGCCCATAAACTGCCGATCCACATTAGTCTCGACTGATACCTTACAAGAAAGGAGCAAGTGGTCTAGGCAGGACAGCAGTACTTAGCATGTGGGTGCCTGGTGTGCATGAATTGGCTGCATGAGTGCAAGCCATGCCCAGGTAGTACTTAGTGCCTGGAGTGTGTGTGTGTGTGTGTGTGTGTGTGTGTGTGCGTGCGCGTGTGTGTGCGTGTGTGTGCGCGCGCGCTGCATTTTTGCAGGCCACGCCCAATCCAACTCATTTTTTCTCATCTTTTGTCAGGATCATCTGTGTATAACCAGATACTTCCCAGGTATGATGGATATAATGGCCAATATAAGGAATGCCCCTGGGGAACTTAACATTCTGGAAGAGAAAACACAAGAAATATCTTTGCAAATACCTTTTCTAAGTTTCACCATGTTAATATAGTCACTTGACACTGAGAAGTTAGATTATTTCAACCTTTCCCTTTCACTATTGCCAACCAAGCGTTTCTCATTTGTACTGAGTTTTGCTTAGTTGTTCATGTGTGCTGTTGTCCACTTTTTCTGTTGTGACCAAGAAATACAAAGTATCATGGCTGCCCTGTGACCAGGCCAGCTACCCATTTTCCTTTGTGCAGGGGCATGGATACATGTATTCCCAGGCACTGAGAAAGGATGTTATCCAAAACACTGTTTAAGACAGTAGCTGGTCTCCAAAGACAAAGTTCTCAAATCAGTTCATCACCTCAGCAACCTGACCCCTCATTGAACACAATAGAATACACTTCCCTCCAATGTCTGCCTTGGGGATGTGCTGTGGTCACGGTGTACTAGGTTTCCCTAATGCATATTCATACAGGGCTTCCTGGAGATTCTTGACCCTCCCTAGACTCTCATCCTTGCAATAGTTTGGGGACACTCCCTTGTGAGAAGTCCCTGCCATGGCAGCTGTTGGGGCAACTCCACTTATGGCTCTGGCGGGACTGGACAGCTACAATGTGAGGAAGATTAGTGACATGGGATTCCAAAGCACAGCCAATGCTGGCCCAGGGAATTCAACTACAGAGAAATCATGACAGTGCCAATGACTACTGGGCACTTTTCAGCTGGGATGAAGACCCACCTATGTGGGTGACTCCACCATATGCTAACAGTAAAGAGAAATAAAACCTTCTTAAGGGAAGGATGTATTTCTAAAAAGAGCTTTAAGGATTTGCAGTTGGTGAATGAAGAAAATAGAAAAAAAAAGATCAATGCTGGCCAAATTCAGAACCAAAGGTACTTCTTCACTAACACAGCAAAGCAAGGTGCACACAAGTCAGCTCAAGTCTGGAGTTCCAGCCTGTTTTACAAAGGCAACTGAAAAGTTCTATATGAAGAACATTTTTCAAGGAATATATTTAAAAGCGCTAAAATTATATCGTTGTTGCTTTTGTGTGTGTGTGTGTGTGTTGCTTCTCCTTCTAACCGTAAAGTATCATAAAAGGAGCAAATGATAAAATGCTAGAGTCAGCTTCATATGGCTGGGAATCAGAGGAACAATGGGGCGCTGCTTCTGGAATTTTCTGTGATGTCTTTTCTCTGATAGACCTAGAATCCCTCAAAATTGCTAATTGGCTGGCTAGGGTTCAGGCATGAGTAGAAGCAGCTGAAGGAGGCAGTATGAAGCTGTGGTCCAGGCCTTGTTACAGGCAAGAAGCAGGTGAGTGGGAGCCTCCCAGTGAACACTGTGCTGGACGAGGCCAGCAACCATTTTTCCAGACACTTTTTTTTTCTTTGGTTGGTCATGGGGTTGAAATCTGGGCCTGAGGGCTGTCCTTCAGATCTTCAGCTCAAGGTGAACACTGTGCCACGGGAGCTATAGCACCACTTCCAGTTTCCTGGTGTTTTATTGGTGATAAGAGTTTCACGGACTTGCCTGCCCTGGCTGGCTTTGAACTATGATCCTAAGATCTCAGCTTCCTAAGTAGCTTAGATTACAGGCATGAACCACTGGTGCCCGGCTCCAGAGACTTTTTTGTAGGTGCTAAGCAGAAGAGACTTACCAGAGCTGGGCCCACAAACATTATCCATTCTGATTACATCTACTTGCTTAAGCTTGGAAGGGTGAGACCACAATTCCATGTGCTAGCAGAATTCACCCTGGTGAGGCTGGCTCATACCTGGAATCCTCGCTTCTCAGGTGATTAAGACCTGGAGGAGTTTGATTTGAAGCCACCTGAGGAGGAGGAAGAGAAGGGAAGCCCTCAAAAACTGCTTCCATTTAATCAGCAAAATGCTACATGGGAGGTGTGGCTCAAGTTGTAGAGCAGAGCACTAGCAAGAAAACCAAGCAAGAACATGAGGCCCTGAATTCAAGCCTCAGTACTGGCACAAAAGAAAAAGAAAAAAAAAGAAAAACCAAAATATCAACAATAGGATATAAAATAATATAGTTACGTAGCATCTAGACTGTATACCAACTGATAAATAGGAAACACAATTAAAGGCAAGAAGACATTTTCATTAATAAGATCTCACCAATATATATGAGATATGAATAATCCTTAATGATTGTTTCTGTTTTAAAGGAACCATCCTGATGATCAGTGATTATTAATTCTAAACTGTTATCCTTAAACAGAAAGCAAAGGTAGCATTAGGAAGAAGTAAAATTTCTCCAAAACTTGTACAAAGCTCTTTTCAGAGTGACCAGAAGTTGTTCTTAGGCTACTGTTTTACAGAGTCCCAAGCAATAACCAAGTTCTTCAAAGAACATTATCACAATTTTCATTACATATTTGCCTGTTTAATATCTCCCGTTTAATATCTCCTGTTTAATAACTCCTGTGTCATAAACTTTAGGGACTACTTTAGAGCATTATTTGGTATCAACAGCACCTGCTAAATTTATTTCTGTTTTGTACACCCTGCACTGAACACATCACTTCCATGTGAAACTGTCCCTGCATCCCAGCCATCTTACTGTGTGATGTAGAGACTTGGGAAGCAGACAAGCACAGATTCCTCAGCCGGGGCTGCAGCAGGCAGAGGCAGTGCACGCCTACAGAGTGTTCAGTCCTGCTGTGAGTCAGAGGAACCCACTGGCTCAGATATGGCTCCGCTAACCACAGACGGAGAAAAATTCTCCAAAATTCCCAGCTGCGAAATTTCTCATTAAACACTGTGTGCTTCCCAATTATTGGACCACAACAGTTGTTGAAGATGTACATGAAGTTAGGCACTTATATGTTCAGTTTTCCAGCGGGACTGTAAGGTGGTAAAAGCCAGGTCTCTCTGGATCTGGGTCATTAATAGATCCTGGAAATCTAAGACAGTGCTTTGGATAAAAGAGGTAATTTATACAAACATGAGAGAATCTCCCTGACTGGTTTCAAAGGGCATCTGACCACCATTTTATAGTTTAAATATAGAAAGCCACAGCAGTATAGTCTCTCTAACTCAAACCTATGTTCTGAAAACATATTCTTACAAAGTTATTGTGATTCATTTTTGCCATGAATCCTTTTAAAACACAAAGCACATAAAGACTTTTGAGTTGTGATTTTAAAGGTTGGCAAGGGAAGAATATTCTTTCCAGGCAGCCACCAGACTACCTGAGCTCCAAGTAATGCTACACCACAACCCACTGTGGGACTCTGGGAAAATTACGGACCCTCCCTGCTTCTCTATAAAGTAAGAATAACCTCGCACAATTGTGGTAAGGAGCAAATGCATAAACACAGGAAAGGAAGAACTGGCACATGACTAACATTTACTGAAACTGAGTGTTACTTTTTTTCCTTCTGAGTTTTTTGTTGGTGGTGGTGGTGGTGTTGGTCGTGGGGCTTGAACTCTGGGCCTGTGTGCTGTCCCTCAGCTCTTCAGCTTAAACCAAGCACTCTACTATTTGAACCACAGCGCCATTTCTGGTTTTCTGGTGGTTTTTAGGAGATAAGAGTCTCAAGGACTTTCCTGCCCAGGCTGGCTTTGAACCATGATCCTCAGATCTCAGCCCCCTGAGTAGCTAGTATTAGAGGCGTGAGCCACTGGTGCCCAGAGCCTCCTGATATTTAAAGAAATTCTTACCTTCTGTTTTGTGTATATGATGAAGGTTACTAGAGTAGACTTTGTTTGGAACCAGTCGTAGCTGTAAAGGTGAATAAATAACAATGTGGCTGACATATATTAAATCAAATAACCAAGTGTTTAAAATTTACATGGAGAAGAAATAGATCTGTTTCTGAGTATTTTTTATTTTATTTTGTACTTTTTTTATTGTAAAAATACTGTACAGAGGGGTTACAGTTACATGAGCAAGGGAATGAGTACATTTCCTATCGAGCATTGTTGCCTCCTCTTTGTTTTTCCTATACTATCCCTTCCCTCCCACCACCACAACTACGTCCCCTCCACCCCTCCTAAGTAGTCAAGTTCATTTTCAACATAGTGTCTTTTTTTTTGGGGGGGGGAGCGGGTTGGTCTGTTAGTGGGGCAGAACCCTGGGCCGGGGCGCTGTCCCTCAGCTCTTCAGCACAAGGCTAGCGAGGCTAGCGCTCTACCACTTGAGCCACAGCGCCACTTCCAGTTTTTTTCTTTTTGCTTAGGTGGTGCTGAGGAATCGAACCTAGGGCCTCATGCATGCAAGGCAAGCGCTCTACCACTGAGCCACCTTCCCAGCCCCCAAAATAGTGTCTTGTACATCTCATTGTTACAATGGGTTAACCTGTATCCCTATTTAAGCATTTTGTTTTTTCAAGAAATAGATCTTGCTAGGTTAAATTTTTCTAAGTAAACAGTGGTCTTAATATGTTAAAAACTTCATTAATAGCTGAACATTATTTTCAAATTGAAACAAACTTCCATGTATTTGAATGAAAACAAAATATTACAGTCAAGACATTCTTTTTCCCCATCATGGGGCCTGAACTCTGGGCCTGGGCATTTTCTCTCAGCTTTTCAGCTCAAGTCTAGTGCCCTATCACTTTAGCCACAGTTCCACTTCTGGCTTTTTTCTGATTATGTGGGGCTGAGGAATCAAATCTAAGGCCTCAAGTATGGGAGGCAAGCATTCTACCACTGAGCCAACTTCCCAGCCCAGACAAGATGCTTTTTATGAAGTTTTTCATCTTCCTATTCAAATCTTTATCAGATTATAAGAGAATACTTCCTGCTTGTTAAGGAAATCTGCTTGCTTATTGAATCTACTCCTTATCCCAAAGAAATTAACTCATCAAGATTGTTCAATGGATCAACAATAGAAGTTATGGTAAAACTAAGGCCTCTGTTCTGCTATAACTACTGATCAAATCAGTACTGCTTCTGAACTTATTACCTGCATATAGGCAACCATACATAAAACTGGAAAAGGCATTCCTAGTCCTCTAATTTACTAAAATTGTCCACAAAAAAATTCACCAAGTATGAAAAGCTAAAGCCATTTCCTCTAAACTCAGGAATGAGACAAGGATGTCCACTCTCTCCACTTCTCTTCAATTTAGTATAAGAATGACTAGCTACAGCAATAAGAAAAGATGCAAACATAAAGGGGATCCAAATAGGGAAAGATAAAGTAAAATTCTACCTCTTTACAGGTGACATGACCTTGTATTTAAAGAATCCCTTGGATTCCACTCCCAAATTACTTGAGCTGATTGGAAACTTTGCCAAAGTAGCAGGGTACAAAAAATGGCTTTTCTGTATGCCAACAATGAGAAAAGCATGGCTGAAATCAGGAAAGCAACCGGTCTTTTTTCTTTGATTTTTCCCTCCCCTCACAACTGCTTTTGTAATAGCCCCACAATAAATAAAATACCTAGGAGTAACTAAAGAAGTGAAGGACCTCTACCATGAAAACTTTAAACCTAAAAAAGGAAATTAAAACAGAACTTAGGAAGTGGAAAATCCTCCCATGCTCCTAGACTGGGAGGATTAACATCATGAAAATGGCAATACTTCCAAAGGCTATCTACAAATTCAATGTGATACCTATCAATATTCCAACCTCATTCTTCAATGAACTAGAAGAAGGAACCCAAAAATTCATATGGAACAATAAAAGACCCTGAATAGCAAAAACAATCCTTAACAGAAAGAACAGTACTTGAGGAATATCAATACCAAATTTCAAACTCTACTACAAAGCCATACTAATCAAAACAGATTGGAACTGGCACAAGAACAGACATGAGGACCAATGGAATAGAACTGAAGATCCAGAAATGAACCCACAGACCTATAGCCACCTAATCTTCGATAAGGAGCTGAAAAAAAAAAGAATGGACAAAAGACAGCCTCTTCAGTAAATGGTGCTGGCAAAATTGGTTAAACACCTGTAGAAAATTAAAGCTAGATCCTTATCTATCACCCTGTACCAGAATCAACTCAAAGACCTTGGAGTCAAAAATAGACACCCTGAAAACATTACAGCAAGGAATAGGAGAAACTCTAGGTCTCCTTGGCACAGGTTGAAATTTTCTTAGTAAAGACCCAGAAACACAACAAATCATAGAAAGTGTGGAAAAATGGCATTGCATGAAACTGCAGAGTTTCTGCATGGCAAGGAACATAGCTAGCAAGATCAATAGAAAGCCTACAGATGGGAGAAGATCTTCACTAGCCATACAACAGACAAGGGTCTCTTATCTAAAATATAGTTAGAATTCAAAAAACTAAATTCCCCAATAACAAATCTTCAAAGAAACAACTGCCTGATAAATAAGTGGGCTAAAGACTTAAAGAGAAACTTCTCCAAAGAGGAAAGAAGAATGGCTAATAGATACATGAAGAAATACTCAACAACAACTTCTTCTTCTTCTCCTTCTCCTTCTCTCCTTCTTCTTTTTCTTCTTCTTCTTTCTTCTTTTCATCTTCTTTGGGTGTGGTCATGGGGCCTGAACTCTGGGCCTGGGCAGTCCCTCAGCTCTTCAGCTCAAGGCTAGCACTCTACCACTTGAGCCAATGCGCCATTTCCGGCTTTTTTTCTGTTTATGTGGTGCTGAGGAATCGAACCTAGGGCCTCAAGCATGCAAGGCAAGCACTCTACCACTAAGCCACCTTCCTAGCCCATGCTCAACTTCTTTAGCCATAAAAGAAATGTGAATCAAAACAACATTGATATTCCACCTCACCCCAGTTAGAATGGCTAATATCAAGAAATCTAATAACAAGAGATGCTGAAAGGGATATGGCCAAAGGGAACCCTACTGCATTGTTGGTAGAAGTGTAAACTTGTTCAACCACTTTGGAAAGCAGTGTGGAGGTTCATATAGAGTTCCCCTATGATCCAGCAATCCCGCTTTGGGCATTTACTGAAACAATCACAAACAAGGCCATACTAAAGCTACCAGCACAACTATGTTTATCTCAGCATTATTTACTATAGCTAAGCTATGGAACCAATCCAGATGCCCCTCAGTAGATTAATGGATCAAGAAAATGTGGTATAGGGGCTGGGAAGTTGGCTCAGTGGTAGAGCGCTTGCCGTGCATGCCTGAGGCCCTGGGTTCGATTCCTCAGCACCACAGAAGAAAAAAGCCGGAAGTGGCGCTGTGGCTCAAGTGGTAGAGCGCTAGTCTTGAGCTGAAGAGCTGAGGGACAGCACCCAAGCCCAGAGTTCAGGCCCCACGACCGGACCCAAAAAAAAAAAAAAAGAAAATGTGGTATATATAAGATGGAATTCTATGCCTCCATCAGAAAGTATGGCATTGCTCCATTTGATAGGAAAGGGAAAAACCTGGAAAACATTATATTAAGTGAAGTAAGCCAGGCCCAAAGAACCACAGGCCCTATTGTTTTCTTTATTTGCAATAACTCGTATAAGTCTAGGACAAGCAGAAAAGGTCAAAAGCGATACACGTATGACTATATAAGATGATGTTAAGTGAAATGAACCCCAAAATAGTGACACAACTGATTTTTTCTTTCTTGCATTGTTTTTAACATATTTAAAATATACTATGTGAATTTTTTCTTTCTTTTGTATGTTCTTCCCCCATGCTATAACCTGTTTTTCATTGTATTTGATGTCAGTGCCCTGCATCTTGTATATACATTTTTATATTTTGGGATAGGAAGGGAAATAAAATTCTGAAATAAGGATACAGGTTGACCCATTATAACAATGAGATGTACAGGACACTATGTTGAAAACAAAAATTACAAGTTGGGAGGGGAGGCATGAGTTGGAGACGTGGGGAGGGAAGGGATGTTAGGGGAAAAACAAAGGAGGAGGTAACAATGCTCAATAGGAAATGTACTCATTTCCTTACTCATGTAACTGTAACCCCTCTATACAGTATTTCTACAATAAAACACATAAAACAATTCACCAAGTATAGCAAGATGCTCTGCTATAATCATATTGGCAGTGGGACTAAAGGTAGTAATAGAAAGGACTACAGAGAACAAATATACACGTCTGCTTCATGTGGTGTTAACAGTTTAAGACAATTAGTATTCAGTTCCATCTTAAAATAGTTCCATTAAAAAGTGTAGTTCCATTAAATATCTGAATAGTATGGTCATATGACAGAATGTAAACAAAAAAATGATTTTACAGAGTATTTAATCACACAGGAAAGAGCTCATATAATATATAATGCCAGTATTATAAAAGTAGAATAATATGGAAATAGGTACTGTGATAATCCCCACCACAAAATTACTGAGTTACTTTTCATGGGCAGAAAGTTCCTTCTACTGTCTAGCCTCAGTCTCTCCTGCAGCAGGAAACTTACTCTCTCCCTTGAACCGCTTTCCCTTGGGAAAGAAGGATATATATGGGCCTAAAAGGAAGGGATCACATCAGAAGTGAACACAGAACTAAACTCTCCTGTGGCTACCTGGGAAAGCCTGGGAACACAGCCCTGTCCTCCCTGCTAGCAAACTACAAATCTGAATCCCCCAACTTTCCACCATCAGTCCTGAGAGTGGGAGTCTTGGTGGCAGTCACCTTTCCTTGTCAAAAGGCTGTCTGAATCCAACCAAGCCACAGGGAAAGTGGACTATTGCAAGGTAAACAAGATTTTATCAAGAAGCTGCTTAGAGGACTACTGGAGACTCAGCCTCCTCCAAACAAACCAAAAAACTCACTCTTTTGGGTTTTTTGTTTGTTTTTGTGTGTTTCCCTTTTGGTTTTGTTTTTTGGTTTTGCTATTTTACTTTAATCTTCTATTTTTTCACTTTTGTTTTTTCTTCAATTTTTTAATTTCCTAATTTTAATTCTTTTCTTTTCACTCTTTTCTCTTTCTCTCTACAATGCACTACTACTCTGTCAGAGCCTACCTGTTTAGTTCTACACACAAAGTAAAGCGACTACTAGGCCTTCTCTGTTTGTGAACATAATATAGGAATTAGATTAATCAACTTTCTACTACTCTTTAAAAAAGTACTTTTTCTAATATAAGTATTACTCTCATATATATATATATATATATATATATATATATAAAATTTCTTTTCTTACTTTCATCTAGATTTGTAAGCTATTCTTTACATAATATTTCTTCAAATTCTTTCTATCCCTTTCACTCTGAAACAAGGTCTTAGCTCCCTGGCCTCTATTCTCTTCTTACTACACTAAGCTATTCTTACCCTTTTACTGTCATTATGCCCAATTTTTCTTCTTAGTTTACTTAAACTCATATCCCTCCAATCCTAACCCCCCCTTCTCCATTTTCATCAGTCCACTGATGGCTGTTTATATATGAGCCAATTTGCAGTTGGTGCCATTTTGACTGAGTACAGGGGCCCATCTTGTTAAGCCTAAGGTTCAGAATACTTAACAGCTAAACCCACATCACCTAATGAGTTACAACTACACATAATCTCCACCCCTAAACCACAACATCCTTTTGAACAAAGAAAAAAAGAGTTAAACAGGGAACACCTACCCATAATTTTGAAACATCTACATGGCACTGGGTTGGCTCCTGTTCTGAAAGGGTGTCCTCTTGTATCATAGTGGCTCTTGTCTCCAAATGGGTAGAACTAACTTCAGAAATACAAGAAACATGGCCAATCAACTAACCTCAACTCCAACTCCACACAAACAGGCAATAGAGCAATGGATAATGCTCAGAATATTTAAAAGCATTCTGCTGAATGAAAAGATGGACACTCTGCACAGGGCTATATGAGAACATGATGAGGCCAACCAAAACGTAATAGATGAATTCATGGTCTCCACAAATAAAAAGATAAAGAAACCTAGCAGAAGGAGGAGACCAATGAAAAGATGGACACCCAGTTAAAAGAGTTGAAAAGAGAAGACCAAAAAGCAACTCCAGAAGGTAAGGCAGTCCATACAAGACCAAAAAGAAAACCTCAATAAATAGCTGTTAGCCATTAAGAATGACCAGCAAGAATGAAGGGAAGTAAACAGCAAAATAAAAAGCCTTGAAAGTGAATGGAGGAGGCAGAAGACAGATTCTCTGAAGCAGAATATAGTTTAGACTCCATAGAGAAAGAGCACACAGATAATCATAATAAAACCAAGAAGCATGATACATCTTTGCAGGAGCTACAAGATACCATCAGAAAGCCTAATTTGAGGCTAATAGGTATTGAGGAGGGCATGGAGAGGGAAACCAATGGATTAGGAAATATATTCAGCAGAAGCCTAGCAGATAACTTCACAACTATACAAAAGGATAGGCTCATCCAGATACAAGAAGCTTTTAGGACCCCAAATAGACCAGACCAGAACAGGACATGCCACCACAACATTATAACACATACAGGATCAATAGAAACCAAAAAAAGAATTCGTAAAGCTGTCAGGGAGAAGAGAACAATCATCTATAAAGGTAAATCAATCAGAATAACCACAACTTTCTCAGCAGAGACTATGAAAGCAAGGAGGGCCTGAAATGAGGTATGCCATGACCAAAAGACAAATAACTGAGGCTGGGAAGTTGGCTCAGTGGTAGAGCGCTTGCCTTTCATGCCTGAGGCCCTGGGTTCAATCCTCAGCACCACATAAGCAAAAAGAAAAAAGCCAGAAGTGGCACTGTGGCTCAAGTGGTAGAGCATTAGCCTTGAGCTGAAGAGCTGAGGGACAGCGCCCAGGCCCAGAGTTCAGGCCCCACGACTGGACCCAAAAAAAAAAAAAAAAAAAAAGACAAATAACTACCAACCAAGAATAATTTACCCAGCTAAGCTCTCATTCATAGCGGAGGGACAAATACAAACCTTCCACAGCAAGGAAAAACTTAAACACGCTACCAAACCAGCATTACAAAAAATCCTCAAAGACATTCTACACACTACGTATCAAAACCCAACAAGAACATGACATTGGCAGTGAAATGTCCCCCAGAGAACTATGTAATTACAGCAAGAACAGTCAAGGCACAGGGCCCCCTCCAAAATAAAATGGATAAAAAGTAAGGAACAAACACCTCTCAATCTTAACTCTCAAACATCAACGGATTTAACTCCCCAATTAAATAACATAGACTGACCATTTGTATTAAAAAGCAAGATCCAAGGGCTGGGAAGTTGGCTCAGTGGTAGAGCGCTTGCCTTGCATGTTCGAGGCCCTGGGTTCGATTCCTCAGCACCACATAAGCAAAAAGAAAAAAGCCGGAAGTGGTGCTGTGGCTCAAGTGGTAGAGTGCTAGCCTTGAGCTGAAGAGCTGAGGGACAGCGCCCAGGCCCAGAGCTCAGGCCCCACGACCGGACCCCCCAAAAAAAAAAAAAAAAGCAAGATCCAAGACCCATCTTTTTGTTGTCTTCAAGAGACACATCTTGACCCTAAAACCAAAAATATACTGAAAATAAAAGGCTAGAATAAAATCTATCAAGCAAATGGTCCCCATAAGTAGGTGGGAGCTGCAATCCTAAAATCAGATAAAATAGA
The DNA here is from genome assembly GCF_019054845.1 of Dipodomys spectabilis. Lineage (NCBI taxonomy): Eukaryota > Metazoa > Chordata > Mammalia > Rodentia > Heteromyidae > Dipodomys > Dipodomys spectabilis. The sequence continues at coordinate 5,018,402 of NW_024870779.1, forward strand.
TTTCAAATTAAAACTAATCAGAAGACACAAAGAAGAGTATTACATACTAATAAAAGGAATGCTCCTACATGAGGAGATAACAATCCTAAACATCTATACATTGAATGTTGGAGCACCCACTTTCATCAAACATACATTACTCAATCTAAAAACACACATAGACCCAACACAGTGATTGTTGGTGACTTTAACATATCACCGTCACTCCTCAATAGATCTACAGAGCAAAAACTCAACAAAGAAACTACAGAGCTAACCAAGACTTAATAGACATCTACAGAATATTCCATCCAACACCACCAGAATTTACATCCTTCTTGGCAGCACACAGATCATTCTCTAAAATAGACCATGTTTTAGGGCACAAAGCAAGTTTGTTCAAATTCAGAAAGATTGGAATTATTTCATGCATTCTTTTAGCCTATAATGGAATAAAATTAGAGCTCTATTGTGCCAAAAAGCCACAATAGAAAATCCTGTAATACATGGAGACTCAACAACGCATTGTTTAATCATCAATGGGTCATGAAAGAGCTCAGATTGGAAATTCAAACATTTATGATATTTAACAAAAAGGAGCACACAAAATACCAGCTCCTCTGGGACATAGCAAAAGTATTACACAGAAGAAAATCTATAGCTCTGAGTGCCTATGTCAACAAATTGGAGAAAACTCAAAGCATTTTATGTTACACTTTAAGCTCCTTGAAAAACAGCAACAAGTCAAGCCCCAATCCAACAGACAGAAGTAAATATTTAAAATTAAAATAGTTAAATGAATTAGAAACAAAAAAAAAAACACAGAAAGAATCAACAAGACAAAGACTTGGTTTGTCTAAAAAAAGCAACAAATTTGACAGACTCACCAAAAAAACTCACACAAAAAAAGAAACTAGCAAGATTCAGAATATCATAAGGGAATACTTTGCAGACCTTAATACTAATGAATTCAAGAATATGGAAGAAAATATTCCCAAACTAAATAAAAAAGAATTAAGCTTACTAACTAGACCCATATCAAGTAATGAAATAAAAACAGCAATAAGAGACCTCACTTGCAAGAAAAGCCCAGGACCAGATGGATTCACAGCTGAATTCTGTAAGGCCTTCAAAGGAGAACTCACTCCTATTCTACTCAAACCCTTCAATGAAATCAGAAATGAAAGCTCACTACCAAATCTTATCAGAAAAAGAAGAGAACACACCCAAATAAACCCAAATAAACTCAGAGACGAGAATGGAAACATCACCACGGAAACAACCAAGATTCAAAACATTTTAAGGGAATACTTCTCAAAACTTTATGCTAACAAGTTTGAGAACTTGACAGAAATGGATGTTTTCCTAGCAAATATTAACATGCCAAAACTAAACCAAGATGAGTTAAACCAGCTTAACAGGCCCATATCAAGAGTTGAAACAGAAACAGCAATAAGAGACCTTCCAGCTAAGAAAAGTCCAGGACCAGATGGTTTACAGCGGAATTCTACAAGGCCTTCAAAGCAGAGCTCACACCAATACTCCTCCAACTCTTCAATGAAATTGAAAGAGAAAGTTCACTACAGAACACATTCTATGAAGCCATCATAACCCTCATCCCAAAACCAGGCAGGGACTCATCAAAGAAAGAGAACTATAGACCCATTTCTTTGATGAACATTGATGCAAAACTTATCAACAAAATATTGGCCAACCGACTTCAACAATTCATCCAAAAAATCATACACCATGATCAAACAGGATTCATTTCAGGGATGCAAAGCTGGTTTAATGTATGCAAATCAATTAGTATTATTCATCACATCAACAGGAGCAAGAATAAGAACCACATGGTTATCTCAATAGATGCAGAAAAAGCATTCAACAAGATCCAACACCCCTTTATGATGAAGGTTTTGGAAAAATTAGGAATACATGGAACATTCCTCAATACAATAAAGGCTGTATATGAAAAACCTACAGCCAGCATTATACTCAATGGTGAAAAACTAAAGCCATTTCCTCTTAACTCAGGAACAAGACAAGGATGTCCACTCTCTCCACTTCTCTTCAATCTAGTATTAGAATGCCTAGCTACAGCAATAAGACAAGATGCAGACATAAAGGGGATCCAAATAGGGAAAGAAGAAATAAAACTCTCCCTCTTTGCAGACGACATGATCTTGTATTTAAAGAATCCCATAGACTCCACTCCCAAATTACTCAAGCTGATTCAAAACTTTGGCAAAGTAGCAGGTTATAAAATTAACCCCCAAAAATCAATGGCCTTTCTGTATGCCAACAATGAGAAAAGTGTGGCTGATATTAGGAAAGCAACTCCATTTGTAATAGCCCCACAAAAAATACCTAGGAATTAACTTAACCAAAGAAGTGAAGGACCTCTATGATGAAAACTTTAAAATCTTAAAAAAGGAAATCAACACAGAACTTAAAAAATGGCAAAACCTCCCATGCTCCTGGATTGGAAAAATTAACATCGTGAAAATGTCAATACTTCCCAAGGCTATCTACAAATTCAACCAATACCTATCAAAATTCCAAGCTCATTCTTCAAGGAAATACAAGAGGCAATCCAAAAATTCATATGGAACAATAAAAGACCTCGAACAGCAAAAACGCTCCTCAGCGGAAAGAATACTGCTGGAGGAATATCAATACCAAATTTCAAACTCTACTATAAAGCCATAGTAATCAAAACAGCTTGGTATTGGCATAAGAACAGACCTCAGGACCAATGGAATAGAATTGAAAACACAGAAATGAACACACAGACCTTTAGCCATCTAATCTTCAATAAGGGAGCTAAAACAATAGAATGGAAGACAGACAGCCTCTTCAATAAATGGTGCTGGCAAAATTGGTTAACTACTTGTGGAAAACTAAAGCTAGATCCTTATATATCACCCTGCACCAGAATCAACTCCAAATGGATCAAAGACCTTGAAGTCAAAGCAGACACTCTGAAAACATTACAGGATGGAATAGGAGAAACCCTAGGTCTCCTTGGCTCAGGCCGAAATTTTCTGAATAGAGACCCAGAAACACAACAAATCAAAGACAGGTTGGACAAATGGGATTGCATAAAGTTGCAGAGCTTCTGCACGGCAAAGGACATAGCTAGCAAGATCAATAGAAAGCCCACGGATTGGGAGAAGATCTTTACTAGCCATACAACAGACAAGGGTCTCATATCTAAAATATACTTGGAACTCAAAAAATTAAATCCCCCAACAAGAAATCCTCAAAGAAACAACTGCCCAATAAACAAGTGGGCGAAAGACTTAAAGAGAAACTTCTCTGAAGAAGAAAGAAGGATGGCCAATAGACACATGAAGAAATGCTCAACCTCCCTAGCCATAAAAGAAATGCAAATCAAAACAACATTGACATACCACCTCACTCCAGTTAGAATGGCCAAAATCAAGAACTCTAACAACAACAGATGCTGGAGGGGATGTGGACAGAAGGGAACCTTACTTCATTGTTGGTGGGAATGTAAACTTGTTCAACCACTTTGGAAAGCATTATGGAGGTTCCTCAAAAGACTCCGGCCCCACAACCGGACCAAAAAAAAAAAAAAGAACTCCCCTATGACCCAGCAATCCCACTTTTGGGCATTTACCCAAATGTTTACAAACAAGACCACACTAAAGCTACCAGCACAACTATGTTTATTGCAGCATTATTTACCATAGCTAAGATCTGGAACCAACCCAGATGCCCCTCAGTAGATGAATGGATCAAGAAAATGTAGTATATATACACAATGGAATTCTATGCCTCCATCAGAAAGAATGACATTGCCCCATTTGTTAGGAAATGGAAAGACTTGGAAAAAATTATATTAAGCGAAGTAAGCCAGGCCCAAAGAAACATAGGCCCCATGGTTTCCCTTATTTGCAATATCTAGTATATGTCTGAGTCAAGCAGAAAAGGTCAGATAATGTGATGTTAGGAAAATGAACCCTTAGATATGTATTTTAATGTTTTTTTCTTTCATGCATGTGTTTCTAATGCATTTATAAGATTATTTCTTTGTTCCTTTGTATGTCCCTTCCCCACAGTATAACCCGTGCTTTCACTATATTTGATGTCAGTATAACTTGTGGAGGAGATGGGGAAAAACAAGTCGTTTAAGGATTCAGGTGGACCTGTTGCAACAATGAGAAGTACGAGTTGTCATGTCCATAACGAGCTCTACAATGTCAGTGGGGGGGGGGGAGTGGAGGAGAAGGATTGGGACTGGGGGTGAGGGGGGAGGCTGGGAAGGGATCTGAAGGGTAAACAAAGGAGGAGGCTGCAATGCTTGGTACGAAATGTATGCATTATCCTGCCCATGTAATTGTAACCCCTCTGTACAGTATGTTCACAAATAAAATAAATTTAAAAAAGATAATAAAAAATACTCAAAAAAAGAAAAAAAAAAAAAAAACACCTAGGAGTCAACTTAACCAAAGAAGTGAAGGACGTCCATAGTAAAAACTTCAAAACTTTGGAAAAGGAAATTAAAAAAGACTTCAGGAAATGGAATAACCTTCTATGCTCCTGGTTTGGGAGGATTAACATTGTGAAAATGGCAATTTGCCAAAGGCTATATACAAATTCAATGCAATACCTATCAAGAAGAAGCAATCCAAAATTCATATGGAACAACAAAAGACCCTGAATAGCAAAAACAAGCCTTAGCAGGAAGAACAATGCTGGATGAATTTCAATACCGAACTTCAAACTCTATTACAAAGCTATAGTACTCAAAACAGCTTGGTACTGGCATAAGAACAGACCTGAGGACCAATAGAATAGATTCGAAGACTCAGAAATGAATCCACAGACCTACAGCCACCTAATCTTTGACAAGGGAACCAAAATATTGGATGGAAGAACAAGAAACTTTTCAACAAATGCTGCTGGCAAAATTGGCTAAACACATGTAGAAAACTATACTTAAATCCCTATATATTACCCTGCACCAGAATCAACTCCAAATGGATCAAAGACCTCAAGGTAAAAGCAGATATCTTGAAAATATAAGAAGAAGAAATAGGAGAAACATAACAAATCAAATAAAGGCTGGATAAATGGGATTTCATTAAACTGCAGAGCTTCTGCACAGCAAAGGACAGAGCTAGCAAAATATATCAAAACCTCAGAGACAGGGAGAAGATCTTCACACCCACACAACAGACAATATATATACCAACAGCTCAAGAAATTAAATTGCCCCAAAACAAACCCCCAAAGAAACAACTACCCCATTAAAAAAGTGGGCTAAAGACCTTAATAGAGACCTCCCAGAAGAGGAAATACCAATGGCCAAGAGACACATGAAGAATTGCTCAACATCTCTGGCCATAAAAGAAATGCAAATCAAAACAACACTGAAATTCCACATTCCACCAGTTAGAATGTCCATAAATCAAGAAACCTAATAACAACAGATGCTGGCGGGGACGTGACCAAAGGGGAATGCTACTACACGGTTGGTGGGAGTGAAAACTTGTTCAACCACTCTGGAAAGTAGTGGGGAGGTTCCTCAAAAGACTACACATAAAGCTCTCTTATGACACAGCAATACCACTTTGGGGAATTTACCCAAATGACCACAAACAAGGCCACACTAAACCCACCAACCAGTATGGCAATGTTTATAGCAGCACTATTTACCATAGCCAAAATATGGAACCATCCCAAATGCCCCTGTAGATAAACGGATCAAGAAAATGTGGTACATACAATATACAATGGAATTCTATGCTTCCATCAGAAAGAATAACATTGTTCCATTTATAAGGAAATGGAAAGACTTGGAAAAAATTATATGAAGGAGTCAGACCCAAAGTATAGCAGGTCACATGACCTTCCTCATTTTTAAGAACTAGAATATGTATATGATATTCTTAACAGGGGATTCTCAATAACCCAGGTGTTCAGTGCAAAAGACTATCTGTAATGAAGCATATTAACATGAACTCCAACTTATGGAAACAAGAAGTTCTCATCAGACCCTGTATATAGTTCGCTCTTTGTTCTCTATTAATAGTTTTTTTTTCTTCATTTCTCTTAATTTTTCTGAACCTCATGTTTTGCATAATAGACAATGCAGAATGTGAAAGGGAAAGAACAATGGATGAACCACAGCAACATTGATACTCACTTGACACTATGTTGGATATGAACATTACAACTTGAGGGGGGGATGGGGAGGGTTAAGTGGGCAATAAAGAGGGATGGTGTAACAATGATTAAAAACAAACGTACTTATTTCCTTACCTATGTAACTGTAACCCCACAGCTCATCACTTTTTCAATAAAAAAGTGATGTGCTGAAGTCACCCACTATTTTTACATTGGAGTCTATTTGTGCTTTATATTTGGTAGGGTTTGTAATTTGCTTCATAGAGGAAAATGACACCTCCATTTCTCAAATGCTTATCTTACCAGTGAGTTTTTCAAGGTTGGATAAGTATGGGAAGAGACACTTTCCTGGATGCCCTGACTCCAATCTTTGAAGCTTTAAGAGTGACTTTGTGTGGTTATCTTCCAGGACATCTATCATACAGCCCTACAGATATAAAGGTTCTTGGCATGCAACTTAAAGATGTAATGTAATAGAGTCAGCCACATTTCTAAAAAGGTAAATCAAATTCTGAAGATATTTTCTGGCTCTGTGAACAGCTAAAAGTAGAAGAATAATTGTTCCTGTAAGTCCTGGTCTTTTAACATAGCATCCATCTGGAAGGAGTAAAAAAAGGCATTAAGCCATAAAAGAGAAGAAAAGATGAAAGCAACATCAGTAGGATCTCAGACTTCTTCTCAAGGTATTTAATCCCAGATTAGTTCTTCAGTCTTGATGCATCTTGTAATTCTTACTGTTTGGCATGACTTAAAACTATTTCCTTCATGAAAGATTGCAAGGAACTCTCGGTGCTACTCTGTACATCTATGTGTCTGGCATTTTTTTTATTATAAATTTTTTTATTGTGAAAATACTATACAGAGGGGTTACAATTACATGAGCAAGATAATTAGTACATTTCTTATCAAGCATTGTAGCCTCCTCCTTTGTTTCCCCTTCCCATCCCATCCTTCCCCCACCCCCTCACCCACTCCTCCTCCCCCCGCACCAAAGTTGTAAAGTTCGTTTTCGACATAACGACTTGTACGTCTCATTGTTGCAATGGGTCCACCTGTATCCCTATTTAAACTATTTGTTTTTTCCCTTCCCCTCCACAAATTATACCAACATCAAATACAGTGAAAGCAGGGGTTATACCATGGGGGAGGGACATACAAAGCAACAAAGAAATAGTCCTATAAATGTGTTAGAAACAATCGCATGAAAGAAAAAAACATAGGAATCTTCAAAGAAACAACTGCCCAATAAATAAGTGGGCTAAAGACTTAAAGAGAAACTTCTCTGAACAGGAAAGAAGGAAGGCCAATAGACACTTGAAGAAATGCTCAACCTCTCTAGCTATAAAAGAAATGCAAATCAAAACGACATTGAGATACCACCTCACCCCAGTTAGAATGGCTATATTCAAGAACTTGAATAGCAACAGATGCTGGAGGGGATGTGGACAGAAGGGAACCTTACTGCACTCTTGGTGGGAGTGTAAACTTGTTCAACCACTTTGGAAAGTAGTATGGAGGTTCCTCAAAAGACTCCACATAGAGCTCCCCTATGACCCAGCAATCCCACTTTTGGGCATTTACCCAAATGTTCACAAACAAGACCACACTAAAGCTATCAGCATGACTATGTTTATTGCAGTCTAATTTACCATTGCTAAGATATGGAACCAACCCAGATGGGTCTGGCATTTTTAAACAAAAGTAGTAACATGAGCCAATAAAACAAATTAGTGAGCTGTGGCTCAGTGCCACAGGCAAAAGGCTAACAAGTGGAGTAATGTCTGAATATAAATGTATATTTCTGTCACTACAGTGACCTTAATTGACCTTGCCTCAGTCATTGCTCAAACCATGCCCCAGGGCTTCTCTGAATCATTGGATTGGAAGAGCCAGGTTTTGTGTTAGAGTGGAGTTACTTTAATGCTGATTATATTATGATGTCCACTCCCCTAGTGGTGGCAGACATACATGCATACAGATGTATCCATCTGTATTCATCTAGATTCCAATTCAGGAATGTACACTCTGAATCTGGCACCTACTCAATTGCTTCACATGGCCACATGACATTCTTACTATGTTTCCTCTCTAGGGAGATTCTGAACCTGCCTCCTGATTAGTGTTGAGTGAGCAAATATTTGGTTCTCAAGAATCTTCCAGAATAATTAGGAGTCAACTATATTTGAACTGTATTTTGGTCCTTTCCACTTAGGAACTTCCAGAACCTCAAGCAGAATGCTGAAGTTCTCCAGCGTACAGCTTTTTAACATATTAAATAAGACTAGTTATATTTAACTCATATGGAAGTCAATATGACTTGGTATCTACTCCTTCAATATATGATGACTAATATCATCATCATTGCTTTGGTACTTTGCAAGATTCTATGAGTAGCTTCATGGCCCTTTGGGAAGATCTTTGTTAGAACCAAATCTTATCTATTTCTTTATGAAATAAGTAGTCGCATTGTAGGAAACATTACAACTTGTCATTGGAGTCAAAGGTATTGAAAAATATCAGAAATCTCATTTATTCTCTGTTCAGTGTTCTGATCATTAAAATCCATTATTTGATAAAATTTCCTATGAACTGGGCTGGGAAGGTGGCTCAGTGGTAAAGTGCTTGCCTTGCATGCCTGAGGCCCTGGGTTCGATTCCTCAGCACCACATAAGCAAAAAAAAGCTGGAAGTGGCACTGTGGCTCAAGTGGTAGAGCGCTAGCCTTGAGCTGAAGAGCTAAGAGACAGTGCCCAGAGTTCAAGCCCCACCACCGGACCCCCCCAAAAAAATTTTCCTTTGAGCTGAATTCCTTCTTTGAAGAAATGGTTCAAACTTTTTTTTAAAAAAGAGGTCATTAGAGTAAGTAGTAATATATCTTGTATTTCAAAATCCCTAGTAGATTTTAAATATTCTTCACTACAACAATTTTGGATGGTGATAAAATTGTTCCTTAGCTTAATGTAGTCATTCCACCTTGTAAATATATACCAAAATATCACGTTTTACCCCTTAAATCATTAAAATTATTGTTACTTAAAATTTAAGTGTAAAGAGAAGTGTAATTGATTTCAAATTTGAAAACAAAATCAAAGTTGGTTCAAAGATTTTATTCTATACTTGAACTGTCAGGAAAAACAATACCCTCCAAAGAAAGAAAAGATAAGAAAGAGTCCATACTGAGGTGGCTACCCAGCTGCTGCTCAGGACCTCAGTGCATCAGCGGAGCTCAGTTAGCCTGTACCTACCTGTCTTGTTCAAGACATGTAGCAGACACCTGTCTATATAGCTGTTGGGGAATCTTTGATCCACCTGCATTGCCTAAAAGCAAAACACCTGCCATCTCACAGAAATCATTTCATGGGCCAAGAGAATCAAAGTTAAATATAGCATTATCACAAAGGTCTTGGGAGAGCAGGGGATCTGGTTTGGGATTGATGGGATGAATTGACTTTGAAGCAATGGTTCAAAAAGCAGGTGGAGATACCCTGTAAGCTACCTGTTGGAATGGAGCACCTGAGGGAGAGATCAAGCAGAAAGACAGCTATACACACATTTTAGACAGCAGGGACTACAGGCAACAAGTCTTGTCCAGCTCCTGTAAAGAGTATGTGTGGAAAACAAACATAGCTGAAATAACCTTACCAGGGAAGCCAAAGAAAGAAAAGACTTATCATATGATTTCTGAACAACCTCTGTACCCTTGGGTGATAGGAAATGCATACTCTGCCCATTTTACTGAAAAACTAAAGGCACTGCAAAGAGGAAGACAGTCTTGGACAACTTTACAACTAGAAAATAAACCACATGACTTTAAGCTTCCAACTATCTAGAGCTAACTAGAAAGATAGTCTTGAGAGAAACTTACATTTTTAGAATGCAGGCTCTCAGATGCTTTGAATCAGCTGAAAGGAATTTACCATTAATTTTCCAAAGGATATCTCCAGTTTCCTGCCAATATAACCCTGAAATCTTTGGAGAAATAAGAGCTGTTCCAGCATAGCCATGTCTCATGGAGGTTGTGGCATGGGGGAGGAGTTTGAGAGTAATTAAAAATACCTCTCAGCTCAGCCTGGAGAGGGTAGTCCCTGCCTCCTCCACATTCCTTCCCAGGGTTTCCCAGATGTCTAGCAAGGCTCAGTAACATGTGATGTGCTGTATTTTGAGCAGATCACAAAAGAACATAACAACTTAAGAGCATTTAGTTCTTGACTTTGGAAGTGTTCTTAAGGATTCTATTTTTAAAAAAAAACAGAAGAGACAAGCAAAAGAACCAAAAGAGAGTGGCAAACAATTAAATTCCACTACAGAAATGGCTGCTCGTTTGTTCTCTATTCTTGGAAGTCAGATTGGTTCCATTTGAAACACAGCCAGTGGAAAGAAAAGGCGACGGATCAGAGATGTAAGAGTTGCACTGAAGCTTTAGGTTCTCAGCATGTCTTGAGGGGAAACAGAACAGCTGCCAGAGATGTAACCACAGAAGCAAGACCTTCCCTGCCACTCACAGCACTTACCAGTGAGCAGAGACCAAGGTGACAGCCACAGAGTGGGATTAAATCTCAGGCTGGCATGAGTCTTGGGGGATCATTTCACTTGCCTTCCACGTGCAGTATAACATGACATGCCTATACGATGTCCTTCCTACCTGCCCTCCCATGCTACCAGCAGCAGACTTGGTGCTGCTTTGAAGCCTAGGTTTCCTTTGAATACGTCAACTCACACTCATTACCTTTGGACCTCCCACTTGGGCTTCACATTCAACAATAAACATTGTTGTAAAATTGTGGCTCTACTTAATATAGACTGTTTATCTTGTCAACATTCCCTAAAACACACAGTATATCTACTATTTACATAATATGTACATTGCACCCCAGGTATTATGAGGAAGGAATAGATGATTTAATATATTTGGAAGGTTGTACCATAAGTTCTATCGCCTATAGTGGTTTACTTAGGAGACATGAACACCAGTAGAGGTTGGTAGCCATGCGGCACTGAAAGCAATGGCCTACAGACACTAAGGAACAACAGTTGCCAAACTGTGCAGCCTAGGTTTTTGTTTTGTTATGCTGGGTATTTTTTTTTTTTTTTTTTTTGGAGATGGAGTCCTGTGTTCTCTTCTGTGCAGGCTGGCTTTAATCATAATCCTCAAGGTTTCCACCTTCTGAGCAACCAAAATTACAAGTGGGTGCTACCAGCACCCAGAACAGGTTTTACTAGGAAACATTTTACATTTTATCACTGAACCATACCAATCTGTAGCCTCAAATTTATCTCTCTGACTCTCACTCACTCTCTCACTCATCAGCACATGGCCTGTTTAGGAAAGCAAATGCAAACACTCTACAACTGAGCTATACTCCCAGCCAACTTAGTAGATCTTTGTGAACTTCTCCTGATCTAGTTGTTCAATCTACTCTTATCAACTCAATAATGAATCAACTGAGGCTCCATATTCTATTTTATTTCTTTTTTTTTTTTTTTCTTTTTGGGTCCGGTCGTGGGGCCTGAACTCTGGGCCTGGGTGCTGTCCCTCAGCTCTTCAGTTCAAGGCTAGCACTCTACCACTTGAGCCACAGCGCCACTTCCGGCTTTTTTCTTTTTGCTTATGTGGTGCTGAGGAATCGAACCCAGGGCCTCATGCATGCAAGGCAAGCGCTCTACCACTGAGCCACCTTCCCAGCCCTTCTATTTTATTTCTAATGTTGGACTCTCTGTTTCAACTAGATGAACTTCCCAAATTCAAAAAAATTTATTAAACACATATTCAACCAAAAATTTCAAACATATACAAGTTTTGATAACAATCCCAAGGAAGAGAAACAAATAGTTTTATCAGTTACCACTTGCCAAGAATAAAATCAATCCCACTTTTGGGAAGTTTTTATATGTTCAATTACCTGTTAAATGATCTATCCAAGGTGGGCAATTAAAAACCATCAGTAAGAGACGATACACATAAACTTCTTAGTCCAGTGCCCTGGCCTACAACAAACAATGTAGAAGATGTTATCTACAATTATTGGTCTAAAGGTATGGAAATAGACTATTTTAGTTTAAGTAAAATATCAGTGTCGAAGACCTAATACAATAACAATCAAGCCAGGCACCAGGGCCTCATGCTGGTTATGGTAACTACTCAGAAGACTGAGATCTGAAGATCCTGTTTCAAAACCAGCCTAATAAGGAAAGTCTATGGGACTCATATCCAATTAAGCACCAAAAGGCCAAAAAAAGAGACATAATTATTCTATATTCCTAATTTCAAACTTTTTGGGGGGAGGGTCCGGTCATGGGGCTTGAACTCTGGGCCTGGGCGCTGTCCCTCAGCTCTTCAGCTCAAGGCTAGTGCTCTACCACTTAAGCCACAGTGCCACTTCCAGCTTTTTTCTTTTTATGTGGTGCTGAGGAATCCAACCAAGGGCCTCATGTCTGCAAGTCAAGCACTCTACCACTGAGCCACTTTCCCAGCCCAATTCCAACCTTCTATAAATTTTATTTTATTGTAAAGATGCTGTATAGAGGGGTTACAGTTACATGAATAAGGCATTTCTTGTCAAGTATTATTGCCCTTTCCCTTGTTGTTCTCCCACTATCCCTTCCCTCTCCTACATCATTTACTCCTCCCCCACCCCCCACCCGAAGTTGTAAAATTCATTGCCAATACACTGTCTTGGGGGCATCATTGTTGAAATGGGTCATCCTGTGTCCTTGTTTCAGCATTTTGTCTTTCCCCTTCCCCTGTCCGAATCAGACAAATGTATATACAAGATGAGGGTACCAAAACCAAGTACAGTGACAACAGGGAATAAATCATAGGGGGAAGAACATACAAAGGAAACAAAAAAAAAATCACATAGTACATTTAAAACAATATAAAGAAAGACCTCATACCAACCTTTCCCACTGGAGGAACCCAACATCCAGCCAGTGGGCTCAGGATGTTGTGGGTGGGACAAGTCATGTGGGAGGCTCCTGAATTATCAGATTGTTTGCTCAAGGTTGGCACTCTACAACTAGAGCCATAGCTTTACTTCCTGTTTATTGATAGTTGATTGAAGACAAGAGTCTCTCAGACATTCCTGTTAGGGCTGGTTTTGAACTTCAATCTTTAGATTGCAGCCTCCTGAGTAGCTAGGATTATAGGTGTGAGCCATGAGTACTCTTTGATTGCTCAATCTCGATTCTGGCATTTCAAATGAGTATAAATAGCTCTATTTAAATATTTAGTGAGTATTGAACACTATCATATTGGCTTTTTTGTACCCCTTAAACAACTGGGGTGATTTAGATTTTCAGATGTAAGGGTTACATAATTTTTATTTTTGTAATCATCACTAGATTCAGTAAGATCTGACAAAAGATTTCATGAAGGAGTAATGATTAAATGTTCTTAGGTTGCTTCGATAGTAATTGCTCAACTCTAAACACTGGAGTTTATATTATACTCTCACGTTCCAAAAAAAAATAATTCCTTATTTTACCACTGTTCATGAAATCAACTAAATTAACTCCTAGTTGATTTATCCAGAAGCAGTTTGACTTTTTACTCCTCCCCCAATTTTCTTTAAAACATTTAAGAATCTACTGTTACATCATTCTGAATATGCTCCTTTTAGCTGCTTTTTGTTCTCAAAAGTTATGTTTGTTTAAAAATAACCAGATGTGTGCAACAGTATTTTTCCTACTGGGAGGCAAAGAGTGATCAATTACAAACACTATGGAAGTTGCAGGCCAGGAGCGGATGAGGATCAGCCGTGCTTCCTGGCCTGCCACTCAGGAGACTTAAGATCTGAAGAGCACAGGTCAAAGCCAGGCTGAGCAGGAAAGACTTTATCTCCAGTTAACCAGCTGAAAGCAAAAGTGGAGCTGTGGCTCAAGAGGTAGAGCACAAGTCTTGAGCACAAAAGCTCAGGGACAGGTGGGTCTTAAGTTCAAAGTATAAATAGACACAAAGATGTTCAGGTTAGTCTGCTCATGTTGGTTTTATCCTAGCATCACAAGACACTGAGGACCTTTTGGAATGGCTATTTTGTCTTTGTTTTTGTTTCGTTTTTCTCCCTTAAGAGACTTCAGGGCTCAAATTTTTTAAAAGGTACATGGTAATTTGTGCCGATAATCTCAACACTTAAGAGGCTGAGATAGGAAGATCATGAGCTTGAGGCCAGCAGGGGCTACTTTCCTCAAACATAAAGAGAAAAAATTCGCAAGTAGTAATGGTGTACTCGAAGTTATTTCACAAATGAAGATCCTTAAGGCTTCTTACCCCTTTTCTTCTTTCTTCTGAACTATCCCGATGTACTAAAAAGCATCACAAATAACGATTATACTACATATTATATATGCAATATATGACATATAAGCAACTTCCATGATTTTGAGCCACTGGTGTTGATTACATTTGCTCCTCAACATGCAGCTGGCATATGGATATAGTTTGTATCCATATCCATATCCTTATACATCCCCTTCTCTTGTCATTTGGTATTGTTGGTTACATTTTTAACTTTTGCTAGTCTGACAGGTGTGGTATCACTTTATAGATCATGATTTTTTACATTTATTTTTCCCATCACATATGCCTTTTTGTCAACTGCCTGCTCAGACATTTGATGCAATTTCATGATAACCTACTTGTCATCTTCTTGATTGTAATACTGCACTGTGATACATACCATGTGAAAGTCTTCAGCTTTAGGAGAGCATGACTTTCTACTTTTTCTTGGCACCAGTGACTGAACAAAAGACTTTATGTTGTTGTAATGTAGATGTATTTATTGATCTTTTCCTATATATCTATTGATTTCCTGTATCCATTTACTTTGGAAAATACATCTTTATACTTAAAATACACTCTCATTTCCTTTTAAAAGCGCATACATTTTGCTAACTTTGCCTCTTTATTGGGTTTTGGGAATTGTTTGGAAAAGCTTTATATCAAGCTCTATTTTGTAACTTATTCATATAGATAGCTAGCTACCTTACTGGCTGTTCATTGTGTAGTCTAGTGTCAGATCTCAGGTTCCCACACAGGCTTGTTCCTCAGTTCTCTACTCTGTTGCCTTATTTTGTTTATTCAGCTTTAATAACAGACTCTCTTGGTTACTATGCTTTACTATAACAAATCTTCATCTCAGATGTGATGTATACCATATATATATATGTATGTATGTATATATGTATGTATATATGTATATATATATATATATATATATATATAGATTTCTTTGTTGCTTTGTATGTCCCTCCCCAACTGTATAACCCCTGCTTTCACTGTATTTGATGTCAGTATAATTTGTGGAGGGGAAGGGAAAAAACAAATAGTTTAAATAGGGATACAGGCGGACCCATTGCAACAATGAGAGGTACAACACATTATGTCAAAAACGAACTTTACAACTTTGGTGCGGGGGGGGGAGAGGGGGAAGGGGGTACAGGGGGGTGCGGAGAGGATTGGGTGGGGGGAGTAGGGGGAGGATGGGAAGGGATGGGAAGGGGAAACAAAGGAAGAGGCTACAATGCTTGATAAGAAATGTACTTATTATCTTGCCCATGTAATTGTAACTCCTCTGTACAGTATTTTCACAATAAAAAAAGGAAAAAGAATCATAATAATTAAAACAAATAAAAAAACAGAAATTGTTATGTGAAGATTAGCAATGATGCATTTCTTAGTTTTTACAAATGAGCTATCAGCTTTATGATTATAAACATGTGTAAGATTATTAAATTTCAACTAATTATTTAACTCCACTGTCCACTGAATTGGGGTTCTGATTTACATTTTAAATAAGAATTATATAAACATTAGAGAGGTATACCTCAGGCAATGAAAAGGGGAGTTGAAAGGAATATTCCTTTGAGATCAAGGAGGTTTGAAGCTGGCCAATCAGGTGGTCTTCAGGGCTGTTTCTCATTCCTAAGGTCCCTCTCCTTGCTGGTCCACTCCCTTTGAGACTAATCAAAGGATGAGCTTAGAGGTTGGTGAACAGCAGCAGCTTGAGTTGAAGGCTTTTTTAAAAAATACACTACTGTTTAAATGCAAGAACTGGAGAAGTCATTGGCTCACTAGACTCTGAATTAGAAAGAAAAATCAAGGCCAACCTGAGCAGCACAATTCCAAGAAGAATATGATGGTGGCAAAAGAGCAAATAGAACATTTGTACAGAACATGGCAGGACTTCTCCTGCTCAAGATACCAGAATGCCCAAGCAGCAGCCTGACACAGGGAGGAGAATAAGTCAGATTCACAGGCAGAAGCTTTTGACAACAGACTCAGAAGCACAGCAGATGGAAAGGGACTTGACAAATAGGATTATATCACACTAAAAAGTTTCTGCACAGCAAAATATATCACACTAAAAAGTTTCTGCACAGCAAAAGATATATTTACTAAACTATAAAGTCAGCCAGCAAACTAGGAGAAGATCTATGCCAGAATTATATCTGACAAAGTCCTAACGTACAAAATATACCAAAGCAGCTCAAGATACTAACCCCCACTTTCGCTAATACACCAATCACTAAATGGGCAAAGGAACTAGGTACAGACTTCTCAGAAAAAGAGGTAAGACCAGAAATGAACCTACAGACCTATAGCCACCTAATATTTGATAAGGGAGCTAAATAAATAGAATAGAAGAAAGACAGCCTCTTCAGTAAATGGTGCTGGCAAAATTGGATAACTACCTGTAGAAAACTAAAGCCAGATCCGTATTTATCACCCTGCACCAGAATCCACTGCAAACGGATCAAAGACCTCGGAGTCAAAGTAGACATTCTGAAAACATTAAAGGATGGAATAGGAGAAACCTTAGGTCTCCTTGACACAGGCTGAAATTTTCTTAATAGAGACCCAGAAACACAACAATTCAAAGAAAGGTTGGACAAATGGGACTGCATGAAATTGCAGAGCTTCTGCATGGCAAACGACATAGCTAGCAAGATCAACAGAAAGCCCACAGATTGGGAGAAGATCTTCACTAGCAATACAACACACAAGGGTCTCATATCTAAAATATACCTGGAACTCAAAAAATTAAATCCAACAACAACAAATCTTCAAAGAAACAACTGCCCAATAAATAAGTGGGCTAAAGACTTAAAGAGAAACTTCTCTGAAGAGGAAAGAAGGATGGCCAATAGACGCATGAAGAAATGCTCAACCTCTCTAGGCATAAAAGAAATGCAAATCCAAACAACCTTGAGATACCACCTCACCCCAGTTAGAATGGCTATAATCAAGAACACTATTAACAACAGATGCTGGAGGGGATTTGGACAGAAGGGAACCTTACTGCATTGTTGGTAGGAGTGTACATTTGTTCAACAACTTTGGAAAGTAGTGTGGAGGTTCCTCAAAAGACTCTACATAGAGCTCCCCTATGACCCAGCAATCCTACATTTGGGCATTTACCCAAATGTTCACAAACAAGACCACACTAAACCTACCAGCACGACTATCTTTATTGCAGCCTTATTTACCATAGCCAAGATATGGAACCAACCCAGATGCCCCTCAGTAGATGAATAGATCAAGAAAATGTGGTATATATACACAATGGAATTCTATGCCTCCATCAGAAGAATGACATTGCCCCATTTGTTAGGAAATGGAAAGACTTGGAAAAAATTACATTAAGTGAAGTAAGCCAGGCTCAAAGAAACATAGGTCCCATGCTTTCCCTTATTTGCAATAACTAGTACATGTCTGAGTCAAGCAGAAAAGGTCAGATAAGTTCATGTTAGGGAAATGAACCCTAAGATATGTATTCGAATGTTTTTTTTTCTTTCATGCGATTGTTTCTAACACATTTATAAGATTATTTCTTTGTTGCTTTGTATGTCCCTCCCCCACAGCATAAGCCCTGCTTTCACTATATTTGATGTCGGTATAATTTGTGGAGGGGAAGGGAAAAAACAAATCGTTTAAATAGGGATACAGGTGGACCCATTGCAACAATGAGACATACAAGTCATTATGTCAAAAACGAACTTTACAACTTTGGTGGGGGGGGGAGGACTGGGGGGAGCAGGATGGGATGGGAAGGGGAAACAAAGGAGGAGGCTACAATGCTTGATAAGAAATGTACTCATTATCTTGCCCATGTAATTGTAACCCCTCTGTACAGTATTTTCACAATAAAAAAAGAAAATCAAAGGAAAAAAAAAAGAAAAAAAGCTAAGAATGGCAAAGAAGCACATAAGGAAATTCTCATCATGCCTGGCTATAAAGAAAATGCAAATCCAAATACCTCTGAGATTCTCACTGCCAACAATGGCCACTATTGTTAATGCAAACAACAAGAAATTTTGGCAGGGCTATGGGCAAAAAGGAACCCTACTGTATTGTCATCGGAAACGTAAACTAGTACAGCCACTCTGGACAGCAGTCGGGAAATTCCTCAAAAACCTAAATAGAGCCAAGTACCAGTGGCTCACACCTGTAATCCTAGCTACTCAGGAGGCTGAGATGTCAAGATCACGGTTCAAAGCCAGCCAGAGCAGGAATGTCCGTGATACTCTTATCTCCAATAAACCACTAGAAAGTTGGAAGCAGTGCTGAGGCTCAAGCAGTAGAGCTCTTGCCTTGAGCTGAAGAGTGCAGGGAAAGCACACAGGCCTAGAGTTCAAGGTCCATGACCAAAAAAAACCCGAAAAACACAAAAACAACTAAACAGAGACTTTTCCCATGACCTAGCCATATCACTACTGGTTATCTAACCTGACCATCATGAGCCATGATATGATAAAGACACCTCCATATCCATGTTCATTGTCATACTATTCATAGTAGCCAAGATATGGAAACAGCCCAGATGCATTATACTCGATGAGCAGATCCAAAAAACGTGGTACCTATACACAATGAAATTTGACATAACCATTAGACAGAACATATAATGTCATTTGCAAGGAAATGAATCAGGTTAAGTGACATAAGTCAAGCTCAGAGAGACAAATGGCACATTTTGATATGCATAAATTAGATCTAAAATAAATTGGAATTCAGGTGGACCCACTGCAACGATGAGATGTACAAGTCGTTATGTCGTAAATGAACTTTACAACTTTGGTGGGGGGGGGGATCGGGTGGAGGGGTGGGGGGAGGATGGGAAGGGATGGGAAGGGGAAACAAAGGAGGAGGCTACAATGCTTGATAAAAATGTACTCATTATCTTGCCCATGTTATTGTAATCCCTCTGTATAGTATTTTTACAATAAAAAAATAAAAA
Organism: Dipodomys spectabilis; assembly: GCF_019054845.1. NCBI lineage: Eukaryota > Metazoa > Chordata > Mammalia > Rodentia > Heteromyidae > Dipodomys > Dipodomys spectabilis. Next base: position 5,037,771 of record NW_024870779.1, read on the forward strand.
ATAAAAAAATTGGAATATGAAACCTTCTACAGGATTCTAGATATTCACACACAGTGAGACCAAAAGAGGATAATCTTAGGAGAGAAAAAGAAAGGCATAATGCCTAAGTGCTTCTTCATGTTTATATAAAATAATGAGCATATTGAAACAAACTCCCAGATATGAAAAAAAGACTTCTCTTTTTTACTTTTTGATAATTCTTTCTTTTTACATATGGTGCATTTAAGTGTGTAACTTCTCAAGGTTGGGGGAAATGTGAAGAACTTGAGGAAAAAAGTTAAAAATGTGAAGCAGTGGAGCTCACTAGACACTGATGTAAATGAGCTATACAACTCACAGGTAGAGATGGGAGAGAGAGGCTTGAGAGATAATGAGGAAACAGAAGATACTGTAGGAAAGAAAATGTACTCACAGCCTAACATAATTACAATTCTACCATATATAAATCAATAATAATTTTAAAAATTACTTCTATTGGATTACACCACTGATTTGGGGGGAAATTGGGGTTTTTTAGGTTTGGGTTTGGGTCGGTGCTGGGGCTTCAACTCACAACCTAGGTGCTATCCCTAAGCTTTTCTGATCAACGTTATCATGCTACTACTAGAACAACTGCACCTGTAGCTTCTTCTTAGCAATGACTGGGAAATAAGAGTCTCATGGACTTTCCTGCTTAGGCTGGCCTCAAATCACAATGATCAGATTTCATCCTCCTTAGTAGTTAGGATTACAGGCATGAGCCACCAGAGCTATGGCTAATTTGGCGGGGGAAAGGGGGGAGGTTTTTGTCACTGTTTTTCCTATAGTAGCTAGTGCTGTCACAATAAATAAAGCTGTTCTATTGAAGCCCAGACCAGTTTTAGACATATAAATGAGGCCTATGATCACAAAAGATGTGTGAGAAGTCACTGAACCCTTTCTATTTCTTTAGATCTTGCCAAATAGTGCTCTTATATACAGTGGCCAGCAGTGGCTGTGACTTTTCGTGATAAGAAAAATGATGTTTTGGCCTGGGAGTATGGCTCAGTGGTAGAGTGCTTGACTAGCATGTATGAAGCCCAGGGTTTGATTCCTCAGTACCACAAAAACAGAAAAAGACAAAGTGGTGCTGTGGCTCAAATGGAAGAGCAATAGACTTGAGCAAAAAGCAGCTCAGGGACAGTGCCCAGGCCCTGAATTCCAGCCCCATCGCTGGAAAAAAAATTTTAATCATAGTTGATTGTAATACATATCCTTCCATAATGGATGAAAGACAAAAAGAAATATATTGAAGGATACTGGGACTGGAGAGAATAGTGAGAGGAGCAACACTGATCAAGATGCATTGTACTTATAAAACTCAGGTGCTAAATTGAAATCCCTTTGTACAATGATCTCAAGAATATAAAATAAATGATACTGGACAGAGGATAATCAATGAATGTTTAAACAGGAGAAAAATTGAAGTATGTCAGCAAGATACAAAAATCAGTGTTCTTTTCTATTTTTTTGCAGGTTTTAATTGTTATTACCAAGGTGATATACAGAGGTGTTACTGTTACATAAAAGTACATTTCTTTTTGAACAGTGTCACCCCTTCTCCTACTCTCCTAATTTTTCCCTCCCAATCCCACCCACAAGCTATCTAGTTCATTTTCAACATAGTGTCTAGTGAGTACCACTGCTACATTTGTTTTCCCTTTGTCCCTCCATTTCTATGCCCTTTTCCTCCTCAAGGTGTACATTCTTTGGGGGGAGCACGGGATACTGGGGCTTGAACTCAAGGTCTAGGTGCTGTCCCTTAGCTTCTTCACTTATTTTTGCTGAAAATTAGCACACTATCATTCAAGCCACACTTCCACTTCCAGCTTTTTAGTGATTAGTTGGAGATAACAGTCTCACAGACTTTCCTACTTGGGTTGTCTTCCAATCGAGATCCTCAGATGTCAGTTTCCCGAGTATCTAGGATTACAGGCATGAAGACACTGGGACCTAGCTAGGTGTAGATTCTTCAAGCAATACTGACAGACTGATAAAATCAGTGGTCTTAAGTTACTTGTTCTTACAAGAAGTCTTTCTTTTGCAATGGAGGATTCAGGCTGCCAAAAAATAGTCCACTGACAAAATATAGCCATTAAAGTGTGAAAACAGACCAAAAGAGCCTGAGATTCAATGCAGAGTGAAGTTTACAACATCACCATGAAGGATTCTTACCTACATCTCATCAAGTCTTCAGATCAGTGTCCTAGTTCTAATCTGAGCCAGAAACAGGGGCACAAATGGGAACAGTAGCAAGAAGAAGTCATCAGAATAGTCCTAACCATGGGAACCTGCACAGGGCAACAGGGCTATTTCTTCTGCAAAGCTGACAGGTGCCATGTAATATGAAGAATGCTGAATATGAAATGAAAGCTTGGTATGTATCTCAGCTTAAACACTGATATAGAAAGGCATTTGTAGGAGGACCCAAGATGGCGATGAACAGTAGGGAAATACCACAGCCCTCTGCAACCAAATAGAGAACTTGAGTTCCAATGCTCAGTTTCCCCAACAGACTGACAACAGCAAACAACCAGAGAAATATTAAAAGTGAAAAAAGGAAAGGAAAAAACTTCCAAACCTACACAAAGACAAAAAAGCACAAAGACCCTTCTCCCACCCCTCGCTGGCAGCATGGCTCTGTGTCAAGCCACAAAAGCTTCCTGCCCCACAGCCGCCTGGGACCTCAGAGCCACAGCAGTCGATAGAACACCAATGCAGAAGACTCCCACGGACACCAACAGTGTAAAGAGAGACAGAAACTGGAGAAAAGGTACCACACAACAAACACCTAGAATTACTACCATCACCCAGTCCAGCCCACAATCATTGCAAGAAAATGTGGAACACAATGTTGAGCAGCAACCTACAGTGCACAGAAACAACAATCTGCCACAGCACTGCTGGACAGTCCCCAACCAGTTTCAGGATAAGTGAGTACCCCACGGGGGATTTCCTACCCCCTTCCCACCCCAGCATGAGAGATCAGCACTGGCGGTAACCCCCAGACCCCTCCCCCCACCACTGGGCTACTAGTACCACTGAAGCTGGGAAATGTACGAGCACCCCAGCAACCTGTGGAGTAACACCCAACCCACCAGACTTGACCAAGAGGACCCCTGTGAGGGAGTTCAAATACAGCCGGTCCCTGGCTGAGGTCAGGAACCGTGCTTGCAGGCCCCAACAGCCAACGGCAGGAGGAGCCCGAGGAGCCCCACCTGTGTGTCCTGGGCAAGAGACCTAGTAGCCCAGGACCCAGAGTGCCTTGATGGAATCAGGAACTATGCTTGCATGCTCAAGGAGCCAGGAACAGAGGGAGCCCAACCTGTGTGTCCAGGCTGGGGATCAAGCAGCTCAGGCTGCCAATACCTGGGTAAAGTCAGAACTGTAAGTGGGCTCCAGCAACTGGTGGAATACATCCAGCTCACTAAGTTTTGCCAGGATCGCCCCTGGGAGGGAGCATGAACAGCCTAGGCTGTTGGTTCTTGGATGAAGTCGGTAACTGCCTGTGGTCTCCAGCAGGCAGCTTAAGGAGCCCCACCTGTGAGTTCCAGGTGTTCCCAAGTTGTCTAAACCACCTGTCACTGAATGAAGGCAGGAATTGAACAGCGTGCTAAAAAGAGTGTCTGCCCACCAGAATCTAACAAGAGCCCTATGTGGGTCCAACTAGCAGCTGGAGGTAGGCCCCTCCTCCATCAGAACCAAGCCCAAGGCTGGGAGCAGCCTTCAACAATTGACCCAGAAACCAGCCCAGAACCAAACAAAGGCAGCTACCTTTAACAAAAAGTCAGAGTTCAGGATTCGTCTCCAATAATCCCTGAATCCTCATGAGAATAATTACAAGATTCATCAACTGCCATGACAGCAAATCATCCCCAAAGATGAGAGCCACCCAGGGAAGAACTCCAGTGAAAGCAAAAAAAAAAAAAAAAAAGACAAGCAAAAAGGAATGGAAGACAAACACTACATCGAAGAGTTGATAGAGGCAATGACTCAAGAATTAAAGTGAGAAATGGATCAGAAATTCAAAGAACAAAGAAACAACTTATCAAAGAGATCCAGAATTTGAAACAAGAGACGCACTCAAAAAAAGATGCAGTTAAAGAAAATAGATGCAGTACACAAGTCATTAAAAGACTAAATACTTTGAGAACCAACATAGAAATCATTAATGGTTCACTTTCCTCCATGCAAACCACAGTAAAAGCCATAGTTTAATAGACTGAATGAAATAGCAAATACAGTATCAGGTACTGAAGTCAAAATGCAGCAACTGGAAAAAAAAAAGTCACAGATATGTTAAAAACACTCAAAATATACCAAAGGGAAGTCTAAGAACAAGAAGACAGTGCCAAGAAATTTAACCTCCGTATAATTGGGGTCGATAAAGGTGAGGAATACCAGGATAGAGGGATGCAACACTTATTCAATAAGATTATCACCAAAAATTTTCCCAATCTTTTTTCTTTTTGGTCAGTCGTGGGGCTTGAACTCTGGCCTGGGCGCTGTCCCTCAGCTCTTCAGCTCTAGGCGAGCATTCAACCACTTGAGCTACAGCGCCACTTCTGGTTTTCTGGTTGTTTACTGGAGATAATAGTTTCATGGACTTTCTTGCCCAGGCTGGCTTTGAACTGTGATCCTCAGATCTCAGCCTCCTGAATAGCTAGGATTACAGGGGTGAGCCACCAGCGCCCGGCTCACCCCAATCTTAAAAGAGAAAATCTTACCTACATAACAGAATTACCTAGTGAACAGAATCCCAGGAGGAACACTTCTAGGCAAATCATAGTAAAAACGCCAGATTTGCACAATAAAGAAATGATCTTTCATGTGACAAAAGCAAAGAAGGAGCTATATACTACAGTGGGAAAAAAATTAGAATCAATGCAGATCTCTCCACACAGACACTGAATGCAAGGAAACCCTGGCAAAGTCCCATATGAGCCCTGAGAACCAATAGCTGCCAACCCAGACTGGTATATCCAGCGAAGCTAGCATTCACATTCAATGGAGAAACTAACATTTTTAGTAGTAAAGAAAGACTAAATGAATTCATAAACAATAAGCCAGAACTACAAAGAATATTAAGAAGGGGATTACAATCTGAAGGAAACAGTCACGATCAGAGATCCACATCAGACAGTTATCACTAGAAGACCAACTAAGTAAACACAGGAGGAAAGGAAAGAAGAAAAACTTAGAAAAGCAGGAAAAACAAAGCACCTCTCTGTAATAACCATAAATATTAATAGACTCAATTCAACAATCAAAAGAAAAAACTGCAGGTTGGATCAGAAAGCAAGATCCATCCATTTGTTGTCTTCAAGAGACCATCTCACAGCAAAGATAAAAGTAAACTTCGATGGAGGAAGATCTACCAGGCAAATTCTCCCAGCAAGAAGGTAGGAGTTGCCATCCTGATATCTAACAAAATAAACTTTTCATTAAAATCAATAAAAAAGGCAAAGAAGGACACTACATATTGATAGAGGGATATATCCAAGAGGATATCACCATTATCAATTTATACTCTCCAAACATTAGTGCATCCATTTTCACTACAGGAAAAAAGAGATTCAAATACAATAATACTAGGAGACATTAATACTCCACTCTCACCAAAGAACAGATCTACCAGTCAGAGAATTGGTAAAGAAGTCTCCAAATTCAATGATGCCCGTATCTCAAATAGACTTAAGTGACATCTACAGAGTTTTCCACCCAACAACAACCAGTATACATTTTTACTCAGCATCCCATGGAACTTTCTCCAAAATAGATCATATCACATAGTTCATACAAAGAATTTAAGCAAACAAGCCATGCGCCGGTGGCTCACGCCTGTAATCCTAGCTCAGGAGGCTGAGACCTGAGGATCACGATTCAAAGCCAGCCGAGGCAGGAAACTCCGTGAGACTCTTTATCTCCAATAAACCACTAGAAAACCAGAAGTGGCGCTGTGGCTCAAGTGGTAGAGCACTGGCCTTGAGCTGAAGAGTACAGGGACAGCGCCCAAGCCCAGAGTTCAAGCCCCATGACCGACAAAAAATTAAAAAGAATTTAAGCAAACATAAGAAAATTGACACAATCCCTTGTCTTCTATGTGAACATAGTGGAATCAAGCTAGTTTTCAATAACAAAGAATACTGTACAAACTATTCAAATACATGGAGATTGAACAGCACACTTCTGAACAACACTTGAGCCACAAAATAAATTATGGAAGAAATTTAAAAATTCCTCCAATTCAATTAAAACCAATGTACATCACAAAGAAACCTGTGGAACATGTCAAAAGCAGAACTGAGGGGCAAATTTATTGCTCTCGGTGCACACATCATGAAAATAGAGACAGACCAAGTAAATAATCTCATGATGCAAATGAAACTGCTAGAAAAGCAAGAATATATTGGACCCAAAGTTACTAGATGGAGCAAGATGACAAAAATAAGAGCTGAAACTAGTGAGATAAAGACTAAGAAAACTATAAATAAAATTAGTAAGACTGGGAAGGTGGCTCATGGGTAGAGTACTTGCCTCCCATGTAAGCGGCCCAGGGCTTGATTCCTCAGTATCACATAAGCAGAAAAGGCTGGAAGTGGCCCGTGGCTCAAGTGGTAGAGCACTAGCCTTGAGCTGAAGAGCTCAGGGACAGCACTCAGGCCTAGAGTTCTAGCCCCACGACTGAAAAAAAAAAAAAAAAAAGTAAAACAAAAAGTTGTTTTTTTGAAAAAATTTAAAAAATTGACAGACCCATTGTGAGATTAACTAAAAACAGGAGACCCAAGTCAATAAGAGATGCTACATGAAAAATTACAACAAACATCCAAGACATCCAATTGATCATAAATAATTATTTCCAGAATTTCTACTAAGTAAAGCAGGAAAACCTGGCAGAAATGAACAAATTTTTAGAGAAATACAAATTGCCCAAAGGACATAGCTAGCAAGAACAACAGAAAGCCCACAGATGGGGAGAAGATCTTCACTAGCCCTACAACAGACAAGGGTCTCATATCTAAAATATACCTGGAACTCAAAAAATTAAACCCAACAACTTCCCAATAAATAAGTGGGCTAAAGAATTAAAGAGAAACTTCTCTGAAGAGGAAAGAAGGATGGCCAATAGACACTTGAAGAAATGCTCAACCTCTCTAGCCATAAAAGAAATGCAAATCCAAACAACCTTGAGATACCACCTCACCCCAGTTAGAATGGCTATAATCAAGAACACTATTAACAACAGATGCTAGAGGGGATGTGGACAGAAGGGAACCTTACTACATTGTTGGTGGGAGTGTAAATTTGTTCAACAACTTTGGAAAGCAGTATGGAGGTTCCTAAAAGACTCCACATAGAGCTCCCCTATGACCCAGAAATCCTACTTTTGGGCATTTACCCAAATGATCACAAACAAGACCACTCTAAAGCTACCAGCACGACTATGTTTATTGCAGCCTTATTTACCATAGCCAAGATATGGAACCAACCCAGATGCCTCTCAGTAGATGAATGGATCAAGAAAATGTGGTATATATACACAATGGAATTCTATGCCTCCATCAGAAAGAATGACATTGCCCCATTTGTTAGGAAATGGAAAGGCTTGGAAAAAATTATATTAAGTGAAGTAAACCAGGCCCAAAGGAACATAGGTCCTATGGTTTCCCTTATTTACAATAACCAGTGTATGTCTGAGTCAAGCAGAAAAGATCAGATATGTTGATGTTAGGGAAATGAACCCCAAGATAAGAATTCAAATGTTTTTTTTCTTTCATGTAATTATTTCTAACATATTTATAAGATGATTTCTTTGTTGCTTTGTATGTCCCTCCCCCTCCCCGGTATAACGCCTGCTTTCATTGTATTTGATGTTGGTATAATTTGTGGAGGGGAAGTGAAAAAACAAATCGTTTAAATAGGGATACAGGTGGACCCATTGCAACTATGAGATGTACAAGTCGTTATGTCGAAAAACGAACTTTACATCTTTGCTGGGGGGGACTTTGGGGGGGTATGGGAAGGGATGGGAAGGGGAAACAAAGGAGGAGGCAACAATGCTTGATAAGAAATGTACTTGTTATCTTGCCCATGTAATTGTAACCCCTCTGTACAGTACTTGCACAATTTAAAAAAAGAGAGAAATACAAATTGCCCAAACTGAACCAAAAAGATATAAATCAATTAAATAAGCCAATAACATACAACCAGATAGATGAAGCAATTAGAAGCCCTCCAATAAGGAAAAGCCCAAGCCCAGATAGATTCACTATGGAACTGTAGAAGACCTTTAAAGAAGAACTAATACTCATATTCCTCAAGCAGAAGGAGTAATCCCCAAACTCATTCTATGAAGCCATTATCACATTCATCCCCAAACCAGGCAAAGATACAACAACAACAACAAAAACTACAGACCAATCTTTCTGATGAACACAGATGCAAAGCTTCTCAATAAAATTTTACCCAACACAATCAGAAACAAATAAAAACAATCATAAATTATGCCCAAATAGGCTTCAGCCCACAGATGCAAGGCTGGCTGGACATACATCAATCAATTAATGTAATTGGTCACATCATAGAGCCAAGGTCAAGAACTACAAGATTATCTCCATTGATGCAGAAAAGGCTTTTGAAAATACACAACACGCCAGGCGCCAGTGGCTCTCGCCTGTAATTCTAGCTACTCAGGAGGCTGAGATCTGAGGATCTCGATTCAAAGCCAGCAGGCAGGAAAGTCTGTGAGACTCTTATCTCCAATAAACCACTAGAAAACCGGAAGTGGTGCTGTGGCTCAAGCTGTAGAGAGCTCGCCTTGAGCTGAAGAGTGCAGGGACATGTCCAAGCCCAGAGTTCAAGCCCTATGACCGACAAAAAAAAAAAAAGAAAGAAAATATACAACACACATTCATGTTAAAAGCTCTGCAGAAAACAGGAATAGAAGGAACATTCTTTAAAACAATTAAAGCCATTTATGACAGAACCAAAGCCAATACCATACTAAAGAAGGAAAAACTAAAACCAATTCCCCCTAAAACCAAGAACAAGGCAAGGATGCCCACTCTCTCCACTCCTCCTCAATATAGTTCTGGAATCATTAGCCAGAGCAATAAGGCAAGAAAAGGACATTAAAGGGATCCACACAGGGAAGGAATCCATTAAACTATCCCTGTTTGCAGATGGCATAATCTTATTCCTTAACAATCCCAAAAACTCCACTCCCAAACTGCTAGAGCTTATAAGCCACTTTGACAAAGTACCAGGATACAAAATTAATCCACAAAAATCAGTTGCGATTCTCTACACAAATAATATACAAGCAGAAAGGGAAATTAAAGAAAACCCCACTCACAATAATCTCAAGAAAATAAAATATCTAGGAATTAACCTAACCAAAGATGTAAGGAACTATTTAGTGAAAAGTATAAAAGCCTAAAGAAAGAAATCAAAGAGGACACAAGGAAATGGAAAGACCTTCCATGTTCTTGGATAGGCAGAATTAATATAGTGAAAAAGGCTATACTGCCAAAAATGATATACAAATTCAATGAAATTCCCATGAAAATCCCAAATGATGTTCTTTACTGAACTAAACAATCCAAAAACTCATATGGAACAACAAAAGACCTAGAATAACCAAAGCAATTCCAGGCAAAAGAAACAATGTAGGAAGTGTTACAATACCAGATTTCAAGCTCTGCTATAGAGCCATAATAAAAAAAGACAGCTTGGTATTGGCAGAAAAACAGACCCGAAGATCAACAGAACAGATTAGAAGATGCAGAAATAAAATCACATACCATAGTCAGCTGACATTTGACAAAGGAGCCAAAGACATACAGTGGAAACAACAAAGCCTCTTCAAGTATTAGTGCTGGGAAAACTTGACAGGCACATTCAAAAAACTAAAATGGCTCCCAGCCTGTCACCATGCACTAAGATCAACTCAAAATGGATTAAGTACCTCAATAACAAACCTGAAACTCCAGGACAGAGTAGGAGAGACACTTGAACCTATAGGCACAGGCAGGAACTTCATGAACAGAATCCCAGGGTCACAACAAATTGGAGAGAGACTCGATAAATGGGATTACTTTAAAATAAAAAGTCTCTGCACAGTGGCTGGGGAGGTAGCTCAGTGGTAGAGCGCTTGCCTTGTATGCATTAGGCCATAGGTTTGATTCCTTAGTACCACATAAGCAAAAAGAAAAAAGCCGGAAGTGGCGCTGTGGCTTAAGAGCGTTAGCCTTGAGCTAAAGAGCTGAGGGACAGTGCCCAGGCCCAGAGTTCAGGCCCCATGACGGGACAAAAAAAAAATTTAAAAATTTTTAAAAAAAGAAATTGTAAAGAAGATATGGAAAAAGAATAAAATTTGCACCACTATTGAATGTGCTTGCTGAGAATGTGAGGGTAAATATTACCTATACGATTTTTCTCTACTTCTGCTAGGCTAACATTTTTTATAATATGGATGGAAACATCTCCAAGTTGCCAGGAAAGCCAAGAATTCACTCTTTTTTTTGTAGGCCGTGGGGCTTGAACTCTGGGCCTGGACGCTGTCCCTCAGCTTTTCAGCTCAAGGCGAGCCCTCTACCACTTGAGCCACACTGCCACTTCTGGCTTTTTTTTCTGCTTATGTGGTTCTGAGGAATCAAACCCAGGGCCTCATGCATGCGAGGCAAGCACTCTACCACTGAGCCAACTTCCCAGCCCAAGAACTCACTCTTGATGCAGAGGCACAACATCAAGAATGAATCTCCACATCTTCTGCAGACTGGTCCCAAGAAGCCACCATGGATGCCACAGCACCAGGTGCAGACACCTCAGCTGAAGCTGCCACCAACACCTGCTTGGTCATCATCATTAGCAACACTGCCCTCTGCCACTGCTGCTATCTCTGCCAGGCAAGAGTCCAGATGATCACGTCCTACACCCTGATTGCAAGGAAATCGGGAAAGCACTTACATGGCATTTTCAACTGTGTAGAAAATTAAACAGGTGCTGCTTTAAAATATGGATCTTCTCTAAGAATAGGGAGCTTGGAAAGCCACAAGATGGTAAGACACATCTGCACAAACATAGATAATATAGTGACACCTAGCCATTACCTGTTGTCCAGTTCTTGCTACAAAATCAGGACCAATCTTGCTGTAGAAACCATGTCCAAATGCCAGCACCACCACCACCCACTCAAAGTTACCCCAGTATTTAAACACTGAGCTGGGGAAAGCAAAGGGCCTCTGGCCAAGGAACCTCATAATTTTGACTTAGAAAACTCAGACTTCATTCACAGAAGCTTCCAAGGAAGAAGCCACCAAGGACAAGAGAGACTTAAGCTGAAATGAACAGAAAGGAGAATGGAGATAAAGAGGAAAAGAGAACCAGATATAGCTAAAGTGACCATGTGTTCCTGTTCCCTGAATCTATTCAACATGTGCCATTGTCCCAGAAAAATTATTAATAGGGTCTCTGTATACTTAGAGACAGGGTGTGTGTGTGTGTCTGCCCATCTGTCGCGCTGGTCAAACAGGTGTGTGTGTGTGTGTGTGTGTTTGTGTGTGTGTGTGTGTCTGCCCATCTGTCTATCTGTAAGTGCCAGTGTGTGTGTGTGTGTGTGTGTGTGTGTGTGTGTCTGCCCATCTGTCTATCTGTAAGTGCCAGTGTGTGTGTGTGTGTGTGTGTGTGTGTGTGTGTGCGTGCCCATCTGTCTATCTGTAAGTGCCAGGGCCGGTCAAACAGGCCCAGAAGCCATGTGAGGAGATTTACTTCATCCTGTTTGCATAAGAAGTCACTGACAAATCATAAGCAGGTTAATCATAGGCCTAGGAAACAGTATCTCATAGCTTGTCTTCTAAGCAATAAGATAGGAAAGGTGAGGAGAGCAGAAAGGAATACAGTTGTCAGAGACTTGCTGGTACAGGAGGAAGGACCAGCAAAGGCAGTATTATTGGATGTTGAATGTCTTTATACAAGTCCAGAAAGGGTCCAGTGAGAAGGAAAAAGTAAAAAAAAAAAAAAATGACTGGGAGAGGGAGTATCAAATGTTTCAAAATCAAGTCTGCTGCTCTCCTGATTGTCAGAGTCTACTGAGTATTGATTTCGCTGGGGAATGGAAACTGGACAGCACCAACAAGATGGAACTATTTGACACTCATTATGACAAGCAAAGAGAAGAAAACTCTAAGTTTTCTTAAAGTCAGGAGAAGACACATTAAGAGTTTGTGATCCTCTCTTCTGTAATTTTCCTCCTCCAAGCTGACAAGACCCACAGTCATGCACTTCCCACCATGTTACTCCAAATGCTGCATGCTGCTAAAAAAAACTGGTCATATACACATCCCTAGATCCAACAGCAAGCACGGGAAGGTATCTTCAATAACCCACAAAATGACAAGTGACAGAGCCGGAGACATAGCACAATTCCGTCACAACTGACCTCAAAACTTACAGGTCAGCCATACAAGAGCATACCCAAAGCCATTCCAACAACAACAGAGAGCAACCTGGTATTTGGTGAGTAACAGAGCTATCCCAACTCCTGTCCTGGGACTACTTAGAAACCTCCCCAAGGGCCACATAGCTGTAGATGATCTAAAATCTACCTCCTACCCCAGTGTTCAGCTACTCTGCTATTAGTAAGATTGAGAAGATTGCTTATGCGGAGGGCAATTACAACAGATCCAGAAAGACTCTGGGGGAGCTAACAAGTCAATCACCAACCTGGTGAACCAGAGACACCATGGTTGTGAGAGAATTCAAAGAAAATACACTGTTGATCTCCTTCTTGTGAAAGTGATAGTATGTGTTATCGGTAATATAGACACAAGTGGGCTGGAAGGTGGCTCAGTGGCAGAGTGCTTGCCTTGCATGCATGAGGCCCTGGGTTTGATTTCTCAGCACCATATAAACAGAAGTGGCACTGTGGCTCAAGTGGTGGAGTCCTAGCCTTGAGTTGAAGAGCTGAGGGACAGCACCCAGGCCCAGAGTTCAGGCCCCACAACCAACTTTAAAAATAAATAGACACCAATGCCTGGAAGAATGTAGAACACTGCACATTAAGGTGCTGGTAGTATTCCAATCTTTCTTCTGGGATCTAGAATTCGTTTTTCATCATGCTTTATCGATTTTACAATTTTTTTACAATACACAGGATACTTTTATTCTGGGAAATGTGCTATTTATTGACTTACATTAACATTACAATAATGGCCATGCTATTCTAATACTCATACCCCTGCAAACACTCTGAAGTGTTTGTGCCCCATTTGTTGACTGCAGCAGTGTTGATGAACACCCACCACACCCTTGGGCAGCCCTGCTGTGGAGCCCCATGGGAACTATGATCCTTCAGGTCCAATGAGGACATGGAGCCATTGTTCCTCACCCCTGCCAATGTGTGGCACTAAAACCACTATTTATGCATTGAAGAATAAGCAAAAGAAAATAAGTTTCATAAGTCACTTACTTGGTCTTCCAGCTCCTTTATCCAAGATAAACATGCAGGCTTGAATCAAGCAATGGTGATGCACAATCAAAAGACAGATATAGTAACTAATATAAAGTGCTTGGCTCAGCAAACAGGGAGCTTTTGATGCTGGAACCCAATTTGCACTGCCACAATTGGATGTGATTGGGGATGACTGGAGCCATATCAGACTGGGCAGGCAAAACATCTCTTCTCCAGATATTCAGAGCCATTCTCCCCTTCCTCCAATGAAAGACTCAAGTATTTCTCGTCTATGTTTGGTATGAAATTAAAACAATCCTTAATCCACATGCCCTTCTGATGCACTTATGAATCACCTACCATAATTGAGCACTCATTATGTCCACCAGTAAGAGTACACAAATTAGCTCTTATACTGAGTACTATTCAGTATTCACTGAGTATAGCTCTTGTACTGAGTACTACTCAGTATTCACTGAGTATTCACTCTGAGGTCCACAATGCTCAAAAGCAACAAGGAAGCTCCCTGGACCTGTGGGCTCAACACCACAACAAGTATCCACAAATGAGCAAAAAATGGGTTGATGAGATCGTCTAAGCCCTCATGCAGCAGCTTTAGGTATTCTATGTTCATGTTTGAGTTTCCAAGCACAGAAAAAGCCTGAAAGGGGTGACTGGTCTGGAACTGCATCAAGAAGAATTCATCCCCAAGAAAGGAAGGCTTTTCAGACATCAATCAGAATGCTGGGTTAGTATACTATACAAATAAAAGAGACAAGACACAGCCAAGCCAACTCCATACTCACTGCAGCCAATGGTACCATCCAACATACCCACAGGCAGCTACGAGAGGCCCTGCCAGGAACCCAGGCTGCAAGCACCATCAACCACATAGACAGTCCTCCTTAGGACAAGCCTAGAGAGTGATTCTGTTTGCCATACTCTCTACCTTGAACCTTCCTTGCCCAGGTGAGGAAATCACATCACTTTCTTAGCAAGACTGCCAAGTGGATCTCATAAGCACAAAGACTGACAATCAGGACAGAAAATCTTTTCAACTTCCCAGAGGAGGAAATGCACGCTGAGGCCTGGACACATTTAAAGGAGATACATCTCATACTGATGTTGGTCCTGCCATCAATCCCAACATCTCATACTGATTGTTGGTCTGCCATCAATCCCAATATTCCCTTTCCTGAAATGCACTGAAGAATCTAGAGCAGAATTCCCCAGTTAGAAGGAACATCTTGGACTCTGGCACATGCCCAAGCCCCTCCAGCTTGACCCTGGAGCTTTATCTCACCTTCCTTCCATCCACACAGAAGCAGGACCTGGGAACTGGGAGAGATGAGCTGTCCTCTCTGTCCCTCTGCCCAATGTGTAACTCTGACCTCTACACTCCCTCCTCTCCCCAGTGTGTGACTCTGCAATGTGAGTCTCACTTTGCCATCTGCAAAATGGCCAGTTGGACTAGATCACATCCACAGCTTCCAGCTATCCCCAATTGCAATTCTATAGGCATGTAGAAGGTAACTGTTAGCCTGCTGGAAGTCATAAAGCTGCAAATGACTGATGGAGGGAAGCAAGCTTATCTCTTGCCTAGGCTTGAAGTGCTACTGAAATCTCAAAGCCCCTCATGAGAGCTGAGTGCTTCCTGGATTAAATTTAAAAAGAGCTCAGCCTCCAGAAAGGGCACATCTAGGTGGGCCAGGGGTAGACATTTCAAGAGCAAAGTGTGACCCAGGCAACTATTCAGAATCTTTTCTTGAACTCTTACCTCACGGAAAATAAGGGACCTATATTTTTCGGCCACTCAATTCCTTTAAATGGCTCCTAAAGTGCTTCCTTACAAATTTGTATAAATCCACCAGCTCATTCCCACACCAAAACTATACAAGCAATGCCATTAGGGGTCACTAAGTGGTGGGAAGTCAGAGTACATCCACCCAATAGTGTTATTGATAGCATAAGAGTTCATATGTTCTAGAAGTGGCGCTGTAGCTCAAGTGGTAGAGTGCTTGCCTTGAGCTGAAGAGCTGAGGGACAACGCTCAGGCCCAGAGTTCAAGCCCCATGACCGACAAAAAAAAAAAAAAAGGTTCATATGTTCCTATAAACAACTCTTTTTATCTACATATTTTAAAAAACAATTGCAAATATACTACATACCATACATGGACAAAAAAGGCAATTAAAACACTAAATGTGTAACAAACTGCATATTATTAATGTTTACAAAGTCACATAAAAATGACAAAATCCTAAAGGGTATTCCTTTTAAGAGACAGATTGATCAATAAAATATTATATATCTTTTAATACTCTGGTTAGTATTTCATCCTGTGCAGGAAAATTAAATGTCAGTCTAGTACTCAGCTTATTACAGGATCTTTTCACATTAGCTTTTATTAATGAAGAACCAGCATTCATTCATGAACAGGCAAATTATTAGTTACATGAGTCTTAGGATGAAAACTTGTGAAAATTAGTTTGATTTATAGCAAAGTTACATGACACAGTAAAAACCAACTACTTTATATTTTGACCTCCTATAAACTGCCCATAGTGAAAAAGGAAGAAATTTTAGTGATGAATGATACAATAAACTCTACTTTGGAACTTACTTTTCAAGAGGAAGAAAGAAAAATTAAGGACTAACACAGATCCTAGGAAAGGCTTCTTGAAATCAAGGATGCCATGGACTTTCTAAGTAAAATCCTCACCCCCACCATAGACAGAAGATAAACCTTCCCTGGGCCCGCTTTCTGTCTATACCTGCCTCCCTCCTGGATCACTAATTTACAAAAGACACCTAATATCTACTTTCCCATATTCCCTCACCTTAGAAATAACCCAAGAAAGGCCAGGCGCTGGTGGCTCACACCTGTAATCCTAGCTACTGAGCAGGCTGAGATTTGAGGATCATGGTTCAAAGCCAGCCTGGGCAAGCAAAGTCCGTGAGACTCTTATCTCCAATAAACCACCAGAAAACGGGAAGCTGTGCTGTGGCTCAAGCAGTAGAGCGCTCGTCTTGAGCTGAAGAGCTGAGGGATAGTGCCCATGCCCAGAGTTCAAGCCCCACCACCGACCAAGAAAAAAAAAAAAAGAACCCAAGAATTCACAGTAGTCCTTTAAATTCCCAATAAAATAACCTCTAAAAATAATGTATACTGTTTTCCTGATTGAAGAAGCAGAGAACCCCAGACATACTTTTGTATACTCCCATCTCGTTTCACGTATTCCCATCCGTGTTTCAAATGTCACTCGTTTCAATGATAATGATGGCCTTGAATTTCAGAAGGATCCTGTAATGGACATGAGGGTCTTATTTAGATTGACTTTATTGTTTTGATTTTGGCTATACTAACATCTGACTCAGTGTTTCAGGCTTGCTAAGCAAGTGCTCTACCACTGTAGTCATGCCTTTGCAGTTTTTGTGTTGATCCTTTTTGCCTAGGACAGCCTGTGGTCCTACTACTTGAACTTCCTGCCAGACCAGGATGACAGATGCATACCACACACTCAGCTTTTTGAGATTTTGCTTTTTTGTCCAGGCTATTCTGGAACTCAATCCTCCTGATCTCAGCCTCCCATGTAACTGGGATGATCTTTTTATTAAAAAATAAATTGAGGTCAAATTAAATTTTTAAAAAGCTCAATACCATGTGCCAGAAAAATAAAACATAAAATCCTATGCCTGAAATTTTAAAGTACTCAACCAGCTATGGGGTATTATGCATTTTAATATCTACCAACAACCCCAAATTAGGCTGCCTACACATGTGCCTGACTTGTCTCATCTGAGGGCACTCAAGGGAGAGACAGAATTGTGGCTTGAGTCGGAAGAAGGCCTGGTCACCACCACTTTTCAGCGCCTGGACCTCTGAACTGCCATATTGTGAAGACCACCAGAGACCACACCAAAGAGGACTCCACACACAAGAGACAAAGCCCAGCCATCCCAACATTTCAGGTACCCTGCCAACCATTTAAGTGACCATCTATAGGATCTGTAGAAGAACTCAACTGACCCAACTTAGACTGAGGTGGTAGACATCATCGACATTTCATGATCATGACACCTCCTTTGTACTAAATACAAGGTGATTATGTCAACTGCAAAGACAGAGAACCTGCTCTCTCCTCATGACTTCATCAGCCAAAAGGTAATGGCAAATGGCCTCTGCTAAGAGGAAAATACATCTCATCCTAATTCCTAAGATTCTCGGGACCTTTTAATTAATTCTTTTTTTGGGGGGGTACTGAAGTATGGACTCACCGTCTCTTGCTTACTAGGCTGGTGCATTACTACCTGACCCACAACACCAAACTCCTGCTTATGACTTCTTACATATTTTTTTATTTCTATGGGTCATAAGGTTTTAATTCTGGGCCTGGGCAAAATCCCTGACCTTTCTGGCTCAAGATTAGCATTCTACTACTTTAAGCCATAGCTCCACTTCCTCTGGGTTTTTTAATACAATCAACTTGTGACAACCATGTCATATATTAGCTTGGTCATTTAGTCAGAATAAAAAAGAATCCACCGAGTTAGGCATCGGTGGCTCATGCCTGTAATCCTAGCTACTTAGGAGGCCAAGTTTGAACCTCATGACTGACCAAAAAAAAAAAAGGAATCCAGCGAAGTAAATAAATACGCAGTATTGATGGATAAATGCTTTGGCTGAATGTGTGCCAATATGAATCTCTTAGAAACTCGCTCTCTAATGCTACTCCTGCCAAGGTTCCAAACTTTAGGAGTGATTAGGGTTCAAGTAATGCCATGCACAGGGTATGTTTCAGGCCTCTCCTGCTCTCTATGACCACATGGTGCTTTTGACTCTGTTACAATGCAACAGGATGAAGCTTCTGAGTCTTGAGCTTTCCACATCCTGGAACCATATTATAATTGACCCAGACAGTGTTTGTGGTGTTCTGTTCAACAGATGTAAGATGGCAGCAATAGTAAACAAAATTGTTCTCACTTCCCAAGGACGCTGCTACTTAATTTCCCAGGCCATTTCTTCTTACAAGTGTCCCATGATCCTCATAGAAACAAACAAAAGTCAAAACAGCTCAAATCTCAATCCCACAATCCGTAAAATATGAACACGCATTAACTACTTCCCCAATTCAAAGCAAAATTCTAGAATATGGGACAATATATTGTAGAGATGATTTCTTTGAATATGAGGAAATGAACTTCTGAGTTAAAACACAGTGATCTTTAAATGGTTTCAAATTGTGAAATCCAAAAGTAGTCAACCATTCCTTCTGTGAGCTTTCCTACCTCTGTTCTTACCTTGTTGGGCAAGGGGTAAAAGTCTACATCTACTTCTGTGCTCCCAGTGATGCAGTGCTCTTTCTGAAGCTCTGATGCTGCTGCTGCATCAGGCCCATATTCTTGTATACTCAAGCATTGTTCTCGCTCATATTGGCATTAAAGGTACATGGTACAAGGGACGTCTGATCTCCACCTATCTGGTCCACTGGGGAACAGTTAATATTGGTGTAGTCATGGTTTTCTACTTGTTTTTCTGCTCTTCTTCAATCCTGTGTTCTAGTGTTTCGTTATAATCTTGGACAGCCATGTCAGTGAACTGGTACTGGGCTTCTGTGTGAACTACCCTTGATCTCTGGGACCACATCATCTGAATGGTTTGGGGAATGTCAGATTCACAGTCCATACCTTTCTCTCTGATGTCATCAATAAGGATGTTGATCACAATGAATATCGTCATATGGCCAATCCAAGCACTGCAGTGAACCACAACAGGACCTGCATGGCATGTGGACCTCTTCCAGCAAGTCTAACATGCCTCCAAAGTCAATGGGCATGCCACTCAGGTCTGCAAATGTTACTGCCAGATCATTCTCCTTGTATAACATTGTCCAACTCTGAGAACTTGAACTCCCTAAGCATGTAATAATGAACCACACTTTCTTTTGAGGCTCTAAACACACATGACCTGTACTCTGAGAGCACACCGGTCAATTCAGTCTTTCACACATTTGCTCTTCTCTCTCTCCACTTCCTTACTTGTCACAACAGGCACCAGGAGTTTCTCCTGGAACACCATCCACTGGAAGTGCTTCAGTGTGTTTTGCAGGCATCCTTGATGGCACTGTAACTCTTTTGGGGCTTTGAACTGTCTCACTTGGTCAAATTCAGGCATGAGGATGCTTGCATTAATGTCATCAGAAACCCACCTACTGGTGTCCCTTTGTGTAGGATGACCCTGGTGTCATCAAAGGGCAAGATCTTTATATATCTATTTTTGTTCTCATGTTCTTGCCTTTCACCCTCTTTTTGGCCCTAGACAAGTTTGCATTCCTATTGCTGTAGTGCCTCAAATTCTTCCCCAAATCCTTGTTTTATCTGTGATCTTGGCTTTCAATTTCAACAGCATTAATCCAAGTTGTGTTGAGAGGATGCTTGAGATGTAGTACTGTGCCCAGAGTCTCCACCATAGGGTTCTTTACTGTTTCACCAGATCTGTAAAAGAATGGAACCATTCTCCTGTATGAACATCATATTCAGCTCCTGGCAGCTATCCCCACATGGGTCACTTTAGAGTTGCCATCAATGCTCTAGTCCTTGTTGTCACAGGTACACAACGAGAGAACAAAATCCCCAGCGTGGCTCTGGCTCTCCCATACAAGCTTACATTTTTCTTAGCAGTTTGTCTGCTTCTTTTCAGGGAGGTGAGTAGGAAGTAGGATCTGCACAGTTCAGAGGAACTTGAGCTCCATCACATCTCCATTCTCTTTCAGCTGCCATGATGCTCCAGGTATCATTAGACCAGCTCAGCTAGAATGAGAAATATACCCCTCCATATACATTGTAGTCGTCTCCTGTGTTCTGAATCTTGCTGTGGACTCCAGTTCTCATAACAGAAAGCATAAAGTCTCCAGGGTTACTTTTTCTGGGCCTTACCAAAAAGCTGCCATCAACTCTGGTTGTCAGCGGGAGATTTTCTGCCTCCATACCAGTAATGTTTGGGTCAAACCACCCTTGGACTCTGCTCAGCCTCATACACATCGGGCTGGCCCAGGGAGGCCCACTTGGGACCATACCTAGGGAGTGGCGGGATTGGGGCAGAACCAACTGGGTACATGCAGACCCTCCTTGATACCTGTGGGATCCTGGGCTTTGTGCAGCTGTTCCCATAAGCCCAGTGCTCCTCCTCTCCCATAACTCTTACAGAACATTTAGCATACCTAAGTCCAAGGGAAGATAATACTAGAGTTCATTATATTTCTATAAACTTATTTTTTTGGTTCCAGTCCTGGGGCCTGAACTCTGGGCTTGGGTGCTGTCCCTCAGCTCTTCAGCTCAAGGCTAGTGCTCTACCACTTGAGCCACAGTGCCACTTCCGGCTTTTTTCTTTTTGCTTATGTGGTGCTGAGGAATCGAACCCAGGGCCTCATGCATGCAAGGCAAGCACTCTACCACTGAGCCACCTTCCCAGCCCTCTATAAACTTATTTCATGGCAAGGAACAAGAGCTCTTATATTCTCAGATAACTCAGTTTGCCAGAGCTAGAGGAAGTAGGAAAGACTTCATGAAGACATGCCCTGCAGAGATGACTCATAAGGAATAATTGTGGCTTGCAAAAGCACAAATGCTATCTGGAGAGAGAAAAAGAGAGGGAGAAGAGAGAGAGGAGAGCGAGAAGGGAGAGAAAGAAGCGGGAGAGAGGAGAGAGAGAGAGAGAAGAGAGAGAGGAGAGGGGAGTGAAAAGAGAGAGGAGAGAGAGGGAAGAGGAGAGGGGGGAGGTGAAGGGAGCAAGATGGGAGAGAGAGGAGAGAGAGGGCCTGGAAGCTGACCCTGATCATTTTTGCTCCAGGCTAACAGGCTACCACTTCAGCTGCAGCTCTACTTCTGGCCTTTCTGCAGGTTAATTGGAGAGAAGAAATCCCTGAAATTCCTGCTGGGTAGGCTTCAAACTATGATCCTCAGATCTTAGCCCTCCTCAGTAGCTAGGATTACAGGTGTGAACCACTAGACCCAACAAAGAAATTATTTTATAAAGTCCAATGAATGAAAAATGCAGATTGGTATGTTAGCATATGGTATACTCGCATATTTATCTTCCAGACTGCAGGGAGAGAGTACAGAACTCAAGGGAAAGAGGGTAAGAAAATGTAGCAGACACTGATGGAAGTGAACTGTACAAACTCATGGGTGGAGATGGGAGGGGAGGACTGGGAGAGAATGAGGGAAGGGAAGACACTGTATGAAAGGAAATGTACTCATTACCTGACTCATCTAACTGGAATCCCTCTGTATACCTTTGTAGTAACCATTAAAAACAGACTGTTCACAGATTTATTTACAGTAGTAAATAAATTATCTAGACCCATTCCCCGTGGCATATATATGGGTATACAGATATCTATCTCCACCTCAGTGTCTGTATCATCTTTTCCCCCAAAGGATAGAGTCAACTGGGCAAGGTGTAGTGCCACAGGCCTGTAATCCCAGTTACTAGGGAGACAAGTAGTAAAGATCACAAGCATACTTAAGACATTCCAGAAAAAGAAGAGACAGAAAACTATCACCAGGAAGTTATAAGGTTTCATCCAGTCAGGACTTAAAACACTTTTATGCCCCAACCTCTATCTGGAGGCTGAGTTACCCCAGATGAATGTGAATCAAAATGTAGCTCTTAGATACAACATCCCCCAGGAACCAATAAAAATATGGCAATTACATTATTCTGTGTTTTACAGACACTCTAACCCAATTGCCACCTTTCCCTAGGTCAGGCAGTATGTGCCCTTTGTCCATGCTCACCAAAGGCCATGTTAGTAAGGCCTTATCACTATTGCTCTTGGAAACCTCTATATCCTGAGCAATTAAAAACTAACAAGAAAACAATTCAGAAACCAAACTGTTGGGACAACCCTGCATTACATCAACCACCTAAGTAGTTTCTTTATGTAGCTCTGTTCTTTACCCTTACCTACATCATCATCCAAGGCCTCTGAGCTAAATTTCTCGTATATACATACACACATACATACACATAAACCACACACACATATATAAACACAAATATACATAATATACATACACACATATATGTGCATATATTTATATGTACCTACACACATTTATGTAATTGTAACAAATAACACTGACCCCCCCCAAAAAGAAACAAAGTGTCCTGAAGCTGAATTCCAGATCTCATAAATAGAACAAGAACACTTTTAGATGCAAAGTGAAAAATGTCAAACTGTAGAGATATTTTTCTATGAAACCAATGGAAATAAGAATACCCCTCAGTCTTAAAAGACATGCCTTTTTACAGGAATTATGCATAGAAATGCAGACTATCATAAAGGTACAAAAAGTTTTCTTGGAAGTGGCGCTGTGGCTCAAGTGGTAGAATGCTAGCCTTGAGCTGAAGAGCTGAGGGACAGTGCCCATTCCCAGAGTTCAAGCTCCATGACCAACAACAACAAAAAAAGAAACAAAGTTTTCTTTTGTCTTAGCTCATGAATGTAAAGTGAGGAACAAGCCTTTCCTCCAGAATAAACTAGCTAGCCAAGTCATACATTGTAAGGTGGAGGACTTAAATACTCAACGCGTATTTGTTTAGATTAATTCATATTCGTGAAAATGAAATTATTTTATCTTTCAGCCCTGTTTTCTTTAGGTATAATCTACCTTTACATAAAATAAATCATAGTACAAGTTAACAAAAATTCCTATTCTATTGTGGGCAGCATTAAAGAAGTTACTAAGGGGCTGGGAAGGTGGCTCAGTGGTAGAGTGCTTGCCTTGCATGCATGAGGACCTGGGTTCAATACCTCAGCACCATATAAGCAGAAAAAGCCAGGAGTGGCACTGTGGCTCAAGTGGTAGAGCACTAGCCTTGAGCTGAAGAGCTGAGGGACAGTGCCCAGGCCCAGAGTTCAGGCCCACAACTGACAAAAAAAAAGTTACTAAGGGAAATGTACATGAGCAAAAGTACGTCCATCAGTACTGAAACAAATCAATAGTCAAACCTGCATGCAGCTGTCAGTTGCTTAAAACACTGCACTGCACACAATCCTATACCCATTTTATCTTTTAACAGGGCTCAGTAGCTAGCTCTATAGTGAAAAAATCAACTACTCCAAGATCTCCCAGCACTGATTGGAGACATGAAGGTTAACAATACATTTTGGAGCTAACTGCTTCTCTGAAGCATTTTTCTCTTTAGAAGACTTGTCCATTTTCCACCTAGCATAATCAGGTCTTTTCCTGCTTGTCAAAGAGTACAATCCCTCAGGCATCTCCATACCTGGAGAGCCCAATGCCAATCCATAATGGCTGAGCACACACTCAACAGTCTCCATCTTATCTGTGGATTCTATTTTAATGAAAGGAAAAGCTAGAGACCAAGACACAAAGACCAGAACAGCAGCCACAGACAGTGCTGAGGACTGAAATGGCACTTACCGTTTATGAGGGGAAAAAAAAACATTCCTTAGGATTAATCAGTGACTCCAAGTTTCCAGGTGCCAGCAAGACCTCTCACTGCCCTGCATGCTCTCTTCATTCACTGGTTCAGCATCTTGCACAATGGTTGACATGCCCTACCCAAGAAAGTAAGAAAAGGGATGACATCTCTGCTCTCTGAAATTTCTCATCACTACTTTTCTCCCTTCTAAGAAACACACATCTCCAGCCTCTTCCTCACACACAGTCTCTATTCTAGTGCTACAGAACTACAATTCTGGGGGAAGAGAGTCACACAGTGTTATTTCGGCTCTAGCTTATTTATATTCTAAGCCTAAGGAAGAAACATTTAGATTGGAGACATTAAAAAAAAAGGCGTCTGTTCTCACTCATTTATGTTTCAATTTTTTTTTTTGGCCAGTCATGGACCTGAACTCTGGGCCTGGGCGCTGTCCCTCAGCTCTTCAGCTCAAGGCAAGCGCTCTACCACTTGAGCCCAGCACCACTTCCGGCTTTTTCTGTTTATGTGGTGCTGAGGAATGGAACCCAGGGCCTCATGCATGCAAGGCAATCGCTCTACCACTGAGCCACCTTCCCAGCCCTCTGTTTCAAATTTTAAGGATAAGGTTAAATCAGAAGCCTGACTGCCAGGTTTCTGTAGAGGAAGACCACACTTAGTTTCCTAGCTCCGTGAAGTAACATTGGCAGTAGGAAGCAATTTCAAGCCATTTCTTACCTCGATCCAGGGACATCAAAGATGCCAGCTCCTATTAATTTTGCTAAGCCTGTCATCTACCTTAAAGGCTCTTGTCTTGCTGCTGTCCTTCATCAACTGCTCACCCATTTGCTTCAACTGGGACTTCTTTTTACTTAACAGGATCATATCCTCCATGCTGTCCTGGGAAGACATGAACACAGGAAGCTCCACTATTACTCCATTTCTTTCTTTTCTTTCTTTGTGCAAGTATGAGAACTTGAACTCAGGGCCTGGGCACTCTTCTTGAGCTTTTTCTGTTAAAGTTGGTGCTCTGTCACTTGAGACAAAGCTACATTTCTATGGTTTTTGATGGCTAAATGGAGATTATTACCTGGAATGGCGTGGAACTTCAGTCTTCAGATCTCAGCCTTCTGAGTTGCTAGGGTCACAGGATTGAGCAGTAGTGTCCAGCTCCCAAAAACATTTCTTCCTTATTTACAAAATATGAGTGCCTCTTAATAATTCTTATAATTGAAAAATTCTCATCATACCTGCTAGTTAACACAATGCCACAGGGAAAGACTAAAAAGTTAAGAAAAGCCAACTAAGCAAATTCAAAACATACTTTAGTTGTTACTTTCTTAATGCAACAGCCTCTATGATTTCTCCCATGGATATCTTCTATGCTGTTTACTTGTGAGTCCACCAGGGGATGTAACCCAGTTTCAATTAACTACAACAACACCACTCTTGTTATTCGTATTACTGAGCTACATTACATCTGAGGCCTAGTGACCATCTAAAATTTTCAGCTTCACTGTGGTTGACCTAGGCTCTTAGACAAAACTAGACTCCTTCAGTGGTCTGAAACACCAAGATACTTCAGGAGACACAAGCCCCTCCTCCTACCAGACTTGCCAACCCAGAGAAAGCAATTGTTCCCAGTACATGCCCACCTGTGAGTGGCTCACACCTCTCATCTCTCTGGAATCTTCTCTTTTCCCTCAGAAAGATGAAAAGTAGTTCAAAAGTCTCTACATCTCTTATAGGAAACACCCCTGTAACGTAAATTCTTAGCAGTGAGGGGAGTGTCTTAACTGCCCCCACCTAGACACCTCTGCCGGCTCACCTTCTGAAATTCTCCATCGTTTCTTATATGATGCTGTCTGCTGTCTGGAGAACTGTTTTTCATCTGCACCAGCTATCCACACAGCTCCTCACTGTCTTCATTGATCCAGGAATTGAGTCTGCCTTCAATCTCCTCTGTGCTGATAGTCACTTGCATAGAAAAATGCATCTGGCAAATGTTTTTTTCTTTCATGTGATTGTTTCTAATACATTTATATGATTATTTCTTTGTTTCTTTGTATGTCTCTCCCCATGGTATAACTCCTGCTTTCACTGTATTGATGTTGTTATAATTTGTGGAGGGAAAGGGAAAAAACAAACCGTTTAAATAGGGATACAGGTGGACCCATTGCAACAATGAGACGTACAAGTCGTTATGTTGGAAACGAACTTTACAACTTTTGTGGGAGGGGGGGAGGTTTGGGTGGGGAGGCAGGGGGAGGATGGGATGGGAAGGGGAAACAAAGGAGGAGGCTACAATGCTTGATAAGAAATGTACTCATTATCTTGCTCATGTAATTGTAATCCCTCTGTACAGTATTTTCACAATAAAAAAATTTTTTCAAAAGAAAAAGAAAAATGCATCTGGCTGTTGAAGATAGCCAACAAAAAAGGTGCTCTTCCCTCCCAGTAATGGACTGTGAATTTTATTCATTGTAGTTAGCATCTTTAAGGACTTACATTTGTGTTTCTTTCTCTTAGAAATCTAGGATCTAGCTTCATCAGACATTCTTACACCTGTACTGAATTAACAACTTTAGCTGACCAACAGGACTGACTTACCCATTGTAGAACTATTACTAGCAGGTTATAAACAAACATTATAAACAAGAAAGGCTAAATATATTAAGCACCACATAAATTTATTGTTTTAATTCTTTTGAATAGTCATTTACAAATGCTGAAAACCTGCTAATCTAATTCAGACTCAAACCTTTTCCCTTTTAAAAATTAATCAAATTCTTACATCATTAAGGCTGATGTCTCACTTACTGAAAAGCTATAATTCACATCAATCTATATAGCAACTGTTAATGATATAATGTACAATATTATCAGGAAGATTACAACCACATTCATGATGGAGTATTTAAACATAGCAAAATATTAGAAACCCTAAACCAATGCCCATCACTCATTCAATCCCTCGCTTCTTATGGTACAGGGTAGCATTTGCCTGTAAATCATGGAAATGACACCTCAATCCAGTCTGCTCTACACAGGCTGACCCCTAAATACACAATACTTTATTGCTAACAAACAGTTCAGCCAGTACACTTCAGTATAGGATCCTCCCCCTCACAAGATTAAATGGCCTACTCTAATCAATTTGAAAGTAAATATACAAATCAGCCTAGATATAGGTTCAAAAGGATTCTGAGGTCCTAAAAATTTTGAAATACGTCCAGGTAAAAGAGGGCCACAGAAGGTGCTTTGATAAAGTTTTAACACTCACTTCATTGATAGGGAAGCAAATGGCATTTTCTTGTTATATACAAAAACTTCCTAAGTCTCCCAGAGTAAAGCAAGAGTACCAAATGCAGCACCATATACATGGGCAAACCTGTTTAAAAAGGGTTGAAAGTGTCTCTACAAAACTAAGGTTTTTTTCCCCCATCTCTCTGATGTGTATTTATGTTAGCTTTTAAAACTGTGGTCTTTCACAGCACAGAATTCCTAAATAATCTCACAATGGCTCTATGGTCTACTCTACATTAACTTTTGGAGCTTTGTCCTTTTACTTGTATGCTCATTTTTTTTGATCGCTTGTGGGCTTTCAGGCTGGGTCCCTGCAACAGGTGCAATAGAGGTTGGAGGAGGGCAGCAGGGTCTATAGCTCCAGCCCTGCTACCAAAGTCAGGGAAATGGAGCAACCAGGGACTACTAAGGGCATACCCAGGAGGGGAGGCTTGGTGCATTCTGAGACGCTACGGTCCCTCTTTGGCGACTGCTACAGATGGTCTGGCACCACTTGCACCCACATCCCCTCACACAGGAATATTACCCTCTCATATTAGCAGGGGTGGGGCCGGGTTGGGGATAAGGGATAAGCCAGTAGGGGGGGAGGAGTGTGATCAGTTGTCTAGGGTTGTCTTCTGCACCTAGGTACATGCATCCCTGTGCATGTTGGGGGGCAGCAACCCGAGGGTGTATGTGCGGTGAACAGGGTATGTGCAGTCCAGGGGTCATAGAGAATGAGTTGGGGGGGTGGGCCAGGCAGAAGGGGGTTTGGGGTGGGGATCTCCCAGAACAGAGTGAGGGAACAGGTTGGGGTATGCAGAGCATCAAGGGGAATGAGGTCCCGATGGGCCAAGAGGCAGTGGAATCGGGGGGCTGGCAGAGGGAATGGGGATTCAGGAAGAGGTGGGAACAGAGGAGAAAATGGAGGTAACTGGAATGAAGGAAAGGGAAGGGGGGGCTCATTTTCCTTGAATTGGGGTCATCCGGGGATGGCTCCCGCAGCAGGGCCGACACTGAGCGAGAAGGTGGAGGTCCACAGGGAAGCCCAAGATCCCTCAGGCACCCTGTGGCTGAGACAGGTGCAGCACCAGCTGAAAGAGGGAAGAGAGGTCCACAGTTCCAGCCCTATCACTGCCAGGGTATACAGGGGAACGGGGGAGCCCCAGATTCCACAGGCCTAAGCCAGGTGAGGAAGCAGTGTGCCCACAGCTCAATCCAGGGCCATGTGTACTGTCTAGAGTGTTCTGTGTGTGGGCGTGCACACATCACCTTGCCCACCCATCTGTTCCTGTGGGAGGGGCAGGGCCAGATGTGACAAGGGGTGGGGCCAGAGGTGGAGGTTGGCCTGGGAAAATGGTATCTGGCTGGGAGGCAGGGTAGGGGCCAGGTGGCAGAGGGCTGAGTAAGCACAGTGTGGAGGTGAGGAAACCTGGGGTTGATGTAGGTAGGGGTGAGTATGGGAAAACACATCCCAGGCTGAGATCTGAGTATCCCAGTTCAAAGCCAGCCTGGATAGAAAACTCCCCATGACTCTTATCTCCAATTAACCACTCAAAGCCTGGAAGTGACACTGTGGCTCAAGTGGTAGACCACTAGACTTGAGCACAAACAGGCTCAGGAATAGCACCTCTGCCCTGAGTTCAAGCTCCAAAACAGAAATAAATAACAAGTAAGCCCATTTACGAATAATCTCCATCTGTGAAGTATAGACCCAAGTATAATAGAAAATTAATTTTCTCAAGAGGTTCTTCAATCTAAAGAAGAGTATGAGATGATTTTAATATGTATAGGAAGTTAGATATGCCTTGAAGCTTTACCAAAAATATGTATGCACATACAATGAAAGTTAAAATGAGGCGCTGGGAAGGTGAATCAGTGGTAGAGCGCTTACCTTGCATGCATGAGGCCCTGGGTTGATTCCTCAGCATCACATAAGCAAAAAGAAAAAAGTGGCGCTGTCCCCAGTTAAAAAACAATCAACAAAAAACCCTAACAAAACAAGAAAAAGTATCAGGTTTAATAGTTTCCAATCTCTTAAATATCTATGTATCCACAAGTTACTGAGGATATTGCAAAGGATAAAGCAAAATCACATCTAACATTAACAAGAAGGTGTTAGAATTTGATACTATTGATACTATTTGATATTACTGAACAATAACGAAAATTAGAAAATAAAGAATTGTTTTTCTTTTGGTACATTTCTGCTTTGGGGGGGTGTCAGTTGTGGGGCTTGAACTCTGGGCCTGGGCGCTGTCCCTCAGCCCTTCAGCTCAAGGCTAGCACTGGCTCTACCACTTGAGCCACAGCACCACTTCTGGCTTTTTCTGCTTATGTGGTACTGAGAAATCGAACCCAGGGCCTCATGCATGCAAGGCAAGCGCTCTACCACTGAGCCACCTTCCCAGCCCTTCTTTTGGTACATTTCTTTCAGCCTTTCAACTAATCTCATTTGCTAAGAATTTACAATTTATTTGTTTTTACCTATGTTCCTATCCCCAGTTCTTTCTTATCTCCTCTTTCCCCTTTGATTAGACTTCTCTGGGCTAACTAAATGATCACACATTTAATATTTTTAAGTGATGCTATTTCATTAATAAAAAATTTAGCAACCAAAATATAAAAATTTAAAAAGTGGGGGGCTGGGAAGGTGGCTCAGTGGTAGAGCACTTGCCTTGCATGCATGAGGCCCTGGGTTCAATTCCTCAGCACCACATAAGCAGAAAAAAAGCCAGAAGTGGCGCTATGGCTCAACTGGTAGAGTGCTAGACTTGAGCTGAAGACCTGAGGGACAGCGCCCAGACCCAGAGTTCAGACCCATGACCGTACCCAAAAAAATAATAATAATAATTTACAAAGGGATAGATTCTTACTTAACTCTTAAAAAACCCTCTCAGATGCAGAGGGTACATTTTCACCTTCATAAATGGTACTGTAAGCCTTGGGAGCCCATTTGTTCCCTATACCAATGTATCTCATTTTAAAGTTGAAATGAATAGGATTTTCATACTCAAAACTAACTTCATTAAGACATGCTCACAACTGGAAAGCACGGGGAATGGAATGAAGATATGCTCTCCACGTGGATCTGTTAGTGGCTGCCTACATTCTGTATAAAGCATTTTTACACTAAGTTTAGAGCAGAGGTACTGACCACAGCCCTTTGGCCCTTCTAGACAGTGTTATTGGTGGGCCTTTAAATATATTTTACTTCATGAGTACATTTACTTTCATCTCTGTTGTTAAATTGCAGCAGTTTCATTTTAGAGAACAAGTTTGTTTTGATTTTGTTTCAAATTACTTCTGCTCAGCACCTGGAAGACCAGAAGATGAAACTGATATATTTTTTATTATAGGCATACTTTTTTGTACATTTTGTTCATCTTGAATAAAGTAAGTTCAGTATTGGCCTATAGATATTAAAAGAAGTACTAATTTTGATTCAATAAATGTTTCCTTTCAATACGTTAAATAAAAAAAACAATTCAAGTCCTCATGAGGAAAACCTCAGCTATCAAGAATTAATGTAGGTGATTTCACATCTCCAAACTTTTTTTGTTTTTTGTTTTGGTCGGTCTTGGGGCTTGAACTCAATCAAGGCGCTGTCCCTGCACTCTTCAGCTCAAGGAGAGCACTCTACCACTTGAGCCACAGTTCCACTTCCAGTTTTCACGTGGGTTATTAGAGATAAGAGTCTCACAAACTTTCCTGCCCAGGCTGGCTTTGAACTGTGATCCTCAGATCTCAGCCTCCTGAATAGCTAGGATTACAGGCGTGAGCTACCGGTGCCCGGCATATCTCCAAACTTCTTAATAAAAAAGTAGCTGAGGGCTGGGAAGGTGGCTCAGTGGTAGAGCGCTTGCCTTGCATGCACAAGGCCCTGGGTTTGATTCCTCAGCATCACATAAGCATAAAAAAAAAAGCCAGAAGTGGCACTGTGGCTCAAATGGTAGAGCACTAGCCTTGAGCTGAAGAGCTGAGGGACAGCGCCCAGGCCCAGAGTTCAGGCCCACGACCGGAGCCAAAAAAAAAAGTAACAGCTGATACCATCCTTCAAAAGCGCTTATATTATTTAACATTTTCAACATATCTGAAGAGTCAGACGCCTTATTCATTAGGCGACGTGGTCCCACACATTTTTAACTTATATCTAATTCCCTATCACCATGGAATATATCTTACAACTGAAGTCTGAGTTGTTTTGTTTTTTAAATTGACAACTTCAGAGGATAAAACCAAGCAAAAGATTTATTCTACTAGATTTAAGAAAGTTCAGCCAGGCACTGGTGGCTCACACCTGTAATCCCAGGTACTCAGGAGGTTGAGATCTGATCACGGTTCAAAACCAGCCTGGGCAGGAAAGTCCGTGAGACACTTTTTTTTTTGTCGGTCACGGGGCCTGAACTCTGGGCCTGCGCACTGTCCCTCAGCTCTTCAGCTCAAGGCTAGCACTCTACCACTTGATCCAAGCACCACTTCCAGCTTTTTCTGCTTAGGTGGTGCTGAAGAATCGAACCAAGGGCCTCATGCATGCAAGGCAAGCATTCTACCACTGAGCCACCTTCCCACTGCCCCCCATTAGACTCTTATCTCCAATAAACTGGAAGTGGAGCTGTGACTCAAGTGGCAGAGCACTAGCCTTGAGGTGAAGAGCTCTGGGACAGTGTCCAGGCCCAGAGTTCAAGCCCCCATGACCAACCAAAAAAAAAAAAAAAGTTCAAAGAGAAATACCAAGTCCATGGTGCAGCACTGGATATTCAGACTTAGAAAAGAAGACCTATTATGACAATAAGCATAAGCATATAGATTAAGATACATACCAGGCCAAAGAGAAGACTTTTTTCCCTTTTTAAGAGAACAAAGGAAGCTATTTTTCTTTTTTACAATCAGATGCAGCAAGCTTTTCTGAGCATTTTGATAACCTTCCAGATAAACTCTTTTCTATGTACAATTTCTCAAAAATGTAACAAACTAGCAGTACTTACCATCCATAGTATCATTTTAAAAAGGCAATCCTAACCAATTCAAATTCTCAGCAAATTTCTTTAAAAATGAACTCAATCATGCTTGGTGGAGCTTGATATAGCCAGCTCAATATAGTTATGCACACACACCATTATTAAAAATGTAAAAAATATAGATTTATAAAGCTTTAAAAACTTGTAATATCAGATTTATAGTAACTCTTTAGAATGTTTTACTATTTTGTTTTCTAAGTGCACTGAATAAGATAGCATATAGGTTAAGTATCCCTTATCCAAAATGCTTGGAAAATGTTGACTTTGGATTTGGAGATTGTGGAATATCTCCCTATACATGAGATTATCCTGGAAAATTAACCCAACTCTAAACATAACATTCTTTTATATTATACAGAACACATATAATGTCCCTGTTTATATCCACAGAGTAATTTTATGCATTATTTTAATAAACGATCATTTTAACTGCAAACTGTCACATGATGTTCTGTGGTGTATTCTCTTTTCTCTCCCTCCTGACAAACCCCACTCTGCTAGGGATAAAATTCAGGACCTCAAGAATACTAGGCACCACTGAGCTACATGCCTAGCACAGAATTTTCTGCAGTATAAGGTTGGTAATCAAAGTTTCCAATTTGGAAGCATTTCAAATTTTAGATTTTGGGATCAGGAATGCAAAACCTGCATACATTAGGAGCACTGAAAAATGCCCAATCAATTATTTCAAGGACACGGGTTTTAGCATAAATCTTTGAATCCTGGAATTTGTCCTAGACTGTAATTAACAACTACTATATAACATACTTATATGCTCCCACGTTGTCTTCTTGCCCTGTGTTTTCTAATTAGAATAGCCAAGAAAAAAATTGGTTAAAATGATGCTCTCCAAATGAATTGTAACAGATATGGCGGCCCACATCTGAAATCCCAGCAGTCAGGAGGCTAAGGGCAAGAAAGTCTGAGAGTTCAAGGCCTGAGCTACAAAGTGAGAGACTGGTCTCAGAAAAAAAAACTGAAAAAAAGCATACTTAAAAAACCTTATAATGAAGTATTTTTTAAGTTATAGATCAAACTATGCACATTTACTGTGTGTGTGCACGCATGTGAGTGTGTGTTATGTGTATGTGACACTTCTCAGGCTTAAACTTAGGACTAGGTCCTGTCCCTTGATTTTTCACTTAAGGCTAGGGCTCTACCACTTGGACCACAGCTCTACTTCCAGCTTTTTGGTGATTAATTGAAGATAAAAGTCTCACAAACTTTCCTGCTCAAGCTGGCTTTAAACTGAAATCCTCAGATACCAGTGCGCAGCTGAATATTTTTTAAAATTCCAACTCAATGACATGACAGTTGCTTTTGCTACTTACATCTGTTATCAACCTGCTGACATGTCTACTGCCACTACCTATATGTTGCTTTCATATAACTTCCCTAGGCATTATATGAAACTCAACCAAGCCTATTTTATTGAAGGCTCAAGTCTATTTCTTGTAAGAGATGACTTTTTTTCTTTTTTGGGCAGTACTAGAATTTGAACTTGAGGCTTTCTACTTACAAGGCACTCTACCACTTGAGCCACAACCTTTTAGACCTTTTTGCTTTAGTTATGTTTCAGATATGATCTGAAGATTTTCGTCTGGAGAAAGAACTAGATGCTGATCCTTCTGCCAATGCTACTCTACAGCTGGGATCACAGGAATATATCACTATGCTTGGCTTGTTAGTTGAGATAAAGTGTCTTACTTTTTCTTTGGTCGGTTGTGGGGCTTGAACTCTGGGCTTGACTGCTATCCCTCAGCTCTTCAGCTCAAGGCGAGCTCTCTACCACTTGACCACAGCACCACTTCTGGTTTTCTTGGAGATAAGAGTCTCACAGACTTTCCTGCCAAGGCTGGCTTTGAACCGTGATCCTCAGATTTCAGCCTCCACAGTAGTTAGGATTACAGGCATGAGCTACTGGCACCTGGTTCTTACTAACTTTTTGACAAGGGTGGCCTCCAGCCAAGCTCCTAAATAGCTGAGATTACAAGTGTGAGCTACTGAGACCAGCATACAAAATGCAATAATGATACTGTTCTTCAACATCTTATTTCTAATGGAAAAAAAATTTTTCAAGCACCATAACTGACAAAAAAAAATAAGTAAATAAAATTTAAAACATTTTATGAAAACATGATTGTTATGTTACTTCAGATTTCTTTAAGTTGAAAAATATTATTTGGCTCACCTGTTACATGTAACAAGCTGGTTTCTACTCTGTGTGGAATCCTTGGTGGAATTTTCAGAGATGCATGAATCTGGTTAAAACAAACAAACAAAAAAAAACTAAAGCAAAGATATAAAGAAGTAATACCAAAACATATTTGAAAGTATATTTTGTTCATATGTGTTAAAATAATAAAGTTGACCTAATCATATCGGTCTACATAACATATATTATCAGTGGAAAAAAAACATGACCATCAGACCTCTGCAGGCCTCTCCGACCCTCCACAGGCCTCTGCGCAGGCCTCTCCAATGCTCTGCAGGCCTGCGGGCCTCTTCGATCTCCAGGCCCCTTGACCCTAAGCAGGTCTCTCTGACAGACCAGGCCTCCATGAGCCTCTTGGCCCTCAGGCCTCGCTTCCGGCCCGGGCCTATCCACCCGCCTGGGTCTACTCTCAGGCCCGGCCGGGCCTCTCCATTGCGCAGGCCTCACTTCCGGCCCGGGCCTATCCACCCGCCTGGGTCTACTCTCAGGCCCGGCCGGGCCTCTTAGGGCCCCTCCACCGGCCCAGGTCTCCCCTCAGGCCGGCCGGGGCTTCCCCAGGCCCAGGTCTCCCTTCAGGCTGACCAGGGCCTTCCCGGGCCTCTCTGCCAGCCTGGGTCTCCCCTCAGGCCAGCCTGGGCTTCCCGGGGCCGGGTCTCCCTCAAGCCAGCCCAGCCCCTTCTCCGCTCCTGGGGGCACGTCCCAGCCCGAGGGTCTCTTGTGGTGGAATCACCCTTCCCTAACTCCTCCCCGGAAGTACCTTCCTCCCTATATCCGGTGCCCCGCCCCCCAAGCCGCCCTTTGACACCAGGCCCTCCAAGAGGCCTGGAGTGCCTGGCAGTGACAGCAATGTGGGGCGGGACTGGGCGGGGCTTCCTGGCGGGGCTTCCCACCCCACAGGTTCTCACAGTACAGTTAATGTACTGACTTGCCTATTTCAAAATCAGTACGTAGATAGCTTTTAACTATTGTACTCACAAAATGGTAAGTCTGTGAGGTGTTAACTTGATTAAATCACATCCAATTTATACGTACATAAAATATTACATTGTAGCCTAAAAAATATGTAATTATTTATAGTAGTAATTATTTAATTTTTACATGAAGATATAGCCACCTGTGTAGAAAAATCTATTTGATTTTTATTTTTGGCAAACCTATTTGCTCTTCATTTTTGATCAGGGAGGAAAACATATGTGTCTGTGTGTATGTATATATGTATTTTGCCAGTTCTGGGGCTTGATCTGGGCCTGGGTATTGTCCCTGGGCTCCTTGTAACCGCTTAAGTCACAGCACAACTTCTGGCTTTTTCTGTGATTAATTCTAGATAAGATTATCATGGACTTTCCTGCCTGGACTGGCTTCAAATTGTGATCCTCAGATCTCAGCCTCCTGAGTAGCTAGGATTACAGACATGAGCCACTGGCACCTGGCTAGGAAATTCTATTTCATTGATACACATTAAATAATATATATCAAGAATCACCAAGCTGGGGCTAGGCACTGATTGCCCACACATGTTATCCAAGCTATTCAAATCTGAGATCTGAGGATTGAAGTTTGAAGCCAGCCAGGCAGCAAACTCCATTGGACTCTTATCTCCAATTAACTGCCAAAAAGCTGGAGCTGAAGCTCAAAGTGGTAGAGCATAAAAGCCCCAGGACAGTGCCCACTCCCTGAGTTCAAGCCCCACAACCAAGAGCGGGGAAAAAGGGAATCACCAAGCTGGGCTCTAGTAGCTCATGCTTGTAATCCTACCTACTCAAAGTTAAGCTCTGATAATCAGCCTAGGCAGGAAAGGTTGTGAGACTGTTAGGACCAATTAACCAGCAAAAAGCAGGCTCAAGTGGTAGAGTGGCAGCTTTGTCTCAGATGAGATCCTGAGTTCAATTTCTAGTATCAGTGTGCACGCACACAAACACAGACACAGACACAGACACACACACACACACACACACACACACACACACACAAACCTGACTAGATAATTTGTTTTCGTATTTTTACTTTGTGAGATACAGTTTCTGTTGTGAGTATTCATTCCTGTTTCCAAGAGAAAGCAGAAATAGTGAATAATCAGTGAGTGCATGTGGATTCAACCCAGTAGCAAGCTGTGTATATGAACCCTCATAATAAGCTCTGTGTACAGAATAATAGTGTGTGACTGAGTATCAGATGAAAAAGTGTCTTTAAATAATACGTAGGCCAGGCGCTGGTGGCTCACCTGTAATCCTAGCTACTCAGGAGGCTGAGATCTGAGAATCGAGGTTCAAAGCAAGCCCAGGCAGGAAAGTCCATGAAACTCTTAACTCCAATAAACCACCAGAAACTGGAAGTGTCATTGTGGCTCAAGTGGTAGAGCGCTGACCTTGAACTGAAGAGCTGAGGGACAGCACCTAGGCCCAGATTTCAAGCCCCACAACTGGCCAAAAAAAAAAAAAAAAAAAGTGAAAAATTTTCATTTAATAGATACTGTTTTTAACCATAATTGGTTTTCTTTATCAGCTCAATCAACTGTGAATCAGAATATTTGGGGAAATAACATGTCTGTATTGACATACACAGACTTTTTCATTAATTAGCTTACATTAATTACATTTCCACACAGTATTCTAATCAATATCACCCCCTCTCTATAACTTCCCTTTCCCTTCCTCCCAAAACAATTTTAAGAATTTTCATTATTCTATTTTCATAGGTCCAAATAATCTATTTCAGTGCTAGCCTTGAGCAAAACGGGCTCAAAGACAGCACCAAGGCCCTGAGTTCAAGCCCCACAACCATCAACAACAAAAAGTAGACTTCTTATAAATATATTTTTCCATAAAATTAGTGTCACCTTCAAGGTGTATAATTTTTAAATCAAGAAAAATTTAAAATCTAAATATGTTAACTATCTTTAGAGTAAAATACCTAATAAGAGAATATAATATTTAAAAATAAAGAAAATAATATGTGTATTTTAAGAGTAGGTAATTTAGATTAACCTCTTGCAAAAAAAAAATTTGGATAAGCTACAAAAATATAACTTTATAAAATTACTGAAAAAAAGACAGGATCAAATCGTAACAACACAAATTTAAGGAGTGGGAAAATCACACTAAAGTAAAAGTTGTTTTTGTTTTCTTTTTTTTTAGGTTTTGTTTTGGTTTTTGGCCTGATAGCATTTGCTGACCCATGCAACAAAATCTTAATTTCAAACTTAAAACATAGTATTCCCAAAATGGAATTTTTAAAAATGAGAACAATCAATTAATCAATAAAAAAGGTATGAATAAACAGTTCATAGAAAACAAATATAAATATTATATATAAAATACAACAAATATATATAATACATAAAATATAACAAATACATGAAAATATATTAAAAATTCTCTACTTATAATTTATATAAATAAAACTATTACAAGGTAGCCTTTCTCACTTATCAGACTGACATAATCAACCCTTGAGATAACAATTTGTTGATAAGACTAGGTAAACTATAATTATTGTATACTGATGTAGAAAATTCAAAATGGTATAATACCATACATATATGGGATAATTAAAAAAAAACATATGGGCATTTGTTTACCCTTGGATTTAGCATTCTACATTTTTGTGTGTGAAGGTGCTGGGGCTTGAACTCAAGGCCTGGGCACTGAGCTTTTTTGCTCAAGGTTAGCACTCTACCACTTGAGCACAGCTCCATTTCTCACTTTGAGGGGGGAGGGGGAGAGCTAATTGAAGATAAAAGTCTCACAAACTTTCTTGCCCAGGCCGGCTTCAAATTTCGATCCTCAGATCTCAGTCTACTGAGAAGTTAGGAGCCATGAGCCACTGTTACCTCTGTGTGTGTGTGTGTGTGTGTGTGTGTGTTTGTGAAGGCACCAGGTGTTGAGTCTTCCTGAAGCCCCAACAGGGTTAAGAAAACTTTTATGTAAATAGCAGTGTTTCTTCCTACTGAGTGAATAACAGTGTTTCCTGGAAGGACCTAAGTGTTGAGAGTGTCACTAAAACAATTACAAACACATGAAAAAGCCTGCTGGAAGGAAGAGGTGGTAAATAAACCATATCAGTTATAATGATTCAGCCTTTAGAGGGCACATTACAATTGCAAAATGCACCATGGTATGTACCTCTTTTGGTGACACATCCTGATCTCAAAGCCAATTCAGAATTCTGTTGGAGTGTGAGGATTTTTCATAGCACCACCATTGGGACAGTGTTTATGGAAATACTCGTTATGTCGAAAAATAAACTTCACAACTTTGGCAGGGGCGGGAGGGGGTGGGGAGGCAGACATGGGAAGGGATGGGAAGGGGACACAAAGGAGGAGGCAACAATGCTTGATAAGATATGTACTCATTACCTTGCCCATGTAATTGTAACCCCTCTGTACAGTATTTCCACAAAAAAAAAAAATTCTAAATCCCGTTTAGTAATGCTCCAAGAAGTATAGCAGATATGATATGCCTTTAAAATTTGGGCAATTTCCTTTAGTTTTGTGGGTCTCAATTTTCTCCATCTCTTTAGACAATTTTTAAACAAATAGTAAAGACAATATAAAGACAGATTATTTTTAAAAAGGTAAAAGCAATTAAATTCAAAGGGAGAGCATGTAGAATCAGAACCAACAAAAGCAAAAGTTTCCCTTTGCAAAGAGAAAGGGAGCCATGCTTCTGCCACAAGTCATGAAGTGGAGGATTTGGCACACATTTTCCCCCCTCAGGGAGGAAAAAACTATGGAAGTGATGACATTGATCAAAACACATTGTACTCATAACCTGACATGCTGAATTGAAATCTCTTTTACAATTAGAGATAATATTTAAAAACATTAAAAAAATGTTTTTAAAGCAATGATTTCATTGGAGGCGATGGTGGCACTTGCTTAAAATCCTAGCTATTTAGGAGACTGAGATCTGAAGATTGAGGTTTGAAGCCAGCCTGGGCAGACAAATCCTAAAGAATCTTATTTCCAATTAATCAGCAAAAAGCCTGAAGTGGGGCTGCAGCTTAAGTGGTAGAGCACCAGCCTTAAGTGATAAAGTAAAGGACAGCACCCAAGTCCTGAGTTCAAGCCCCAGTATCACCATAAGAAAAAAAATGTAGTGTTCTCCATGGTTGACCTAACTTATAGCTTGTTTTGGCCAACATACTGTAGGAGGGGAATGGAATACCGGTTTTAACTGGTGCCTCCTTGCATGGTTTCTTCCTTTAGACTGCTTCACCCTCTATGAGAACAAGCCACAGCACAAGACTATAAACTAGCTAGCTGTGCCTGCAAGAACCCACTGAATCTGCAGCTGTGGACTCACACATAAACCAGCAAAGATTGGCTAAGCCAGCTTAGATCAGCAGAACTATTCGACTTACCAAGTCTTGTGAGCAAAAATACATGTTTGTTGTAGTAATTCCACTGAGGTTGTGTTTGTTATGCGATGGTAATGGTTGCCGTATTGTCAATAAATAGTATATAGAAACTGATATGTACCATACAAAAACTTAAAATTAAATAATACAAATTTTAAAAATGATCAAGAAACTGTAGCATATTAGGAAAAACGATAACTCATATGACAGGTGTGGTGAAATATGCTATGTACAATAACCTGGAAAAGTTATACAATGAACTGCTAAGAAACTATAGGACCCAAGAAAGCTAATTTCTAGACAGAAATTGAAAATGCCAACTAGCTGTTCCCAGCTAAGTAAAACAAGGTGTGCAGGAAAGAAAAGGTCTAAAGGAATAACTAGTTATTTTACATACAGAATCTAGGAAAAAAAGATGGAGAGTCTAGGACTTGAAGGCTCCAAACAAGAGTTTTTGCTTCCCATTGCCTAAAAGATTTTCCAGTTCAAGCCCCATGATTGACAAAAATAATTTTTTTCCAAGTGAGTTGTAACTCTCTGTCACATATAAAGTAGTGATTTTCCTTAAAGTCACTAAAAGAATGAAGGTAGGAATCAGACATTCTTAGCTTAACAAATGGTTTTTAGTAAGTTATAGAATACTAATCCCGGGCTGGGAAGGTGGCTCGGTGGTAGAGCGCTTGTCTTGCATGCCTGAGGCACTGGGTTTGATTCTTCAGCACCACATAAGCAAAAAGAAAAAAGCCGGACGTGGCACTGTGGCTCAAGTGGTAGAGCGCTAGCCTTGAGCTGAAGAGCTGAGGGACAGCGCCCAGGCCCAGAGTTCAGGCCCCACAAGCAGACCCCCCCAAAAAATATACTAATCCCCAGATCGTAATGATAATATCTAGAAAGTAAGCATGCCTCAAAAATAATTAGGGTATGCATTTTTACAGAATAGACTGGACAATGTCAGGCACAGGAACTCTAAAAGTTAAGTGGGTTGTAATGTCCTAAAAGCTACTAGTCAAGCTTTATGACCTTCTTGGCTAACACTCTACAGTGAAAGGAATAGCACATCATCAAGCTTAGGCCAGCCTGAAGAGAACGGGAGACTATGTGGAGAAGAGCACAACATAGCTCTTTTTATTTTTTTTAAATGGGTTTTTTGTTGTTGTTTTTATGGGTGTGCCAAAATCATTCCCATAAAATAGGAAATCTTTATTATTATACTTCAGTTGTCCATTATCCCCTAACACCAATTGAAGTTATTCCCAATGCCTCTAAACTTCTCCCTACAGTCTCTACTTCTTCCATTAGTCTAATAAGCTCAATCTTCACCATCTTAATAAGTGCTGGTTGTAACAAGAGTGATCATTTTATTCTTCCTTGGAAACTACTGATGGCACCTACATTTGTAATGTCAACTCTATTCTAGACATCAGAAAATAATTCTAGAGCACTTCAACAGCAAAGATTTGTCTTTATTACCTCTCTTTGCCTTTCTCCTAGAAAATACTCTATTTCCTACATGTTCTCAAATATAATATTGACACTCCTATGTAAAAAATTGTCCCACCACTCTGTACATTTGTGACACTATGTACTGAAAGGATCTATGCCTATCCAGTCTTATCCACACTTTGGCACTAACCCTGTATGCTGACTTAACTAACATACTAACCAACAACTATATCCCTTTGCTCGAATTCTACAGCCCTTTCTATAAATTCTTAATTGAAGCTTCATCCTGTATGCCTTGCACTTCTACTTAGCTGTTTTGTTTGTATAATTTACTTCCCTTGTTAAGCTCTAAGTCCTCAAAGAGCAAATATGAGATCTTACATGTTTTCATTAAAGTTCTCTTAATGCTCAGTACTGTCACAAGCAAACAAAAGTATATAATTAAATTTAAATTATAACTGTTTCTTGTATTTTATGAAAATCGTATCATCCTCACACTCAAATACATATCCTCTCTGGAATAAGTCCACATTGTAGAACTTGTTTAGCTCCACAGAGAATTCTACCATTGCTTGAACTTCACTCATTTCAATTTATACTCAGAAGACAAATCTGGTAATAGCCCCTTAGTTAAAAAAGTAGGAAAACTGAAAAGCACAACAAATTTTTTTTAAAAACTTATTAAAAACACAATTTTTAAACACATTTAAAATATGGCATACAGGTAGAAGTAAACTAGTTCAATGTATCTAGCAGTCTAACACAACTAAATAGCACCAGAATGTTGATGTTTACTTACCAAATAGCACTACTCTCTACAATGTAAGATTTTTCCTATTACAGTGCTTTTCTAGGGTTTATTTCCCTTGATGACAATTAATGTTATAAGTAATGCAACAATGTGCTGAAAAAACCTCTTGATTTTATCTTTTATAATGAAATAGCATTAAAGGAAAACTAAAATATCAAATTTTTTTTCTTCTTGTCTACATAATTAGTAGCTGTATGGTCAAAATGCAAATTTGTAATCTTTAAATCCATGAGTGATATTTTTCCTCTGTTAAGCAAAGAGTTCTTAGATGAGTAGTCAACTTGTGTGTGTGTGTGTGTGTGCGCGCGCGCGCGCGCGCGCGAGATAGTCTTGTGGCTTAAACTCAGGGCCTGTACTATCCCTGAGCTTTGTTGCTCAAGGCCAGCTCTCTACCACTTGAGCCACAGCTCTACTTCTGCCTTTTTTGCTGGTTAATTGAAGATAAGGATCTCAGAAGCTGGGAATTGATAGCTCACACCTGTAATCCTAGCTACTCATGAGGCTGAGATGGAGGATTGCAGTTTGAAGCCAGCCTGGGCAGGAAAGCCTATGAGACTCTTATCTCCAATTAATCACCAGAAAACTGAAGTGGCGCTGTGGCTCAAAGTGGTAGAGCACTAGCCTTCAGTGAAGAAGCTCAGGGACAGTACCCAGGCCCTGGGTTCAGGTCCCATGACTGACCAAAAAAGAATCTCAGGACTTTCGTGCCCAGGCTGACTTTGAACCAACCATGATCCTAAGATCTCAGCCTCATGAATAGTTAGTATTACAGGTATGAGCCACCAGCACCTGACCCATGACTAGTCACTTCTATTTTTTGAAGTGTTTTTCCTTCATTTGAAAAGTATTCATTTTCAAGGAGGTTAACAAAAGAAAACAAACAAAAAGCAAAACATTCACAACTCTGCCCACTGAAATAGATAGTCTAATATATATTCACATATGTGACATTAGTATAGTTTTTATAAAGGTAAAATTAGGGCTGGGAAGGTGGCTCAGTGGTAGAGCGCTTGCATTGCATGCATGAGGCCCTGGGTTCCATTCCTTAGCATCACATAAGCAAAAAGAAAAAAAGCCAGAAGTGGCGCTGTGGCTCAAGTGGTAGAGTACTAGCCTTGAGGTGAAGAGCTGAGGGACAGCGCCCAAACCCAGAGTTCAGGCCCCACGACTGGACCAAAAAAAAAAAAAGGTAAAATTAATCACATGTACATTTTATAACTTGCTTGTTTCACTTAATTTTCTGATGAGTACTTAGATCAATAAATGCAATTGTATGATATTATTTTTAATTATGATTACTACTTTGTGAGCATGTTATTGTTTAAACAATATCTGTTGTTGGGCATTTCTGTGGTATCATCTTTTGATTATTTCAGAAAATAATATATCATTATCTTATCAATAGCACATATTTAGAAAGCAGTTTAGAGTAAAAGAAATTGGCAGACAATTCCCCACTAATCTCTGGCATTTCTGAATGTCCTATAAGCAGTAACACTGACAGCCTTTGTTCCAGGTTATCTTTACAATGATATTTTTATAAGCCATTTGCCTCATACTAGGACAAGGGGCAGATTTATGTTCTGTTCTATACAATGAAGTCTTCCTCCAATGGAGAAGCCAAGTGGGCATCTGTCTATTATAAAAGTTCAGGTTCCCTTAGTTCAGCTATTCTGTAATATAGCCTACTTATATACGGGAATTTTCCGGTTTTTTTGTTTTTCTTCTTTTTTTTAATTTTATTTGTGAACATACTGTACAGAGGGGTTACAATTACATGGGCAGGATAATGCGTACATTTCTTACCAAGCATTGCAGCCTCCTCCTTTGTTTACCCTTCACATCCCTTCCCAGTCCCCCCCTCCCCCCCAATTTTCCAGTTTTTTAATGCCTGTTGTGATTCTAAACCATTTCTGTCCTTGACCCATGAGTCATGACACTATAACAGGCTAACTTGAAAGTAGGATAAAATTTGTATCCCTCATAGGTTTTTAAATAGTTCTGACCTAAAATTTAACAGCTATTACAATCTATGACAAATTAAGTGCAAAAGAAATGTCATACCCTTACCTCTGCTGATCAAAACTTTATTTTAACATAATTGTATACTTAATCTTGTTCTTCCAATTACAGATTCTTGTTAGAAATATGTTCTTCCCCCTATAAGACAGCAATAGCAATATCTCAATTAAGACAGTAGATATTTTTAAAAAAGTCTACTCTAGGGAAGCTTATGTTTTATTATTTACTATCCTCAATTTAAACAAAAGATATATGTTGTCCACAATTTTCACTAGTAGTGATATTATTATATCTTTATTATATTAAGGATACTCCACATATAATTAAAATACAACAGTAGACAGAATACGTTCTTAGTTCAGTAGTGCAGAAAAATCATTATAAATACTTCAAACAATATGTTGTAAATATTTGCGAAGAAAGTTTCCATATCCTATACTTTCCCTCACATTTTAAATATTTCTTAAGTACAATTGTTTGTCTTTGATATAATTATGTTAAGTAAATGTTTCATGAAGACCACGTTCACTAATCAGTTTCATCCCCCCCAAAGTGATTTTACCAACTTCTAAAGTTATTTCACACCAAATAATCACATCACTAATACGAACGTTCAATGCAGATCCAAACAATGCTCTCTTTTTATAGATAAAGTTATTCCCCATTTAATAGGAGTAACATTTAACCTCAGATAGTTCATACATATTTTCTTATGTGAGAGCTTTATTTCATATTGATTCTAATCTTAAGTCTGATCACATATCCGCACTTACCTTACTCAGACATAAAATACCTATTTATTAAAAATGTATTCAAAAACTAATTGAACACCTACTATGGGCTAGGAATTGTAATAGTTACAAGTTATAGCTCAGCTCAGTTCCTGCCAAATCCTTGGTGCAGGTGTA
This sequence comes from Dipodomys spectabilis, assembly GCF_019054845.1. Taxonomy (NCBI): domain Eukaryota; kingdom Metazoa; phylum Chordata; class Mammalia; order Rodentia; family Heteromyidae; genus Dipodomys; species Dipodomys spectabilis. The sequence continues at coordinate 5,082,752 of NW_024870779.1, forward strand.
AATCTTAGCTACCTAGGAGAGTAAGATCTGAGGATTTGAATTTGAAGCCTGCCCAGATAGCCCATGAGATGTTTATCTCCAACTAAGAACAATCCTAAAATATAGGTCAGTAACTTGGCAATCATGTATTAGCAAGAGGAAGATATACTAATGGAACACCAAGACTATTGCCACAGCTGTTTTGGTGGTTCTTCATTCACGTGTTTACTCTGGAGAGAACTGGCAGACTTGTAAGCAAAGATGGTGGGAAAAAAGCAGACATGTGGGGTCTTGCAATCAACTATTCCAATACCCAACACTAGGATTAGTATCTTTCTCAAGGGAATTTTTTTAAAGATTTCTTGACAAAACAATGGATCTAGTCTTGTAGTCAAGAGAAGGATAGGAGGCTGCCATGCTGATTAGGTGCCTTCAGTTTCACACAGGTTCAAGATAGTGGTTGCTAAAACAAGGGATGAAGATGGATCTCATAAAAATGAAGCCATTAACATGTGTTGGATGCACAGAGAGAAATAAAGCAGGTGCATTATCTACATCCAGAAAACAATTTAGTAAAGTCACTAGCACATATAACTGGAGACAAACATATAAAACTCCTATTATTGTTTCTGACAGCTTTGTATTTGGCAAAATGTGGTCATAGAGGTGAATAAGGAAGAAACATACAGACAGTAAAAACAAGGATCTGCTCTGGCCTTCTTACTAGAGAGAAGGACTAAGGACATTCTTTGTTGTTGGTGGGGGGGGGGGTGAGGCCTGAACTCTGGGCCTGGGCGCTGTCCCTCAGCTCTTTAGCTCAAGGCTAGCTCCCTACCACTTGAGCCACAGCTCCACTTCCAGCTTTTTTCTGCTTATGTGGTGCTGAGGAATCGAACCCAGGGCCTCATGCATGCGAGGCAAGCACTCCCACCAAACCAACTTTCTAGCCCCTAAGGACATTCTTTATTGCAGGACCTGGGATTTTCCCCTACTTCTGTCCAGCACTGAAAACTACAAAATGGGAGAGTTTTTACTGATTTCTATTTCTGCTTCACTAGAAAATGTGGAATATGTGTGAGAGGGACAGAGATCTAACAGATAACAGGGCTGTGTTTGCAAGACATTGGACTTGCAGAGTTGATGAAAAGTAATGTATCTCTCAGTGAACTTCGTTGAATGCAACAGGTAGATGACAACTTGGTTGTGTTTTTTGTTGTTGTTCTTTGTGCCAGTCCTGGGGCTTGAACTCAGGGCCTTGAGCTTCTTTTGCTCAACGCTAGCACTCTACCACTTGAGCCACCGTGCCACTTCTGGCTTTTTCTGTTTATGTGGTATTGAGGAATCAAACCCCGGGCTTCATGCATGTTAGGCAAGAAGTCTACCACTGAGCCACCTTCCCAGCCCCTTTGATGCCATTTTTGTTCGGACCCATTACAAAGTTTATATGCTGATAAAGTTGATGACTGTCTAAATACCCTCGGACGAGTGTTGGTGTACTGGGTGAAGAGCCGCTATGACACTTCATTCAGCACCGGAGCACGGGACAGCGTCGTGGCCTGCGCTCTCCACCTGTGATCCCAAAGGCTTCGCTGGCCCCAGTGCTGAAGTTAGGGCAAGGAAAACTGAGCATGCGTACTCGCCCCGTCTGTAGCTGAGCTTGCGTTCTCATCTCATGATCCCGCCTCCGACGTGCTGCGTCATGACGTCCGGCGACCCCGGAAGTGGATCCAGGCTTGGCATCTGCCGGGCCACGGAGCCAGAGCGAAAGGCACTGAGCCGTGCGGTGTGGACTCCGGGCCGGGCCGCGGGTCCAGGATGCTGAACGTCCCGTCTCAGTCCTTCCCAGGCCCCAGCTCCCAGCAGCGCGCCGCCTCCGGGGACCGCAGCAAGGTACGCGGGTGACCCCGGCGCCTCCGCCGGCGTCTCGGCCTGGCCGGGCCTAGTAGAGGCTCACGCTTCCTTCCCCTCCTGCCACCCTGCCTGCCTCTCCCCATCCCCTCCCGTCCCCCTGCCTGCCTCTCCCCATCCCCTCCTGCCACCCTGCCTGCCTCTCCCCATCCCCTCCTGTCCCCCTCCCTGCCTCTCCCCATCCCCTCCCGTCCCCCTGCCTGCCTCTCCCCATCCCCTCCCGTCCCCCTCCCTGCCTCTCCCCATCCCCTCCCGTCCCCCTGCCTGCCTCTCCCCATCCTCTCCAGTCCTTTCTGCCTCTCCCCCTCCCGCCCCTCCTGTCTGCCTCTCCCCATCCCCTCCTGCCACCCTGTCTGCCTCTCCCCATCCCCTCCCGTCCCCCTGCCTGCCTCTCCCCATCCCCTCCTGTCCTCTTTCTGCATCTTCCCATCCCTGCCTCTGTCTGGACCTTCCCTGATCCTTCCTGTCAGGCTCACACCTGTAATCCTAGCCTACCCAGGTCCTATGGTTTCCCTTATTTGCAATAACTAGTACATGTCTAGGACAAACAGAAAAGGTCAAAAGCTATGTATATATAACCATATAAGATGATGTTAGCCGGGCGCCGGTGACTCACGCCTGTAATCCTAGCTACTCAGGAGGCTGAGATCTAAGGATCATGGTTCAAAACCAGTCCCGGCAGGAAAATCCTTGAGACTCTTATCTCCAATAAACCACGTGAAAACCAGAAGTGGCGCTGTGGCTCAAGCTGTAGAGCACTCGCCTTGAGCTGAAGAGCACAGGGACAGCAGCACCCAAGCCCAGAGTTCAAGCCCCACGACCGACCAAAAAAAAAAAAGATGATGTTAAGTGAAATGAACCCCAAGACAGGGACATAAGTGGTTTTTCTTTCTTACTATTGTTTTTAACATACTTATAATGTACTATGTAATTTTTTTGATTCTTTTCTATGTTCTTCCCCCATGGTATAAACCCTGTTTTCACTGTATTTGATTCTGGTGCACTGCATCTTGTATATACACTTTTCTGATTTGGGGAGGGGGAGGGAAATAACAAAATGCTTAAATAGGGATACAGGTTGACCCATTGTAACAATGAGATGTACAAGACACTATGTTGAAAATGAACTTTACAACTTGTAGGGAGAGGGAGGGAGGAGTTGGGAAGATGGGGAGGGAAGGGACTATAGGGAAAAACAAACTAGGAGATAACAATGCTCGATAGGAAATGTACTCATTACCTTACTCATGTAACTGTAACCCCTCTGTACAGTATTTTTACAATAAATAATGTATTTAAAAAAGTGTTGTCTGGGTTTTCCATTCACAGGGTCATATAATCATTCCATGGTCATGCTACCTTGTGAGAATCAGCAGTGTGCCTGTGTAGGACATAAACCGCCACGTCCTGACTTTGGACAGTATTCCTTACATAACCATGTTCATTTTGATGTAGAAAACACCTACCTGCCTTCTGAAATGGAAATTTTGTCTAGCATCTCAGTACAGCATTCCCTTTGCTAAGAAACAAGTGTTAGCCAGGAAATTTAATGCCAAACGGAATGGCAGAATTATCTGGAACACACACTGTGTGTCACATCATTTCCCATCTCAGAGCCACATCATTGAGTTCTGCTGGAAAAGTGTCTGAGAACCCAGGGGGAGCCAGAAAGGCTGCATTAAAGCCCAGCCTTCAAGTCTCATTTTCAGCAAATTGTTACTTAATGTGCTTTCTTAGCCATTCCAGTTCCTGAGTTTTCTAGCCCATACTACATTGTAAGTTCCATATTGGAAATGAGATCATCAGAAGAAGACAGATTATGGCTTTCACTATGGATGTGAAGTCAGCTGGAGTCATCCTAAATAAGATAGGCCCCTAATACAAGGCAAGAAATTTATACTGGGAAATGCACAGGGATAGAAGGCAGAGGGATGGGGGATATATGTACATATTTGTATATGTATATGATGGATGTGCATGCATGTGTGTGTGCACATGTGTGCGTGTGGGGGAGCAGTTGTGTGGTTTTACTTCAAGGCCATGGAGTCCTGTGCATGCTAGGCTCTGTGCTTACTAGGTTAAGATACTTGTCTTAACCTTATACAGAATTCAACCTATAAAAGACAACTTACCTGGGTACATTGGGATCAAGTCTAGACTCCCAGCTACTTGAGATGCAGAGATCAGGAGGTCACAATTTGAGGCCTTCCAGGATATAAAAATCCTCAGGAGTCCACCTCGGAGGATGGCTGGGCACAGTGGCAATGCCTGTCATCTCCAGCTTCAGGGGAACCAAAGTGAGTGAGTATTGCGGCCCCCCCAGGTCATGCCCATGATAGAGGAGCACACAGAGGATGGCAACCTAGGGCGGCCCAGGCGTGCAGTGAGACCCTGTCTTGAATAACCAGTGCTACAAGGGGCTGGTAGAGTGTCAAGTGACAGTGTACCTATCTAGCAACTCTGAGGCCTTAGTTCAAACCTGATTACCGCCAAAAAAAATAACCAGCACACGATTAGATACAACTTCTCTTCTCTTCCCTTCTCTTTGTTTTTTTTTTTTTTTTGGTTTTTGTTTTTTGTCAGTTGTGGGGGCTTGAACTCTGGGCCTGGGTGGTATCTCTCAGCTCTTCAGCTCAAGGGTAGTGCTCTACCACTTGATCCACAGCACCACTTACAGTTTTCTGGTGGTTTATCAGAGATAAGAGTTTCACAGACTTTCCTGTCCTGGTTGGCTTTGAACAGTGATCCTCAGATCTCAGTCTCCAGAGTAGCTAGGATTATAGACATGAGCCACCAGTGCCTGGCCTTCCCTTCTCTTCTTTCTCTCTCTCTCTTTTTCTTTTTCTGGTGGTACTGGGATTTGAATTCAGAGCTTTGTGCTTGTGAGGCAGGCACTCTGCCACTTGAGGCACCCCTCTAACCCTTTTTGTTGTAGGTTATTGTTCTGATTGGGTCTCATCGATTTTTTTTTTTTTTTTTGCCTTGGCACTCTTAGACTACAATCCTACCTCTGTCTCCCCCATAGCTGGGATTACAGTTTCCTGCTTATTGGTGGAGATAGGGTCTAAATGACTTATTGCTTAGGTTGGCTTCAAATTGTGATTACAGATGTGAGCCACTGTTTCCAGCTTAAAGTATGAAGTTTTCAATGACCATGATATGGAAACTTGTAGCAGGTGATGACATAACTTGTCCCAGGCTAGAACTGTTCAACTCTCCAGGAACATCCAGATGTGATTCCTACCACCAAGCTGCATCTAAGATTCTGCCAGGTGTGAAAAGATCCCTTTGTTTCTTACAGGGTTCCAGTATCCCACCCCCTCCTTTCCTGCTGCTTACCTGTTTACTGGCTGCAGGCACTGGTTCAAAGTGATTTCTCTTCTGTGCCTCAGTGCTTTGCTCAGGATTGGTGGAGACCCATTCCCCAGGAGCACTCCTCAGCTGGACCAACTGCAGGCAGGCCTCGGGCAGCAAGGGGGCCTCAGCTCTGTTCTGCAAGATAGAGCTGCTTCTGAAGACTCACATTCTATAGGCAGTGAGAGCTTATGAGAATCTATCCCCTCTACTATTCATTTGATATGTTGATGGGATAAAGGACTGCATTGCTGTGCTGGCTTCCACTATCCCCTCTAATGACTTTAATACATGACACCTCTTCCAATAACGTTGCTGATTTAAATTTCTTTAAAATTTCTATTAGGGAAATGTGTTCTGATCTGACAATAAGTAATCCTTTTCTTTCTTCTTTGCAAAAGTAAGTGTATTGCTTTTCCTTTATTTTGTTTCCTTTCCTTTCTTTTGTTGGTGCTGGTCCTGGGGCTTGAACTCCAGGCCTGGGTGCTGTTCCTTTTATTTTCTTCCTTAAAGCTGGTGCTCTACCACTTTAGTTACCACTCCACTCCTGGCTTCTTGCTAGTTTATCAAGGATAAGAGTCTCTTGGGATTTTCTGTCCTGGCTGATTTTGAACCTCAGTCCTTAGATCTCAGCCTCCTGGGAAGCTAGTATTATAGTGATGAGACTCTTGACATGTGACTTTTTTCTTTTTCTTTTGACAGGCTTGTTTTTTATTTTATCACAGAACAGTCAATTTAGACCTGCTGCCATTCCAAGGTCGGTGGCTGTGGAGTGAAGTGATGTAGAGGGCTGTAGAGATGGTGGTAGCAGATTAGAGGCTGGATACACCTTAGTTAGGAGAATCAGATGTAGGGTGGGGGAGAGATAAACCTGGAGCCTTGAGCACAGTTGCGGCAGGAAGTGAGGAGACAGATTTCACATTTTTTTCTCTCATTCAGAATCTAGACAAGAAAAAGACATGAATGTGGAAGGCTGTTTGTTTCTAATGTTATTAATTAGGATTTAGACTTTGCAAAATTTATTAAGAGACCAGCACCAATTTGAGATTATTATCTTCCACAAATAAGTTGTTTCTATCTCATGGTCAGTCATGTGTTCAGAGTTGCCACACCTGAGGAATGAGAAATTTAGGGAGAAATTAATAAAATTGTGTCATTGGAAACTTGTGAAGATTACAAAATCTTTTCTAAATGTCAGGTAGTACCTGGGTACCTGCGGTTCACACGTATAATCCTAGCTACTCAGGAGGCTGAGATCTAAGAATCCCAGTTTGAAGCCAGCCTGGTCAGCAAAGTCTGTGACACTCTTAGTTTCAGTTAACTACCAAAAGAAAAAAAAAAGCTAGAAGTAGAACTGTGGCTCAAGTAGTAGACGGCTAGTCTTGAGCAAAACAGTTTAGGAACAGCGTCCAGGTCCTGAGTTCAAGCCCTAGGACTGGCGCCCGTGTGCGCGCGCGCGCACACACACACACACACACACACACACACACACACACACACACACACACACACACACACACAACTCAAACACAAATAAATAGTAAGAGCTTACAAGAAGCTCTGCCTGGTGGTAAACTTGTGATCCCAGCTACTTGGGAGGAAAAGAAAGGAAGATGTCCTGGTGGAGTTAGTGAGACCATCTGAAAAAATCAAGCTTATTTGTGCAAAGCTTAATTGAAAAAAGCCTGGATTCAGTCCTTAATACTGTGAGACAAAACAAAACAACTACAGCAAATCTCGAACATGAGAGACTTGCTTAATAAAAGCCAGATGTAGCCTGGTGCCAGTGACTCATGCCTATAATTCTACCTACTCAGGAGGCTGAGATCTGAGGACTACAGTTCAAAGCCAGCTGGGGTAGGACATTCCTTGAGACTCTTATCTCCAATTAATTACTTTTTTTAAAAAAGGCCAGAATGAAGCCATGGGCCAGGTGGTAGAGTGTTAGCTTTGAGCAAAAAACTTCAGGGTCAGTCTCCAGGCTCTGAGTTCAAGCCCCAGCACTGGCACCAAAAAGAAAAGGAAGGAAAGAAAGGAAGGAAGGAAGAAAGAAAGGAAAGAAAGAAAAAAAAAGGAAGGAAGGAAAGGAAGAAAAAGAAAGAGGAAGGAAGGAAAGAAAGGAAGGAAGGGAGGAAGGGAAGAAGGGAAGATGGAAAGGAAGGAAAGATGCAAAGAGGGAGAAAGGAAAGAAATGGTCCAGTTTACTTAAGGGGCTGCTATTGAAGTTTCCTGATTGGGAAGTTATTAACACTGCTGTTAATATATTTTGGGCTGCAACAGTAACTGTTACAATGACTTGCCATGAGGGATTTATGAGCGGTGCTAGTGTTGTCCATCTGAGGAGGGTGGGGTGTGCTCTGTCCTGGTTATCCAGTCAGGAAGAGAAAGAACATTGTGAAAGACTAAGCATCAGTCTGGAGTGCTGTGTTTGTTTGCTGAGGCACTGCTTCTCTGGGAGGAACAGGAGCTTCTTCAGCTGCCTGCTGCTGCCTGCAGCTGATGTGTACATTGACTTTCTAGCTGCACTTCCAGAAGTGAAGGCTTCCATGTTCTCTGCCTCTAACCTTAGGGTCTCAGGCTACCTGCCCAGCATCTGTAATTGGTAGGTTAACTTGTAACCTTACAAGGACAGTGGAACTTCAGTCTCGTAACAACTCTTGATACTTTGAAATAACGATTAGCTCAATAAAATTGATCAGGGATAATTTACTGGTACTTACAGTTGCAGCTTTTGCAGTTTTTAAGAAGTTCATTGGAGTACAATTTATCTTGCTTTGAACAGGGTATGTTTATGTCAACCCATACATTGAGTATCACCTCGGCAAAGTGCTTTGAACAGGGTATGTTATGTCAACCCGTACATTGAGTATCACCCCGGCAAAGAAGAGGAACTCATGAGAGCGACATGAGCAGATAGCACTGATCTTTTTGATCAGGTAAGGGACTGAAAGTAATCTAAGGAATTAGATTAATACAGTGGAAGAGTGCGTATAGATTGAGCCACATGACATTTATAGAAAGAAAGCAAATAGTTGCATAAATTTCAGACATGTAGTTTAAATTATGAAATGTAGGCAGCTGTTCACAAGTAGCAGCTGTTCATTTGATTTGCTTGTGAATCATTGAAAACTAGTGATGGTTTCAACTTGTTGGCCTGCTGTCTGCCTTCTCCTGCTGGCAAGTGCTTACTAAGTCATGGTTGATTTTAATAATGATGAGAATTGACTTCCAGAAAGAAGTAGTGATTGGAAGGAATGCTGGAGTCTGCTACCAATTTGCTGAATGTTTTTAAACGGTTAGCTTAGCTTCAAAGTTCTTGTTCTTGTACATTTGTGGATTACTACACATATAGCCTGCCTCACTATGCTGAATCTGCGTATCATGTAGGGATAGGATGAGGCTGATTAATACACCAAGAAATCTTTTTTTTTTTTTGGTGATCATGGGGCTTGAACTGTAGGCCTGGGCACTGTCCCTGAGCTTTTCAGCTTAAGACTAGCACTCTACCACTTGAGCCACAGTGCTACTTCTGGCCTTTTCTGTTTATGTGGTGCTGAGGAATTGAACCCAGGGCCTCATGCATGTGAGGCAAGCACTCTACCACTGAGCCACCTTCCCACCCCCAGAAAGGTCATTTTTTACCAGAACAAAAGTAGAGATTCTCTGTGGCTGTCTCAAAAGATAATTGAATTAGTAACTTTATGCAATTTGCCTCAGTATTAGCTTTTACTCTGCTTAAAAGCTAGACAAAATGTGTAGCTTTAATGACTATATTTACTGAATTGTTATTCTGTGGTCTTTTACACTGTTCAGAAGGAATGAAGTTTGCTCATGTCTAGCATATCCTATTTTGTATTTTAGTATTAATTAGGTGATAGTACTGGGTTCAGTACAAAATACCTGAATCAAATTTACTTGTTATATGTTTATTGGTTTACATTGTTTCTGATCAGTTATATCTTGGTTACTTGGATTCTATTTTCTCATTTATTTTAGTAGGGTTTTATTGAACCAGGTTGCCAGAAATATAACTTGTTGTATACTTAAAATTACTTAGAGCCATCTAAGTATAGAACTTTCTTTCCTGTTAATATTCTTTGCGGCTTGGAGAAAAATCATATTTACACATTGTCATACTGACATTTTCTTGGCAAGGTTCTTGGGGGGAACGGTTGTTGCTGTTAGTGATAGGACTTGAACTCAGGACATGGACACTGTCCCTGAGCTTCTTTTGTTCACTACTAGTACTTTACCACTTACAGCCACAGCTGTAAGTTTAGGTCGTTAATTGGAGAATCTCATGACCTTGCTTGCCCAGGCTGGCTTTGAACTGCAACCCTCAGATCTCACCCTCCTGAGTAGCTAGGATTACAGGTGTGAACCAGCAGTTCTTACCATCCTTATTGTTTCTTTAAGGCAACTTCCCATTATCATTTGTGTTTGTTATCATCTGGGAATCCAAGCCTGCTAGAAAAGTTTAGGAACTTTTGCCTGAAAGCTCCTCTATCTATTTTTCCCTCTTATATGTGTTCTGTTACCTTTGATGATGAATTTGTATAAGAAGAATCTTTCATAAAACGTAGTCTTGTTGATATTCCTCAGCTTTGAGAGTTTATTTGGGCCTTGTTGAAGGAAGACTTGTTTGGGAGAAGTCATGGCATCAACTGTTTTGTTAAAAACAACTTTGTTTACAGTGTGCTGCATTCCCCTGGTCTATAATAAGACCAAAAATTTAAATTATTTGTGACTCTTATTCTCTATGGAAGTAAACAATTTTTTATTCTGGAGATTGTCATGAAGCCTCTTGAGTCTTTCATTGTAAAACTTTTTCTGTACTTTGCTGGTCCTGCGGCTTGAACTCAGGGAGTGGGCACTATCTCTGAGCTTTTGTGCTCAAGGTTAGGGACCTGCACATCAGACTTTTTTTAGTAGTTAATGGATGATAAGAGTCTCATGGACTTTCCTGCCCCAGGCTGGCTTTGATCCAGGTTCCTTGAACCCTAGTCCTGAAAGTCTCTTTGGTTGAGGAAACATCTTAAAAGAACATGGTAAAATTTCCAAAGTATGCTACTACCATGGAAACATATTGGGTTGAAAATCTTTCTCTACTGAGACGCAGTTTCTTCAATGGCTTGTCATTTGGTATGAAGCCTTAACACTCAGCCACTGAGATACAAAGAATGTATTAGAGTAAGGACAGGAATCACACCAGGAGTCGCAGCAAGGAGACAATCCACACAAACAAAAAGACATCTGAGACCAGCCTGAGGTGCTTGCAGTGCTGCAGGTGAGCAGCTTCAGAGATGAGATTGAGAGTGAGTGGTGTGAACTGTGGGTATTTGCAGAGGAATGAGTCACCGCTGTCATTCCTGAGCAGCTCAGCCTTGCCTCCCAGGACAGGGACTGCGTCCTAGTCTATAAAGTAAGGGTCCAGACTCCCCACCACAGATTTGCTCCATTTAATTCCACTGCACAGTCAATGAGAAAAGAACAGTTAGCTCAGTGAAAATCTGAACAATAATAAATAGGGGTAAAAGTAGAAAATGAATGTGACCTTCGGGAAGTCAAACTTCCAACAGAGCTGTTTTAAGAGGTAAAATCATAGTCAAAACAAAGTTAGAGATATCTCTATTTTTTGTTTCATTCAAAAGAACTCTCAATATTCTCTCAAATTAGTGATGTGAGTCAATGTGATCAGCTTTTTAATTGCACTGTAACTTAGCTACAAAAATCATTCCTCAATAAGAAATGTGTGATATTATAATACTGTATTAAAATACTTTAATATTTACAACTGAAATACATATAGTTAGTCATCTTCAATTTCATCTTCTACATAATCAACTTCTTTCAGTGCCAGCTTATTATTTGCATTGGTGTCTCTTTGGATTAACATTTCTTCCTTCAAGGAAGGAAGAAGTCTTCATCATCCTGTTTTCTAACTCTGCTGTTTTTCTCCCCTGGGCAAAAATTCAGAGAGTCAGAGTCCCCTCTGCTGGTAGGTAGAAAGTTTGGGTACTGCCCCTTGAGGAAATGGTGCTTCTGGCACTAGTGCCAGATAGTTGCTCCATCAGTCTAGCTTTTCTTCTTGTGATTAAGTCCGCACCGCCTTTACTGGAGTTATCCATATTGTCTTTTGGCTCTGGCTTTCCTTCTCTTTCTAGGAAAGGCATCTTTTCATCTCGCTTTTTGTCAATCTCTTCTCTCTCCCATTCTACATGAAATAAAATTTCAAAGTGGGGATTTTTATAGTACTATTGCTAAAAAAGAAAACTCAACTCTAGCCAGGTGCCAGTGACTCACTCCTGTAACCCTAGCTACTTAGGAGGCTGAGATCTGAGGATCATGGTTCAAAGCCAGCCCAGGCAGGAAAGTCTATGAGACGCTTATCTCCAATAAACCACTAGAAAACTGGAAGTGGCATTGTGACTCAAGCAGTAGAATGCTCGCCTTGAGCTGAAGAGCTGAGGGATAGTGCCTAAGCCCAGAGTACAAGCCCCACGACCAAAAAAAAAAAAAAAAAAAACAAAACGAAAACTCAATTCCTATCTTTCACAAAGTAATATTTTAAAATGTAATTTGGGTATTATAAGTACAGTGAGGATATACTTAGTATTTCATTTCTGTACTTAATACTCTGGGATTAGGGAAATATTTAATATATCTTGCATTTAAGATTTACCTATGTAAACAGATACATACACACTTACACATATATACATACACCTGTATACATGTTTAAGGATGTGCATCTTTTATATGACCCTAAACCAATACCTACATTAAAAAGGATAAGGTTCATCATATTATGATATACTTACACAATATGTAGGTGGGTTTTTTTTTTGGTGTTTTTTGTTTTTGATTTTGGTGGTCCTGGAGCTTGAACTCAGGACCTGGGCGCTATCCCTGAGCTCAAGCGTAGCATTTTGTCACTTGAGGTACTTCCAGCTTTTTCTAAGTAGTTCAGTGGAGATAAAATCTCATAGAATTTTCTGCCCAGATTGGCTTTAAACCACGATCCTCAGCTGTCAACCTCCTGAGTAGCTAGGATTCCAGGTGTGAGCCACTGGCACCCAGCTAAATATGCAGGTTTTAAAAAGCACCAAACTGATTTTGTCTGTGTATATATGTTTTACGATGATATGCACAAAGTGCCAAAATACACTTTTTGGTGAAAAAGCAGTGTTTCTAGCAATGTGCATGGTACACTAACTTAGTAAGCAGATGTTAACTTGCAGGTAATGGTAATTTCTTACAGTAATTTCTCCTGGGAAGGGGCTACACTAGGGGGATACTGACATTCATCACCAGCAACTTTGTGTTATTTGAATTTCTAAGCTCCTCTTTAAAGCCTATATTACTTTTCCCATAGAAACATTACCTAAACTGTATTCACACAGAATTGCTTTAACAGTTATTCTGAGTAAGTAGTTTTCAAAGTCTCTCCAAATTTAATTTTTAAAATTATTTTAAACTTTATTCTTACATCACTGATCTCATGATTTTACATGATAGATACATATAGAGTAAAAACCCACAGCTAATTCTTTGAATTATTAGGCAGTAAAAATTAGGAGGATCTTACTAAATGACTTTACAAACAATTTATTTTTCAACACTAGAGAATTTTCATCTAGCATTAGAATAATTTTGTTGGTAGGAAGAGAAATGACAGTTTTTTCACTCTAAAAATATTCTGGGTTTGTAAAAGAAAGGTGTGTTAGACCTCTCAGATTTCTGAATGAAAAGAATCTCATAAACTGTACCATTTAATTCTGCAGAAAAGCACATGAAACTTGGAGGTTAAAAGACAGGCAGGTTAAAAGTAAGGGCAGGACAGGAGCAGAGCCAGCCTGCTAGTCTAACCTCATTATTCTGTCCTAATTAGCTCTCTTGTTAGAAATAGCAAAGGCCTGGCAGATAGGCAAAAGCAAGGATTATGGATTGAGTTTCTTTCATTCTTACTTACTTTTTTTTTTTGGTAATAGGTCTCAGTTTATTGTCTGTTGTTGAACATCTCTCTCTCTCTAGATCTTCCTAATGAGTACATTATATCTTACTGGGGCCAACAAAAGCATCTCTTGGTAGTTCTTAACACCCACTTGTGAAGTTATTATATTACCAGTCTTTCAACTTAAGTAGCATATTATAGCTACAAGATAATTTGTTGTTTTTTTTAACTTTCTTGGCACAATCACCAAGCTCTTTTTTGCATTGTTGTCTTTATTTTTGGTTCAGCCAATCTGGATTGAGTTTCTGAAGGAGGAAAGGGAAAAAAAAAAGTAGACCAATACCCTCCTCTAGAGGGAGCATGGTAGGGAAAGATAAAAGAAACTTGCTCCCAGGCCCACGCCAAAAGGTAAGACAGTGCTCACTGGCGTCTTACTTTTGGAAATGTTACAATGAGGAGAAATGTAATTTTGCTAATAATAAGCACTAAGCACATACTTAGGGAAGCTCAGAGAAGATCTGATGGCTGGTCTCTTATAGGGAATCTATCAGAAAAGAAAATTCTACTCAAAGTGCCTTTCATTGCCTTGATTCTGAGCTCTGATGTGAACCATTTTCTAAAACCTTTACATGTTTCCAGAAAAAAGAGTCTAAATAATTCACGTGTTTCTGACAAGGTGATTTTACTATGCCAATTTAATGTGTAAAAAGTTTTTTATGTACTAAATTTTTATGTACTAAATGTGTACTCTCTTAATAATTATGTATATGCAATTCTATTTTTTGATCTTTTGCATTGAATTTGCAAGGTAATTCCTTTCAATGATTATGAATTCTTATGATAATTATGATTCATTACTGTAGGACCCACAGCTGGTCATAGCTCTGATGAATCTGTTACCCCTTCTATAGAAGGAAGATGGTTCAAGTGTGATCCATGGTTCACACAGAGCTCTATTTCAAATAAAGGCCAGGTTCAGGCAGAAATGGTGCAGGGGGGGTGTTACTAAAAGAAGCTGCATATTGCAGCAATGGCTAATGAAGCTCTAATTTATAGCAAAACAGGAGTTCCCAAAGAACAGTGGGAGGAACTGTAAATATCTCCAGGATACTCTGGGGTGTGTATGAGTGAGAACTATTTTAGAACTATCTGCTATCTTTACACATATGCTATAGTAAAGGCACAGTCCACATCACAGGGACACTTACCAACATTTGGGAAATTTGCACGGGTTAATTGGTATTTTCCAAATAACCAATGCATGATGGTACAGAATCATGACTTAGTAACACATCCATTCAAAGGAGATGAAAGTATTGCCTTGTTACTGAATACATAAAGTTCATTGATATGATTTGATTCCATTTTGTAACTTAACTGATGAGATATATAACTGAAGTATTAGCATTATAGTAACATTGTTATCTGAAAAGATTTTAAAAAACTCTATTTTTAAGCTACTATATGCATCTGTGAGGTTCAATTTCTAGCCTGTTTATCAACCACAACAGGCTGCAGCACATGACACAGAAGCAGATCCGAGGCCCTCACTGTCCTCCATTAACCCAGGCACCAAGGAAAGTTACAAGTGTATTAATGAGCCATTCCTGTCTGGATCTATTTTTGGTTTGGAAAATGCAGATATTTTTCATGAAGGATTTTGTCATTTTTAATGAGTTGTTTGTTAGGAAATATTTGTTAAAAAATATTTTCAGATGTTCTCATTTTTAATTTCTAGTGTGATAAACATTAACAGATAAACCCACAAGCAACATCTTTGTATGGGGAGGGTTCTCAATAATTTTTGAGGATATAAATGAATCTTGAGATCAAAAGTTTGAAACCCAATGCATTACATAACTAAAAAAAAAAAATAGCTCATGTCTAATCCCTGCTACTTGGCCATGCGGAGATCAGAAAAATTACAGTTTGATGCCAGCCAAGGCAAAAACTAAACAAGCCCATACAAACGGATAGTCCTAGCTCAGTAGGTAATGTGAGTAGAGTATCACATTCAGGCTGCCTGAGCAAAAACCACAAAGCTCTGTCTGATAGATCGCCAAAAGCTGAAAGGGCTAAGTGCATTGCTCAGGTATAACAAGTGCAAGAGCCTGAGTTAAACTCTACTACTTCTTTTATAGTTAAGTTGTCCCATTTTGAGGTTTTAAGTATTAAATAAATATATTAAAATGTAACTCCTTTGATAGAACTCAAATTTGTTGAAGTGTGCTATTAATACAATAGGGTAACCATAGCTAACAATAATATACTGTAATTTCAAACCACATGAAGACTTTTAAACTTTTTACCATAAAAAGTATTTGAAGGGATAAGTATCTTTAATCTTATTTAAATATCAAGCAATATATACATGTACTGAAATGTATAATCATACCACATTAACCTATGTACTTTTATGATATATATCACTTTAAAAATTTTAAGAAATAGGGCTGGGAAGGTGGCTCAGTGGTAGAGTGCTTGCCTTGCATGCATGAGGCCCTGGGTTCAATTCCTCAGCACCACATAAGCAAAAAGAAAAAAAGCCAGAAGTGGCGCTGTGGCTCAAGTGGTAGAGCGCTAGCCTTGAGCTGAAGAGCTGAGGGACAGCACCCAGGCCCAGAGTTCAGGCCCGACAACCGGACCCAAAAAAAAAAATTTTTTTTTTAATTTTAAGAAATAAAAAGTAAAATAATGAAATACCCTTTTATGTGGAAAAGTAATATATTTGTTGGGGTAAAAGCCCAAATGAAGGTATAACATCAAATCTTTAAAGGAAGGAAACGTAATCTGACAGCTGCCTGTCCTTCCTACAGAGCTCAGCAAGTCTGACCTTGTCAGGCAGCTCTCTATTGCCAGTACACGTCTGGGATCTGGGCAAGCTCTGTCACACAGGCAGAGTCAGGATGGGCAGGTCCTGAAGAAGGACACTGCTGTCAGAGTACGTGTTTCTGTTCATAGCTAGGATTGTTTGTCTTTACACTACATCCATTTCTAAAGCATCATGACCCTAAATTACTAAAATCCTTTGCATCCTGTCATTTTCATAAAGCAACAAAATGGTTTAGCACCCTACTTATAATAGATGAGCGTTGACAGGGCAAGTTTTTCATTACATAGCTAATGAAAGATACCCGTGAAGAACACCTCCCTTCCACCTCTTAGGAAAGAAATTCAACTAACAAGGGAAGGAGTCTGGGGTGGGTGGCTCACACCTGTAATACTAGCTACTCAGGAGGCTGAGATCTGAGGATCTCGGTTCAAAGCCAGCCCGAGCGGAAAAGGTCATTAGACTCTAATCTCCAATAAACCACCAGAACATCTGAAATGGCTCTGTGGCTCAAGTGGTAGAGCACTAGCTTTGAACTTAAGAGCTGAGGGACAGCACACAGGCCCAGAGTTCAAGCCCTACAACCAACAAAAATTTTTCATCAATAAGAAGGAGGCACAATACATCTCCACCAAACCAGCCCTACAAAAGCTTCTTAAAGATGTCCTACACATAGAAAACCAACAAGACCGCAATAAAGGCCAAGAAACTGCACCCAAACTGAGAATCCAAGAACCATAGGAAGAACCCAGTTTTTGCAGCCCCCAAGAAGGTAGATAACATGGCAGGAACTCCCAAATACCTCTCAGTCCTATCTCTTAATGTTAACGGACTGAACTCTCCAATTAAGTGACACAGACTGTCTAGTTGGATTAAAAAACAAGACCCATCTATCTGCTGCCTGCAGGAGTCACATCTTGCCCGTAAAAACAAACACATTTTCAATGTTAAAGGCTGGAACAAAATCTACCAAGCAAACGGCCCCCATAAACAGGCGGGAGTTGCAATCCTAATATCAGATAAAATAGACTTCAAATTAAAATTCGTGAGAAGAGATAAAGAAGGTTGCTACATACTAATTAAAGGATCTCTCCTTCAGGAGGATATTACAATTCTAAATATCTATTCGCCAAACAATGGAGCACCCAAATTTATCAAAGAAACATTACTTTCCCTCAAATCCCATATAGATCCAAAGACATAATTGTTGGGGATTTTAACACAGCACTCTCCCCACTAGATAGATCAACTCGGCAAAAACTCAACAGAGAAACCGCAGATCTAAACAGCTGCACAGATCAACTAGACTTAACAGACATCTACCGAACATTTCACCCAGCAGCATCAGAATACACGTTTTTCTCAGCAGCACATGGAACGTTTTCTAAAATAGACCACATTTTAGGCCACAAAGCAAACTTGTCTAAATTCAGAAACATTGAAGTTATACCTTGCATTCTCTCTGACCACAAGGGAATAAAATTAGAACTCAACACCAAAAGCCACCAAAGAAAGTCCGGTATCACATGGAGGCTGAACAACACACTGCTGAATCATGAGTGGGTCATGGAAGAGATTAGAAAGGAAATTCAAATGTTCATGCTATTCAACAAAAATGAACACACAAATTACCAGCTCCTCTGGGACACAGCAAAGGCAGTACTCAGAGGCAAGTTTATAGCTCTGAGCTCCTACATCAACAAATTGGAGAGATCTGAAACTAACAATTTAATGACACATCTAAACCTCCTTGAAAAAGAGCAGCAAGATAAACCCCAATCCAGTAGACGGAAAGAAATAATCAAAATTAAATCAGAATTAAATGAATTAAAATCCAAAAAAAACTATAGAAGGTTCTTTGAAAAACTTAACAAAATTGACAGACCCTTAGCAAATCTTACTAGAAAAAGAAGAGAACACACCCAAATAAATAAACTCAGAGATGAGAATGGAAACATCACCACGGAAACAACCAAGATTCAGAACATTATAAGGGAATACTTCTCAAAACTTTATGCTAATAAGTTTGAGAAGTTGACAGAAATGGACCTCTTCCTAGCAAATATTGACATGCCAAAACTAAACCAAGATGAGTTAAACTATCTTAACAGGCCCATATCAAGCATTGAAATAGAAACAGCAATAAGAGACCTCCCAGCTAAGAAAAGTCCAGGACCAGATGGTTTACAGCGGAATTTTACAAGGCCTTCAAAGCAGAGCTCACACCAATTCTCCTCCAACTCTTCAATGAAATTGAAAGAGAAAGCTCACTACCGAACACATTCTATGAAGCCATCATAACCCTCATCCCAAAACCAGGCAGGGACTCATCAAAGAAAGAGAACTATAGACCCATTTCTTTGATGAACATTGATGCAAAACTTCTCAACAAAATTTTGGCCAACCGACTTCAACAATTCATCCAAAAAATCATACACCATGATCAAACAGGATTCATTTCAGGGATGCAAAGCTGGTTCAATATACGCAAATCAATTAATATTATTCATCACATCAACAGGAGCAAGAATAAGAACCACATGGTTATCTCAATAGACGCAGAAAAAGCATTCGACAAGATCCAACACCCCTTTATGATGAAGGTTTTGGAAAAATTAGGAATCCATGGCACATTCCTCAATACAATAAAGGCTGTATATGACAAACCTACAGCCAGCATTATACTCAACGGTGAAAAACTAAAGCCATTTCCTCTTAACTCAGGAACAAGATAAGGATGCCCACTCTCTCCACTTCTCTTCAATCTAGTATTAGAATGCCTAGCTACAGCAATAAGACAAGATGCAGACATAAAGGGGATCCAAATTGGGAAAGAAGAAATAAAACTCTCCCTCTTTGCAGATGACATGATCTTGTATTTAAAGAATCCCATAGACTCCACTCCCAAATTACTCAAGCTGATTCAAAACTTTGGCAAAGTAGCAGGTTATAAAATTAACCCCCAAAAATCAATGGCTTTTCTGTATGCCAACAATGAGAAAAGTGTGGCTGAAATTAGGAAAGCAACTCCATTTGTAATAGCCCCACAAAAAATAAAATACCTCGGAATTAACTAAAGAAGTGAAGGACCTCTATGATGAAAACTTTAAAATCTTGAAAAAGGAAATCAACACAGAACTTAAAAAATGGCAAAACCTCCCATGCTCCTGGATTGGAAAGATTAACATCGTGAAAATGGCAATACTTCCCAAGGCTATCTACAAATTCAACGCAATACCTATCAAAATTCCACCCTCATTCTTCAAGGAAATAGAAGAGGCAATCCAAAAATTCATATGGAACAATAAAAGACCCCGAATAGCAAAAACGCTCCTCAGCGGAAAGAATATTGCTGGAGGAATATCAATACCAAATTTCAAACTCTACTATAAAGCCATAGTAATCAAAACAGCTTGGTATTGGCATAAGAACAGACCTCAGGACCAATGGAATAGAATTGAAAACCCAGAAATGAACCTACAGACCTATAGCCATCTAATCTTCGATAAGGGAGCTAAAACAATAGAATGGAAGACAGACAGCCTCTTCAGTAAATGGTGCTGGCAAACCTGGTTAACTACATGTAGAAAACTAAAGCTAGATCCTTATATATCACCCTGCACCAGAATCAACTCCAAATGGATCAAAGACCTTGAACTCAAAGCAGACACTCTGAAAACATTACAGGATGGGAATAGGAGAAACCCTGGGTCTCCTTGGCTCAGGCCGAAATTTTCTGAATAGAGACCCGGAAACACAACAAATCAAAGAAAGGTTGGACAAATGGGATTGCATAAGGTTGCAGAGCTTCTGCACGGCAAATGACATAGCTAGCAAGATCAATAGAAAGCCCACGGATTGGGAGAAGATCTTTACTAGCCATACAATGGACAAGGGTCTCATATCTAAAATATACTTGGAACTCAAAAAATTAAACCACCCAACAACAAATCCTCAAAGAAACAACTGCCCAATAAGTAAGTGGGCGAAAGACTTAAAGAGAAGCTTCTCTGAAGAAGAAAGAAGGATGGCCAATAGATACATGAAGAAATGTTCAACGTCCCTAGCCATAAAAGAAATGCAAATCAAAACAACATTGAGATATCACCTCACTCCAGTTAGAACAGCAAAAATCAAGAACTCTAACAACAACAGATGCTGGAGGGGATGTGGACAGAAAGGAACCTTACTTCATTGTTGGTGGGAATGTAAACTTGTTCAACCACTTTGGAAAGCAGTATGGAGGTTCCTCAAAAGACTTCACATAGAACTCCCCTATGACCCAGCAATCCCACTTTTGGGCATTTTCCCTAATGTTTACAAAAAAGACCACACTAAAGCTACCAGCACAACTATGTTTATTGCAGCATTATTTACCATAGCTAAGATATGGAACCAAGCCATATGCCCCTCAGTAGATGAATGGATCAAGAAAATGTGGTATATATACACAATGGAATTCTATGCCTCCATCAGAAAGAATGACATTTCCCCATTTGTTAGGAAATGGAAAGGCTTTGAAAAAATTATATTAAGTGAAGTAAGCCAGGCCCAAAGAAACATAGGTCCCATGGTTTCCCTTATTTGCAATATCTAGTATAGGTATGAGTCAAGCGGAAAAAGTCAGAGAATGTGATGTTAGGAAAACGAACCCTCAAATATGTATTTTAATGTTTTTGTTTCTTTCATGCATGTGTTTCTAACGCATTTATAAGATTATTTCTTTGTTGCTTTGTATGTCCCTCCCCCACAGTGTAACCCCCGCTTTCACTATATTTGATGTCAGTATAACATGTGGAGGAGACGGGGACAAACAAGTCGTTTAAGGATTCAGGTGAACCTGTTGCAACAATGAGAAGTACAAAATGTCATGTCAAAACCAGCTTTACAATGTCGGTGTGGGGGGGTATGATTAGGTGGGGGGGAGGGGGGAGGCTGGGAAGGGAGGTGAAAGGTAAACAAAGGAGGAGGCTGCAATGCTTGGTAAGAAATGTATGCATTATCCTGCCCATGTAATTGTAACCCCTCTGTACAGTATGTTCTCAATAAAATAAAATAAAATTAAAAAAAAATCAAAAAAAAAAAAAAAAAAAGAAGGAGTCTTGCAGCCATATTTCATAAACAAAACTGCTTGCCCCAAGTTCTAGCATAAGGCGCAACTCTTTTTTTTTTTTCCAGTCATGGGGCTTGAACTCTGGGCCTGGGTGCTGTTCCTGAGCTCTTCAGCTCAAAGCTAGCACTCTGCCCCTTGAGCCATGTTAGGACCAGTTTGGCCAAAGTGACTCCATTTTGTCCAAAGTGACTCCATTTTGTCCAGGCAGCCATTTGGTTTGTAAAGTATAAGTAATAGCTGACCTTGTCTGCACCTGTTGTTTGTGCAGTAAGGGCAAGCTGACCCAGTCCATAGGGGAACAGGAACCCAAAAAAGAACACTTTCCAAAACGGCCAGTTCCCAGATATAAAGCCCCAAAACAAGGTCAGGACAGGCCAGGTGGAGGCGTCCAATCTGTAAAAACACATATGTAACCCTTCTGTTTTAACCAATGAGAGTAAAATTAGCTTATAGTTAGTTTGTAATTCGCGGTTTTTCCCTATAAAAGGTAGCCTGTGAGACTAGGCAGGGTTTGAGTCTTGATGCTTGGCAGGAAATAAAGTTTTGCCGAATTTCTCTTTGTATTGGTCTCATTCCTTTGATCAAGGACCATTATCAAGCCGCTTCCGGCTTTTTCTGTTTATGTGGTGCTGAGGAATCAAACCCAGGTCCTCACGCATGCAAGGCAAGCACTCTACCACTAAGCCACCTTCCCAGCCAGGGACCAACTCTGAATATGAAAAATGTTCTCCAAGATAAACAAGTGAAAAGTCCCACCAAACCCCAACATGCACACGGCCATCCTGGGAAAACACAGTAGGAACCCAAAGAAAGAACTATTAGAATGTTCTTGAAAGTCCAGGAGATAATCAGGACTTTCATTTGAAGTGAAACACTACAATTGCCTTTTTCCCTTAACCAATTAATGTTACTGGCTCTGACCTCCTGAATTAGAAGAAGAAAAAATAATAATTTAGAGTTGGATGAAAAAAAAATTTGAAAATTGGCATGAGTCACAAAAGCACAAAAGTTAATTTCTCAGCAAAGCAACAAACTCAACAGTAAATATTTTCAATTTTGGATTGATTAAAGAGCTTGTGAAGGATACAATTTCATGTAGTGGTTACAAACATCTTTTGCTTAGGAAGAGTGAGAGGGAAGCTAAAGAGCACAGAATACTTGGCCTGAGTTGGGGTGCACAGCTCCCCACTGGAGGGCACTAGCAGGGTGTGGCAGGGCAAGACATCACTGATTTAAGAGAACAGGGTTCAAGCCGGGCGCTGGTGGCTCATGCCTGTAATCCTAGCTACTCAGGAGGCTGAGATCTGAGGATCCCGGTTGAAAGCCAGCCGGGGCAGGAGAGACCGTGAGACTCCTATCTACAATAAAACCACCAAAAAACCAGAAGTGGCGCTGTAGCTCAAGTGGTAGAGTACTCGCCTTGAGCTGAGTTCAAGCCCCACGACCGACAGAAAAAAAAAAAAAGAACAGGGTTCATAACTGCACATTTATGTTGATTCCAATACAATTTCAATTACAGCAGCAAGGAAGCAGTTTAGATCTATCAATAAAATTTTGAGGCAAAGAGCTTACAATATCCAATATTCTTCATTTTTAAAAATTGGTACATATTAATTGTACACAAGTGTGACTGTGATAGTTCTATAGTACATATAACATTTGTTAGCTTCCATTTCTCTTATTCCTTCTCCTTTTCTAATAATTTTAAGAGGTGATATGGATAATTCATTCTCAAAATAAAATAATCTTAGTAGCTTTCAATCTTCTGTCTTCATATTTGCATATAATATGTTCTGATCACATTCACCACCCTCCACCACCCTTACCTTCATGTAAACCCAGTACTCTTAAAACTTGAGAGTAAACATCTAAAACTAAGTATTCTTTTGTGGGAAATAAAGCACTCACAATTCTTCATAAAATTAAGTTTCAGAAGTAAAAATTGAAAAAAGTGTGAAAGTAATCCTTTTTTTTTTTTTTTAGAAAAAGTAATCTTTAACCTAGAAAGAAGTGAGATTGCCCATGTAATTGCAACCCCTCCAAACGGTATTTTCACAATAAAAAAAAAGAAGTGAGATCATTTTGAAATCAAAGAGGATGTAAACAAATGGGAAACTACATACAAAGCACTGTTGGCTCATACCTTTAATCCCATCTTCTTAAGAGGCTGACATTTGGGAATCAAGCAGGAAAGTCTATGAGACTCTTATCTCCAGTTAGCCAACAAAATTCCAGAAATGGAGTTGTGGTTCAAGCGATTCAAGTGGTAGATTACCAACGTTGAGTTAAAAAGCTAAGCAAGATCATGAGACCCTGAGTTCAAGCCCTAGTACCGTCTTTAAAACATAAGAAAAGGAAGGAAGACAGAGGGAGGGTATAGAGAGGAAAGGAAGTGGGGGAAGGAAGGAAGGAAGGAAGGAAGGAAGGAAGGAAGGAAGGAAGGAAGGAAGGAAGGAAGGAAGGAAGGAACTAGAAAACCACACTCTGAGGAATTAAGAAATTTAATATCATAAAGATGTCAATTCTCTATGACCTAGACTTAATGTAATCTCTATAAACATTCCAGGAAGTTGTTTGTATAAATGGCCAGGCTTATTCTAAAATTCATACAGCAAAGTAGAGGACACAGAATAAGTAGGTTTATCTGTGGAGCATGTGATAATGACAGGGCAGACTCCAGCAATCATTCCTAATATTGGCTTTGCACTTAAAAGTTGATCAGTGGTAGAACCTCTATAACATGATTATCTTTGCACTGAAATAGAGGGCAATGATAGCAAAATTTAGAGAATAAACCAGGCAGTTTTTCTGACCAGTTTTTCTTTTATTTTGGTCTGTCCTGGGGCTTGAACTCTGGGCCTGGACGCTATCCCTGTGCTCTTCAGCTCAAGACAAGTGCTCTCCCACTTGAGCTACAACACCACTTTTGGTTTTCTAGTGGTTTATAAGTGTCTCACGGACTTTCCTGCCCGGGCTGGCTTTGAACCATGATCCTCAGATCTCAGCCTCCTGAGTAGCTAGGATTACAGTTGTGAGCCACCAGTGCCTGTCTCAGAAATGTACTCTTTATCTGACCTTTTCTGCCTTACTCAGACATATACTAGTTATTGCAAATAAGGGAGACCATGGGACCTATGTTTCTTTGGGCCTGGCTTACTTCACTTAATATAATTTTTTCCAAGTCTTTCCATTTCCTAACAAATTGGGCAATGCCATACTTTCTGATGGAGGCATAGAATTCCATTGTATATATACCACATTTTCTTGATCCATTAATCTACTGAGGGGCATCTGGATTGGTTCCATAGCTTAGCTGTAGTAAATAATGCTGAGATAAACATAGTTGTGCTGGTAGCTTTAGTATGGCCTTGTTTGTGATCGTTTCAGTGTTTGTGATCGTTTCAGTAAATGCCTAAAAGCAGGATTGCTGGATCATAGGGGAACTCTATATGAACCTCCACACTGCTTTCTAAAGTGGTTGAACAAATTTACACTCCTACCAACAATGCAGTAGGGTTCCCTTTGGCCACATCTCCTTCAGCATCTCTTGTTATTAGATTTCTTGATATTAGCCATTCTAACTGGGGTGAGGAAGAATCTCAATGTTATTTTGATTTACAGTTCTTTTATGGCTAAAGAAGTTGAGCATGGGCTGGGAAGGTGGCTCAGTGGTAGAGCGCTTGCCTTGCATGCTTAAGGCCCTGGGTTCGATTCCTCAGCACCACATAAACAGAAAAAAAGCTGGAAATGGTGCTGTGGCTCAAGTGGTAGTGTGCTAGCCTTGAGCTGAAGAGCTGAGGGACAGTGCCCATGCCCCAGAATTCAGGCCCCATGACCGGAGAAGAAGAAGAAGAAGAGGAAGAGGAAGAGGAAGAAGAGGAAGAGAAGAAGGAGGAGGAGGAGGAAGAGGAAGAGGAAAAGGAAGAGGAAGAAGAAAAGAAGAAGTTGAGCATTTCTTCATGATTGGCCATCCTTCTTTCCTCGTCAGAGAAGTTTCTCTTTAAGTCTTTAGCCCACTTATTTATCAGGCAGTTGTTTCTTTGAGAATTTGTTGTTGGGGGATTTAGTTTTTTGAGTTCTGAGTATATTTTAGATATGAGACCCTTGTCTGTTGTATGGCTAGTGAAGATCTTCTCCCAGTCTGTAGGCTTTCTATTGATCTTGCTAGATATATCCTTTGCCATGCAGAAGCTCTGCAGTTTCATGCAATACCATTTGTCCACACTTTCTATGATTTGTTGTGTTTCTGGGTCTTTACTAAGAAAATTTCGACCTGTGCCAAGGAGACCTAGAGTTTCTCCTATTCCTTGCTGTAATGTTTTCAGGGTGTCTATTTTTGACTCCCAGGTCTTTGATCCATTTGGAGTTGATTCTGATACAGGGTGATAGATAAGGATGTAGCTTTAATTTTCTACAGGTGTTTAACCAATCTTGCCAGCACCATTTACTGAGAGGATGTCTTTCTTCCATTCTTTTTTTTCAGTACCCTTATCGAAGATTAGGTGGCTATAGGTCTGTGGGTTCATTTCTCAATCTTCAGTTCTATTCCACTGGTCCTCATGTCTGTTCCTGTGCCAGTACCAATCTGTTTTGATTACTAAGGCTTTGTAGTAGAGTTTGAAATTTGGTATTGATATTCCTGCAGCACTGTTCTTTCTGTTAAGGATTGTTTTTGCTATTTAGGGTCTTTTATTGTTCCATATGAATTTTTGGGTTCCTTCTTCTATTTCATTGAAGAATGAGGTTGGAATATTGATAGGTATCACATTGAATTTGTAGATAGCCTTTGGAAGTATTGCCATTTTCATGATGTTAATCCTCCCAATCTAGGAGCATGGGAGGTTTTTCCACTTCCTAAGTTCTGTTTTAATTTCCTTTTTTAGGTTTTTAAAGTTTTCATGGTAGAGGTCCTTCACTTCTTTAGTTACTCCTAGGTATTTTATTTTTTGTAGGGCTATTACAAAAGCAGTTGTGAGGGGAGGGAAAAATCAAAGAAAAAAGACCGGTTGCTTTCCTGATTTCAGCCATGCTTTTCTCATTGTTGGCATACAGAAAAGCCATTTTTTGTACCCTGCTACTTTGGCAAAGTTTCCAATCAGCTCAAGTAATTTGGGAGTGGAGTCCAAGGGATTCTTTAAATACAAGGTCATGTCATCTGCAAAGAGGTAGAATTTTACTTTATCTTTCCCTATTTGGATCCCCTTTATGTTTGCATCTTTTCTTATTGCTGTAGCTAGGCATTCTAATACTAAATTGAAGAGAAGTGGAGAGAGTGGACATCTTTGTCTTATTCCTGAGTTTAGAGGAAATGGCTTTAGCTTTTTATACTTGATGAATTCTTTGTGGACAATTTTATTAAATTGGAGGACTAAGAATGCCTTTTCCAGTTTTATGTATGGTTGCCGATATGCAGGTAATAAGTTCAGAAGCAGTACTGATTTGATCAGTAGTTACAGCAGAACAGAGGCCTTAGTTTTACCATAACTTCTATTGTTGATCCATTAAACAACCTTGATGAGTTAATTTCTTTGGGATAAGGAGTAGAGTCAGTAAGCAAGTAGATTTCCTTAACAAGCATGATGTATTCTCTTATAATCTGATAAAGATTTTAATAGGAAGATGAAAAATCTTCATAAAAAGCATCTTGTCTGGGCTGGGAATTTGGCTCATTGGTAGAGTGCTTGCCTCACATACATGAGGCCTTGGATTTGATTCCTCTGGACCACATAAGCAGAAAAAAGCCAGAAGTGGAACTGTGTCTAAAGTGGTAGGGCACAAGACTTGAGCTGAAAAGCTGAGGGACAATACCCAGGCCCAGAAAAAAAAGTATCTTGGGAAAAAAAGTATCTTGACTGTGATATTTTGTTTTCATTCAAATACATGGAAGTGTGTTTCAATTGGAAAATAATGTTTAGCTTTTAATGAAGATTTTTAACATATAAGACCACTATTTACTTAGAAAAATTTAACCTAGCAAGATCTATTTCTTGAAAAGACAAAATGCTTAAGTAGGGACACAGGTTAACCCATTGTAACAATGAGATGTACAAGACATTATGTTGAAAACAAATTTTACTACTTAGGAGGGGTAGAGGGGAGGGAGTTGTGGTGGTAGGAGGGAAGGGATAGTATGGGGAAAACAAAGGAGGAGGATGTACTCATTACCTTGCTCGTGTAACTGTAACCCCTCTGTACAGTATTTTTACAATAAAATATGTACAAAATAAAATAAAAACAGTACTCAAAAAGGATCTATTTCTTCTCCATGAAAATTTTAGTAACTTTTTTTTTTTTTGGTCGGTCGTGGGGCTTGAACTCTGGGCCTGGGGGCTGTCCCTCAGCTCTTCAGCTCAAGGCGAGCGCTCTACCACTTGAGCTACAGCGCCACTTCCTCCATGTAAATTTTAAACACTTGGTTATTTGACTTAATATATGTCAGCCACATTGTTATTTATTCACCTTTACAACTACGACTGGTTCCAAACAGACTCTTCAGTCACCTTCATCATATACACAAATCAGAAGGTAAGAATTTCTTTAAATATCAGGAGGCACTTGGCACCAGTGGCTCATGCCTGTAATACTAGCTACTCAGGGGGCTGAGATCTGAGGATCATGGTTCAAAGCCAGCCTGGGCAGGAAAGTCCTTGAAACTCTTATCTCCAATAAACCAACAGAAAACCAGAAGTGGTGCTGTGGCTGAAGTGGTAGAGTGCTTGCCTTGAGACGAAGAGCTGAAGGACAGGGCCCCGGCCCAGAGTTCAAGCCCCACGACCACCACCACCACCAACAACAAAAAAACTCAGAAGAAAAAAAAGTAACACTCAGTTTCAGTAAATGTTAGTCATGTGCCAGTTAGAGAGACTATACTGCTGTGGCTTTCTATATTTAAACTATAAATGGTGGTCAGATGCCCTTTGAAACCAGTCAGGGAGATTCTCTCATGTTTGTATAAATAACCTCTTTTATCCAAAGCACTATCTTAGATTTCCAGGATCTATTAATGACCCAGATCCAGAGAGACCTGGCTTTCACTGCTTACAGTCCCGCTGGAAAACTGAACATATGAGTGCCTAACTTCAAGTACATCCTTCAACAACTGTTGTGGTCCCACTGTGTGGGAACCACACAGTGTTTAATGAGAAATTTGGCAGCTGGGAATTTTGGAGGATTTTTCTCTGTCTGTGGTTAGCGGAGCCATATCTGAGCCAGTGGGTTCCTCTGACTCACAGCAGGACTGAACTTTGTTTGTGTAGGCGTGCACTGCCTCTGCCTGCTGCAGCCCCGGCTGAGGAATCTGTGCTTGTCTGCTTCCCAAGTCTCGACATCACACAGTAAGATGGCTGGGATGCAGGGACAGTTTCACATGGAAGTGATGTGTTCAGTGCAGGGTGTACAAAACAGAAATAAATTTAGCAGGTGCTGTTGATACCAAATAATGCTCTAAAGTAGTCCCTAAAGTTTATGACACAGGAGTTATTGGGTAAAGTAGATATTAAACAAGCAAATGTGTAATGAAAATTGTGATAATGTGCTTTGAAGAACTGGGTTATTGCTTGGGACGCTGTAAAACAGTAGCCTAAGAACAACTACTGATCACTCTAAAAAGAGCTTTGTACAAGTTTTGGAGAAATTTTACTTCTTCCTAATGCTACCTTTGCTTTCTGTTTAAGAATATCAGTTTAGAATTAATGATCATTGATCATCATTATGGTTCCTTTAAAGCAGAAACAATCATGAAGGATTATTCATATCTTATACATATTGGTGAGATTTATGAGTGAAAATGTCTTCTTGCCTTTAATTGTGTTTTGTATTTATTAGTTGGTGTGCGGTCTAGATGCTTGGTAACTATATTATTTTATATCCTATTGTTGTTATTTTTTTTTCTTTTTCTTTAGTGCCAGTACTGAGGCTTGAATTCAGGGCCTCATGTTCTTGCTTGGTTTTCTTGCTAGTGCTCTGCTCTACAACTTGAGCCACACCTCCCATGTAGCATTTTGCTGATTAACTAGAAACAGTTTTTTGTTTTGTTTTGTTGTTGGGTCTGGTTGTGGGGCCTGAACTCTGGGCCTGGGCGCTGTCCCTCAGCTCTTCAACTCAAGGCAACGCTCTACCACTTGAGCCACAGGGCCACGTCCGCCTTTTTTTCTTTTTGTTTATGTGGTGCTGGGGAATCGAACCCAGGGCCTCAGGCATGCAAGGCAAGCGCTCTACCACTGAGCCACCTTCCCAGCCCTAGAAACAGTTTTTGAGGGCTTCCCTTCTCTTCCTCCTCCTCAGGTGGCTTCAAATCAAACTCCTCCAGGTCTTAATCTCCTGAGAAGTGAGGATTCCAGCTGTGAGCCAGCCTCACCAGGCTCAATTCTGCTAGCACCTGGCATTGTGGTCTCACCCATCCAAGCTTAAGCAAGTAGATGTAATCAGAATGGATAATGTTTGTGGGCCCAGCTCTGATAAGTCTCTTCTGCTTAGCACCTACAAAAAAGTCTCTGGAGCTGGACACCAGTGGCTCATGCCTGTAATCTAAGCTACTTAGGAAGCTGAGATCTTAGGATCATAGTTCAAAGCCAGCCAGGGCAGGAAAATCCGTGAAACTCTTATCTCCAATAAAACACCAGGAAACTGGAAGTGGTGCTATGGTTCCCGTGCAGAGTGCTCCTCTTGAGCTGAAGAGCTGAAGGACAGCACTCAGGCCCAGATTTCAACCCCATGACCAACCAAAAAAAAAAAAGTGTCTGGAGAAATGGTGGCTGGCCTTGTCCAGCACAGTGTTCACTGGGAGACTCCCACTCACTTGCTTCTTGCCTGTAACAAGGCCTGGACCACAGCTTCATACTGCCTCCATTAGCTGCTTCTATTCATGCCTAAACCCTAGCTGCCAATTAGCAGTTTTGAGGGATTCTAGGTCTATCAGAGAAAAGAAAGCAGCAGTAAACTCTAGAAGCAGCGCCCCATTGTTCCTCTGATTCCCAGCCATATGAAGCTGACTCTAGCATTTTATCATTTGCTCCTTTTATGATATTTTACGGTTAGAAGGAGAAGCAACACACACACACATACAATAGCAAAAACGATATAATCTTAGCGCTTTTAAATATATTCTTTGAAAAATGTTCTTCATATAGAACTTTTCAATTGCCTTTGTAAAACAGGCTGGAACTCCAGACTCGAGCTGACTTGTGTGCACCTTGCTTTGCTGTGTTAATGAAGAAGTACCTTTGGTTCTGAATTTGGCCAGCATTGATCTTTTTTTTTCTATTTTCGTCATTAAAGCTCTTTTTAGAAATACATCCTTCCCTTAAGAAGGTTTTATTTCTCTTTACTGTTAGCATATGGTGGAGTCACCCTCATAGGTGGGTCTTCATCACAGCTGAAAATTGCCCAGTAGTCATTGGCACTGCCATGATTTCTCTGTAGTTGAATTCCCTGGGCCAGCATTGGCTGTGCTTTGGAATCCCATGTCACTAATCTTCCTCACATTGTAGCTGTCCAGTCCAGCCAGAGCCATAAGTGGTATTGCCCCAACAGCTGCCATGGCAGGGACTTCTCACAAGGGAGTGTCCCCAAACTATTGCAAGGATGAGAGTCCAGGGAGGGTCAATACTCTCCAGGGAGTCCTGTGTAAATATGCATTAGGGAAACCCAGTACAACGTGATCACAGCACATCCCCAAGGCAGACATTGGAGGGAAGGGTATTTTGTTGTGTTCAATGAGGGGTCAGGTTGCTGAGGTGATACACTGATTTCAGAACTTTGTCTTTGGAGACTAGCCACTGTCTTAAACAGAGTTTTGGATAATGTCCTTTCTCAGTGCCTGGGAATACATGTATCCATGCCCCTGCTGGGGTTCAACCCACAGAGGAAAATGGGTAGCTGGCTGGGTCACAGGGCAACCATGGCAGTTCATATTTCTTGGTCAGAACAGAGAAAGTGGACAACAGCACACATGAACAGCTAAGCAAAACCCAGTACAAATGAGAAACGCTTGGTTGGCAATAGTGAAAGGGAAAGGTTGAAATAATCTAACTTCTCAGTGTCAGGTGACTATATTAACATGGTGAAACTTAGAAAAGGTATTTGCAAAGATATTTCTTGTGTTGTCTCTTCCAGAATGTTAAGCTCCCCAGGGGCAGAGATTTTCCTTATATTGGCCATTATATCCATCATAACTGGGAAGTATCTGGTTATACACAGATGCTCCTGATAAAAGATGAGAAAAAGTGAGTTGGATTGGGCGTGGCCTGCATACATACATCGTGCGCACGCGCGTGCGCGCACACAGACACACACACACACACACATACACACACACACACACACACACACACACACACACCAGGCACTAAGTGCTACCTGGGCATGGCCTGCGCTCATGCAGCCCACACATGCACACCGGGCACCCACGTGCTAAGTACTGCTGTCCTGCCTAGACCACTTGCTCCTTTCTTGTAAGGTATCAGTCGAGACTAATGTGGGTTGACAGTTTATGGGCAGTTAAATATTTATTCCTCAGTTCATAGGGAGAGAAATAGAAAAATGGAAGAAATGTATTGTTAAAAGACTGGATTTTCAGCTATTCTCTCAGAAAATGTTTCCTAGTTTTGGGGTTTTTAAAAATGATTTTGAAATAGTATGTTAAAAATAATTTTTAGCTGGGCACCAGTGGCTCATGCCTTGTGATACTTGCTACTTAGGCTGAGATCTAGAGACTCACAGTTCAATGCTAGCCTGGGTAGAAAACGT
Organism: Dipodomys spectabilis; assembly: GCF_019054845.1. Lineage (NCBI taxonomy): Eukaryota > Metazoa > Chordata > Mammalia > Rodentia > Heteromyidae > Dipodomys > Dipodomys spectabilis. The sequence goes on from NW_024870779.1 coordinate 5,114,636, forward strand.
CTCTGAGATTCTAGCTCTAATTAACCAGCCAAAACGCTAGATTGAATGTATTTCTCAAGTGATAGAATGCCAGCCCAAACAAGCTCGAGGCCCTGGGCTCAAAGGTCTTGCATAGTTCTCACAGCTGTATGAATTGATTGTAACAAAAAAAATTTTAATCACAGGGCTAAGCCATGAGGTTCAGGAATACTTTTCTGGTAAGCTACCAAAACAAAAATATTGTTTACATGCATACATGCTTTAACATGTGCACTTGCACACACACACACACACACACACACACACACACACACATACACCATTTACTTATTTCCTCATAGATGCTTTAAAGCAGTTTTTCTAGATGATGTTTTCTGTAGAAACAAATACATTAATTTAAATATATGCTCTTTTGGTCTTCCCTTTCCCCATTCTTTGTCCCTGTTTCTCTCATCTCCTTATTTTCCCTTTTTCTCACCATTAAGAAACAGTTGCTTCTGGTTGCAGATGGCTCATGCCAATGATCCTAGCTAGAGGCTGGGATAAGGATCGTGTTTTGAAGCTTGCCTGGGCAGGAGAATCTGTGAGACTACTATCTAATAAAACTACTCAGAAAAAGCTGGGAGTGGTGCTGAGTCTCAAGTGGTAGATTACCAGCCTTGAGAAAAAAATCTCAGGAGCAACGCCTAGGGCCTGAGTTCAAGCTCCAGGACTGGCACCCATAAAAACAAAACAAAAACCAAACAATTCCTTCCTCCATTTCACTTCGTCCTTCCTTCTCCCTCATCTCTGCACTCCAGCCCCAGCTAGGTGTGTTTTCTTAGATGATATGTTGAAATGGCTCTGTTGATAGCCACTAAGTTAAGAATGAAGCAGCATATACCTGGGCAACTCCCGGTCTCAGGTTTCCAGTCACCCACCCAAGACATTTCACTAGGTCAGAATGCCTGCTGCAGATTCAAAGACAGCATTCTGCTTCAAATCAGTGAATCTTTCAATTTACTTTTAATTGCATCTACTTTGAAATGTTAGATTGTTGCTACATTCTGAGTTTGCAGTAGGGAGAAACAGATACATCATTTCTGAAGAAAATAGCTTAGAAGTGGAGTGCTTGCCTAAAGGACACAAAACCCTAGTCCACCCTGAAGGTGAAATGTTTTATATCTTTAAAAGCATGTTCAAGCTAGGTGCTGGTGGCTCATGCCTATAATCCTAGCTACTCAGGAGGCTGAGACCTGAGGATCGCAGTTCAAAGCCAGCCTAGGAAAAAGAAAAGCCTTGAAACTCTTATCTCCAATAAATCACCTGAAAACTGAAAGTGGTACTTTGGCTCAAGTGGTAGAGCACTAGCCTTGAGCTGAAGAGCTGAGGGACAATGCCCAGGCCCAGAGTTCTAGCCCCATGACTGACAAAATGAAACAAAACAAAAAACAAATAAAAGCATGTTCAGGCTGGGTGGCTCACACCTATAATCCTATCTACTCAGGAGGCTGAGGTCTGAGGATCTCGGCTCAAAGTCTGGCCCAGGCCCAGAGTTCAAGCCCCTTGACCAAGCAGAAAAAAAAAAGTTAAAATGATTCAAGTTAAAATCAATACATAGAACTCTACATATATGTATGTACATAATATATACATACATATATATACATATGTATATATCCATCTATTTGTATATATACACATATATGTACCTATATATAGATAATAAAAAGTATATATGGATTCTAAAATGTATATACACACATATAAATATACACATAATATACACACATACTTTTTTGTGTGTGTGCCAGTTTTGGGGCTTGGAGCATTTTGAGTTGTATTTAGGTTTTTTGGTTGTTAATTGGAGTTAAGAGTCTCATGGACTTTGCTCTCTGCCCTGGCTTCAAACCTTGATCCTCCTTTCTCAGCCTCCTGAATAGCTAGGATTACAGGCATGAGCCGCCCAGCAATACCCATATACATATTTTAATACCAAACTATTTTAATCATTCAAAAGGAACAAAATCAGAAAGGTTTTTAACTATCAAAGATTCTCAGGTACTTTACTAAATGAATTCTGTATTTACTGGGGACCATTCTAAAATAAGTTGGATTAATATCATATAATTCTTGTGAATATTTAAACAAAATCATACTTTTCTAACAAAGTATCATATCAATGCATAAAATGAGAATATTCTGACTGTTTGAAGAGACTTTTACAATAAAATCGTATATTTAGTATTGATACAGCTGGAACTTTCTTTTCAGTGTGGGTTGTTGAGAATGGGGAAAAATGGAGATTATCCTTAAGAAGAGAGAGAATACTTCCTGGAAGTGTTTTTTGGGTTTTGTTGTGTTATGTTTTGTTCTTTTGTCAGTTATGGGCTTGAACTCTGGGCTTGGGTGCTGTCACAGCACTTCACTTCTAGTTTTCTAGTGGTTTATGGGAGATAAGAGTCTCACTGACTGCCTAAGCTAGCCTTGAACTGTGATCCTCTGATCTCAGCCTCCTGAATAGGTAGGATTACAGGCATGAACCACCGGTGCCTGGCTTGGTGTTGTTGTTGTTGTTGTTGTTTTGTTTTGTTTGTTTTTTGAGAGAATATTCTGTATATATCCAGGGCTGGCTTCAAAATCTTGATTTCCCTTTGTCACCTCTAATTGCAGGGATTACCCCCAAGTCCCTACTTATCCCATGTGGGTTAAGTACTTCTCAAAGACGAAATAGTTCCATTTCCCTGTGAGCATTTCCTCTATTATTAGAATCTTCTCTGGTGACTGAATTCCCCTCTGGGAAGAACATCTCTTTAATCTGAAAAGTTTTCAAGTCATGAAATTTAGGGGAAAGTGGGAAGATGGGTTTTAAGTGAAAATCAGACTAAAACATGCTTAGTAAGCAAAAGGGAAGAGTCCTGTGAATGTGGGCCTTGCAGTGCTTGCCTTTCATCCTGGCTAACTCACAAGGGGAATGTGTGAGAACCAAGGTTAGAAGCCAGGCTGGGTAGAGAATTCTGTGACACTCTTCACTTAATCAACAAAAAACTGGATCTGGGGGTGTGGCTCATGTGAGAGCTCAAAGACCTGAGAGGAAAACCTTGGTAGTGTCCACACACAAAAGCCATAAAAGCAACACAAAGAAAGAGTAAAAGACTCCTAACTTTATTTTCACACACTACCCAGGGACTTCCTGTGTATTCTTTTTTTTTTTTTTTTTTTGTCGGTCGTGGGGCTTGAACTCTGGGCCTGGGCGCTGTCCCTCAGCTCTTCAGCTCAAGGCGAGTGCTGTACCACTTGAGCTACAGCGCCACTTCCGGTTTTCTGGTGGTTTATTGGAGATAGGAGTCTCACGGTCTCTCCTGCCCGGGCTGGCTTTGAACCATGATCCTCAGATCTCAGCCTCCTGAGTAGCTAGGTTACAGGCTTGAGCCACCAGAGCCCGGCTTCCTGTGTATTCTGACCTTTTAGACATGAGGTGCTGATGAGAAGCAGCAGCCAGGGCAGAGTGGATGGTGTATGGTGTATTCCTTGTGTTCAATCATTGTCTTCACAGGGGAACATACGAACTCCTGGATACACATTTCTTAAGGCACCCAGGCGGGAACAGTGACTTCCCCCATCTCAAATGCAGGAATTCAAGCTACAGCTCTGCCAGTTCCCCCAGACTCCTCAGTGGTCTGATGACCTGCCAGTTTGCTGGCTACCTAAGCATTTTTTAGAGGGGAACACGAGCAGTATTGGGGCTTGAACTCAGCCTGGGTTTGTCTCAGGTATTTTTTCTGAAGACTGGCCCTCTACCACTTGAACCCTACATCCCTATTGAACTCTTTATTGAAGAAGAGTCTTCTAAATAATCCTGCATGGGATGGCTTCATAGACTAATCTTAGCCTCCTGAGTATAAAGTACATTAAGTAGGTTTCATTAGGTAGCCGATGAAGAGAACACCAGGCGCTATTCAGGCAGGAGAAGTTTATTTACCCACCTGCTGCCCCCACCTTGCATGATGGAGAGGCAGAGCAGAAAAAGGAAGGGGTGACCCACCTCTGGGCCAGAACTTATCTAGGCCAGGGACAGGAAGAGCTGTAGCCAGGTGGGGGAAAAGTGTGGCCACACTGGCTCCAGATGTGACTTCAGGGTCTGGGCCCCTCCTAAAGTCAGATGGGAAGCATGTGACCAGAGGTGGCCCAGGATGTGGCCTAGCAGGAGGGGAAGGTGACTGCTTCCAGGTCTGCCACTTACCTAGGTAACAGATACTGGGTGGAAACTTAGCCAAGAGATGGGTAGGTGTCCCTGTGCAGACTTTAAATTGAAAATCTAGGATTATAGGCATTATCCACCAAGCACACTTATTTGTTATTTGTATCCAAGTTGGTATATAGAGTCACTGTATCTGTTGAACAGGAGGCTTGAAGATAGCAGGTAAAATGACATTTTTGCCAGATGACACCCCATTTTTGGAACACACTGAGTTCAGGAGACAAATGCAAACCATGATTCTTTCCTGCTTTGAGATCACTATGTAATCACTGTTTAAAACTGAAACATGAACAAACCAACTACAAATATGAACATCTGAGATGTCTTGAAAGAGGCTGTGTGTTTCCTAAAAGTTGGGAGGGATTATGAGAAAATGAATGGCAGGATAAGCTTACAAAGAAAGAAGGGGGAGAGGAAGAGAGGGAGTCACATAGAGGCATTGCAGACTGCATAACCAGTTTTATTGGATATCATTCACCAGCAGAGCACATTCTTTAGATATGTGTCTAGAAGGCCTCAGGTAGATAACAAAGGCGAAAATGTCAGTGTCCACCACAGTCTGCCGTGTCTTCACTTAGCTCTGCAGAGGAGGTGGGTCTTCCTGGGATAATGAAGGGCATGGGAGCCCAAGACACTGAAGCACTCAGCCGAAGGAAGCCTGAGGAAGGTGGAGAGCTGGATCATTCATCCTGATACCCTTTCACCACCAAGGAGTCAAGCTGCACATTGAGACTGGCAGCCATGTCCTTGTTGGTTAGGGGCTGGCTCCGGACACTTTGCAGCATCTGGTAGCCTTGGGAGGAAGAAGAAAGGTCAGAGCATTTAGGAGCACAAGAAACCTGTGTGGACACAAGGGAAGGAGGGGGAGGCAAGAGAAATCCCAGCACACCCCTCTAAGAGAACCCATTCATATCCCTCATTTCCTTTTCCTCCCTCGATGACTTGATTCATAATATGGTTGACTCTGGGGTCCTGCACTGCAGGGGACTGTGGGAATATCTAGATTCTCAGATTCCTGAGCAGCCCAAGTCTTTATGATGCCATATAGGAGCACCAAGTTTGGCATCAAGGCCTCAACCGCAATTAGATCACAGACACTTATCTTGAGCTTGATAGTGACAGTTTCTGTGCTCCAAAAGCCATGTTATGCCCATCAGCCACTGCCTGGCCCTAGGTGGACCCACCACAGTGACTCGAGTGTGGCCTGTGACTGTGAACCAGGGCTCCAGCTGAATAAGGGTATGGCTGTGCTCTTCTATGCAGTGGAGGTATCTGTCCTCCTGCCCTGGGAACAGAAAAGGAGAGAGGAAGAACAGGGAAACCACCAACAGAACTGGGAGTCAGGTGAACGTGAGGGTGGAGGCTGGGCACAGATCCAAGAGGAAACATGGGGAGAGACTGATGAATGTGAAGAGACAGGAGATGGCATAAGGGCCACCTACCGAATATTATCTGCTCCAGCTCCTCTTCCAGGTAAAAGACCAATGGGGCATTGAAATTTTCAGGCTTGGCCACCATTCCCCTATGCCAAAGGAATTCATGTCCATGTTGTCTTCTCTCCTTGCTTTACTCAGCACAGAGCAAGTCCAAGAAGCTGATTGTAAAGGTGATGTTCTGAAACTGTGGGTTTTATGTGCACACTCAGATAATCCACCCTTCCCCACCCTGGACCCACCCTAGAGAGGCTGAACTAGCCCTGAAAAACCTGCAAAGATAATCCACCCAATCACAGATGAATCCAACCCTGGATTCCTCCAGTCTAGATCCAAACCTTCATGATAAACTAGTTAGTTGACAGAACCCATGTATCTGGTGCCTAGGAATGCAAGTCTTCACTCTGATGGAGTGAGCATGACTGAGGTTTGAGGGGTGCATATGCTAGAACAAAAATGGCTTCAGAATGGGTCTTGTTGATTTTTCTGTCCCAACCATGCAGGATATGGTACAAAGAGGATAGAGAATGAGGGATCGATTCATAAACTATCACAAATTAATAAAAGTTAATAAGAGCAAATGGTTTGGGATGTGGAGCAGTCCTAGAGCTAGGAAAGTTTCAGCACTGACAGCATTCAATCCAGGATAGGATAGAATAGGATAGGGGAGCATTTGGGAGGAAAGGAAAGAAGTGGGAATGGAACAAGACAAGACACAGCACAGGACAAGATGGAGAACAAGGGAGAGGATGGGAGAGGAGAAGGGAAAGGGGACATTGCTTCATTGAAGGCATCTGTTTCTTTACCTGAAGGTTTGTGCTTCAGGTCTCTTTCCATGGATGATTTTGTTTCTCTACTTCACTGTAGAAAGCTCAGTTCATGGTTTCCAAGTGGGATCCTTTCAATCAAGGTCCAGGTAACTTTTCCTCTTCATTAGACATGGGTCTCTTCTAAAAGACTAGTTCCTTAGGTTCTACCCATGCAGAGGCTAATGTAGCAATTTCAGGCTGTTGAAAGCTGAATTATTTATTTTAAATTCACAAACACCTTTTGATCTTCATAATGGTAGTCACGGTAAGCCTATGCCCAACTTTGGTCCTCAGCTCCATCCAGAGCCCCTCCCTGCCCTGGAGTTCCCACGGTACAGCTGGCCTCTCCCTCTCTCTGCCCAGACCCACCTAACTCCCATCTACCTCACTTCCTAACCTCCAGACCCTGCTGCTACCTAGATAGCAGAGGTTGCCATGTGCTCTCTCTTCGGGGCAAATATGGCTCCTCTATTAATCCTTGTAATGATCTTTCTCCTGTGCCTGCCTGCCTCCCCATGGTCTCCTAGGATGGATGTGATGGATCCTTTTAGTGATCATCTTAATCTACATTGCTTATGAACTCTATGACCTTTTACAATGACACTTTTTCTTTACAAATAGAGTGATATGTACATTTCTTTCCTTTTGCTTCCTATCAGCTATTCCCTTATTCTCTCTCATTCCCTCCAACCCCATCTCCACCCTTGCATTGATTAGTCCATTATCACCAATGTCCAGTGATCCTTATGGGCTCTACTGCTGTATTTTTTCACCTGCTTTGCACTGATTCTGTGCTCTGCTCCTACCTTCCCTCAGATGTGCGCATGTATACACCATAGATGAAGTTAAGAATACAGAGTCCTCTAAAATGATCGCACAAACTAAGAAGAGGTTCTTTGTTTTCTATCTTTGGGGTTCTTTTCAGTATGCATATTATTTTATATATAAATGGAGAGGTGCTTGGGTATTGCAGTTTGGCGGATAGCTGAGTTTTGAAGAGTATTCTGAATTTTCTTTTGGAATCCATATTTTCTCTCTCTGTTGATTCTAATTATTCACCGATAATAGGGAGGAATTTAATAGCTTTTCTAAGGACAGTAAAAAAATGTCAGTAATTCTTTAGTGAAATATAGCCCACCTTGCTGAAACGGACTTTTGAACCTGACCACTAACTCAGCCCGGAAATCTTACGTACTCAGGAGCCTGGGACCTGAAAGAACGCTCATCAAAACAGTGCTGTCAGAAAATTCAGGGAGTCCACATCTCCAAAGTAATCAGTAACAGCTGGGCTGGAGAAGTCATGTTTCAAGTGGTAGAGTGACAGCTGAGCAAGCAAGAAGAGCAAACCTGAATGCCTGAGTATAATCCATGGTGCTAGATAAAAAAGGAAAGGTGTTTCCAGACATGGGCTTGCATGCCTTTAGTCCCTTGTATCCCTAGTATAGGAGAAAGAGGAAGGAAAATGGTGAGTTTGAAGCTAGTCTCAAATTCTGCCTCAACACAAAGGGTTGTAAGCTGAATATTTTTTAGTTTTGTAAAAAATGGCCAAACTCTCTTTCTAGTTCTTTACCCTACTCATTGGCATTTAATGTTACTAATATTCCTTGCCTTATTTTAGTTTCCATCTTCCAAAATGGCTGTCCCATCTTGCATTCCTACCACCAAGGAATGAGAGTTGCTAAAGCTTCATATCCTTGCTCATATTTAGTGTTCTCAGTTTGTTACCTTGCTGATGAGAATTTCTTAGAGTTTTTCTACTTATTTATTTACTTGTTTGTAAATGTGCTGTAGAGAGGGGTTATTGTTACATACATCCAATTCAGAGTACATTTCTTTTTTATCAGTGTCATCCCTTTTCTAACTCTCGCCCAGTTTTTCCTTCCTGTGCCCATCCATACCTCCCCACCCATTTTCAGTCGTGTTTTGTGTCACTGCTGTATTTGTTCCCCTTTGTCCCTCCATTTCTGTGCTGACCATACTATCCTCTCCCATGCTCTCCCATCTTGTCCTGTCCTGTCCTGTTGTCCTGTTCTGTGTTCTCTTCTCTCTTCTTCTTTCTCTCTATCTGATCATATCCTATCCTGCTGAAGGTTCCCTAGCTCTACTACTGTACCACATCCCCAAATGTTCTGACCATACTATCCAGCAATTGTACATGTGGGTATTTGGCTCCAGGACTCCAAAGTATATATTTACATAAGCATTTTCACATCAATATGTGTTGTAACTTTATTCTCAATTGTCAAAAGCTAAAGAAAGCAAGGTATCAGTGAATGGATAAATAAACTATGATATATCCAGACAACTTGGTAATCTTCACCATTGAAATGAGCTGTCACACCTAAAAGCCTTGAAGAGCCTTAAATGCCTATTTCTATGTGAAAGAAAATCCATCTGAAGAGGGTCAGATCTGTATGTTTCCAACTATTTTATTCCTATGGATAAAATTAAAAGATCAGGGCTGCCAAGATTTAGGGTTAGGAAAGAGGTGTATACACAATACAGAATTTGTAGGACAACAAAAATATCCAATCGTACTGTCATGATACTCTCAAGACCCATATGATATACAAAAGGTATAAAAGGAGAGGTTGGGAATGTGGCTGAGTGGTAGAATGCTTGCCTTGCATCCATGAGACCCTGGGTTCGATTCCTCAGTACCACATAAGCAGAAAAAGCCACAAGTGGCGCCATGGTTCAAGTGGTAGAGCACTAGCTTTGAGCTGAAGAGCTGAGGGACAGCGCCCAGGCCCAGAGTTCAGGCCCCAAGATAGACAAAGAAAAAGAAAAGAAAAAGTATGTCATCGTTATAACAGATGTTCCCCTGAGATGGAAGGCATTGATTAAAAGTAGATGAGTTGAGGGGAAGGCAGGACATATTTGGGAAATATCTTTTAGGGTTTAAGTAAAATAAAACTTTCACTGAAATAATAAAATCTCTTTCTCTCTTCCCTCCCCTTCTCTGTCTCTTTTTGTTGGTCATGGAGCTTGACCTCTGTGCCCGGTTGTTGTCCCTCAGCTCTTCAGCTCAAGGCAAGTGCTCTACCACTTGAGCCACAGTGCCACTTCCAATTTTCTGGTGGGTTTTTATTGGAGGTAAGAGTCTCATGGACTTTCCTGCTCCAGCTGGCTTTGAACAGCAATACTCATATCTCAGCCTCCTGAGTATCTACGATTACAGGAGTGAGTCAGTGGACTTAGGCATCACTTTCTATTTTGAAAAAGCAGGGAAAGAAGACCATCATGAGTTAGTGTGTGGCCAGTGGTAGAACACTTGCCACACTCAAGTCTACCAGGAAATTATGTCTGAGGAATACTGGCACTTGCACAAACACTGTGTTGCCATTTTCTTTTATCAACCCATACTATAAACCAGGCTGCTTATTTCCAGTGAGAAGTATAATTAATACCAGATGCTCGGGATGGGAATGTGGCTTAATGGTTGAGTGCTTACCTAGCATGCATATAAGGCCCTGGTTTGATTCTCAGATGCTAGTGGCTCACATTTCTAAGTCAGCTACTCAAGAGGCTGAGATGTGAGTCTGGGAAGACCAATCTTAGCATAAATTGACAGGGAAAAGGCTGGAAGTGGGTCAGAGACTAAATGGTAAAATGGCAGCCTTGAGAAAAACAGTCAGGCTAGAGTTCAGGCTCCAGTGTGTCCACAAACAGGAAGGAAGGGAGAAAAGAAGGTGTGTGAGAGAAACCACCAGTTCAACTCCAGTACTAGCACAGATACACACAAAGGGACAATTAACATCCAATATTGTTTGTCACTTTTTTAATTCTATTTTTTTGTAATTATAAATGTAATTTATTTTGGTAATTATAAACATATTTGAGTTACTGAAGTCACTGAGAATATCAAGTAAACTCAAGTGTTCCTAAAATCTTTCCTTATAAGAAAGGTGTCATTTTTACTAATGATGGTCAAACCAAAACCAAAACACAGATCAAAGTCCATTTTTCCAAGATGCATCTCCCTATGGGGGAGACAAATGGGAAGTTCTTGGTCTCACTGAGGGAAGAATTCAGGAGCTGATCCACAGAGGACTTTGAACACAAGTTAACTTCTGGCAAATCTACACTTTAAATTACATTTTTATTGTCTTTAGGTATACAAAGGGATTTCCATTCAACAAATCTGTTCATAAGAACAATGCATTTTGATCAATGTCACCACGTTAATCATTCTCCCCTTTTCCTTCCAAGTCACCCCTCTTCTCAGTTTTCTTGAATATGCATTAAATATTAAGAGTGCATTATCCTCTCTCCTCTTCTCTTCATTTGATCACCTCCTCCCCTTCACCTCCCCAAGTACCAGTTTCCCAGTCTTCTCTTTGTTTAACTGTGGGTTAGTTGCTCTTTTTCTTTTATTTTTTCTTCTGGATTTTTGAGTCTCGTGGACAACTTTCATAAGGAAGAGCTGAAAAGGATACAAAACCAGGAAATATATATATACCATATATATGCATATAATCTTATTTTATAGTATACAAAGATAGGGTCCTCTGAGGGCAGATTGGGAGCAGCCGGCACCCTAACAGAGAGCAGCCCTTGGCTCCACTCTCCAGATTCCTCCCCTTTCAGCTGTCAGGGTGAAGGACTGGCCTGGCACTGACAGCTCTTTCCAGGGTCGGGGTCTTGGGAATTACACCTTCTGAATTCTCCCCTGCAAAGACCATCCTTCCACTAATACCTTTGTGTACACGACATACAACCATGATGCATTTACTTCTACATGTCTCATCTCCACAAACCAAAGAAAGTCCGGGAGTAGACAGTGCTAGCTGTGATATCTAAGTTGCTTTTCACTGTCAGAATGTTCTCTATTGTCTGGCCTCAGTCTCTCTTGGTATTGGAAATTTACTCTCTTCCCTGAGCCCCCTTTCCCTTGGAAAAGAAGGATATCCATGAGAACAAAATGTGAAATCAGAAAACAGAACAGTTACTGATAAAGGACCAACTTGTTGCTAAAGGAAAACTCCAGGCTAAGGCTGACCAGCAGTCAGCTCTAATCCCTTTACATCCTTGCTAAAAAACAAAAGAATGTCTCTCCCTCTCTCAAGTATACCAACCAAACTGGCAGCTTTCCAGTTTACCACAAACTTTGCTGAAGCCACTGACAACCTTGAGGCTTATTACCAGCTGAACTGAGTTGCTGTGTTAGTCCAGAGCTTATAATGAAAATCATTTCTGCCAGGCGCCAGTGGCTCATGCCTGTAATCCTAGCTACTCAGGAGGCTGAGATCTCAGGATCACAGTTCAAAGCCAGCCCAGGCAGCAAAGTCTGTGTGAATTTTATCTCCAAAAAAAAAAAAACCCACCAGAAAACCAGATGTGGTGCTGTGGCTCAAGTGGTGGAGTTCTTGCCTTGAGCTGAAGAACTGAGGGACAGTGCCCAGGCCCAGAGTTCAGGCCGCACAACCGGACCTCCCCCCCCAAAAAAAGAATGGGAATCCTTTCAAATAGCTGGTTGAAAGCTATTGAGGTTTCGATTAGAAAGCTGTTAAGGGAGTGGGGGGTGGGGGGGGGAATGTGAGTCAATCTGATGCAAATGCCAGATCCACACGTATGAAATGCCATGGGAAACCTCATCGAACAATTGGTACACATTTTGAAAAAGCAGAAATGTAAAGCCAGTGTGTGCGGGGCAGCTGCCAGCGGGAGGGGAAGGGTGAACAGGGGGACAGCAAATGGGGTCCCAACGCGTGGAGTTCCGTTGGAAAATAGAGCTGTGACGTGTATTGAGAAATGTTTGGGAAGGGTTAGAGGGCAAAGAGACAAAGGACATTTGCTCAAGGTACATCATTTGCCATATGGACATGATAAATGAGGTACCTGATTAATACCAATAAAAACATGGGAAAGAATGCATGGACTGGGAAACACCTCCCACGGCGCCCACACCTGAAGTTTCTTATCCTGTGAGTCAGAGTCAGGAGACACATGGGAGAAGACAGTCCGAGTACTAGCTTGTGATGGGTTCAGGTTACGTTAACAAGAAGCTTTGAGTTTGACAGGATGTTTTCAACTTCCTGGTCTTTGGATTTCCTATGAACTTACAGAAATCAGGACATTTCACACAATGAACACATCTCAGTGTCATAAATTTCAGGCAGATTTGGTAAGTTCTCCTTCCCTAAATGCAAAATATCAACAATGCCTGGAGCCGTATTTCAGACAGAATGGTTATTACATGTCATTTTTGTGTGCATTTTTATTAACCTTCTTGCAGAAAAGGAGGTTACTATTGATTCACCAAGCTTAAGAAACATGTTACGAAAAAAAAATCCAAAAGGTTAAAAAAAAAAAAGAAAGAAAAGAAACATGTTACGGACTTAGAAATACTACTGGCAGCTCAGAAAGAGAGTCATCGTTTAAATGGAGGATATTACTATGGAGCCAGATATGCTGGGCCCCGGCTGAATCCATGTTCCTCTCCTTGGGTTCCTGAAACAATGACTGGCCCCCACATTATCAAACCCCATTATCCTACACTTTCTGGAACAGTGCAGGTGTTGTGTATTTATGAACCTGACCAGATGAATCTAGAGTTGCAGTACATTATTCTAATTAACCTGTTTCTGTGTGTGTGTGTGTGTGTGTGTGTGTGTGTGTGTGTGTGTGTCTGTGTCTGTGTACAGGTCTTGTAGGCTTGAACTCAGGGCCTGGGCACTGTCCCTTAGCTTTTCTATTTAAGGCTGGTGCTCTACTACTTGACCCACAGCTCCATTTCCAGTGTTTGGGTGGTTAACTGGATGTAAGAGTCTTGCTGGCTTTCCCATGTTGGCTGGCTTTGAACAGTGATTCTCAGATCTCAGACTCCTGAATAATTAGGATTACAAGTGTCAGCCCCCAGCGCCCAACCCCTAACTCTGCTCCTGGCCACTAACTCTAACAGAGTAAACCTGTGAGAGAATAATGGAAGAGGCGGTGCCATTGATCAAGATGTACTGTACCCATAAACGACTGACAAAGGGTTAACAAACGCAGCAGTGATTCTCACTAGATCCTAGGCTGAAATTGAACTACGCAATTTTTGGGTGGAGAAGGGAAGAAGAGTGGAGAAGGAACCTCTGGTGAAGCACCAGAGGTTCACGCCTATAATCCTAGCTACTCCAGAGGCTGAGATCTGAGGATCACATTTCAAAGCCAGCTGGGGCAGGAAAGTCCCTGAGACTTATCTTCAATAAACCATTCAGAAAACTGGAAGTGGTGCAGTGGCTTAAGTGGTAGGGTGCAAGCCTTGAGCTGAAGAGCTGAGGGTCAGCATTCACACCAGAGTTCAAGCCCCATGACTGACCAAAAAAAAAAAAGGGTCAAATATAATAAGGAACAGCATGAATTAGCCTGTTTTCTGAATCATAAAATAAAGAATTAAAAGGAAAAGTTTGAGATGGAGAGAACTCCAGGAAACCATAGCATAAGCGATGCGAGTAGCAACCAGTTCTGGAGCTCATGCCTATAATTCTAACTACACAGGCAGTGGAGGTCAGGAGAACAGAAGTTCTAAGCAGCATGGACCAAAAACTTCATGAGACACCATCTGCAAAATAGTCAATAGAAAGCTAAGCTAGAGTCATGACATAAACAAAAAGGTTGAGAGAAAATCCTAAGTGGAAGCCACAGTACTTAAATAATACATATACATAAATATGAGAGTCAAAAGGTAAGTGATTTGAGAAGGAATGGCCTGAAGCCACAGAACCCAAGTTTTCGTGAATGTGGCTGGGAAGTTGTACACAGAGGTGACTTGTGAAGGAAGCTTGAGATTCTGTTTAGGAGACAAATGTTCAGTGCAGAAGCCAGAAAGGAGCCTGAGCCGAGGAGAGAGGTCCAAACCAGAGATTTAGCTATGTGCCATGATAACAAGGCCAGGAAACTGTGTGTATGCATGTATGTGTGCATCACAAGGCCATGTGTACGTATGGCCATGTAAATGTATGTATGCATGTGTGTACCACAAATTTATTATATATATATATATTTGTGCATGTATCTATACATAAGTGTGTATGTCTGTTACACGCCTGGGTGTCCCTGTGGGAGAATGGAGCTGCCCTGTCCCATCCTGAGTCTATGCGGGTCCCACTGGAAACCTCTGCAGTGGTGACCACCATGGCCGCTGCTCGGGTTCGCGGCCATGCACAGTGACAACATGCCAGGCCATCCCAGGACACATGTCACCGGGAATGGGTGGGGCTGGGCAGGCCCCAATAGACAAAACGACACATCCAAGGTAACCACCAAGCAGCAGAGGAGGGGTTCGAATCCACCCAGGTCCCGGAGGCTGAGCGCTGCCGCACGGGGCCACCTAGGCGTGGAGGACAGGGCTGCAGACATCCTGCTGTCAGCACGTGACAGGCCGGGCTCATGGCGGGGGTGGGGGGGGGGTGGGGGGGGGGGAGGGCCCACACTGACACGGAGATGACCTCACTGGCCTCACAATGCACGAATGGAACCTGGAACCCGGAACCCAGGGTCCAACAGCCACGCTCGCCGCAGACCCTGGCTCACTTGTCAGGCGACGGCGGAGCAGGCAACATGTCGTCCTGTGAGCTCCCTTCGTCCCCTGGCTCAGATGTCAATGGATGGTGGGGAGGGAGGCTGGTCCATGCTCTGCGACGCTGGACCACAACCCGGGTGACACCCCACTCCGGATCCGGATACCAGCCAAGATCCCATCCACAGCCCCCTCCCCGCTCACGCCCCGAGCCCAGAGCCGAGCCAAGACCCGGGCCGAGACCTCAGCGGGGACCCCGGCGCTTCTGGCCCTTTCGCTGGAGGAGCACGAAGGTGGCCCCTGCTAGCCAGGAGCAGACCCCTGAAGGCCAGGGGGACACCCAGACTGCTCATCGCCCAGCCAGTATGCTTGTAGTCCAGGAGCACACCCTGACCCCCCGTGACTTTTCCTGGATTTCTGGGATCCAGGGACGCCCAGTGCATGTCCACGGCCCGGCCCAGGGGCTCAGTATCCAGGGACGCCCAGTGCCTGTCCATGGCCCGGCCCAGGGGCTCAGTAAACAGGGGTGCCCAGTGACAGACTGCGGCCCGGCCCAGAGGCCCGGTATCCAGGGGTGCCCAGTGACCGCCCGCGGCCCGGCCCAGAGACTCGATATCCAGGTGCGCCCAGTGACCGCCCGCGGCCCGGCCCAGAGACTCGATATCCAGGGGCGCCCAGTGACCGCCCGCGGCCCAGCCCAGAGGCCCGGTATCCAGGGGCGCCCAGTGACCGCCCGCGGCCCTGCCCAGAGGCCCGGTATCCAGGGGCGCCCAGTGACCGCCCGCGGCCCTGCCGGGACCCCCAGGATTGGGGGTCTGATATTCAGGGAAGGGACCTTGGCGGAGGCACCTGAGAAGCCACTGCAGCCCAAAGTGGCCCTGAGGTCCTTCCTGGCAGTGCCCAGGCCCTGGGTGCAGCAGCTCCCGGTCTTGGTGGAGGAAGAAGAACCTCAGAGCGACACCGATGCCGAGGACCCGGAGCCCCCGAAGGCAGGCCACGACGCTGAGGACCACGCACTGGCCCCGATGGACCAGCGCGCCCCAGCCTGCTCCGAGGCCAGGGACCTCCTGGAGGCCGAGCAGGCCTTGGAGATGGAGCTGGCCCTACTGGACCTGGCGCTGGACAAGCAGAACCTGGGCCTGGTGTGCGACAAGGTAGCCTCCAGGACCCCCTACGACGACAACCTGGACCTGGACCTGGACCTGGACGACTACCTGGACCTCGACAGCAACTTGGACTTGGAAATCTAGTGCCCCATGATTTCCCACAAGGGCCCGGCGTCGTCGTGATCTGCGACGCTGAGGTCCAGCGGTCGTGCTGACCCCTTGAAGGAGGCCGCGCCCCAGACTCATCCACCAACCAAGTGTCCGAGCTGAGACCCGCAGATGTCACCGCCCCTCCCTGACCCCCAACCCACCCCGCCCTCCTCAGAGTCCCATGCCCGCCCCTTCCGGAGACCCCACCCTCCCCTTGGACTGCCGAGACTGCACTTTCCCGTCATTTATTTCATATTTGATTTGTAATGTTAGTGGTTTAATAAAAGTTCGTTGTGACTCACTTCAGTAGCAACACTCAAGCCGTCTACGCACACGGGGTTCCACAGGCGTGAGAGGCCCTGCAGTTGGAAGGCATGGCCTAGCATGGCGGGGGAGGCCCCAGCCAGCCTGGAGGAAGGGGGGAGGGGAGGGAGCGAATGCCTGGGGACAGGGGACAAATGGGGCCTAGAGCTCGACCAGGGCCCCGGACCATATGGGGATCTTGGGTCCCCTGGCAGAGCCCCTGTGCAGGAGGCCCTAGGAGGAGGCCCTTGGTCGTGGACCCTGTGGTCAGACGGCACTGGAGTCTAAGGAGCAGCGGACTCTGCATCTGCCAGATGGGCTGCTGCCCTCCAGAGCAGGATGAAGAAGAATCACACAGCAGGGTGTGGGGCTCACTCCAACCCCCTGAAGCTATGCACAATGTTGAGAGCAGAAGGCGGGCTTCTCTTCTGGAGATCTTTAATCCATCCTAGACACCCAAAGCCAGGCTGATTTTAGGAGGGCGTGACTGAGCCTTTCCCCACAGGGTGGGGTGGAGTTGGAAAGACGATCTTGTATGAAAATGGTCTGGACGCCATCCCACTGCCCTTGTCCCCACCACTGCTGTCGAGGTAGTCATGGCACCTGGCACAAGAGCTGTTGGGACAGGGTTGGGCCTCAGGGGATTGGGGATTCTCTAATAATAGACTAGCTCCTGCATTATCAAGGGAGCCATCATTATATTCTCTGCACAGTGGCCAAGATGAGCCACACCTGGTCCCTGGTGAGGAGACAGGGGAGGCCCAGTGCTGCAGGTACCTGAGTTAGGCTCCCACACCCAATGAAGATCAAGTGGGGTTCTGAGGTGGCCATGGCCATGGACAGAGTGGATAGAGGTAAGAGGGCAGAAGTCAGCAGCAGGGCATCAGCAGGAAATTATTAGCAGCCACAAACAAAAGGAAATACAAACTATACATTCACAAGTCACAGATGACCTAATACTATATACACACAATTCTAGGGAGTCTAGAAAATACCCTTTGTGCCAATAAATGCAGCAAACTTAAGATAAAATAACGACTACAGTTAAACTAGCAACTATGAGGATGATCAACAGGGCTGAGGGTGCAGAATGCCACTGTATGCTTTAAGGTCCCCCACCTCCCCTCTGATCCTCCCCCCTGGCTCTCCACATACACACATCCTCCCCTGCCCCCTCCCCCGCAGCTCCCCCCTTTCTCCTGATCCTTCCCCCTGATCCTCCCTATAATCCTCCTCTATGATCCTCGCCACTCGTCCTCTTGCACAAGAGGCCTCCAGGAGGATGGACAGACATCTCACTGTGCTTTGGGCGACTCCCTCATGGGGCCCAGCATCTCCTTGTGACACAAGCCGGGCCCTGAAGATGGAGGCCACAGGCTCACTGCTACTCTCTGATACAGCGTGGCTCCCTGCAGCCCAAAAGACATGTCCGGGGCTCAGAGTCAAAGCTGGTCCAATGGAAAGGGCAGACAGCGGGGCAGACATAAAACCAAGTGATGGGGATGCAAACATGGCACTTGGGCGTATTAAAGATCGATAGTAAATTAGGGCATTATTTATAAAGCCTTTAGTATAATTCTCTCCTCTTTGAAAGTCCAAGGACATAGTTTTTCCCCTCCCTCTCTTCCTCTGATAGTACAAATTTCATTTTTATATACTTTTTCATGTTCTTCATGTTCATCAGCATCATTGGGCGTGCAGAGGAGGGCAAGGGCTGTTCCTGGGTTGGGGAGATGAGGACCATGCTTCCTCCTGTAATGGGAGGAAGTGGGTCTCCACTTCACCAGTTCAGAGCCCGGGCAGCCGACAGCCCAAAGCTGGGGGGGAAGCGTGGCTCGGCAAGGCCAGGGGCCACCCAGCTCAGCCAGCCTCCTCATGAGAGACCCTCTGCGTGTCATCCTTGCCGTCTCAAGTAAACCGGCTCTGTCTGCTCTAACCACCTTCTACCTTTTACATCTTTCGTTAAGAGGACACATGAACCCAAACCCTAGAAGGCATCAGAGAGGCACAGATGTGACCAGGCCACAGATGCCACAGGACTCACAATCAGAGTCTTCCGTCCCTTCTCACCTTCCCTCCACCCGTGTCCCTACTTGTTTACGTATTTAACTACCTATTTTAAATATGTGAGAACAAATAAAATCCCCTGCATTCAAACACAAGCCAGGACAGTGTGAGCCATTGCTCCTGCACATCTCAACACGTCTCCAGACTTCTCTCTCTCTCTTCCCCATGCAGGCCAGCTGACTGGGGGACATTGTGTTTGCTTATCTAATTTATTCCAAAATCTCCCACCTCATTAAGCATCCATGGGAGCCACTGACTTAAGCCTGTGTAATATTCCCTCCTCCATTCTTAACAAATTCATCTCAGAACACAAGGTACCTCCACCTCTTGTAAGTTGTGTTTCAGTGTCTCGTGCACTGGCTTCAACGGCAATCCTCTCAGCAAAGTGCCACTGGGTTGGGTGTCACCATCTTTTCTTCACAACATTTTGAAGGCTTGACCTCTGTCATTCCTAAGACTGGACATCTGCCAGAACTCACACAGTAATTGCAGTATTAGATACATTTTTTCTGGCAATGGAACAGCTTATGAATTCAGAAATTGTGTAATAATCAGAAGACAAATATAATGAAATAAAGAAGCAAATTTTCAGTGAGAGAAAGGATTTTTGTCATGAAAAATTTCCTCTTGCTATTTTTCTCTTCAAACCCCCTTTTTTTGTTGTTGTTGTTGGTTGGGGGCTTGAACTCTGGGCCTGGGTGCTGTCCCTCAGCTCTTCAGTTCAAGGTTAGCACTCTGCCACTTGAGCCACAGCACCACTTCTGACTTTTTCTGTTTATATGATGCTGAGGAATCGAACCCAGGACCTCATGCATGCGAGGCAAGCACTCTACCACTGAGCCACCTTCCCAGCACCAAATCCCACTTTTAAAAGAGGAATTTGAATAAAGTATTTCCAAAGAGAGTGTGCAGCCTCTGTGGAATTACACAAGGAAATTCCTGATTACACAAAGCTTGATCAATTTCATGCACAAACCTTTCAGATTATTCTTACAATATATGATTTTCTGAAAGATCATTCTTTCCTAGTTGCTTTTGTTCTAAACACCTTCCAGTACAAGTTTGCAGAGGCTGAGACTCAATCAAGCAAATTCAGTCAGTCATATATATTCCTACCAGCCCTCAGCACTTGGGTGACATTCTTAATCACCTATTAAGCACTGAGAGAGAAAGAGAGAGAGAGAGAGAGACAGTATGTTGGTCCTTGGGGCTTGAATTCAGGGCCTGGGCGCTGTCCCTGAGCTTTTTTGCTCAAGGCTGACTACCACTTGAGCCAGAGCTCTATTTCTGACTTTTTGGTGCTTCATTGGAGATAAGAGTCTCACAGACTTTCCTGCCCCAGATGGCTTTGAACTGTAATTGTCAGTAATCTTAGTGAGAAGGTAGGATTATAGGCATGAACCACTAGCACCCAGTAAGGCCCATATCTTTTGATATCCTAGGGAACTTCAGGTAACATGTTCCCCTATATAAACTTCTTAAAAACCTTAAATCTCCATAATCAATACAAAAGCATGCAAGCAAGTATAATTTATATTTAGTACGAATATAATTATACTGGTATTTATATATTATGAAGTAAGGTCATAATTCAAATTATATTTTTATAATAATATAAACAATATTAATCAGATGTAAAGGAATCGTATTTATTTTAGTTTTATGCCTTAATGTACGCGCTAGCAAGCTTCAGTGTATGATGAACATAATATTATTTAGTCTTTCCAGAGCTTCTGTTTCTTTCATTTCCCACACTGGATCTTTTATTATTGATGTAGACCCAATTATTTAAGTTTCAATGTTTCTTAATCTCACTTAACTATTCTATAATTTAGATTTTTCTACAGATTAGGTTTTCTCTAGAAAATCTCCCTGGCTGCTTCTAGTGTTAAGTAAATAGAGTTGGGATAGAGTTTGCTCTGCTTAGTGTTTTAAAGTAGATACTCCCAGTGTGAAAAACTGCTCTTCTACAGATTAGATTTTGAAAACCATCTATAATCCCATTCAAGGAATATATGGTACACCTGCACTGTCCACCTGCACTTCAGCTTACCTGTTTCACCTGTGTTAGGTGGCTTTTCACTTTCACTGCTACAAGAAACACTCAAGATAATCACATTGAGATAGGGAAAGGGCTGTTTAGTGTCATAGTTTTGGGCTTTTTGCCTGTGACTGCTTGCCTTGCTCCTGAGGGACAGAACAGGGTAGGACACCATGGCAGAAGACTGTCAGAGCAGCACTTCTCACCACAAGGCCGGGAGGCAGGGCGAAGGCCCATGTCCACTTGGAAGGCAAACCCCAAACACAGCCACATGTCACCAGCCCACACTCTGGTGAGGTTCTACCATTGCACAATGCTGCTATGCTTGGAATCAAGAACACTTCTCAGGATCCCTGATAGCCAAGAGCTGGGACATGGCTCAGGGAATAGAGAACCTGCCTAGCAAGTGCAGAAAAAAAAAAGTATAAGCTACTGTAGCATTATAAGATACTCAAAGTACTACACATAATTGTGTGAGCTTTCTAAAGAGATTTTTTTATTGTGAAAATACCATAGAGTAGGATATATGTGAGCAAGGTAATGAGTGTATTTCTTATCAAGCATTGTTTCCTCCTCCTTTGTTTCCCCTTCCCATCACCCCCCCCACCCTTGTGCCCCCGCTTCCCCCTCCCCCGCCCCCAGCCAAATTTATAAAGTTCATTTTTCGACATTATGTCTTGTACATCTCATTGTTGCGATTGGTCCACCTGTATCCCTTTTTAAACAATTTGTTTTTTCCCTTCCCCGCCAACAAATTATACCAACATCAAATACAGTGACAGCAGGGGTTATACCATGGGGGAGGGACATACAAGCAACAAAAAAATCATCTTATAAATATGTTAGAAACAATCGCAAGAAAGAAAAAAACATTTGAGTCCTTATCTTGGGGTTCATTTTGCCTAACATCAACTTATCTGACTGTTTCTGCTTATCTCAGACATATGCTAGTTATTGCAAATAAGGGAAACCATGGGACCTATGTTTCTTTGGGCCTGGCTTACTTCATTTAATATACTTTTTTCCAAGTCTTTCCACTTCCTAACAAATAGAGCACACACACACACACACACACACACACACACACACACACACTCACCACATTTTCTTGATCCATTCATCTACTGAGGAGCATCTGGGTTGGGGGTTGGTTCCATATCTTAGCTATGGTAAATAATGCTGCAATAAACATAGCTTTAATAAGGTCTTGTTTGTGATCATTTGTGTAAATGCCCAAAAGTGGGATTGCTGGGTCATAGGGGAGCTCTATGTGGAGTCTTTTGAGGAACCTCCATACTGCTTTCCAAAGTGGTTGAACAAATTTACACTCCCACCAACAATGCAGTAAGGTTCCCTTCTGTCCACATCTCCTCCAGCATCTGTTGTTATTAGAGTTCTTGATTATAGCCATTCTAATTGGAGTGAGGTGGTATCTCAATGTTGTTTTGATTTGCATTTCTTTTATGGCTAGAGAGGTTGAGCATTTCTTCATGTGTCTACTGGCCATCCTTCTTTCCTCTTCAGAGAAGTTTTTCTTTAAGTCTTTAGCCCACTTATTTATTGGGCAGTTGTTTCTTTGAAGATTTGTTGTTGGGGGATTTAATTTTTTGAGTTCCATGTATATTTTAGATATGAGACCCTTGTCCATTGTATGGCTAGTGAAGATCTTCTCCCAATCTGTGGGCTTTCTACTGATCTTGCTAGCTATGTCCTTTGCCATGCAGAAACTCTGCAGTTTCATGCAATCCTATTTGTTCAAACTTTCTTTGATTTGTTGTGTTTCTGGGTCTCTATTAAGAAAATTTCGGCCTGTGCCAAGGAGACCTAGGGTTTCTCCTATTCCATCCTGTAGTGTTTTCAGAGTGTCTGCTTTGACTAGGAGTTCCTTGCTTCATTTGGAGTTGATTCTGGTACAGGGTGATAGGTAAGGATCTAGCTTTAGTTTTCTACAAGTAGTTAACCAATTTGGCCAGCACCATTTACTGAAGGGGCTGTCTTTCTTCCATTCTATTTTTTAGCTCCCTTATCGAAGATTAGATGGCTATAGGTCTGTGTGTTCATTTCTGGGTTTTCAATTCTATTCCATTGGTCCTGAGGTCTGTTCTTGTGCCAGTACCAAGCTGTTTTGATTACTATGGCTTTGTAGTAGAGTTTGAAATTTGGTATTGATATTCCTCCAGCACTGTTCTTTCTGTTGAGGATCGTTTTTGCTATTCGGGTTCTTTTATTGTTCCATATTGAATTTTTGGATTGCCTCTTCTATTTCCTTGAAGAATGAGGTTGGAATATTGATAGGTATCACATTGAATTCATAGATAGCCTTGGGAAGTATTGCCATTTTCACGATGTTGATCCTTCTAATCCAGGAGCATGGGAGGTTTTTGCCACTTTCGAAGTTCTGTTTTGATTTCCTTTTTCAGGTTTTTAACGTTTTCATCATAGAGGTCCTTCACTTCTTTAGTTAATTCCTAGGTATTTTATTTTTTGTGGGGCAATTGCAAATGGAGTTTCTGGGGCTGGGAAGGTGGCTCAGTGGTAGAGCACTTGCCTTGCATGCCTGAGGCTCTGGGTTCGATTGCTCAGCACCACATAAGCAAAAAGAAAAAAGCTGGAAGTGGTGGTATGGCTCAAGTGGTAGAGCACTAACCTGGAGCTGAAGAGCTGAGGGACAGCGCCCAGGCCCAGAGTTCAGGCCCCACGACTGGACCCCCCCCCCAAAAAAAAAAAGCTAAAAAAAAAAATGGAGTTGCTTTCCTGATTTCAGCCACACTTTTTTCATTGTTGGCATACAGAAAAGCCATTGATTTTTGAGGGTTAATTTTATACCCTACTTTGCCAAAGTTTTTAATCAGCTTGTATAATTTGGAAGCAGAGTCCGTGGGATTCTTTAAATACAAGATCTTGTCATCTGCAAAGAGGGAGAGTTTTACTTCATCTTTCCCTATTTGGGTCCCATTTATGTTTGCATCTTGTCTTATTACTGTAGCTAGGCATTCTAATACTAAATTGAACAGAAGTGGAGAGAGTGCACATCCTTGTCTCGTTTCTGAGTTAAGCGGAAATGGCTTTAGTCTAAAAGAGAGAATTTATAACCAAAATATCACCATACATTTTGCAAATGAAAATAAAACAGAAAACTAATAGAATATAGAAAATACAAAGCAAAACAAAATCAATACATATAATGCCACTTTTCAACACTTTTGTATTAATTTTAAATGCAAAAATATATGATTTTTTTGTTTTGGGGTTTTTTTTTGGTGGTAGTGGCGCTTGAACTCTGGGCCTAGGCTCTGTCCCTGCACTCTTCAGCTCAAGGCTAGCACTCTACCACTTGAGCCACAGCACCACTTCTGGATTTTTCTGCTTACATGGTACTGGGGAATCGAACCCAGGGCCTCATACATGCAAGGCAAGTGCTCTAAACTGAGCCACCTTCCCAGCCCTTAAGCCACTTTTGAATAACACAAATACTGTTTGCATTTCGAAGTTCTTCCATTTTTCTAGATCAACTTGCATTAACACATGTTGAGTTCTTCCTTTAAATTATACCAGGAAAAGTATGATTTCAGCAAGTAAGCTCCCTCTGCTCTCAATCCTGAGCCCAAGAGACAGCTAGAATCCCAAGGGAGTGCGGGCAAAGGTAGTAGTAGGCCCAGAGTTCCTGTGGCCTCACTTGGGGAGCATCAACTGCAAACCTGCTCTGACTCATGCTGTGCATATGGTAGAGCATAAAGAACCTCACTAACACTAATTTGGCCTGGGCATTATTTCAAAACATTGTGTGTGTGTGTGTGTGTGTGTGTGTGTGTGTGCACGCACGCGCACACACACACAGGCTGATCCTGGGATTTGAACTCAGGGTCTGGGCACTGTCCCTGAGGTATTTTGCTTGAGGCTGGTACTCTACCACTTGAGCCATAACTCCTCTTCTGGCTTTTTTGGTAGATAACTGGGAAAAAGGTCTCAAGGACTTTCCTCCCCAGGCTGGCTTCGAATGATGATTCTCAGCATCTCAGTTTTCCAAGTAGCTAGGATTACAGATGTGAGCCACCAATGCCTAGCCTCAAGCATAATTGAATATGCTTAGAATTATGGTTACTATTTGAACCTTCACATTGATCCTTTAGCATTAGGAAAATTATTGACACAAGTTGGGAATCACAGGGAAACTTCTTTAAATGTGTAGAGATAATAGGCACAGAAGTGCCAAGTAAATGAATGTTAGAGCAATGTAAATGAACAACAGGAGCCCCCGGTGCCGGAATTTACAGCGCACAGCAGATTCTGCATGAGGGGATTCCAACACAGGAGAGGATAATGTGCGGCCACTCATATATTCCCTTTGTCACTCCTCTCTCCAGATACAACTGCTAATACCCACGTAGATTTTCTTGGGTTGCAAAACAGAGCCAGAATCCAGGGGTTATAATCCTAGCTACTGGGAGGCAAAGATCTGAGGATGGCAGCAGAAATCATGAGATCAATCCAGGCAGGAAAGTCCAGACTTTAGTTAACCACAAAAAAGATGGAAGTGAAGCTGTGATTCAAGTGGTAGAGCACTCACCTTGTGCAAAAATAGCTAAGGGACAGCACCCAGGCTGTAAGTTCAAGGCCCAAGACCTGCACTCATGCACAAATGTACACATGTGCACACACAGAGGCACACACGCGCGCGCGCACACACACACAGCCCTAGCACACTCATTTTAAAGGGTAATTGTGGGACTAAACTCATCACCAGTTCTTCTAGCTCCTATACCTTGACGACCACATCTTATTTATCCTCTCCAGTCTGTTCTCTCATTCTCTTATTTCCTTCTTTTATGATGAAATCCAGTTACAGCTTAAATAACATTCTGCTTAACATAGCAGAATGCTGGCATAAAATGAGTGCTCATTATATGGCAGTGATTTTTCTGTTATTGAAACTACAAAGCAGCCATGCTGATGGCTTTGGCTGAAAATAAGTATGTGAAGAGTAATCGAGTGGCTGTGATAACCCAATGAGACAAAAATAAAAGACATCCCTTAGACCAGGTGACTTCCCCTTCCTTCCTTAGGTGATGTCATTGGAGATGTCCCCCTCCTCCCTCAACACAGAGACATCTCCCTCCTCCCTTAGACCTGGTGACATCATTGGAGACTTCCCCCTCCTCCCTTAGACCTGGTGACATTGTTGGAGACTTCCCCCTCCTCCCCCAGGCCCTGGCTGAGGGAGTGCAGAACACTGCTTACCTTCAGTTACAGTTACACTGCGGTGGATGTGTTCTTAAGAGTCATTTCACAGCTGGTGATGTTACTCATGTCCTAAAATAAGAGGGAAAAAAACTCCAATTCTGGCTGAAGCCATTGCCTCTATTCAACAGATGATCACCAAGTGAATTCCAATCTCTCCCTCTCACAGGGCCTTTTGGTTCATGGCTGTTGCTCTACCTCCTGAGCCATGCCTCTGGTTCAGCTTTTTGCTAGTTAATTAGAGATAGAGGGGTATGAACTTCTCACAGTACTCTTAATCTCAGTTTTTGGCAGCTGGAGTTGTTAGAGGTGCCAGCAGCCTGGCCACTGGTGCCACTTCCCCTCCCCCACTTCCTAGAATTTCACATAGTAGGGTTACAGCTTTGAGAGCTGCCACATTCCACCCCAAATAAGACACCTATGACTATTAACTGAAAAAATGGTACAGGTACATAAAGTATGACCATTACCAAATCCAATAATTATGTTATCACTGTACATCAGAGAAATATAAATTATGAAGAAGTACAGTGAGTTTGGATATTCTGATATTCTCTTCAAAAGATGCCAGGATTTAGGATCTTGATTGTTATACTTTCCTTCTTTTTAAAATTAGCATATACTAATTGCACAAGGTGAGTTACATTTTGACATAGAGGAGAAGGAGCAGAAGAAAGTGGTAGAAGAGGAGAGGAGGAGGCAGAAGAGGAATAGGAGGAGGATGAGAAAAGGTGGAAGGAGGAAATTGTAAATGGAAAACAAAACTATCCTATTTAACAGAAGCTTTAGATATTTATTTCCCATATACTAACTGTATTCTAGAAAAACTGTCAGGTGCCATATCAAAGATCAAAAAGAGGTCAACTGGAAACGTAAAAGTTTTCTACCAGTAACAAAGCATGAAGGATTAAAGACCTTAATAGTTTATGAGTGATGGGAAGCCACTAGCCCAGGTGAATCATGAAGTAGACCAAAACAAAAAGAGTAATTTTGTCTTGTAAAAGTTAATTTCTTAAGCCAGGCATTTAAGGATTACAGTGTGATACCTGTAATCCTAGCTACTCAGGAATCTAAGTAGCTAACCTGGCAAGAAAAATCTAAGACACTCTTACCTCCAATTAATTGCCAAAAAGCTGCATGTGGAGGTATGGATGGTAGAACAACAGCCTGGAGCCAAAAACAAAAACAAAAACTAAGGGATAACACCCAGGCCCTGAATATCAGCACATTAAAAAAATTAATTTCTTTGTGATGGTGATGGTGAAATTCTTGGAACTTTTAAAAATATCAACTTGCTGTGATTTTTTTCAGACATAAAATTTGCTTTTCTTTTAAAAAAATGCAACATTAGCCTAGAATTCAGTAAAATGGAGTCCAAAAGGGGAATGTAATCAACATACTGACTGTGAGGAGGAATGCAATTCACTTCTTGTAAAGAACTCTAACCAATACAAAACTCTTTTCCTTCCATCAGATATCACAGTACCATTATTAAAAACTACTCTTCATATAAGATTTCTTTGCTCATATTTCTCATTTTTTAATTATGGAAGATGTATCTACCTTTATATTCCATGAAGATTCTTTATTTTTAATTGAAGATGCTTAATGAAACTTGTCTGCAAGTTGGAGGGACCAAGCTGGGGTCCAGCAGGAACTAATCCTATCCATCATCTCCTTCGTCTGAACTTCCCCTGGCTGGGGGATTGATGTGCCTGATGATTTTGCTCACCCCTCCGTTTGTACGTGGATGGCAGCCCTGAGGGTGGGGGTGGCGTGGAGAGGCCTCTGCACCCCTCCATGCAGCACAGGCCTTGGGCCTCACTGCCCAGCGCATCTTCTGCTTCTTCGCCTCTCCAGGGCTGTGGTCTTCACCAGCACTGCACTTCAGCGGGTCACTGGGAAAGAACAGGGACCGGCCATGAGTAGCAGAAACTGACTGCAGAGCAGGAAAGGGACAGCTAGTCTTGATATAATAGGCACTTACAGACCCCAATAAAAGAAGGAGCAGTGGAGCTGTGTGGAAGGCATGATTGTGTGGACAGGAAAACAATGTATAATAGAACTAAACAAACTTTCCAAACAACCAAGTACAAACAGCCAAAAGATGTGGGAACAAGTGTTCAGCACCCTTAGCCATTAAGACAGTGTAAATCAGAAAAACACTGAGATTCCCATCCCTCTGCTCAGACAGGCTGTCACCAGGAAAACAGCTAACACCAAATGCTGGAGAGTGTGCAGGGAAACGAGTCTCCTTCACCACTGGCAGGGAAGCAAATCCATCCTGTCTCAATGGAATCAGTGTAGAGGCTCCTCCAAAAGTTACAAAAGGAATCTCCTATGACCCAGCCATCCCACATCTGGATGTACATACTCAAAGAATCACAGTCCGCTTGCCACAGAAATACCAACTATTCAGATTCTGCACTGAGCTACTTACAGTAACCACCTGGGGACTCCGGCTAGCCAGCCATCAGTGGATGGATAAAGAAAACGATGCTCTCCTCTGCCGTGGAGAAGGAAATGGTTTTGTCTGTTGGAAAATAGATAGAACCAGAGCTCAGAGTATTAAGTGTCCACACATGGACATGCTAGAGATTTTCTTTCGCATATGGAAAAACAAAATAAAAGAAGATCATGATAGTGAAACAGGAGGCTCTGAGAAGACAGATAAGGGGGAGAGTGTGGTGGTGGGAGGTGAAGAGTTTCATGACTTACACATATGGAAAAGTCCAGATACAACCCTCTGACGGTACACATGAGCGCACACACCCGTTTTTAGTATTGATATGCATGCATGATGATAGTCTCCTTTCTCATATGTATATATTTATATGTATTATGTACACATATGTATATACAATATATACTATATGCCTCTATTGAGAAATTGGACAAGAGAAAAGCCAATATACACTTCAAGAAAATCATTTCATATTGCTTGATTTTCTTGGCATGTGATGTTCAAAATACATTGTTCTCAAATGATCTGGGATTTGAAACATATACTGGTAAACAATTTAATTGAGACACTGCATATGTACCCAAAAGTGAATACATCATCATTTTACAGCTCAATAAAATTCACAGGTGGAACACAACTGAACTCTTCTACTTCCTTTCAGATTGTTTAAAACTTAAAAGGGAGCTGTTTCTGTGTTTGCAAAGACAGAACACAGATGGTGCGTGACTCTGTGGGCCTGGTGGAGATCTACAAGCGTCGCAGTGGGATGGACAGCCCGAAAGAGCCACATGGCACTGCAAAGCCCAGGGCTTGGACCAGCCCCTTCTCAACTCCCTGGGCAGGTGGGCGGTGTCTGTGCACAAGACCGCAGGGAGGGTGTGGCAAAGGCAGAACCTGTGCTTGGTGAGGAAACCGGAAACTGAGGCTCTGAGTCATTCCAAGCCAAGCTTTCCTACCCTGGTATAAGGACCAGCAACCTCTCTCCTGCCCAAACCATGTCAAGACGCGCGGACACCGGGCCTTCCCTGCTGAGGCAGAGAAGGGTTTGCAGCGAACTCTACCCGGAGGCCCCCACGCTGGCCGGGCCTGTCGAGGCTGCACCCCAAGAACCCGCATCTTCAGCACCACATAAGCAAAAAGAAAAAAGCCGGAAGTGGCGCTGTGGCTCAAGTGGTAGAGCGCTAGCCTTGAGCTGAAGAGCGGAGGGACAGCGCCCAGGCCCAGAGTTCAGGCCCCACGACTGGACCCTCCCCCCCAAAAAAAAAGAACCCGGCATCTCCGCTCTCCAGCACTGTCTGTCACCTAGCGAGGGGCTGGCAAGCACCCATGCAGTCCTCTGCAGGGCTGGGGAAGCGGCAGAGACGGCCCGGACCGCAGGTGCAAGGAGGCTCCACCGCACTGCACTGCCCTGGGCAGAGGCCCTGCCGCTGCGGCCTCTGAGGGCTCCATTCAGCCAAGCAGCCTCACCCCAGCCGCCCCGCCCCGCGGCCTGCCCGACCCCATCTCAGGGGCAGGATGTGAAGCGTGGATAACGGTGTGCGTCCTGACTTTTCCACACAAAATAACTAACATTATCCAAGAATTGTACAGACAACTTGGAAACAGACAGCAAGACGGCCTAACAAGCGCGAGGCCTCCAGCTCCAGACCCCGTGTCTCCAAAACGTGACACAATGGGGAGCCGCTAACGCGTGGGGATGTGGACTGCTCCTCCTGAGGGCTTTTTCCATCAATGTCCTCTCGAGCGTCCCCATCCCCCGCCCATCTGACCATAGACTGGCCCTGCCCTACCTAGACACTAGACACACACACAGGGATTAGATGGTGTCTTGTTCCAATCAGGTCCCTTTGTTCAAGCTGACCTGGTGACATCTCTTCTGAGTTTTCTTTTACCAGAGTTATTTGTTATTGGAATGAAGAGCACAGACATGCAAGAGAGGAAGAGAATTTCAATTCATGGGAAATTTTCAAGGTTAGCATAAAAAATGTATGGTTCCTCCATGCTGCTTTCCAGAGTGGTTGAACTAGTTTACACTCCCACCCACAGAGTAGGTCCCTTTTGGCACATCCCCACCAGCATCTGGTTTTGTCAACTTTCCTGATCATGGCCATTCTAACTGGGGAGAGATAGAATCTCAATGCTGTTTTGATTTGCATTTCTTTTATGGACAGAGATGTTGAACACTTTTTCATGTGTCTATTGGCCATCCTTAATTATTCTTCTGAGAAGTCTCTCTGTAAATCTTTAGCCCATTCATTGATTGGGTGGTTGAGTTTTTGAGGGTTTATTTTGGGGAGGTTGAATTTTTTGAGCTCTAAGTGTATTTATCGCTAGTGAAGATTTTCTCTGCATTTCTATAGAATTTTGTTGTTCTTGTCACTTGTTTTCTTAGTGTGTTTATTACAACAGAAACATGGTTTGGCCTTTCTAGTTTCAGAGTCTCTCAGAATTGCTGAAATTATCCTTTGTGTCTTAAGAGATTATGTGTAGATTCATCTAAATTTACTACTACAAGGCAATCAAATAGGAGTACTTTTAAGATACTACATAAAATATTTAGCAGACATTATATTTTTACTCTTATTGTTGTCTTGGGTTTGCATAGTGAACATTAGAGCTCTATTTGTATTTCTTCACCATCATTCATCAGGTTGAGATGTATCTTTGTATTTTTTGCTTTGAAAATATTTCTATAATAATGATTCAATGCTATAAAATGTTCATTCTCTCATTTGAAGACAAACATTACTTTTTTCAGTTTCACACTATTTCTCTATTCAGAGTCAAATGTTATTGTTCATGGAGGTGTTGATATTTTACACGTCTCACTATGAATTTTATAGCTTTTCTTCAAGTTTCTATGTTGAGTGCAGACATGAGTTTGAGTATTTTCAAAGCATTCATCAGTCTTTATGTACTATCAATGATACACCTTAACCTTCACCTTTGTCATTCAAACAGGAACCCTGCCATGCATTCCTGTGGATACACGCTGAATACATAAGCTATCAAACAATGGATGATAAGCTCTCTGGTTCACCCACAGCAACTTGAGCATTCAGAGGTCTTTCCTTATGTTGGTATATAAAAAGTCTCCCTTTTCTTTCGAACAGACTAGATGCATTTTTTTCCTTCTTTTGCTTTTTATTCTAACACTTTTGTAAGTTTGTATGTAGGTCTAAAGAATAATACCAGGATATCTCATTTATCATTAGGGACCAAGTTACTCAAAGTAGTATCATTCTACACAATAGTGTAGCAAATGGAACACTGACAATGGCCATCAGCTGAACAGATTTGTCATTAACCAGTTGGGCAGGTTGTGATTTGTGCAAACAATGTGCCCTTGCTCAGCCACACTTCCTGTGTTTATTTACATGTGTTTGTACCAATTTCTGGGCAGCCTGTATCTGATGTAACAGGGACACTTTGAGTTTAACATGTACACAGTAAAATATTCCCTTTATATTTTAGTTTTAATTTTCCTGCCCCTAGTAATTAACCCTGCCCCTAGTAATGTCCTGCTGAACAGCAGACTCCATAGATGACAGCAATGGAACTGGGAATGCCACATCACCCAGTGACAGTGTGAACCTGGCAAGATCAGCATGATACACAATGCACATGCGTGAGCACTCTGTTGTGAAAACTTACTGCGCCACTGTCAAAAACCAAAGAGCACA
Source organism: Dipodomys spectabilis (assembly GCF_019054845.1). Classification (NCBI taxonomy): domain Eukaryota; kingdom Metazoa; phylum Chordata; class Mammalia; order Rodentia; family Heteromyidae; genus Dipodomys; species Dipodomys spectabilis. The sequence continues at coordinate 5,146,655 of NW_024870779.1, forward strand.
CCATTATGCACAGTGTGTCATACTCAACTATGTAATAACTAGCAATGCTACTGCTTGAAATGGTTTCGATATTATCTGTTTTAATATTATTTTAGAATGTAATCCTCCTCTTATTTAAAAAGTTGCCATAAACCAGTTGTTCTCTGCAATAGCCCTGTCCACCTGTTCACTGAGCTTACATTTTTCTTGCATTTGATTTTTACCTCTCTTTTTATTTTTTCTCATTGTGAGTCTTAAATGCACAAAAGGGCACCACCAACATTGCCAGCAAGATGACAGAGCTGAGGGGTGAAGGAGCTTCTGCCATCCAGCTCAGAGGCTGGACACAGCAATGTGCACGCAATGAAATCAACTATCTCATTTATCAAGATACATTCTTTTGTTGTGAAGGGACAGATGAGCTGCTTCAAAACAAAAATGAAGTAAAATCATATAGCTGTATCAGGCTTTGAAGTCCATTTTCCTTAGAATTGTTTTTCATGATCTCTAGACCATTCAGATTTATTACAATTTGCCTGAAGTTACAATTTTTTCCTTTTTCTCCCTTATGACTCCAATTAATAGTTCCCCTTTCTGTTATTTGAGCATTCTTTTTCAATTCCACTTTGATTTATTCCACCACATTGATAAGTATTTAAGTACTAAATTCAGGCAGAGGTGATGCTCTGAGAAGGTAAATCATAAAAACAGCTTTTAAACTGTTAACTTGACCCATTAATGATAGCTCCCAGGAGTGCTTGCTTTGGGGGAAATCTGTTATTGGTAGAAATAAAAATGGACACAATCTTTTAAGATAAAGAAATGTTTTTCATGTAACCAGAAAACTCAAGACTCATCCAAGATGAAAGCACAGATTCACACATACCGAAAGTGTCAATGTTCATAGTGACATTACTTTTAACAAGCAGCAAATGAAGACAAATACACTTCACTCAAGATTGGACAAGCACTTTGAATGTGGACATGCTCACTGGGAAAAGCTTCAATATTTGATACAGGCAGCACATAGACAAATCTCTAAAACACTCTAATTAAAAGTGTCAGGGATAACAGAGAAGATAACAGAGAACCAACTGAGCTCTCTCAGAAGAAGCACTCCAGACATGGTGGAGCTCAGCTTGCAGCCAGCCAAGCACCTTGGAATTTCAGAACAGATGTCTCTAAAATTTCACTGAAAATTCAAGCTGGGCTAGGAGGACGGTCTCAGAAGCTAGCCTCTTGGGGAAGGCCACTGATTCCAAATACAACACAGTACTGCCCACAGCCAAGCTGGCTTCAGAGATGCTAGCCGCAGGTAACAGCCAAGTCTTACTTATTCTAGCATGCAATGCAACTCCCTCCTCCAACTGCAGCCTGAGACTCCATGATTGTAGGCCAAGACTTTAATCTGGCCCATTCAACCAAACCAACTAAAGAATTCATCTGAGTGGGAGAATCTAGATAACAGTCACATCCCCGTATTAATAAGTTTCTGAATCCATCACGCCTCAAACCCATACACATTAAACAATGAGTATCCCAACCTACATACACTACTGATTTGTGAAATAAGGAACTCCAATCTCCCCCTACACATAGCCTTCCCCGGCCCCCCCCACCCCCGCCTCCCAGACTTTGGCCACAGCCAAAGACAGCTGACCACAGCAAGAGAGTCAGAGATTCCGCTGACAAACTGCATAGCAAACATCCAGAGACACAGGGTACCTCCAATTTTTTTCATTGGTCATAGGACTTGAACTCTGAGCCTAGGCGTTGTCCCTGAGCTCTTCAGCTCAAGGCAAGTGCTCTACTACTCGAGCCAGAGTGCCACATCCAGTTTTCTGGCTGTTAATTAGAGATAAGTCTCACAGACTTTACTGCCCAGGCTGGTTTGAACTGTGATCCTCAGATCTCAGCCTCCTGAGTAGCTAGGATTATAGGCGGGGCCACCAGTGCCTGGCCCCCCAATTTTTTTTGTTCCATTTCATTTTAGATATACAGTCTATGCTGATTACTAGGCCTCTTAGTTGTGTGCATACTAAATTTTGGCTACATTTCTGATTGCTCAATTTCCTATTTCTTTAGTTTCTATGTTATTCTATTATTATTATATATATATATATATATATATTATGTTTTTTTTTTTTATTTTAGGTCTTAGTTTTCTTCCTTCTGTTCCTTTCCTTTTCTTTATTCTTCTATTCTTTTTTTTTTTTTTTTTTGGTCCCGTCGTGGAGCCTGAACTCTGGGCCTGGATTCTGTCCCTCAGCTCTTCAGCTCAAAGTTAGCGCCCTATCACTTGAGCCACAGCACCACTTATGGCTTTTTGTCTGCTTATGTGGTGCTGAGGAATTCAACCCAGGGCCTCATGCATGTGAGGCGAGCACTCTACCACTGAGCCAACTTCCCAGCCCTTATCGCTTTCTTTTAATTTCACTTTAATGTGTTTTCCTTCTTTTCTTATTCCTTTTCTTTAGTTCAGTTATCTATAATTATTTATCTATGAGATTATATTTGTTTCCATTTTGACTCTATTTGGCTCATCCTATTATCTTTTGGGTTAGTATTGTTTTATCCGGAACAACAGATTTGTACACTGGCTACAACTATATATAATCTCCTTTCCTGGACCATAATACCCCTTTCCAAACAAAAAGGAGGGAATATTTAGATAGGGGAATACTTATCTATGCATTTAAATCCTAATTTAAAAACAGTAATTATACGGCTCTGGGTTGGTTTTTTATTTTAAATTGTCTTCTGTTATTATTTGGATTTGCTTTTGTTTCCAAATGGAAGAACATACCACAGAAACAGAATTAAAATGCAAGCCAAGGAACTTTAACTCCCACATAAAATAACCAGGCAATAGAGCAATCAATGGCATTTCTAGAAGACAGTTCTCAAAATGCTTTAAAAACACTGCTGCTAAATGTTGTATGAAAGGACAGAAAACCTGTACAAAGCTATGTGAGCATGATGAGACTAAGCAAAGATTATTATTAGAGGAATTAATGGAATCCACAACAGAAATCTAAATGAACTCCAACAGAAGGAAAGGGAGTCCCATGAATAAAGTCACTCAGCCAAAGGATATAAGAGAAGGACATTGAAAAATCAAGGAGGTAAAGAAGTCTATACAAAAAGTACATACAAGACCTAAAACAGCTTCAATGAAGAGATTGAAGCCATAAGAAATGATCAACTAGAAGGCAGGGAAATAAAATATCAAGTAGAAAGTTTTGACAACACAGAGACAGAGTCTCTGGAATAGAAGATAGACTAAATAGTATAGAGAAAGAAGAGACAATTATTCATAACATGCCCAAGAAACCAGAAGCATTCTTACAGGAGTTTCAGGACTGAATGGAAAGACCTAAGTGAACCCTAATAAGTAGTAAGGTAGGTCAAGAGAAGGAAGCTAAAGGTTTAGGAAACATTTTAACAGAATTCTAGCAGGGAACTTCCTGAATGTCCAAAAGGATAGGTTCATTAGGACACAGGATCCTTTAGAACCCCAAACAGACCAGACCAAAAAAGAACATCCCACTGACACAGTTAGCCTCATAGGATCAATAGAGACCAAGTAAAGCATCCTTAAAGCCATGGGGGATAAAAGTTAATTATCTATAAAGGAAACCAATCAGAATAACTACAGGATTCTCAGCCAAGACCATGAAAGCAAGGAAAGCCTAGAATGAGGCATGCCACTCCTTAAAAGCAAACAACTACTAAGCAAAAATACTATACCCTACAAAGCACATCTTCATAACCAAGGGACACATAGAAACTTTCCACAACAACTTATCTCCACCAAACCAGCATTACAGAAGACGCTTTAAAATGTACTACATATAGAAAACCAACAAGATCATAGTACTGACAGAGAAAGGGCCCCTTACCAGAGAACCAGATAAATATAGGGTCACAGCCCCTAAGAAGGTGGATAAAATGGTAGAGACTACCAAACACTTCCTTACTTGCAATAATTCATGGACTTCACTCTCCATTTAAATGAAATAGATTAATCAAAAAGCAAGATCTGGGTTGGGAAGGTGGCTCAGTGGTAGACTGCTTGCCTTGCATGCATGAGGCCCTGGGTTCGATTCCTCAGCACCACATAAGCAGAAAAAGCTAGAAGTGGCACTGTGGCTCAAGTGGTGGAGTGCTTGAGCTGAAGAGCTGAGGGACAGTGACCAGGCCCCAAGTTCAGGCCCCATGACCAAAAACAACAACAACAACAACAAAAAGCCAAGATCCATTCATTTGTTGTCAAGAGACACATCTTGCCCACAAAAACAAACATATACTGAAACTGAAAGACTTCAATAAAATCTGTCAGGCAAATGGCCCCATAAATGGGCCAGAGTTGCTAATATCAGATAAAACAGACAACAAATTGAAATTAGTAGGAAGACACAAGGAAGGACAATACATACTAATAAGAGGATCTCTGCTATAGGAAGATCTCTAGTTGGACTTGTTTTTTGTTTTTTGTTGATCGTGGGGCTTGAACTCTGGCCTTGGGAGCGGTCCCTTAGCTCTTCAGCTCGAGCCACAGTGCCACTTCTTCTATAGGAAGATACTACAAATCTAAATATCGATACACCAGATGCCAGAGTACCCAACTTCATCAAACAAATACTACTTAATCTAAAAACACATTGATTGTTGGTGACTTTAACACATTACTATTGCCTCTGCATACACCAACCAGGCAAAAACTCAACAGAGAAACCTCAGAAGTAAATAAGTGCATTAACCAAATAGACTTAGACATCTACGGAATATTTCACCCAGCAGCATCAGAATATACATTCTTCTCATCAGCACATAGAACATTCTTCCAAAATAGATCCTATTTTTGGCCACAAAGCAAATCTGTGCAAATTCAAAATTGAAAGTATGCTTTGCATTCTGTCAGACCATGACTGAATAAAATTACAGCTCAACACAAAAAGCCATCATTGAAAAATCCTCTTACTCATGGAGACTGAACAACACATTGTTGAATGACTAATGGGTCATTGAAGAGATAAAGATGGAAATTCAAACATTTATGGAATTTAACAACAACAAACACCAAATACTAGCTTCTCTGGGACACAGGAAAGGCAATACTCATAGCAACATGTAGGCTCTGAATGCCTACATCAACAAATTGAAGAAATCTCGACAATTTAATGTTACACTTTAAGCAACTTGAAAAAGAGCAACAAGTGAAACCTCAAGCCCTTGACAGAAACAAATAATCAAAATTAAATAAAAATAAATGAATTAGAAACCAAAAAAGAAGTACAGAAAGAATCAACAAAGAGTTGACTCTTTGGAAAAATTAACAAAATTGACAGACCCTTAGTAAAGATGACCCCCCCAAAAGAGAGCACACTCAAATATCTTTCATAATTACATAATTGCAGTATGTAGATTTGCTCATGTGATGAATCAGATGACTCTCACACTGCACATAAAATAATGAAGATCGACTTGGTCTACATTCTTGGGGGGAGAGGAAGGCTTTTTAAGTCCTTGGAATGGAGGAGCATCCTAGGGTCCAGCAGCACCTTGAAATCTTGCAGCTTCCAAGCCAAGCATCTCCATCCTTGCTCCTGCCATCATCAACCAGCTCCATCTGTGACTCCCTCCCCACTCTCCTAACGCATCCCTCCTCAATCACACACCCCTTCACCCCTTACCCATCTCTAACCCTCGACCCTCCACCGACCCCTCCCCTGCTCCCTGTTCCTCACCTGCAGGCCAGTTAGATGTGGTTGGTCCGCGCAGCAGAGAGCGAGGAGCGGATGAGTGCAGCCCCGGGATGGCTGTGCAGGGGCCGACAGACCAAGCTGCACCACAGAGTCACAGCCAGTCACTTTCGTGGCAGTAGCGCCACTGCTGCGGCCCGGGCTCCACGCGGGCGGCGGGAGGGGGCGGGACGCAGCGACCGGAAGCTCCCCCAGCCCCACCCCCACCCGACGTCCTCCGGCCATCTTGTCCACCTCCAAGGAGGGGGACCCCATAGACGAAGCTGACTTCGGAGCGCGAGCTCGCCCGGAAGCCGGGCGTCTGCGGGAGGGGCCGGGTGAGGGCCACTCGGATGAGGGGCACCGTGGCTCGAAGGACAGAGGCGGGCGGAAGAGCTCAGGGCCGGCACGGGGCGCACCCCTTCGGCGCTCTTCCAACTCGTGGAGGAGCAAGATGGGGTTTCCCTGTGTGCCGTCGTGAAGCCAGCAAGCCGGCTGACTTCGCCGAGGCGACCCGCACGAGGCAACACACGGCCCGAGGAGCCGGAGAGGAGGGGAGCAAACCAGACACCGCCACTACTGCGCCCTGTCTCGCTGCAGCTAACCTTCCCGCGTGCGGCCTGAGGGCGTGAGGCCAGTACGCGTGCGCCGCTGCTCTTTCCCCCCCCCCACCTGCCTAATCCCGTAGCCAAATCTCGCGAGACATGCCCCCTTCCTAAGGAGGTTTCCATGCTGTTGATGCACTCTTCTTCCCCCCAATGCTAAATCCCGTATACAAATCTCGCGAGACATGCCCCCTTCCTGTGGTGGTTTCCGTTGATGCACTAGGGTGAAAGGCAGAGGGCAGGGAAGATATAAAAGGGAATGTAGGAAGTTCTCTGAGTCGTGAACGTGGTTAGTCCTTGAAAGGGGGGTGTCTGTCGGCAGCGTGTCGCACGATTCTTCCCCCTCTGGATTTCCAGGCGATGTTGACAGTGACACAGTGTCCTTTGGAAGGGACGTAGGTTTGGGCTGGTTTTAACCTTTTTTGGTGTTGGTCGTGGGGCTTGAACTCGGGGCCTGGGCGCTGTCTCTGAACTCTTTTGCTCAAAGCCAGCGCTCCAACACTTGAGCCACAGCTTCACTTCCGGTTTGGGGGGATTATTGGAGATAAAAGTCTCATGGATTTTCCTGCTCAGGCTGCCTTCCAACCATGGTCCTCAGATCTCAGCCTCTTGAGTAGCTAGGATCACAGGCATGAGCCACCAGCACCTGGCTTGCTTGCTCTGATTTGTTTTGTGGTTGGTTTTTTTTTTGTTTGTTTTTGTTTTTTAAATAAAAACCTTGCCTTTCCTGCAATAGAACAGACAGCAGGGAACACATCTTGTTTTGCTGTTACTACCTGCACCTAGCACCTGCAGCTATTCGAGATTTTTGCTCAAATAAATGAATGAATAAATGAAAGACACATTTTCAATTGTTCCAGCCTAGTTAAATACACTTTCTTGGAGCCTACATTATAAGCTTAGTGTTTTTATAATGAGATTGATTTCAGCCTGCCAAGGCTGAATTGATTTCAGTCCCCTTTCAAAATCCAGGAGTTGGCTGAGAGCCGGTGGCTCATGCCTGTAATCCTAGCTACTCAGGAGGCTGAGATCTGAGGATCACGGTTCAAAGCCAGCCCAGGCAGGAAAGCCCATGAGACTATCTCCAATAAACCACTAGAAAACCAGAAGTGGTTTGTGGTTCAAGTGGTAGAATGCTCACCTTGAGCTGAAGAGCTGAGGGACAGCGCCCAGGCTCAGAGTTCAAGCCCTATGACCGACCAAAAAGAAAAAAATTAGAAGTTGAAATTTCATACCCTAGTGATGGCATTAAATGGTAGAGCTTTTTTCTTCTTTTTTTGATACCGGTTGAGGCTTGAACTCAAGGAATGGCCAGTCCCTGAGCACTTTTGCTCACGGCTTATGTTCTCCCCCTTAAGCCATAGTTCCACTTCCAGCTTTTTTGGTGCTTCGTTGAAGATGAGTCTCATGGGCTTTGCTGCCCAGGCTGACTTTGAACTGTGATCCTCAGATCTCAGCCTTCTGAGTAGTAGGATAATAGGCCTGCACCACAAGCGCAAGACAAGAAATAATTATGAGATAGGGTCATTGGGGTCAAAAGACACAGAACAGACAAACAGATGGCTCAGCATCAGCACTGGTTTATCTGAGAGAAAACCTGAGGAGCACCACCAGCCACGGCTTAGAGACCCATCATCGCATGCAGGCTAACAGTGGGTCGGAGGGAATGCTGGCATTGTCTATGGGGGACTGCTATAAAAGCAGCTAATGGGGGGCGGGGGGACAAATAATAATGTGTGAAATGAGTCACAGGCAGAGGCAGGGAGGGAACCAGGTTGGGGTGTCTGTTCAAGTCCCAAATCTGTTAAAGCCTCAGCAAATTCTGATCCAGCACCAGCCACATGAGTTACTGCAAATCAGAGACGAGAGGGGCTGGAGTGGTCATAAATCAAGGGACTGGCCTGGAGTCACAAGGCAAGGACACCTAGCTATCCAGAACTAACATTTCTTCCTTCTTACAACTATTTTTTTTTTCTTTTCTTTTCTTGGTACTGGGGATCGAATTCAGGACTTTGCACTTGCTAGGCAAGCATTTTGCCACTGAGCTACATTCCAGCCCCTTCCTGTATTTTTAAAAATACTATTATTTATTGAGAATAGTAGATTAGAAGCTAGGGTAGAAAAGGCTGTTCTAAGACTTCCTGCAGAGAGGTGTCTTCTTCAGTGAGGTATTGAGATTGAAGGAAGAAATCCCTCAGGTCCCTGTCTGGGAGCTGAGCAATCTGCTGGAACTGAAGCCAGTGTGAGGAAAAACATTGTCTGCAGGTTTTTGAGTAACTGCCTGTAAATACATATATATGTGTATGTGTGTGTGTGTGTGTATATATACACATATATATATATATACATACACATGTACATATATACATTTATATTATGTAAAATAAAAAAGAATTCAAACTATTGGGACAGGGAGGGGGTTTTATTATGAGGTTAATAATGCATGAGCCAAACAAGTATTTTTTTTCTTTTTGTTTTCTTTCCTTTTTGTTTTATCTCTCTGGGGGGGGGAGGGGGAGAGAGGGGCACAGAAATGGCGGGACAAAGATTCAACAAATGCCACTGTGGTACTCACTAGACACTATGTTGAAAAGGACTTATACAGCTTATGGGTGGAGATGGGAGGGAAAAACTGGGAGAGCAAAGGAAGAGGTGACATTGTCCAAAAAGAAATACACTCTTTTTCTGACTTACATAACTAACTCCTTTGTACATCACCTTTATAAGAACAATATTTTTAAATGTACTCATTACCTGACTTATCTACACTAAATCCTCTGTACATCACCTTCATAATAAAAATAAAAAATAATGTGTGGGCCGAACATCATTATTAATAGTGTAAGTAGGGGCCAGCGGTCCCAGGAATTGAGTTTTGTTTTCTCAGTCAGGAGGCTTTGACTCTGAGCCTCTTTGCTGCCTCTAGAACTATCCTCAATAAGAGAAAAAAAAGTCCATGGTACTCATCTCCAATTCACACCAAGAATCCAGCCGTGGAGATGTGGCTCAAGCCGTAAAGGGAAAAGCTAACTGGGATCAGTGAAGTTTCAGCATTGCAACAAAAGACAAAAAAAAAAAACAAATAATACCATCAACAACAAAATGGTGCCCATAGCTCAGCCTATAATCCTCCCTACTCAGAAGTTTAAGATGGAGAATTGCAGTTCAAAGCCAGACAAAACAAATCCAAAAGAACCATTTCCAATTAACCAGCGTAAACACAGCCTCAAGTGGTAGAGTGCCAGTTGTGTGAACCAGCTGAACAAGAGTGAAGTCCAGAGTTCAAATTTCAGTACTGCCCAAAATACTAAAAATTAAAAATAACAAAACATAATCAGGGGCTGGATGGAATTTCATTTGTTTCCAAGGTCACTCTGCCTGGTGCTAATTTACATCATTAATGTTTCCAATTTCCAATTGCAGCTGTTCACTGCTTACTTAGAGCAACAGAGGTTATATTTGTGCACACAACTTTGTACACTGTGATCCTTTAATAGCTTTTAGTTCTAAAAACTATTTGTGACAAAAACCAGGATTTTCAAAATAAACAAGGTCATCATCATTTATTCAATTTACTTCCTACCTTCAGTTCTAACATTGGCTATGAGTCTTCTCTTTCTTCGTCCTTCTCCTCTCCTCCTCTTCCCCCTCCTCCTCCTTCTTTCTGGCATACTAGAGTTTCACCATTTATCTATTGAAGAAAACAGTGCTTGGATACAGAGATTTCCTTAGAGATTTCTCATTTAAAATATGATTTAACAGTCTCAACAATCTTCTATAACTGAATGGATTATGCTGCTGGAGTTTCTGAAGGAGTATTTTAAGTTGTCAATGTCAGATGTTTCTTTTCTTCCATGCCGTCAATATCCTTATAATCACTGCATTCCTGGCATTCTATAGGCTTTAATTTAAAATATCACTTGAATTTAGCACAAAATATTTCATGTGGCTATTGAGACTCATTCTTGATAAGCAGTCCATTTAGAATTTTAACATCCAATAATAAGGATTTTCTTTTTATGTGTATTTTTATTATGAAAATACTAGGCTGAGAAAGTGGCTCAGTGATAGAGTGCTTGCTTCCATGCATGAGGCCTTGGATTCCATTCCTCAGCACCACATAAGCGGAAAAAGCCTGAAGTGGTGCTGTGGCTCAAATGGTAGTGTGCGAACCTTGAGCTGAAGAGCTGAGGGGTAGTGCCCAGGCCCAGAGTTTAGGCCCCACAAACCGGTTAAAAAAAAAAAAGGAAAGAGGGGTTAGAGTTACATGAGTAAGGTAATGAGTACATTTCCTATTGAGCATTGTTACCTCCTCCTTTGTTTTTCCCCTACTATCCCTTCCCACCCCCCCCCCAACACACACCCTCACTGAAGTTGTAAAGTTTGTTATCAACATAGTGTCTTGAACATCTCATTGTTACAATGGGTCAACCTATATCCTTAGTTCAGCGTTTTGTTATTAACCTTTCCCTCCCCAAATTAAAAAAAGAAAATGTATATACAAGATGCAGGGCCCTGACATCACATACAATGAAAAGAAAACCGGAAACGGGTTATACCATGGGGGAAGAACATACAAAGAAACAAAAAACCACATAGTACATTATAAATACATTAAAAAACAACAGCAAGAAAGATAAAACCACTTGTGTCCCTATCTTGGGGTTCATTTCAATTAGCATCATTTTATATGGTCATACATACATAGCTTTTGACCTTTTCTGCTTGTCCTAGACGTATACTAGTTATTGCAAATAAGGGAAACCATGGGACCTATGTTTCTTTGGGCCTGGCTTACTTCACTTAATATAATTTTCTCTAAGTCTTTCCATTTCCTAACAAATGAGGTGATGTCATTCTTTCTAATGGAGGCGTAGAATCCCATTATATATATATCACATTTTCTTGATCCATTCATCTACTGAGGGGCAGCTGGGTTAGTTTCATATCTTAGCTATGGTGAATAATGCTGTGATAAACATAGTTGTGCTGGCAGCTTTGTATGGCCTTGTTTGTAATCATTTGGGTAAATGCCCAAAAGTGGAATTGCTGGGTCATAGGGGAGCTCTATGTGGAGTCTTTTGAGAAACCTCTATACTGCATTCCAAAGTGGTTAGCAAGTTTACACTCCCACCAAAATGCCGTAGGGTTCCCTTTTGGCCACATCCCCTCCAGCATCTGTTGTTATTAGAGTTCTTGATTATAGCCTTCTAACTGGGGTGACATGGAATCTCAATGCTATTTTGATTTGCATTTCTTTTATGGCTAGAGAAGTTGAGCATTTCTTCATGTGCCTATTTACCATTCTTTTTTTTTTTGGTCCGGTTGTGGGGCATGAACTCTGGGCCTGGGCACTGTCCCTCAGCTCTTCAGCTCAAGGGTAGAGCCCTACCACTTGAGCCACAGCGTCACTTCCAGCTTTTTTCTTTTTGCTTATGTGGTGCTGAGAAATCGAACCCAGGGCCTCAGGCATGCAAGGCAAGCGCTCTACCACTGAGCCACCTTCCCAGCCCCCTATTTACCATTCTTATTTCCTCTTCAGAAAAGTCTCTTTAAGTCTTTAGCCCATTTATTTATTGGGCAGTTGTTTCTTTGAGGATCTGTTGTTGGGGAATTTAGTTTTTTGAGTTCTAAGTATATTTTAGATATGAGACCCTTGTCTGTTGTATGGCTAGTGAAGATCTTCTCCCAATCCGTGGGCTTTCTATTGATCTTGCTATGTCCTTTGCCATGCAGAAGCACTGCAGTTTCATGCAATCCCATTTGTCCAACCTTTCTTTGATTTGTTGTGTTTCTGGGTCTCTTTTAAGAAAATTTCGGCCTGTTCCAAGGAGCCCTAATTCTTCTTGTAATGTTTTCAGGGTATCTGCTTTTACTTCGAGGTCTTTGATTCCTTGGAGTTGATTCTGGTGCAGGCTGATAGATAAGGATCTAGCTTTAGTTTTCTACAGGTGTTTAACCAATTTTGCCAGCACCATTTACTGAAAAGGCTGTCTTTCTTCCATTCTATTTTTTTCAACTCCCTTATCAAGGATTAGGTGGTTATAGGTCTGTGGGTTCATTTCTGGGTCTTCAGTTCTATTCCATTGGTCCTCTGTTCTTGAGCCAGTACCAAGCTGTTTTGATTACTATGGCTTTGTAGTAGAGTTCAAAGTTTGGTATTGATATTCTTCCAGCACTTTCTGCTAAGGATTGTTTTTGCTAGTTAGGGTCTTGTTCCATATGAATTTTTCATCTATTTCCTTGAAGAATGAGGTTGGAATATTGATAGGTATCGCATTGAATTTGTAGATAGCCTTTGGCAGTGCTGCCATTTTCATGATGTTAATTCTCCCAATCCAGGAGCATGGGAGGTTTTTCCATTTCCATAGTTCTGCTTTAATTTTCTTTTTCAGGTTTTTAAAGTTTTCATTGTAGAGGTCCTTCACTTCTTCAGTTAAGTTAACTACTAGGTATTTTATTTTTTGTGGGGCTATTACAAAAGGGTTTGCTTTCCTAATTTCAGCTGCACTCTTCTATAATCTATAATGAGAACAGAAATGGCAAACAGAAAATGGCAAACAGAAAAGCCATTGACTTTTGAGGGTAATTTTATGCCCTGCTACTTTGCCAAAGTTTCGAATCAGCTCCAGTAACTTGGGAGTGGAGTCCATGGGGTTCTTGAAATACAAGATCATGTCATCTGCAAAGATGGAGAATTTTACTTTATCTTTCCTTATTTGGATACCCTTTATGTCTGCATCTTGTCTTATTGCTGTGGCTAGGCACTCTAATACTAAGTTGAAAAGAAGTAGAGAGAATGTACATCCTTGTCTTGTTCCTGAGTTTAGAGGAAATGGCTTTAGTTTTTTGCCATTAAGTATAATGCTACCTGTAGGTTTGTCATACACAGCCTTTATTATATTGAGGAATGTTCCATGGATTCCTAGTTTTTCAAGAGCTTTCATCATAAAAGGGTGTTAGATCTTGTCAAATGCTCTTTCTGCATCTCTTGCGATAATCATGTGGTTCTTATCCTTCCTCTTGTTGATGATAAATTATATTAATTGATTTACTTAAACCAGCTTTGCATCCCTGAAATGAATCCTGTTCAATCGTGGAGTATGATTTCTTTGATGAGTTGTTGAAGTCGATTGCCCAAAATTTTGTTGAGAAGTTTTGCATCAATGTTCATCAAAGAAATGGGTCTATAGTTCTCTTTCTTTGATGAATCCCTGCCTGGTTTTGGGATAGGGGTTATGATGGTTTCATAGAAAGAGTTTAGTAATGAACTTTCACTTTCAATTTCATTGAAGAATTGGGGGAATATTGGTGTGAATTCTGCTTTGAAGGCCTGGTAGAATTCAGCTGTAAATCCATCCGGTCCTGGGCTTTTCTTGGGTGGAAGGTCTCTTATTGGTGTTTCTATTTTGATGCTTGATATGGATCTGTTAAGTTGGTTTAAGTCATCTTGGTTTACTTTGGGCATGTCAACATTTGCTAGAAATTCATCCATTTCTTCCAGATTCGCAAACTTATTAGCATAAAGGTTTGAGAAGTATTCCTTTACATTGTTCTGAACCTTCTATGGTGATATTTCCATTCTCGTCTCTGAGCTTATTTACTTGGTGTGTTCTCTTCTTTTTCTGATTTGCTAAGGGTCTGTCAATTTTGTGAATTTTTTTGAAGAACCAACTCTTTGTTTTGTTGACCCTTTCTATGTTATTTTTGGACTCTAATTCATTTAATTCTGATTTAATTTTAAATATTTCTTTCTGTCTACAGGATTGAGGTTTAGCTTCTTGCTCTTTTTCAAGGAGGTTCAGGTGTCTCATTAAATTGTTGGTTTCAGATCTCTCCAATTTGTTGATGTAGGAACTCAAAGCTATAAACTTGCCTCTAAGTACTGCCTTTGCTGTGTCCCAGAGTAGCTGTTAATTTGTGTGTTCATATTTGTTAAATATCATGAACACTTGAATTTCCTTTCTAATTTCTTCCATGACCCACTGGTGGGTCAACAGTGTGTTGTTCAGCCTCCATGTGTTACAGGATTTTTTTTGGTGGCTTTTGGTGTTGAATTCTAATTTTATTCCTTTGTGGTCTGGGAGAATGCAGGGCATAATTTCAGTGTTTCTGATTTTGGACAAATTTGCATTGTGACCTCAAATGTGGTCAGTTTTGGAGAATGTTCCATGTGCTGCTGACAAGAATGTGTATTCTGATCCTACTGGGTGAAATATTCAATAGTTGTCTGTTAAGTCTAGTTGATCTATGCAGTTGTTAGATCTGTGGTTTCTCTGTTGAGTTTTTGCTTGATTGATCTATCCAGTGATGATAGTGGTGTGTTTAAGTTCCCAACAATTAATGCCTTTGGATCTATGTGAGATTTGAGGGAAAGTAGTGTTTCTTGGATAAATTTGAATGCTCTTTATTTGGTGAATAGATATTTGGAATTGTAATATCCTCCTGAAGGAGAGATCCCTTAATTAGTATGTAGTGACCTTCTTTATCTCTTCTTGCTAATTTTAATTTGAAGTCTATTTTATCTGACATTGAGATTGCAACTCCGCCTGTTTATTGGGGCCATTTGCTTGGTAGATTTTATTCCGGCCTTTCACTCTCAGAATATGTTTGTTTTTGTAGGCAAGGTGTGTCTCTTGAAGGCAGCAGATAGAAGGATCTTGCTTTTTGATCCAACTAGACAGTCTATGTCACTTAATTGGAGAGTTAAGTCCATTCATGTTGAGAGATAGGACTGAGAGGTATTTGGGAGTTCCTGCCATTTTATCCACCTTCTTGGGGGTTGCAGCAACTGACTCCTTCCTATGGTTCTTGGATTCTCTGTTTGGGGGGCTCTTTCTTGGCCTTTATCATGCTCTTGTTGGTTTTTTTGGGGGGGGAGGGGTCCTGTCGTGGGCCTGAACTCTGGGCCTGGGCACTGTCCTTCAGCTCTTCAGCTCAAGGCTAGAGCTCTACCACTTGAGCCACAGTGCCACTTCCGGCTTTTTTTATTTCTGCTTATGTGGTGCTGAAGAATTGAACCCAGGGCCTCATGCATGCAAGGCAAGCGCTCTACCACTGAGCCACCTTCCCAGCCCCTCTTGTTGGTTTTTTATGTGTAAGACATCTTTAGGTATCTTTTGTAGGTGGAGATATATTGTTTCAATTTTTCTTTGCTGTGTTTTTATTTGTCCTTCTGTTATGAAGGAGATTTTAGCAAGGTACAGTATTCTTGGTTGATAGTTGTTTGTACTTAGGGCATGGCATACATTATTCCTGGCTCTTCTTGCTTTAATTGTCTCGGCTGAGAAATTTGAATTTATTCTGATTGTTTTCCCTTCATAGGTCATAATCCTTTCTCTTTGATAGCTTTAAGGATCCTTCCCTTGGTCTCAATTGATCCTGTGCAGATTACAACGTAGCGGTGGGATGTCCTGTTCTGGGCTGGTTTATTTGAGGTTCTAAAAGTATCTGAATGGGCCTATCTTTTTGTATGTTTGGGAAGTTCTCTGCTAGGATCCTGTTAAATAAATTTCCTAGACCTTTAACTTCCGTCTCCAGGCCCTCCTCTACACCTATTAGCCTTAAATTAAGCCTTCTGATGATGTCTTCTAAATGTTGAATATATCTATATTTCATATTTCTTGGATTTGTCTTGAATACTTGTTTGTTCTTTCTCTATAATGTGTAGGCTGTCTTCAATCCCAGAGATTCGATCTTCTGTATGGTCTAACCTACTGTCAAGACTCTACTTTGTTTTTTATTTCCTTTCCTTCTAATTGGTCAGATTTGATGGCTTCAAATTCTTTGTTGGAGCTTTGTTTTACATCTTGTATGAACTTCTTTACTTCCTTAATTTGGTTTTCAGTGATTACTCTCAAATCCCTTAATTGGCTGGTTATAGTTTCATTGGACTCCTTTTCCTTCTATTGGATTTCATTCAGCATTTCCTTTGTGGACCCATGGATTCCTCCAGCTTTCTGTTTGTGGATTCCATGAATGCCTCTATTAATATTTGGTTATTCTCATCATGCTCACTCTATTTCCCCATTAATCTGTGATTAGCTTTGTCACATTCACAATTTTCCTGTATTAATCTTTGTTTAGTCTCATCAAGCTCACGCATTTCTCTATCCCACTCATGCATTTCCCTTTTATGCTCACACAGAGCCCTTTGCAGGCTTTTAAGCTTTTCATTCAGCATGTTTACCAGTACTGTTTGTAGAGCATTTTGGGAGCTCTCCTATGAATTATTCATTAACTGCTCTGTTGCCTGATTATCAAGAGTAAGAGTTGAGATACTGGACTTACCATTTTTCTTGCATTTGTATGGATTGTTCTGCCCATTTGGGTATGAAGACAAAACTAATTCCACACTAAAACACTATTTTAAGGCAGGCTTCAAACCAAAGCCCTGTAGTTGCACAGATTGATGCAGTAAAAATGAGTACACATACAATCTAGTTCAACATCAAATACCTAGGGATCATTGGACTAAGAAAATCAAAGAAGGAGTCAGCAGACGGGAAATTAATATGTTTAAGGAGAACTGTGAGGAAAAAGTAAGATTAGAAGAATGTAGGGAGGGAAACAGAGAGAGGGAAAATATATAACCAAGACCTGAATTCAGAAAGAGGATGGGGATAGAAGGAAAGGAGAAGATAAAGATGAAGAAAAAGGAAAAAGGAAAATAAAAAAATTTAAATGATACAAGTTGACCCATTGCAACAATGAAATGTACAAGATGCTACAGTTGAAAAATGAACTTTACAATTTGGGGAGGAGTGTAGTTGGGGAGGTGGGAGGGCAGGGATGGTAGGGGAAAACAAAGGAGGAGCCAACAATGCTGGATAAGAAATGTACTTACTACCTTGCTCACATAACTGTAACCCCTCTGTACAATATTTTCACAATAAAAACCTTATTTTAAAAAATTTTAAATGCAACACTTAAAAATTATATAAGCATAAAGAAATAATGCTACAATTAAATGAGTTAAAGCTGAGAGTTTATGAATTGAGTAATCTATATCTGAATTAAGTATGCACACAATGAAGGTTAAGATCTAATAATTGAAGACGGGTATATATATCTGGGGATGAACAGAACAACAATTAAGTAATGCAAAAAAAAAAGGACCAAAAATGGAAAGAGTATAAAGAGAATAAAAACAAGAAAGACTAAACATGGTCTTGACTTTGTATCAAGCCATTACCATCATAGGCTGTGATCTAAATTCTAGATTAACCAATAAAATTAGTTCAATAACTCAGGCTCCTCTACTAAAAGTGTGTGTGCATGGGGGGGGGGGGGGGGGAAGGGGGAATTGCGCCAGTCCTGGGACTTGAACTCAGAGCCTGGGCACTATTCTTTAGCTTTTTTGTTCAAGGCTAGTGCTTTACCACCATGAGCCACAGCTCTAGTTCTGACTTTTTTAGTGGTTTATTGGAGATAAGAGTCTCAGATTTT
Source organism: Dipodomys spectabilis (assembly GCF_019054845.1). NCBI lineage: Eukaryota > Metazoa > Chordata > Mammalia > Rodentia > Heteromyidae > Dipodomys > Dipodomys spectabilis. Next base: position 5,164,431 of record NW_024870779.1, read on the forward strand.
CCTGCCCCCTGGCTTTGAACCACAATCCTTAGATCTTAGCCTCCTGAGTAGCTAGGATCATAGGCTAAACCACTTCCTTCCTCATCCCTCCGCCTTCTGTCAGCAGCAGTCCTGAACTGTGACTGGCCACTAGGGCATGGCTCAGAGAGGCCACTGAGCCCTGAAACACACTCTAAAGGACCAAGGGACATTGGTGCTCAACTTTTGCAGAGAGCATGCTTTGAGAGGAACCACCATACACCAAGTAGAAATGTTCAGGGCCTTTCCTGCTAGGCCCATAGTCTAAGAAGGAAAGACCAGTTGTTCTCTTTCATTAGTTGTCTCAGCGTGTGGCAAGGATCTTTTCATTCTGTAATGCTTTCCCAAGTGGCATCAAGGCCATCGGTCCCCTCCATCCTCCCCTTCCTCCTCTTCCTCTCAGCCCCATTTTAACACAAGTTGTACAAGAAGGAAAGAGAGGAGGAAGGGAGGGAAAAAAGGAGGGAGGATTCTCTCAATATCAGTCTCTAACCGAGCTGCAGCCTCATCATAAAGTAACCGGTTGTGCGCCATGAATTTATTTAAAAGAATTTCACAAACAATGGTGTCATGGGGCTGGGAAGGTGGCTCAGTGGTAGAGCGCTTGCCTTGCATGCCTGAGGCCCTGGGTTCGATTCCTCAGCACCACATAAGCAAAAAGAACAAAGCTGGAAGTGGCGCTGTGGCTCAAGTGGTAGAGCGCTAGCCTTGAGCAAAGAGCTGAGGGACAGCGCCCAGGCCCAGAGTTCAGGCCCCATGACCAGACCCCCCCCCCCCAAAAAAAAACAAAAAAAAAACAGTCCTGACATTTTACCCACCAAACAGCAGATTTGATGCTAAAAAAAAAAAAAAAGTGAGGATCCGCTGCGGCAGCCCCAGAAGCTGAGCGGGCCCGGCCCTCAGCCCGTCCCCCCGGACCCTTGCTCCAGTACATCCTGTTTTCTCCAGCCGACCCGTGACCGCCCAGGCGGCCTCAGGCCTCCTGGTCCCTTCCCCGTCCCTCCCGGGTCCCCATCCCAGGCCCGGGGGCTACTGCCTCCCACTATGGCTCTGAAGAGAATCCACAAGGAATTGAATGACCCGGCACGGGATCCCCCAGCACAATGTTCAGCCGGTCCTGTTGGAGATGACATGTTTCATTGGCAAGCTACAATAATGGGACCATATGACAGTCCCTATTAGGATGGAGTATTTTTCTCGACAATTCATTTCCCAACAGATTACCCCTTCAAACCACCTAAGGTTGCATTTACAACAAGAACTTATCATCCACATATTAACAGTAATGGGAGCATTTGTCTTGACATTCTAAGGTCACAGTGGTCTCCAGCACTAACTATTTCAAAAGTACTTTTGTCCATCTGTTCTCTGTTGTGTGATCCCAATCCAGATGATCCCTTAGTGCCTGAGATTGCTCCAATCTACAAAACAGATAGAGAATCTAAGTACAACGGAATAGCTCAGGAATGGACTCAGAAGTATGTGATGTAATTAAAGAAATTATTGGATAACCTCTACAAATAAAGATAGGGGAACTCTGAAAGAGAAAGTCCTTTTGATTTCCATTTGACTGCTTTCTAAGAGTCCACGCCTCATCTTCCCCTGTGCACATGTTTACCTGATAAAACAGCAGTGCTGCGTGTTGTACATACTTGGAACAACAGACTAGAGATACTATACTTCTGTACCAACATTGCCTCCTAGCAGAGAAGTATGTGGGTGAAAAGCCAATCTTCCAGGCGTAACCTAGGTGTGAGACAAAAAAACTTTACTTGCCAGGCACTGGTGGCTCATGCCTGTAATCCTAGCTACTCAGGAGGCTGAGATCTGAGGATCACGATTCAAAGCCAGCTCGGGCAGGAAAGACCGTGAGACTCCTATCTCCAATAAACCACCAGAAAACCGGAAGTGGCGCTCTAGCTCAAGTGGTAGAGTGCTCGCCTTGAGCTGAAGAGCTGAGGGACAGAGCCCAGGCCCAGAGTTCAAGCCCCACGACTGACAAAAAAAAAAAAAAAAACTTTACTTATTGGCAGAAATTTGGATAATGGCAAGGTGCGAGGGATGGTGGGCACATGGTGTGTACTTGGATGGGAGAAAGCTCTACTGGCCTGTAGGAGATTGTTTTTAAGTGGAATCCATTTAAAATCAAAACCGTTATGAACAGCAAGGTGAAGAACATGAAGTTATTTCTGTATTCATTTTCTTCGAAGGACCTACAACTTAGGTGAAAGTTATGACCAACCAGATTAAACTACCCACATCCTGTATTCTAAGGTCTAAGTTTAACTGGTCAACATTTAAATGGATTGGAGCTATTAGTACAAAAAGTGTGATGGGCTTTGTTTCCAACTCTTTTACATTTCCCTACCCTTTCAGCCTTTCATCCTCCCTCTCTCTCTCTCTCTTTCTCTTTCTCTCTCTCTTTCTTTCCATATTCTTTGGTTCGTATGTGGTTTCTCAGTTAATACATAGCTAATAGCTCTTATTTTTCTTATGTTTTTAACTGCTTAGGTCTATTTGGATGTAATGGTGAAAATTCATTTGATGGAAATACTTGTGTATATTTAAAGACACAATTGCTCCTCTGGAGCTTGTACGTTCAAGAATGATTAATCTGTGTAATAAACTGATTGCTACAGTCATTACATATAAAAAAGTGAAGCAAGTTATTGCTGCTCACATGTATCATTTGTGATTTACTGCTTGTATTAACATATTAAAAATGTTTTCATTTTAATGGGTGGCTCATTCCTGTAATCCTCGCTACTCAGGAGGCTGAGATCTGAGGATCCTGGTTTGAAGCCTGCCCAGGCAGGAAAGTCTGTGAGATTCTTATCTCCAATTAACCACCAGAAAACTGGAAGTGGAGCTGTCACTCTAATGCCAACCCTGAGCAAAAACTGCCAAGTGATAGCTTGAGTAATGGTATGCACACACACACATACACACACACACACACACACACACACACACACACACACGACTTGAGGAATAAACAAAGTTTTGACTTATCACAAGACTAAATATGAAAATCATCACATTTTAGCACCTACATAACCTGACTCAATTTTGAAGAGAAGAGCAAATATATATATATATATATATATATATATATATATATATATTTATATTTTTTACAAAAATGACTTGAGAAATTATATGTTGTCAAGTCAATCTCTCTTCCCTCAACTCAACAATAGCAAAAGCTTTGAGTACAGGGGTGAGAGCAGTACTGGTTTGAACTCAGGAGCTTCCTGCTTTTCCTGTTCGCTTACTTGTTAGACTAGTGCCCTACCATGGCAGCCAGCCCTCCAGCCCTGCTTTTTGCTGGCTATTTTAGAGATGAAGATTCTTCAGCTTTTCTGCCCCATTTGGCTTTGAACCATAGTCCTCCAGATTCAGCCTTGTAAGTAGCTAGGATTATATATGTGAGAACTTAGTACCTGGCTAGAAGTTCTGTTTTTAATTATATGCTAAACCTATGAACATTTGAAATAAAACAGTTTATACATGGCACCATTTGTCTAGTCATGTAGAAGGCTTATGGATCAATCAGAATTGTAATTAATGACTTCTTAATTTTCCTTTATTACCAGCTTAACAGTGGCCCATCTTAGTGTTGTTTCAATGACTTAAGTAGGATATGCTACTTTTGTGTTTTTTCTAATAACGTCTTAGAAATGTAACCCATAATTTCAATTACCTTTATTATACAGAAAAGGGTGATTCAAAAATCTAGGAATATTTTCTAGTTTTAACATTAGCTTACTCTTTGCTTCTACCTAGTGGACAACTGCTAGTATAAGAAGTTTTTAAATCACCTGAGTAAAAATGTGGGCTCTTTGGTTTCCACAGCATATGGGTTTTGTTTCTTTTGTCTGGGTATTTCAAAATCATTGTGGGTTTTGGTCCCAATCTAAGGAATTAAGTGAAGACTTTAAAACCTATACTAATGTGAATATACTGGCCTGTAATAAGAAGCATGCTTGGCCACATTACAAAGTCTTTGTTTGTATATTTATATAAACTGTGGCAGTCATTTCATTGACACTTCTACCGCACCATTGAGTGTAGCTGTTTAGCTAAACTGGAAGTCACCCAGCTCCCAACAGTGGCTCGTATCCATGGAACATGATTTATTTTAGTTAGCCTCAAAAAGAATAAAAATAAAAATATAGATTCTCAAAGTGCACCGGTGGCTCATGCCTATTCAAGAAGCTGAGATCTAAGGATCATGGTTGAAAGCCAACCCAAGCAGGAAAGTTCTTGAGACTCTTATCTCCAGTGAACCACCAAAAGTAGAGCTGTGGCTCAAGTGCTAACCTTTAAAAAAAAATGCTGAGGGACAGCACTCAGGCTGTTGGTTCAAGATCTAGTACTAGCACAAACACACAAAATCACCAAATTTAATATTCTTTCCATAATATGCACAATGAACATGTCTTATAAAAGAACAGTTATGGTATAATATCCCCGATCCAAAAGGGACTCCAAGACACCCTGCTAAGGCAGCTAGGAACTTTATTACCGCCACGTGGGGTCCATTTCCTACTACTGGGAAAGTAGGACAGCCCCAAGCTCAGGGTAGAATGGGTTTTTATTTTTATGCTTTTTGTGTTTTGTTGGGGTTTTGTTTGTTTGTGGGGGGAGGGTTGGATTTTTTTGTCGGTTGTGAGGCTTGAACTCTGGGCCTGGGCACTGTCCCTCAGCTCTTCAGCTCAAGGCGAGCGCTCTACCACTTGAGCCACAGCGTCACTTCCGGTTTTCTGGTGGTTTATTGGAGATAAGAGTTTCACGGACTTACCTGCCCTGGCTGGCTTTGAACCATGATCCTCAGATCTCAGCCTCCTGAGTAGCTAGGATTACAGGTGTGAGCCACTGGCACCCACATTAGGATGGGTTTATATAGGGGTAGGTTACATAGAGTTGCATAGATGAGCTATGCAAGGCAGGTTTGGCTCATTTTCATTGGTTATAGTTATATGACCTTTAAATTCATTTGTTCTTTAAGGTAAATATCATATATATAATTTTCAATAGGCCGCCCATCATGGTCTTCAATTGGAGGACAAGTAAGCAAAGTTACAGAAGCAAAACATAGCCTTGAGTCACAAGAGCACAGGCAAAACATAATCTTGCCTTGGTCAGCATGACCGGTACTATCAATGCTATTGACACTATTATAGAAATGATTTTTATTATAAGCTCCTGACTAATACAGCAACTCCGGGCAGCTGGTGATAAGCCTCAAGGTTGTCAGTAGCCTTCTACAAAGCTGCCAGCTTAGTAAACGGAGAGAGGGAGAGACGTTCTTTTGCCTTTTAGCAAGGATGTAAAGGGGCTGACTGCGGGTCAGCCTTTGCCTGGGGTTTTTCTTTACCAAGAGTAAATTTCCAACAGCAGGAGGGACTGAGGCCAGACAATAGGAGGAACATTGTACCAGTGAATAGCAACTCAGATATCACATTGGTGATTTGCTCTACTTAATTTGTTCTACTTAAATGTACTAAACAAAATTCTTTCATTTAACTCATTCCTGACTTATCTTCTCTTTCCTAGGCCATAAGAGTTTTTTAATTGCTAATATTCTCCAATATTAACAACTCATAATAATTCAAGGGAATTAGGCAAGTTGCGTTGCTGTAACAAAATACCACAGTTAAACAACAATAAGATTGTCAATGTGGGGTTTAGAGCTAGCCTTGAGCTGAAGAGCTGAGGGACAGCGCCCAGACCCAGAGTTCAGGCCCCATGACTGGCAAAAAAAAAAAAAAGATGCTGGCCCTCCATCCGCTGGGCCCCGCCCCTTGGCCCGCAAGAACCCCCCCCCCTGCCCGCGGGGCCCGCCCCTCCACCCCAGGGCCCCAGGCCCTCGGAGCCGGAGCCGCGGGCACTTCCCAAAGGGCACAATGAAACCCAAGGCCAAGATGGGGGAGTTGGCACTTCCCAAAGGGCACAATGAAACCCAAGGCCAAGATGGGGGAGTTGGCATCATCGAAAGGATAGAACCTGCCGCTCTTCTTCAGCTCAGGCCCAGAAGTGTGGCAACCTTTCAGACTCAGAGAAAGTGGTTCCTGACAGTGGGATGACAGCCACCGAGATCTGAGTGAGGATCACGATTTGAAGCCAGACAGACAGGAAAGCTCACGAGACTCTCGTCTCCAATAAACTACTCTGAAGAAGCTGGACGTGGTGTTGTGTGTGGCCTTAAACAAAAAAGCTAAGAGACAGCGCCCATGCTCCGAGTTCAAGTCCCAGGACTGGAACAACAAAAAAGCATCCAGACACCCTTTACAAAAGAAAAGCACCTCACGGAAAGAAAAGGAGCAAAAAAATTGTTCACGAAGTACAAGAAGCACAGTGCACGTTTTCACAGGCAGAGCAGACCTCCCAAATGATTGTGTTCTTAAATCTTTTCTTTTTTTTTTTTTTGGGTCCGGTTGTGGAGCCTGAACTTCTGGGCCTGGGCATTGTCCCTCAGCTCTTTAGCTCAAGTCTAGCACTCTACCACTTGAGCCACCGCGCCACGTCCGGCTTTTTTTTTCTGCTTATGTGGTGCTGAGGAATCGAACCCAGGGCCTTTTGCATGCAAGGCAAGCGCTCTACCACTGAGCCACCTTCCCAGCCCCCTTAAATCTTTTCTTAAATCTTAAATCTTTTCTTTCCCACCTGAACACTTGCTACAAATTTCAGGCTTTTTTTTTTTTTTTGCCAGTCCTGGAGCTTGAACTCAGGACCTGGGCACTGTCTCTGAGCCTCTCTGTGCTCAAGGCTAGCACTCTACCATGAGCCACAGCACCACTTCTGCCTTTTTCTGTTTATGAGGTATTGAGGAATTGAACCCAGGGCTTCATACATGACGGGCAAGCACGCTACCACTAAGTCACATTCCTAGACTTGGTACAAATTTCTAATGATCACCTTCTTATGGATGAGGGGACTTGGGGGTCATGCAAGTCTGATTCATGTCACCAACATCCCTATTATCAAGAATCGGACCAGGTGTGATGAAGCACATCTGTGATCCCAGGACTCAGGAAGGAGCTTAAGGAAGGAAGGCCAGGAGTTCAAGGCCACCCTGGGATATGTGGTAAGATCTGGACTCAGGAACATCACACACACACACACACACACACACACACACACCACAGGAACATCACACACACACACACACACACACACCACATTTGCTGACTTCTGAAATCCAGTGAATTTGTTTGTGAATTGGGCTTGTGAATTGGGCTTGCTAGCAGCAAGTAGAAGAAAAGAAAGGAGGTGTGAGGCTGCACCTGACCAAGACACGGGATGTGCATATAGGACAAGGAAGGCAAACTAATTGATGCTGACGAAAGATGCGGGCCTGGGGGTGGGGGGAGCTTCAGGCTTCCAAGAGGAAGCACTTTTCTGCGGTTACCAAGGTAATGACCCTAAGCAATGCACCTGCTACCAAAGGCCCTCAGCTAGCTGGATTGGGGCAAAAAAATAAGTATGTTATTTGATATTTAGTAAAACCCATGTGCTGCTCTTCTTTCCTAAATTATCTAAGTGAATCTTTTCCTCAATGTAAACACTGCAATGTTATTGCTGACTCATAGAAGTTTGGATATATTTGGTGTACAAGGCATTGTGAAGGTGTTCTGTGTGTGTGTGTGTGTGTGTGTGTGTGTGTGTGTGTGTGTGTGTGCACATGCACCCATGCTGGGGCTTGAACTCAGGGCCTGGGTGCTGTCCCTGAGTTGTTTTGCTCAAGGCTAGCATTCTATCACTTGATCCACTGCTCTACTTCTAGCTTTTGGTGATTAATCAGGGATAGGAGTCTCACACACTTTTTTCTCCAGAGATGGCAGTAAACTGCAATCCTCAAATCTCAGCCTCCTTAGTAGCTGGGATTACAAATGTGAGCCACAGCACCAGCTGGACATGTTGTCTTGATCTGAGTTAGTGTTTTCCTTTTTGTAAAGATCTCTTTATATGAGCTACAGGAGCTCAGGTGCCGTGGAGATTTCTTGTCATTTGTTGGTGAGAAAGGCCTCGAGGAAGACAGAAAAATGAAGGCATCCTGTCTGTTTGTTTGTTTGGCTTGAGGTCAGGGCCTCATGCTCTCACTTGGCTTTTTTCACTCAAGGCTGACACTCTACCACTTGAGCCACAGCTCTACTTCAGGCTTGTTTTTTCCTGGTTAGTTGTTGATAAGAGTCTTGGGGGCTTGCCGGGCGCTGGTGGCTCATGCCTGTAATCCTAGCTACTCAGGAGGCTGAGATCTGAGGATCGCGGTTCAAAGCCAGCCCGGGCAGGAGAGACCGTGAGACTCCTATCTCCAATAAACCACCAGAAAACCGGAAGTGGCGCTGTAGCTCAAGTGGTAGAGTGCTCGCCTTGAGCTGAAGAGCTGAGGGACAGCGCCCAGGCCCAGAGTTCAAGCCCCACGACCGACAAAAAAAAAAAAAAGAGTCTTGGGGACTTTTCTACGTGGGCTGGCTTTACACCGCAATCCTCAGATCTCAGGCTTCTAGGTCGGTAGGATTACAAGCATGAGCCACTGGTGCCCAGCTCTGACCCTGTGCTCTTGTCACCAGGTCCTTCCAGGGTGCTCCCTTGCCAGTGCTCTTGCCATCCCTACAGGCCAGATACCTAGAAGCTGTGTGCCCACTTCCAAGCCTCTGCGTGGCTATCTTCCCACCCATCTGTCAAAGTCAAGCTTTTCTGTTCTGTGACGCCTCATGTGACCCTCCCAGAGGAAGGAGTCTGTCCTCTTGCCCCTCGCCCAGGCGCCCCCTTTCCTGTCTGGGTTTGGCTTAGTCACTCAAGTCCTTTTCCTCTCTCTAACCGAGGGGCGCAGTCTTCACCAAAAGGCCTTGCCAGACGCAGAGTGCTCGCCTTCTCTGCGAACCACCACACACTGAGCATCTACCTGCCGCTTGCCCAGCACCATGAGCACCAGGTGGCACCAACCACCCTCACATTTATTTTTCTGGGGGCAGACAGGCTGCCAATGTCCAGGGAACTGGATCCCCCAGCTCCCTCTGCAGAGGGACAGCATAGCAATGTTCTGGTCGTTTCCCAGGAACTTTCTAGATTGAGAGGATGGAGACAATGTGTGCAGCTGGCATCTCCAGCAGCCATTGCCCCAAGGCGTTTAAAGATGTGCAAGCTAAGCAGAGACCTATGAGTGACGATTTCTGTACAAAAACAGCCACTACAAATAGATAGAGCCCTAGCCTATGTGGAGAGACGCGTGCCATGGAGAAAGATGTCTTCAGCAAGCCTGGCCGAGCTGGGGCTGTGGGAATCCTGGCTGACTAGGAAAGAGGCGAGCTAAGCCAGACAGAGAAGATTCTGTCTCCTTCCAATGATCTATGGCACAGCCCTAGAAAAGGCAGAGCTGGGCACTCAATAAACATCTTCTAACTGATAGCGAATGAAAGACAACAGCCAGGTACCCATGGCTCACACCTCTCATCCTAGCTACTCAGGGGGCTAAGATCAGAGGATTATGGTTCAAAGCCATCTCAGGCAGGAAAGACCATAAGACTCTTATCTCCAATTAACCACTGGTGGTTCAGAGTGGTAGAGTGCTAGCCTTGAGCAGAAAAGCTCAGCAGCAGCACCCAGGCCCTGTGTTCAAGCCCCAGGACCTACCAGAGAGAGAGACAGAGACAGAGAGATAGAGACAGACAGAGAGAGAGAGAGGAGGGTGAGAGAGAGGAAGAGAAGACAAGAAGGAGGAGGAGGAGGAGGAATAATCTTGAGTGGCCAGATGTCCTGCCACGTCCAGCCTTGGCCAGCTGGCCCTGGCCATGGTCATCAGAGACTTTGAGCCATGACATTTTCCTGCTCAGAGATCTGGCAGCTCATGCCCATCCTTCCCTGAGCACCATAGTCAGGAACATTACAACTCAAGGCACAAAGTGATTCTCACTCCTCCAAGTCACGAGCATTCTGCCCTTGCCCCTCCATGAAAGAAGGTTAAAATATTCAGCGTAAGGAAACATCCTGAGCCTCTCCCATGGCTCTCCCTGTGAGGCAGCAGCATGATGATGGAGCCCTAGCGCGGGTAAGATGGCTCTTCACCCTCACTGCCCACAAAGCATCCACAGGGTGGCAGGTGCTTCGTGGCCTTGACCACTTTGGGGAAAGGTGCTACTGGCTTTGTAATAAGTCTCTCCTGCCCTGCCATCTGCCTTCCTTGTGATGGCTGACACTGCACACAGATCTATTCTCCTCCTGCACATGAACCTATTCTCTCTCCTGGCACAGGGTGACTGGGTGAATATGGCTAGGTGTGATGGATGAGCTGTGGGAAGCCACTTCCTGCTGAAGAAGCCGAGGCAAAGGCAGGCTGAGGTCCCATGCATCCTTGGGTCCTTTGGCCATGTCTCAGGCAGCCCAGGGGCTGAGGAGCGGAGGCTGCATAGCTCTAGCTGTCTCTTGCCAACTCTGCCAACATAGAGATGAGCAAGAGCCAGCTGGTGCTATGCAGAGATTTGGGGAGCTCCTGATTTATAACCTGCCAGCCCAGCTCGGACACTTTCTTCCCAATGTGGAATCTCACACTGGGCACAGAGGCGTTTCAAGCATGGTCCTCGAGGATGAGCTAATCTTTCATTAAAAATGTTCTGACTTCATCTTGTTAGAGGAGCTCTGGGTTACCTGACCCCATTCTGTGGCTGAGCACTGTTTGGAATTGCCACGGAAGAGAGAAATCCCCTTGGGGTAAAAGCGAATGGACAAATGCAAGTCCAGAACTGCAAGTCTCAAGGTCTCTATGACACCTGAGAGGAGTGGACAGTCATGGTCCCCCCTCCCACCCTTGGCCCCGAGACTGAGCTCACTGGATGATATTGCGTGTGTGTGTGTGTGTGTGTGTGTGTGTGTGTGTGTGTGTGTGTGTATGTGCATGTGTAATGAGAGATTTATTTTAAGGAACTGGATGTGTCATTGTGCAGGCTAGCAAGTCCCAAATCTACAGAGGAGGCCGATAGGCTAGAGACGCAGAGGAGAGATGTATTTCCTGTCAGTTCTGGTCTTCTGGAAGATTCTGTTTGGGGAGATAAGTCTTAAGTCTATTGAGGCATCCAATGGAAGCGATAAGACACCCACATTATAGAAAGTAATACACTTCATTTAAAGTACACTAGCTTATGCTAATTTAAGATCTTTGAAGAATGATCTTTAAAAAAGTTACCTTCACCAGACTGGAGGACAACTCAAGTAGTAGAGCACCTGCCTAGCAAGCTCGAAGCCCTGACACTGACATTAAAAAAGATGATGAAGAAGAAGAACCTTCACAGAAGCATCCAGAATAATGTTTGACCAAATAGCTAAATGCTGCAGCCTAGACATGTTTCGACTCAGAAAGTCATGCTCTATTAGTGCAAAGTTGTTTTTATTCATAAAATCATGTGCCTCAATGATCCTGCAAAAAAAAAAATCCAAGGAACAGGGAGATCATCGAGTGTAACTATTCTCTGACCATTCCACTCTCTTCATTGCTCTTGCAAATCACTGCAAATTCCCCAATTCCTTAAACCCACACAGTGAGAAGCAAAGGTGTATATGGCTGTTTGGAGGACATGGGGTGGGGGGAAGGAAGGGTATTTCTTTTTGTTTGGTCAGTCATGGGGCTTAAACTCTGGGCCTGGCCGCTGACCCTCAGCTCTTCAACTCAAGGCTAGCACTCTACCACTGGAGCCACAGCGCCACTTCAGTTTTCTGGTGGTTTTTTGGAGATAAGAGTCTCACAGCCTTTCCTGCCCAAGCTGGCTTTGAACCGAGATCCTCAGATCTCAGCCTCCTGAGTAGCTAGGATAATAGGCATGAGCCACCGGCGCCCTGCTGAGGAAGGGTATTTCTATGGCTTCTGAAGTGCTTCCCAGCCACCGTCCCCCGTGCCTTAGGAAGTGGTTCTTTTCCTACCATTCAAAATGATTGTGTTGAAAATTTTTCCCCAATCCTTGATGTCTAAGTGCTGGGCAGAAGCATTTGTTATCATTCGAGGGCAGAATGAAGGCCAAGCAACAAGCACCAGGGCTTGAGTTATGTAACTGTTAGGGACCATGTGCAACCTCCTCCAGTCCCTCCCCCAGCTCCCTCCACTTTCCCTGCCTGCTCTTTGCTCTAGGAAATTGCCCTAGGATGGAGCTTCAGGCTGCTGGTCGGTGTTCAGCCAACAAGGGGCAATGGTGAAACGTGGGAAGGAGGGAACAGAGAGAAGTTTTACTTGGAGGCCAGACCGCCTGCTGCACCCCTGAGATCCAGGGCAGGTGGGAAGGGCCCCTCTGTTAATGAGCCTTGGAAACTGCCTTTACCAAAAGCACTTCTAGTTACCAACTCGAGTAGTTTTCAGTTGCTCCGTAGAACCAACTAATAAGTTCTTTGACACATTATTTTCCTGTTTGCATTTAATGAAGTATATTTTTTAAACCATCCCTGTGAAGTGTTTTCTGCAGGCATGGCCGCAGCTCAAGCCTGTAATCCTAGCTACTTGGGAAGCAGAGATTGGAGAACCAGTTTCAGGCCAGCATGAAGTTCAGGCCAGCCAAAGGATGCTTAGGAGACTCCATCTCAACCCGTGGCTTGGAGTGTTGGCGTGAGGAGGCCCGTGTAGAAGATTACAGCCCAAGCTGGCCCACATATAATAATAAACCCCAATAACGAACAATGGAAAAGGGGACTGAAGGTGTGGCTTAAGTGTCAGAGAGCCTGCTTAGCAAGCACAAGGCCCCAAGTTCAATGCCCCCTCCCCCAGTACAGACTGGAGAAAAGAGGGTATTTTCTGATATTTTTGATCTGATGTTAGCTCACTTCACAAATCCATGAAAAAAAAATCTCCTTCATAAGTCCAAAGCCTAATGTTGATGCTTTTCATCTTGTTAGGAGCATTAAATAAGAGATTTCCTTTTATCCTGTTATCAAGGAAATTCAAGTTCAACTCAGCAATGCATCTGGGTAAGTAGTTTAGTTGAGTACTTACTGACAGCTATTCCTCTGTTCATTTTGCATTGTCTTTTTTCCTCTACTTTGAATCTGGCAAGCTGTGTACATCCTTTTCAAAATAAAGAAAAAATGCATCCTGATTAATCACCATTTCAATATAGAAATCAGCCCAGGTCAATATGAACATTGTAGAAAAGGACCAGGAAGCTCAATTTCACCAGGGAAGCAAGAGGCAAAAAGCCAGGAGGATCAGGAGGCTGAGATCTGAGGATCGCGGTTCAAAGCCAGCCCGGGCAAGAAAGACCGCGAGACTCCTATCTCCAATAAACCACCAGAAAACCGGAAGTGGCGCTGTAGCTCAAGTGGTAGAGCGCTCGCCTTGAGCTGAAGAGCTGAGGGACAGCGCCCAGGCCCAGAGTTCAAGCCCCACGACCGACAAAAAAAAAAAAGCCAGGAGGAGCCAGGCACCATATGTGCACCTGTCAGACCAGCTATAGAGGAAGCCTAAATAGGGGGATTGTGGTCCAGGCTGGCCTAAGTAAAACACATGAGACAATCCCAGACATAGCCTCAAAGCTTCAAGGGCTATGAACGTGGATCTAGTGTAGAGCACCTGCCTAGCAAGAGCCATAACATGATCCTCACTCCTGGCACCTGGGCCCCAGCCACAAACCACACACTGCCAAGTCTCTTCATGCAAGGGCAACAACCCGCCCTGGTACCAGGTGCTGTTTCTTTAGGTCAGTATGGAGCATGAGATATTTAGGTGCAGCCCAGACTTTCTCTTGGTGTGGGGCGCCGGTCTTGGTCAGCAAAGTGAGCACAAAAAACATGAAAATCACAAAGACTGCAAGGCCAACCCAGAACCCGATCACGATGGAATCTGCAAAGCAAACAATAGTGGTATCAGTGTATCACCAGTGGCACACACAAGGTCCTGGGGGCTTGAACTCAGCGCCTGAGCACTGTCTCTGAGCTTCTTTTGCTCAAGGATAGCTCTCTACAATTTGAACCACAGCACTCCTTCAATTTTTTTCTGAGTGGTTTAATGGCAATAAGAGTCTCATGGACTTTTCTGGCCCATCTGGCTTAGGTCTCAGTCTCCTGAGTAGCTAGGATTACAAATATGAGCCACCCGTGCCCTGCTCCAATGAAATATTTTTATTCCACTATTAAAGTATGACTGATGGATAATTTATTTTCCCAGTAAGATTTTTAGGTCCTATCTACTCTAACACCATTAATCAGCACTATAAGCATTCTTGATTCTATCATTTTAATATATCTCATTACAATTGAGCAGAAATTACTTCAAAGACTCTTTGAATTTACTTGTCCAATTATTTGAAATTAAGATCTATGTAGGTAAGGTTGAAATCAGTAGTGGATCAAATGGTACAGTCTGATAGACTTTTTTATTGTTATTGCAGAGTTGATATGCAGAAGGGCTACAGTTTCATGAATCAGGTAGTGAGTAATGAGTACATTTCTTTTTGAACCATGTCTCTTCTTCCCTTACTCTCTCCCAGTTTTTCCCTTCTATCCCCACCCACAAGATATCCAGTTCATTTTCCACAGTGTCTAGTGAGCACCACTGTTGTATTTGTTCATCCTGTCATATCTTTTCTGATAAGGATTAAGAAGTTTATGTAAGGCCAAGCACCAGTGTCTCACTCCTGTAATCCTACCTACTCAGGAGGCTGAGATCTGATGATCACAGTTTGAAGCCACCCCAGGAAGAAAAGTCCCTGTGAGCTCTTTTCTCCAATTAACCACTCAAAACCTGGAAGTGGCACTGTGGTTCAAAGTGGTAGGCACTAGCCTTGAGCAAAAGAGCTCATAGACAGCACCCAGGCCCTGAGTTCAAGTCCCAGTTATGGCCCTAAATAAATAAATAAAACTTGTATATTAATTGGGCTTACATGTAAAACATTATTTTAATTAAATTATGTCTACATTATACAATTTGCTTTTTTAAAGAAGGAGAAATACCCATTTGCTCTGCATAATTCTTTTTTTTGGGGGGGGGGTCCGGTCATGGGGTCTGAACTCAGGGCCTGGATGCTGTCCCTCAGCTCTTCAGCTCAAGGCTAGCACTGTACCATTTGAGCCACAGTGCCACTTTTGGCTTTTTTCTTATGTGGTGCTGAGGAATCAAACCCAGAGCCTCAGGCATGCAAGGCAAGCGCTCTACCACTGAGCCACCTTCCCAGCCCCATAATTCTTATTTTTATGCTGCACATCCTGCTGCAGTTAACATTGTCAAACACTCTGGATGCAAAATTTAATGTACTGTTCCAACATCTAGCTATAAGTGCTAAAGGAATAGCAACTTCTTCAGATGTTGCTTTGTAAAATAATGGCAATGAGGCATAAAGGAAGACATAAGGACAAGTACCAAAAACACACGTCCTCAAGTGTAACTAACGTGGAATGATGGAATCTCCCAGGTCTGCCTGACTGTGAAGAAATGTTGACGAGTTAGTAACTGTTCCAGACACTGTGCCTGATCAGCTGCTTCAGAGGAAAGCAAATCCAAGAGGAGACAGAGGAGGGTTGCCAGTGATGCAGCCCAGGGCCTTCCTTCTCTGATCTTGTGCCTTGGGGAGCTGACACAAAGCAGCAGAAGTGGGGGGCCTGGGAGGCCCACAGCCTTCCAAGGAATAATGTGGCAGAGTGGGAGACAGAGTTGTAAGACTGGAGATCCCCAACCCAATGCCATTTCCAAGTGTTGCCCTGCTGATGTGACAACCGTGTTTCCCATGACAGCCGGCCTTACCTAGCTCTTATTCATAATCCCTTTCAAATAGAATTCTGCTTCCTCTGATTATTTGCAGGAGCTTCCCCTTACCCTAGTCCTGAGCATCTGACAGACCCCAGGTTACTTTCCCACCCTGAACTTCTCCCAGGAACACTAGAGAGCACTCTCTCCACCTAAGAACATCTAACTTCTCTTGAAGTTTTATTTTCCTGCCATGTTTGGTGGACACAAGTGTCACTGGGCCCAGTGTGATTTAGGAGAAGCTGGAGCCAAGTAGCCACACTCTGTCATGCGCCTCTGGGCTGTGTGAACAAATGGCCCGGAATACTTCCCAGTGGAATATAATACAAATATTTCCCTCACACAGGCTCTGGTGATGAACCATGCCTGTAACCCTAGCTGCTTAGAAGGCTGAGACCTGAGAATCAGATTCCAAAGCCAGCCAGGGCAGGAATGTCCATGAGACTCTTATCTCCAATTAACCATCCAAAAGCAGGAAATAGAGCTCTGACTCAAGTGGTAGAGTGTCAGCTAAAAACCAAGCAAGAACAAAAGGCCCTGAGTTCAAGCCCCGGTACCAGCACAAAACAAAAACAAAATCAAAACCCTTCCTCTTAACCAGACTTATAATGGATGGCCTGAAACAAGAGAGCTGAAATCTAGCATGCACTTCCTCTCCAGGTTTGCTCTTTGCCATTCCTCCAAAGAATCAAGAAAAGAGTATGACCAATGACCTCTCCCACAGGGTCAGGACAGCAGAGCCGGCAGGGTCCTCACCCAGCAACCACAGTGATGGATGGGTGTCCCTCAGCGGGGCCTCTTGGCCCTGATCTCTCACTTTGGGCCAACTGACCTCTCCCCCCGACCTCTCCCCCAGTGGCTGCACCTGCCCTGTGGACAGCTTCTGGCTTGACCACCCATGAGGGACATCCTCAGGTTAGCGTATGAGTGAAGTGTGAGGTTTGCCTGCCACTGGTAGCTCAGAATAAGCCGGCTTCCTGTTATACCCCACTAAAGTGTGAGTGTCTGCTCAGCCACTCTGGGCTTTTGTTCTTTGAGAACAAACCCACTGTCTCCCCCGAGCCAAGCCCTTCCTTGAGGCTCACGGCTTTCCTTCCCTTTGTAGGAAGTCCTTCAGAGATCTCTCCATGTCTACTAGTTCCAGCCTCATGCACTTTCCTGTCCAGGCTGGCTTTAACCCATAATCTTCATATCTCAGCCTCCTGAGTAGCTAGGATTACAGGTGTGAGCCCCTGGCACCCCACCCACTGCAATAGTTGACTTAATCTTTTTACTTTCCTGAATATGGTGGGATTTTGCTTCCATTTCACAGCTCTAGCTCACACAAGTGAGTCTCAGATGTGAAGTGTCTTTCACAGATCTCTTACAGCAGAACACACAGTAGCTTCTCACTTGAACAGTTTTGTATCTTTGTGATGTGCATACTAAAACAAATTTCCACTAATGGTATATTCAGTGAAATAAGTATCTAATGTGTCACAGCTCTAAGTTTCATAGAGATTTATTTCAAGCTGCAGTCATGTTTACAATATACTATGGGCAAAAAAGATCTTCTACTGTTGTTTCTAGAAATGCATCAACAAAATTACAGCAGTAGGACTATCTTCAGGCCTCCTCAAAACTAAAGAAAAGAGACAGAGGCAAGCTGGCATGGAGCTGGGGTAAACAGAAGCACACTGGCATGGAGCTGGGGTAAACAGAAGCACACTGGCATGGAGCTGGGGTAAACAGAAGCACACTGGCGTGGAGCTGGGGTAAACAGAGGCAAGCTGGCATGGAGCTGGGGTAAACAGAAGCACACTGGCGTGGAGCTGGGGTAAACAGAGGCAAGCTGGCGTGGAGCTGGG
Organism: Dipodomys spectabilis; assembly: GCF_019054845.1. NCBI lineage: Eukaryota > Metazoa > Chordata > Mammalia > Rodentia > Heteromyidae > Dipodomys > Dipodomys spectabilis. Next base: position 5,182,014 of record NW_024870779.1, read on the forward strand.
GTAAACAGAGGCACACTGGCATGGAGCTGGGGTAAACAGAAGCACACTGGCGTGGAGCTGGGGTAAACAGAAGCACACTGGCGTGGAGCTGGGGTAAACAGAGGCACACTGGCGTGGAGCTGGGGTAAACAGAGGCAAGCTGGCGTGGAGCTGGGGTAAACAGAGGCACACTGGCGTGGAGCTGGGGTAAACAGAAGCACACTGGCGTGGAGCTGGGGTAAACAGAAGCACACTGGCGTGGAGCTGGGGTAAACAGAAGCACACTGGCATGGAGCTGGGGTAAACAGAGGCACACTGGCATGGAGCTGGGGTAAACAGAGGCACACTGGCATGGAGCTGGGGCACAGATGCTGTCAGGGGGCACAATGCAATGGTTCACCCAGGCATTTTGATTTCTGCCATAATTTATAACAAACAAGTGTCCTTATTTTCATCCCTGAAAAACACACAGACTGCCAATCTATGTGAATTTAGGACAGTGATTTCGCTCCCAGCCCAATGATTTCACTCCCATGCTTCCATCAAATAATTAATGACAGCCTGTCCTAACGAGTTCATCTCCTTTTCCCTCCATAAATACAGAGAAAATGTTACCCAAAGACTGAGAAAAATCATTTAATTATTACTTGAGGCACAAAAGATATATGAAAGGCAATGACTTTTTTTCTCAAGGGGGAAAAAATTCCTAGCTAGCTTTCCTTGCAGCGCATGGGTATAACGGGTCATTGATGCACACGGGTCATAAGGGAGGGAGGGAAAGCTTTTCCTTTGCTCCATTGTGCCTCTGGTTCTAATCTCCCTTGGGCTTCCTGATGTGTCACATTCGTTTGGATCATTTAAGCTACCCACAGCCTGTACTTGTAGCTGTTTGGAAGGCAGAGGGTTGAAGGATCGTGGTTAGCGGCCAGCCAGAGTAGAGAAGTTCTCAAGACTCCATCTCAGCCAACGACTAGGCACAGTGGTGCCTCCTGCTGTCTCAGCAATGAGGGAGTGACTGCTGGGTTCTGTGTGCCCCTGCGGGCCCCAGTGACACGAGAAACACAGATAGGAGGATCACCTCTCAGGCTGGCCCCGGGCATTAAAAAAAAAAGGTGAGAGAATGGACATCAGAAACACCCTCATTCAGCTGGAGCCAGAGTTCATAGGCACAGGCCAGACTCCACCTCTCCATCGCTGTCATGGGTCCACACAGGGCCAGGCAGTGGCTCATACCCAGGGTTTGCTATTTGGAGCACCAAGACACTTACTGTCAAGGCCAAGGTAGACGTCTGTGACTGAATTGGGTTTGAAGGTTTCATGACAGCCCTGGTATTCTTGAAGGCTGGTTAAATTTTTGAAGACACACTCTGTTGGTGGGAACCCAGAACTGAGCACTTTGTGGCATGAAGTTATTCAGGAAGAAGGGATTGGGGAGATATTCGTGAGTCCCTAGGCAGGGATGGGCTGGGTGTCTCCTTATCCCCTAGTGATCCATAGGCATCTTGGCTTACTTGTAGGCTCTGTTTGATCAGTTCTTCCCTCTGACCAGGCCTGCAAAGGCTGCAGAGTGTCTGGAGCCAATGCCTGAGTAAATCGTACTTAGTCAGTTGTCTCAATATGCAGCTGGAAACCTGGCACCTGTGTTTGCCTGTCAGCACGAGGTGGCATCTGTCTTTCCATCTTCCTCTGCTTTCCCTGGCTCAATTCCTTGTTGGTCTTTGGTTCCACTTCTGTTCATTCCATCTGCTATAAAGGCTGACTTCCCCTGGGAAGCTGAGATGGGAGGTGAGTCTTGCTCAGCCCATGATGAGAAAGTCTTGGAAGATATTGACAGGTTTGCCCATTGGCTCCCTCATGCATTCTGGGCATGTGCTGAGGAAAGTCTCAGTAATCTTTCATGCCTGTGTTGTTTTTACAAGCTTACAAGCTCATTCATTCTTCCTGTAATGCCACCCAACACACCTGGAAAAACAACCCCTCTCAAGAAATCTCAGATTTTTATTTTACCACATCAATTGAGCACATAATTTCTGCATTGCTTTTGGGGAAGCAAAAATGATTTCATGAAATAAATCGCACAGACACCTGCAGCAGAAAACACAGTTATGTAGCTAGCTAAGTGAAGAACTGACTGACTTTTCCACATCTCCTGAGATGTGAAATCAGATTGTGGAAATTAAATGGTTAATTTAGAAAGTACTTTGATTATATTTATTTATTTATCTATCTTTTGATGGCTCTGTAGCTTGAACTCAGGTTCTAGTCACTGAGCTACTTTGTTCACAGCTAGTGTTGTATTCCAATTTCCCAGTAAGAGATGACAGCACTCAGTCAATCTGGCTGGAAGCTTTTTATTTAACCACATGGCATCTGTCCTCAGCTCCCACAGCTGCAGAACAGCCCTGTTTGCTTTTCCTGGAGGGTTTTATAAGGAGGGTTTTCATGTGGGTGATGTTTACCAAAGCAAGCAAGCAAAGATACATACAAACAAAACATAGCTTTGAGTCACAGGAGCATAGGCAAAACAATCTTGCCTTGGTCAGCATGACTGATACTATCAATGCTATTGACATTATTGATACTTGATTACAAAAAGTCAAAACATATGCGTGGTTTACAGAAGTCAAAATACAGGCTTGGGTGGGGATAGTCTATTTTACAGTAATGATTTTTTAAATAAATTTTGGTCAGTGGTTGGTTTAGAACTCTGAGCCTGGGGGCTGTCCCTCAGCTCTTCAGCTCAAGGCAAGAACTTGAGCCACAGCACCACTTCTGGTTTTCTGGTGTGTTGTTTTTTTTTTTTTGGAGATAAAAGTCATACCGACTTTCCTGCCTGGGCTGGCTTTGAAGCGTGATCCTCAGATCTCAGCCTCCTGAGTAGCTAGGATTACAATATAAGCCACTGGTGCCTGGCAGAAATGATTTTCATTATAAGCTCCGGACTAACACAGCAACTCAGTTAAGCTGGTAATAAGCCTCAAGGTTGTCAGTGGCTTCAGCAAAGTTTGTGGTAATCTGCAAAGCTGCCAGCTTGGTTGGTAAACTTGAGAGAAGATGGAGAGACATTCTTTTGCTTTTTAGCAAGGATCTAAAAGGTTAGAGCTGACTGCTGGTCAACCTTAGCGTGGAGTTTTCCTTTAGCAAGGAGTTTGTCCTTTATCAGTAACTTTGTTCTGTTTTCTGATTTCACATTTTGTTCTCATGGATATCCTTCTTTTCCAAGGGAAAGGGGGCTCAGGGGAGAGAATAAATTTCCAACAGCAGGAGAGATTGAGGCCAAACAATAGGAGACCATACTGCCAGTGAATAGCAACTTAGATATCACAGCTAGCACTCTCTAGTCCCGGACTTTCTGTGGTTAGTGGAGATGAGACATGTAGAAGTAAATGCATCATGGTTGTACATCAAGTGTATACAAAGGTATTAATGGAAGGATGGTCTTTGCAGGGGAGAATTCAGAAGGTGTAATTCCTCAGACCCCGGCCCTGGAAAGAGCTGTCAGTGTCAGACCAGTCCTTCACCCTGACAGCTGGAAGGGGAGGAGTCTGGAGAGTGGAACCAAGGGCTGCTCTCTGTTAGGGGGCCTGCTGCCCCCAATCTGCCCTCAGAGGACCCTATCTTTGTATACTATAAAATAAGATTATATGCATACATATGATACATATATTTTCTGGTTTTGTATCCTTTTCAGCTCTTCCCTATGAAAGATGTGCACAAGACTCAAAAATCTAGAAGAAAAAAAAAAGGAAAAGAGCAACTAACCCACGTTAAACAAGAGAAGACTGGGAAACTGGTACTTGGGGAGCTGAAGGGCAAGAGGTGATCAAATGAAGAGAAGAGGAGAGAGAATGCACTCTTAATATTCATTGCATATCCAAGAAAACTGAGAAGAGGCGATGGTTTGGAAGGAAAAGGGGAGAATGATTAAAGTGGTGACATTGATCAAAATGCATTGTTCTTATGCACAGATTTGTCCAATGGAAATCCCTTTGTATACCTAAAGACAATAAAAATGTAATTTAAGATGTAGATTTGCCAGAAGTTAACTTGTGTTCAAAGTCCTCTGTGGATCAGCTCCTGAATTCTTCCCTCAGTGAAACCAAGAACTTCCCATTTGTCTCCCCCATAGGGAGATGCATCTTAGAAAAATGGACCTTTATCTGTATTTTGGTTTGGTTTAACCATCATTAGTAAAAATGACACCTTTCTTCTTATCAGGAAAGATTTTAGGAACACTTCAGTTTGCTTGAAATTCTCAATCATTTCTGTAACTCAAATATGTTTATAATTACCAAAATAAATTACATTTATAATTACCAAAAAATAGAATTAAAGAAGTGACAAACAATATTGGATGTTAATTGTCCCTTTGTGTGTATCTGTGCTAGTACTGGAGTTGAACTGGTGGTTTCCCTCTCACACCTTCTTTTCTCCTTCCTTCCTGTTTGTGGACACACTGGAGCCTGAACTCTTGCTTGACTCTTTTCCTGAAGGCTACCATTTTACCATTGAATCTCTGACCCACTTCTAGCCTTTTCCCTGTCAATTTATGGTCAGATTGGTCTTCCCAGACTCAGATCTCAGCCTCTTGAGTAGTGGACTTAGGTATTAGATGTGGGAGCCACTAGCATCTGAGAATCAAACCCAGGGCCTTATATGCATGCTAGGTAAGCACTCAACCACTAAGCCACATTCCCATCCCCAGCATCTGGTATTAATTATACTTCTCAATGGAAATAAGAACCCTCGTTTATTGTATGGATTGATCAAAGAAAATGGCAACACAGTGTTTGTGCAAGTGCCAATATTCCTCAGACATAATTTCCTGGTAGACTTGACTGGGGCAAGTGTTCTACCACTGGCCACACACCAACTCATGATGGTCTTTCCCCCCCGCCCTCCCTTTTCAAAAGAGAAATAGACGCCTAACTCCAGTGGCTCATGCCTGTAATCCTAGCTACTCTGGATCCTGAGATCTGAGTATTGCTGTTCAAAGCCAGCTGGAGCAGGAAAGTCCATGAGACTCTTATGTAACTCCAATAATAACCCACGAGAAAACTGGAAGTGGACTGTGGCTCAAGTTGTAGAGAACTCGTCTTGAGCTGAAGCGCTTAGGGACAACACCCAGGCACAGAGGTCAAGCTCCATGACCAACAAAAAGAGGGGGCGGGGAGGCAAGAGAGAAAGAGATTTTATTATTTCAGTGACAGTTTTATTTTAATCAAACCCTAAAAGATATTTTCCAAATATCTCCTGCCCTCCCCTCAACTCATCTATTTTTAATCAATGCCTTCCATCTCAGGGAAACATCTGTTATAACTGATGACATACTTTTTCTTTTCTTTTTTTTTTTTGTCTTTCATAGGGCCTGAACTCTAGGTCTGGGCAGCTCTTCAGCTCAAAGCTAGTGCTCTACCACTTGAGCCTTAGCACCACTTGTGGCTATTTCTGCTTATGTGGTGCTGAGGAATCGAACCTAGGGCCTCATGGATGCAAGGCAAGCATTCTACAACTCAGCCAACTTCCCAGCCCCTCCTTTTGTACCTTTTGTACATCATATGGGTCTTGACAAGTCTTATGACAGTATGATTGGATATTTTTGTTGTCCTACAAATTCTGTATTGTGTCTACTCCTCTTTCTTAACCATAAATCTTGGCAGCCCTGATCTTTTAATATTATCCATAGGGATAAAATAGTTGGAAACATACAGATCTGACCCTCTTCAGGTAGATTTTCTTTCACATAGAAATAGGCATTTAATTCACAAACAAGACCACACTAAAGCTACCAGCACGACTATGTTTATTGCAGCATTATTTACTATAGCTAAGATATGGAACCAACCCAGATGGCCCTCAGTAGATGAATGGATCAAGAAAATGTGGTATGTATACACAATGGAATTATATGCCTCCATCAGAAAGAATGAAATTGCCCTATTTGTTAGTAAATGGAAAGGCTTGGAAAAAATTATATTAAGTCAAGTAAGCCAGGCCCAAAGAAACATAGGTCCCATGGTTTCCATTATTTGCAAAAATTAGTATATGTCTGAGTCAAGCAGAAAAGGTCAGATAAGTTGATGTTAGGGAAATGAACCCTATGATATGTATTCAAATGTTTTTTTTTCTTTCATGTGATTGTTTCTAACACATTTATAAGATGATTTCTTTGTAGCTTTGTATGTCCCTCCCCCATGTTATAACCCCTGCTTTCACTGTATTGGATGTTGGTATAATTTGTGGAGGGGCAGGAGGAAAACAAATTGTTTAAAATAGGGATACAGGTGGACCCATTGCAACAATGAGATGTACAAGTCATTATGTCGAAAACAAACTTTTAACTTTGGTAGGGGAATGGGGAGGATGGTTGGGAGGGTGGGGGGAGGATGAGAATGGATGGAAAGGGAAAACAAAGGAGGAGGCTACAATGCTTGATAAGAAATGCACTCATTATCTTGCCCAAGTAATTGTAACCCCTCTGTACAGTACTTTCACAATAAAAAAAAGAACAAATAGGCATTTAAGGCTCTTCCATGTGTTTTAGGTGTGAGAGCTCATTTCAATGGTGAAGATTACCAAGCTGTCTGGATACATCATAGTTTATTTATCCATTCACTGATACCTTGCTTTCTTTTAGCTTTTGACAATTGAGAATAAAGTTACAACACATATTGATGTGTAAATGCTTATGTAAATACACACTTTGGAGTCCTGGATAGTATGGTCAGAACATTTGGGGATGTGGTACAGTAGTAGAGGTAGGGGACCTTCAGCACGGACACACTCAATCCAGGATAGGATATGATCAGATAGAGGAGAAAGAAGAAGAGAGAAGAGAACACAGAACAGGACAACAGGACAGGACAGGACAGGACAGGACAGGACAAGATGGGAGAGCATGGGAGAGCATAGTATGGTCAGCACAGAAATGGAGGGACAAAAGGGGAATAAACGTAGCAGTGACACTCACAAAACACGATTGAAAATGGGTGGGGACTCATGGGTGGGCACAGGAAGGAAAAACTGGGCGAGAGTTAGAAAATGGGTGACACTGATCAAAAAGAAATGTACTCTGATTGTATGTATGTAACAATAACCCCTCTCTACAGCACATTTACAAACAAGTAAATAAATGAGTAGAAAAACTCTTAGAAATTCTCAACAGTAAGGTAACAAACTGAGAACACTAAATATGAGCAAGGATATGAAGCTTTAGCAACTCTCATTCCTTGGTGGTGGGAATGCAAGATGGGACAGCCACTTTGGAAAATGGAAACTAAAATAAGGCAAGAAATATTAGTAACATTCAATGCCAATGAGTAGGGTAAAGAACTAGAAAGAGAGTTTGGCCCAGTTTTACAAAACTAAAAAATATTCTGCATACAAGCCTTCGTGTTTTGAGGCAGAATTTGAGACTAGCTTCAAGCTCACCATCTTCCTTCCTCTGTCTCCTATAATAGGGATTCAAGAGATTAAAGGCATGCAAGCCCATGTCTGGAAACACCTTTCCTTTTTTATCTAGCACCATGGATTATACTCAGGCATTCAGGTTTGCTCTTCTTGCTTGCTCAGCTGTCACTCTACCACTTGAAACATGACTTCTCCAGCCCAGCTGTTACTGATTACTTTGGAAATGTGGACTCCCTGAATTTTCTGACAGCACTGTTTTGATGAGCGTTCTTTCAGGTCTCAGACTCCTGAGTACGTAAGATTTCCTGGCTGAGGTTCAAACGTCCGTTTCAGCAAGGTGGGCTATAATTCACTCTGTTACTGAAGAATTACTGACATTTTTTACTGTCCTTAGAAAAGCTATTAAATTCCTCCCTGTCTTTGGTGAATAATTAGAATCAACAGAGAGAGAAAATATGGATTCCAAAAGTAAATTCAGAATACTCTTCAAAACTCAGCTATCCACCCAAGTGCAATACCTAAGCTTCTCTCCATTTATATATAAAATAATATGCATACTGAAAAGAACCCCAAAGATAGAAAACAAAGAACCTCTTCTTAGTTTGTGTGATCATTTTAGATGACTCTGTATTCTTTACTTCATCTATGGTGTATACATGCCCACATCTGAGGGAAGGTAGGAGCAGAGCACAGAATCAGTGGAAAGCAGGTGAAAAAATACAGTAGAGCCCATAAGGATCACTGGACATTGGTGACAGTGAACTAATCAATGCAAGGGTGGAGATGGGGTTGGAGGGAATGAGAGAGAATAAGGGAATAGGCGATATGAAGCAAAAGGAAAGAAATGTACATAACACTCTATTTGTAAAGAAAAAAGTGTCATTGTAAAAGGTCATAGAGTTCATGAGCAATGTAGATTAAGATGATCACTGAAAGGATCCATCACATCCATCCTAGGAGACCATGGGGAGGCAGGCAAGCACAGGAGAAAGATCATTACAAGGATTAATAGAGGAGCCATATTTGCCCCAAAGAGACAGCACATGGCGACCTCTGCTATCTAGGGACAGCAGGGTCTGGAGGTTAGGAAGTGAGGTAGATGGGAGTTAGATGGGTCTGGGCAGAGAGAGGGAGAGGCCAGCTGTACCGTGGGAACTCCAGGGCAGGGAGGGGCTCAGGTCTGGATGGAGCTGAGGACCAAAGTAGGACATAGGCTTACCGTGACTATCATTATGAAGATCAAAAGGTGTTTGTGAATTTAAAATAAATAATTCAGCTTTCAACAGCCTGAAAATAGCTACATTAGCCTCTGCATGGATAGAACCTAAGGAACTAGTCTTTTAGAAGAGACCCATGTCTAATGAAGAGGAAAAGTTACCTGGACCTTGATTGAAAGGACCCCACTTGGAAACCATGAACTGAGCTTTCTACAGTGAAGGAGAGAAACAAAATCATCCATGGAAAGAGACCTGAAGCACAAACCTTCAGGTAAAGAAACAGATGCCTTCCATGAAGCAATGTCCCCTTTCCCTTCTCCTCTCCCATCCTCTCCCTTGTTCTCCATCTTGTCCTGTGCTGTGTCTTGTCTTGTTCCATTCCCACTTCTCCTCTCCTTTTCCTCCCAAATTCTCCCCTAGCCTATCCTGGATTGAATGCAGTTAGTGCTGAAACTTCCCTAGCTCTAGAACTGCTCCACATCCCAAACCATTTGCTCTTATTAACTTTTATTAATTTGAGATAGTTTATGGATAGATCCCTCCATTCTCTATCCTCTTTGTTGCATATCCTGTGTAGTTGGGACAGAAAAACCAACAAGACCCATTCTGAAGCCATTTTTGTTCTAGCATGTGCACCCCTCAAACTTCAGTCATGCTCACTCTATCAGAGTGAAGACAAGCTTGCATTCCTAGGCACCAGATACATGGGTTGTGTTAACTAACTAGTTTATCATGAAGGTTTGGATGGAGACTGGAGGAATTCAGGGTTGGATTCATCTGTGATTGGGTGGATTATCTTTGCAGGTTTTTCAGGGCTAGTTCAGCCTCTCTAGGGTGGGTCCAGGGTGGGGAAGGGTGGATTATCTGAGTGTGCACATAAAACCCACAGCTTCAGAACATCATCTCTACAATCAGCTTCTTGGACTTGCTCTGTGCTGAGTAAAGCAAGGAGAGAAGACAACATGGACATGAATTCCTTTGGCATAGGGGAATGGTGGGCCAAGCCTGAAAATTTCAATGCCCCATTGGTCTTTTACCTGGAAGAGGAGCTGGAGCAGATAATATTCGGTAGGTGGCCCTTATGCCATCTCCTGTCTCTTCACATTCATCAGTCTCTCCCCATGTTTCCTCTTGGATCTGTGCCAAGCCTCCACCCTCACGTTCACCTGACTCCCAGTTCTGTTGGTGGTTTTCCTGTTCTTCCTCTCTCCATTTCTGTTCCCAGGGCAGGAGGACAGATACCTCCACTGCATAGAAGAGCACAGCCATACCCTTATTCAGCTGGAGCCCTGGTTCACAGTCACAGGCCACACCCGAGTCACTGTGGTGGGTCCACCTAGGGCCAGGCAGTGGCTGCTGGGCATGATATGGCTTTTGGAGCACAGGAGCTTTCACTATCGAGCTCGAGGTAAGTGTCTGTGATCTAATTGCGGTTGAGGCCTTGATGCCAAACTTGGTGCTCCTATATGGCATCATAAAGACTTGGACTGCTCAGGAATCTGAGAATCTAGATGTTCCCACAGTCCCCTGCAGTGCAGGACCCCACAGTCAACCATATTATGAATCAAGTCATAGAGGAAGGAAAAGGAAATGAGGGATATGAATGGGTTCTCTTAGAGGGGTGTGCTGGGATTTCTCTTGCCTCCCCCTCCTTCCCTTGTGTCCCCACAGGCTTCTTGTGCTCCTAAATGCTCTGACCTTTCTTCTTCCTCCCAAGGCTATCAGATGCTGCAAAGCGTCCGGAGCCAGCCCCTAACCAACAAGGACTTGGCTGCCAGTCTCAATGGGCAGCTTGACTCCTTGGTGGTAAAAGGCTATCAGGATGAATGATCCAGCTCTCCATGTTCCTCAGGCTTCCTTCAGCTGAGTGCTTCAGTGTCTTGGGCTCCCATGCCCTTCATTATCCCAGGAAGACCCACCTCCTCTGCAGAGCTAAGTGAAGACATGGCAGACTGTGGTGGACACTGACATTTTCACCTTTGTTATCTACCTGAGGCCTTCTAGACACATATCTGAAGGAGTCTTCTAAAGAATGTGCTCTGCTGGTGAATGATATCCAATAAAACTGGTTATGCAGTCTGCAATGCCTCTATGTGACTCCCTCTCTTCCTCTCCCCCTTCTTTCTTTGTAAGCTTATCCTGCCATTCATTTTCTCATAATCCCTCCCAACTTTTAGGAAACACACAGCCTCTTTCAAGACATCTCAGATGTTCATATTTGTAGTTGGTTTGTTCATGTTTCAGTTTTAAACAGTGATTACATAGTGATCTCAAAGCAGGAAAGAATCATGGTTTGCATTTGTCTCCTGAACTCAGTGTGTTCCAAAAATGGGGTGTCATCTGGCAAAAATGTAATTTTACCTGCTATCTTCAAGCCTCCTGTTCAACAGATACGGTGACTCTATATACCAACTTGGATACAAATAACAAATAAGTGTGCTTGGTGGATAATGCCTATAATCCTAGATTTTCAATTTAAAGTCTGCACAGGGACACCTACCCATCTCTTGGCTAAGTTTCCACCCAGTATCTGTTACCTAGGTAAGTGGCAGACCTGGAAGCAGTCACCTTCCCCTCCTGCTAGGCCACATCCTGGGCCACCTCTGGTCACATGCCTCCCATCTGACTTTAGGAGGGTCCCAGACCCTGAAGTCACATCTGGACCCAGTGTGGCCACACTTTTCCCCCACCTGGCTACAGCTCTTCCTCTCCCTGGCCTAGATAAGTTCTGGCCCAGAGGTGGGTCACCCCTTCCTTTTTCTGCTCTGCCTCTCCATCATGCAAGGTGGGGGCAGCAGGTGGGTAAATAAACTTCTCCTGCCTGAATAGCGCCTGGTGTTCTCTTCATCGGCTACCTAATGAAACCTACTTAATGTACTTTATACTCAGGAGGCTAAGATTAGTCTATGAAGCCATCCCATGCAGGATTATTTAGAAGACTCTTCTTCAATAAAGAGTTCAATAGGGATGTAGGGTTCAAGTGGTAGAGGGCCAGTCTTCAGAAAAAATATCTGAGACAAACCCAGGCTATGAGTTCCAGCCCCAGTACTGCTCGTGTTCCCCTCTAAAAAATGCTTAGGTAGCCAGCAAACTGGCAGGTCATCAGACCACTGAGGAGTCTGGGGGAACTGGCAGAGCTGTAGCTTGAATTCCTGCATTTGAGATGGGGGAAGTCACTGTTCCCGCCTGGGTGCCTTAAGAAATGTGTATCCAGGAGTTCGTATGTTCCCATGTGAAGACAATGATTGAACACAAGGAATACACCATACACCATCCACTCTGCCCTGGCTGCTGCTTCTCATCAGCACCTCATGTCTAAAAGGTCAGAATACACAGGAAGTCCCTGGGTAGTGTGTGAAAATAAAGTTAGGAGTCTTTTACTCTTTCTTTGTGTTGCTTTTATGGCTTTTGTGTGTGGACACTACCAAGGTTTTCCTCTCAGGTCTTTGAGCTCTCACATGAGCCACACCCCCAGATCCAGTTTTTTGTTGATTAAGTGAAGAGTGTCACAGAATTCTCTACCCAGCCTGGCTTCTAACCTTGGTTCTCACACATTCCCCTTGTGAGTTAGCCAGGATGAAAGGCAAGCACTGCAAGGCCCACATTCACAGGACTCTTCCCTTTTGCTTACTAAGCATGTTTTAGTCTGATTTTCACTTAAAACCCATCTTCCCACTTTCCCCTAAATTTCAAAAGATGACTTGAAAACTTTTCAGATTAAAGAGATGTTCTTCCCAGAGGGGAATTCAGTCACCAAGGAAGATTCTAATAATAGAGGAAATGCTCACAGGGAAATGGAACTATTTCGTCTTTGAGAAGTACTTAACCCACATGGGTTAAGTAGGGACTTGGGGGTAATCCCTGCAATTAGAGGTGACAAAGGGAGATCAAGATTTTGAAGCCAGCCCTGGATACATACAGAATATTCTCTCAAAAAACAAACAAAACAACACAACAACAACAACAACAACACCAAGCCAGGCACCGGTGGTTCATGCCTGTAATCCTACCTATTCAGGAGGCTGAGATCAGAGGATCACAGTTCAAGGCTAGCTTAGGCAGTCAGTGAGACTCTTATCTCCCATAAACCACTAGAAAACTAGAAGTGAAGTGCTGTGACAGCACCCAAGCCCAGAGTTCAAGCCCCATAACTGACAAAAGAACAAAACATAACACAACAAAACCCAAAAAACACTTCCAGGAAGTATTCTCTCTCTTCTTAAGGATAATCTCCATTTTTCCCCATTCTCAACAACCCACACTGAAAAGAAAGTTCCAGCTGTATCAATACTAAATATACGATTTTATTGTAAAAGTCTCTTCAAACAGTCAGAATATTCTCATTTTATGCATTGATATGATACTTTGTTAGAAAAGTATGATTTTGTTTAAATATTCACAAGAATTATATGATATTAATCCAACTTATTTTAGAATGGTCCCCAGTAAATACAGAATTCATTTAGTAAAGTACCTGAGAATCTTTGATAGTTAAAAACCTTTCTGATTTTGTTCCTTTTGAATGATTAAAATAGTTTGGTATTAAAATATGTATATGGGTATTGCTGGGCGGCTCATGCCTGTAATCCTAGCTATTCAGGAGGCTGAGAAAGGAGGATCAAGGTTTGAAGCCAGGGCAGAGAGCAAAGTCCATGAGACTCTTAACTCCAATTAACAACCAAAAAACCTAAATACAACTCAAAGTGGTCCAAGCCCCAAAACTGGCACACACACAAAAAAGTATGTGTGTATATTATGTGTATATTTATATGTGTGTATATACATTTTAGAATCCATATATACTTTTTATTATCTATATATAGGTACATATATGTGTATATATACGAATAGATGGATATATACATATGTATATATATGTATGTATATATTATGTACATACATATATGTAGAGTTTTATATATTGATTTTAACTTGAATCATTTTAACTTTATTTTTTTCTGCTTGGTCAAGGGGCTTGAACTCTGGGCCTGGGCCAGACTTTGAGCCGAGATCCTCAGATCTCAGCCTCCTGAGTAGATAGGATTATAGGTGTGAGCCACCCAGCCTGAACATGCTTTTATTTGTTTTTTGTTTTGTTTCATTTTGTCAGTCATGGGGCTAGAACTCTGGGCCTGGGCATTGTCCCTCAGCTCTTCAGCTCAAGGCTAGTGCTCTACCACTTGAGCCAAAGTACCACTTTCAGTTTTCAGGTGATTTATTGGAGATAAGAGTTTCATGGCTTTTCTTTTTCCTAGGCTGGCTTTGAACTGCGATCCTCAGGTCTCAGCCTCCTGAGTAGCTAGGATTATAGGCATGAGCCACCAGCACCTAGCTTGAACATGCTTTTAAAGATATAAAACATTTCACCTTCAGGGTGGACTAGGGTTTTGTGTCCTTTAGGCAAGTACTCCACTTCTAAGCTATTTTCTTCAGAAATGATGTATCTGTTTCTCCCTACTGCAAACTCAGAATGTAGCAACAATCTAACATTTCAAAGTAGATGCAATTAAAAGTAAATTCAAAGATTCACTGATTTGAAGCAGAATGCTGTCTTTGAATGTGCAGCAGGCATTCTGACCTAGTGAAATGTCTTGGGTGGGTGACTGGAAACCTGAGACCGGGAGTTGCCCATGTATATGCTGCTTCATTCTTAACTTAGTGGCTATCAACAGAGCCATTTCAACATATCATCTAAGAAAACACACCTAGCTGGGGCTGGAGTGCAGAGATGAGGGAGAAGGAAGGACGAAGTGAAATGGAGGAAGGAATTGTTTGGTTTTTGTTTTGTTTTTATGGGTGCCAGTCCTGGAGCTTGAACTCAGGCCCTACGCATTGCTCCTGAGATTTTTTTCTCAAGGCTGATACTCTACCACTTGAGACTCAGCACCACCTCCAGCTTTTTCTGAATAGTTTTATTAGATAGTAGACTCACAGATTCTCCTGCCCAGGCTAGCTTCAAAACACGATCCTTATCCCAGCCCCTAGAGTAGCTAGGATCATTGGCATGAGCCATCTGCAACCAGAAGCAACTGTTTCTTAATGGTGAGAAAAAGGGAAAATAAGGAGATGAGAGAAACAGGGACAAAGAATGGGGAAAGGGAAGACCAAAAGAGCATATATTTAAATTAATGTATTTGTTTCTACAGAAAACATCATCTAGAAAAACTGCTTTAAAGCATCTATGAGGAAATAAGATAAATGGTGTGTGTGTATGTGTGTGTGTGTGTGTGTGTGTGTGTGTGTGTGTGTGTGTGCAAGTGCACATGTTAAAGCATGTATGCATGTAAACAATATTTTTATTTTGGTAGCTTACCAGAAAAGTATTCCTGAACCTCATGGCTTAGCCCTGTGATTAAAATTTTTAAATTCATACAGCTGTGAGAACTATGCTAGACCTCTGAGCCCAGGGCCTCGAGCTTGTTTGGGCTGGCATTCTATCACTTGAGAAATACATTCAATCTAGCGTTTTGGCTGGTTAATTAGAGCTAGAATCTCAGAGACGTTTTCTACCCAGGCTAGCATTGAACTGTGAGTCTCTAGATCTCAGCCTAAGTAGCAAGTATCACAAGGCATGAGCCACTGGTGCCCAGCTAAAAATTATTTTTAACATACTATTTCAAAATCATTTTTAAAAACCCCAAAACTAGGAAACATTTTCTGAGAGAATAGCTGAAAATCCAGTCATTTAAAAATACATTTCTTCCATTTTTGTATTTCTCTCCCTATGAACTGAGGAATAAATGTTTAACTGCCCATAAACTGCCAACCCACATTAGTCTCGACTGATATCTTACAAGAAAGGAGCAAGTGGTCGAGGCAGGACAGCAGTACTTAGCACGTGGGTGCCCGGTGTGCATGTGTGGGCTGCATGAGCACAGGCCATGCCCGGGTAGCACTTAGTGCCTGGTGTGTGTGTGTGTGTGTGTGTGTGTGTGTGTTTGTGTGTGTGTGTGTGTGTCTGTGTGCGCTCGCGCGTGCGCACATTGTATGTGTGCAGGCCACGCCCAATCCAACTCACTTTTTCTCATCTTTTGTCAGGATCATCTGTGTATAACCAGATACTTCCCAGGTATGATGGATATAATGGCCAATATAAGGAAAACCTCTGCCCCTGGGGAACTTAACATTCTGGAAGAGAAAACACAAGAAATATCTTTGCAAATACCTTTTCTAAGTTTCACCATGTTAATATAGTCACCTGACACTGAGAAGTTAGATTATTTCAACCTTTCCCTTTCACTATTGCCAACCAAGCGTTTCTCATTTGTACTGGGTTTTGCTTAGTTGTTCATGTGTGCTGTTGTCCACTTTCTCTGTTCTGACCAAGAAATATGAACTGCCATGGTTGCCCTGTGACCCAGCCAGCTACCCATTTTCCTCTGTGGGTTGAACCCCAGCAGGGGCATGGATACACGTATTCCCAGGCACTGAGAAAGGACATTATCCAAAACTCTGTTTAAGACAGTGGCTAGTCTCCAAAGACAAAGTTCTGAAATCAGTGTATCACCTCAGCAACCTGACCCCTCATTGAACACAACAGAATACCCTTCCCTCCAATGTCTGCCTTGGGGATGTGCTGTGATCACGTTGTACTGGGTTTCCCTAATGCATATTTACACAGGACTCCCTGGAGAGTATTGACCCTCCCTGGACTCCCATCCTTGCAATAGTTTGGGGACACTCCCTTGTGAGAAGTCCCTGCCATGGCAGCTGTTGGGGCAACTCCACTTAGGGCTCTGGCGGGACTGGACAGCTACAATGTGAGGAAGATTAGTGACATGGGATTCCAAAGCACAGCCAATGCTGGCCCAGGGAATTCAACTACAGAGAAATCATGACAGTGCCAATGACTACTGGGCACTTTTCAGCTGGGATGAAGACCCACCATATGAGGTGACTCCACCATATGCTAACAGTAAAGAGAAATAAAACCTTCTTAAGGGAAGGATGTATTTCTTGTTTTATTTTGTTTTTGGGTCCGGTCGTGGGGCCTGAACTCTGGGCCTGGGCGCTGTCCCTCAGCTCTTCAGCTCAAGGCTAGCACTCTACCACTGTGAGCCACAGCACCACTTCCGGCTTTTTTCTTTTTGCTTATGTGGTGCTGAGGAATCGAACCCAGGGCCTCAGGCATGCAAGGCAAGCGCTCTACTACTGAGCCAACTTCCCAGCCCCGGAAGGATATATTTCTAAAAAGAGCTTTAATGACGAAAATAGAAAAAAAAAAGATCAATGCTGGCCAAATTCAGAACCAAAGGTACTTCTTCATTAACACAGCAAAGCAAGGTGCACACAAGTCAGCTCAAGTCTGGAGTTCCAGCCTGTTTTACAAAGGCAATTGAAAAGTTCTATATGAAGAACATTTTTCAAAGAATATATTTAAAAGCGCTAAGATTATATCGTTGTTGCTTTTGTATGTGTGTGTGTGTTGCTTCTCCTTCTAACCGTAAAGTATCATAAAAGGAGCAAATGATAAAATGCTAGAGTCAGCTTCATATGGAACAATGGGGCGCTGCTTCTGGAGTTTACTGCTACTTTCTTTTCTCTGATAGACCTAGAATCCCTCAAAACTGCTAATTGGCAGCTAGGGTTTAGACATGAATAGAAGCAGCTAACGGAGGCAGTATGAAGCTGTGGTCCAGGCCTTGTTACAGGCAAGAAGCAAGTGAGTGGGAGTCTCCCAGTGAACACTGTGCTGGACGAGGCCAGCCACCATTTCTCCAGACACTTTTTTTTTTTTTGGTTGGTCATGGGGTTGAAATCTGGGCCTGAGTGCTGTCCTTCAGCTCTTCAGCTCAAGAGGAGCACTCTGCACGGGAACCATAGCACCAATTCCAGTTTCCTGGTGTTTTATTGGAGATAAGAGTTTCACGGACTTTCCTGCACTGGCTGGCTTTGAACTATGATCCTAAGATCTCAGCTTCCTAAGTAGCTTAGATTACAGGCATGAGCCACTGGTGTCCAGCTCCAGAGACTTTTTTGTAGGTGCTAAGCAGAAGAGACTTATCAGAGCTGGGCCCACAAACATTATCCATTCTGATTACATCTACTTGCTTAAGCTTGGAAGGGTGAGACCACAATGCCACGTGCTAGCAGAATTGATCCTGGTGAGGCTGGCTCACAGCTGGAATCCTCACTTCTCAGGAGATTAAGACCTGGAGGAGTTTGATTTGAAGCCACCTGAGGAGGAGGAAGAGAAGGGAAGCCCTCAAAAACTGTTTCTAGGGCTGGGAAGGTGGCTCAGTGGTAGAGCGCTTGACTTGCATGCCTGAGGCCCTGGGTTCGATTCCCCAGCACCACATAAGCAAAAAGAAAAAAAGGCAGACGTGGCCCCCTGGCTCAAGTGGTAGAGCGCTAGCCTTGAGCTGAAGAGCTGAGGGACAGCGCCCAGGCCCAGAGTTCAGGCCCCACAACCAGACCCAACAACAAAACAAAACAAAAAACTGTTTCTAGTTAATCAGCAAAATACTACATGGGAGGTGTGGCTCAAGTTGTAGAGCAGAGCACTAGCAAGAAAACCAAGCAAGAACATGAGGCCCTGAATTCAAGCCTCAGTACTGGCACTAAAGAAAAAGAAAAAAAAATAACAACAATAGGATATAAAATAATATAGTTACCAATCATCTAGACCGCACACCAACTAATAAATACAAAACACAATTAAAGGCAAGAAGACATTTTCACTCATAAATCTCACCAATATGAATAAGATATGAATAATCCTTCATGATTGTTTCTGCTTTAAAGGAACCATCCTGATGATCAATGATTATTAATTCTAAACTGATATTCTTAAACAGAAAGCAAAGGAAGCATTAGGAAGCAGTAAAATTTCTCCAATACTTGTACAAAGCTCTTTTTAGAGTGATCAGTAGTTGTTCTTAGGCTACTGTTTTACAGCGTCCCAAGCAATAACCCAGTTCTTCAAAGCACATTATCACAATTTTCATTACACATTTGCTTGTTTAATATCTACTTTACCCAATAACTCCTGTGTCATAAACTTTAGGGACTACTTTAGAGCATTATTTGGTATCAACAGCACCTGCTAAATTTATTTCTGTTTTGTACACCCTGCACTGAACACATCACTTCCATGTGAAACTGTCCCTGCATCCCAGCCATCTTACTGTGTGATGTAGAGACTTGGGAAGCAGACAAGCACAGATTCCTCAGCCGGGGCTGCAGCAGGCAGAGGCAGTGCACGCCTACACAAACAAAGTTCAGTCCTGCTGTGAGTCAGAGGAACCCACTGGCTCAGATATGGCTCCGCTAACCACAGACAGAGAAAAATCCTCCAAAATTCCCAGCTGCCATATTTCTCATTAAACACTGTGTGGTTCCCACACAGTGGGACCACAACAGTTGTTGAAGGATGTACTTGAAGTTAGGCACTCATATGTTCAGTTTTCCAGCGGGACTGTAAGGCAGTGAAAGCCAGGTCTCTCTGGATCTGGGTCATTAATAGATCCTGGAAATCTAAGATAGTGCTTTGGATAAAAGAGGTTATTTATACAAACATGAGAGAATCTCCCTGACTGGTTTCAAAGGGCATCTGACCACCATTTATAGTTTAAATATAGAAAGCCACAGCAGTATAGTCTCTCTAACTTGCACATGACTAACATTTACTGAAACTGAGTGTTACTTTTTTTCCTTCTGAGTTTTTTTGTTGGTGGTGGTGGTGGTGGTCGTGGGGCTTGAATTCTGGGCCGTGGCCCTGTCCTTCAGCTCTTCGTCTCAAGGCAAGCACTCTACCACTTCAGCCACAGCACCACTTCTGGTTTTCTGTTGGTTTATTGGAGATAAGAGTTTCAAGGACTTTCCTGCCCAGGCTGGCTTTGAACCATGATCCTCAGATCTCAGCCCCCTGAGTAGCTAGTATTACAGGCATGAGCCACTGGTGCCAAGTGCCTCCTGATATTTAAAGAAATTCTTACCTTCTGATTTGTGTATATGATGAAGGTGACTGAAGAGTCTGTTTGGAACCAGTCGTAGTTGTAAAGGTGAATAAATAACAATGTGGCTGACATATATTAAGTCAAATAACCAAGTGTTTAAAATTTACATGGAGGAAGTGGCGCTGTAGCTCAAGTGGTAGAGCGCTCGCCTTGAGCTGAAGAGCTGAGGGACAGCCCCCAAGCCCAGAGTTCAAGCCCCACGACCGACCAAAAAAAAAAAAGTTACTAAAATTTACATGGAGAAGAAATAGATCCTTTTTGAGTACTGTTTTTATTTTATTTTGTACATATTTTATTGTAAAAATACTGTACAGAGGGGTTACAGTTACACGAGCAAGGTAATGAGTACATCCTCTTCCTTTGTTTTCCCCATACTATCCTTTCCCTCCCACCACCAAAACTCCCTCCCCTCTACCCCTCCTAAGTAGTAAAATTTGTTTTCAACATAATGTCTTGTACATCTCATTGTTACAATGGGTTAACCTGTGTCCCTACTTAAGCATTTTGTCTTTTCAAGAAATAGATCTTGCTAGGTTAAATTTTTCTAAGTAAATAGTGGTCTTAATATGTTAAAAATCTTCATTAAAAGCTAAACATTATTTTCCAATTGAAACACACTTCCATGTATTTGAATGAAAACAAAATATCACAGTCAAGATACTTTTTTTCCTAAGATACTTTTTTTTCTGGGCCTGGGTATTGTCCCTCAGCTCTTCAGCTCAAGTCTTCTGCCCTACCACTTTAGACACTTCCACTTCTGGCTTTTTTCTGCTTATGTGGTCCAGAGGAATCAAATCCAAGGCCTCATGTATGTGAGGCAAGCACTGTACCAATGAGCCAAATTCCTAGCCCAGACAAGATGCTTTTTATGAAGATTTTTCATCTTCCTATTAAAATCTTTATCAGATTATAAGAGAATACATCATGGTTGTTAAGGAAATCTACTTGCTTACTGACTCTACTCCTTATCCCAAAGAAATTAACTCATCAAGGTTGTTTAATGGATCAACAATAGAAGTTATGGTAAAACTAAGGCCTCTGTTCTGCTATAACTACTGATCAAATCAGTACTGCTTCTGAACTTATTACCTGCATATCGGCAACCATACATAAAACTGGAAAAGGCATTCTTAGTCCTCCAATTTACTAAAATTGTCCACAAAGAATTCATCAAGTATAAAAAGCTAAAGCCATTTCCTCTAAACTCAGGAATAAGACAAAGATGTCCACTCTCTCCACTTCTCTTCAATTTAGTATTAGAATGCCTAGCTACAGCAATAAGAAAAGATGCAAACATGAAGGGGATCCAAATAGGGAAAGATAAAGTAAAATTCTACCTCTTTGCAGATGACATGACCTTGTATTTAAAGAATCCCTAGGACTCCACTCCCAAATTACTTGAGCTGATTGGAAACTTTGCCAAAGTAGCAGGGTACAAAAAATGGCTTTTCTGTATGCCAACAATGAGAAAAGCATGGCTGAAATCAGGAAAGCAACCGGTCTTTTTTCTTTGATTTTTCCCTCCCCTCACAACTGCTTTTGTAATAGCCCTACAAAAAATAAAATACCTAGGAGTAACTAAAGAAGTGAAGGACCTCTACCATGAAAACTTTATAAACCTAAAAAAGGAAATTAAAACAGAACTTAGGAAGTAGAAAAACCTCCCATGTTCCTAGATTGGGAGGATTAACATCATGAAAACGGCAATACTTCCAAAGGCTATCTACAAATTCAATGTGATACCTATCAATATTCCAACCTCATTCTTCAATGAAATAGAAGAAGGAACCCAAAAATTCATATGGAACAATAAAAGACCCTAAATAGCAAAAACAATCCTTAACAGAAAGAACAGTGCTGCAGGAATATCAATACCAAATTTCAAACTCTACTACAAAGCCATAGTAATCAAAACAGATTGGTACTGGCACAGGAACAGACATGAGGACCAGTGGAATAGAACTGAAGATTGAGAAATGAACCCACAGACCTATAGCCACCTAATCTTCGATAAGGGTACTGAAAAAAAAGAATGGAAGAAAGACATCCTCTCAGTAAATGGTGCTGGCAAGATTGGTTAAACACCTGTAGAAAATTAAAGCTACATCCTTATCTATCACCCTGTATCAGAATCAACTCCAAATGGATCAAAGACCTGGGAGTCAAAAATAGACACCCTGAAAACATTACAGCAAGGAATAGGAGAAACTCTAGGTCTCCTTGGCACAGGTCGAAATTTTCTTAGTAAAGACCAGAAACACAACAATTCATAGAAAGTGTGGACAAATGGTATTGCATGAAACTGTAGAGCTTCTGCATGGCAAAGGATATATCTAGCAAGATCAATAGAAAGCCTACAGACTGGGAGAAGATCTTCACTAGCCATACAACAGACAAGGGTCTCATATCTAAAATATACTCAGAACTCAAAAAACTAAATCCCCCAACAACAAATTCTCAAAGAAACAACTGCCTGATAAATAAGTGGGCTAAAGACTTAAAGAGAAACTTCTCTGACGAGGAAAGAAGGATGGCCAATAGACACATGAAGAAATGCTCAACTTCTTCTTTTCTTCTTCCTCTTCCTTTTCCTCTTCCTCTTCCTCCTCCTCCTCCTTCTTCTCTTCCTCTTCTTCCTCTTCCTCTTCTTCTTCTTCTTCTCCGGTCATGGGGCCTGAATTCTGGGGCATGGGCACTGTCCCTCAGCTCTTCAGCTCAAGGCTAGCACAGTACCACTTGAGCCACAGCACCATTTCCAGCTTTTTTTCTGTTTATGTGGTGCTGAGGAATCGAACCCAGGGCCTTAAGCATGCAAGGCAAGCGCTCTACCACTGAGCCACCTTCCCAGCCCATGCTCAACTTCTTTAGCCATAAAAGAACTGTAAATCAAAATAACATTGAGATTCTTCCTCACCCCAGTTAGAATGGCTAATATCAAGAAATCTAATAACAAGAGATGCTGAAGGGGATGTGGCCAAAGGGAACCCTACTGCATTGTTGGTAGGAGTGTAAATTTGTTCAACCACTTTAGAAAGCAGTGTGGAGGTTCATATAGAGTTCCCCTATGATCCAGCAATCCTGCTTTTAGGCATTTACTGAAACGATCACAAACACTGAAACGATCACAAACAAGGCCATACTAAAGCTACCAGCACAACTATGTTTATCTCAGCATTATTTACTATAGCTAAGCTATGGAACCAATCCAGATGCCCCTCAGTAGATTAATGGATCAAGAAAATGTGGTATATATACAATGGAATTCTATGCCTCCATCAGAAAGTATGGCATTGCCCCATTTGTTAGGAAATGGAAAAACCTGGAAAACATTATATTAAGTGAAGTAAGCCAGGCCCAAAGAACCATAGGCCCCATTGTTTCCTTTATTTGCAATGACTAGTATAAGTCTAGGACAAACAGAAAAGGTCAAAAGCTATACACGTATGACCATATAAGATGATGTTAAGTGAAATGAACCCCAAAATAGGGACACAACTGATTTTTTCTTTCTTGCATTGTTTTCAACATATTTAAAATATAACTATGTGTTTTTTTTTCTTTCTTTTGTATGTTCTTCCCCCATGGTATAACCTGTTTTTCATTGTATTTGATGTCAGTGCCCTGCATCTTGTATATACATTTTTATATTTTGGGATAGGAAGGAAAATAAAATGCTGAAATAAGGATACAGGTTGACTCATTATAACAAGGAGAGGTACAAGACACTATGTTGAAAAAAAAATTACAAGTTGGGAGGGGAGGCATGAGTTGGGGAGGTGGGGAGGGAAGGGATGGTAGGGGAAAAACAAAGGAGGAGGTTAACAATGCTCAATAGGAAATGTACTCATTTCCTTACTCATGTAACTCTAACTCCTCTATACTGTATTTCTACAATAAAACACATAAAACAATTCACCAAGTATAGGAAGATGCTCTGCTATACTCATATTGGCAGTGGGGCTAAAGGTAGTAATAGAAAGGACTATAGAGAACAAATATACACATGTCTGCTTCATGTGGTGTTAACAGTTTAAGACAATTAGTATTCAGTTCCATCTTAAAATAGTTCCATTAAAAAGTGTAGTTCCATTAAATAACTGAATAGTATGGTCATATGACAGAATGAAAACAAAAAATGATTTTACAGAGTATTTAATCACACAGGAAAGAGCTCATACAATATATAATGCCAGTATTACAAAAGTAGAATAATATGGAAATAGGTACTGTGATAATCCCCACCAAAAAATTAAGGTACCTGAGTTACTTTTCATGGGCAGAAAGTTCCTTCTATTGTCTAGCCTCAGTCTCTCCTGCAGCAGGAAACTTGAGCCCCTTGAGCCCCTTTCCCTTGGAAAAGAAGGATATCCATGGGAACAAAAATGTGAAATCAGAAACATCCTTGCAAAAGCAAACATCTCTCCCTCTCTCAAGCTTCCCAGGCCGGCAGCTTTGCAGTTACCACAAACTTTTCTGAAAGTCACTGACAACCTTGAGGCTTATCACCAGCTGTACTGAGTTGCTGTGTTAGTCAGGAGCTTACAATAGAAATGATTTCTGTAAAGAAAATTTCAGTGCACCTCTAACCGTGGGAATGAATTTCTCATGTTTTAAGAACCATGGGAACAAGAGTCCAATGTTTTGAGATTTAAAATATATTACTGCTTCCCAAGGTTACATTTGACTTCACAAGCCAAGGATATGTTTTGACTTTCTGTAATAACGTCAATAGCATTGATGGTATCGATCATGCTGACTAAGTCAAAATTATGCTTGCCTCTGCTCTTGTGACTCAAGGCTATGTTTTGCTTCTGTAACTTTGAAACCCTTCCTATAAAAATCCCTCACGAAAAGCAAACAAGACTGTTCTCCAGCTCTATCAGCTGGGGACAGATACCACGTGGCTAATAGAAGGCTTCCAGCCAGTTTGACTGAGTGCTGGTGACTCCTTTCGCTGACTGAGGGTTCAAGTCTCACCGGTCCTGGGAAGCTAGAATATTTCACTGAGTAGTATCATCTTGTTAGCATGCCTAGGAATAAGAATGAGAACTGAAATTTCTTGTCAATGTTTCAGAACAGCTCTGTAAAATCATCTTTTTAATGAAACACAGGTATTCAATTGTAAAGATGGGTTTTTGCTATTTCTTGGTTATGTCATGAATCACGTGTCTGTGGCTGTTGCCACGTGAAGGAAAAGTTGGATTTTCTAATTTTTCTTCATTTCCTTTTTTACTCTGGAATGCATTTCCTCCTGGAAACCCAAACAAACCACATGGCGAGTCACCTTGGTGATTATAGTTCATTGTTCTCACCTTTGGCACATTCAGATCACTCTCTTAAAGACCAGATGATTGTACGCTGAAGCTTCAAAACCTTCCAAATTTGTAAAAAAAAAAAAAAAAAAAAAAAATCTTACAAGTTCATATGTATTCTTTAAAGATTTTATATACTTATTATTTATTTATTTATTTTTATTTTTGGGGGGGTCCAGTCGTGGGGCCTGAACTCTGGGCCTGGGCGCTGTCCCTCAGCTCTTCAGCTCAAGGCTAGCGCTCTACCACTTGAGCCACAGCGCCACTTCTGGCTTTTTTTTTTGCTTATGTGGTGCTGAGGAATCGAACCCAGGGCCTCAGGCATGCAAGGCAAGAGCTCTACCACTGAGCCACCTTCCCAGCCCTATACTTATTATTTAGAATATAACTTTTTTTTCTTTCTTTCAACCTATGTCAGATGTTTTAATTTGAACATCACACCAAAATTCCCCAAGCATGTATTTCGAAACATACTAGTACTCCTGGTTTTCAGGACTGATAATAAGATATGTTCCTAATTATATGATAAATATTATTTAAACATTTTTAAAATTATTATTATAAAGGTGATGTACAGAGAGGTTACAGTTACATAAGTCAGGTAAAGAGTACATTTTTCCCTTTTATTTATTATTTTTATTGTGAAAATACTGTACAGGTGGTTACAATTACATGGGCAAGATAATGAGTACATTTCTTTTTTTATTGTGAAAATACTGTACAGAGGGGTTACAATTACATGGGCAAGATAATGAGTACGTTTCTTATCAAGCATTGTAGCCTCCTCCTTTGTTTCTCCTTCCCATCCCTTCCCATCCTCCTCTCTCTCTGCACCCAATCCTCCCCTCCCCCCAAAGTTGTAAAGTTCGTTTTCCACATAACCACTTGTACATCTCATTGTTGCAATGGGTCCACCTGTATCGCTATTTAAACTATTTGTTTTTTTCCTTCTCCTCCACAAATTATACCGACATCAAATACAGTGAAAGCAAGGGTTATACCGTGGGGGAGGGACATACAAAGCAACAAAGAAATAATCTTATAAATGCATTAGAAACAATCCCATAAAAGAAAAAAAACATCCGAATACATATCTTAGGGTTCATTTCCCTAACCTCCCTAGCCATAAAAGAAATGCAAATAAAAACAACATTGAAATACCACCTCACCCCAGTTAGAATGGCTATAATCAAGAACTCTAATAACAACAGAGGCTGGAGGGGATGTGGACAGAAGGGAAACTTACTGCATTGTTGGTGGGAGTTTAAACTTGTTCAACCACTTTGGAAAGTAGTATGGAGGGTCCTCAAAAGACTCCACATAGAGCTCCCTATGACCCAGCAATCCCACTTTTGGGCATTTACCCAAATGTTCACAAACAAGACCACACTAAAGCTACCAGCACGACTATGTTTATTGAAGCATTATTTACCATAGCTAAGATATGGAACCAACCCAGATGCCCCTCAGTAGATGAATGGATCAAGAAAATGTGGTATACATACACAATGGAGTTCTATGCCTCCATTAGAAAGAATGACATTGCCCAATTTGTTAGGAAATGGAAAGACTTGGAAAAAATTATATTAAGTGAAGTAAGCCAGGCCCAAAGAAACATAGGTCCCATGGTCTCCCTTATTTGCAATAACTAGTATATGTCTGAGTAAGGCAGAAAAGGTCAGATAAAGAGTACATTTCTGAGCCAGGCACTGGTGGCTCACAACTCTAATCCTAGCTACTCAGGAGGCTGAGATCTGAGGATCATGGTTCAAAGCCAGCCCTGACAGGAGAGTCCATGAGACACTTATCTCCAATAAACCACTAGAAAACCAAAAGTGGTGTTGTAGCTCAAGTGGGAGAGCACTTGTCTTGAGCTGAAGAGCACAGGGATAGCGTCCAGGCCCAGAGTTCAAGCCCCATGACAGACCAAAATAAAAGAAAAAAGTGGTCAGAAAAACTGCCTGGTTTATTCTCTAAATTTTGCTATCATTGCCCTCTATTTCAGTGCAAAGATAATCATGTTATAGAGGTTCTACCACTGATCAACTTTTAAGTGCAAAGCCAATATTAGGAATGATTGCTGGAGTCTGCCCTGTCATTATCACATGCTCCACAGATAAACCTACTTATTCTGTGTCCTCTACTTTGCTGTATGAATTTTAGAATAAGCCTGGCCATTTATACAAACAACTTCCTGGAATGTTTATAGAGATTACATTAAGTCTAGGTCATAGAGAATTGACATCTTTATGATATTAAATTTCTTAATTCCTCAGAGTGTGGTTTTCTAGTTCCTTCCTTCCTTCCTTCCTTCCTTCCTTCCTTCCTTCCTTCCTTCCTTCCTTCCTTCCCCCACTTCCTTTCCTCTCTATACCCTCCCTCTCTCTTCCTTCCATTTCTTGTGTTTTAAAGATGGTACTAGGGCTTGAACTCAGGGTCTCATGATCTTGCTTAGCTTTTTAACTCAACGTTGGTAATCTACCACTTGAATCGCTTGAACCACAACTCCATTTCTGGAATTTTGTTGGCTAACTGGAGATAAGAGTCTCATAGACTTTCCTGCTTGATTCCCAAATGTCAGTCTTAAGAAGATGGGATTAAAGGTATGAGCCAACAGTGCTTTGTATGTAGTTCCCCATTTGTTTACATGCTCTTTGATTTCAAAATGATCTCACTTCTTTTTTTTTTATTGTGAAAATACGGTTTGGAGGGGTTACAATTACATGGGCAATCTCACTTCTTTCTAGGTTAAAGATTATTCAAGTGGAAAACGTCAGATAATGTGATGTCAGGAAAATGAACCCTCAGATATGTATTTTAATGTTTTTTTCTTTCATGCATGTGTTTCTAACGCATTTAAAGGATTATCTCTTTGTTGCTTTGTATGTCCCTCCCCCACAGTATAACCCCTGCTTTCACTATATTTGATGTCAGTATAACTTGTGGAGGAAATGGGGAAAAACCAGTTGTTTAAGGATACAGGTGGACCTGTTGCAACAATGAGAAGTACAAGTTGTCATGTCCAAAACGAGCTTTACAACGTCGGTTGGGGGGGGCGAGAAGGGGAGGGGAGGAGAAGGATTGGGATAGGGGGGGAGGGGGGAGGCTGGGAAGGGATGTGAAGGGTAAACCAAAGGAGGAGGCTGCAATGCTTGGTAAGAAATGTATGCATTATCCTGCCCATGTAATTGTAACCCCTCTGTACAGTATGTTCACAAATAAAATAAAATTTAAAAAAAAAAGATTACTTTTTCTAAAAAAAAAAAAAGGATTACTTTCACACTTTTTTCAATTTTTACTTCTAAAACTTAATTTTATGAAGAATTGTGAGTGCTTTATTGCCCACAAAAGAATGACTTAGTTTTAGATGTTTACTCTCAAGTTTTAAGAGTACTGGGTTTATATGAAGGTAAGGGTGGTGGAGGGTGGTGAATGTGATCAGAACATATTATATGCAAATGTGAAGACAGAAGATTGAAAGCTACTAAGATTATTTTATTTTGAGAATGAATTATCCATATCACCTCTTAAAATTATTAGAAAAGGAGAAGGAATAAGAGAAATGGAAGCTAACAAATGTTATATGTACTATAGAACTATCACAGTCACACTTGTGTACAATTAATATGTACCAATTTTTAAAAATGAAGAATATTGGATATTGTAAGCTCTTTGCCTCAAAATTTTATTTATAGATCTAAACTGCTTCCTTGCTGCTGTAATTGAAATTGTATTGGAATCAACATAAATGTGCAGTTATGAACCCTGTTCTCTTTTTTTTTTTTTTTTTTCTGTCGGTCGTGGGGCTTGAACTCAGCTCAAGGCGAGTACTCTACCACTTGAGCTACAGCGCCACTTCCG
The DNA here is from genome assembly GCF_019054845.1 of Dipodomys spectabilis. Classification (NCBI taxonomy): domain Eukaryota; kingdom Metazoa; phylum Chordata; class Mammalia; order Rodentia; family Heteromyidae; genus Dipodomys; species Dipodomys spectabilis. The sequence continues at coordinate 5,210,751 of NW_024870779.1, forward strand.
GTTTTCTGGTGGTTTTATTGTAGATAGGAGTCTCACGGTCTCTCCTGCCCGAGCTGGCTATCAACCGCGATCCTCAGATCTCAGCCTCCTGAGTAGCTAGGATTACAGGCATGAGCCACCAGGGCCCGCCTTGAACCCTGTTCTCTTAAATCAGTGATGTCTTGCCCTGCCACACCCTGCTAGTGCCCTCCAGTGGGGAGCTGTGCACCCCAACTCAGGCCAAGTATTCTGTGCTCTTTAGCTTCTCTCTCACTCTTCCTAAGCAAAAGAAGTTTGTAACCACTACATGAAATTGTATCCTTCACAAGCTCTTTAATCAATCCAAAATTGGAAATATTTACTGTTGAGTTTGTTGCTTTGCTGAGAAATTAACTTTTGTGCTTTTGTGACTCATGCCATTTTTCAAATTTTTTTTTCATCCAACTCTAAATTATTAATTTTTCTTCTTCTAATTCAGGAGGTCAGAGCCAGTAACATTAATTGGTTAAGGGAAAAAAGCAATTGTAGTGTTTCACTTCAAATGAAAGTCCTGATTATCTCCTGGACTTTCAAGAACATTCTAATAGTTCTTTCTTTGAGTTCCTACTGTGTTTTCCCAGGATGGCCGTGTGCATGTTGGGGTTTGGTGGGACTTTTCACTTGTTTATCTTGGAGAACATTTTTCATATTCAGAGTTGGTCCCTGGCTGGGAAGGTGGCTCAGTGGTAGAGTGCTTGCCTTGCATGCGTGAGGACCTGGGTTTGATTCCTCAGCACCACATAAACAGAAAAAGCCAGAAGCGGCTTGATAATGGTCCTTGATCAAAGGAATGAGACCAATACAAAGAGAAATTCGGCAAAACTTTATTTCCTGCCAAGCATCAAGAATCAAACCCTGCCAAGTCTCACAGGCTACCTTTTATAGGGCAAAACCGCGAATTACAAACTAACTATAAGCTAATTTTACTCTCATTGGTTAAAACAGAAGGGTTACATATGTGTTTTTACAGATTGGACGCCTCCACCTGGCCTGTCCTGACCTTGTTTTTGGGCTTTATATCTGGGAACTGGCCGTTTTGGAAAGTGTTCTTTTTTGGGTTCCTGTTCCCCTATGGACTGGGTCAGCTTGCCCTTACTGCACAAACAACAGGTGCAGACAAGGTCAGCTATTACTTATACTTTACAAACCAAATGGCTGCCTGGAAAAAATGGAGTCACTTTGGACAAAATGGAGTCACTTTGGCCAAACTGGTCCTAACATGGCTCAAGGGGCAGAGTGCTAGCTTTGAGCTGAAGAGCTCAGGAACAGCACCCAGGCCCAGAGTTCAAGCCCCATGACTGGAAAAAAAAAAAGAGTTGCGCCTTATGCTAGAACTTGGGGCAAGCAGTTTTGTTTATGAAATATGGCTGCAAGCCTCCTTCTTCTTATTGATGAAAAAATTTTTGTTGGTTGTAGGGCTTGAACTCTGGGCCTGTGTGCTGTCCCTCAGCTCTTAAGCTCAAAGCTAGTGCTCTACCACTTGAGCCACAGAGCCATTTCAGATGTTCTGGTGGTTTATTGGAGATTAGAGTCTAATGACCTTTTCTGCTCGGGCTGGCTTTGAACCGAGATCCTCAGATCTCAGCCTCCTGAGTAGCTAGTATTACAGGTGTGAGCCACCCACCCCAGACTCCTTCCCTTGTTAGTTGAATTTCTTTCCTAAGAGGTGGAAGGGAGGTGTTCTTCAAGGGTATCTTTCATTAGCTATGTAATGAAAAACTTGCCCTGTCAACGCTCATCTATTATAAGTAGGGTGCTAAACCATTTTGTTGCTTTATGAAAATGACAGGATGCAAAGGATTTTAGTAATTTAGGGTCATGATGCTTTAAAAATGGATGTAGTATAAAGACAAACAATCCTAGCTATGAAGAGAAACAGGTACTCTGACAGCTATGTCCTTCTTCAGGACCTGCCCATCCTGACTCTGCCTGTGTGACAGAGCTTGCCCAGATCCCTGACGTGTACTGGCGATAGAGAGCTGCCTGACAAGGTCAGACTTGCTGAGCGCTGTAGGAAGCCCAGGCAGCTGTCAGATTACATGTTTCCTTCCTTTAAAGAGTTGATGTTATACCTTCATTTGGGCTTTTACCCCAACAAATGTATTACTTTTCCTCATAAAAGGGTGTTTCATTATTTTACTTTTTATTTCTTAAAATTAAAAAAAAAATTTTTTTTTTTGGGTCCGGTTGTGGGGCCTGAACTCTGGGCCTGGGCGCTGTCCCTCAGCTCTTCAGCTCAAGGCTAGCGCTCTACCACTTGAGCCACTGCGCCACTTCCAGCTTTTTTTCTTTTTGCTTATGTGGTGCTGAGGAATCGAACCCAGGGCCTCATGCATGCAAGGCAAGCACTCTACCACTGAGCCACCTTCCCAGCCCTATTTCTTAAAATTTTTAAAGTGATATATATCATAAAAGTACATAGGTTAATGTGGTATGATCATACATTTCAGTACATGTATATATTGCTTGATATTTAAATAAGATTAAAGATACTTATCCCTTCAAATACTTTTTATGGTAAAAAGTTTAAAAGTCTTCATGTGGTTTGAAATTACAGTATATTATTGTTAGCTATGGTTACCCTATTGTATTAATAGCACACTTCAACAAATTTGAGTTCTATCAAAGGAGTTACATTTTAATATATTTATTTAATACTTAAAACCTCAAAATGGGACAACTTAAGTATAAAAGAAGTAGTAGAGTTTAACTCAGGCTCTTGCACTTGTTATACCTGAGCCATGCACTTAGCCCTTTTCGCTTTTGGCGATCTATCAGACAGAGCTTTGTGGTTTTTGCTCAGACAGCCTGGATGTGATACTCTACTCACATTACCTATTGAGCTAGGACTATCCGTTTCTATGGGATTGTTTAGTTTTTGCCTTGGCTGGCATCAAACTGTAATCTTTCTGATCTCCGCATGGCCAAGTAGCTGGGATTAGACATGAGCTATTTTTTTTAGTTATGTAATGCATTGGGTTTCAAACTTTTGATCTCAAGATTCATTTATATCCTCAAAAATTATTGAGAACCCTCCCCATACAAAGATGTTGCTTGTGGGTTTATCTGTTAATGTTTATCACACTAGAAATTAAAAATGAGAACATCTGAAAATATTTTTTAACAAATATTTCCTAACAAACAACTCATTAAAAATGACAAAATCCTTCATGAAAAATATCTGCATTTTCCAAACCAAAAATAGATCCAGACAGGAATGGCTCATTAATACACTTGTAACTTTCCTTGGTGCCTGGGTTAATGGAGGACAGTGAGGGCCTCGGATCTGCTTCTGTGTCATGTGCTGCAGCCTGTTGTGGTTGATAAACAGGCTAGAAATTGAACCTCACAGATGCATATAGTAGCTTAAAAATAGAGTTTTTTAAAATCTTTTCAGATAACAATGTTACTATAATGCTAATACTTCAGTTATATATCTCATCAGTTAAGTTACAAAATGGAATCAAATCATATCAATGAACTTTATGTATTCAGTAACAAGGCAATACTTTCATCTCCTTTGAATGGATGTGTTACTAAGTCATGATTCTGTACCATCATGCATTGGTTATTTGGAAAATACCAATTAACCTGTGCAAATTTCCCAAATGTTGGTAAGTGTCCCTGTGATGTGGACGGTGCCTTTACTATAGCATATGTGTAAAGATAGCAGATAGTTCTAAAATAGTTCTCACTCATACACACCCCAGAGTATCCTGGAGATATTTACAGTTCCTCCCACTGTTCTTTGGGAACTCCTGGTTTGCTATAAATTAGAACTTCATTAGCCATTGCTGCAATATGCAGCTTCTTTTAGTAACACCCCCCTGCACCATTTCTGCCTGGACCTGGCCTTCATCTGAAATAGAGCTCTGTGTGAACCATGGATCACACTGGAACCATCTTCCTTCTATAGAGGGGGTAACAGATTCATCAGAGCTATGACCAGCTGTGGGTCCTACAGTAATGAATCATAATTATCATAAGAATTCATAATCATTGAAAGGAATTACCTTGCAAAGTCAATGCAAAAGATCAAAAAATAGAATTGCATATACATAATTATTAAGAGAGTATACATTTAGTACATAAAAAACTTTTTACACATTAAATTGGCATAGTAAAATCACCTTGTCAGAAACACGTGAATTATTTAGACTCTTTTTTCTGGAAACATGTAAAGGTTTTAGAAAATGGTTCACATCAGAGCTCAGAATCAAGGCAATGAAAGGCACTTTGAGTAGAATTTTCTTTTCTGATAGATTCCCTATAAGAGACCAGCCATCAGATCTTCTCTGAGCTTCCCTAAGTATGTGCTTAGTGCTTATTATTAGCAAAATTACATTTCTCCTCATTGTAACATTTCCAAAGTAAGACGCCAGTGAGCACTGTCTTACCTTTTGGCGTGGGCCTGGGAGCAAGTTTCTTTTATCTTTCCCTACCATGCTTCCCTCTAGAGGAGGGTATTGGTCTACTTTTTTTTTTCCCTTTCCTCCTTCAGAAACTCAATCCAGATTGGCTGCACCAAAAATAAAGACAACAATGCAAAAAAGAGCTTGGTGATTGTGCCAAGAAAGTTAAAAAAAACAACAAATTATCTAGTAGCTATAATATGCTGCTTAAGTTGAAAGACTGGTAATATAATAACTTCACAAGTGGGTGTTAAGAACTACCAAGAGATGCTTTTGTTGGCCCCAGTAAGATATAATGTACTCATTAGGAAGATCTAGAGAGAGAGAGATGTTCAACAACAGACAATAAACTGAGACCTATTACCAAAAAAAAAAAGTAAGTAAGAATGAAAGAAACTCAATCCAGAATCCTTGCTTTTGCCTATCTGCCAGGCCTTTGCTATTTCTAACAAGAGAGCTAATTAGGACAGAATAATGAGGTTAGACTAGCAGGCTGGCTCTGCTCCTGTCCTGCCCTTACTTTTAACCTGCCTGTCTTTTAACCTCCAAGTTTCATGTGCTTTTCTGCAGAATTAAATGGTACAGTTTATGAGATTTTTTTCATTCAGAAATCTGAGAGGTCTAACACACCTTTCTTTTACAAACCCAGAATATTTTTAGAGTGAAAAAACTGTCATTTCTCTTCCTACCAACAAAATTATTCTAATGCTAGATGAACATTCTCTAGTGTTGAAAAATAAATTGTTTGTAAAGTAGAGTCATTTAGTAAGATCCTCCTAATTTTTACTGCCTAATAATTCAAAGAATTAGCTGTGGGTTTTTACTCTATATGTATCTATCATGTAAAATCATGAGATCAGTGATGTAAGAATAAAGTTTAAAATAATTTTAACAATTAAATTTGGAGAGACTTTGAAAACTACTTACTCAGAATAACTGTTAAAGCAATTCTGTGTTAATACAGTTTAGGTAATGTTTCTATGGGAAACTTTAAAGAGGAGCATAGAAATTCAAATAACACAAAGTTGCTGGTGATGAATGTCAGTATCCCCCTAGTGTAGCCCCTTCCCAGGAGAAATTACTGTAAGAAATTACCATTACCTGCAAGTTAACATCTGCTTACTAAGTTAGTGTACCATGCACATTGCTAGAAACACTGCTTTTTCACCAAAAAGTGTATTTGGGCACTTTGTGCATACCATCCTAAAACATATATACACAGACAAAATCAGTTCGGTGCTTTTTAAAACCTGCATATTTAGCTGGGTGCCAGTGGCTCACACCTGGAATCCTAGCTACTCAGGAGGTTGAGAGCTGAGGATCGTGGTTTAAAGCCAATCTGAGCAGAAAAGGCTATGAGATTTTTTTTTTTATCTCCAATGAACTACTTAGAAAAAGCTGGAAGTACCTCAAGTGACAAAATGCTATGCTTGAGCTCAGGGATAGCGCCCAGGTCCTGAGTTCAAGCTCCAGGACCACCAAAAACAAAAACAAAAAACACCAAAAAAAACCCCACCTACATATTGTGTAAGTATATCATAATATGATGAACCTTATCCTTTTTAATGTAGGTATTGGTTTAGGGTCATATAAAAGATGCACATCCTTAAACATGTATACAGGTGTATGTATATATGTGTATGTGTGTATGTATCTGTTTACATAGGTAAATCTTAAATGCAAGATATATTAAATATTTCCCTAATCCCAGAGTATTAAGTACAGAAATGAAATACTAAGTATATCCTCAATGTACTTATAATACCCAAATTACATTTTAAAATATTACTTTGTGAAAGACAGAAATTGAGTTTTTGTTTTCTTTTTTTTTTGGCCGTGGGGCTTGAACTCTGGGCTTGGGCGCTATCCCTCAGCTCTTTAGCACAAGGCGAGCATTTTACCGCCTGAGTCACAATGCCACTTCCAGTTTTCTAGTGGTTTATTGGAGATAAGCCTCTCATAGACTTTCCTGCCTGGGCTGGCTTTGAACCATGATCCTCAGATCTCAGCCTCCTAAGTAGCTAGGATTACAGGAGTGAGTCACTGGCACCTGGCTAGAATTGAGTTTTCTTTTTAGCAATAGCACTATAAAAATCCCCACTTTGAAATTTTATTTCATATAGAATGGGAGAGAGAAGAGATTGACAAAAAGCGAGATGAAAAGATGCCTTTCCTAGAAAGAGAAGGAAAGCCAGAGCCAAAAGACAATATGGATAACTCCAGTAAAGGCGGTGCGGACTTAATCACAAGAAGAAAAGCTAGACTGATGGAGCAACTATCTGGCACTAGTGCCAGAAGCACCATTTCCTCAAGGGGCAGTACCCAAACTTTCTACCTACCAGCAGAGGGGACTCTGACTCTCTGAATTTTTGCCCAGGGGAGAAAAACAGCAGAGTTAGAAAACAGGATGATGAAGACTTCTTCCTTCCTTGAAGGAAGAAATGTTAATCCAAAGAGACACCAATGCAAATAATAAGCTGGCACTGAAAGAAGTTGATTATGTAGAAGATGAAATTGAAGATGACTAACTATATGTATTTCAGTTGTAAATATTAAAGTATTTTAATACAGTATTATAAACCTACAGACTTTTAATATCACACATTTCTTATTGAGGAATGATTTTTGTAGCTAAGTTACAGTGCAATTAAAAAGCTGATCACATTGACTCACATCACTAATTTGAGAGAATATTGGGAGTTCCTTTGAATGAAACCAAAAATAGAGATCTCTCTAACTTTGTTTTGACTATGATTTTACCTCTTAAAACAGCTCTGTTGGAAGTTTGACTTCCCTGAAGGTCACATTCATTTTCTACTTTTACCCCTATTTATTATTGTTCAGATTTTCACTGAGCTAACTGTTCTTTTCTCATTGACTGTCCAGTGGAATTAAATGGAGCAAATCTGTGCTGAGGAGTCTGGACCCTTACTTTATGGACTGGGACGCAGTCCCTGTCCTGGGAGGCAAGGCTGAGCTGCTCAGGAATGACAGGGGTGACTCATTCCTCTGCAAATACCCACAGTTCACACCACTCACTCTCAATCTCATCTCTGAAGCTGCTCACCTGCAGCACTGTGAGCACCTCAGGCTGGTCTCAGATGTCTTTTTGTTTGTGTGGATTGTCCCCTTGCTGCGACTCCTGGTGTTGATTCCTGTCCTTACTCTAATATATTCTTTGTGTCTCAGTGGCTGAGTGTTAAGGCTTCATACCAAATGACAAGCCATTGAAGAAACTGCGTCTCAGTAGAGAAAGATTTTCAACCCAATATGTTTCCATGGTAGTAGCATACTTTGGAAATTTTACCATGTTCTTTTAAGATGTTTCCTCAACCAAAGAGACTTTCAGGACTAGGGTTCAAGGAACCTAGATCAAAGCCAGCCTGGGGCAGGAAAGTCCATGAGACTCTTATCATCCATTAACTACCAAAAAAAGTCTGATGTGCAGATCCCTAACCTTGAGCACAAAAGCTCAGAGATAGTGCCCACTCCCTGAGTTCAAGCCGCAGGACCAGCACAGTACAGAAAAAGTTTTACAATGAAAGACTCAAGAGGCTTCATGACAATCTCCAGAATAAAAAATTGTTTACTTCCATAGAGAATAAGAGTCACAAATAATTTAAATTTTTGGTCTTATTATAGACCAGGGGAATGCAGCACACTGTAAACAAAGTTGTTTTTAACAAAACAGTTGATGCCATGACTTCTCCCAAACAAGTCTTCCTTCAACAAGGCCCAAATAAACTCTCAAAGCTGAGGAATATCAACAAGACTACGTTTTATGAAAGATTCCTCTTATACAAATTCATCATCAAAGGTAACAGAACACATATAAGAGGGAAAAATAGATAGAGGAGCTTTCAGGCAAAAGTTCCTAAACTTTTCTAGCAGGCTTGGATTCCCAGATGATAACAAACACAAATGATAATGGGAAGTTGCCTTAAAGAAACAATAAGGATGGTAAGAACTGCTGGTTCACACCTGTAATCCTAGCTACTCAGGAGGGTGAGATCTGAGGGTTGCAGTTTAAAGCCAGCCTGGGCAAGCAAGGTCATGAGATTCTCCAATTAACGACCTAAACTTACAGCTGTGGCTGTAAGTGGTAAAGTACTAGTAGTGAACAAAAGAAGCTCAGGGACAGTGTCCATGTCCTGAGTTCAAGTCCTATCACTAACAGCAACAACCGTTCCCCCCAAGAACCTTGCCAAGAAAATGTCAGTATGACAATGTGTAAATATGATTTTTCTCCAAGCCGCAAAGAATATTAACAGGAAAGAAAGTTCTATACTTAGATGGCTCTAAGTAATTTTAAGTATACAACAAGTTATATTTCTGGCAACCTGGTTCAATAAAACCCTACTAAAATAAATGAGAAAATAGAATCCAAGTAACCAAGATATAACTGATCAGAAACAATGTAAACCAATAAACATATAACAGGTAAATTTGATTCAGATATTTTTAGGTAATTTGTACTGAATCCAGTACTATCACCTAATTAATTAATACTAAAATACAAAATAGGATATGCTAGACATGAGCAAACTTCATTCCTTCTGAACATTGTAAAAGACCACAGAATAACAATTCAGTAAATATAGTCATTAAAGCTACACATTTTGTATAGCTTTTAAGCAGAGTAAAAGCTAATACTGAGGCAAACTGTATAAAGTTACTAATTCAATTATCTTTTGAGACAGCCACAGAGAATCTCTACTTTTGTTCTGGTAAAAAATGACCTTTCTGGGGGTGGGAAGGTGGCTCAGTGGTAGAGTGCTTGCCTCACATGCATGAGGCCCTGGGTTCAATTCCTCAGCACCACATAAACAGAAAAGGCCAGAAGTAGCACTGTGGCTCAAGTGGTAGAGTGCTAGTCTTGAGCTGAAGAGCTCAGGGACAGCGCCCAGGACTAGAGTTCAAGCCCCATGATCACCAAAAAAAAAAAAAGATTTCTTGGTGTATTAATCAGCCTCATCCTATCCCTACATGATACGCAGATTCAGCACAGTGAGGCAGGCTATATGTGTAGTAATCCACAAATGTACAAGAACAAGAACTTTGAAGCTAAGCTAACCGTTTAAAAACATTCAGCAAATTGGTAGCAGACTCCAGCATTCCTTCCAATCACTACTCTTTCTGGAAGTCAATTCTCATCATTATTAAAATCAATCATGACTTAGGAAGCACTTGCCAGCAGGAGAAGGCAGACAGCAGGCCAACAAGTTGAAACCATCACTAGTTTTCAATGATTCACAAGCAAATCAAATGAACAGCTGCTACTTGTGAACAGCTGCCTACATTTCATAATTTAAACTACATGTCTGAAATTTATGCAACTATTCGCTTTCTTTCTATAAATGTCATGTGGCTCAATCTATACGCACTCTTCCACTGTATTAATCTAATTCCTTAGATTACTTTCAGTCCCTTACCTGATCAAAAAGATCAGTGCTATCTGCTCATGTCGCTCTCATGAGTTCCTCTTCTTTGCCGGGGTGATACTCAATGTACGGGTTGACATAAACATACCCTGTTCAAAGCAAGATAAATTGTACTCCAATGAACTTCTTAAAAACTGCAAAAGCTGCAACTGTAAGTACCAGTAAATTATCCCTGATCAATTTTATTGAGCTAATCGTTATTTCAAAGTATCAAGAGTTGTTAAGAGACTGATGTTCCACTGTCCTTGTAAGGTCACAAGTTAACCTACCAATTACAGATGCTGGGCAGGTAACCTGAGAGCCTAAGGTTAGAGGCAGAGAACATGGAAGCCTTCACTTCTGGAAGTGTAGCTAGAAAGTGGATGTACACATCAGCTGCAGGCAGCAGCAGGCAGCTGAAGAAGCTCCTGTTCCTCCCAGAGAAGCGGTGCCTCAGCAAACGAAACACACACAGCACTCCAGACTGATGCTTAGTCTTTCACAATGTTCCTTCTCTTCCTGACTGGATAACCAGGACAGAGCACACCCCACCCTCCTCAGATGGACAACACTAGCACTGCTCATAAATCCCTCATGGCAAGTCATTGTAACAGTTACTGTTGCAGCCCAAAATATATTAACAGCAGTGTTAATAACTTCCCAATCAGGAAACTTCAATAGCAGCCCCTTAAGTAAACTGGACCATTTCCTTCCTTTCTCTCTTTCTTTGCATCTTTCCTTCCTTTCCATCTTTCCTTCTTCCCTTCCTCCCTTCCTTCCTTTCTTTCCTTCCTTCCTCTTTCTTTTTCTTCCTTTCCTTCTTTCCTTTTTTTTTTCTTTCTTTCCTTTCTTTCTTCCTTCCTTCCTTTCTTTCCTTCCTTTTCTTTTTGGTGCCAGTGCTGGGGCTTGAACTCAGAGCCTGGAGACTGACCCTGAAGTTTTTTGCTCAAAGCTAACACTCTACCACCTGGCCCATGGCTTCATTCTGGCCTTTTTTAAAAAAAGTAATTAATTGGAGATAAGAGTCTCAAGGAATGTCCTACCCCAGCTGGCTTTGAACTGTAGTCCTCAGATCTCAGCCTCCTGAGTAGGTAGAATTATAGGCATGAGTCACTGGCACCAGGCTACATCTGGCTTTTATTAAGCAAGTCTCTCATGTTCGAGATTTGCTGTAGTTGATTTGTTTTGTTTCACAGTATTAAGGACTGAATCCAGGCTTTTTTCAATTAAGCTTTGCACAAATAAGCTTGTTTTTTTCAGATGGTCTCACTAATTCCACCAGGACATCTTCCTTTCTTTTCCTCCCAAGTAGCTGGGATCACAAGTTTACCACCAGGCAGAGCTTCTTGTAAGCTCTTATTATTTATTTGTGTTTGAGTTGTGTGTGTGTATGTGTGTGTGTGTGTGTGTGTGTGTGTGCGCGCACGCGCGCACGGGCGCCAGTCCTAGGGCTTGAACTCAGGACCTGGATGCTGTTCCTAAACTGTTTTGCTCAAGACTAGCCATCTACTACTTGAGCCACAGTTCTACTTCTAGCTTTTTTTTTTCTTTTGGTAGCTAACTGAAACTAAGAGTGTCACAGACTTTGCTGACCAGGCTGGCTTCAAACTGGGATTCTTAGATCTCAGCCTCCTGAGTAGCTAAGATTATACGTGTGAACCGCAGGTACCCAGGTACTACCTGACATTTAGAAAAGATGTTGTAACCTTCACAAGTTTCCAATGACACAATTTTATTAATTTCTCCCTAAATTTCTCATCCCTCAGGTGTGGCAACTCTGAACACATGACTGACCATGAGATAGAAACAACTTATTTGTGGAAGATAATAATCTCAAATTGGTGCTGGTCTCTTAATAAATTTTGCAAAGTCTAAATCCTAATTAATAACATTAGAAACAAACAGCCTTCCACATTCATGTCTTTTTCTTGTCTAGATTCTGAATGAGAGAAAAAAATGTGAAATCTGTCTCCTCACTTCCTGCTGCAACTGTGCTCAAGGCTCCAGGTTTATCTCTCCCCCACCCTACATCTGATTCTCCTAACAACCTCTAATCTGCTACCACCATCTCTACAGCCCTCTACATCACTTCACTCCACAGCCACCGACCTTGGAATGGCAGCAGGTCTAAATTGACTGCTCTGTGATAAAATAAAAAACAAGCCTGTCAAAAGAAAAAGAAAAAAGTCACATGTCAAGAGTCTCATCACTATAATACTAGCTTCTCAGGAGGCTGAGATCTAAGGACTGAGGTTCGAAATCAGCCAGGACAGAAAATCCCAAGAGACTCTTATCCTTGATAAACTAGCAAGAAGCCAGGAGTGGAGTGGTAACTAAAGTGGTAGAGCACCAGCTTTAAGGAAGAAAATAAAAGGAACAGCACCCAGGCCTGGAGTTCAAGCCCCAGGACCAGCACCAACAAAAGAAAGGAAAGGAAACAAAATAAAGGAAAAGCAATACACTTACTTTTGCAAAGAAGAAAGAAAAGGATTACTTATTGTCAGATCAGAACACATTTCCCTAATAGAAATTTTAAAGAAATTTAAATCAGCAACTTTACTGGAAGAGGTGTCACGTATAAAAGTCATTAGAGGGGATAGTGGAAGCCAGCACAGCAGTGCAGTCCTTTATCCCATCAACATATCAAATGAATAGTAGAAGGGATAGATTCTCATAAGCTCTCACTGCCTATAGAATGTGAGTCTTCAGAAGCAGCTTTATCTTGCAGAACAGAGCTGAGGCCCCCCTGCTGCCTGAGGCCTGCCTGCAGATGGTCCAGCTGAGGAGTGCTCCTGGGGAATGGGTCTCCACCAATCCCGAGCAAAGCACTGAGGCACAGAAGAGAAATCACTTTGAACCAGTGCCTGCAGCCAGTAAACAGGTAAGCAGCAGGAAAGGAGGGGGTGGGATACTGGAACCCTGTAAGAAACAAAGGGATCTTTTCACACCTGGCAGAATCTTAGATGCAGCTTGGTGGTAGGAATCACATGTGGATGTTCCTGGAGAGTTGAACAGTTCTAGCCTGGGACGAGTTATGTCATCACCTGCTAGAAGTTTCCATATCATGGTCATTGAAAACTTCATACTTTAAGCTGGAAACAGTGGCTCACATCTGTAATCACAATTTGAAGCCAACCTAAGCAATAAGTCATTTAGACCCTATCTCCACCAATAAGCAGGAAACTGTAATCCCAGCTATGGGGGAGACAGAGGTAGGATTGTAGTCTAAGAGTGCCAAGGCAAAAAAAAAAAAAAAAATCGATGAGACCCAATCAGAACAATAACCTACAACAAAAAGAGTTAGAGGGGTGCCTCAAGTGGCAGAGTGCCTGCCTCACAAGCACAAAGCTCTGAATTCAAATCCCAGTACCACCAGAAAAAGAAAAAAAGAGAGAGAGAAAGAAGAGAAGGGAAGGCCAGGCACTGGTGGCTCATGTCTATAATCCTAGCTACTCTGGAGACTGAGATCTGAGGATCACTGTTCAAAGCCAACCAGGACAGGAAAGTCTGTGAAACTCTTATCTCTGATAAACCACCAGAAAACTGTAAGTGGTGCTGTGGATCAAGTGGTAGAGCACTACCCTTGAGCTGAAGAGCTGAGAGACACCACCCAGGCCCAGAGTTCAAGCCCCCACAACTGACAAAAAACAAAAAACAAAAAACAAAAAAAAACAAAGAGAAGGGAAAAGAAGTAAAGCTGTATCTAATCGTGTCCTGGTTATTTTTTTGGCGGTAATCAGGTTTGAACTAAGGCCTCAGAGTTGCTAGATAGGTACACTGTCACTTGACACTCTACCAGTCCCTTGTAGCACTGGTTATTCAAGACAGGGTCTCACTGCACGCCTGGGCCGCCCTAGGTTGCCATCCTCTGTGTGCTCCCTTATCATGGGCATGACCTGGGGGGGCCGCAATACTCACTCACTTTGGTTCCCCTGAAGCTGGAGATGACAGGCATTGCCACTGTGCCCAGCCATCCTCCGAGGTGGACTCCTGAGGATTTTTATATCCTGGAAGGCCTCAAATTGTGACCTCCTAATCTCTGCATCTCATGTAGCTGGGAGTCTAGACTTGACCCCAATGTACCCAGGTAAGTTGTCTTTTATAGGTTGAATTCTGTATAAGGTTAAGACAAGTATCTTAACCTAGTAAGCACAGAGCCTAGCATGCACAGGACTCCATGGCCTTGAAGTAAAACCACACAACTGCTCCCCCACACGCACACATGTGCACACACACATGCATGCACATCCATCATATACATATACAAATATGTACATATATCCCCCATCCCTCTGCCTTCTATCCCTGTGCATTTCCCAGTATAAATTTCTTGCCTTGTATTAGGGGCCTATCTTATTTAGGATGACTCCAGCTGACTTCACATCCATAGTGAAAGCCATAATCTGTCTTCTTCTGATGCTCTCATTTCCAATATGGAACTTACAATGTAGTATGGGCTAGAAAACTCAGGAACTGGAATGGCTAAGAAAGCACATTAAGTAACAATTTGCTGAAAATGAGACTTGAAGGCTGGGCTTTAATGCAGCCTTTCTGGCTCCCCCTGGGTTCTCAGACACTTTTCCAGCAGAACTCAATGATGTGGCTCTGAAATGGAAAATGATGTGACACACAGTGTGTGTTCCGGATAATTCTGCCATTCAGTTTGGCATTAAATTTCCTGGCTAACACTTGTTTCTTAGCAAAGGGAATGCTGTACTGAGATGCTAGACAAAATTTCCATTTCAGAAGGCAGGTAGGTGTTTTCTACATCAAAATGAACATGGTTATGTAAGGAATACTGTCCAAAGTCAGGACGTGGCGGTTTATGTCCTACACAGGCACACTGCTGATTCTCACAAGGTAGCACGACCATGGAATGATTATATGACCCTGTGAATGGAAAACCCAGACAACACTTTTTTAAATACATTATTTATTGTAAAAATACTGTACAGAGGGGTTACAGTTACATGAGTAAGCTAATGAGTACATTTCCTATCGAGCATTGTTATCTCCTAGTTTGTTTTTCCCTATAGTCCCTTCCCTCCCCATCTTCCCAACTCCTCCCTCCCTCTCCCTACAAGTTGTAAAGTTCATTTTCAACATAGTGTCTTGTACATCTCATTGTTACAATGGGTCAACCTGTATCCCTATTTAAGCACTTTGTTATTTCCCTCCCCCTCCCCAAATCAGAAAAGTGTATATACAAGATGCAGTGCACCAGAATCAAATACAGTGAAAACAGGGTTTATACCATGGGGGAAGAACATACAAAAGAATCAAAAAAATTACATAGCACATTATAAGTATGTTAAAAACAATAGTAAGAAAGAAAAACCACTTATGTCCCTGTCTTGGGGTTCATTTCACTTAACATCATCTTTTATTTTTTTTGGTCGGTCGTGGGGCTTGAACTCTGGGCTTGGGTGCTGCTGTCCCTGTGCTCTTCAGCTCAAGGCGAGTGCTCTACAGCTTGAGCCACAGCGCCACTTCTGGTTTTCACGTGGTTTATTGGAGATAAGAGTCTCAAGGATTTTCCTGCCGGGGCTGGTTTTGAACCATGATCCTTAGATCTCAGCCTCCTGAGTAGCTAGGATTACAGGCGTGAGTCACCGGAGCCCGGCTTACATCATCTTATATGGTTATATATACATAGCTTTTGACCTTTTCTGCTTGTCCTAGACATGTACTGGTTATTGCAAATAAGGGAAACCATAGGACCTGGGTAGGCTAGGATTACAGGTGTGAGCCTGACAGGAAGGATCAGGGAAGGTCCAGACAGAGGCAGGGATGGGAAGATGCAGAAAGCGGACAGGAGGGGATGGGGAGAGGCAGGCAGGGGGACGGGAGGGGATGGGGAGAGGCAGACAGGAGGACAGGAAGGGATGGGGAGAGGCAGACAGGAGGGGCGGGAGAGGATGGGGAGAGGCAGACTAGGGGACGGGAGAGGATGGGGAGAGGCAGACAGGAGGACAGGAAGGGATGGGGAGAGGCAGGCAGGGGGACGGGAGAGGATGGGGAGAGGCAGACAGGGGGACAGGAGGGGATGGGGAGAGGCAGACAGGAGGACGGGAGGGGATGGGGAGAGGCAGGCAGGGGGCCGGGAGGGGATGGGGAGAGGCAGGCAGGGGGCCGGGAGGGGATGGGGAGAGGCAGGCAGGGTGGCAGGAGAGGATGGGGAGAGGCAGGCAGGGTGGCAGGAGGGGATGGGGAGAGGCAGGCAGGGGGACGGGAGGGGATGGGGAGAGGCAGGCAGGGGGACGGGAGGGGATGGGGAGAGGCAGGCAGGGTGGCAGGAGGGGAAGGAAGCGTGAGCCTCTACTAGGCCCGGCCAGGCCGAGACGCCGGCGGAGGCGCCGGGGTCACCCGCGTACCTTGCTGCGGTCCCCGGAGGCGGCGCGCTGCTGGGAGCTGGGGCCTGGGAAGGACTGAGACGGGACGTTCAGCATCCTGGACCCGCAGCCCGGCCCGGAGTCCACACCGCACGGCTCAGTGCCTTTCGCTCTGGCTCCGTGGCCCGTCAGATGCCAAGCCGGGATCCACTTCCGGGGTCACCGGACGTCATGACGCAGCACGTCGGAGGCGGGATCATGAGATGAGTACGCAAGCTCAGCTGCAGACGGGGCGAGTACGCATGCTCAGTTTTCCTTGCCCTGACTTCAGCACTGGGGCCAGCGAAGCCTTTGGGATCACAGGTGGAGAGCGCAGGCCACGACGCTGTCCCGAGCTCCGGTGCTGAATGAAGTGTCATAGCGGCTCTTCACCCAGTACACCAACACTCGTCCGAGGGTATTTAGACAGTCATCAACTTTATCAGCATATAAACTTTGTAATGGGTCCGAACAAAAATGGCATCAAAGGGGCTGGGAAGGTGGCTCAGTGGTAGACTTCTTGCCTAACATGCATGAAGCCCGGGGTTTGATTCCTCAATACCACATAAACAGAAAAAGCCAGAAGTGGCACGGTGGCTCAAGTGGTAGAGTGCTAGCGTTGAGCAAAAGAAGCTCAAGGCCCTGAGTTCAAGCCCCAGGACTGGCACAAAGAACAACAACAAAAAACACAACCAAGTTGTCATCTACCTGTTGCATTCAACGAAGTTCACTGAGAGATACAATACTTTTCATCAACTCTGCAAGTCCAATGTCTTGCAAACACAGCCCTGTTATCTGTTAGATCTCTGTCCCTCTCGCACATATTCCACATTTTGTAGTGAAGCAGAAATAGAAATCAGTAAAAACTCTCCCATTTTGTAGTTTTCAGTGCTGGACAGAAGTAGGGGAAAATCCCAGGTCCTGCAATAAAGAATGTCCTTAGGGGCTAGAAAGTTGGTTTGGTGGGAGTGCTTGCCTCGCATGCATGAGGCCCTGGGTTCGATTCCTCAGCACCACATAAGCAGAAAAAAGCTGGAAGTGGAGCTGTGGCTCAAGTGGTAGGGAGCTAGCCTTGAGCTAAAGAGCTGAGGGACAGCGCCCAGGCCCAGAGTTCAGGCCTCACCCCCCCCCCCACCAACAACAAAGAATGTCCTTAGTCCTTCTCTCTAGTAAGAAGGCCAGAGCAGATCCTTGTTTTTACTGTCTGTATGTTTCTTCCTTATTCACCTCTATGACCACATTTTGCCAAATACAAAGCTGTCAGAAACAATAATAGGAGTTTTATATGTTTGTCTCCAGTTATATGTGCTAGTGACTTTACTAAATTATTTTCTGGATGTAGATAATGCACCTGCTTTATTTCTCTCTGTGCATCCAACACATGTTAATGGCTTCATTTTTATGAGATCCATCTTCATCCCTTGTTTTAGCAACCACTATCTTGAACCTGTGTGAAACTGAAGGCACCTAATCAGCATGGCAGCCTCCTATCCTTCTCTTGACTACAAGACTAGATCCATTGTTTTGTCAAGAAAGCTTTAAAAAATTCCCTTGAGAAAGATACTATTCCTAGTGTTGGGTATTGGAATAGTTGATTGCAAGACCCCACATGTCTGCTTTTTTCCCACCGTCTTTGCTTACAAGCCTGCCAGTTCCCTCCAGAGTAAACACATGAATGAAGAACCACCAAAACAGCTGTGGCAATAGTCTTGGTGTTCCATTAGTATATCTTCCTCTTGCTAATACATGATTGCCAAGTTACTGACCTATATTTTAGGATTGTTCTTAGTTGGAGATAAACATCTCATGGGCTATCTGGGCAGGTTTCAAATTCAAATCCTCAGATCTTATTCTCCTAGGTAGCTAAGATTTACACCTGCACCAAGGATTTGGCAGGAACTGAGCTGAGCTATAACTTGTAACTATTACAATTCCTAGCCCATAGTAGGTGTTCAATTAGTTTTTGAATACATTTTTATTATTATTTTTTTTTTTTTGTCGGTCGTTGGGCTTGAACTCTGGGCCTGGGCGCTGTCCCTCAGCTCTTCAGCTCAAGGCGAGCGCTCTACCACTTGAGCTACAGCGCCACTTCCGGTTTTCTGGTGGTTTATTGGAGATAGGAGTCTCACTGTCTCTCCTGCCCGGGCTGGCTTTGAACCGCGATCCTCAGATCTCAGCCTCCTGAGTAGCTAGGATTACAGGCGTGAGCCACCAGCGCCCGGCTTTTGAATACATTTTTAATAAATAGGTATTTTATGTCTGAGTAAGGTAAGTGCGGATATGTGATCAGACTTAAGATTAGAATCAATATGAAATAAAGCTCTCACATAAGAAAATATGTATGAACTATCTGAGGTTAAATGTTACTTCTATTAAATGGGGAATAACTTTATCTATATAAAGAGAGCATTGTTTGGATCTGCATTGAACGTTCGTATTAGTGATGTGATTATTTGGTGTGAAATAACTTCAGAAGTTGGTAAAATCACTTTGGGGGGGATGAAACTGATTAGTGAACGTGGTCTTCATGAAACATTTACTTAACATAATTATATCAAAGACAAACAATTGTACTTAAGAAATATTTAAAATGTGAGGGAAATTATAGGATATGGAAACTTTCTTCGCAAATATTTACAACATATTGTTTGAAGTATTTATAATGATTTTTCTGCACTACTGAACTAAGAACGTATTCTGTCTACTGTTGTATTTTAATTATATGTGGGTTACCCTTAATATAATAAAGATATAATAATATCACTACTAGTGAAAATTGTGGACAACATATATCTTTTGTTTAAATTGAGGATAGTAAATAATAAAACATAAGTTTCCCTAGAGTAGACTTTTTTTAAAAATATCTACTGTCTTAATTGAGATATTGCTATTGCTGTCTTATAGGGGGAAGAACATATTTCTAACAAGAATCTGTAATTGGAAGAACAAGATTAAGTGTACAATTATGTTAAAATAAAGTTTTGATCAGCAGAGGTAAGGGTATGACATTTCTTTTGCACTTAATTTGTCATAGATTGGAATAGCTGTTAAATTTTAGGTCAGAACTATTTAAAAACCTATGAGGGATACAAATTTTATCCTACTTTCAAGTTAGCCTGTTATAGTGTCATGACTCATGGGTCAAGGACAGAAATGGTTTAGAATCACAACAGGCATTAAAAAACTGGAAAATTGGCGGAGGAGGGGGGGACTGGGAAGGGATGTGAAGGGTAAACAAAGGAGGAGGCTGCAATGCTTGGTAAGAAATGTACGCATTATCCTGCCCATGTAATTGTAACCCCTCTGTACAGTATGTTCACAAATAAAATTAAAAAAAAGAAGACAAACAAAAAAACTGGAAAATTCCCGCATATAAGTAGGCTATATTACAGAATAGCTGAACTAAGGGAACCTGAACTTTTATAGTAGACAGATGCCCACCTGGCTTCTCCATTGGAGGAAGACTTCATTGTATAGAACAGAACATAAATCTGCCCCTTGTCCTAGTATGAAGCAAATGGCTTATAAAAATATCATTGTAAAGATAACCTGGAACAAAGGCTGTCAGTGTTACTGCTTATAGGACATTCAGAAATGCCAGAGATTAGTGGGGAATTGTCTGCCAATTTCTTTTACTCTAAACTGCTTTCTGAATATGTGCTATTGATAAGATAATGATATATTATTTTCTGAAATAATCAAAAGATGATACCACAGAAATGCCCAACAACAGATATTGTTTAAACTATAACATGCTCACAAAGTAGTAATCATAATTAAAAATAATATCATACAATTGCATTTATTGATCTAAGTACTCATCAGAAAATTAAGTGAAACAAGCAAGTTATAAAATGTACATGTGATTAATTTTACCTTTATAAAAAGTATACTAATGTCACATATGTGAATATATATTAGACTATCTATTTCAGTGGGCAGAGTTGTGAATGTTTTGCTTTTTGTTTGTTTTCTTTTGTTAACCTCCTTGAAAATGAATACTTTTCAAATGAAGGAAAAACACTTCAAAAAATAGAAGTGACTAGTCATGGGTCAGGTGCTGGTGGCTCATACCTGTAATACTAACTATTCATGAGGCTGAGATCTTAGGATCATGGTTGGTTCAAAGTCAGCCTGGGCACGAAAGTCCTGAGATTCTTTTTTGGTCAATCATGGGACTTGAACCCAGGGCCTGGGTACTGTCCCTGAGCTTCTTCACTGAAGGCTAGTGCTCTACCACTTTGAGCCACAGCGCCACTTCAGTTTTCTGGTGATTAATTGGAGATAAGCGTCTCATAGGCTTTCCTGCCCAGGCTGGCTTCAAACTGCAATCCTCCATCTCAGCCTCATGAGTAGCTAGGATTACAGGTGTGAGCTATCAATTCCCAGCTTCTGAGATCCTTATCTTCAATTAACCAGCAAAAAAGGCAGAAGTAGAGCTGTGGCTCAAGTGGTAGAGAGCTGGCCTTGAGCAACAAAGCTCAGGGATAGTACAGGCCCTGAGTTTAAGCCACAAGACTATCGTGCACGCGCGCGCGCGCACACACACACACACACACACACACACACACACACACACACACACACAAGTTGACTACTCATCTAAGAACTCTTTGCTTAACAGAGGAAAAATATCACTCATGGATTTAAAGATTACAAATTTGCATTTTGACCATACAGCTACTAATTATGTAGACAAGAAGAAAAAAAATTTGATATTTTAGTTTTCCTTTAATGCTATTTCATTATAAAAGTTAAAATCAAGAGGTTTTTTCAGCACATTGTTGCATTACTTATAACATTAATTGTCATCAAGGGAAATAAACCCTAGAAAAGCACTGTAATAGGAAAAAATCTTACATTGTAGAGAGTAGTGCTATTTGGTAAGTAAACATCAACATTCTGGTGCTATTTAGTTGTGTTAGACTGCTAGATACATTGAACTAGTTTACTTCTACCTGTATGCCATATTTTAAATGTGTTTAAAAATTGTGTTTTTAATAAGTTTTTAAAAAAAATTTGTTGTGCTTTTCAGTTTTCCTACTTTTTTAACTAAGGGGCTATTACCAGATTTGTCTTCTGAGTATAAATTGAAATGAGTGAAGTTCAAGCAATGGTAGAATTCTCTGTGGAGCTAAACAAGTTCTACAATGTGGACTTATTCCAGAGAGGATATGTATTTGAGTGTGAGGATGATACGATTTTCATAAAATACAAGAAACAGTTATAATTTAAATTTAATTATATACTTTTGTTTGCTTGTGACAGTACTGAGCATTAAGAGAACTTTAATGAAAACATGTAAGATCTCATATTTGCTCTTTGAGGACTTAGAGCTTAACAAGGGAAGTAAATTATACAAACAAAACAGCTAAGTAGAAGTGCAAGGCATACAGGATGAAGCTTCAATTAAGAATTTATAGAAAGGGCTGTAGAATTAGAGCAAAGGGATATAGTTGTTGGTTAGTATGTTAGTTAAGTCAGCATACAGGGTTAGTGCCAAAGTGTGGATAAGACTGGATAGGCATAGATCCTTTCAGTACATAGTGTCACAAATGTACAGAGTGGTGGGACAATTTTTTACATAGTAGTGTCAATATTATATTTGAGAACATGTAGGAAATAGAGTATTTTCTAGGAGAAAGGCAAAGAGAGGTAATAAAGACAAATCTTTGCTGTTGAAGTGCTCTAGAATTATTTTCTGATGTCTAGAAAAGAGTTGACATTACAAATGTAGGTGCCATCAGTAGTTTCCAAGGAAGAATAAAATGATCACTCTTGTTACAGCCAGCACTTATTAAGATGGTGAAGACTGAGCTTATTAGACTAATGGAAGAAGTAGAGACTGTAGGGAGAAGTTTAGAGGCATTGGGAATAACTTCAATTGGTGTTAGGGGATAATGGACAACTGAAGTATAATAATAAAGATTTCCTGTTTTATGGGAATGATTTTGGCACACCCATAAAAACAACAACAAAAAACCCATTTAAAAAAAATAAAAAGAGCTATGTTGTGCTCTTCTCCACATAGTCTCCCGTTCTCTTCAGGCTGGCCTAAGCTTGAGGATGTGCTATTCCTTTCACTGTAGAGTGTTAGCCAAGAAGGTCATAAAGCTTGACTAGTAACTTTTAGGACATTACAACCCACTTAACTTTTAGAGTTCCTGTGCCTGACATTGTCCAGTCTATTCTGTAAAAATGCATGCCCTAATTATTTTTGAGGCATGCTTACTTTCTAGATATTATCATTACGATCTGGGGATTAGTATATTTTTTGGGGGGGTCTGCTTGTGGGGCCTGAACACTGGGCCTGGGCGCTGTCCCTCAGCTCTTCAGCTCAAGGCTAGTGCTCTACCACTTGAGCCACAGCGCCACGTCCCTCTTTTTTCTTTTTGCTTATGTGGTGCTGAGGAATCAAACCCAGCGCCTCAGGCATGCAAGACAAGCGCTCTACCACCGAGCCACCTTCCCAGCCCGGGATTAGTATTCTATAACTTACTAAAAACCATTTGTTAAGCCAAGAATGTCTGATTCCTACCTTCATTCTTTTAGTGACTTTAAGGAAAATCATTACATCCTTGACTTTATATGTGACAGAGAGTTACAACTTACTTGGAAAAAAATTATTTTTGTCAATCATGGGGCTTGAACTGGAAAATCTTTTAGGCAATGGGAAGCAAAAACTCTTGTTTGGAGCCTTCAAGTCCTAGACTCTCCATCTTTTTTTCCTAGATTCTGTATGTAAAATAACTAGTTATTCCTTTAGACCTTTTCTTTCCTGCACACCTTGTTTTACTTAGCTGGGAACAGCTAGTTGGCATTTTCAATTTCTGTCTAGAAATTAGCTTTCTTTAGTCCTATAGTTTCTTAGCAGTTCATTGCATAAGTTTTCCAGGTTATTGTACATAGCATATTTCACCACACCTGTCATATGAGTTATCATTTTTCCTAATATGCTACAGTTTCTTGATCATTTTTAAAATTTGTATTATTTAATTTTAAGTTTTTGTATGGTACATATCAGTTTCTATATACTATTTATTGACAAAACGGCAACCATTACCATCGCATAACAAACACAACCTCAGTGGAATTACTACAACAAACATGTATTTTTGCTCACAAGACTTGGTAAGTCGAATAGTTCTGCTGATCTAAGCTGGCTTAGCCAATCTTTGCTGGTTTATGTGTGAGTCCACAGCTGCAGATTCAGTGGGTTCTTGCTGAGGCAGAATGCCTCAGCTAAGCAGGCACAGCTAGCTAGTTTATAGTCTTGTGCTGTGGCTTGTTCTCATAGAGGGCGAAGCAGTCTAAAGGAAGAAACCATGCAACGAGGCACCAGTTAAAACTGGTATTCCATTCCCCTCCTACAGTATGTTGGCCAAAACAAGCTATAAGTTAGGTCAACCATGGAGAACACTACATTTTTTTTCTTATGGTGATACTGGGGCTTGAACTCAGGACTTGGGTGCTGTCCTTTACTTTATCACTTAAGGCTGGTGCTCTACCACTTAAGCTGCAGCCCCACTTCAGGCTTTTTGCTGATTAATTGGAAATATGATTCTTTAGGATTTGTCTGCCCAGGCTGGCTTCAAACCTCAATCCTCAGATCTCAGTCTCCTAAATAGCTAGGATTTTAAGCAAGTGCCACCAACGCCTCCAATGGAATCATTGCTTTAAAAACATTTTTTTAATGTTTTTAAATATTATCTCTAATTGTAAAAGAGATTTCAATTCAGCATGTCAGGTTATGAGTACAATGTGTTTTGATCAATGTCATCACTTCCATAGTTTTTTCCTCCCTGAGGGGGGAAAATGTGTGCCAAATCCTCCACTTCATGACTTGTGGCAGAAGCATGGCTCCCTTTCTCTTTGCAAAGGGAAACTTTTGCTTTTGTTGGTTCTGATTCTACATGCTCTCCCTTTGAATTTAATTGCTTTTACCTTTTTAAAAATAATCTGTCTTTATATTGTCTTTACTATTTGTTTAAAAATTGTCTAAAGAGATGGAGAAAATTGAGACCCACAAAACTAAAGGAAATTGCCCAAATTTTAAAGGCATATCATATCTGCTATACTTCTTGGAGCATTACTAAACGGGATTTAGAATTTTTTTTTTTTTGTGGAAATACTGTACAGAGGGGTTACAATTACATGGGCAAGGTAATGAGTACATATCTTATCAAGCATTGTTGCCTCCTCCTTTGTGTCCCCTTTCCATCCCTTCCCATGTCTGCCTCCCCACCCCCTCCCGCCCCTGCCAAAGTTGTGAAGTTTATTTTTCGACATAACGAGTATTTCCATAAACACTGTCCCAATGGTGGTGCTATGAAAAATCCTCACACTCCAACAGAATTCTGAATTGGCTTTGAGATCAGGATGTGTCACCAAAAGAGGTACATACCATGGTGCATTTTGCAATTGTAATGTGCCCTCTAAAGGCTGAATCATTATAACTGATATGGTTTATTTACCACCTCTTCCTTCCAGCAGGCTTTTTCATGTGTTTGTAATTGTTTTAGTGACACTCTCAACACTTAGGTCCTTCCAGGAAACACTGTTATTCACTCAGTAGGAAGAAACACTGCTATTTACATAAAAGTTTTCTTAACCCTGTTGGGGCTTCAGGAAGACTCAACACCTGGTGCCTTCACAAACACACACACACACACACACACACACACAGAGGTAACAGTGGCTCATGGCTCCTAACTTCTCAGTAGACTGAGATCTGAGGATCGAAATTTGAAGCCGGCCTGGGCAAGAAAGTCTGTGAGACTTTTATCTTCAATTAGCTCTCCCCCTCCCCCCTCAAAGTGAGAAATGGAGCTGTGCTCAAGTGGTAGAGTGCTAACCTTGAGCAAAAAAGCTCAGTGCCCAGGCCTTGAGTTCAAGCCCCAGCACCTTCACACACAAAAATGTAGAATGCTAAATCCAAGGGTAAACAAATGCCCATATGTTTTTTTTTAATTATCCCATATATGTATGGTATTATACCATTTTGAATTTTCTACATCAGTATACAATAATTATAGTTTACCTAGTCTTATCAACAAATTGTTATCTCAAGGGTTGATTATGTCAGTCTGATAAGTGAGAAAGGCTACCTTGTAATAGTTTTATTTATATAAATTATAAGTAGAGAATTTTTAATATATTTTCATGTATTTGTTATATTTTATGTATTATATATATTTGTTGTATTTTATATATAATATTTATATTTGTTTTCTATGAACTGTTTATTCATACCTTTTTTATTGATTAATTGATTGTTCTCATTTTAAAAAATTCCATTTTGGGAATACTATGTTTTAAGTTTGAAATTAAGATTTTGTTGCATGGGTCAGCAAATGCTATCAGGCCAAAAACCAAAACAAAACCTAAAAAAAAGAAAACAAAAACAACTTTTACTTTAGTGTGATTTTCCCACTCCTTAAATTTGTGTTGTTACGATTTGATCCTGTCTTTTTTTCAGTAATTTTATAAAGTTATATTTTTGTAGCTTATCCAAATTTGTTTTTTTGCAAGAGGTTAATCTAAATTACCTACTCTTAAAATACACATATTATTTTCTTTATTTTTAAATATTATATTCTCTTATTAGGTATTTTACTCTAAAGATAGTTAACATATTTAGATTTTAAATTTTTCTTGATTTAAAAATTATACACCTTGAAGGTGACACTAATTTTATGGAAAAATATATTTATAAGAAGTCTACTTTTTGTTGTTGATGGTTGTGGGGCTTGAACTCAGGGCATTGGTGCTGTCTTTGAGCCCGTTTTGCTCAAGGCTAGCACTGAAATAGATTATTTGGACCTATGAAAATAGAATAATGAAAATTCTTAAAATTGTTTTGGGAGGAAGGGAAAGGGAAGTTATAGAGAGGGGGTGATATTGATTAGAATACTGTGTGGAAATGTAATTAATGTAAGCTAATTAATGAAAAAGTCTGTGTATGTCAATACAGACATGTTATTTCCCCAAATATTCTGATTCACAGTTGATTGAGCTGATAGATAAAGAAAACCAATTATGGTTAAAAACAGTATCTATTAAATGAAAAATTTTCATTTTTTTTTTTTTTTGGCCAGTTGTGGGGCTTGAAATCTGGGCCTAGGTGCTGTCCCTCAGCTCTTCAGTTCAAGGTCAGCGCTCTACCACTTGAGCCACAATGACACTTCCAGTTTCTGGTGGTTTATTGGAGTTAAGAGTTTCATGGACTTTCCTGCCTGGGCTTGCTTTGAACCTCGATTCTCAGATCTCAGCCTCCTGAGTAGCTAGGATTACAGGTGAGCCACCAGCGCCTGGCCTACGTATTATTTAAAGACACTTTTTCATCTGATACTCAGTCACACACTATTATTCTGTACACAGAGCTTATTATGAGGGTTCATATACACAGCTTGCTACTGGGTTGAATCCACATGCACTCACTGATTATTCACTATTTCTGCTTTCTCTTGGAAACAGGAATGAATACTCACAACAGAAACTGTATCTCACAAAGTAAAAATACGAAAACAAATTATCTAGTCAGGTTTGTGTGTGTGTGTGTGTGTGTGTGTGTGTCTGTGTTTGTGTGCGTGCACACTGATACTAGAAATTGAACTCAGGATCTCATCTGAGACAAAGCTGCCACTCTACCACTTGAGCCTGCTTTTTGCTGGTTAATTGGTCCTAACAGTCTCACAACCTTTCCTGCCTAGGCTGATTATCAGAGCTTAACTTTGAGTAGGTAGGATTACAAGCATGAGCTACTAGAGCCCAGCTTGGTGATTCCCTTTTTTCCCCCGCTCTTGGTTGTGGGGCTTGAACTCAGGGAGTGGACACTGTCCTGGGGCTTTTATGCTCTACCACTTTGAGCTTCAGCTCCAGCTTTTTGGCAGTTAATTGGAGATAAGAGTCCAATGGAGTTTGCTGCCTGGCTGGCTTCAAACTTCAATCCTCAGATCTCAGATTCGAATAGCTTGGATAACATGTGTGGGCAATCAGTGCCCAGCCCCAGCTTGGTGATTCTTGATATATATTATTTAATGTGTATCAATGAAATAGAATTTCCTAGCCAGGTGCCAGTGGCTCATGTCTGTAATCCTAGCTACTCAGGAGGCTGAGATCTGAGGATCACAATTTGAAGCCAGTCCAGGCAGGAAAGTCCATGATAATCTTATCTAGAATTAATCACAGAAAAAGCCAGAAGTTGTGCTGTGACTTAAGCGGTTACAAGGAGCCCAGGGACAATACCCAGGCCCAGATCAAGCCCCAGAACTGGCAAAATACATACATACATACACACAGACACATATGTTTTCCTCCCTGATCAAAAATGAAGAGCAAATAGGTTTGCCAAAAATAAAAATCAAATAGATTTTTCTACACAGGTGGCTATATCTTCATGTAAAAATTAAATAATTACTACTATAAATAATTACATATTTTTTAGGCTACAATGTAATATTTCATGTACGTATAAATTGGATGTGATTTAATCAAGTTAACACCTCACAGACTTACCATTTTGTGAGTACAATAGTTAAAAGCTATCTACGTACTGATTTTGAAATAGGCAGGTCAGTACATTAACTGTACTGTGAGAACCTGTGGGGTGGGAAGCCCCGCCAGGAAGCCCCGCCCAGTCCCGCCCCACATTGCTGTCACTGCCAGGCACTCCAGGCCTCTTGGAGGGCCTGGTGTCAAAGGGCGGCTTGGGGGGCGGGGCACCGGATATAGGGAGGAAGGTACTTCCGGGGAGGAGTTAGGGAAGGGTGATTGCACCACAAGAGAAACCTTGGGCTGGGACGTGCCCCCAGGAGCGGAGAAGGGGCTGGGCTGGCTTGAGGGAGACCCGGCCCCGGGAAGCCCAGGCTGGCCTGAGGGGAGACCCAGGCTGGCAGAGAGGCCCGGGAAGGCCCTGGTCAGCCTGAAGGGAGACCTGGGCCTGGGGAAGCCCCGGCCGGCCTGAGGGGAGACCTGGGCCGGTGGAGGGGCCCTAAGAGGCCCGGCCGGGCCTGAGAGTAGACCCAGGCGGGTGGATAGGCCCGGGCCGGAAGTGAGGCCTGCGCAATGGAGAGGCCCGGCCGGGCCTGAGAGTAGACCCAGGCGGGTGGATAGGCCCGGGCCGGAAGCGAGGCCTGAGGGCCAAGAGGCTCATGGAGGCCTGGTCTGTCAGAGAGACCTGCTTAGGGTCAAGGGGCCTGGAGATCGAAGAGGCCCGCAGGCCTGCAGAGCATTGGAGAGGCCTGCGCAGAGGCCTGTGGAGGGTCGGAGAGGCCTGCAGAGGTCTGATGGTCATGTTTTTTTTCCACTGATAATAAATGTTATGTAGACCGATATGATTAGGTCAACTTTATTATTTTAACACATATGAACAAAATATACTTTCAAATATGTTTTGGTATTACTTCTTTATATCTTTGCTTTAGTTTTTTTTTTGTTTGTTTGTTTTAACCAGATTCATGCATCTCTGAAAATTCCACCAAGGATTCCACACAGAGTAGAAACCAGCTTGTTACATGTAACAGGTGAGCCAAATAATATTTTTCAACTTAAAGAAATCTGAAGTAACATAACGATCATGTTTTCATAAAATGTTTTAAATTTTATTTACTTATTTTTTTTTTGTCAGTTATGGTGCTTGAAAAATTTTTTTTCCATTAGAAATAAGATGTTGAAGAACAGTATCATTATTGCATTTTGTATGCTGGTCTCAGTAGCTCACACTTGTAATCTCAGCTATTTAGGAGCTTGGCTGGAGGCCACCCTTGTCAAAAAGTTAGTAAGAGCCAGGTGCCAGTAGCTCATGCCTGTAATCCTAACTACTGTGGAGGCTGAAATCTGAGGATCACGGTTCAAAGCCAGCCTTGGCAGGAAAGTCTGTGAGACTCTTATCTCCAAGAAAACCAGAAGTGGTGCTGTGGTCAAGTGGTAGAGAGCTCGCCTTGAGCTGAAGAGCTGAGGGATAGCAGTCAAGCCCAGAGTTCAAGCCCCACAACCGACCAAAGAAAAAGTAAGACACTTTATCTCAACTAACAAGCCAAGCATAGTGATATATTCCTGTGATCCCAGCTGTAGAGTAGCATTGGCAGAAGGATCAGCATCTAGTTCTTTCTCCAGACGAAAATCTTCAGATCATATCTGAAACATAACTAAAGCAAAAAGGTCTAAAAGGTTGTGGCTCAAGTGGTAGAGTGCCTTGTAAGTAGAAAGCCTCAAGTTCAAATTCTAGTACTGCCCAAAAAAGAAAAAAAGTCATCTCTTACAAGAAATAGACTTGAGCCTTCAATAAAATAGGCTTGGTTGAGTTTCATATAATGCCTAGGGAAGTTATATGAAAGCAACATATAGGTAGTGGCAGTAGACATGTCAGCAGGTTGATAACAGATGTAAGTAGCAAAAGCAACTGTCATGTCATTGAGTTGGAATTTTAAAAAATATTCAGCTGCGCACTGGTATCTGAGGATTTCAGTTTAAAGCCAGCTTGAGCAGGAAAGTTTGTGAGACTTTTATCTTCAATTAATCACCAAAAAGCTGGAAGTAGAGCTGTGGTCCAAGTGGTAGAGCCCTAGCCTTAAGTGAAAAATCAAGGGACAGGACCTAGTCCTAAGTTTAAGCCTGAGAAGTGTCACATACACATAACACACACTCACATGCGTGCACACACACAGTAAATGTGCATAGTTTGATCTATAACTTAAAAAATACTTCATTATAAGGTTTTTTAAGTATGCTTTTTTTCAGTTTTTTTTTCTGAGACCAGTCTCTCACTTTGTAGCTCAGGCCTTGAACTCTCAGACTTTCTTGCCCTTTGCCTCCTGACTGCTGGGATTTCAGATGTGGGCCGCCATATCTGTTACAATTCATTTGGAGAGCATCATTTTAACCAATTTTTTTCTTGGCTATTCTAATTAGAAAACACAGGGCAAGAAGACAACGTGGGAGCATATAAGTATGTTATATAGTAGTTGTTAATTACAGTCTAGGACAAATTCCAGGATTCAAAGATTTATGCTAAAACCCGTGTCCTTGAAATAATTGATTGGGCATTTTTCAGTGCTCCTAATGTATGCAGGTTTTGCATTCCTGATCCCAAAATCTAAAATTTGAAATGCTTCCAAATTGGAAACTTTGATTACCAACCTTATACTGCAGAAAATTCTGTGCTAGGCATGTAGCTCAGTGGTGCCTAGTATTCTTGAGGTCCTGAATTTTATCCCTAGCAGAGTGGGGTTTGTCAGGAGGGAGAGAAAAGAGAATACACCACAGAACATCATGTGACAGTTTGCAGTTAAAATGATCGTTTATTAAAATAATGCATAAAATTACTCTGTGGATATAAACAGGGACATTATATGTGTTCTGTATAATATAAAAGAATGTTATGTTTAGAGTTGGGTTAATTTTCCAGGATAATCTCATGTATAGGGAGATATTCCACAATCTCCAAATCCAAAGTCAACATTTTCCAAGCATTTTGGATAAGGGATACTTAACCTATATGCTATCTTATTCAGTGCATTTAGAAAACAAAATAGTAAAACATTCTAAAGAGTTACTATAAATCTGATATTACAAGTTTTTAAAGCTTTATAAATCTATATTTTTTACATTTTTAATAATGGTGTGTGTGTATAACTATATTGAGCTGGCTATATCAAGCTCCACCAAGCATGATTGAGTTCATTTTTAAAGAAATTTGCTGAGAATTTGAATTGGTTAGGATTGCCTTTTTAAAATGATACTATGGATGGTAAGTACTGCTAGTTTGTTACATTTTTGAGAAATTGTACATAGAAAAGAGTTTATCTGGAAGGTTATCAAAATGCTCAGAAAAGCTTGCTGCATCTGATTGTAAAAAAGAAAAATAGCTTCCTTTGTTCTCTTAAAAAGGGAAAAAAGTCTTCTCTTTGGCCTGGTATGTATCTTAATCTATATGTTTATGCTTATTGTCATAATAGGTCTTCTTTTCTAAGTCTGAATATCCAGTGCTGCACCATGGACTTGGTATTTCTCTTTGAACTTTTTTTTTTTGGTTGGTCATGGGGGCTTGAACTCTGGGCCTGGACACTGTCCCAGAGCTCTTCACCTCAAGGCTAGTGCTCTGCCACTTGAGTCACAGCTCCACTTCCAGTTTATTGGAGATAAGAGTCTAATGGGGGGCAGTGGGAAGGTGGCTCAGTGGTAGAGTGTTTGCCTTGCATGCATGAGGCCCTTGGTTCGATTCTTCAGCACCACCTAAGCAGAAAAAGCTGGAAGTGGTGCTTGGATCAAGTGGTAGAGTGCTAGCCTTGAGCTGAAGAGCTGAGGGACAGTGCGCAGGCCCAGAGTTCAGGCCCCGTGACCGACAAAAAAAAAAGTGTCTCACGGACTTTCCTGCCCAGGCTGGTTTTGAACCGTGATCAGATCTCAACCTCCTGAGTACCTGGGATTACAGGTGTGAGCCACCAGTGCCTGGCTGAACTTTCTTAAATCTAGTAGAATAAATCTTTTGCTTGGTTTTATCCTCTGAAGTTGTCAATTTAAAAAACAAAACAACTCAGACTTCAGTTGTAAGATATATTCCATGGTGATAGGGAATTAGATATAAGTTAAAAATGTGTGGGGCCACATCGCCTAATGAATAAGGCGTCTGACTCTTCAGATATGTTGAAAATGTTAAATAATATAAGCGCTTTTGAAGGATGGTATCAGCTGTTACTTTTTTTTTTGGCTCCGGTCGTGAGCCTGAACTCTGGGCCTGGGCGCTGTCCCTCAGCTCTTCAGCTCAAGGCTAGTGGTCTACCATTTGAGCCACAGTGCCACTTCTGGCTTTTTTTTTTATGCTTATGTGATGCTGAGGAATCAAACCCAGGGCCTTGTGCATGCAAGGCAAGCGCTCTACCACTGAGCCACCTTCCCAGCCCTCAGCTACTTTTTTATTAAGAAGTTTGGAGATACGCCGGGCACCGGTAGCTCACGCCTGTAATCCTAGCTATTCAGGAGGCTGAGATCTGAGGATCACAGTTCAAAGCCAGCCTGGGCAGGAAAGTTTGTGAGACTCTTATCTCTAATAACCCACGTGAAAACTGGAAGTGGAACTGTGGCTCAAGTGGTAGAGTGCTCTCCTTGAGCTGAAGAGTGCAGGGACAGCGCCTTGATTGAGTTCAAGCCCCAAGACCGACCAAAACAAAAAACAAAAAAAGTTTGGAGATGTGAAATCACCTACATTAATTCTTGATAGCTGAGGTTTTCCTCATGAGGACTTGAATTGTTTTTTTTATTTAAAGTATTGAAAGGAAACATTTATTGAATCAAAATTAGTACTTCTTTTAATATCTATAGGCCAATACTGAACTTACTTTATTCAAGATGAACAAAATGTACAAAAAAGTATGCCTATAATAAAAAATATATCAATTTCATCTTCTGGTCTTCCAGGTGCTGAGCAGAAGTAATTTGAAACAAAATCAAAACAAACTTGTTCTCTAAAATGAAACTGCTGCAATTTAACAACAGAGATGAAAGTAAATGTACTCATGAAGTAAAATATATTTAAAGGCCCACCAATAACACTGTCTAGAAGGGCCAAAGGGCTGTGGTCAGTACCTCTGCTCTAAACTTAGTGTAAAAATGCTTTATACAGAATGCAGGCAGCCACTAACAGATCCACGTGGAGAGCATATCTTCATTCCATTCCCCGTGCTTTCCAGTTGTGAGCATGTCTTAATGAAGTTAGTTTTGAGTATGAAAATCCTATTCATTTCAACTTTAAAATGAGATACATTGGTATAGGGAACAAATGGGCTCCCAAGGCTTACAGTACCATTTATGAAGGTGAAAATGTACCCTCTGCATCTGAGAGGGTTTTTTAAGAGTTAAGTAAGAATCTATCCCTTTGTAAATTATTATTATTATTTTTTTGGGTACGGTCATGGGTCTGAACTCTGGGTCTGGGCGCTGTCCCTCAGGTCTTCAGCTCAAGTCTAGCACTCTACCAGTTGAGCCATAGCGCCACTTCTGGCTTTTTTTCTGCTTATGTGGTGCTGAGGAATTGACCCCAGGGCCTCATGCATGCAAGGCAAGTGCTCTACCACTGAGCCACCTTCCCAGCCCCCCCCCTTTGTAAATTTTTATATTTTGGTTGCTTAATTTTTTATTAATGAAATAGCATCACTTAAAAATATTAAATGTGTGATCATTTAGTTAGCCCAGAGAAGTCTAATCAAAGGGGAAAGAGGAGATAAGAAAGAACTGGGGATAGGAACATAGGTAAAAACAAATAAATTGTAAATTCTTAGCAAATGAGATTAGTTGAAAGGCTGAAAGAAATGTACCAAAAGAAGGGCTGGGAAGGTGGCTCAGTGGTAGAGCGCTTGCCTTGCATGCATGAGGCCCTGGGTTCGATTTCTCAGTACCACATAAGCAGAAAAAGCCAGAAGTGGTGCTGTGGCTCAAGTGGTAAAGCGAGTGCTAGCCTTGAGCTGAAGGGCTGAGGGACAGCGCCCAGGCCCAGAGTTCAAGCCCCACAACTGACACCCCCCCAAAACAGAAATGTACCAAAAGAAAAACAATTCTTTATTTTCTAATTTTCGTTATTGTTCAGTAATATCAAATAGTATCAATAGTATCAAATTCTAACACCTTCTTGTTAATGTTAGATGTGATTTTGCTTTATCCTTTGCAATATCCTAAGTAACTTGTGGATACATAGATATTTAAGAGATTGGAAACTATTAAACCTGATACTTTTTCTTGTTTTGTTAGGGTTTTTTGTTGATGGTTTTTTTTTTTTTTTTTTTTTGTCGGTCGTGGGGCTTGAACTCTGGGCCTGGGCGCTGTCCCTCAGCTCTTCAGCTCAAGGCGAGCGCTCTACCACTTGAGCTACAGCGCCACTTCCGGTTTTCTGGTGGTTTATTGGAGATAGGAGTCTCACGGTCTCTCCTGCCCGGGCTGGCTTTGAACCGCGATCCTCAGATCTCAGCCTCCTGAGTAGCTAGGATTACAGGCGTGAGCCACCGGCGCCCGGCTATGTTGATGGTTTTTTAACTGGGGACAGCGCCACTTTTTTCTTTTTGCTTATGTGATGCTGAGGAATCAACCCAGGGCCTCATGCATGCAAGGTAAGCGCTCTACCACTGATTCACCTTCCCAGCGCCTCATTTTAACTTTCATTGTATGTGCATACATATTTTTGGTAAAGCTTCAAGGCATATCTAACTTCCTATACATATTAAAATCATCTCATACTCTTCTTTAGATTGAAGAACCTCTTGAGAAAATTAATTTTCTATTATAGTTGGGTCTATACTTCACAGATGGAGATTATTCGTAAATGGGCTTACTTGTTATTTATTTCTGTTTTGGAGCTTGAACTCAGGGCAGAGGTGCTATTCCTGAACCTGTTTGTGCTCAAGTCTAGTGGTGTACCACTTGAGCCACAGTGTCACTTTGAGTGGTTAATTGGAGATAAGAGTCTCATGGGGAGTTTTCTATCCAGGCTGGCTTTGAACTGGGATACTCAGATCTCAGCCTGGGATGTGTTTTCCCATACTCACCCCTACCTACATCAACCCCAGGTTTCCTCACCTCCACACTGTGCTTACTCAGCCCTCTGCCACCTGGCCCCTACCCTGCCTCCCAGCCAGATACCATTTTCCCAGGCCAACCTCCACCTCTGGCCCCACCCCTTGTCACATCTGGCCCTGCCCCTCCCACAGGAACAGATGGGTGGGCAAGGTGATGTGTGCACGCCCACACACAGAACACTCTAGACAGTACACATGGCCCTGGATTGAGCTGTGGGCACACTGCTTCCTCACCTGGCTTAGGCCTGTGGAATCTGGGGCTCCCCCGTTCCCCTGTATACCCTGGCAGTGATAGGGCTGGAACTGTGGACCTCTCTTCCCTCTTTCAGCTGGTGCTGCACCTGTCTCAGCCACAGGGTGCCTGAGGGATCTTGGGCTTCCCTGTGGACCTCCACCTTCTCGCTCAGTGTCGGCCCTGCTGCGGGAGCCATCCCCGGATGACCCCAATTCAAGGAAAATGAGCCCCCCCTTCCCTTTCCTTCATTCCAGTTACCTCCATTTTCTCCTCTGTTCCCACCTCTTCCTGAATCCCCATTCCCTCTGCCAGCCCCCCGATTCCACTGCCTCTTGGCCCATCGGGACCTCATTCCCCTTGATGCTCTGCATACCCCAACCTGTTCCCTCACTCTGTTCTGGGAGATCCCCACCCCAAACCCCCTTCTGCCTGGCCCACCCCCCCAACTCATTCTCTATGACCCCTGGACTGCACATACCCTGTTCACCGCACATACACCCTCGGGTTGCTGCCCCCCAACATGCATAGGGATGCATGTACCTAGGTGCAGAAGACAACCCTAGACAACTGATCACACTCCTCCCCCCCTACTGGCTTATCCCTTATCCCCAACCCGGCCCCACCCCTGCTAATATGAGAGGGTAATATTCCTGTGTGAGGGGATGTGGGTGCAAGTGGTGCCAGACCATCTGTAGCAGTCGCCAAAGAGGGACCGTAACGTCTCAGAATGCACCAAGCCTCCCCTCCTGGGTATGCCCTTAGTAGTCCCTGGTTGCTCCATTTCCCTGACTTTGGTAGCAGGGCTGGAGCTATAGACCCTGCTGCCCTCCTCCAACCTCTATTGCACCTGTTGCAGGGACCCAGCCTGAAAGCCCACAAGCGACCAAAAAAAATGAGCATACAAGTAAAAGGACAAAGCTCCAAAAGTTAATGTAGAGTAGACCATAGAGCCATTGTGAGATTATTTAGGAATTCTGTGCTGTGAAAGACCACAGTTTTAAAAGCTAACATAAATACACATCAGAGAGATGGGGGAAAAAAACCTTAGTTTTGTAGAGACACTTTCAACCCTTTTTAAACAGGTTTGCCCATGTATATGGTGCTGCATTTGGTACTCTTGCTTTACTCTGGGAGACATAGGAAGTTTTTGTATATAACAAGAAAATGCCATTTGCTTCCCTATCAATGAAGTGAGTGTTAAAACTTTATCAAAGCACCTTCTGTGGCCCTCTTTTACCTGGACGTATTTCAAAATTTTTAGGACCTCAGAATCCTTTTGAACCTATATCTAGGCTGATTTGTATATTTACTTTCAAATTGATTAGAGTAGGCCATTTAATCTTGTGAGGGGGAGGATCCTATACTGAAGTGTACTGGCTGAACTGTTTGTTAGCAATAAAGTATTGTGTATTTAGGGGTCAGCCTGTGTAGAGCAGACTGGATTGAGGTGTCATTTCCATGATTTACAGGCAAATGCTACCCTGTACCATAAGAAGCGAGGGATTGAATGAGTGATGGGCATTGGTTTAGGGTTTCTAATATTTTGCTATGTTTAAATACTCCATCATGAATGTGGTTGTAATCTTCCTGATAATATTGTACATTATATCATTAACAGTTGCTATATAGATTGATGTGAATTATAGCTTTTCAGTAAGTGAGACATCAGCCTTAATGATGTAAGAATTTGATTAATTTTTAAAAGGGAAAAGGTTTGAGTCTGAATTAGATTAGCAGGTTTTCAGCATTTGTAAATGACTATTCAAAAGAATTAAAACAATAAATTTATGTGGTGCTTAATATATTTAGCCTTTCTTGTTTATAATGTTTGTTTATAACCTGCTAGTAATAGTTCTACAATGGGTAAGTCAGTCCTGTTGGTCAGCTAAAGTTGTTAATTCAGTACAGGTGTAAGAATGTCTGATGAAGCTAGATCCTAGATTTCTAAGAGAAAGAAACACAAATGTAAGTCCTTAAAGATGCTAACTACAATGAATAAAATTCACAGTCCATTACTGGGAGGGAAGAGCACCTTTTTTGTTGGCTATCTTCAACAGCCAGATGCATTTTTCTTTTTCTTTTGAAAAAATTTTTTTATTGTGAAAATACTGTACAGAGGGATTACAATTACATGGGCAAGATAATGAGTACATTTCTTATCAAGCATTGTAGCCTCCTCCTTTGTTTCCCCTTCCCATCCCATCCTCCCCCTGCCTCCCCACCCAAACCTCCCCCCCTCCCACAAAAGTTGTAAAGTTCGTTTCCAACATAACGACTTGTACGTCTCATTGTTGCAATGGGTCCACCTGTATCCCTATTTAAACGGTTTGTTTTTTCCCTTTCCCTCCACAAATTATAACAACGTCAATACAGTGAAAGCAGGAGTTATACCATGGGGAGAGACATACAAAGAAACAAAGAAATAATCATATAAATGTATTAGAAACAATCACATGAAAGAAAAAAACATTTGCCAGATGCATTTTTCTATGCAAGTGACTATCAGCACAGAGGAGATTGAAGGCAGACTCAATTCCTGGATCAATGAAGACAGTGAGGAGCTGTGTGGATAGCTGGTGGAGATGAAAAACAGTTCTCCAGACAGCCAGCATCATAGAAGAAACGATGGAGAATTTCAGAAGGTGAGCCGGCAGAGGTGTCTAGGTGGGGGCAGTTAAGACACTCTCCTCACTGCTAAGAATTTACGTTACAGGGGTGTTTCCTATAAGAGATGTAGAGACTTTTGAACTACTTTTCATCTTTCTGAGGGAAAAGAGAAGATTCCAGAGAGATGAGAGGTGTGAGCCACTCACAGGTGGGCATGTACTGGGAACAATTGCTTTCTCTGGTTGGCAAGTCTGGTAGGAGGAGGGGCTTGTGTCTCCTGAAGTATCTTGGTGTTTCAGACCACTGAAGGAGTCTAGTTTTGCCCAAGAGCCTAGGTCAACCACAGTGAAGCTGAAAATTTTAGATGGTCACTAGGCCTCAGATGTAATGTAGCTCAGTAATACGAATAACAAGAGTGGTGTTGTTGTAGTTAATTGAAACTGAGTTACATCCCCTGGTGGACTCACAAGTAAACAGCATAGAAGATATCCATGGGAGAAATCATAGAGGCTGTTGCATTAAGAAAGTAACAACTAAAGTATGTTTTGAATTTGCTTAGTTGGCTTTTCTTAACTTTTTAGTCTTTCCCTGTGGCATTGTGTTAACTAGCAGGTATGATGAGAATTTTTCAATTATAAGAATTATTAAGAGGTACTCATATTTTGTAAATAAGGAAGAAATGTTTTTGGGAGCTGGACACTACTGCTCAATCCTGTGACCCTAGCAACTCAGAAGGCTGAGATCTGAAGACTGAAGTTCCACGCCATTCCAGGTAATAATCTCCATTTAGCCATCAAAAACCATAGAAATGTAGCTTTGTCTCAAGTGACAGAGCACCAACTTTAACAGAAAAAGCTCAAGAAGAGTGCCCAGGCCCTGAGTTCAAGTTCTCATACTTGCACAAAGAAAGAAAAGAAAGAAAGAAATGGAGTAATAGTGGAGCTTCCTGTGTTAATGTCTTCCCAGGACAGCATGGAGGATATGATCCTGTTAAGTAAAAAGAAGTCCCAGTTGAAGCAAATGGGTGAGCAGTTGATGAAGGACAGCAGCAAGACAAGAGCCTTTAAGGTAGATGACAGGCTTAGCAAAATTAATAGGAGCTGGCATCTTTGATGTCCCTGGATCGAGGTAAGAAATGGCTTGAAATTGCTTCCTACTGCCAATGTTACTTCACGGAGCTAGGAAACTAAGTGTGGTCTTCCTCTACAGAAACCTGGCAGTCAGGCTTCTGATTTTACCTTATCCTTAAAATTTGAAACAGAGGGCTGGGAAGGTGGCTCAGTGGTAGAGCGATTGCCTTGCATGCATGAGGCCCTGGGTTCCATTCCTCAGCACCACATAAACAGAAAAAGCCGGAAGTGGTGCTGGGCTCAAGTGGTAGAGCGCTTGCCTTGAGCTGAAGAGCTGAGGGACAGCGCCCAAGCCCAGAGTTCAGGTCCATGACTGGCCAAAAAAAAAAAAAAAAAAATTGAAACATAAATGAGTGAGAACAGACGCCTTTTTTTTTTTATGTCTCCAATCTAAATGTTTCTTCCTTAGGCTTAGAATATAAATAAGCTAGAGCCGAAATAACACTGTGTGACTCTCTTCCCCCAGAATTGTAGTTCTGTAGCACTAGAATAGAGACTGTGTGTGAGGAAGAGGCTGGAGATGTGTGTTTCTTAGAAGGGAGAAAAGTAGTGATGAGAAATTTCAGAGAGCAGAGATGTCATCCCTTTTCTTACTTTCTTGGGTAGGGCATGTCAACCATTGTGCAAGATGCTGAACCAGTGAATGAAGAGAGCATGCAGGGCAGTGAGAGGTCTTGCTGGCACCTGGAAACTTGGAGTCACTGATTAATCCTAAGGAATGTTTTTTTTTTTTTTTCCCTCATAAACGGTAAGTGCCATTTCAGTCCTCAGCACTGTCTGTGGCTGCTGTTCTGGTCTTTGTGTCTTGGTCTCTAGCTTTTCCTTTCATTAAAATAGAATCCACAGATAAGATGGAGACTGTTGAGTGTGTGCTCAGCCATTATGGATTGGCATTGGGCTCTCCAGGTATGGAGATGCCTGAGGGATTGTACTCTTTGACAAGCAGGAAAAGACCTGATTATGCTAGGTGGAAAATGGACAATTCTTCTAAAGAGAAAAATGCTTCAGAGAAGCAGTTAGCTCCAAAATGTATTGTTAACCTTCATGTCTCCAATCAGTGCTGGGAGATCTTGGAGTAGTTGATTTTTTTACTATAGAGCTAGCTACTGAGCCCTGTTAAAAGATAAAATGGGTATAGGATTGTGTGCAGTGCAGTGTTTTAAGCAACTGACAGCTGCATGCAGGTTTGACTATTGATTTGTTTCAGTACTGATGGAGGTACTTTTGCTCATGTACATTTCCCTTAGTAACTTTTTTTTTGTCAGTCGTGGGCCTGAACTCTGGGCCTGGGCACTGTCCCTCAGCTCTTCAGCTCAAGGCTAGTGCTCTACCACTTGAGCCACAGTGCCACTCCTGGCTTTTTCTGCTTATATGGTGCTGAGGTATTGAACCCAGGTCCTCATGCATGCAAGGCAAGCACTCTACCACTGAGCCACCTTCCCAGCCCCTTAGTAACTTCTTTAATGCTGCCCACAATAGAATAGGAATTTTTGTTAACTTGTACTATGATTTATTTTATGTAAAGGTAGATTATACCTAAAGAAAACAGGGCTGAAAGATAAAATAATTTCATTTTCACGAATATGAATTAATCTAAACAAATACGCGTTGAGTATTTAAGTCCTCCACCTTACAATGTATGACTTGACTAGCTAGTTTATTCTGGAGGAAAGGCTTGTTCCTCACTTTACATTCATGAGCTAAGACAAAAGAAAACTTTGTTTCTTTTTTTGTTGTTGTTGGTCATGGGGCTTGAACTCTGGGAATGGGCACTGTCCCTCAGCTCTTCAGCTCAAGGCTAGCATTCTACCACTTGAGCCACAGCGCCACTTCCAAGAAAACTTTTTGTACCTTTATGATAGTCTGCATTTCTATGCATAATTCCTGTAAAAAGGCATGTCTTTTAAGACTGAGGGGTATTCTTATTTCCATTGGTTTCATAGAAAAATATCTCTACAGTTTGACATTTTTCACTTTGCATCTAAAAGTGTTCTTGTTCTATTTATGAGATCTGGAATTCAGCTTCAGGACACTTTGTTTCTTTTTGGGGGGGTCAGTGTTATTTGTTACAATTACATAAATGTGTGTAGGTACATATAAATATATGCACATATATGTGTGTATGTATATTTGTGTTTATATATGTGTGTGTGGTTTATGTGTATGTATGTGTATATGTATATACGAGACATTTAGCTCAGAGGCCTTGGATGATGATGTAGGTAAGGGTAAAGAACAGAGCTACATAAAGAAACTACTTAGGTGGTTGATGTAATGCAGGGTTGTCCCAACAGTTTGGTTTCTGAATTGTTTTCTTGTTAGTTTTTAATTGCTCAGGATATAGAGGTTTCCAAGAGCAATAGTGATAAGGCCTTACTAACATGGCCTTTGGTGAGCATGGACAAAGGGCACATACTGCCTGACCTAGGGAAAGGTGGCAATTGGGTTAGAGTGTCTGTAAAACACAGAATAATGTAATTGCCATATTTTTATTGGTTCCTGGGGGATGTTGTATCTAAGAGCTACATTTTGATTCACATTCATCTGGGGTAACTCAGCCTCCAGATAGAGGTTGGGGCATAAAAGTGTTTTAAGTCCTGACTGGATGAAACCTTATAACTTCCTGGTGATAGTTTTCTGTCTCTTCTTTTTCTGGAATGTCTTAAGTATGCTTGTGATCTTTACTACTTGTCTCCCTAGTAACTGGGATTACAGGCCTGTGGCACTACACCTTGCCCAGTTGACTCTATCCTTTGGGGGAAAAGATGATACAGACACTGAGGTGGAGATATATATCTGTATACCCATATATATGCCACGGGGAATGGGTCTAGATAATTTATTTACTACTGTAAATAAATCTGTGAACAGTCTGTTTTTAATGGTTACTACAAAGGTATACAGAGGGATTCCAGTTAGATGAGTCAGGTAATGAGTACATTTCCTTTCATACAGTGTCTTCCCTTCCCTCATTCTCTCCCAGTCCTCCCCTCCCATCTCCACCCATGAGTTTGTACAGTTCACTTCCATCAGTGTCTGCTACATTTTCTTACCCTCTTTCCCTTGAGTTCTGTACTCTCTCCCTGCAGTCTGGAAGATAAATATGCGAGTATACCATATGCTAACATACCAATCTGCATTTTTCATTCATTGGACTTTATAAAATAATTTCTTTGTTGGGTCTAGTGGTTCACACCTGTAATCCTAGCTACTGAGGAGGGCTAAGATCTGAGGATCATAGTTTGAATCCTACCCAGCAGGAATTTCAGGGATTTCTTATCTCCAATTAACCTGCAGAAAGGCCAGAAGTAGAGCTGCAGCTGAAGTGGTAGTCTGTTAGCCTGGAGCAAAAATGATCAGGGTCAGCTTCCAGGCCCTCTCTCTCCTCTCTCTCTCCCATCTTGCTCCCTTCACCTCCCCCCTCTCCTCTTCCCTCTCTCCTCTCTCTTTTCACTCCCCTCTCCTCTCTCTCTTCTCTCTCTCTCTCTCCTCTCTCCCGCTTCTTTCTCTCCCTTCTCGCTCTCCTCTCTCTCTTCTCCCTCTCTTTTTCTCTCTCCAGATAGCATTTGTGCTTTTGCAAGCCACAATTATTCCTTATGAGTCATCTCTGCAGGGCATGTCTTCATGAAGTCTTTCCTACTTCCTCTAGCTCTGGCAAACTGAGTTATCTGAGAATATAAGAGCTCTTGTTCCTTGCCATAAAATAAGTTTATAGAGGGCTGGGAAGGTGGCTCAGTGGTAGAGTGCTTGCCTTGCATGCATGAGGCCCTGGGTTCGATTCCTCAGCACCACATAAGCAAAAAGAAAAAAGCCGGAAGTGGCACTGTGGCTCAAGTGGTAGAGCACTAGCCTTGAGCTGAAGAGCTGAGGGACAGCACCCAAGCCCAGAGTTCAGGCCCCAGGACTGGAACCAAAAAAATAAGTTTATAGAAATATAATGAACTCTAGTATTATCTTCCCTTGGACTTAGGTATGCTAAATGTTCTGTAAGAGTTATGGGAGAGGAGGAGCACTGGGCTTATGGGAACAGCTGCACAAAGCCCAGGATCCCACAGGTATCAAGGAGGGTCTGCATGAACCCAGTTGGTTCTGCCCCAACCCCGCCACTCCCTAGGTATGGTCCCAAGTGGGCCTCCCTGGGCCAGCCCGATGTATATGAGGCTGAGCAGAGTCCAAGGGTGGTTTGACCCAAACATTACTGAAAATCTCCCGCTGACCACCAGAGTTGATGGCAGCTTTTTGGCAAGGCCCAGAAAAAGTAACCCTGGAGACTTTATGCTTTCTGTTATGAGAACTGGAGTCCACAGCAAGATTCAGAACACAGGAGACGACTACAATGTATATGGAGGGGTATATTTCTCATTCTAGCTGAGCTGGTCTAATGATACCTGGAGCATCATGGCAGCTGAAAGAGAAGAATGGAGATGTGATGGAGCTCAAGTTCCTCTGAACTGTGCAGATCCTACTTCCTACTCACCTCCCTGAAAAGAAGCAGACAAACTGCTAAGAAAAATGTAAGCTTGTATGGGAGAGCCTGAGCCATGCTGGGGATTTTGTTCTCTCGTTGTGTACCTGTGACAACAAGGACTAGAGCATTGATGGCAACTCTAAAGTGACCCATGTGGGGATAGCTGCCAGGAGCTGAATATGATGTTCATACAGGAGAATGGTTCCATTCTTTTACAGATCTGGTGAAACAGTAAAGAACCCTATGGTGGAGACTCTGGGCACAGTACTACATCTCAAGCATCCTCTCAACACAACTTGGATTAATGCTGTTGAAATTGAAAGCCA
Organism: Dipodomys spectabilis; assembly: GCF_019054845.1. Lineage (NCBI taxonomy): Eukaryota > Metazoa > Chordata > Mammalia > Rodentia > Heteromyidae > Dipodomys > Dipodomys spectabilis. The sequence goes on from NW_024870779.1 coordinate 5,254,301, forward strand.
GTTTTTGCCAAGATCACAGATAAAGCAAGGATTTGGGGAAGAATTTGAGGCACTACAGCAATAGGAATGCAAACTTGTCTAGGGCCAAAAAGAGGGTGAAAGGCAAGAACATGAGAACAAAAATAGATATATAAAGATCTTGCCCTTTAATGACACCAGGGTCATCCTACACAAAGGGACACCAGTAGGTGGGTTTCTGATGACATTAATGCAAGCATCCTCATGCCTGAATTTGACCAAGTGAGACAGTTCAAAGCCCCAAAAGAGTTACAGTGCCATCAAGGCTGCCTGCAAAACAGACTGAAGCAATTCCAGTGGATGGTGTTCCAGGAGAAATTCCTGGTGCCTGTTGTGACAAGTAAGGAAGTGGAGAGAGAGAAGAGCAAATGTGTGAAAGACTGAATTGACCGGTGTGCTCTCAGAGTACAGGTCGTGTGTGTTTAGAGCCTCAAAAGAAAGTGTGGCTCATTATTACATTCTTAGGGAGTTCAAGTTCTCAGAGTTGGACAATGTTATACAAGGAGAATGATCTGGCAGTAACATTTGCAGACCTGAGTGGCATGCCCATTGACTTTGGAGGCATGTTAGACTTGCTGGAAGAGGTCCACATGGCATGCAGGTCCTGTTGTGGTTCACTGCAGTGCTTGGATTGGCCAGATGACGATGTTCATTGTGATCAACATCCTTATTGATGACATCAGAGGGAATGGTATGGACTGTGACTCTGACATTCCCCAAACCATTCAGATGATGTGGTCCCAGAGATCAAGGGTAGTTCACACAGAAGCCCAGTACCAGTTCACTGACATGGCTGTCCAAGATTATAACGCAACACTAGAACACAGGATTGAAGAAGAGCAGAAAAACAAGTAGAAAACCATGACTACACCAATATTAACTGTTCCTCAGTGGACCAGATAGGTGGAGATCAGACGTCCCTTGTACCATGTACCTTTAATGCCAATATGAGCGAGAACAATGCTTGAGTATACAAGAATATGGGCCTGATGCAGCAGCAGCATCAAAGCTTCGGAAAGAGCACTGCATCACTGGGAGCACAGAAGTAGATGTAGACTTTTACCCCTTGCCCAACAAGGTAAGAACAGAGGTAGGAAAGCTCACAGAAGGAATGGTTGACTACTTTTGGATTTCACAATTTGAAACCATTTAAAGATCACTGTGTTTTAACTCAGAAGTTCATTTCCTCATATTCAAAGAAATCATCTCTACAATATATTGTCCCATATTCTAGAATTTTGCTTTGAATTGGGGAAGTAGTTAATGCGTGTTCATATTTTACGGATTGTGGGATTGAGATTTGAGTGTTTTGACTTTTTGTTTGTTTCTATGAGGATCATGGGACACTTGTAAGAAGAAATGGCCTGGGAAATTAAGTAGCAGCGTCCTTGGGAAGTGAGAACAATTTTGTTTACTATTGCTGCCATCTTACATCTGTTGAACAGAACACCACAAACACTGTCTGGGTCAATTATAATATGGTTCCAGGATGTGGAAAGCTCAAGACTCAGAAGCCTCATCCTGTTGCATTGTAACAGAGTCAAAAGCACCATGTGGTCATAGAGAGCAGGAGAGGCCTGAAACATACCCTGTGCGTGGCATTACTTGAACACTAATCACTCCTAAAGTTTGGAACCTTGGCAGGAGTTGCATTAGAGAGTGAGTTTCTAAGAGATTCATATTGGCACACATTCAGCCAAAGCATTTATCCATCAATACTGCGTATTTATTTACTTCGCTGGAATCCTTTTTTTTTTTTTGGTCAGTCATGAGGTTCAAACTTGGCCTCCTAAGTAGCTAGGATTACAGGCATGAGCCACCGATGCCTAACTCGGTGGATTCTTTTTTATTCTGACTAAATGACCAAGCTAATATATGATATGGTTGTCACAAGTTGATTGTATTAAAAAACCCAGAGGAAGTGGAGCTATGGCTTAAAGTAGTAGAATACTAATCTTGAGCCAGAAAGGTCAGGGATTTTGCCCAGGCCCAGAATTAAAACCTTATGACCCATAGAAATAAAATATGTAAGAAGTCATAAGCATGAGTTTGGTGTTGTGGGTCAGGTAGTAATGCACCAGCCTAGTAAGCAAGAGACGGTGAGTCCATACTTCAGTACCCCCCCAAAAAAAGAATTAATTAAAAGGTCCCGAGAATCTTAGGAATTAGGATGAGATGTATTTTCCTCTTAGCAGAGGCCATTTGCCATTACCTTTTGGCTGATGAAGTCATGAGGAGAGAGCAGGTTCTCTGTCTTTGCAGTTGACATAATCACCTTGTATTTAGTACAAAGGAGGTGTCATGATCATGAAATGTCGATGATGTCTACCACCTCAGTCTAAGTTGGGTCAGTTGAGTTCTTCTACAGATCCTATAGATGGGCACTTAAATGGTTGGCAGGGTACCTGAAATGTTGGGATGGCTGGGCTTTGTCTCTTGTGTGTGGAGTCCTCTTTGGTGTGGTCTCTGGTGGTCTTCACAATATGGCAGTTCAGAGGTCCAGGCGCTGAAAAGTGGTGGTGACCAGGCCTTCTTCCGACTCAAGCCACAATTCTGTGTCTCCCTTGTGTGCCCTCAGATGAGACAAGTCAGGCACATGTGTAGGCAGCCTAATTTGGGGTTGTTGGTAGATATTAAAATGCATAATACCCCATAGCTGGTTGAGTACTTTAAAATTTCAGGCATAGGATTTTATGTTTTATATTTCTGGCACATGGTATTGAGCTTTTTAAAAATTTAATTTGACCTCAATTTATTTTTTAATAAAAAGATCATCCCAGTTACATGGGAGGCTGAGATCAGGAGGATTGAGTTCCAGAATAGCCTGGACAAAAAAGCAAAATCTCAAAAAGCTGAGTGTGTGGTATGCATCTGTCATCCTGGTCTGGCAGGAAGTTCAAGTAGTAGGATCACAGGCTGTCCTAGGCAAAAAGGATCAACACAAAAACTGCAAAGGCATGACTACAATGGTAGAGCACTTGCTTAGCAAGCCTGAAACATTGAGTCAGATGTTAGTATAGCCAAAATCAAAACAATAAAGTCAATCTAAATAAGACCCTCATGTCCATTACAGGATCCTTCTGAAATTCAAGGCCATCATTATCATTGAAACGAGTGACATTTGAAACACGGATGGGAATACGTGAAACGAGATGGGAGTATACAAAAGTATGTCTGGGGTTCTCTGCTTATCAGGAAAACAGTATACATTATTTTTAGAGGTTATTTTATTGGGAATTTTAAGGACTACTGTGAATTCTTGGGTTCTTTCTTTTTTTTTTTTTTCTTGGTCGGTGGTGGGGCTTGAACTCTGGGCATGGGCACTATCCCTCAGCTCTTCAGCTCAAGACGAGCGCTCTACTGCTTGAGCCACAGTGCAGCTTCCGGTTTTCTGGTGGTTTATTGGAGATAAGAGTCTCACGGACTTTGCTTGCCCAGGCTGGCTTTGAACCATGATCCTCAAATCTCAGCCTGCTCAGTAGCTAGGATTACAGGTGTGAGCCACCAGCGCCTGGCCTTTCTTGGGTTATTTCTAAGGTGAGGGAATATGGGAAAGTAGATATTAGGTGTCTTTTGTAAATTAGTGATCCAGAGGGAGGCAGGTATAGACAGAAAGCTGGCCCAGGGAAGGTTTATCTTCTGTCTATGGTGGGGGTGAGGATTTTACTTAGAAAGTCCATGGCATCCTTGATTTCAAGAAGCCTTTCCTAGGATCTGTGTTAGTCCTTAATTTTTCTTTCTTCCTCTTGAAAAGTAAGTTCCAAAGTAGAGTTTATTGTATCATTCATCACTAAAATTTCTTCCTTTTTCACTATGGGCAGTTTATAGGAGGTCAAAATATAAAGTAGTTAGTTTTTACTGTGTCATGTAACTTTGCTATAAATCAAACTAATTTTCACAAGTTTTTATCCTAAGACTCATGTAACTAATAATTTGCCTGTTCATGAATGAATGCTGGTTCTTCATTAATAAAAGCTAATGTGAAAAGATCCTGTAATAAGCTGAGTACTAGACTGACATTTAATTTTCCTGCACAGGATGAAATACTAACCAGAGTATTAAAAGATATATAATATTTTATTGATCAATCTATCTCTTAAAAGGAATACCCTTTAGGATTTCATCATTTTTATGTGAGTTTTGTAAACATTAATAATATGCAGTTTGTTACACATTTAATGTTTTAATTGCCTTTTTTGTCCATGTATGGTATGTAGTATATTTGCAATTGTTTTTTAAAATATGTAGATAAAAAGAGTTGTTTATAGGAACATATGAACCTTTTTTTTTTTTTTTGTCGGTCATGGGGCTTGAACTCTGGGCCTGAGCATTGTCCCTCAGCTCTTCAGCTCAAGGCGAGCACTCTACCACTTGAGCTACAGCGCCACTTCTAGAACATATGAACTCTTATGCTATCAATAACACTATTGGGTGGATGTACTCTGACTTCCCACCACTTAGTGACCCCTAATGGCATTGCTTGTATAGTTTTGGTGTGGGAATGAGCTGGTGGATTTATACAAATTTGTAAGGAAGCACTTTAGGAGCCATTTAAAGGAATTGAGTGGCCGAAAAATATAGGTCCCTTATTTTCCGTGAGGTAAGAGTTCAAGAAAAGATTCTGAATAGTTGCCTGGGACACACTTTGCTCTTGAAATGTCTACCCCTGGCCCACCTAGATGTGCCCTTTCTGGAGGCTGAGCTCTTTTTAAATTTAATCCAGGAAGCACTCAGCTCTCATGAGGGGCTTTGAGATTTCAGTAGCACTTCAAGCCTAGGCAAGAGATAAGCTTGCTTCCCTCCATCAGTCATTTGCAGCTTTATGACTTCCAGCAGGCTAACAGTTACCTTCTACATGCCTATAGAATTGCAATTGGGGATAGCTGGAAGCTGTGGATGTGATCTAGTCCAACTGGCCATTTTGCAGATGGCAAAGTGAGACTCACATTGCAGAGTCACACACTGGGGAGAGGAGGGAGTGTAGAGGTCAGAGTTACACATTGGGCAGAGGGACAGAGAGGACAGCTCATCTCTCCCAGTTCCCAGGTCCTGCTTCTGTGTGGATGGAAGGAAGGTGAGATAAAGCTCCAGGGTCAAGCTGGAGGGGCTTGGGCATGTGCCAGAGTCCAAGATGTTCCTTCTAACTGGGGAATTCTGCTCTAGATTCTTCAGTGCATTTCAGGAAAGGGAATATTGGGATTGATGGCAGACCAACAATCAGTATGAGATGTTGGGATTGATGGCAGGACCAACATCAGTATGAGATGTATCTCCTTTAAATGTGTCCAGGCCTCAGCGTGCATTTCCTCCTCTGGGAAGTTGAAAAGATTTTCTGTCCTGATTGTCAGTCTTTGTGCTTATGAGATCCACTTGGCAGTCTTGCTAAGAAAGTGATGTTGTGATTTCCTCACCTGGGCAAGGAAGGTTCAAGGTAGAGAGTATGGCAAGCAGAATCACTCTCTAGGCTTTTCCTAAGGAGGACTGTCTATGTGGTTGATGGTGCTTGCAGCCTGGGTTCCTGGCAGGGCCTCTTGTAGCTGCCTGTGGGTATGTTGGATGGTACCATTGGCTGCAGTGAGTATGGAGTTGGCTTGGCTGTGTCTTGTCTCTTTTATTTGTATAGTATACTAACCCAGCATTCTGATTGATGTCTGAAAAGCCTTCCTTTCTTGGGGATGAATTCTTGATGCAGTTCCAGACCAGTCACCCCTTTCAGGCTTTTTCTGTGCTTGGAAACTCAAACATGAACATAGAACACCTAAAGCTGCTGCATGAGGGCTTAGACGATCTCATTAACCCATTTTTTGCTCATTTGTGGATACTTGTGGTGTTGAGCCCACAGGTCCAGGGAGCTTCCTTGTTGCTTTTGAGCATTGTGGACCTCAGAGTGAATACTCAGTGAATACTGAGTAGTACTCAGTACAAGAGCTATACTCAGTGAATACTGAATAGTACTCAGTATAAGAGCTAATTTGTGTACTCTTACTGGTGGACATAATGAGTGCTCAATTATGGTAGGTGATTCATAAGTGCATCAGAAGGGCTTGTGGATTAAGGGTTGTTTTAATTTCATACCAAACATAGACGAGAAATACTTGAGTCTTTCATTGGAGGAAGGGGAGAATGGCTCTGAATATCTGGAGAAGAGATGTTTTGCCTGCCCAGTCTGATATGGCTCCAGTCATCCCCAATCACATCCAGTTGTGGCAGTGCAAATTGGGTTCCAGCATCAAAAGCTCCCTGTTTGCTGAGCCAAGCACTTTATATTAGTTACTATATCTGTCTTTTGATTGTGCATCACCATTGCTTGATTCAAGCCTGCATGTTTATCTTGGATAAAGGAGCTGGAAGACCAAGTAAGTGACTTATGAAACTTATTTTCTTTTGCTTATTCTTCAATGCATAAATAGTGGTTTTAGTGCCACACATTGGCAGGGGTGAGGAACAATGGCTCCATGTCCTCATTGGACCTGAAGGATCATCGTTCCCATGGGGCTCCACAGCAGGGCTGCCCAAGGGTGTGGTGGGTGTTCATCAACACTGCTGCAGTCAACAAATGGGGCACAAACACTTCAGAGTGTTTGCAGGGGGATGAGTATTAGAATAGCATGGCCATTTTTGTAATGTTAATGTAAGTCAATAAATAGCACATTTCCCAGAATAAAAGTATCTTGTGTATTGTAAAAAAATTGTAGAATCGATAAAGCATGATGAAAAACGAATTCTCGATCCCAGCAGAAAGATTGGAATACTACCAGCACCTTAATGTGCAGTGTTCTACATTCTTCCAGGCATTGGTGTCTATTTTTTTTTTAAAGTTGGTTGTGGGGCCTGAACTCTGGGCCTGGATGCTGTCCCTCAGCTCTTCAACTCAAGGCTAGGACTCCACCACTTGAGCCACAGTGCCACTTCTGTTTATATGGTGCTGAGAAATCAAACCCAGGGCCTCATGCATGCAAGGCAAGCACTCTGCCACTGAGCCACCTTCCCAGCCCATTTGTGTCTATATTACTGATAACACATACTATCACTTTCACAAGAAGGAGATCAACAGTGTATTTTCTTTGAATTCTCTCACAACCATGGTGTCTCTGGTTCACCAGGTTGGTGATTGACTTGTTAGCTCCCCCAGAGTCTTTCTAGATCTGTTGTAATTGCCCTCCCCATAAGCAATCTTCTCAATCTTACTAATAGCAGAGTAGCTGAACACTGGGGTAGGAGGTAGATTTTAGATCATCTACAGCTATGTGGCCCTTGGGGAGGTTTCTAAGTAGTCCCAGGACAGGAGTTGGGATAGCTCTGTTACTCACCAAATACCAGGTTGCTCTCTGTTGTTGTTGGAATGGCTTTGGGTATGCTCTTGTATGGCTGACCTGTAAGTTTTGAGGTCAGTTGTGACGGAATTGTGCTATGTCTCCGGCTCTGTCACTTGTCATTTTGTGGGTTATTGAAGATACCTTCCCGTGCTTGCTGTTGGATCTAGGGATGTGTATATGACCAGTTTTTTTTTTTTAGCAGCATGCAGCATTTGGAGTAACATGGTGGGAAGTGCATGACTGTGGGTCTTGTCAGCTTGGAGGAGGAAAATTACAGAAGAGAGGATCACAAACTATTAATGTGTCTTCTCCTGACTTTAAGAAAACTTAGAGTTTTCTTCTCTTTGCTTGTCATAATGAGTGTCAAATAGTTCCATCTTGTTGATGCTGTCCAGTTTCCATTCCCCAGTGAAATCAATACTCAGTAGACTCTGACAATCAGGAGAGCAGCAGACTTGATTTTGAAACATTTGATACTCCCTCTCCCAGTCATTTTTTTTTTTTTTACTTTTTCCTTCTCACTGGACCCTTTCTGGATTTGTATAAAGACATTCAACATCCAATAATACTGCCTTTGCTGGTCCTTCCTCCTGAACCAGCAAGTCTCTGACAACTGTATTCCTTTCTGCTCTCCTCACCTTTCCTATCTTATTGCTTAGAAGACAAGCTATGAGATACTGTTTCCTAGGCCTATGATTAACCTGCTTATGATTTGTCAGTGACTTCTTATGCAAACAGGATGAAGTAAATCTCCTCACATGGGTTCTGGGCCTGTTTGACCGGCCCTGGCACTTACAGATAGACAGATGGGCACACACACACACACACACACACACACACACACACACACACACACACACTGGCACTTACAGATAGATGGGCAGACACATACACCCACACACACACCCACACACACATACACATTCATTCTTGATGTTGTGCCTCTGCATCAAGAGTGAGTTCTTGGGCTGGGAAGTTGGCTCAGTGGTAGAGTGCTTGCCTCGCATGCATGAGGCCCTGGGTTTGATTCCTCAGAACCACATAAGCAGAAAAAAAAGCCAGAAGTGGCGGTGTGGCTCAAGTGGTAGAGGGCTCGCCTTGAGCTGAAAAGCTGAGGGACAGCGCCCAGGCCCAGAGTTCAAGCCCCACGACCTACAAAAAAAAAGTGAATTCTTGGCTTTCCTGGCAACTTGGAGATGTTTCCATCCATATTATAAAAAATGTTAGCCTAGCAGAAGTAGAGAAAAATCGTATAGGTAATATTTACCCTCACATTCTCAGCAAGCACATTCAATAGTGGTGCAAATTTTATTCTTTTTCCATATTTTCTTTCCAATTTCTTTTTTAAAAAATTTTTAAATTTTTTTTTTTTTGTCCCGTCATGGGGCCTGAACTCTGGGCCTGGGCACTGTCCCTCAGCTCTTTAGCTCAAGGCTAACGCTCTTAAGCCACAGCGCCACTTCCGGCTTTTTTCTTTTTGCTTATGTGGTGCTAAGGAATCAAACCCATGGCCTAATGCATACAAGGCAAGCGCTCTACCACTGAGCCACCTTCCCAGCCCTTTCTTTCCAATTTCTATCTAAAGAATTTTTAACAATATTTCACTCTGAGTATGTCTCCAAGAGAGTGGCGTTTTCTTATATAGGTTTAATATTCTTCATTTTTAATAGTAATTCTTTAATATTGTCATATTAAGCATATATTTGCCTGATTAAAAAAAACAACGCATGCATTTTAGTGTGTATTATATTGGAGACTGAACTCAGGGAAGTGTGTTCTCAACTGATGTGTTTCCCTTTGAATAATCTTCCAAGTCTGCTTATTTTTCAGATTGAGTCTTGCAAACTTTTCTGCCCAGTCTGGCTTCAAACGATGGTCCTTCTACTCAGCCTCCCATTAGCTAGAATTCTAGGTGTGAGCCACTGGAATTTAGATACAAATGCCTTTTTAAAAAATAATTTTCATTGAGATGAAGTGATAACATAAACTTCACCGTATTGTGGGATAGTGATACTTAAAGTCACAAACACATTTTAACCTTCACAAGACAAATTGCCATTATCATGGTCTGTAATGTTTGTGAATTCTGTGAGCTTTGACAATACAATTATTTTGTCCACGTGATATGTCTATTTCTTTCCTTTTGCTTAGTGTAAACTGTTCCTCTTCCCCTCTCATTCCCTCCCTACCATCACTGCCCTTGAGTTTCTCAGTTCATTTTCATCAATGTCCAGTGCAGCTGATGTTCCCCTCTGTTGTATATTTTCCCATTTCCCTCTGATTCTGTGCCCTCTTCCTAGCTTTCCTCAGATGTGCACATATATATGTATACCATATATGTAAAGAACATGGAGTCATTTAGAAATGATACAACAAATTGAGTGGAGGTCTTATGTTTCTTGAGTCCTGTTTACTTTGTCATAGCTCCTTGCATTTTGAAGTTATCATCCACATATCAGGGAGATCATGTGCAATTTGTCTCTCTGCTCTTGGCTTTGCTCAAAATGATTTGGTCTAGTTTCATCTATTTCCCTGTGAATGCCATTATTTTGTCCTTTCTAATGGCTGTGTAATATTCTATTTTTGGATCCATTCATCTATATTGGAGCATCTGGGTTGTTTCCATATCTTGGCTATTGTGAAGAGTGCTGCAGCCGGGCGCTGGTGGCTCACGCCTGTAATCCTAGCTACTCAGGAGGCTGAGATCTGAGGATCGAGGTTCAAAGCCAGCCCGGGCAGGAGAGACCGTGAGACTCCTATCTCCAATAAACCACCAGAAAACCGGAAGTGGCGCTGTAGCTCAAGTGGTAGAGCGCTCGCCTTGAGCTGAAGAGCTGAGGGACAGCGCCCAGGCCCAGAGTTCAAGCCCCACGACCGACAAAAAAAAAAAAAAAAAAAGAGTGCTGCAATGAACATGGAGGTGAATGTGCCCTTGTAGCCTGGTTCCTACTGCTCAAGGTAGATGCCTAGGAGTAGTATGGCTTGGTCATAGGGGAGGTCTATATTTAGCTTTCTGAGGTACCTCCACACTGCTTTCCAAAATGGCTGTATTAGTGTACATTCCCACCAGCAACACAGTAGGGTTTCTCTTTCTCCGCATCCCCACCAGCCATTTCTCCTGGTTGAATTTAGCATATGTGCATTCTGACTGGGGTAAGGTTGTATTTCAGGGTTGTTTTTAGTTGCATTTCCTTTACAGCCAGGGATAATGAACATCTCTTCATGTGTTTCTTTGCCATTTTTTCATCTCTTATTCTGAGAAGTCTCTCTTTAGCCATCTTGCCCATTTAATGATTGGTATGTTAGATTTGGGAGGGATTAGTTTCTCAAGTTCTCTGTATATAGTGGATATTAGGCCCTTGTCTGATTCGTTGCTGGTAAATATTTTTTCCCAATTAGTTGGCTGTCTTTCTAGCTATATCTTTAACTGTGCAGAGACTTTTTTTTTTTTTTTTTGGGTCCGGTCGTGGGGCCTGAACTCTGGGTCTGGGCGTTGTCCCTCAGCTCTTCAGCTCAAGGCTAGCACTCTACCACTTGAGCCACAGCGCCACTTCCGGCTTTTTTCTTTTTGCTTATGTGGTGCTGGGGAATCGAACCCAGGGCCTCATGCATGCAAGGCAAGCACTCTACCACTGAGCTACCTCCCCAGCCACTGTACAGAGACTTTTTATTTTAAAGTAATCCCATTTATCGAGTCTCTCTCCAATTTGTTGTGACCCTGGGATTCTGTTCATGAAGTTCCTGCCTGTGCCTATAGGTTCAAGTGTCTCTCCTACTCTGTCCTGGAGTTTCAGGTTTGTTATTGAGGTACTTAATCCATTTTGAGTTGATCTTAGTGCATGGTGACAGGCTGGGAGCCATTTTAGTTTTTTGAATGTGTCTGTCAAGTTTTCCCAGCACTAATACTTGAAGAGGCTTTGTTGTTTCCACTGTATGTCTTTGGCTCCTTTGTCAAATGTCAGCTGACTATGGTATGTGATTTTATTTCTGCATCTTCTAATCTGTTCTGTTGATCTTCGGGTCTGTTTTTCTGCCAATACCAAGCTGTCTTTTTTTATTATGGCTCTATAGCAGAGCTTGAAATCTGGTATTGTAACACTTCCTACATTGTTTCTTTTGCCTGGAATTGCTTTGGTTATTCTAGGTCTTTTGTTGTTCCATATGAGTTTTTGGATTGTTTAGTTCAGTAAAGAACATCATTTGGGATTTTCATGGGAATTTCATTGAATTTGTATATCATTTTTGGCAGTATAGCCTTTTTCACTATATTAATTCTGCCTATCCAAGAACATGGAAGGTCTTTCCATTTCCTTGTGTCCTCTTTGATTTCTTTCTTTAGGCTTTTATAAATAAATAGTTCCTTACATCTTTGGTTAGGTTAATTCCTAGATATTTTATTTTCTTGAGATTATTGTGAGTGGGGTTTTCTTTAATTTCCCTTTCTGCTTGTATATTATTTGTGTAGAGAATCGCAACTGATTTTTGTGGATTAATTTTGTATCCTGGTACTTTGTCAAAGTGGCTTATAAGCTCTAGCAGTTTGGGAGTGGAGTTTTTGGGATTGTTAAGGAATAAGATTATGCCATCTGCAAACAGGGATAGTTTAATGGATTCCTTCCCTGTGTGGATCCCTTTAATGTCCTTTTCTTGCCTTATTGCTCTGGCTAATGATTCCAGAACTATATTGAGGAGGAGTGGAGAGAGTGGGCATCCTTGCCTTGTTCTTGGTTTTAGGGGGAATTGGTTTTAGTTTTTCCTTCTTTAGTATGGTATTGGCTTTGGTTCTGTCATAAATGGCTTTAATTGTTTTAAAGAATGTTCCTTCTATTCCTGTTTTCTGCAGAGCTTTTAACATGAATGTGTGTTGTATATTTTCTTTCTTTTTTTTTTTTTTTGTCGGTCATAGGGCTTGAACTCTGGGCTTGGACACTCTTCAGCTCTCTGCACTCTTCAGCTCAAGGCGAGCTCTCTACAGCTTGAGCCACAGCACCACTTCCGGTTTTCTAGTGGTTTATTGGAGATAAGAGTCTCACAGACTTTCCTGCCTGCTGGCTTTGAATCGTGATCCTCAGATCTCAGCCTCCTGAGTAGCTAGAATTACAGGCGAGAGCCACTGGCGCCTGGCGTGTTGTGTATTTTCAAAAGCCTTTTCTGCATCAATGGAGATAATCTTGTAGTTCTTGACCTTGGCTCTATGATGTGATGAATTACATTAATTGATTGATGTATGTCCAGCCAGCCTTGCATCTGTGGGCTGAAGCCTATTTGGTCATAATTTATGATTGTTTTTATTTGTTTCTGATTGTGTTGGGTAAAATTTTATTGAGAAGCTTTGCATCTGTGTTCATCAGAAAGATTGGTCTGTAGTTTTTGTTGTTGTTGTATCTTTGCCTGGTTTGGGGATGAATGTGATAATGGCTTCATAGAATGAGTTTGGGGATTACTCCTTCTGCTTGAGGAATATGAGTATTAGTTCTTCTTTAAAGGTCTTCTACAGTTCCATAGTGAATCCATCTGGGCTTGGGCTTTTCCTTATTGGGGGGCTTCTAATTGCTTCATCTATCTGGTTGTATGTTATTGGCTTATTTAATTGATTTATATCTTTTTGGTTCAGTTTGGGCAATTTGTATTTCTCTCTTTTTTTAAATTGTGCAAGTACTGTACAGAGGGGTTATAATTACATGGGCAAGATAAGAAGTACATTTCTTATAAAGCATTGTTGCCTCCTCCTTTGTTTCTCCTTCCCATCCCTTCCCATACCCCCCCCCCCAATGTCCCCCCAGCAAAGATGTAAAGTTCGTTTTTCGACATAACGACTTGTACATCTCATACTTGCAATGGGTCCACCTGTATCCCTATTTAAACGATTTGTTTTTTCACTTCCCCTCCACAAATTATACCAACATCAAATACAATGAAAGCAGGCGTTATACTGGGGAGGGGGAGGGACATACAAAGCAACAAAGAAATCCTCTTATAAATATGTTAGAAATAATTACATGAAAGAAAAAAAACATTTGAATTCTTATCTTGGGGTTCATTTCCCTAACATCAACATATCTGACTTTTTCTGCTTGACTCAGACATACACTGGTTATTGTAAATAAGGGAAACCATAGGACCTATGTTCCTTTGGGCCTGGTTTACTTCACTTAATATAATTTTTTCCAAGCCTTTCCATTTCCTAACAAATGGGGCAATGTCATTCTTTCTGATGGAGGCATAGAATTCCATTGTGTATATATACCACATTTTCTTGATCCATTCATCTACTGAGAGGCATCTGGGTTGGTTCCATATCTTGGCTATGGTAAATAAGGCTGCAATAAACATAGTTGTGCTGGTAGCTTTAGAGTGGTCTTGTTTGTGATCATTTGGGTAAATGCCCAAAAGTAGGATTTCTGGTTCATAGGGGAGCTCTATGTGGAGTCTTTTGAGGAACCTCCATACTGCTTTCCAAAGTTGTTGAACAAATTTACACTCCCACCAACAATGTAGTAAGGCTCCCTTCTGTCCACATCCCCTCTAGCATCTGTTGTTAATAGTGTTCTTGATTATAGCCATTCTAACTGGGGTGAGGTGGTATCTCAAGGTTGTTTGGATTTGCATTTCTTTTATGGCTAGAGAGGTTGAGCATTTCTTCAAGTGTCTATTGGCCATCCTTCTTTCCTCTTCAGAGAAGTTTCTCTTTAAGTCTTTAGCCCACTTATTTATTGGGAAGTTGTTGGGTTTAATTTTTTGAGTTCCAGGTATATTTTAGATATGAGACCCTTATCTGTTGTATGGCTAGTGAAGATCTTCTCCCAATCTGTGGGCTTTCTGTTGATCTTGCTAGCTATGTCCTTTGGGCAATTTGTATTTCTCTAAAAATTTGTTCATTTCTGCCAGGTTTTCCTGCTTTACTTAGTAGAGATTCTGGAAATAATTATTTATGATCAATTGGATGTCTTGGATGTTTGTTGTAATTTTTCATGTAGCATCTCTTATTGACTTGGGTCTCCTGTTTTTAGTTAATCTCACAATGGGTCTGTCAATTTTTTAAATTTTTTCAAAAAAACAACTTTTTGTTTTACTTTTTTTTTTTTTTTTCAGTCGTGGGGCTAGAACTCTAGGCCTGAGTGCTCTTCCTGAGCTCTTCAGCTCAAGGCTAGTGCTCTACCACTTGAGCCACGGGCCACTTCCAGCCTTTTCTGCTTATGTGATACTGAGGAATCAAACCCTGGGCCGCTTACATGGGAGGCAAGTACTCTACGCATGAGCCACCTTCCCAGTCTCACTAATTTTATTTATAGTTTTCTTAGTCTTTATCTCAATAGTTTCAGCTCTTATTTTTGTCATCTTGCTCCATCTAGTAACTTTGGGTCCAATATATTCTTGCTTTTCTAGCAGTTTCATTTGCATCATGAGATTATTTACTTGGTCTGTCTCTATTTTCATGATGTGTGCACCGAGAGCAATAAATTTGCCCCTCAGTTCTGCTTTTGACATGTTCCACAGGTTTCTTTGTGATGTACATTGGTTTTAATTGAATTGGAGGAATTTTTAAATTTCTTCCATAATTTATTTTGTGGCTCAAGTGTTGTTCAGAAGTGTGCTGTTCAATCTCCATGTATTTGAATAGTTTGTACAGTATTCTTTGTTATTGAAAACTAGCTTGATTCCACTATGTTCACATAGAAGACAAGGGATTGTGTCAATTTTCTTATGTTTGCTTAAATTCTTTTTAATTTTTTGTCGGTCGTGGGGCTTGAACTCTGGGCTTGGGCGCTGTCCCTGTACTCTTCAGCTCAAGGCCAGTGCTCTACCACTTGAGCCACAGCGCCACTTCTGGTTTTCTAGTGGTTTAGTGGAGATAAGAGTCTCACGGAGTTTCCTGCCTGGGCTGGCTTTGAATCGTGATCCTCAGGTCTCAGCCTCCTGAGCTAGGATTACAGGCGTGAGCCACCGGCGCATGGCTTGTTTGCTTAAATTCTTTGTATGAACTATGTGATATGATCTATTTTGGAGAAAGTTCCATGGGATGCTGAGAAAAAATGTATACTGGTTGTTGTTGGGTGGAAAACTCTGTAGATGTCACTTAAGTCTATTTGAGATACGGGCATCATTGAATTTGGAGACTTCTTTACCAGTTCTCTGACTGGTAGATCTGTTCTTTGGTGAGAGTGGAGTATTAATGTCTCCTAGTATTATTGTATTTGAATCTCTTTTTTCCTGTAGTGAAAATGGATGCACTAATGTTTGGAGAGTATAAATTGATAATGGTGATATCCTCTTGGATATATCCCTCTATCAATATGTAGTGTCCTTCTTTGCCTTTTTTATTGATTTTAATGAAAAGTTTATTTTGTTAGATATCAGGATGGCAACTCCTACCTTCTTGCTGGGAGAATTTGCCTGGTAGATCTTCCTCCATCGAAGTTTACTTTTATCTTTGCTGTGAGATGGTCTCTTGAAGACAACAAATGGATGGATCTTGCTTTCTGATCCAACTTGCAGTTTTTTCTTTTGATTGTTGAATTGAGTCTATTAATATTTATGGTTATTACAGAGAGGTGCTTTGTTTTTCCTGCTTTTCTAAGTTTTTCTTCTTTCCTTTCCTCCTGTGTTTACTAAGTTGGTCTTCTAGTGATAACTGTCTGATGTGGATCTCTGATCGTGATTGTTTCCTTCAGATTGTAATCCCCTTCTTAATAATTTTCTTTGTAGTTCTGGCTTATTGTTTATGAATTCATTTAGTCTTTCTTTACTACTAAAAATGTTAGTTTCTCCATTGAATGTGAATGCTAGCTTCGCTGGATATACCAGTCTGGGTTGGCAGCTATTGGTTCTCAGGGCTCATATGGGACTTTGCCAGGGTTTCCTTGCATTCAGTGTCTGTGTGGAGAGATCTGCATTGATTCTAATTTTTTTCCCACTGTAGTATATAGCTCCTTCTTTGCTTTTGTCACATGAAAGATCATTTCTTTATTGTGCAAATCTGGCGTTTTTACTATGATTTGCCTAGAAGTGTTCCTCCTGGGATTCTGTTCACTAGGTAATTCTGTTATGTAGGTAAGATTTTCTCTTTTAAGATTGGGGTGAGCCGGGCGCTGGTGGCTCACCCCTGTAATCCTAGCTATTCAGGAGGCTGAGATCTGAGGATCACAGTTCAAAGCCAGCCTGGGCAAGAAAGTCCATGAAACTATTATCTCCAGTAAACAACCAGAAAACCAGAAGTGGCGCTGTAGCTCAAGTGGTTGAATGCTCGCCTAGAGCTGAAGAGCTGAGGGACAGCGCCCAGGCCAGAGTTCAAGCCCCACGACTGACCAAAAAGAAAAAAGATTGGGAAAATTTTTGGCGATAATCTTATTGAATAAGTGTTGCATCCCTCTATCCTGGTATTCCTCACCTTTATCGACCCCAATTATACGGAGGTTAAATTTCTTGGCACTGTCTTCTTGTTCTTAGACTTCCCTTTGGTATATTTTGAGTGTTTTTAACATATCTGTGACTTTTTTTTTTCCAGTTGCTGCATTTTGACTTCAGTACCTGATACTGTATTTGCTATTTCATTCAGTCTATTAAACTATGGCTTTTACTGTGGTTTGCATGGAGGAAAGTGAACCATTAATGATTTCTATGTTGGTTCTCAAAGTATTTAGTCTTTTAATGACTTGTGTACTGCATCTATTTTCTTTAACTGCATCTTTTTTTGAGTGCGTCTCTTGTTTCAAATTCTGGATCTCTTTGATAAGTTGTTTCTTTGTTCTTTGAATTTCTGATCCATTTCTCACTTTAATTCTTGAGTCATTGCCTCTATCAACTCTTCGATGTAGTGTTTGTCTTCCATTCCTTTTTGCTTGTCTTTTTTTTTTTTTTTTTGCTTTCACTGGAGTTCTTCCCTGGGTGGCTCTCATCTTTGGGGATGATTTGCTGTCATGGCAGTTGATGAATCTTGTAATTATTCTCATGAGGATTCAGGGATTATTGGAGACGAATCCTGAACTCTGACTGTTTTTGTTAAAGGTAGCTGCCTTTGTTTGGTTCTGGGCTGGTTTCTGGGTCAATTGTTGAAGGCTGCTCCCAGCCTTGGGCTTGGTTCTGATGGAGGAGGGGCCTACCTCCAGCTGCTAGTCGGACCCACATAGGGCTTTTGTTAGATTCTGGTGGGCAGACACTCTTTTTAGCACGCTGTTCAATTCCTGCCTTCATTCAGTGACAGGTGGTTTAGACAACTTGGGAACACCTGGAACACACAGGTGGGGCTCCTTAAGCTGCCTGCTGGAGACCACAGGCAGTTACCGACTTCATCCAAGAACCAACAGCCTAGGCTGTTCATGCTCCCTCCCAGGGGCGATCCTGGCAAAACCTAGTGAGCTGGATGTGTTCCACCAGTTGCTGGAGCCCACTTACAGTTCTGACTTTACCCAGGTATTGGCAGCCTGAGCTGCTTGATCCCCAGCCTGGACACACAGGTTGGGCTCCCTCTGTTCCTGGCTCCTTGAGCATGCAAGCATAGTTCCTGATTCCATCAAGGCACTCTGGGTCCTGGGCTACTAGGTCTCTTGCCCAGGACACACAGGTGGGGCTCCTCGGGCTCCTCCTGCCGTTGGCTGTTGGGGCCTGCAAGCAAGGTTCCTGACTTCAGCCAGGGACCGGCTGTATTTGAACTCCCTCACAGGGGTCCTCTTGGTTAAGTCTGAAGTCTGGTGGGTTGGGTGTTACTCCACAGGTTGCTGGGGTGCTCGTACATTTCCCAGCTTCAGTGGTACTAGTAGCCCAATGGTAGGGGGAGGGGTCTGGGGGTTACCGCCAGTGCTGATCTCTCATGCTGGGGTGGGAAGGGGGTAGGAAATCCCCCGTGGGGTACTCACTTATCCTGAAACTGGTTGGGGACTGTCCAGCAGTGCTGTGGCAGATTGCTGTTTCTGTGCACTGTAGGTTGCTGCTCAACATTGTGTTCCACATTTTCTTGCAATGATTGTGGGCTGGACTGGGTGATGGTAGTAACTCTAGGTCTTTGTTGTGTGGTACCTTTTCTCCAGTTTCTGTCTCTCTTTACACTGTTGGTGTCCGTGGGAGTCTTCTGCATTGGTGTTCTATGGACTGCTGTGGCTCTGAGGTCCCAGGCGGCTGTGGGGCAGGAAGCTTTTGTGGCTTGACACAGAGCCATGCTGCCAGTGAGGGGTGGGAGAAGGGTCTTTGTGCTTTTTTGTCTTTGTGTAGGTTTGGAAGTTTTTTCCTTTCCTTTTTTCACTTTTAATATTTCTCTGGTTGTTTGCTGTTGTCAGTCTGTTGGGGAAACTGAGCATTGGAACTCAAGTTCTCTATGTGGTTGGAGAGGGCTGTGGTATTTCCCTACTGTTCATCGCCATCTTGGGTCCTCCTACAAATGCCTTTCTATATCAGTGTTTAAGCTAAGATACATACCAAGCTTTCATTTCATATTCAGCATTCTTCATATTACATGGCACCTGTCAGCTTTGCAGAAGAAATAGCCCTGTTGCCCTGTGCAGGTTCCCATGGTTAGGACTATTCTGATGACTTCTTCTTGCTACTGTTCCCATTTGTGCCCCTGTTTCTGGCTCAGATTAGAACTAGGACACTGATCTAAAGACTTGATGAGATGTAGGTAAGAATCCTTCATGGTGATGTTGTAAACTTCACTCTGCATTGAATCTCAGGCTCTTTTGGTCTGTTTTCACACTTTAATGGCTATATTTTGTCAGTGGACTATTTTTTGGCAGCCTGAATCCTCCATTACAAAAGAAAGACTTCTTGTAAGAACAAGTAACTTAAGACCCCTGATTTTATCAGTCTGTCAGTATTGCTTGAAGAATCCACACCTAGCTAGGTCCCAGTGTCTTCATGCCTGTAATCCTAGATACTCGGGAAACTGACATCTGAGGATCTCGATTGGAAGACAACCCAAGTAGAAAAGTCTTTGAGACTGTTATCTCCAACTAATCACCAAAAAGCTGGAAGTGGAAGTGTGGCTTGAATGATAGTGTGCTAATTTTCAGCAAAAATAAGTGAAGAAGCTAAGGGACAGCACCTAGACCTTGAGTTCAAGCCCCAGTATCCCGTGCTCCCCCCCAAAGAATGTACACCTTGAGGAGGAAAAGGGCATAGAAATGGAGGGACAAAGGGAAAACAAATGTAGCAGTGGTACTCACTAGACACTATGTTGAAAATGAACTAGATAGCTTGTGGGTGGGATTGGGAGGGAAAAATTAGGAGAGTAGGAGAAGGGGTGACACTGTTCAAAAACAAATGTACTTTTATGTAACAGTAACACCTCTGTATATCACCTTGGTAATAACAATTAAAACCTGCAAAAAAATAGAAAAGAACACTGATTTTTGTATCTTGCTGACATACTTCAATTTTTCTCCTGTTTAAACATTCATTGATTATCCTCTGTCCAGTATCATTTATTTTATATTCTTGAGATCATTGTACAAAGGGATTTCAATTTAGCACCTGAGTTTTATAAGTACAATGCATCTTGATCAGTGTTGCTCCTCTCACTATTCTCTCCAGTCCCAGTATCCTTCAATATATTTCTTTTTGTCTTTCATCCATTATGGAAGGATATGTATTACAATCAACTATGATTAAAATTTTTTTTCCAGCGATGGGGCTTGAATTCAGGGCCTGGGCACTGTCCCTGAGCTGCTTTTTGCTCAAGTCTATTGCTCTTCCATTTGAGCCACAGCACCACTTTGTCTTTTTCTGTTTTTGTGGTACTGAGGAATCAAACCCTGGGCTTCATACATGCTAGTCAAGCACTCTACCACTGAGCCATACTCCCAGGCCAAAACATCATTTTTCTTATCACGAAAAGTCACAGCCACTGCTGGCCACTGTATATAAGAGCACTATTTGGCAAGATCTAAAGAAATAGAAAGGGTTCAGTGACTTCTCACACATCTTTTGTGATCATAGGCCTCATTTATATGTCTAAAACTGGTCTGGGCTTCAATAGAACAGCTTTATTTATTGTGACAGCACTAGCTACTATAGGAAAAACAGTGACAAAAACCTCCCCCCTTTCCCCCGCCAAATTAGCCATAGCTCTGGTGGCTCATGCCTGTAATCCTAACTACTAAGGAGGATGAAATCTGATCATTGTGATTTGAGGCCAGCCTAAGCAGGAAAGTCCATGAGACTCTTATTTCCCATTCATTGCTAAGAAGAAGCTACAGGTGCAGTTGTTCTAGTAGTAGCATGATAACGTTGATCAGAAAAGCTTAGGGATAGCACCTAGGTTGTGAGTTGAAGCCCCAGCACCGACCCAAACCCAAACCTAAAAAACCCCAATTTCCCCCCAAATCAGTGGTGTAATCCAATAGAAGTAATTTTTAAAATTATTATTGATTTATATATGGTAGAATTGTAGTTATGTTAGGCTGTGAGTACATTTTCTTTCCTACAGTATCTTCTGTTTCCTCATCTCTCAAGCCTCTCTCTCCCATCTCTACCTGTGAGTTGTATAGCTCATTTACATCAGTGTCTAGTGAGCTCCACTGCTTCACATTTTTAACTTTTTTCCTCAAGTTCTTCACATTTCCCCCAACCTTGAGAAGTTACACACTTAAATGCACCATATGTAAAAAGAAAGAATTATCAAAAAGTAAAAAAGAGAAGTCTTTTTTTCATATCTGGGAGTTTGTTTCAATATGCTCATTATTTTATATAAACATGAAGAAGCACTTAGGCATCATGCCTTTCTTTTTCTCTCCTAAGATTATCCTCTTTTGGTCTCACTGTGTGTGAATATCTAGAATCCTGTAGAAGGTTTCATATTCCAATTTTTTTATTTTTTATTTTTTTATTGTAAAAATACTATACAGAGGGATTACAATAACATGGGCAAGATAATGAGTACATTTTATCAAGCATTGTAGCCTCCTCCTTTGTTTCCCCTTCCCATCCCTTCCCATCCTCCCCCCACCCCTCCACCCGATCCCCCCCCCACCAAAGTTGTAAAGTTCATTTACGACATAACGACTTGTACATCTCATCGTTGCAGTGGGTCCACCTGAATTCCAATTTATTTTAGATCTAATTTATGCATATCAAAATGTGCCATTTGTCTCTCTGAGCTTGACTTATGTCACTTAACCTGATTCATTTCCTTGCAAATGACATTATATGTTCTGTCTAATGGTTATGTCAAATTTCATTGTGTATAGGTACCACGTTTTTTGGATCTGCTCATCGAGTATAATGCATCTGGGCTGTTTCCATATCTTGGCTACTATGAATAGTATGACAATGAACATGGATATGGAGGTGTCTTTATCATATCATGGCTCATGATGGTCAGGTTAGATAACCAGTAGTGATATGGCTAGGTCATGGGAAAAGTCTCTGTTTAGTTGTTTTTGTGTTTTTCGGGTTTTTTTTGGTCATGGACCTTGAACTCTAGGCCTGTGTGCTTTCCCTGCACTCTTCAGCTCAAGGCAAGAGCTCTACTGCTTGAGCCTCAGCACTGCTTCCAACTTTCTAGTGGTTTATTGGAGATAAGAGTATCACGGACATTCCTGCTCTGGCTGGCTTTGAACCGTGATCTTGACATCTCAGCCTCCTGAGTAGCTAGGATTACAGGTGTGAGCCACTGGTACTTGGCTCTATTTAGGTTTTTGAGGAATTTCCCGACTGCTGTCCAGAGTGGCTGTACTAGTTTACGTTTCCGATGACAATACAGTAGGGTTCCTTTTTGCCCATAGCCCTGCCAAAATTTCTTGTTGTTTGCATTAACAATAGTGGCCATTGTTGGCAGTGAGAATCTCAGAGGTATTTGGATTTGCATTTTCTTTATAGCCAGGCATGATGAGAATTTCCTTATGTGCTTCTTTGCCATTCTTAGCTTTTTTTCTTTTTTTTTTCCTTTGATTTTCTTTTTTTATTGTGAAAATACTGTACAGAGGGGTTACAATTACATGGGCAAGATAATGAGTACATTTCTTATCAAGCATTGTAGCCTCCTCCTTTGTTTCCCCTTCCCATCCCATCCTGCTCCCCCCAGTCCTCCCCCCCCCACCAAAGTTGTAAAGTTCGTTTTTGACATAATGACTTGTATGTCTCATTGTTGCAATGGGTCCACCTGTATCCCTATTTAAACGATTTGTTTTTTCCCTTCCCCTCCACAAATTATACCGACATCAAATATAGTGAAAGCAGGGCTTATGCTGTGGGGGAGGGACATACAAAGCAACAAAGAAATAATCTTATAAATGTGTTAGAAACAATCGCATGAAAGAAAAAAAAACATTCGAATACATATCTTAGGGTTCATTTCCCTAACATGAACTTATCTGACCTTTTCTGCTTGACTCAGACATGTACTAGTTATTGCAAATAAGGGAAAGCATGGGACCTATGTTTCTTTGAGCCTGGCTTACTTCACTTAATGTAATTTTTTCCAAGTCTTTCCATTTCCTAACAAATGGGGCAATGTCATTCTTCTGATGGAGGCATAGAATTCCATTGTGTATATATACCACATTTTCTTGATCTATTCATCTACTGAGGGGCATCTGGGTTGGTTCCATATCTTGGCTATGGTAAATAAGGCTGCAATAAAGATAGTCGTGCTGGTAGGTTTAGTGTGGTCTTGTTTGTGAACATTTGGGTAAATGCCCAAATGTAGGATTGCTGGGTCATAGGGGAGCTCTATGTGGAGTCTTTTGAGGAACCTCCATACTACTTTCCAAAGTTGTTGAACAAATTTACACTCCTACCAACAATGCAGTAAGGTTCCCTTTTGTCCAAATCCCTTCCAGCATCTGTAGTTAATAGTGTTCTTGATTATAGCCATTCTAACTGGGGTGAGGTGGTATCTCAAGGTTGTTTGGATTTGCATTTCTTTTATGCCTAGAGAGGTTGAGCATTTCTTCATGCGTCTATTGGCCATCCTTCTTTCCTCTTCAGAGAAGTTTCTCTTTAAGTCTTTAGCCCACTTATTTATTGGGCAGTTGTTTCTTTGAAGATTTGTTGTTGTTGGATTTAATTTTTTGAGTTCCAGGTATATTTTAGATATGAGACCCTTGTGTGTTGTATTGCTAGTGAAGATCTTCTCCCAATCTGTGGGCTTTCTGTTGATCTTGCTAGCTATGTCCTTTGCCATGCAGAAGCTCTGCAATTTCATGCAATCCCATTTGTCTAACCTTTCTTTGATTTGTTGTGTTTCTGGGTCTCTACTAAGAAAATTTCAGCCTGTGCCAAGGAGACCTAGGGTTTCTCCTATTCCATCCTTTAATGTTTTCAGAATGTCTACTTTGACTCCGAGGTCTTTGATCCGTTTGCAGTGGATTCTGGTGCAGGGTGATAAATACGGATCTGGCTTTAGTTTTCTACAGGTAGTTATCCAATTTTGCCAGCACCATTTACTGAAGAGGCTGTCTTTCTTCTATTCTATTTATTTAGCTCCCTTATCAAATATTAGGTGGCTATAGGTCTGTAGGTTCATTTCTGGTCTTACCTCTTTTTCTGAGAAGTCTGTACCTAGTTCCTTTGCCCATTTAGTGATTGGTGTATTAGCGAAAGTGGGGGTTAGTATCTTGAGCTGCTTTGGTATATTTTGTACATTAGGACTTTGTCAGATATAATTCTGGCATAGATCTTCTCCTAGTTTGCTGGCTGACTTTATAGTTTAGTAAATATATCTTTTGCTGTGCAGAAACTTTTTAGTGTGATATATTTTGCTGTGCAGAAACTTTTTAGTGTGATATAATCCCATTTGTCAAGTCCCTTTCCATCTGCTGTGCTTCTGAGTCTGTTGTCAAAAGCTTCTGCCTGTGAATCTGACTTATTCTCCTCCCTGTGTCAGGCTGCTGCTTGGGCATTCTGGTATCTTGAGCAGGAGAAGTCCTGCCATGTTCTGTACAAATGTTCTATTTGCTCTTTTGCCACCATCATATTCTTCTTGGAATTGTGCTGCTCAGGTTGGCCTTGATTTTTCTTTCTAATTCAGAGTCTAGTGAGGCAATGACTTCTCCAGTTCTTGCATTTAAACAGTAGTGTATTTTTTTTTTTTTTTTTTTTTTTTTTTTTTTTTTTTATTGTAAAGCTACTATACAGAGGGTCACAGTTACATGAGTGAGGTTATGAGTACACTTCCTCTTGAACATTGTTACCCCCTCCATTGTTTTCCCCCTACCATCCCCTCCCTCCCTCCCTTCCCCGAGGTTCTTTTTTTTTTTTTTTTTTGATTGTGATTAAATGATTACATAATTTCAAAGTCACAAGTTCATTCTAACTTCCCTGGAGCAAATTGTCTACCACAGTCTGTAATATATAACAGTGTTCACATGTTATATACCATATTTGTGATCAGCAGCATGAGGATATTTAGTAGTGGTTCAACCAGATGAGCGGGAGTTCTTTGTTTCTTAAGTCCTGTTAGTTTTGTCGTATCACTAACCTTTTGGATTTAGCATCCACTTATGAGGGAGACCATGTACCGTTTGTCTCTTCGTTCTTGGCTTACCTCGCTCAACATGATTCCTTCTAGCTCCATCCATTTCCCTGCAAATGCCATTATTTTGTCATTTCTAATGGCTGCATAATATTCCATTGTGTATAGATACCACAATTTTTGGATCCATTCATCTGTGGTGGGGCACCTAGGTTGTTTCCATATCCTAGCTATTGCGAACAGTGCTGCAATAAACATGGAGGTGCACGTGTCCTTGTATATTGGTTCCTGTTGTTCAGGGTAGATGCCTAGAAGTGGTATGACTGGGTCGTAAGGGAGGTCAATCTTTAGCTTTCTAAGGACCCTCCAGACTGCTTTCCAAAGTGGTTGTATAAGTGTACATTCCCACCAGCAGTGTAATAGGGTTCCTCTTTCTCCACATCCCCTCCAGCATTTGTCGTTGGCTGATTTGTGGATGTGGGACATTCTGACTGGGGTAAGGTGGTATCTCAGGGTTGTCTTTATTTGCATTTCCTTCACCACCAGGGATGATGAACATTTCCTCATGTGTTTCTTTGCCATTTTTATTTCTTCATTTGAGAAGTCCCTCTTTAGTTCCCTTGCCCATTTAGTAATTGGTTTGTTAGGTTTGGGAGGGATTAGTTTCTTGAGTTCCCTGTATATACAGGATGTTAACCCCTTGTCTGATATATTGCTGGTAAATATTTTTTCCCAATTAGTTGGTTGTCTTTCTAGCTTAGTTGCGATAGATTTAGCTGTGCAGAAGCTTTTTATTTTAAGGTAGTCCCATTTGTCGAGTCTCTCTCCAACTTGTTGTGACCCTGGGACTCTGTTCAGGAAGTTCCTTCCTGTGCCTATTAGTTCAAGTGTCTCTCCTACTCTGTCCTGCAGTAGTTTCAGAGATTCAGGTTTAATGTTAAGGTCTTTAATCCATTTTGAGTTGATGTTGGTGCATGGTGATAGGCTGGGGTCCACTTTTAGTTTTCTGCATGTGGCTGCCCAGTTTTCCCAGCACCAGCGGTTGAAGAGGCTGTGTTTCTTCCATTGTATGTCTTTGGCTCCTTTGTCGAATATCAGCTGGCTGTAGGCCTGTGGATTTATATCTGGATCTTCTATTCTGTTCCATTGGTCTTCGGGTCTGTTTTTGTGCCAGTACCATGCTGTCTTTGTGATTATAGCTCTGTAGTAGAGTTTGAAGTTCGGCATGGATAGCCCTCCCATATTGTCTTTATCCCCTAGAATTGTTTTGGCTATTCTAGGTCTTTTGTTGTTCCATATAAATTTTTGGACTGTTTTCTGTATTTCAGTGATGTACGTCATTGGGATTTTAATAGGAATTGCATTGAATTTGTATATTAATTTTGGAAGTATCACCATCTTTACTATATTAAGTCGGCCTATCCAGGAGCATGGGAGGTCTTTCCATTTCCTAGTGTCTTCTGCAATTTCTTTCTTTATCTTTTTATAGTTCTCATTAAATAGTTCTTTTACATCTTTGGTTAGGTTAATTCCTAAATATTTTATTTTTTGGGAGGTTATTGTGAATGGGGTTGCTCCCTTTATTTCCCTCTCTTCCTGTGCGTTATCAGTGTATAGGAAGGCAACTGATTTTTGTGGGTTTATTTTGTATCCTGCTATTTTGCCGAAGTGACTTATGATTTCTAAAAGTTTGGGGATGGAGTTTTTGGGATCGTGGAGGTATAGTATCATGTCGTCTGCAAAAAGGGATAGTTTCACTTCTTCTTTCCCTATGCGGATCCCTTTAATGTCTTTTTCTTGCCTTATTGCCCTGGCTAAGGGTTCTAGGACTATGTTGAAGAGGAGTGGAGACAGTGGACATCCTTGCCTTGTTCCTGTTTTTAGGAGGATTGGTTGTAGCTTTTCCCCATTAAGTATAATATTGGCTATTGGTCTGTCATAAATAGCTTTTATTGTTTTTAGAAATGTTCCTTCTATTCCTATTTTCTCCAGAGCTTTTAGCATGAATGAATGTTGAATTTTATCAAAGGCCTTTTCTGCATCTGTGGCGATAATCATGTGATTCTTGACCTTGGCTCTGTTGATATGCTGGATTACATTTATTGACTTACGTATGTTAAACCATCCCTGTGTCTCTGGGATGAAGCCTACCTGATCATAGTGTATTATTTTTTTTATGTGTTTCTGGATTCTGTTAGCTAGAATCTTGTTAAGGATCTTTGCATCTGTGTTCATCAAGGAGATTGGCCTGTAATTCTCCTTTTTGGTTGGGTCTTTGCCTGGTTTGGGGATGAGTGTGATATTGGCTTCGTAGAATGAGTTTGGGATAGCTCCCTCCTTCTCTGTTTCTCTGAAGAGCTTGAGGAGTATGGGTATTAGTTCTTCTTTAAAGGTCTTATAGAATTCTGCTGTGAATCCATCTGGTCCTGGGCTTTTTTTTGTTGGAAGACTTTTGATAGCTTCCTGTATCTCATTATAGGATATTGGCTTATTTAATTGGTTAACTTCTTCTTTGCTCAGTTTGGGTAACTTGTATTTCTCTAAAAATGCATCCATTTCCGCCAGATTTTCTTCCTTTACAGAGTATAGCTTTTGAAAGTAGTCTGTTAGAATTGTTTGGATATCTTGGGTACGTGTTGTGATGTTTCCCGTGGCATCCCTAATCCTATTAATATGGGTTTCCTCTCTTCTTTTTTTAATTAATCTTGCCAACGGGCCTTCAATTTTGTTTATTTTTTCAAAGAACCAGCTTTTTGTTTGGTTTATTTTGGTTATGGTTTTCTGATTTTCTAATTGGTTAATCTCTGCTCTCAATTTGGTTATCTGGCTTCGTCTAGTAGCTTTAGGTCCCATTTTTTCTTGTTTTTCTAGCTGTTTTAGTTGCAACATGAGATTATTTACTTGGTCTGTCTCCATTCTCTTGATGTGGGCACTGAGGGCAATAAATTTGCCCCTCAGGACTGCTTTTGCTGTGTCCCACAAGTTTCTTTGTGAGGTGTTTTCATTTTCATTGAGTTCTAGGAAATGCTTTATTTCTTCTCTGATCTCTTCTGTTACCCAGGCCTTGTTAAGGAGTGTGCTGTTCAATTTCCATGTATTAGAGAAATTTCTGCGGTATGCTTTGTTATTGAGAGCTAGCTTGATTCCACTGTGGTCAGATAGGATACAGGGGATTATGTCGATCCCTTTGTATTTGCTTAAGTTCCTTGAATGAACTATGATATGGTCTATTTTGGAGAAAGTTCCATGAGCTGCTGAGAAGAATGTGTACTGTGTTGTTTTAGGGTGAAATACTCGGTAGATGTCAGTTAATTCCGCTTGAAGTATGGCCTCACTTAATTCGGTAGCTTCTTTGCCAATCCTCTGGTTGGTAGACCTGTCCTTTGGTGAGAGTGGCGTGTTAAAGTCTCCTAGTATTATCGTATTGGGATCTATTTTATTCTGTAAGTTTGAGAGCATTTGTTTAACATATCTGGGTGCACCGATATTTGGGGCATATAAGTTGATGATGGTTATATCCTCCTCTTGGATTGTTCCCTTTATTAATATGTAATGTCCGTCCTTGTCTTTCTGTACTGATTTTAATGAAAAGTTTATTTTGTCAGATATCAGGATAGCTACACCTGCTTTCTTATTGGGGGAATTTGATTGGTAGATCCTTTTCCACCCCTTCACTCTGAGTTTGTTTGTATGTTTGGCTGAGAGGTGGGTCTCCTGAAGGCAACAGATGGATGGGTCTTGTTTTCTGATCCAGTCCTCAGTTCGTTTTCTTTTTATTGGCGAATTCAGCCCATTTATATTAAGAGAAAGTATAGAGAGATGCATTGTTGTCCCTGCCATTCCGTTTTCCTAAGTTTTTCTTCTTTCCTTTCCTCCTGTGCTTGCTCAGTTAGACTTTGAGTAATGCCTGTTTGGGGCAGGTCCCAGTTCCTGGTTGCTTTCTTCAGGTTGTGTCCCCCCTCTTAGAATTCTTTGTAATGCTGGCTTAATGTTTATGTATTCATTTAGTTTTTCTTTGCTATTAAAAGTTTTCAGTTCTCCATCGAATGTGAATGCTAGCTTTGCCGGGTATATCAGTCTGGGTTGGCAGTTATTGGCTCTCAGGGCTCGTATGGTGCTTTCCCAGGCTTTTCTTGCATTCATTGTTTGTGTGGAGAGATCTGCAGTGATTCTAATTTTTTTCCCGTTGTAGTATAGCTCCTTCTTCATTTTTGCTGCATGCAGGATTGTTTCCTTATTATTCAGATCCATCATTGTTACTATTATGTGCCTAGAAGTGTTTCTCCTGGGATCTTGCTTGTTGGGTGTTCGATAAGCTTTTGTGATGTAGTTAAGATGGTCGTTTTTGAGGTGGGGAAAATTTTCATTGACTATCTTGTTAAATAGGTGTTGCATTCCCTTGCTCTGGAATTCCTCACCTTCGTCCACTCCGATTATGCGAAGGTTAAATTTTTTAGCATTATCTGCTTGCTCTTGAATTTCCCTTTGGTTTAATTTGAGTGATTTTTCCATATCTGTCACTTTTTGGTCCAGTTGGTGTATTCTGTCTTCTGTATCTGACACTCTACCTTCCATTTCATTCACTCTGTTGACCGTGGCTTCTATTGTGGTTTGCATGATGGAAATGGATCCCTTTATGGATTCAATGTTGGTTCTCAGAGTACTGATCTCACCTCTCAATGAGGTGATATCAGTATGCATTACCTCTAATTTGGCGTTTATCTCACTTCTTACTGAGGTTTGTGCAGCTTCTATTTTTGCATCCAATTTTTGTTTGATATCCTGTATATCTTTTGATAGTTCATCCTTGTGCTCTTTCAATTTCTGATCCATTTCTCGCTTTATTTCTTGAGTCATTGCCTCCAGCAACCCTTGGATGTAGTTTTTGTCTTCCATTCCTGCTTTGCTCCCACTGGGGCTCTCCCCTGCGTGGCTGCTGGCTTTTGAGGTGAGCTTGCTGTCCTGGGTAGTGGTAAACCTTGTGATTTTTCTCTGTGATTTTCGCATGGGGGTTCAGGAGACTGCTCTTCAATCTTGTTTTGGTGTGTCTGTCTTTGCTTGGTTGCTGATTCTCTATTGGTAGAGAGAGTCTGCGTCTGATCTGGATTCTGTTGGGAGCCTATTTCCAGCTGCTATTCACTTAGGATTCTCAGCTCTCTGCTGTAGCAATTCCCGCCTTTGGAAGGGTTGAGCAGCCTAGACTGCTTGTGTTTGCTCCTGCGGGTGCTCTTGGGAAGATCAGATGCTCTGGATGCACTCTCCCAA
Source organism: Dipodomys spectabilis (assembly GCF_019054845.1). NCBI lineage: Eukaryota > Metazoa > Chordata > Mammalia > Rodentia > Heteromyidae > Dipodomys > Dipodomys spectabilis. The sequence continues at coordinate 5,284,304 of NW_024870779.1, forward strand.
ATACTGGAGTCTGCTATGGGCTCCTGATGTGTTTTTGTTTGTTTTGGGCTGGTTGTGGGCTTGAACTCTAGGTTTGGGTGCTGTCCCTCAGCTCTTCAGCTCAGGGCTGGCACCCTACCATTTGAGCCACAGCCCCACTTCTGACCCTTTTTGCTTTGTTCAGGCGCCGGTCCCCTGGCCTGGTTCCGGCCCCAGCCTGGAGCGCGCTCGTTAGGCCTGTGCTAATGTGTATACCACCTTGGTTATGCAGCCTGGAGGACACAGTTCAAATTTCTTCTACTGTTGGTAGTCTTGACCCAGGGGCACTGTTCCTGGCTTGAGCATTTAAGCTCCCTTCCCGGGGCGCTCTTGCTCTGGCCTGGCCAGCAGAGTGTGCTCCACCGGCTGGTGGGGCTCTCGAACAGTTCCCAGTTTTAGTGGGTCCTGTGGTCCGGGTGTTGGGGTAGGGAGTCTAGGTCAGGGTCTGGGGATTCCCTCCAGCTCTGGTCTCCCTTGATGGATTCCCTGTCCCCTGATGGGTACTCACCCTGTAGGTCGTCAGTTGTTGTTGCAGTCCGTCAGTTGTTGTTGCAGTCCGAGTTCAGTTGGGGTGGTTGCGGGCTGGGTTGGGCGGCCCCCCGCCGGGTCGTTGCGATCGCGACAGGTCCCTTTGTGGCGCTGCTGGTGCCGGGCGGCTTTGGCGGGATGGAGCCTCTCCGCTCCGGTGGAGAGTGATGGGTGGGGTGGGATCCTCCTGGAGACTCCCGGCTGGTAGGTTTCTCTGTTCCTGGCGATCCGCTGTTCTGCAATCCGGTACCTGGTGATCTGCAAGCAGCCCCCTGTGTCTCTGTGGCTCCGGCAGCCCCTGCCGGGCCGGCTGGCCGGCGGCTTGGCGCACTGCCGCGCGGCCAGTAAAGGTTGGGGGAGGGGTCTTCGCTCTTCTCTGTTCTGAAATTCTTCTTTTCCTCTCTTTCTTTTTTTGTTATTTTCCACCTCTGGTTTTTCTCTGAGTGTTCGTCTTTTTGTTGTTGTCGGTCTCTTGGGGAGATTAAAGGTTGGAACTCGAACTCTCTTTTTGGTTGGAGAGAGCTGTGGCGTTTCCCTACTGCCCCGTCGCCATCTTGAGAACTCTCTCTAACTGTATCTTTCAGCCTTAAATTTGGGATACTTGAGACCCAGTTGTGATCTGATGATGGAGATCTGCTCCTGGACTGGAGGTCCTGAAGAATAAACCAGTAGTGTATTTTTTAAAAAAGCCTTCAACTCAAGCTGCTGCTGTTCACCAACCTCTAAGCTCATCCTTTGATTAGTCTCAAAGGGAGTGGACCAGCAAGGAGAGGGACCTTAGGAATGAGAAACAGCCCTGAAGACCACCTGATTGGCCAGCTTCAAACCTCCTTGATCTCAAAGGAATATTCCTTTCAACTCCCCTTTTCATTGCCTGAGGTACCTCTCTAATGTTTATATAATTCTTATTTAAAATGTAAATCAAAACCCCAATTCAGTGGACAGTGGAGTTAAATAATTAGTTGAAATTTAATAATCTTACACGTTTATAATCATAAAGCTGATAGCTCATTTGTAAAAACTAAGAAATGCATCATTGCTAATCTTCACATAACAATTTCTGTTTTTTTATTTGTTTTAATTATTATGATTCTTTTTCCTTTTTTTATTGTGAAAATACTGTACAGAGGAGTTACAATTACATGGGCAAGATAATAAGTACATTTCTTATCAAGCATTGTAGCCTCTTCCTTTGTTTCCCCTTCCCATCCTTTCCCATCCTCCCCCTACCCCCCCCACCCAATCCTCTCCGCTCCCCCCTGTACCCCCTTCCCCCTCTCCCCCCCCCACACCAACGTTGTAAAGTTCGTTTTTGACATAATGTCTTGTACCTCTCATTGTTGCAATGGGTCCACCTGTATCCCTATTTAAACGATTTGTTTTTCCCTTCCCCTCCACAAATTATACTGACATCAAATACAGTGAAAGCAGGGGTTATACAGTTGGGGAGGGACATACAAAGCAACAAAGAAATATATATATATATATATATATATATATATACAAACATACATACATACATATATATATGGTATACATCACATCTGAGATGAAGATTTGTTATAGTAAAGCATAGTAACCAAGAGAGTCTGTTATTAAAGCTGAATAAACAAAATAAGGCAACAGAGTAGAGAACTGAGGAACAAGCCTGTGTGGGGACCTGAGATCTGACACTAGACTACACAATGAACAGCCAGTAAGGTAGCTAGCTATCTATATGAATAAGTTACAAAATAGAGCTTGATATAAAGCTTTTCCAAACAATTCCCAAAACCCAATAAAGAGGCAAAGTTAGCAAAATGTATGCGCTTTTAAAAGGAAATGAGAGTGTATTTTAAGTATAAAGATGTATTTTCCAAAGTAAATGGATACAGGAAATCAATAGATAGATCAATAAATACATCTACATTACAACAACATAAAGTCTTTTGTTCAGTCACTGGTGCCAAGAAAAAGTAGAAAGTCATGCTCTCCTAAAGCTGAAGACTTTCACATGTTATGTATCACAGTGCAGTATTACAATCAAGAAGATGACAAATAGGTTATCATGAAATTGCATCAAATGTTTGAGCAGGCAGTTGACAAAAAGGCATATGTGATGGGAAAATAAATGTAAAAAATCATGATCTATAAAGTGATACCACACCTGTCAGACTAGCAAAAGTTAAAAATGTAACCAACAATACCAAATGACGAGAGAAGGGGATGTATAAGGATATGGATATGGATACAAACTATATCCATATGCCAGCTGCATGTTGAGGAGCAAATGTAATCAACACCAGTGGCTCAAAATCATGGAAGTTGCTTATATGTCATATATTGCATATATAATATGTAGTATAATTGTTATTTGTGATGCTTTTTAGTACATTGGGATATTTCAGAAGAAAGAAGGAAAGGGGTAAGAAGCCTTAAGGATCTTCATTTGTGAAATAACTTCAAGTACACCATTACTACTTGCGAATTTTTTCTCTTTATGTTTGAGGAAAGTAGCCCCTGCTGGCCTCAAGCTCATGATCTTCCTATCTCAGCCTCTTAAGTGTTGAGATTATCGGCACAAATTACCATGTACCTTTTAAAAAATTTGAGCCCTAAAGTCTCTTAAGGGAGAAAAACGAAACAAAAACAAAGACAAAATAGCCATTCCAAAAGGTCCTCAGTGTCTTGTGATGCTAGGATAAAACCAACATGAGCAGACTAACCTGAACATCTTTGTGTCTATTTATACTTTGAACTTAAGACCCACCTGTCCCTGAGCTTTTGTGCTCAAGACTTGTGCTCTACCTCTTGAGCCACAGCTCCACTTTTGCTTTCAGCTGGTTAACTGGAGATAAAGTCTTTCCTGCTCAGCCTGGCTTTGACCTGTGCTCCTCAGATCTTAGTCTCCTGAGTGGCAGGCCAGGAAGCACGGCTGATCCTCAGCTCCTGGCCTGCAACTTCCATAGTGTTTGTAATTGATCACTCTTTGCCTCCCAGTAGGAAAAATACTGTTGCACACATCTGGTTATTTTTAAACAAACATAACTTTTGAGAACAAAAAGCAGCTAAAAGGAGCATATTCAGAATGATGTAACAGCAGATTCTTAAATGTTTTAAAGAAAATTGGGGGAGGAGTAAAAAGTCAAACTGCTTCTGGATAAATCAACTAGGAGTTAATTTAGTTGATTTCATGAACAGTGGTAAAATAAGGAATTATTTTTTTTTGGAACGTGAGAGTATAATATAAACTCCAGTGTTTGGAGTTGAGCAATTACTGTCGAAGCAATCTAAGAACATTTAATCATTACTCCTTCATGAAATCTTTTGTCTGATCTTACTGAATCTAGTGATGATTACAAAAATAAAAATTATGTAACCCTTACATCTGAAAATCTAAATCACCCCAGTTGTTTAAGGGGTACAAAAAAGCCAATATGATAGTGTTCAATACTCACTAAATATTTAAATAGAGCTATTTATACTCATTTGAAATGCCAGAATCAAGATTGAGCAATCAAAGAGTACTCATGGCTCACACCTATAATCCTAGCTACTCAGGAGGCTGCAATCTAAAGATTGAAGTTCAAAACCAGCCCTAACAGGAATGTCTGAGAGACTCTTGTCTTCAATCAACTATCAATAAACAGGAAGTAAAGCTATGGCTCTAGTTGTAGAGTGCCAACCTTGAGCAAACAATCTGATAATTCAGGAGCCTCCCACATGACTTGTCCCACCCACAACATCCTGAGCCCACTGGCTGGATGTTGGGTTCCTCCAGTGGGAAAGGTTGGTATGAGGTCTTTCGTTATATTGTTTTAAATGTACTATGTGATATATTTTTTTGTTTCCTTTGTATGTTCTTCCCCCTATGATTTATCCCCTGTTGTCACTGTACTTGATTTTGGTACCCTCATCTTGTATATACATTTGTCTGATTCGGGGAGGGGAAGGGGAAAGACAAAATGCTGAAACAAGGACACAGGATGACCCATTTCAACAATGATGCCCCCAAGACAGTGTATTGGAAATGAATTTTACAACTTCGGGTGGGGGGTGGGGGAGGAGTAAATGATGTAGGAGAGGGAAGGGATAGTGGGAGAACAACAAGGGAAAGGGCAATAATACTTGACAAGGAATGCCTTATTCATGTAACTGTAACCCCTCTATACAGCATCTTTACAATAAAATAAAATTTATAGAAGGTTGGAATTGGGCTGGGAAAGTGGCTCAGTGGTAGAGCGCTTGACTTGCAGACATGAGGCCTGCCCTTGGTTCGATTCCTCAGCACCACATAAACCAAAAGAAAAAAGCCGGAAGTGGCACTGTGGCTCAAGTGCTAGAGCACTAGCCTTGAGCTGAAGAGCTGAGGGACAGTGCCCAGGCCCAGAGTTCAAGCCCCATGACCGGACCCTCCCCCCTCCCCCCAAAAAGTTTGAAATTAGGAATATAGAATAATTATGTCTCTTTTTTTGGCCTTTTGGTGCTTAATTGGATATGAGTCCCATAGACTTTCCTTATTAGGCTGGTTTTGAAACAGGATCTTCAGATCTCAGTCTTCTGAGTAGTTACCATAACCAGCATGAGGCCCTGGTGCCTGGCTTGATTGTTATTGTATTAGGTCTTCGACACTGATATTTTACTTAAACTAAAATAGTCTATTTCCATACCTTTAGACCAATAATTGTAGATAACATCTTCTACATTGTTTGTTGTAGGCCAGGGCACTGGACTAAGAAGTTTATGTGTATCGTCTCTTACTGATGGTTTTTAATTGCCCACCTTGGATAGATCATTTAACAGGTAATTGAACATATAAAAACTTCCCAAAAGTGGGATTGATTTTATTCTTGGCAAGTGGTAACTGATAAAACTATTTGTTTCTCTTCCTTGGGATTGTTATCAAAACTTGTATATGTTTGAAATTTTTGGTTGAATATGTGTTTAATAAATTTTTTTGAATTTGGGAAGTTCATCTAGTTGAAACAGAGAGTCCAACATTAGAAATAAAATAGAAGGGCTGGGAAGGTGGCTCAGTGGTATAGCGCTTGCCTTGCATGCATGAGGCCCTGGGTTCGATTCCTCAGCACCACATAAGCAAAAAGAAAAAAGCCGGAATTGGCGCTGTGGCTCAAGTGGTAGAGTGCTAGCCTTGAGCTGAAGAGCTGAGGGACAGCACCCAGGCCCAGAGTTCAGGCCCCACGACCGGACCCAAAAAGAAAAAAAAAAAAAAAAAATAGAATATGGAGCCTCAGTTGATTCATTATTGAGTTGATAAGAGTAGATTGAACAACTAGATCAGGACAAGTTCACAAAGATCTACTAAGTGGGCTGGGAGTATAGCTCAGTTGTAGAGTGTTTGCATTTGCTTTCCTAAACAGGCCATGTGCTGATGAGTGAGAGAGTGAGTGAGAGTCAGAGAGATAAATTTGAGGCTACAGATTGGTATGGTTCAGTGATAAAATGTAAAATGTTTCCTAGTAAAACCTGTTCTGGGTGCTGGTAGCACCCACTTGTAATTTTGGCTGCTCAGAAGGTAGAAACCTTGAGGATTATGATTAAAGCCAGCCTGCACAGAAGAGACCACAGGACTCCATCTCCAAAAAAAAAAAAAAATACCCAGCATAACAAAACAAAAACCTAGGCTGCACAGTTTGGCAACTGTTGTTCCTTAGTGTCTGTAGGCCATTGCTTTCAGTGCCGCATGGCTACCAACCTCTACTGGTGTTCATGTCTCCTAAGTAAAACACTATAGGCGATAGAACTTATGGTACAACCTTCCAAATATATTAAATCATCTATTCCTTCCTCATAATACCTGAGGTGCAATGTACATATTATGTAAATAGTAGATATACTGTGTGTTTTAGGGAATGTTGACAAGATAAACAGTCTATATTAAGTAGAGCCACAATTTTACAACAATGTTTATTGTTGAATGTGAAGCCCAAGTGGGAGGTCCAAAGGTAATGAGTGTGAGTTGACGTATTCAAAGGAAACCTAGGCTTCAAAGCAGCACCAAGTCTGCTGCTGGTAGCATGGGAGGGCAGGTAGGAAGGACATCGTATAGGCATGTCATGTTATACTGCACGTGGAAGGCAAGTGAAATGATCCCCCAAGACTCATGCCAGCCTGAGATTTAATCCCACTCTGTGGCTGTCACCTTGGTCTCTGCTCACTGGTAAGTGCTGTGAGTGGCAGGGAAGGTCTTGCTTCTGTGGTTACATCTCTGGCAGCTGTTCTGTTTCCCCTCAAGACATGCTGAGAACCTAAAGCTTCAGTGCAACTCTTACATCTCTGATCTGTTGCCTTTTCTTTCCACTGGCTGTGTTTCAAATGGAACCAATCTGACTTCCAAGAATAGAGAACAAACGAGCAGCCATTTCTGTAGTGGAATTTAATTGTTTGCCACTCTCTTTTGGTTCTTTTGCTTGTCTCTTCTGTTTTTTTTTTAAAAATAGAATCATTAAGAACACTTCCAAAGTCAAGAACTAAATGCTCTTAAGTTGTTATGTTCTTTTGTGATCTGCTCAAAATACAGCACATCACATGTTACTGAGCCTTGCTAGGCATCTGGGAAACCCTGGGAAGGAATGTGGAGGAGGCAGGGACTACCCTCTCCAGGCTGAGCTGAGAGGTATTTTTAATTACTCTCAAACTCCTCCCCCATGCCACAACTTCCATGAGACATGGCTACGCTGGAACAGCTCTTATTTCTCCAAAGATTTCAGGGTTATATTGGCAGGAAACTGGAGATATCCTTTGGAAAATTAATGGTAAATTCCTTTCAGCTGATTCAAAGCATCTGAGAGCCTGCATTCTAAAAATGTAAGTTTCTTTCAAGACTATCTTTCTAGTTAGCTCTAGATAGTTGGAAGCTTAAAGTCATGTGGTTTATTTTCTAGTTGTAAAGTTGTCCAAGACTGTCTTCCTCTTTGCAGTGCCTTTAGTTTTTCAGTAAAATGGGCAGAGTATGCATTTCCTATCACCCAAGGGTACAGAGGTTGTTCAGAAATCATATGATAAGTCTTTTCTTTCTTTGGCTTCCCTGGTAAGGTTATTTCAGCTATGTTTGTTTTCCACACATACTCTTTACAGGAGCTGGACAAGACTTGTTGCCTGTAGTCCCTGCTGTCTAAAATGTGTGTATAGCTGTCTTTCTGCTTGATCTCTCCCTCAGGTGCTCCATTCCAACAGGTAGCTTACAGGGTATCTCCACCTGCTTTTTGAACCATTGCTTCAAAGTCAATTCATCCCATCTATCCCAAACCAGATCCCCTGCTCTCCCAAGACCTTTGTGATAATGCTATATTTAACTTTGATTCTCTTGGCCCATGAAATGATTTCTGTGAGATGGCAGGTGTTTTGCTTTTAGGCAATGCAGGTGGATCAAAGATTCCCCAACGGCTAAATAGACAGGTGTCTGCTACATGTCTTGAACAAGACAGGTAGGTACAGGCTAACTGAGCTCCCCTGATGCACTGAGGTCCTGAGCAGCAGCTGGGTAGCCACCTCAGTATGGACTCTTTCTTATCTTTTCTTTCTTTGGAGGGTATTGTTTTTCCTGACAGTTCAAGTATAGAATAAAATCTTTGAACCAACTTTGATTTTGTTTTCAAATTTGCAATCAATTACACTTCTCTTTACACTTAAATTTTAAGTAACAATAATTTTAATGATTTAAGGGGTAAAACGTGATATTTTGGTATATATTTACAAGGTGGAATGACTACATTAAGCTAAGGAACAATTTTATCACCATCCAAAATTGTTGTAGTGAAGAATATTTAAAATCTACTAGGGATTTTGAAATACAAGATATATTACTACTTACTCTAATGACCTCTTTTTTTAAAAAACGTTTGAACCATTTCTTCAAAGAAGGAATTCAGCTCATAGGAAAATTTTTTTGGGGGGGTCCGGTGGTGGGGCTTGAACTCTGGGCACTGTCTCTTAGCTCTTCAGCTCAAGGCTAGCGCTCTACCACTTGAGCCACAGTGCCACTTCCAGCTTTTTTTTGCTTATGTGGTGCTGAGGAATCGAACCCAGGGCCTCAGGCATGCAAGGCAAGCACTCTACCACTGAGCCACCTTCCCAGCCCAGTTCATAGGAAATTTTATCAAATAATGGATTTTAATGATCAGAACACTGAACAGAGAATAAATGAGATTTCTGATATTTTTCAATACCTTTGACTCCAATGACAAGTTGTAATGTTTCCTACAATGCGACTACTTATTTCATAAAGAAATAGATAAGATTTGGTTCTAACAAAGATCTTCCCAAAGGGCCATGAAGCTACTCATAGAATCTTGCAAAGTACCAAAGCAATGATGATGATATTAGTCATCATATATTGAAGGAGTAGATACCAAGTCATATTGACTTCCATATGAATTAAGTATAACTAGTCTTATTTAATATGTTAAAAAGCTGTACGCTGGAGAACTTCAGCATTCTGCTTGAGGTTCTGGAAGTTCCTAAGTGGAAAGGACCAAAATACAGTTCAAATATAGTTGACTCCTAATTATTCTGGAAGATTCTTGAGAACCAAATATTTGCTCACTCAACACTAATCAGGAGGCAGGTTCAGAATCTCCCTAGAGAGGAAACATAGTAAGAATGTCATGTGGCCATGTGAAGCAATTGAGTAGGTGCCAGATTCAGAGTGTACATTCCTGAATTGGAATCTAGATGAATACAGATGGATACATCTGTATGCATGTATGTCTGCCACCACTAGGGGAGTGGACATCATAATATAATCAGCATTAAAGTAACTCCACTCTAACACAAAACCTGGCTCTTCCAATCCAATGATTCAGAGAAGCCCTGGGGCATGGTTTGAGCAATGACTGAGGCAAGGTCAATTAAGGTCACTGTAGTGACAGAAATATACATTTATATTCAGACATTACTCCACTTGTTAGCCTTTTGCCTGTGGCACTGAGCCACAGCTCACTAATTTGTTTTATTGGCTCATGTTACTACTTTTGTTTAAAAATGCCAGACCCATCTGGGTTGGTTCCATATCTTAGCAATGGTAAATTAGGCTGCAATAAACATAGTCATGCTGATAGCTTTAGTGTGGTCTTGTTTGTGAACATTTGGGTAAATGCCCAAAAGTGGGATTGCTGGGTCATAGGGGAGCTCTATGTGGAGTCTTTTGAGGAACCTCCATACTGCTTTCCAAAGTGGTTGAACAAGATTACACTCCCACCAACAATGGAATAAGGTTCCCTTCTGTCCACATCCCCTCCAGCATCTGTTGCTATTCAAGTTCTTGAATATAGCCATTCTAACTGGGGTGAGGTGGTATCTCAATGTCGTTTTGATTTGCATTTCTTTTATGGCTAGAGAGGTTGAGCATTTCTTCAAGTGTCTGTTGGCCATCCTTCTTTCCTGTTCAGAGAAGTTTCTCTTTAAGTCTTTAGCCCACTTATTTATTGGGCAGTTGTTTCTTTGAAGATTCCTATGGTTTTTTCTTTCATGCGATTGTTTCTAACACATTTATAGGACTATTTCTTTGTTGCTTTGTATGTCCCTCCCCCATGGTATAACCCCTGCTTTCACTGTATTTGATGTTGATATAATTTGTGGAGGAGAAGGGAAAAAACAAATAGTTTAAATAGGGATACAGGTGGATCCATTGCAACAATGAGACGTACAAGTCGTTATGTCGAAAACGAACTTTACAACTTTGGTGGGGGGGGAGGAGGAGTGGGTGAGGGGGTGGGGGAAGGATGGGATGGGAAGGGGAAACAAAGGAGGAGGCTACAATGCTTGATAAGAAATGTACTAATTATCTTGCTCATGTAATTGTAACCCCTCTGTATAGTATTTTCACAATAAAAAAATTTATAATAAAAAAAATGCCAGACACATAGATGTACAGAGTAGCACCGAGAGTTCCTTGCAATCTTCATGAAGGAAATAGTTTTAAGTCATGCCAAACAGTAAGAATTAGAAGATGCATCAAGACAGAAGAACTAATCTGGGATTAAATACCTTGAGAAGAAGTCTGAGATCCTACTGATGTTGCTTTCATCTTTTCTTCTCTTTTATGGCTTAATGCCTTTTTTTACTCCTTCCAGATGGATGCTATGTTAAAAGACCAGGACTTACAGGAACAATTATCCTTCTACTTTTAGCTGTTCACAGAGCCAGAAAATATCTTCAGAATTTGATTTACCTTTTTAGAAATGTGGCTGACTCTATTACATTACATCTTTGAGTTGGATGCCAAGAACCTTTATATCTGTAGGGCTGTATGATAGATGTCCTGGAAGATAACCACACAAAGTCACTCTTAAAGCTTCAAAGATTGGAGTCAGGGCATCCAGGAAAGTGTCTCTTCCCATACTTATCCAACCTTGAAAAACTCACTGGTAAGATAAGCATTTGAGAAATGGAGGTGTCATTTTCCTCTATGAAGCAAATTACAAACCCTATCAAATATAAAGCACAAATAGACTCCAATGTAAAAATAGTGGGTGACTTCAGCACATCACTTTTTTATTGAAAAGGTGATGAGCTGTGGGGTTACAGTTACATAGGTAAGGAAATAAGTACGTTTGTTTTTAATCATTGTTACACCATCCCTCTTTATTGCCCACTTAACCCTCCCCATCCCCCCCTCAAGTTGTAATGTTCATATCCAACATAGTGTCAAGTGAGTATCAATGTTGCTGTGGTTCATCCATTGTTCTTTCCCTTTCACATTCTGCATTGTCTATTATGCAAAACATGAGGTTCAGAAAAATTAAGAGAAATGAAGAAAAAAAAACTATTAATAGAGAACAAAGAGCGAACTATATACAGGGTCTGATGAGAACTTCTTGTTTCCATAAGTTGGAGTTCATGTTAATATGCTTCATTACAGATAGTCTTTTGCACTGAACACCTGGGTTATTGAGAATCCCCTGTTAAGAATATCATATACATATTCTAGTTCTTAAAAATGAGGAAGGTCATGTGACCTGCTATACTTTGGGTCTGACTCCTTCATATAATATAATTTTTTCCAAGTCTTTCCATTTCCTTATAAATGGAACAATGTTATTCTTTCTGATGGAAGCATAGAATTCCATTGTATATTGTATGTACCACATTTTTTTGATCCGTTTATCTACAGGGGCATTTGGGATGGTTCCATATTTTGGCTATGGTAAATAGTGCTGCTATAAACATTGCCATACTGGTTGGTGGGTTTAGTGTGGCCTTGTTTGTGGTCATTTGGGTAAATTCCCCAAAGTGGTATTGCTGTGTCATAAGAGAGCTTGATGTGTAGTCTTTTGAGGAACCTCCCCACTACTTTCCAGAGTGGTTGAACAAGTTTTCACTCCCACCAACCGTGTAGTAGCATTCCCCTTTGGTCACGTCCCCGCCAGCATCTGTTGTTATTAGGTTTCTTGATTTATGGACATTCTAACTGGTGGAATGTGGAATTTCAGTGTTGTTTTGATTTGCATTTCTTTTATGGCCAGAGATGTTGAGCAATTCTTCATGTGTCTCTTGGCCATTGGTATTTCCTCTTCAGGGAGGTCTCTATTAAGGTCTTTAGCCCACTTTTTTAATGGGGTAGTTGTTTCTTTGGGGGTTTGTTTTGGGGCAATTTAATTTCTTGAGCTGTTGGTATATATATTGTCTGTTGTGTGGGTGTGAAGATCTTCTCCCTGTCTCTGAGGTTTTGATATATTTTGCTAGCTCTGTCCTTTGCTGTGCAGAAGCTCTGCAGTTTAATGAAATCCCATTTATCCAGCCTTTATTTGATTTGTTATGTTTCTCCTATTTCTTCTTCTTATATTTTCAAGATATCTGCTTTTACCTTGAGGTCTTTGATCCATTTGGAGTTGATTCTGGTGCAGGGTGATATATAGGGATTTAAGTATAGTTTTCTACATGTGTTTAGCCAATTTTGCCAGCAGCATTTGTTGAAAAGGTTCTTGTTCTTCCATCCAATATTTTGGTTCCCTTGTCAAAGATTAGGTGGCTGTAGGTCTGTGGATTCATTTCTGAGTCTTCGAATCTATTCTATTGGTCCTCAGGTCTGTTCTTATGCCAGTACCAAGCTGTTTTGAGTACTATAGCTTTGTAATAGAGTTTGAAGTTCAGTATTGAAATTCATCCAGCATTGTTCTTCCTGCTAAGGATTGTTTTTGCTATTCAGGGTCTTTTGTTGTTCCCTATGATTTTGGATTGCTTCTTCTTGATAGGTATTGCATTGAATTTGTATATAGCCTTTGGCAAATTGCCATTTTCACAATGTTAATCCTCCCAAACCAGGAACATAGAAGGTTATTCCATTTCCTGAAGTCTTTTTTAATTTCCTTTTCCAAATTTTTGAAGTTTTTACTATGGACGTCCTTCACTTCTTTGGTTAAGTTGACTCCTAGGTGGTTTTTTTTTTTTTCTTTTTTTGAGTATTTTTTATTATCTTTTTAAAATTTATTTTGTGAACATACTGTACAGAGGGGTTACAATTACATGGGCAGGATAATGCATACGTTTCGTACCAAGCATTGCAGCCTCCTCCTTTGTTTACCCTTCAGATCCCTTCCCAGCCTCCCCCTTCACCCCCAGTCCCAATCCTTCTCCTCCACTCCCCCCCCCCCCCACTGACATTGTAGAGCTCGTTATGGACATGACAACTCGTATTTCTCATTGTTGCAACAGGTCCACCTCTATCCTTAAACGACTTGTTTTTCCCCATCTCCTCCACAAGTTATACTGACATCAAATATAGTGAAAGCAGGGGTTATACTGTGGGGGAGGGACATACAAAGCAACAAAGAAATAATCTTATAAAAGCATTAGAAACACATGCATGAAAGAAAAAAACATTAAAATACATATCTAAGGGTTCATTTTCCTAACATCACATTATATGACCTTTTCTGCTTGACTCAGACATACACTAGATATTGCAAATAAGGGAAACCATGGGGCCTATGTTTCTTTGGGCCTGGCTTACTTCGCTTAATATAATTTTTTCCAAGTCTTTCCATTTCCTAACAAATGGGGCAATGTCATTCTTTCTTAGGGTGGCATAGAATTCCATTGTGTATATATACCACATTTTCTTGATCCATTCATCTACTGAGGGGCATCTGGGTTGGTTCCAGATCTTAGCTATGGTAAATAATGCTGCAATAAACGTAGTTGTGCTGGTAGCTTTAGTGTGGTCTTGTTTGTAATCATTTGGGTAAATGCCCAAAAGTGGGATTGCTGGGTCATAGGGGAGTTCTTTTTTTTTTTTTTTGGTCCGGTCGTGGGGTCTGAACTCTGGGCCTGGCGCTGTCCCTCAGCTTTTCAGCTCAAGGCTAGAGCTCTACCACTTGAGCCACAGCACCACTCCTGGCTTTTTTCTTTTTGCTTATGTGGTGCTGAGGAATCGAACCCAAGGCCTCAGGCATGCAAGGCAAGCGCTCTACCACTGAGCCACCTTCCCAGCCCCCATAGGGGAGTTCTATGTGGAGTCTTTTGAGGAACCTCCATACTGCTTTCCAAAGTGGATGAACAAGTTTACATTCCCACCAACAATGAAGTAAGGTTCCCTTCTGTCCACATCCCCTCCAGCATCTGTTGTTGTTAGAGTTCTTGATTTTGGCCATTCTAACTGGAGTGAGGTGGTATCTCAATGTTGTTTTGATTTGCATTTCTTTTATGGCTAGGGAGGTTGAGCATTTCTTCATGTGTCTATTGGCCATCCTTCTTTCTTCTTCAGAGAAGTTTCTCTTTAAGTCTTTCGCCCACTTGTTTATTGGGCAGTTGTTTCTTTGAGGATTTCTTGTTGGGGGATTTAATTTTTTGAGTTCCAAGTATATTTTAGATATGAGACCCTTGTCTGTTGTATGGCTAGTAAAGATCTTCTCCCAATCCGTGGGCTTTCTATCGATCTTGCTAGCTATGTCCTTTGCCATGCAGAAGCTCTGCAACTTTATGCAATCCCATTTGTCCAACCTGTCTTTGATTTGTTGTGTTTCTGGGTCTCTATTCAGAAAATTTCGACCTGAGCCAAGGAGACCTAGGGTTTCTCCTATTCCATCCTGTAATGTTTTCAGAGTGTCTGCTTTGACTTCGAGGTCTTTGATCCATTTGTAGTTCATTCTGGTGCAGGGTGATATATAAGGATCTAGCTTTAGTTTTCCACAAGTAGTTAACCAATTTTGCCAGCACCATTTATTGAAGAGGCTGTCTTTGTTCCATTCTATTGTTTTAGCTCCCTTATTGAAGATTAGATGGCTATAGGTCTGTGTGTTCATTTCTGGGTTTTCAATTCTATTCCATTGGTCCTGAGGTCTGTTCTTATGCCAATACCAAGCTGTTTTGATTACTATGGCTTTATAGTAGAGTTTGAAATTTGGTATTGATATTCCTCCAGCAATATTCTTTCCGCTGAGGAGCGTTTTTGCTATTCGGGGTCTTTTATTGTTCCATATGAATTTTTGGATTGCCTCTTGTATTTCCTTGAAGAATGAACTTGGAATTTTGATAGGTATCGCGTTGAATTTGTAGATAGCTTTGGGAAGTATTGCCATTTTCACGATGTTAATCTTTCCAATCCAGGAGCATGGGAGGTTTTGCCATTTTTTAAGTTCTGTGTTGATTTCCTTTTTCAAGATTTTAAAGTTTTCATCATAGAGGTCCTTCACTTCTTTGGTTAAGTTAATTCCTAGGTATTTTATTTTTTGTGGGGCTATTACAAATGGAGTTGCTTTCCTAATTTCAGCCACACTTTTCTCATTGTTGGCATACAGAAAGGCCATTGATTTTTGGGGGTTAATTTTATACCCTGCTACTTTGCCAAAGTTTTGAATCAGCTTGAGTAATTTGGGAGTGGAATCTATGGGATTCTTTAAATACAAGATCATGTCGTCTGCAAAGAGGGAGAGTTTTATTTCTTATTTCCCTATTTGGATCCCCTTTATGTCTGCATCTTGTCTTATTGCTGTAGCAAGGCATTCTAGTACTAGATTGAAGAGAAGTGGAGAGAGTGGACATCCTTGTCTTGTTCCTGAGTTAAGAGGAAATGGCTTTAGTTTTTCACCATTGAGTATAATGCTGGCTGTAGGTTTTTCATATACAGCCTTTATTGTATTGAGGAATGTTCCATGTATTCCTAATTTTTCCAAAACCTTCATCATAAAGGGGTGTTGGATCTTGTTGAATGCTTTTTCTGCATCTATTGAGATAACCATGTGGTTCTTATTCTTGCTCCTGTTGATGTGATGAATAATATTAATTGATTTGCATATATTAAACCAGCTTTGCATCCCTGAAATGAATCCTGTTTGATCGTGGTGTATGATTTTTCGGATGAATTGTTGAAGTCGGTTGGCCAATATTTTGTTGATAAGTTTTGCATCAATGTTCATCAAAGAAATGGGTCTATAGTTCTCTTTCTTTGATGTGTCCCTGCCTGGTTTTGGGATGAGGGTTATGATGGCTTCATAGAATGTGTTCGGTAGTGAGCTTTCTCTTTTAATTTCATTGAAGAGTTGGAGGAGTATTGGTGTGAGCTCTGCTTTGAAGGCCTTGTAGAATTCCGCTGTAAACCATCTGGTCCTGGACTTTTCTTAGCTGGAAGGTCTCTTATTGCTGTTTCTGTTTCAACGCTTGATATGGGTCTGTTAAGCTGGTTTAACTCATCTTGGTTTAGTTTTGGCATGTCAGTATTTGCTAGGAAAAGATCCATTTCTGTCAAGTTCTCAAACTTGTTAGCATAAAGTTTTGAGATGTATTCCCTTATAATGTTTTGAATCTTGGTTGTTTCCGTGGTGATGTTTCCATTCTCGTCTCTGAGTTTATTTGGGTTTATTTGGGTGTGTTCTCTTCTTTTTCTGGTAATATTTGGTAGTGAGCTTTCATTTCTGATTTCATTGAAGAGTTTGAGGAGAATAGGAGTGAGTTCTCCTTTGAAGGCCTTACAGAATTCAGCTGTGAGTCCATCTGGTCCTGGGCTTTTCTTGGAAGTGAGGTCTCTTATTGCTGTTTTTATTTCATTACTTGATATGGGTCTAGTTAGTAAGCTTAATTCTTTTTTATTTAGTTTGGGAATATTTTCTTCCATATTCTTGAATTCATTATTATTAAGGTCTGCAAAGTATTCCCTTATGATATTCTGAATCTTGCTAGTTTCTTTTTTTGTGTGAGTTTTTTTGGTGAGTCTGTCAATTTTGTTGCTTTTTTTAGACAAACCAAGTCTTTGTCTTGTTGATTCTTTCTGTGTTTTTTTTTTTTTTTTCTAATTCATTTAACTATTTTAATTTTAAATATTTACTTCTGTCTGTTGGAGTGGGGCTTGACTTGTTGCTGTTTTTCAAGGAGCTTAAAGTGTAACATAAAATGGTTGCTTTGAGTTTTCTCCAATTTGTTGACATAGGCACTCAGAGCTGTAGATTTTCTTCTGAGTAATGCTTTTGCTATGTCCCAGAGGAGCTGGTATTTTGTGTGCTCCTTTTTGTTAAATATCATAAATGTTTGAATTTCTAATCTGAGCTCTTTCATGACCCATTGATGATTAAACAATGTGTTGTTGAGTCTCCATGTATTACAGGATTTTCTGTTGTGGCTTTTTGGCACAATAGAGCTCTAATTTTATTCCATTATAGGCTAAAAGAATGCATGAAATAATTCCAATCTTTCTGAATTTGAACAAACTTGCTTTGTGCCCTAAAACATGGTCTATTTTAGAGAATGATCTGTGTGCTGCCAAGAAGGATGTAAATTCTGGTGGTGTTGGATGGAATATTCTGTAGATGTCTATTAAGTCTTGGTTAGCTCTGTAGTTTCTTTGTTGAGTTTTTGCTCTGTAGATCTATTGAGGAGTGACGGTGATATGTTAAAGTCACCACCAATCACTGTGTTGGGTCTATGTGTGGTTTTAGATTGAGTAATGTTTGTTTGATGAAAGTGGGTGCTCCAACATTCAATGTATAGATGTTTAGGATTGTTATCTCCTCATGTAGGAGCATTCCTTTTATTAGTATGTAATACTCTTCTTTGTGTCTTCTGATTAGTTTTAATTTGAAATCTATTTTATCTGATTTTAGGATTGCAGCTCCCACCTATTTATGGGGACCATTTGCTTGATAGATTTTATTCTAGCCTTTTATTTTCAGTATATTTTTGGTTTTAGGGTCAAGATGTGTCTCTTGAAGACAACAAAAAGATGGGTCTTGGATCTTGCTTTTTTTTTTTTTGGGTCCGGTCGTGGGGCCTGAGCTCTGGGCCTGGGCGCTGTCCCTCAGCTCTTCAGCTCAAGGCTAGCACTCTACCACTTGAGCCACAGCGCCACTTCCGGCTTTTTTCTTTTTGCTTATGTGGTGCTGAGGAATCGAACCCAGGGCCTCGAGCATGCAAGGCAAGCGCTCTACCACTGAGCCAACTTCCCAGCCCTTGGATCTTGCTTTTTAATACAAATGGTCAGTCTATGTTGTTTAATTGGGGAGTTAAATCCATTGATGTTTGAGAGTTAAGATTGAGAGGTGTTTGTTCCTTACTTTTTATCCATTTTATTTTGGAGGGGGCCCTGTGCCTTGACTGTTTTTGCTGTAATTACATAGTTCTCTGGGGGACATTTCACTGCCAATGTCATGTTCTTGTTGGGTTTTGATACGTAGTGTGTAGAATGTCTTTGAGGATTTTTTGTTATGCTGGTTTGGTAGCATGTTTAAGTTTTTCCTTGCTGTGGAAGGTTTGTATTTGTCCCTCCGCTATGAATGAGAGCTTAGCTGGGTAAATTATTCTTGGTTCGTAGTTATTTGTCTTTTTCTTTTTTTTTTTTTGGGTCCAGTCGTGGGGCCTGAACTCTGGGCCTGGGCGCTGTCCCTCAGCTCTTCAGCTCAAGGCTAATGCTCTACCACTTGAGCCACAGTGCCACTTCTGGCTTTTTTCTTTTTGCTTATGTGGTGCCGAGGATTGAACCCAGGGCCTCAGGCATGAAAGGCAAGTGCTCTACCACTGAGCCAACTTCCCAGCCTCAGTTATTTGTCTTTTGTTCATGGCATACCTCATTTCAGGCCCTCCTTGCTTTCATGGTCTCTGGTGAGAAAGTTGTGGTTATTCTGATTGATTTACCTTTATAGATGATTGTTCTCTTCTCCCTGACAGCTTTACGAATTCTTTTTTTGGTTTCTATTGATCCTGTATGTGTTATAATGTGGTGGTGGCATGTCCTGTTCTGGTCTGGTCTATTTGGGGTTCTAAAAGCTTCTTGTATCTGGATGAGCCTATCCTTTTGTATAGTTGTGAAGTTATCTGCTAGGCTTCTGCTGAATATATTTCCTAATCCATTGGTTTCCCTCTCCATGCCCTCCTCAATACCTATTAGCCTCAAATTAGGCTTTCTGATGGCATTTTGTAGCTCCTGCAAAGATGTATCATGCTTCTTGGTTTTATTATGATTATCTGTGTGCTCTTTCTCTATGGAGTCTAAACTATATTCTGCTTCAGAGAATCTGTCTTCTGCCTCCTCCATTCACTTTCAAGGCTTTTTACTTTGCTGTTTACTTCCCTTCATTCTTGCTGGTCATTCTTAATGGCTAACAGCTATTTATTGAGGTTTTCTTTTTGGTCTTGTATGGACTGCCTTACCTTCTGGAGGTGGTTTTTGGTCTTCTCTTTTCAACTCTTTTAACTGGGTGTCCATCTTTACATTGGACTCCTCCTTCTGCTAGGTTTCTTTATCTTTTTATTTGTGGAGACCATGAATTCATCTATTACTTTTTGGTTGGCCTCATCATGTTCTCATATAGCCCTGTGCAGAGTGTCCATCTTTTCATTCAGCAGAATGCTTTTAAATATTTTGAGCATTATCCATTGGTCTATTGCCTGTTTGTGTGGAGTTGGAGTTGAGGTTAGTTGATTGGCCATGTTTCTTGTATTTCTGAAGTTAGTTCTACCCATTTGGAGACAAGAGCCACTATGATACAAGAGGACACCCTTTCAGAACAGGAGCCAACCCAGTGCCATGTAGATGTTTCAAAATTATGGGTAGGTGTTCCCTGTTTAACTCTTTTTTTCTTTGTTCAAAAGGATGTTGTGGTTTAGGGGTGGAGATTATGTGTAGTTGTAACTCATTAGGTGATGTGGGTTTAGCTGTTAAGTATTCTGAACCTTAGGCTTAACAAGATGGGCCCCTGTACTCAGTCAAAATGGCACCAACTGCAAATTGGCTCATATATAAACAGCCATCAGTGGACTGATGAAAATGGAGAAGGAGGGGTTAGGATTGGAGGGATATGAGTTTAAGTAAACTAAGAAGAAAAATTGGGCATAATGACAGTAAAAGGGTAAGAATAGCTTAGTGTAGTAAGAAGAGAATAGAGGCCAGGGAGCTAAGACCTTGTTTCAGAGTGAAAGGGATAGAAAGAATTTGAAGAAATATTATGTAAAGAATAGCTTACAAATCTAGATGAAAGTAAGAAAAGAAATTATATATATATACATATATATATATGAGAGTAATACTTATATTAGAAAAAGTACTATTTAAAGAGTAGTAGAAAGTTGATTAATCTAATTCCTATATTATGTTCACAAACAGAGAAGGCCTAGTAGTCGCTTTACTTTGTGTGTAGAACTAGACAGGTTGGCTCTGACAGAGTAGTAGTGCATTGTAGAGAGAAAGAGAAAAGAGTGAAAAGAAAAGAATTAAAATTAGGAAATTAAAAAATTGAAGAAAAAACAAAATAAAAGTGAAAAAATAGAAGATTAAAGTAAAATAGCAAAACCAAAAAACAAAACCAAAAGGGAAACACACAAAAACAAACAAAAAACCCAAAGAGTGAGTTTTTCGGTTTGTTTGGAGGAGGCTGAGTCTCCAGTAGTCCTCTAAGCAGCTTCTTGATAAAATCTTGTTTACCTTGCAATAGTCCACTTTCCCTGTGGCTTGGTTGGATTCAGACAGCCTTTTGACAAGGAAAGGTGACTGCCACCAAGACTCCCACTCTCAGGACTGATGGTGGAAAGTTGGGGGATTCAGATTTGTAGTTTGCTAGCAGGGGGGACAGGGCTGTGTTCCCAGGCTTTCCCAGGTAGCCACAGGAGAGTTTAGTTCTGTGTTCACTTCTGATGTGATCCCTTCCTTTTAGGCCCATGGATATCCTTCTTTCCCAAGGGAAAGCGGTTCAAGTGAGAGAGTAAGTTTCCTGCTGCAGGAGAGACTGAGGCTAGACAATAGAAGGAACTTTCTGCCCATGAAAAGTAACTCAGTAATTTTGTGGTGGGGATTATCACAGTACCTATTTCCATATTATTCTACTTTTATAATACTGGCATTATATATTGTATGAGCTCTTTCCTGTGTGATTAAATACTCTGTAAAATCATTTTTTTGTTTACATTCTGTCATATGACCATACTATTCAGTTATTTAATGGAACTACACCTTTTAATGGAACTGAATACTAATTGTCTTAAACTGTTAACACCACGTGAAGCAGACGTGTATATTTGTTCTCTGTAGTCCTTTCTATTACTACCTCTAGTCCCACTGCCAATATGAGTATAGCAGAGCATCTTGCTATACTTGGTGAATTGTTTTATGTGTTTTATTGTAGAAATACTGTATAGAGGGGTTACAGTTACATGAGTAAGGAAATGAGTACATTTCCTATTGAGCATTGTTACCTCCTCCTTTGTTTTTCCCCTAACATCCCTTCCCTCCCCACGTCCCCAACTCATGCTTCCCCTACCAACTTGTAATTTTTGTTTTCAACATAGTGTCTTGTACATCTCATTGTTATAATGGGTCAACCTGTATCCTTATTTCAGAATTTTATTTCCCTTCCTATCCCAAAATATAAAAATGTATATACAAGATGCAGGGCACTGACATCAAATAAAATGAAAAACAGGTTATAGCATGGGGGAAGAACATACAAAAGAAAGAAAAAATTCACATAGTATATTTTAAATATATTAAAAACAATGCAAGAAAGAAAAAATCAGTTGTGTCCTTATTTTGGGGTTCATTTCACTTAACATCATCTTATATGGTCATACGTGTATAGCTTTTGACCTTTTCTGCTTGTCCTAGACTTATACTAGTTATTGCAAATAAAGGAAACAATGGGGCCTATGGTTCTTTGGGCCTGGCTTACTTCACTTAATATAATGTTTTCCAGGTTTTTCCATTTCCTAACAAATGGGGCAATGCCATACTTTCTGATGGAGGCATAGAATTCCATTGTATATATACCACATTTTCTTGATCCATTCATCTACTGAGGGGCATCTGTATTGGTTCCATAGCTTAGCTGTAGTAAATAATGCTGAGATAAACATAGTTGTGCTGGTAGCTTTAGTATGGTCTTGTTTGTGATCGTTTCAGTAAATGCCCAAAGCTGGATTGCTGGATCATAGGGGAGCTCTATATGAACCTCCACACTGCTTTCCAAAGTGGTTGAACAAGTTTACACTTCTACCAACAATGCAGTAGGGTTCCCTTTGGCCACATCCCCTTCAGCATCTCTTGTTATTAGATTTCTTGATATTAGCCATTCTAACTGGGGTGAGGTGGAATATCAATGTTGTTTTGATTTACATTTCTTTTATGGCTAAAGAAGTTGAGCATGGGCTGGGAAGGTGGCTCAGTGGTAGAGTGCTTGCCTTGCAGGCTTGAGGCCCTGGGTTCGATTCCTCAGCACCACATAAACAGAAAAAAAGCTGGAAATGGTGCATTGGCTCAAGTGGTAGAGTGCTAGCCTTGAGCTGAAGAGCTGAGGGACTGCCCAGGCCCAGAGTTCAGGCCCCATGACCAGACCCAAAGAAGAAGAAGAAGAAAGAAGAAGAAACAACAAGAAGAAGAAGTTGTTGTTGAATATTTCTTCATGTTTCTATTAGCCATTCTTCTTTCCTCTGGAGAAGTTTCTCTTTAAGTCTTTAGCCCACTTATTTATCAGGCAGTTGTTTCTTTCAAGATTTTTTATTGGGGAATTTAGTTTTTTGAGTTCTAAGTATATTTTAGATAAGAGACCTTTGTCTGTTGTATGGCTAGTGAAGATCTTCTCCCAGTCTGTAGGCTTTCTATTGATCTTGCTAGCTATGTTCCTTGCCATGCAGAAACTCTGCAGTTTCATGCAATACCATTTGTCCACACTTTCTATGATTTGTTGTGTTTCTGGGTCTTTACTAAGAAAATTTCGACCTGTGCCAAGGAGACCTAGAGTTTCTCCTATTCCTTGCTGTAATGTTTTCAGGGTGTCTATTTTTGACTCCAAGGTCTTTGAGTTGATTCTGGTACAGGGTGGTAGATAAGGATCTAGCTT
The DNA here is from genome assembly GCF_019054845.1 of Dipodomys spectabilis. Taxonomy (NCBI): domain Eukaryota; kingdom Metazoa; phylum Chordata; class Mammalia; order Rodentia; family Heteromyidae; genus Dipodomys; species Dipodomys spectabilis. Next base: position 5,307,103 of record NW_024870779.1, read on the forward strand.
TAATTTTCTACAGGTGTTTAACCAATTTTGCCAGCACCATTTACTGAAGAGGCTGTCTTTCTTCCATTCTTTTTTTTTTTTCAGCTTCTTATCGAAGATTAGGTGGCTATAGGTCTGTGGGTTCATTTCTGGATCTTCAGTTCTATTCCATTGGTCCTCATGTCTGTTCTTGTGCCAGTTCCAATCTGTTTTGATTAGTATGGCTTTGTAGTAGAGTTTGAAATTTGGTATTGATGTTCCTGCAGCACTGTTCTTGCTGTTAAGAATTGTTTTTGCTATTCAGGGTCTTTTATTGTTCCATATGAATTTTTGGGTTCCTTCTTCTATTTCATTGAAGAATGAGGTTGGGATATTGATAGGCAACGCATTGAATTTGTAGATAGCATTTGGAAGTATTGCCATTTTCATGATGTTAATCCTCCCAATCTAGGAACATGGGAGGTTTTTCTACTTCCTAAGTTCTGTTTTATTTTCTTTTTTTAGGTTTAAAGTTTTCATGGTAGAGGTCCTTCACTTCTTTAGTTACTCCTAGGTATTTTATTTATTGTGGGGCTATTACAAAAGCAGTTGTGAGGGGAGGGAAAAATAAAAGAAAAAAGAGCAGTTGCTTTCCTGATTTCAGCCATGCTTTTCTCATTGTTGGCATACAGAAAAGCCATTTTTTGTACCCTGCTACTTTGGCAAAGTTTCCAATCAGCTCAAGTAATTTGGGAGTGGAATCCAAGGGATTCTTTAAATATAAGGTCATGTCATCTGCAAAGAGGGAGAATTTTACTTTATCTTTTCCCTATTTGGATCCCATTTATGTTTGCATCTTTTCTTATTGCTGTAGCTAGGCATTCTAATACTAAATTGAAGAGAAGTGGAGAGAGTGGACATCCTTGTCTCGTTCCTGAGTTTAGAGGAAATGGCTTTAGCTTTTCATACTTGGTGAATTGTTTTGTGGACAATTTTAGTAAATTAGAGGACCAGGAATGCCTTTTCCAGTTTTATGTATGGTTGCCTATATGCAGGTAATAAGTTAAGAAGCAGTACTGATTTGATCAGTAGTTATAGCAGAACAGAGGCCTTAGTTTTACCATAACTTCTATTGTTAATCCATTAAACAATCTTGATGAGTTAATTTCTTTGGGATAAGGAGTGGATTGAATAAGCAAGCAGATTTCCTTAACAAGCAGGAAGTATTCTCATAATCTGAAAAAGATTTGAATAGGATGATGAAAAACTTCATAAAAAGCATCTTGTCTGGGCTGGGAAGTTGGCTCAGTGGTAGAATGCTTGCCTCCCATATTTGAGGCCTTAGATTTGATTCCTCAACCACACATAATCAGAAAAAAGCCAGAAGTGGAACCATGGCTAAAGTGATAGGGCACTAGACTTGAGCTGAAAAGCTGAGAGAAAATGCCCAGGCCCAATTCAGTTAACTACCCATGCTGTGAAACTGAATTGTATTACATTTCTACTTAAAAATTTGCTTGAAAGAGAAATATATTAAGTGTATTGACTTACCAATGTTTATAATGGATGGTTTCAAAATTACACAGATTTCTATGTGATCAAAATCTACTTCATGGATGGGAGACCAAAAAGAGAGAGAGAGAAAAAAAGAAACAAATGGAAATAATGGAAAATTCAAGAAGTATCTCATAGTGCATGCTTTTCTCTATTTCATCATTAAATAGACAACTGACTTTCATCCCTTCATCCTATTACATTTACCCTCTTGAATCCTAAGACAGAAATTATAGTCTCCATATAAATATTGCCTAAGGTTAGATACCAGTGTGTGAAAGTTTAGCTGTTTTTTTAGGTGGTTTTTTGTTTTTGTTTTGTCAGTCATGGGGCTTGAACTCTGGGCTAGGGCACTGTCCTTGAGCTCTTCAACTCAAGGTGAGCGCTCTACCTCTTGAGCCACAGCTCCTCTTCTGTGTGAAAGTTTAGAAAATAATATTCTATCTCTGAATTAAATGTCAATGTTCAAAGGTATAAAATAAAATCGTTATGAAAATGCCTTAATTTGTTTCAACTTTTTGCTAGACCTCTAGGTTGATTTGATTGTATTCTAGCTGCAATAGCACTTGCATCATTCCTGATGCTCTGTCTGTTGAAATTTGTTAATGTAATACAACTATTTTATTTCAAATTTTCCATAATCACAGCAAGTGATATCCCACAGCTGATATTCTATCATTATTCATGATTGCTTGGAGGGAGATTTTGAATTAGACATTTTTCTAAGATATAGAAACATGCAAGCATGAGAGTAGGCAAAGTTTGTTATCATGGCTGTTTACCTTGATTAAAAAAATAAAAGTTGAGGACCTCAGTCAGCCTCAGCATCACATTCACCTCTGTGGAGTCTTGCCAGAGATTTCATTCCCTGATGTCTTACAGTTTTGTGTGGACATAGTTCTTTATCTGGCTGCAAGTATACGTTTTCCAGGAGAGTTTTGACCATGTGGGGCCATGATCTTCCTGTTTCTCTAGCAGAATGTCAACTCTAGGGATATATCAAATATTTGTTGCACACCTCTGTGGTGAGCATCAGAATAATAATGATGTGTTAAGTCATAAAAATTGTGACATCAGGGCTGGGAAGGTGGCTCAGTGGTAGAGCGCTTGCCTTGCATGCCTGAGGCCCTGGGTTCAATTCCCCAGCACCACATAAGCAAAAAGAAATGGAAATGGCACTGTGGCTCAAGTGGTAGAGCGCTAGCCTTGAGCTCAAGAGCTCAGGGACCTCGACCAGGCCCAGAGTTCAGGCCCCATGACCGGACCCCCCCCCCAAAAAAAATTGTGACATCATAAAATAAAGTGGAAAGAAAAAATACTTAGGTATAAGTCACATGGGATAATGGATTCTTTTTCTTCTTTTTTTTCTGTCTGTCCTGGGGCTTGAACCCAGGCACTGATCCTGAACCTTTTTGCTTAAATCTAGCACACTTCCATTTGAGATATGGCTCCACTCTGGCTTTTTTGGTGGTTAAAAAACAAAACAAGCTGAGCACCAGAGGTTCACGCCTATAATCCTAGTTACTCAGGAGGTTGAGATCTGAGGATCACATTTCAAAGCCAGCCGGGGCCGGAAAGTCCCTGAGACTTCTCTTCAATAAACCATTCAGAAAACTGGAAGTGGTGCAGTGGCTTAAGTGGTAGGGTGCTAGCCTTGAGCTGAAGAACTGAGGGTCAGCATTCACGCCAGAGTTCAAGCCCCATGACTGATCAAAAAAAAAAAAGGGTCAAATATAATAAGGAACAGCATAAATTACCCTGTTTTCTGAATCATAAAATAAAGAATTAAAAGGAAAAGTTTGAGATGGAGAGAACTCCAGGAAACCATAGCATAAGCGATGTGAGTAGCAACCAGTTCTGGAGCTCATGCCTATAATTCTAACTACACAGGCAGTGGAGGTCAGGAGAACAGAAGTTCTAAGCAGCATGGACCAAAAACTTCATGAGACACCATCTGCAAAATAGTCAATAGAAAGCTAAGCTAGAGTCATGACATAAACAAAAAGGTTGAGAGAAAATCCTAAGTGGAAGCCACAGTACTTAAATAATACATATACATAAATATGAGAGTCAAAAGGTAAGTGATTTGAGAAGGAATGGCCTGAAGCCACAGAACCCAAGTTTTCGTGAATGTGGCTGGGAAGTTGTACACAGAGGTGACTTGTGAAGGAAGCTTGAGATTCTGTTTAGGAGACAAATGTTCAGTGCAGAAGCCAGAAAGGAGCCTGAGCCGAGGAGAGAGGTCCAAACCAGAGATTTAGCTATGTGCCATGATAACAAGGCCAGGAAACAGTGTGTATGCATGTATGTGTGCATCACAAGGCCATGTGTACGTATGGCCATGTAAATGTGTGTATGCATGTGTGTACCACAAATATATATATATATATATATTTTGTGCATGTATCTATACATAAGTGTGTATGTCTGTTACACGCCTGGGTGTCCCTGTGGGAGAATGGAGCTGCCCTGTCCCATCCTGAGACTGTGCGGGTCCCACTGGAAACCTCTGCAGTGGTGACCACCATGGCCGCTGCTCGGGTTTGCGGCCACGCACAGTGACAACATGCCAGGCCATCCCAGGACACATGTCACCGGGAATGGGTGGGGCTGGGCAGGCCCCAAGAGACAAAACGACGCATCCAAGGTAACCACCAAGCAGCAGAGGAGGGGTTCGAATCCACCCAGGTCCCGGAGGCTGAGCGCTGCCGCACGGGGCCACCCAGGCGTGGAGGACAGGGCTGCAGACATCCTGCTGTCAGCACGTGACAGGCCGGGCTCATGGCGTGGGGGTGGGGAGGGCCCACGCGGACACGGAGATGACCTCACTGGCCTCACAATGCACGAATGGAACCTGGAACCCGGAACCCAGGGTCCAACAGCCACGCTCGCTGCAGACCCTGGCTCACTTGTCAGGCGACGGCGGAGCAGGCAACATGTCGTCCTGTGAGCTCCCTTCGTCCCCTGGCTCAGATGTCAATGGATGGTGGGGAGGGAGGCTGGTCCATGCTCTGCGACGCAGGACCACAACCCGGGTGACACCCCACTCCGGATCCGGATACCAGCCAAGATCCCATCCACAGCCCCCTCCCCGCTCACGCCCCGAGCCCAGAGCCGAGCCAAGACCCGGGCCGAGACCTCAGCGGGGACCCCGGCGCTTCTGGCCCTTTCGCTGGAGGAGCACGAAGGTGGCCCCTGCCAGCCAGGAGCAGACCCCTGAAGGCCAGGGGGACACCCAGACTGCTCATCGCCCAGCCAGTATGCTTGTGGTCCAGGAGCACACCCTGACCACCCGTGACTTTTCCTGGATTTCTGGGATCCAGGGCCGCCCAGTGTCTGTCCTGGGGCTCAGTATCCAGGGACGTCCAGTGACTGTCCACGACCCACCCCAGGGGCTCGGTATCCAGGGGCGCCCATTGACTGTCCACGACCCACCCCAGGGGCTCGGTATCCAGGGGCGCCCAATGACTGCCCGCGGCCTGGCCCAGGGGCCCGGTATCCAGGGGCACCCAATGACTGCCCGCGACCCACCCCAGGGGCTCGGTATCCAGGGGCGCCCAGTGACCGCCCGCGGCCCGGCCCAGGGGCTCAGTATCCAGGGATGCCGAGTGACTGTCCGTGGTCCGGCCAAGGGGCCCGGTATCCAGGGGCGCCCAATGACTGCCCGCGACCCACCCCAGGGGCTCGGTATCCAGGGGCGTCCAGTGACCGCCCGCAGCCCGGCCCAGAGACTCGATATCCAGGGGCGTCCAGTGACCGCCCGCAGCCCAGCCCAGAGACTCGATATCCAGGGGCGCCCAGTGACTCCCCGTGGCCCTGCCGGGATCCCCAGGATTGGGGGTCTGATATTCAGGGAAGGGACCTTGGCGGAGGCACCTGAGAAGCCATTGCAGCCCAAAGTGGCCCTGAGGTCCTTCCTGGCAGTGCCCAGGCCCTGGGTGCAGCAGCTCCCGGTCTTGGTGGAGGAAGAAGAACCTCAGAGTGACACCGATGCCGAGGACCTGGAGCCCCCGAAGGCAGGCCACGACGCTGAGGACCACGCACTGGCCCGGATGGACCAGCGTGCCCCGGCCTGCTCCGAGGCCAGGGACCTCCTGGAGGCCGAGCAGGCCTTGGAGATGGAGCTGGCCCTGCTGGACCTGGCGCTGACCAAGCAGAACCTGGGCCTGGTGTGCGACAAGGTAGCCTCCAGGACCCCCTACGACGACAACCTGGACCTGGACCTGGACGACTACCTGGACCTCGACAGCAACTTGGACTTGGAAATCTAGTGCCCCATGATTTCCCACAAGGGCCCGGCGTCATTGTGATCTGGGACGCTGAGGTCCAGCGGCCCTGCTGACCCCGTGGAGGAGGCTGCGCCTCCAGACTCATTCACCACCCAAGTGTCCAAGCTGAGACCCGCAGATGTCACCACCCCTCCCTGACCCCCAACCTACCCCACCCTCCTCAGAGTCCCGTGCCCGCCCCTCCCAGAGACCCCGCCCTCCCCTTGGACTGCCGAGACTGCACTTTCCCGTCATTTATTTCATATTTGATTTGTAATGTTAGTGGTTTAATAAAAGTTCATTGTGACTCACTTCAGTAGCAACACTCAAGCCGTCTACGCACACGGGGTTCCACAGGCGCAAGAGGCCCTGCAGTTGGAAGCCATGGCCTAGCATGGCGGGGGAGGCCCCAGCCAGCCTGGAGGAAGGGGGGAGGGGAGGGAGCGAATGCCTGGGGACAGGGGACAGATGGGGCCTAGAGCTCGACCAGGGCCCCGGACCATATGGGGATCTTGGGTCCCCTGGCAGAGCCCCTGTGCAGGAGGCCCTAGGAGGAGGCCCTTGGTCGTGGACCCTGTGGTCAGACGGCACTGGAGTCTAAGGAGCAGCGGACTCTGCATCTGCCAGATGGGCTGCTGCCCTCCAGAGCAGGATGAAGAAGAATCACACAGCAGGGTGTGGGGCTCTCTCCAACCCCCTGAAGCTATGCACAATGTTGAGAGCAGAAGGCGGGCTTCTCTTCTTGAGATGTTTAATCCATCCTAGACACACAAAGCCAGGCTGATTTTAGGAGGGCGTGACTGAGCCTTTCCCCACAGGGTGGGGTGGAGTCGGAAAGACGATCTTGTATGAAAATGGTCTGGACGCCATCCCACTGCCCTTGTCCCCACCACTGCTGTCGAGGTAGTCATGGCACCTGGCACAAGAGCTGTTGGGACAGGGTTGGGCCTCAGGGGATTGGGGATTCTCTAATAATAGATTAGCTCCTGCCGTATCAAGGGAGCCATCATTATATTCTCTGCACAGTGGCCAAGATGAGCCACACCTGGTCCCTGGTGAGGAGACAGGGGAGGCCCAGTGCTGCAGATTACCACAAACTTTGCTGAAGCCACTAACAAACTTGAGACTTATTACCAAGTGAACTGAGTTGCTGTGTTAGTCTGGAGCTTATAAAGAAAATCATTTCTGCTGGGCACCAGTGGCATATGCCTGTAATCCTAGCTACTCAGGAGGCTGAGATCTGAGGATCACAGTTCAAAGCCAGCTCAGGCAGGAAAGTTGGTCTGACTTTTATCTCCAAAAAAAACACAAAAAATGCACCAGAAAACCAGAAGTGGTGCTATGGCTCAAGTGGTAGAGTTCTTGCCTTGAGCTGAAGAGCTGAGGGACAGCCCCCAGGCTCAGAGTTCTAAACCAACCACTGACCAAAATTTTTAAAAAATATCATTACTGTAAAATAGACTATCCCCATCCAAGGATTACTTCTGTAATCCAAGGATATGTTTTGACATTTTGTAATCAAGTATCAATACTGTCAATAGCAGTGATAGTTTCGGTCATGCTGACCAAGGCAAGATTGTTTTGCCTATGCTCCTGTGACTCAAAGCTATGTTTTGTTTCTATGTATCATTGCTTGCTTGCTTTGGTAAACATCACCCACATGAACTCTTCCTTATAAAATCCCTCCATGAAAAGCAAACAGGGCTGTTCTGCAGCTGTTGGAGCTGAGGGCAGATGCCATGTGGTTAAATAATAAACTTCCAGCCAAATTGACTGAGTGCTGTCATGTCTTACTGGGAAATTGGAGTACTGCATCTTAAATTGGAATACAACACTAGCTGTGAACAAAGTAGCTCAGTGCCTAGAACCTGAGTTCAAGCTACAGAGCCACCAAAAAATAGATAGATAAAATCAAAGTACTTTCTAAATTAACCATTTAATTTCCACAATGTGATTTCACAGTCACGACATGTGGAAAAGTCAGCCAGTTCTACACTCAGCTATCTACATAACTGTGTTTTCTGCTGCAGCTGTCTATGCTATTTATTTCATGAAATCATTTTGATGCCCCAAAAGCAATGTAAAAACTATGTGCTTAACTGATGTGGTAAAATAAAAATCTGAGATTTCTTGAGGAGTTGTTTTTTCAGGGATGTTGGGTGGCATTACAGGAAGAATGAATGAGCTGGTAAGCTTGCAAAACAACACAGGCATGAAAGATTACTGAGACTTTCCTCAGCACATGCCCCGAATGCATGAGGGAACCAATGGGTCCCCATAGGCAAACCTGTCAATGTCTTCCAAGACTTTCTCATCATGGGCTGAGCAAGACTCACCTCCCATCTCAGCTTCCTAGGGGAGGTCAGCCTTTACAGCATATAGAGTGAACAGAAATGAAACCAAAGACCAACAAGGAATTGAGCCACGGAAACCAGAGGAAGATGGAAAGACAGATGCCACCTCGTGCTGACAGGCAAACACAGGTGCCAGGTTTCCAGCTGCATATTGAGACAACTGACTAAGTACGATTTACTCAGGCATTGGCTCCAGACACTCTGCAGCCTTTGCAGGCCTGGTCAGAGGGAAGAACTGATCAAACAGAGCCTACAAGTAAGCCAAGATGCCTATCACTAGGGGATAAGGAGACACCCAGCCCATCCCTGCCTAGGGATTCACGAATATCTCCCCAATCCCTTCTTCCTGAATAACTTCATGCCACAAAGTGCTCAGTTCTGGGTTCCTACCAACAGAGTGTGTCTTCAAAAATTTAACCAGCCTTCAAGAGTACCAGGGCTGTCATGAAACCTTCAAACCCAATTCAGTCACAGACGTCTACCTTGTCCTTGACAGTAAGTGTCTTGGTGCTCCAAATACCAAACCCTGTGTATGAGCCACTGCCTGGCCCTTTGTGGACCCATGACAGCGATGGAGAGGTGGAGTCTGGCCTGTGCCTATGAACTCTGGCTCCAGCTGAATGAGGGTGTGGCTGTGCTCTTCCATGCAGTAGAGGTAGCTGTGCCTTTGGCCTTGGAACAAAAGAGAGAACAGCAAAGCCATCAGCATTAGGGGGTGCTGGAAGGGAAGAGGAGGTGCTGAAGATGGAGGCCTTTCCCAGACAAAGGAGGAGGCACAAGGAGAATCTGGAAAGCATACTGAAGACAGGACATAGGCCTATGTTTGTCCCACAGCACTGATGGACCAACCTGACTTGTTTACAATAATCTGACTCCTTATCAAGCATTAAATTTCCACGTGTACTTTCTGGTGAGTGTGTGTGAATGAGCTGGTCCCAACCTACACCTTCTTTCTTGGATGGAGTTCCCTCACTGGCTCCCACCCTGCCCTTTCCCAGTGTGGCATCAAATGGCAGTGTTACTACTGCTCTGGCTTCTGCAGAAGGAAGAGGTCCTGACACACAGGGGCAGTCTTCAGTTAGTTTCCAGTGAAGTTTCTTCCCCCTCCCCCCCTTAAGTCTATCTGATTTTTGTTTCTTTTTTTGTGCTAGTATGGAGCTTGATTTCAGGGATGGACATTGCTCATTATGTTTTTGGCTCAAGGCTGATACTCTACTTGAACCACACCTCCACTTCTGCCTTCCTTGTGGTTAATTGGAAATAAATGTCCCATGGACACTTATTCCTATCTAGGTGTGCTTTGAACAGCAATCTTCAAATCCCACCTTCCTGTGTAGGTAGCATTACAGATGTAAGCCACAATCAGCTGCCTAAAATAATTTCTTTTTGGGATCTACTTGCCCAAATATTGAAATCAGAAAATCCTCCTTGATTTGTCTTTAAAATAAATACATCTAAAGCTAGTCACCCTTGGATGAGCTCTATAATCCTCGTTATTTAGGAGTCTGAGATCTGATGATCTCAGTTGGAAGTTGGCAGATGAACAAAAAAATCCTTGACAATCTATTCCCAATTAACTTGCAAAAAAAGCTGAACTGGAGTGTGGTTCAACTGTAGAGTCCTAGCCTTGAGAGAAAAAGCTGAACCAGATTTCAAGACCCTGAATTCAAGACCTGTTTGTGCTATAGACATAAAACACTATCTCAATCTCTCTCATGTCTCTCTTTATATCTGAGTTTATACATTTTTGTGTGTGTGTGAATCCATTGTATTCTAGAAAAGAAGCATTTTTTTCAGTGAGAGTGTGGTAGAAGCTGAACTCAAGACCTCATATTTTGAGACAGCACTGTCACACTTGAACCCTGTCACACATACATTTTTATTGTTTTCTAAAATTTAGGTTCAAAGTCCAAAGAATACAACATCGAGATGTTTGTGTTATAAAAACAGGGCTCGATAGTGTAGTTTGATCTACTTGCAAAGCTGAAACTTGACAATCCCCACTAACACAGATTGATTTTTCTATTGTAGCATGAAAAGAGTCCATTGGAAGTTAAAGGACTCTGTTTAAACTCACCATGGATGGTCATTCAGGTTGAATCCAAGAGCTCTGGCTTGCTAGATAATTGCTGTACTTCTACACCATACCTTCAGATCCCAATTCCCCATTGGTTGAGTGGATGTTCGTGGACCGGTACAGGTTGGGGAAGGGAGGGTTGTCTAAATGAAGAAAGAGAACTCAGAGTTTTGTACTTTTTTTTATTCTTTCAAGCAGTTGCTTAGACTTACTCTCTTCTGAGTAATGCAGGAACAGAGGACAACTTGGACTGAGCTCCAGGCATGGGAGCATAGTGGAGTTGGCCTGAAAACCTGGCTTTGTGCCACAGCATTGATGCACCAACCTCCTTTCTACAATAATCTGAATCCTTGAGGATGGAGGCTCCTTCCCACCCTGTGGCTAGGTACTCTGTGAATCACTCTTGCTCTATTTCAAGCACCAGTGAGTACTCAGTGAGGGTTAACACAGTAGACTCCTTCCGGATAGTAAGGACAAGGGCGGTGCTGGGCTAGAGGAAGCTGAACAGAGCCCTGCATGCTTGTGTGACCCTAGGCCCCAGGCCCCACTTTCTAAGTGCCAGGTGCCCAAGGGTGGAAGTGGCCACACTCCCACCGGAAGTGCATGGCACTCTTGAGGCCCTGCTGGCGGGTCTTCTGGCAGAAGCCAGGCTTGCTGGAGGACCAGGTCCCCTGAGCGCTGTAAGTGGGGTGGCGGGAGGACCTGCAGGGATGAAGAGAACCTGAGCCCGCGTGCGGACAGCTGGCAGGCTGCGGCTCCGTGGTGGGATGGCGGCGTCTGGCACGGAAGGGCCGCCGTAGCCACTCCAGTGTGACCCAGGTCATCCTTAGCATGGCCGCCTGGCCTCCTGAACAGCCTCGCAGACACGGACCGTGTTTGCTGGGGAAGGTATGCCCCTGTGTCTGCCACTGTGTCCGATTTCTGATCTCCCTTGATGGGAATTGTATTCATGTGGTCATGGACTAGGTCCAGTCAAACTCCCTTCTTTGCTGGTAACAAATTCAGACCTTGCCTTCCTTAGGCTTGCTTGGTCGCTGATGCTGCGCCACATAAGCCTTGATTTTTGCTGGTTATTTGAAGGTGGAATGGCACACACAGACTTTCCTGTCCTGGCTATTCACCAGCTATAATCCTCCAGGATGCAGCCTCTGAAGAGCTAGGATGAAGGGTTGAACCAAATATCTCCCATTTTCCGAGAGTTCCTGTAAACTGAGCAGAGAAGGTCCCTCAAGTGATTACTGAGATTGGGGACAGTGAAGAAGAGCTGCTCCAAAGGAAGTCAGCTTTTACCTAAGAAAATGGTACTTCTTATCCATACTTGTGCAGTGTTGCCATTCACCTGATAGACAGTGAATACTAGAGATATAACACCTAGGAAAAAAAAAAAAACTTCTGTAATCCAATGTCCTGCCTTTGGCCTTCTAGGATTCATAGAGCAATTGTATTTTCCCCCTATCCTAAAGGTTTTTCATGCTGCAGGTGGTAGGGTGAGTACTGGTTCTCAGATTTTGAACTTGCTAGGCTGGTGTTGTACCACTTGAGCTATATACCTTGAGCCATCCTGCAACTTACCATGCTAAAGATTGTCAAAGTACAGAGTTGTTTCTGGAACACACTTAATGTCAACATAGGGGGCCATTTATTGCTCCATCCCAGTTTGCCACTGAAGATCTTTCCAGAACACAAATATAGTCAATAATCTACTGAAATGTAATATGAAAGCACTCTAAATTGAGATATGCTATCATATTCTCAAAATCCAGATACCTATGTGTAATTGCAGCAGAGGCAACAAATCTGGAAGTGGACTTGCCGCTCAAATGATAGAGCACCAGCCTTGATAGAAAAAGCCAAGTGAAAGCACAAGGACTTGAGTTCAAGCCCCAGTGCTCAATCTTCAGTATCAGTATACACACACACATTCACACAGATGCACACAGATGCACACACACATGTTAAATAATTTTATAGTTTTTGTTTTTAGCTGTGAAGGTCTGCTAGGCTTGTTATCCTGTAGATTCTTTTCCTCTAGCTAGGGGTAGGAATCCAATCCAGTGCTTTGTGTGTTCTATGCCCACTCTTCCCCACTGTGTTATAGATATTCTAAGCTCAAAAATCAGAAAATTAGGCTGGGCACTGGTGGCTCATGCCTGTGATCAGATGCTCTTGGTTAAAGGGCATGGAGAAAGCACCTGAGAGCCAGTGACTATTGCTGAGGCTCCAGGTGCCCCAAGGAGATGCTCACACAACCCTCAGTGCTGGAGGAAGCCCTTCCCTTTCCTTATGCCTTCCCATCAACACACCTTGGGGAATGCCCTGCTGTTTATTAGAACTGTTTACATTCTTGCTCACCAGCATCTATCACAGAGGAAAAACAAAAGCAGATCGCACATCATTCTTCCCCCAGCTGCCCGGACCAGAAGGCATGAGTCTTTAGAGATGTCCACTTGAACCCACGAGGCTCTCACTGGGATTGGAGATGTCTGAACAGCTGAGCAGCCTCCAGAGACCTCAGCTCCCCTCCTCCTCCTCCAGGTTCAGAGATGGCTGGCTCCTAGCCTCAAAATCAGCATCCTGAAGTGGTTGCAATTCAGCCTCTTTGGCCAATGCCTCCTCTGGACCTGCAAGGACAGTGTGAGGAGGCCGCACCTGTGTCCTGAACCCTCTCTACCCCAGTACAGTGACCTCAGCTGGAAGCTAGGGTGGGAGCTGCTATCCCAGAACACAAGGTTCATGATTCTTTCTAGATCCCTTGAATTCCTGAAAGCCTTTTGCAGACTGGCTGGGAGACCAGAGACTTCTCTGACTGCCAGGAAGCCTCAGATCTCCCCGAGGGACTGGAGTTTGCCTGGGTCACCCTCCCTGAGCACAGCTTACTTTGCAGGATGAACTGGTGGAAGTGGCTGGCCAGTTTCATGATCATCTCACATCCCGATGGTAGCAAGGCCACCGAAACACCAGGTGCAGCCTCACCTCCAGGACCCAGTGTGTCACATGGAGCAGGGTATGGGTCACACTCACCATGGGGAATGAGGTCTCCATCCTTGCGTGCATGGGGAGAAGGAGATGGAGAAGGTGGAGGGGCTCTGAGAGTTTGGGGAGGGAAAGATGGTCCGGGGCAGTGGGGACATACCATGGGACCTGGGCACAGGGAGGCTGGCTCTGCTATCTGCCAGAGCCAGAGGGGTGTGGGAAGGAGGACCCAACCCCCACCCATTCCAAAGCTCACCACAGATCCTTTCTGCCAGCCAGGCCTGCAGGAAACCACTCTGGGACTCCTCAGGGACTTGTACTGAAACCAGGTGGGCACCTTGAGAGGCTTCTGAGCACCTGGAATGGAGTCCCTTCTCCCTGCTGCAGAGACACAACGGCGGCCATGCTGGAGTCTCCTTGCAGGTAAAGAGCTTTGGTGAGCTGGAGACTGAGCTGGGCTCCCCCTGTGCCATATTTTAATAGCTCCTGCCCTTCTCATTGGATCACAGACTGTCGTTCCTCCTCCTACTTTGCCTTTTTCCTTTTACCCAATCGCGTTTCTTTCTTAGTCCTGTGAAAGTAGGTTTACAGGTGTGGTATACCATGCCTCGCTTATATTAAGCTGTTAGTAATTCAGCTGTGGACCATGTGTTTTGGACACCAGAGGGAATTTTGTGGAGCACTTTTAATGTCTCTGTTCTGTAAAATACAGAATGTCTCTGTCTTTATTTTTCTCCTCTACTCAGTGCATCATTTATGAACACTACTTAAGAACAGGAAGCTACAACTCTATCAGGTATTAGTAGTTAGAGCTTAAGGTCACACCAAGCCAGAGAGACCTCTCAGAATTCAGTCCCACTCCTCCTGTGCTCCCTGTAAGTAGCTCTAGAGGCCAAGGAAGTGTGGGAGAAATTGCAGGGCCAGAGGTCTGGAGACCTGATCACCATTTGGATGAAGAAATCAGTTTTGTGTTGGGGTTTCAAATCTGTAATGCTAGATACTCAGAAAGCTGTGTCCTAAGGATCAAGGTTTGTAGAAGCCTAGGCATGAAAGTCCATGAGACTCTTATTTCCAATTACTACAGAAAAGCCAGAAATGGAGTTGTGACTCAAGTGGTACGTACATTGCTAGCCTTGAGCAAAAAAGCTGATTTGTGGGGCTGGGAAGGTGGCTCAGTTGTACAGCGCTTGCCTTGTATGCATAAGGCCCTGGGTTCGATTCCTCAGCACCACATAAGCGGGGAAAAAAGGCTGGACGTGGTGCTGTGGCTCAAGTGGTAGAGTGCTAGTCTTTAGCTGAAGAGCTGAGGGATAGCGCCCAGGCCCAGAGTTCAGACCCCACAACTGACAAAAAAAAAAGCTGATTTGTGATGGCAGTCCTGTGTTTAAGGCCTATTTCCAGCCTCCTCCATCGCCGCAAGAAAAACCCATGCCCATTAAGGGCATTCCAGCAGAACAATTAATTGAGGAAAAAACTGAGGCTCAAGGTTCTGGACTACATAATCATCTCTTCTGGATATTTTGGTGTCATTTGGTGTCATATATCTGGTGAGATATATGATTTAATGTACCATTGGTGTTATCAACTAATAGTTTCATGAAAATGTCTGGTCTGAAATGTCTCTCATACTACAGTGATACACAGGCACTGCCATAAATGTTATTCAAGAAGGCATGTATGTTTATGGGAAGAGACGGGGGAGAGAGAGGTCTTTCACTCTCTTGAAAGTTCAGAATTGGCCATAAAAATATTTCGGAAATTTGTAAACATAGAGTAATACTGGGTACTGGTGGCTCATGCCTGTAATTTAGCTACTCAGGAAACTCAGATCTGAGCATCATGGTTGAAAGACAGACTGAGCAGGAAATTCCTGGACATCTTTATCTCCAATTAGCCAGCAAAACCCAGGAGTGAAGGTGTGGCTCAAGTGGTAGAGCACCTTCTTTCAATTAGGAAGCATGGAAAGAACATGAGGTGCTGAGTTCATGCGCCAATATTGACAAACACACACCAAACACACACACACACACACACACACACACACACACACACACACACACACATACACACACACCTCACAAATGGCCTTTCTGGGTCAATCAGCATGGCTCAAGTAGAGGAGTGCCTGCCTAGCATGTATAAGATGTTAAATTTCAAGCCACAATTGTCCCCCACAAAGCCAGCCTTCTACATTGTTCCCATTTTTGTCTCTCTACTCCTGAGAATTAAAGTCCACTTAGAAGATGTAGCATGCCAGCATGGGTCTCTCTCCTCTCTCTGAGGGATGCACTCTGGAACTTGGGTGCGGTACTCTTAGGTCTTCCTTCTCGGTGCTCCTCTTTGAGGCCAGCTGTACAGGAAGTAAGAGCTGAGTGCCATCCATCCCTTGGGCATATGTACCCTCCATACTGGCCCTGAGCTACATGTGCTGCAGGCATCCCAGACCATTGTTCAGGTCTTCATGGAGACAGGCTGCAGAGATTGGCCACCATGAGCTTGGCATAATGTCCCAGGCAGCCTGGGGAGAGGGAATGGACTCAGGGAGGAAGGGCAGCTCCTGAGGAGAGGGAAGGAATTGACTGAGCCCCAGCCTGGATCTCTCATCAGCCTTCCTCACCCAGGGTGCATCTGGCCTGCTGCTCCAAGTCTTAGCATCTGCCAGTCCCCCATTAGGTGGCTGCAGTCCTCATAGGAAGAAATTGTGCCGCTTTTCTCCTGTGTTTCCTTCATGGAGAGGGAGGCACTGTCAGAGGACATGGCCATATTATAATTGGCCCTGGAGCTGGAGTCTGGCAGATGGTGAAGCATGAGCAGGTTCTGAGCAGAAACCTAGAGGAGCTGGGTGGGGATGGCAGATGGCTTCTCCTGCCTCACCTTGATGCTTTCCTCCAGAAATGTCACCATTGACACTGTCCTCCGTTGCTCTAAGATTAGACACAAGAGTTTGTGTGTGAGAGCATGTGTGCCCGTGTGTGCACGTGTGTGTGTGTGTGTGTGTGTGTGTGTGTGTGTGTGTGCTGTTATTGGGGCTTGGACTCAGGGCCTAAGTGCATCCCTTAGCTTTTTTTGTCAAGGTTGATACTTTACCACTTGAGCTACAGCTCCACTTCCAGCTTTTTGCTGCTTAATTAGAGATAAGAATTTCACAATTTTTTCCTGCTCAGGCTGTCATCAACCCACAACCCTCAGATCTCAGTGATCTGAGTAGTTAGAATTAAGGCATGAGACACTGGTGCCTAGTGACACAAGTACTGTGTGTGTGAATGCAGGGCCTGGCGCTGGAATGCAGGGCATTCTGCCCAAGGCTAGCACTACCACTTGAGCCAGAGCTCCACTTCCAGGTTTTTCACTTAATTGGGGATAAGAGTCTCACAGATTTTTTTTTGACCCAGGCTGGCTTCCAACCAAGATCCTTAGATCTCAGCCTCCTGAGTAGCTAGGATTACAGGTCTGAGCCACAGGTGCCTGGTGACATAGCTATTTTTAAAAAATATTTTTGTTATTTGAGTTAGAAGAAAATACTTTGGGCAGCACTCAGTATTTTTCTCTCTGGGTCTATTTCTCATATCCATTTCTGTTTGGCTCTCACTTTTCTTTCTCTTTGTCTCTTGAGACAGAATCTCACTTCATAGTGCAGGCTTGCCTGGAATCTTCCTACCTCAGCCTCCCAAGGGCTGGGATTGCAGGCCTATGCTACCCTTTTCACGAGGTACCGCCACAAAGCTCTCAGGCTCCAACCTGTTGGGCACCAGATAAATTTCACCTGCAGGTGATCCCGTGGCAGATGGCACCTGCAGAAAGTGGTGGCAGAAGGTGTGGTGGTGGTAGGACTTGGAGCTCTCAGCTGACTCTAGTTGTGTTGCAGCCCACACCAGTCCCTAAGCTGTAGGTCATCTTCACAGATCTGCAGAGTCCCCTCAGGTGGGGTCAGCAGGAGCAGGGACGACACTGGTGTGGGGGTAAGGAGGTGATTTTTGTGGAATATGAAAGGCATTGATGGAGGTTGCTTTCTGTGTAATAAACCAAATTAGAATACTCATCCATGTGGGTGGAGGTGTGGCTCAGAATGCTTGGCCAGAATGTCAGAAGGCTTGAGTTCTATCTCCACCCCACCATAATGGAATATAGTCTCCAGTGATTTACTATCTGACGTGCCAAAATATTTAATTGTTTAGGAGAGCTGGCATGGATAATCATGATTTAGTTCTATGGCTGTAATTAGTCTTTGAAGCGAATGGCCAGAAAATTAAGTCCCATGTCCCTGTTCCTATATTCTAGGCAAGTCCTCTACCACTAGAGTGCAGTGCCTTGACGATTCTAGTCGCTTTTCCAATTCAAGTCTTCATTGAAATGCCAGCCTCTCTCTACAACTATCTCATATGATATGTTAATAACTCCTCATTCTTCTCCCTGTGACCATGGTCAGCATACTATATTTATGGGTGATCGTGTTTGTTTATGTAAAACTTTACATTCAGTCTGGTGACGTGGCACATGGCTCACTCCTGTTTTAATAGCTACTCAGGAGGCTGAGATCTGAGGTTTAAGGTTCAAAACTAGCCAGGTAAGAAAAGTCTGTGACACTCTTATCTCTAGTTATCAGCAAAAAGCCAGAAACAGAACTGTGGCTCTAGTGGTACAACAATAGCCTTGAGGCCAATAGCCAAGTGAGAGCTCAGGCCCTTAGTTCCAGAAAAAGCTTAAAAATCTCACAAATAGGAATATTTTGGCCTCTCATTTCCTGCTGTTTCCTTGGTACAAAGTAAATACTCAGAAACCAATAGCAGAAGGCCACGTTACTGGGGTGGGTGGCTTTTTCCATCTGCTTAATGCTAGCAGTTTACCACTTGAGCCACAGTTCTACTTCCTGCTTTCTGTTGGTTAATTTGAGAAAAGAGTATTTCCCTGAAATGGCTTTGAACCTCAGATCTCAGCTCCCTGAATAGGATTGAAGGGGTGAGCTACTAGTACCTGGACAAGGCTAGAAATTTGTGTTTTCCTTTCATCAGTACCCTAGCTCTTACAACCATATCTGCACATTGTAGGCACTTGATATATATTTCTAGAATAATTTATGACCTAACTTACAGTTTCTTTCTAATTTGATGTCTAGTCCTTATTAATAGGACTTTTATGATTTTCAGAACTGAGATTTGAACTCAGATCTTTTTACTTGGTAGACAGGCACTCTACCATACGTCTAATTCCTTTATTAACAATAATTTTGTGAGTAGGGGAAGACAGCTAACTATTGGCAATTTGTTGATATATTGGTCACTCAATCCTTAATCTTTAAAATGTAGTAATTGTGTCCACAGCTAGTAAGATAGATTTTAGGAACTTACCAACGTGTTAATATAATGTATATCTTCACATTTTCACAAATTTTTCATTCACAGAGCAAATCTAATGCATTTCATTTCCCTAAATGTTTCCAACACATTAGGCAGAGAGACAAATCACCAGTTATACAATTTATCACAATATACTTAAATGAGCTACATAACCTTCAAGCATTCAAACTTTCTTACCTATATATTTTTAAAATAATTTTTATTGAGATCAAATTTCACAGTATTGTGGGATAGTGATACTTAGTTAAAATCACAAACACATTTTAACCTTCACAAGGCAAATTGTCATTATCATGGTCTATAAAGTTTGTGAATTGTATAAGCTTTGACAATACAACTATTTCTTCCACATTTCTTCCTTTTGCTTAGTGTAAGCTATTCTGTCTTTCCCTCTAATTCCCCCCTCCCATCACTGCCGTGGAGTTGCTTAGTTCATTGTCATCAATGTCTAGTACAACTGATGGACCCATCTGTTGTATATTTTCCCCTGCTTCCCTCTGATTCTATGCCCTCCTCCTAGCTTTCCTCAGATATATACACACGCACACACACACACACACACACACACACACACACACATATGTATATATACATTTATATATACACCATATATGAGGTCAAGAGCATGGAATCATTTAGAAATGTTAGAACAAATTAAATAGAGGTCCTTTGTTTCTTGAGTCCGGTTTACTTTGTCAAATCGTCCTTGCATTTTGAATTTATCATCCATATATCAGGGAGACCATGTGATGTTTGTCTCTCTGATCTTTGCTTACTTCACTCAAAATGATTTGTTCTAGTTCCATCCATTTCCCTGCAAATGCCATTATTTTGTCCTTTCTAATGGCTGTATAATATTCCATTGTATATAGGTACCACAATTTTTGGATCCATTCATCTGTAGGGGGGCTCCTGGGTTGTTTCCATATCTTAGCTATTGTGAACAGTGCAGCAATGAACATGGCATGTGTCCTTGTATCCTGGTTCTTATTGCTCAGGGTAGATGCCTAAGAGTGGTATGGCTGGATCATAGGGGAGGTCTGTATTTAGCTTTCTGAGGTACCACCAGACTGCCTTCTAAAGTGGTTGCATTAGTGTACATTCCCACCAACTTATATTTTTTTCTCATCTATGTTTTAATTCAGATCTTTATAATAGATTATTGTCTTTATGAAGTTTGTCTTTCTAGTACAATGGCACTCTTGTTAGATCAAAAAGAAGAAAAGACTTAATTTGAGACCATCTAGTTTACAAATGTGTAAACTAACATTTGCATTTGCCTTTATAAAATATGTTGATTGTGTAATATAAGCATTTCAGAAAATACAGTGGTTTCTTCCTCTGTATAAACATATATGTATGTGTGTGTTTAGGTATGAATGTGTATATATACATACACACACACACACACACACACACACACACACACACACACACACACACGTATACTTATATATATACATCCCTAAACTGTCCTAGAACTCATAATAATCCTGTGTCTCCCTCCACCTCCACTGGGCTGGCTGTATAACTGGAAAGATTAGCAAACATACCCATATATATTATCTGTTTATCTGTCAGTCTCATTGTGGGGTTTGGACTCAGGGCCCTGAGTTTTCTAGGCAGGCATTCTACCACTTAAACTCCATCCTTTTGTGATTTTGTAAGTTTGCCTATTAGGCCTTGTATTTATGCCCTGGCCTTCCTGGACTGATAGCCTCACGATTTCGTATCCCTTGCATTTAAGTGAGCACTACCACTTCCAACTTCCAGGTTCTGATATGTGGTCTTGCTAACTCTCTGCCTGAACTGGCCACAAATTGTGATTCTCATGATCTCTGGTTCTAGAGTAGATAGAATTACAAGCATTTATGTTTTTGCCACTAATGATAAAATGCATATAATTTTCACCTTATTTCTCACTTAGTATTTTCTCTTGAAGTTGTTGCATTTGGAACAGTGTATGATACAAATCCTCTTTTTCTTCTTCTTCCTATTATTCCTCTTTCTCCTTGTCCTCTAAAGAATATAAATATATATATACAAAAAAAGACTTCAATATACACATTTAGTCTATTTCTAAAAGCATATAATACCTGAGCCTATGTGTTCCTGACTGTAGTCCAGCTACTCAGGAGGCTGAGATTAGAGGATGGTAGTTCAAATCCAACCTGGGCAGGAAAGTCTATGAGATACTTATCTCCACCTAACCACCAAAAAACCTGGATGTGGAACCCTGGCTCAAGTGGTAGGCACTAGTCAAAATATTCAGGGACAGTGCCCAGGACCTGAGTTCAAGTCCCAGGACTAACATACACAAAAAAAGCTTGTATTAGATTATGCTTTTGCAACATTTTAAGCCTTTTCTTCTTTTAGAAATGGTGAAATTATTCTGGTACTAGAAAGACAAATGTCACAAAAAAAGTTACAAGGGCCAATAGGATATCATACAAATACAGATAAAATACAGATAAGAAAGTTTAAATTCATGGTAGCTTTTATAAGCCATTTAAGTATAATATATTCTCTAAGTATAATATATTCTCTGAATTGTCTGTGTGTTGAAAACAGCCCAGGAGATCATATACATTGAATTTGCTATTCTAATGAAAATATGAAATTTTGAACGTATTTGTGGTTGGTACGTGTTATCCCTGCTCAAATCATATGATCAATGTATCTATCCTCTTCCTTCTGATTCTCCTCCTCCTCCTCATGTTTTTTGTTATATTTTGATTCAATGCGTGTATATTTGTGTGTGTGTGTGTGGTAGTGTGTGTCTCTGTGTGCCAGTGCTAAGACTTTTACTCAAGGACTGAATGCTGTCCTTTAGCTCTTCCCCCCCCCCCCCTCCAACTTAGTTTCCCCCATGTTGAGCCACATCCATGTCGAGCATTTTGTTAGTTTAAGTGGAGAAAATAATTTCTCTGATTTTCCTACTAGGGCTGCCTTCAAATTAGGATCCTCAGCTCTCAGTCTCTTCAATTGCTAGAATTACAGACTTGACTCACAAGCACCTGGCTTGTTTTTGGTTTTGCCTCTTATTGATTCTTCTGCCTCAGGTTCCCAGTGGTGAGATTACAGCATGCCCTCAATACGTGGGTTTCGTGCTTCTCCAGGATTGAAAGTCCTATTTCTCTGGCAAGATTTCTTCTATGTATTACAACCTTCCCTGTAAAGTTAAGTTCCCCTCCTGGAGGAACTTCTCTGTGATCTGAATGATTTTCAAGTCATTTCATTCTGCTTTGAAGGAGGAGTGTGGTAATAAGTTGGAGGATGGGCAGTCACACACTTAATGAAGGAAGAAGAGTAGTGTGGATTCAGAGTACCGGGGCTCGTGCAGGTAATCCTTGCTACTCAATAGACTCAGATCTGAGCATCTACGTTGAAAGCCACACTGGGCAGAAATGTCTGGGAGACATCTCCATTAACCAACACCAAGTGGAATGAGGATTTGCTTGAATGAGAGTGCAAGATTCTATGCTCAAGACCCAGAAATGACCATATACAAAACATGTAAAACATACACTATTGTAGATTTTAACTGTCAGCTTATCTTCAAACACTAGAGGGAGGCCAGGAACTTCCTAAATATTATGACCTTTTAGTCCAGGTAGTGGTGAGATGGGGCAGTCAGTGCAGAGCATATGGCTTCAGGCTTTTACTTTCTTTAAATTTTTTATTATGAAAATACTGTACAGAGGAGTTAAAATTACATGGGCAAAATAATGAGTACATTTCTTATCAAGCATTCTTGCTTCTTCCTTTGTTTCCTCTTCCTATCCCTTCCCATATCCTGCCCCTCCCCACCTACCCATATCCTCCCTTTCCCCCCTCCCTGCCCCCCTGCCAAAGTTGTAAAGTTCATTTTCGACATAACATCTTGTACATCTCGTTTTTGCAATGGGTCCACCTGTATCCCTATTTAAACGGTTTGTTTTTTCCCTTCCCCTCTGCAAATTATACCAACATCAAATACAGTGAAAGCAGGGGTTATACCGAGGGGGAGGGACATACAAAGCAGCAAAGAAATCATCTTATATATATGATAGAAACAATGGCATGAAAGTGAAAAACATTTGAATACTTACCTTGGGGTTCATTTCACCTAACATCAACATATCTGACCTTTTCTGCTTGTCTCAGATATATACTAGTTATTACAAATAAGGGAAACCATGGGGCCTATGTTTCTTTGGGCCTGGCTTACTTCACTTAGTATAATTTTTTCCAAGTCTTTCCATTTCCTAACAAATGGGGCAATGTCATTCTTTCTGATGGAGGCATAGAATTCCATTGTGTATATATATCACATTTTCTTGATACATTCATCTACTGAAGGGCATCTGGGTTGGTTCCATATCTTAGCTATGGTAAATAATGCTGCAATAAACATAGTCATTCTGGTAGCTTTAGTGTGGTCTTGTTTGTGATCATTTGGGTAAATGGCCAAAAGTGGGATTGCTAGGTCATAGGGGAGCTCTATGTGGAGTCTTTTGAGGAATCTCCATACTATTTTCCAAAGTGGTTGAACAAGTTTACATTCCCATCAACAATGAAGTAAAGTTCCCTTCTGTCCACATCCTCTGCAGCATCTGTTGTTATTAGAGTTCTTGATTATAGCCATTCTAACTGGGGTGAGGTGGTATCTCAAGGTTGTTTTGATTTGCATTTCTTTTATGGCTAGGGAGGTTGAGCATTTCTTCATGTGTCTATTGGCCATTCTTCTTTCCTCTTCAGAGAAGTTTCTCTTTAAGTCTTTAGCCCACTTATGTATTGGGCAGTTGTTTCTTTGAGAATTTGTCATTGGGGGATTTAATTTTTTGAGTTCCAGGTATATTTTAGATATGAGACCCTTGTCCATTGTATGGCTAGTGAAGATCTTCTCTTAGGGCTGGGAAGGTGGCACAGTGGTAGAGCGTTTGCCTTGCATGCATGAGGCCCTGGGTTTAATTCCTTAGCACCACATAAGCAAAAAGAAAAAAACTGGAAGTGGTGCTTGGCTCAAGTGGTAGAGCGCTAGCCTTGAGCTGAAGAGCCCAGAATTCAGGCCCCATGACATGACCCTCCCCTCCCCCCCAAATAAAAGATCTTCTCCCAATCCGTGGGCTTTCTATTGATCTTGCTGGCTATGTCCTTTGCCATGCAGAAGCTCTGCAATTTCATGCAATCCTATTTGTCCAAACTTTCTTTGATTTGTTGTGTTTCTGGGTGTCTATTAAGAAAATTTTGGCCTGTGCCAAGGAGACCTAGGGTTTCTCCTATTCCATCCTGTAATGTTTTCAGAGTGTCTGCTTTGACTCTGAGGTCTTTGATCCATTTGGAGTTGATTCTGGTGCAGGGTGATAGATAAGGATCTAGCTTTAGTTTTCTACAAGTAGTTAACCAATTTTGCCAGCACCATTTACTGAAGAGGCTGTCTTTCTTCCATTCTATTTTTTTTAGCTCTCTTATTGAAGATTAGATGGCTATACGTCTGTGCGTTCATTTCTGGGTTTTCAATTCTATTCCATTGGTCTTGAGGGCTGTTCTTGTTCTAGTACCAAGCTGTTTTGCCCTCCCTTGTTGTCTTTTGCTTTCCCTCCCACCGACTCCCCACCCCTCAAGTTGTAAATTTAAATTTCCAACACATTGGAAATTTGTGACTCTCACTGTTGCATTGTTTTACCCTTTGTCTCACCTTCTGTGATTTCCCCTTCCCTTCCTGAAATTTACTTATATACAAGGGGTATCAAAATTAAAAGCAGTGACAACAGGGGGGGTACACCAAAAGGAAAATAAAACACAAAAGGAAAAAGAAATAATTGCATACAGTACACTAAGAGAAAAAAAAAACTACCATCTCTTGTTTCCATAATTTGCAGTTCATTTTGATTAGCATCATTTTATAAGGTCACATGTATACAGCTCCTGAGCTATTAGATGTGAAGGACCTCTATAATGAAAACTTTAAAAATCTGACAAAGGAAATAAAGCAGATTAAAGAAGTGGAAAAACCTCCCATGCTACTGGATTGGGAGGATTAACACCGTGAAAATGGAAATAATGTCAAAAGCTATCAACAAATTCATGCTATTCTTTAATGAAATAGAAGCAGCAATCCAAAAATTTGTATGGAATAATAGAAGACCTCAAACATTAAAACAATCCTTAGCAGGAAGAACAATGATGGAGGCCTATGAATAACAAGTGTTAAACTCTATTACAAAGCCATAGTTATAAAACAATGAATAGGCATGAGGATCAATGGAATAGAATTGAAAACCCAGAAATGGCCACCTAATCTTTGATAAAGGAGCACAAAAACCAAAATGGAATATTTTTAACCTAAACAGTTCCTAACTCTTCGTGCATATTGACAAGCCTCTAAACTGAAAAGAACATCCTTTTGCATTTATGTCAGGAAAAGGAAAATCTAAAAGAAGACAAAGATCAGGCAGTCTCAGGCCTCTCAATTACAGTGAGGAAGAAGAATGTCCTAGGCTCTCCAAGGGAGTAAAAGCATCAAGCCTTTTCTGAGAAGAAACTAAAGCAAAAGATTTGGGAGCCTGGCTCAGCATTTTATCCTGAGTTGAATGCTAGTACTGAAAATAAAACTGTAGTAGAAACCTTTGTTCTCCTTTGCTGACTCTCCTCCCTGATCTGTTCTGTCC
The DNA here is from genome assembly GCF_019054845.1 of Dipodomys spectabilis. Lineage (NCBI taxonomy): Eukaryota > Metazoa > Chordata > Mammalia > Rodentia > Heteromyidae > Dipodomys > Dipodomys spectabilis. The sequence goes on from NW_024870779.1 coordinate 5,332,294, forward strand.
TTCCCAAGTGGTTAATGAATGCACCATTTTCTTGTTGTAGGTGGGAACTAGTGAGGTCTCAGAGATGAGGCATTTGGACTTCTTTTCCCATTTTCTGCTCTAACCTCAGAGGCTAAAGTGAGCACAGTTGCTTTGCATTTTTAAGTTAGTGCACCCAGTAGACTCTTGAAAAAGACACAGCTAGACACTGGTGGCTCACACCTCTAGTCCTGTAGTCTAAGGATCAAGGTTCAAAGCCAGTCTGGGCAGGAAAGACTATGAGACTCCTATCTCCAATGAACCATCAAAAACCAGAAGTAGAACTGTGGCTAAAGTAGTAGAGCACCAACCTTGAGTGATAAAACTAGTACCCAGGCCCCGAGTTCAACCCTCGGTATACACATAAAAAAGGAATAAGCAGAATTGTACATATTCCATATAACATTAACAATAATGGTAAAGAGGATTTTTTTTTTTTGCTATTTCTTGGTTATGTCATGAATCAGGTGTCCATGGCTGGTTCCCCTAAAGGAAAAGTTAGATTGTCTAGCTTTCCTTCATTTCCTTTTTACTCTGGGATGCATTTCCTCCTGGAAACCCAAACAAACATACAGCAAGTTACCTTGGTGATTATAGTTCATTGTTCTTACTTTTGTCATATTCCGATAGCTCTCTTAAAGAACAGATGATTGGCTGGGTGCTGGTGGCTCGCCTGTAATCCTAACGACTCATGAGGCTGAGATCTGAGGATCACGGTTCAAAGCTAGCCAGGGCAAGAAAGTCCATGAGACTCTTATCTACAATAAACCACTAGAAAACCAGAGGTGGCATTGTGGCTCAAGTGGTAGAGTGCTCGCCTTGAGCTGAAGAGAGCAGAGTCAGTGCTCAGGTCCAGAGCAAGACCTACCACCACCACCAACAACAAAAAAAGAACAGGTGATTTTATGTTGAAGCTTCAAAACCTTCCAAATTTGTATGAAATCTTACAAGTTCATATGTAGTCTTTAAAGATTTTGTATACTTATTATTTAGAATGTGGGCTGGGAAGGTGGCTCCGTGGTAGAGTGCTTGCCTTGCATGCATGAGGCCCTAGGTTTGATTCCTCAGCACCACAGAAGCAGAAAACCCGGCAATGGCACTGTGGCTCAAGTGGTAGAGTGCTAGACTTAAGCTAAAGAGCTGAGGGATAGCGCCCAGGTCCAGAGTTCAGGCTCCACAACCGACAAAACAAAAACAAAACCAAAACCCCAAAATTAGAATGTGACTTTTTTTCTTTCTCTCAAACTATGTCAGATGTTTTAATTTGAACATCACACAAAAATTCCCCAAGAAAGTATTTAGAAGCTACTTATACTCCTGGTTTTCAGGACTGATAAGATAGAAGTTCTTAATTATATAATAAGTACTATTTTTAAAAATTCTAAATTATTTTAAAGGTGATGTACAGAGAGGTTACAGTTACATAAATCAGGTAAAGAGTACATTTCTGTTTGGACAATGTCACTCCTTGCCTTACTCTCTCCCAGTTTTCCCTCCTGTCCCCACCCACAAGTTGTGTAGTTCATTTTCCACATAGTGTCCAGTGAATAAGTATTCCACAGAATGTTCTATCTACAGAGGTTTCTTTTTTTTTCTGTGCTTACTTAATTTACTCTCAAAGTCACCTATTGAAGTGGTTGTCTGCATTTTATGGGACAAGAAAATGAATTGGAATGTTTTAATTGAATTGTATTGATAGTGGCAAATCAGATTCTCAGATCATTTTACTACATGATATGCTGTCTTCCTGTTTCCCCAAATAAAGGAAAGGAATTCTAGTTGATTTTAGAGGAAACATATTTTCACATTTAACCAAACAACAACCCAACTGTCTGGGCACAGAAAACTTAGATACCACATTTGCTATAGTGTTTTTATTGAACTGTACTAATACTGATGATGCTCATATTTGAATTTGGCTTGCCATCTTGTCTGTAAAGTAAAAAGAAGGGCTTGGAAGGTGGCTCAGTGGTAAAGTGCTTGCTGCACATGCATGAAGCCCTGGGTTTGATTCCTCAACACCACATACACAGAAAAAGCCAGAAGTGGTGCTATGGCTTGAGCTGAAGAGCCGGGCCCCAGGCCCAGAGTTCAAACCCCATGGCTGACTAAAAAAAAAAGTCAAAAGAAATTAGAGCCTGATACTGTCATATTCTAAGACAGGGTAGAATTAATTCTGTATAAACTATTGGAATACCATCCTTGAGGAGCCAAAATTTCTCAACCTTTCTTTGAAGATACCAGGTTGTTCTTAATTGAAAAACATTAAAACCAGGCTGGGAAGGTGGCTCAGTGGTAGAGTGCTTGCCTTGCATGCATGAGGCCCTGGGTTCAATTCCTCAGTACCACATAAGCAAAAAGAAAGAAAGCCGGAAGTGGCGCTGTGGTTCAGGTGGTAGAGCACTGGCCTTGAGCTGAAGAGCTGAGGGACAGTGCCCAGGCCTAGAGTTCAGACCCACTACTGGACTCCCCCCCCCAATAAAAAAGAAAAAGGAAAACATTAAGACCTCTAAAAATAAAAGTCGGTATTTAAGTGTTGTTAAATCCTTTAAGAGGAAAAATAACTAAAAAATGTTACGAGCCTGAGTATGTTAGATGAATAACTAATAGTACACTTGCTATAGCTTTTATTTTGCATCATTATTATTTCCTTATTACATTCAGCATAGCTTTCATTTTACACTATTAGTGGGTTTTTTGAGCCCCTAGGAAACAAAGCCCTAGGCTGTACCAAACAAAAATAGTGGCAGAATGAAATTTTGTGTCCAGAGTCTCAATAGAGAGACACTGTGGAAAGATCCTGATCTTTTTACAAAACTCATTCTTACTGCAGAACTGCAGAATGAAGTCTGTGAACTTCAGCTCAATTTAGCTTAACTGCTAAAAGAAAATAAAGCATTTAAAAAGCTTCGGTAAATACAGGAGAAAGCCCTGAGTAAGTTTGAAGATAAAAATGAAAGTGCTGGAGGATTTACATTTTGTCATGAAGATGAGATTAAAGTACTCAAAGAAGAGTTAAGAAAATCTCAAGAGAAAGAGCATGCCCTAGAGAAGAGACTGAAACACAGAGAAGGTGAACTATATAGGAAAAAAAGTTTCCTTATAAGAACTGGAAAAGATCTCAGAAGCCAGAAACCTGCCTGAAGAAGATATGATGAAGATGTTAGCATCAACCAAGTTGATCAACCAAGAGAGAATTTTTTAAATTTTATTTTTTATTATCTTTAAGTAGTTGTACAAAGAAGTTCCCACTCTACAAAACAGTATATGAGTACAAAGTGTCTGACAACATTGTCACCCATCTCTCCTAACCCATCCCTTCTCTCACTTTCAAGAGAGAAATTAAGGTAAAGATTATGACTTCTAATTTTGTTCTTGTGGGCATGTCATGTGTTCTGATTAAATAACATGTGGCCGTTTGGTATTTGGTATTATTATGTTCCTGAGGAAGAAAGTAGGAAAATTTAAGGTTGTACATTTGAGATCAAGATGCCAAGGAATTTGGACATTGATAAGCCACAGCTTGACTGATGATTGTTTAATTTCAGATTTTAGTCATTGGGGGAATTACTTTACCTGGTTTTCTGATTTTTCCTCCAAAATTGAAAATGATGCTATAACAATCCATAAAATTGACTTTTCAGGACCTATGTAAGAAACTCCATGTGAATAATGCTCTGTGTGTGTGTGTGTGTGTGTGTGTGTGTGTGTGTGTGTGTGTGTGTGCGTGCGCGCACGCGCAAGCGCGTGTGTGCATGTACACGTGTATGTATAAGAACTGGGGCTTACATTCTGGGCCTTGTCCTGTCACTTGGCTTTTTCACTCATGGCTGATGCTCTACCACTTGAGCTATACCTCCATTTCCATCTTTTTTCTGGTTACTTGGAGGTAAGAGTCTATCAAGTTTTAAACCTCAATTCTCAGATCTCAGCCTCTTGGGTAGCTGGGATTATAGATGTTAGCATCTGTGCTTTGGTTTTGGAGAGTGTCTCTGCTCCAAAGTAAAAACTGATAGAGAGAGAAAGGGAAGAAGTCCTGTATCAAGACTTACATTAGGTGATACTTGGTATCAAACATAAGCTTGAGTTTGGTTCTAGAGCTTCGATGGGTAGTTTGGAAAGCAAAGGTAGCCAAAAAGTGTGGGAATAAGGCCTGCTGAAGCCCAAAGGAAGTTCAGAACTGTAAATAAGTCAGTGCTTACTCTGTAAAGTAACCCATGTCCAGGGGCAGTGACTTTATTAAACATACTGTAGACCCGTGGTCAGAAAACTGCCTGGTTTATTCTCTAAATTTTGTTATCATTGTCCTCTATTTCAGTGCAAAGATAATCATGTTATAGAGGTTCTACCACTGATCAACTTTTAAGTGCAAGGCCAATATTAGAAATATTTGTGATCTAATTTTTGGAGTCTGTCAGGACTGGTGATCTATGTGTCTGCCCTGTCATGACCACATCACATGCTCTTGATACTAGGCTCCATAGGTAGACTTAACGCTAGGTAAATTTGAGCTACTTACTATGTGTCCTCTACTTTGCTTATCAATTTTAGAATAAGCTTGGCCATTTATACAAACAGTTTCCTGGAATTTTTATAGAGATTACATTAAATCTAGATTATAGAGAATTGACATCTTTATGATATTACATTTCTAATTCTTCACAGTGTGGTTTTCTAGTTCCTTTCTTCCTATCTTCCTTCCTTTATTTCTTCCTTCTTTCCTGTCTTCCTTTCTTTCCCCACTTCCTTCCCTCCTACCCTACCTCCCTCTTTCCTTTTATTTCTTCTTTCTTCTTTTATTTTTAAGGTGGTACTAGGGTTTGAACTCAGTTTTGTGTTCTTGCTTAGCTTTTAACTCAAGGTTGGAGCTCTACCACTTGATCCAAAGTTCTACTTCTAGCATTTTGTTGGTTAATTGGAGATAAAAGTCTTGTAGACTTTCCTGCCTTGGCTGGCTTCAAACTACGATTCTCAGATGTCAGCCTCCTAAATAGATGGGATTAAAGGTATTAGTGCTTGGTATGTAGTTTCCAATTTTTTTTTATGGTGAGAATACCGTACAATGGAGTTACTATTACATGGGCAAGATAATGAGTACATTTCTTATCAAGCATTGTAGTCTCCTCGTTGTTCCCCTTCCCATCCCTTCCCATACTTCTCCCCCACCCCTCGTAATTGCCTTTCTCTTAATCTCCTTTATTTTCAAAATGATCTCACTTTTTTGTAGGTTAAAGGATTAGTTTAATAAAAAAGGATTACCTTTAAAGTTTTGTTTTCAATTTTTTATACTTCTATTCTAAATATTAATTTTTTTTGTCTGTCGTGGGGCTTGTCTGTCTGGGCCTGTGCTCTGCCCCTGAGCTCTTTAGCTCAAGGTTAGCGCCACAGTGCCGCTTCCGGCTTTTTCTGTCTATGTGGTGGTGAGGAATTGAACCCAGGGCCTCATGCATTTGAGGCAAGCAGTCTACCACTGAGCCAGCTTCCTGGCCCCCTAAAAATTAGTTTTATTAATAATTATGAGTGCTTTATTGCTCACAACAGAATGACTTGGCGTTAGATGTTTACTTTCAAATTTTAAAGAGTACTGGGTTTATATGAAGGTGAGAATAGTGGAGGGTGGTGAATGTGATTAGAATATATTATATGCAAATATGAAGACAGAAGATTGAAAGTTACTAAAATTATTTTATTTTGAGAATGAATTATCCATATCGCTTCTTAAAATTATTACAAAAGGAGAAGGAATAAGAGAAATGGAAGCCAACAAATGTGATCAAAATCCTTTGTATGTACTATAGAATTATCACAGTGAGACCTCTGTACAATTAATATGTACCACTTTTTAAAAATGAAGAATATTGGATATTGCCTCAAAATTTTATTTATAGATCTAAACTGCTTCCTTGCTGCTGTAATTGAAATTGTATTGGAATCAACATAAATGTGCAGTTATGAACCTGCTTCTCTTACATCAGTGATGTCTTGCCCTGCCATACCCTGCTAGTGCCTTCCAGTGGGGAGCTGTGCACCCCAACTCAGGCTAAGTATTCTGTGCTCTTTAGCTTCTCTCTTACTCTTCCTAAGCAAAATCTGGTTTAACTACTGCATGAAATTGTATCCTTCACAAGCTCTTTAACTGATCCAAAATTGGAAATATTTACTGTTGAGTTTGTTGTTTTGTTGAGAAATTAATTTTTGTGCTTTTGTGACTCATGTCATTTTTCAAATTTTATTTCATCAACTCTAAATTATTATTTTTTCTTCTTCTAATTGAGGAGGTCAGAGCCAGTAACATTAATTGGTTAAGGGAAAAAGGCAATTGTAGTGTTTCACTTCAAATGAAAGTCCCAATTATCTCCTGGACTTTCAAGAACATTCTAGTAGTTCTTTCTTTGGGTTCCTACTGTGTTTTCTCAGGATGACCGTGTGCATGTTGGGGTTTAGTGGGACTTTTCACCTGTTTATCTTGGAGAACATTTTCTTTCATGTGAGTTGGTCCTTATGCTAGAACTTGGGGCAGGCAGTTTTATTTGTTTATAAAATATGGCGGCACACCTTCCTTTTTTCTAATTCATTAATTTTGTTTTTCTCAGTCATGTGACTTGAACTCTAGGCCTGTGTGCTATCCCTCAGCTCTTCAGCTCAAGGGGAGCACTCTACCACTTGAGCCACAGTGGCATTTCCCATTCTTCTGGTGGTTAGTTGGAGATAAGTGTTTCATGGACTTTCCTGCCGGAGCTGGCTTTGAATCATGATCCTCAGATCTCAGCTTCCTGAGTAGCTAGGCTTACAGGTGTGAACCAGTGGTGCCTGGGTTATTTTACTTTTTATCTCTAAAAACGTATTAAGTGATATATAACATAAAAGTACATATGTTAATGGGGCATTATCATACATTTCAGTACATGTATATATTGCTTGATATTTAATTGAGGTTAAACATGTTTGTCCCTTCACATATTTTTATGGTGAAAAGTTTAAACATCTTCATGTGGTTTGAAATATACAGTATAAGCCGGGCGCTGGTGGCTCACGCCTGTAATCCTAGCTACTCAGGAGGCTGAGATCTGAGGATCACGGTTCAAAGCCAGCCCGGGCAGGAGAGACTGTGAGACTCCTATCTCCAATAAACCACCAGAAAACCGGAAGTGGCGCTGTAGCTCAAGTGGTAGAGCGCTCGCCTTCAGCTGAAGAGCTGAGGGACAGGGCCCAGACCCAGAGATTAAGCCCCACGACTGACCAAAAAAAAAAAAAAGAAATATACAGTATATGTTGTTAGCTTTAGTTACCCTATTGTATAATAGCAAACTTCCACTAATTTGAGTTAGGCCAAAGGAGTCCCATTTTAATATATTTTTTTAATATTAGTATTTCATCTATGATTAGCTCAGTATTTAATACTTAAAACCTCAAAATGGGACAACTTAAGTGTAAAAGCAGAAAATTTTTTTTTTCAGTACTAGAGTTGAACTTAGGCCTTGTACTTGTTAGGTAAGCACTGTAATACTTGAGCCATGCACTCAGCACTTTTTGCTTTTAGCGATCTATCAGACAGAGCTTTGTGGTTTTTGCTCAGGCAGCCTGGATGTGATCTACTCACATGACCTATTGAGCTAGGACTATCCATTTGTATGGACTTGTTTACTTTTTGCCTTCGCTGGCATCAGAGTATCTTTCTGACCTCCACATGGCCAAGTAGCTGGGATTAGACATGAGCTAATTTTTTTAGTTATGTAATGCATTGGGTTTTAAACTTTTGATCTCAAGATTCATTTATATTCTCAAAAATTGTTGAGAACTCTCCCTATACAAAGATTTTGCTTGTGGGTTTATCTGTTAATGTTTACCACACTAGAAATTAAAATTGAGAACATCTAAAAATATTTTTAACAAACAAATATTTCTTATCAATCAACTTATTAAAAATTATAAAATCCTTCATGAAAAATATCTGAATTTTCCAAACCAAAAATATTCCAGACAGAAATGGCTCATTAATACATTTGTAAATTTCCTTGGTGCCTGGGTTGATGGAGGAGAATGAGGGCCTTGATCTGCTTCTGTGACATGTGACATGGCCTGTTGTTGTGGCTGATAAACAGGCTAGAAATTGAACCTCACAGATATATATAGTAGTTTAAAAATAGAGGCCTCTTTAAAAAGTCTTTTCATATAACTGAATGTTCATTGCTATTATGCAAATACTTCAGTTACATATCTCAACAGTTAAGTTACAAAATGGCATCTGAAACTTTTTATATTCAGTTACATGACAATTCTTTTATCTCCTTTGAATGGATGTTTTACTAGGTCATGATTTTGTAACATCATGCATTGGTCATTTGGAAAATACTCTCTTAGCTTTTTTTTACTCAAGGCTAGCACTTTACCACTTGAACCATAGCCCTATGTCTGGCATTTAGCTGGTAAATTGGAGATAAGAGTCCAGCAGGATTTTCATCCTGGGCTGGTTTTGGACTCTTGAGTACCTAGGATTACAAGCACAATCCACTGGGGCCCAGGTGTTGCTTTTTTTTTTTTAATTGGTCATGGGCCTGAATGATGTCCCTCAGCTCTTCATCTCAAGGCTAGTGCTTTACCACTTGAGCCACAGCACCATTTCTGGTTTTCTGAGAGTGGTTTATTGGAGATAAGTCTTACGGACTTTCCTGCCCAGGCTGGCTTTGAACCGTGATCCTCAGATCTCAGCATCCCGAGTAGCTAGGATTATAGGAGTGAGCCACTGGTGCCTGGCTACTTTTTTTTTTTTTAAAATAATAGCCACCATTTTAGGTGGAGTAAGATAATATTTTGATTTACATTTCCTTGGCACGTAATGATAATATTTTCATATTTGTTAGTCATTTTTATTTCTTCTTCTGAGAAGTTGTCTTCTGAACTCAGATCACTTGTCCATTTTTAGTTGAATTATTTGGTGTTTAAAACTTTCTGAATTAAAAAAATATATTTGGATTTTAATTATCTGCCAAGTGTCTTTGGTTGTCTTTTTACTCTCTTGATTCTTTTTCCTTGCTGTACAGAAACATTTTTGCTTGATGAAATCTATTTGTCAATATTTTTAAAAGAGGAGAGATTGATTTTCCTGCATTTCAGTCCATCAGGGCAGAGAGGGCTTCGCATAGCACAGCAGCTCACCTCTGGAGGTCAGAAAGCAGAGAGAGATTGCTTACCTGAGCTGGGTTTCTTCTTGTTTCCCCTTTTATTCCACTTAGGCCCCTAGCCAATAGTGTGATGCCACCCACTTTGAAGGAAGGTCTTCCCCCTTAGTTCATCCTCTCTGGAAACACCATTGCTGACACTCCATGGTATGTGCTTTATGAATCTCCAGGCACTTCTCAATCCAACCAAGTTGGCAGTCAACGTCCATCCCTTGCCATCTTAACACCAAAACCTATCTAAATCAGGACATTAACCACTGGTCCTCAAGAGGTATATGTCCATCTCACAAGGTAAAATGCATTTAGTCTCTCCAAGAGCCTCTATAAGCTTAGTAACTTATTGTGACATAAATGGCTTCTAGCCCAATTTCCAATACGGCCCAAATTGCCATCTGAAATCACATGGACAGTCTTCATTGCATTTCTGCTGGCATTCTGAACTCCCAACAGAGCTATCTCCCGGCTAGCTCCATGATCAGGTAAGCTTTCTTTTTCAGCATGCTTCTCCCAACTTTTCTAATCACCAGTTTCCAAAGGTTTCAAGACCACAGGTTTACTCAGAGCAATTGCCCACGTCTTCAATCCCAACATTCTTTTTTTTTTAATTGTGAAAATACAGTATAGCGGGGTTACAATTACATGGACAAGATAATGAGTACATTTCTTATCAAGCATTGTTGGCTCCTCCTTTGTTTCCCCTTTCCATCCTTTCCCACCCCCCACCCCCCCACGGCCAAAGTTGTAAAATTCGTTTTTCGACATAACGACTTGCACATCTCATTGTTGCGATTGGTCCACCTGTATCCCTATTTAAATGATTTGTTTTTTTCCCTTCCCCTCCACAAATTATACCAGCATCAAATACAGTGAAAGCTGGGGTTATACCATGGGGGAGGGACATACAAAGCAACAAAGAAATCATCTTATAAATATGTCAGAAACAATTGCAAGAAAGAAAAAAAAATTTGCATACTTATCTTGGGGTTCATTTCACCTAACATCAACTTATCTGACTGTTTCTGCTTATCTCAGACATATACTAGTTATTGCAAATAAGGGAAACCATGGGGCCTATGTTTCTTTGGGCCTGGCTTACTTCACTTAATATAATTTTTTCCAAGTCTTTCCATTTCCTAACAAATGGGGCAATGTCATTCTTTCTGATGGAGGCATAGAATTCCATTGTGTATATATATCTCATTTTCTTGATCCGTTCATCTACTGAGGGGCATCTGGGTTGGTTCTATATCTTAGCTATGGTAAATAATGCTGCAATAAACATAGTTGTGCTGGTAGCCTTAGTATGGCCTTGTTTGTGATCATTCGGGTAAATGCCCAAAGGTGGGATTGCTGGGTCATAGGAGAGCTCTCCACATAGAGCTCCCCTATGACTCAATCCCAACATTCTATGCCAGCTTTTTGTCCCTGGGTCAAAATAACAAAGTGGAACACCTTAATAAAAGGAGGAAGGATTTATTTGGGCCACAGTCTCAGTCCATCATGGTAGGAAGGGCACAACAGAGCAACACACAGCAGCTCACTCTGACAGCCAGGAAATGAAAAGAGAATGCTTGCACTCCATTTGTCATTGTTTGCTTTTGTTACTTTTGCTTTGGCATCAAATCAAGAAAATCATTCCCTATGCCTATCTGGAAGTGTTTCACTACTAATTTTCTGAAATTTTCGACTTTCGTCTCCTATATTAATTTTGACTTGATTTTTTTTAATACAGAATAAGAGATACAGGTCAAGTTTCAGTCTTCTGCATTTGCATATCCAGTTTTCCTGGCACCATGTATTGATGAAGCTGGCTTTTTCCTCATGTATGTTTTAGCAGCTTTGAGACAAATCAGCTGGCTGTAGATGTAGGTGCATGGACTTTTTTCTACATTCTCTCTTCTGTCTCACTGGTTTATGGGTTCATATTCATGCTTACTATCATGTTTTGTTATTATGACTCTAATATGTTTTGAAATCAGAAATAGTGATAGCTCTGGCTTTGCTTTTTGGTCATAGTCCCTTTAGTTATTTGGGGTCTTTTATGCTTTCATATGAAGTTAATGTTGCTTTCTGCTTCTGTGTAGAATGTCATTGGAATTTCTATAGAGATTATATTCAATCTTTAGGTCACTTTGTGCATTATGGACATAGAACAGTATTCTAATCCACATGAATAGGAGTTCTACCTTTAGTATCTTCAGTTTTGTTCATCAACTTTTTGCAATTTTTATTATATAGCCTTTCACTTCCCTAGTTAAGTGTGTTCCTCAGTAGTCTTTCCATCTGTAATTCTTGTGAATGGGGATTGCTTTCATGATTTGTTTCTTGGCAAATTCATTGGTGTGTAAAAAAAAAAACAACTATACATGAGTTTTGTATGTTGTTTTCTTCTGTTCTTTTCTCTTTTCCTTTTGGTCCCTATAATCTCACTGATGTTGCTGAGGATTAGAAAGAACTCGTCACCTTCCTTCCCTTCCTCTCTCCCTCCCTCCCTCCCAATCTCCCCCAGGAGAGGTCAGGAGGGGCCTGAAGTACTTGTCCTCTGAGTAGACAGTGGTGTGGGCCAGGTGCTGCCCAGAGAGAGTGGGGTAGGAATCAGCACCTGAAGTGTAGTGCTCTCTTCTTGTCTCCTCAGCCGCATGTGCTCAGACATCATTGGGATGGAGGAGGGAGGGCCCTTGAGAAGAGCAAGTATGAGAACATGGCTGATTCTGAGAGAAGTTTCTCTCTGGACCTCCTTAGGCATTTATGATACTGACTGAAGAAAATATGTGAAAGTCTCAAATTACCCATGGCATTGTTGGCAGTGATGAGCATATAGTACTGAAATTTCAACTCTTTTATTTTTATTTTTTTCTTTGTGATTTGATAATAGTTCCTAAGTAAGAGGCATTATTTTTGTTCAGAAGTTAAGAATGGTACTTTGACAACTGATTTTAGAAGAAGATATTTAAAATTCTTTGATAAACCTCTTGGATCATGGAAATTGCTGCTGTTGTTTTCTAGCAATTCTTTTCAATGTATTCTGTACCTTGAATAGTGTGAGAATCCTTCACAACCATCTCAGGGGACCATGCAGAGGCAGGCAGGCACAGGAGAAAGATTATTATATGGTCTATTACAGAGAGGGACCACATGGCTTCTGCCCCTTTCCAGGTGGCAGGTAGGTCTGGGGCTGGTAGGGAGTTAGGTGTGTGAGCAGGTAGGTCTGGGTAGAGAGAGGGGGTGGCCAGCTATATGGTAGAAACTTTAGGGCAAGGAGGAGCTCAGGTTTTAGAGGAGCTGAGGACTGGAGATGGGGATAATACTAACATTCCCAGCTTTGTTGCTTAATAATAATAACTAGGGGTGCCAGGCTTGGAGTATGGGAGGAGGTCATTTCTTCTGGAGCTACTTCCTGATGTAAAGGGGTAAAGTAGTCAGGGGTCCCTGATTTGTTTCTTGGCCAGGTACCATCCAAGAAGCATTTGCTTGACATTTTGGTTGGAAAGGGTCCTCATCTTTTCTTTTTCTTTCTTTTTTTTTTGGGGGTCCAGTCATGGGGCCTGAACTCTGGGCCTGGGCGCTGTCCCTGAGCTCTTCAGCTCAAGGCTAGCGCTCTACCACTTGAGCCACAGTGCCACCTCTGGCTTTTTTCTTTTTGCTTATGTGGTGCTGAGGAGTCGAACCCAGGGCCTCAGGCATGCAAGGCAAGCACTCTACCACTGAGCCACCTTCTCAGCCCGGTCCTCATCTTTTCTATGATACTAGTTATCTAAAATGCAATTAGTAAAAGGCAAAAATGGCCGCTAGCAGGCCCAAGAGAGAAATAATCCAGTTAGGCATTGATTCCCAGAAGGAGCTATCAAAAACCTGAGATTGCCTTTTTTGTCTTGGATTAGAGACAAGCATGGTACCTGACACACCGTATCCTGGAGGGGGGAGTAAGACTTTTCCCACTTTAGGATCAAGGAACCTGAGGAGGCAGGTAGCAGAAATATTTAAAGGTTGCAGAGCCAGTAAGAGTCTCTTTTGGCTACTGGCCTGGGGGGTGTTAAGGAGTCACTGAAGCTGGGATCTTTAGGGTCCAGGTCTGCCTGAGCTGGGCAAGGCAGGGCAGTGTAAGTCAAGTCTCTGGTTTCCTGTAGTAACAAGATGGCCTTGTCTTGTTCCCAGGGGGTGTCCTGGGCTGGGGGCTGTTATCCTGTTGAAAGAAACTTTGGGAAAAGTTAGGCAAAAGGCTGAAAAGGTGACAAGGTCAGTTAACATGAATAACACAGGAGAACACACCCTGGCCGCAAGCCAGAAAAGTTCCTTTTAGAGCATAAGCCCAGTTGTGGCCCATTACAGGGAAGGGGGAATAACGAACTGGGGACAGGGAGGGGATGCACAGGGCTTTTGTCAACTGGGTAGGGGAGAGCATAGTGGACTGGTTGGGCATAACCAGTCAGAGGCTTCTATAAATACAAGTAGCAGATAACAAAGGCAAGACTATAACTTTCTTGTCTAGTTAGAAGGTAGACAGGTATGGACATTCGGTGGGCATTCAACTATTTCTTGATCAAACATAAGAATCCTTCATGACCATCCCATAGGACCATTCAGAGGCAGGCAGACGCAGGAGAAAGATTATTATAAGGTTTATTAGAGGGGCTATATCTCCCAGTAGAGGGAGCAAGGCATCTGCCCCTATCTAGGTGGCAGGTAGATCTGGGGTTGGTAGGAAGGTAGGTATGTGAGCAGGAAGGTCTGGGTGGAGAAAGGAGTGGCAGGAACTGTAGGGCAGGGAGGAGCTCAGGTCTGAGTAGAGCTGAGGACCAGAAGTGGGGTAATAATAACAAATAGTTAACATAGTTTTAACTGTCATGATGTTAAATTATACTCACATCATGATTTCCAAAAGCCTGTGTTTCTCATCACATCTTTTTGCTGTCTTTTATGCCCAATTTAAATGACACGTGCTTCAGACAAATGCCTAAGAATTTATTTACATATGAAAAGCAGATGTCTTGTTAGATTGTTGGTAAACATATTTTCTGGCTTACTTTAAGTTCATGACCAGAAAGCCCAGCTCAGATTGTAATTCTTGTACACCATCATCTAAAACATCTTTTTGGCACTGCATAATATATTTTACTAATGGCTTCACTTCTTTAAACTATTTTTTGTACATATAGCAACTTACAGAAAACTTTGACCTGAGCACTATAAGATTCATACATCAAATGCTTGCTGAGAAGGAAAAGGTTCCTGAGGCTCAGGAAGAAAACAAAGTCCTACAAAAGAAGCTAGAACAGGTGAACTGCAAACTAAAGGTAAACTTTTGAAGTTAAATTGCATCACTTTCCCCACCATGTAAGTAACATGGAAATCCAGTATTTTAAAATGCAGTTCACATTTGCAAGTTTATATAATACAGTTTACAAAATTCTAATATCTTTGGAAATTAGGAAGAAAAGATTTGTTAATATAATCACCTTTACAAAACAAAGTATTATGTAGCAAGAAGACAAATGTAAGGGAAAATTCTGGAGGAAATTGTAGGAACTAGCTGGGGCCAGTGGCTCACGCCTACTACTACTAGCTACTTACAGGGCTGAGATCTGAGGACCATGTTTCAAAGCCAACTTGTGTGCGAAAGTCCATGAGATTTTTATCTTATTCTTACTTATTCTTATATCTATCTTAGTCTTATTTCCAGCAAATAGCTACAAGTGGAAGTATGGCATGATGTGGAATGATAGTGCACTAGAGTTGAGCAAAAAAGTTCAGAGACACACTCAGGCTCTGGGTTTAAACCCCAGCACTGGGCTGGGAAGGTGGCTCAGTGGTAGAGCGCTTGCCTTGCATGCCTGAGGCCCTGGGTTCGATTCCTCAGCACCACATAAGCAAAAAGAAAAAAGCCGGAAGTGGCGCTGTGGCTCAAGTGGTAGAGCACTAGCCTTGAGCTGAAGAGCTGAGGGACAGCGCCCAGGCCCAGAGTTCAGGCCCCACTACCGGACCCAAAAAAAAAATAAATAAATAAACCCCAGCACTAACAAACAAACAAAAAAACCTCATAGGAACTTGGGTTTGTGTTGATGAATGAATAATGTGATGTTCTTCCTCAGAAATGAATATTTTTAAAGTTGTTTTAAGCATGTTCTTCATTTTCATTATTGTTAGAAAAAGAATATTGATATCAGTTAATTATGGTCAGGCAGGTATATAGTCTTAATTTTATCTAGAAGTCATTGATGTTTGAAATTTTATACAGAATCATTCATTATCTTATATAGCTTTCTTTTGGGGGGGGGGGGCAGAATAAGGTTTTGAACTCAGGGTCAAGTACTTTCCAGGCAAGCACATTTTTCTCTTTTTTTTTTTTTTTTTTTTTTTTACTGACTCTGGGGTTGTCCCTGAGCCTCTTTGTGCTCAAGGCTAGGGCTCTGCCACTTGAGCACCACTTCCCGCTTTTTCTGAATAGTTTATTGGAAATAAAAGTCTTATGGGGATTTTTCTGCCTGAGCTGGCTTCAAAATTGGATCCTTGGATCTCAGCCTCCTGAGTAGCTAGGATTACAGGCCTGAGCCACTGGCACCCAGCTAGGCAAGCACACTTAAATACTTGAATCACACCTCAGCTCCCTTGTTGTAAACTTTTACACAGAGCCTCACACTTTTGCTGGGACCATTTTCGTCAGCTTCCCATCTAGCTGCAATTATAGGTATGAGATAGGGTCTTGCCAACTATTTTGCCCCCATAAACTTTAATCCTCTGCTTTCTGAGTAGCTGGGATTACAGGTATATGCAACTATACCTGGACAATATCTTCCATAGATTTTTTCCTGTTAATCAATTGCTCAGAATAAGTCAAAGCCTCCAAATGCTTAAAGCACACCAATATTAAATGGCATGGCCAATTTCCCTGGGGGTGGGGTGTGTAGAACTATGATTTGGCCTGAGATCTTCATACTTGTTAAGCAAGTGCTCTATAACTTTTGCTTAAGGTATTTTTCCAGTAGGGTCTCAGGTTTTTGCCTGAAGCCAGGCTCAGACTATGGTCCTCCAGGCTGTGCCTTCTTGTGTAGCTGGCTGGAATCAGATGTGACTCACCTCACCCAGCCTCATTTTTAAATCCTCAATCCCTGAAAACTCTCATTAAGAGATTCTAACTCATTCTTTGTCTCTGACTAGCCCTGGGTTATAGTTACAGAATTAATAGCTCTATCAGGTAGGAGTAGGGACAAAAACTAAAATCTATTTTATTCTTATTTGCTCTCTTTCCTCCATAGACCCCTTCCTCACCCCTCCCCTGCAAGTGGCAGGCCTTTCTTTAGTAGGAAGTCAATTACTCTCCTAACCCAAGGGTACTGGAGACATTTTTTTGTGTGGTTTGGTAGTTACATAGGGAAGTTGAACTCAATATATTTCCATTTGGCAAGGAAGTTGTCAGTCAGTTGACTAAGTGAAGGTGATTTATTGTAATATGAGATTCTACTTGCTTATATTGTATTTGGTTTATTTTTAGGAAAAGCAGAGAGAACTGGAGATTAAAAAAACATATATTCTAGTCATCTGCCCAAGTCCTTGCCAAAGAAAGAAAAAGAACTTGCTCCAAGAAAGAATGGTGTGGTAGCTACTATTATTAAGGCACCAATATTATAACTATAGTATAGAATTGGTTATAAGTATTATCTTTATTAATATTTTAAAGTAGAATGAAGAATCTCATAGAAATATGTAAATTACTGTTTTACAATTTTAGTTTTTCAGAAGTCTTTCAATTTTTGTAAGTTTTAACTCATAAGGAAAGGTTGTTAAAACCATGTTTTGTATAACTTAAAATTTTTTTACTGTGATTTTGAAATCCCTATGAAAATATATAAACATACTCAATAGAGTGAAGGATGTAATGAACTTCCATTTAAACATTACCTACATTTAACAGGTACTCTTTTTGCCAATTTCTTCTATTTTTCTTAGTTTTAGAAGTGTGTTTTTCAGGAAATCACAGATATTATTTCACTCATAAATATTTTATATTATGCATATAGCCTTGCTCTGTTTTTAGCAAAGTACAATACTTGTGAGAATTGCACAATTTTTAAACATAAACTTTGTAAAAGTTTAGGGCCAATTATAGTAAGAATTGCTCCCAAATCATATATCTGCTAGTAAATCCCAGACACAAAAATGAGTGTTATTGAGCTGAGTCAAATGTGCCTCAAGTTGTATTGTGCCAGCCTTAAGCAGAAAAAGCTAAGTGACAGCACACAGTCCCTGTATTCCAGCCCCAGTACCAGCACACACTTACACACGCGTGCACACACACACACACACACACAACACACACACACACACAGTATAAAAGAAACAAAAATTTTAATCATGGTGGTGTGTTTCTTCAAAAGAGTATTGTGTAGAATAACAGAGAGTAATTCTAAACTCCAAAAAGCTCAAAATATTTGCTTTTTTGTACTAGAAGATTCAGAGCCAGCACTCTGGTTGAAAGTGTGTGGTCTTAGAGTTGGCTCTGCTTTTTCATTGAATCCAGGTGCTAACATTCAGTGGTGTGAATTGTTGCAGCCTCAATTTCCTCATGTGCCATATAAAGGGTGGTAAGTAACCTTGATGTTTCTAAAGCTCCTCAGAAACCTGCATGAATAAGTCCTCAGCCAGTGGCAGCCCAGAGTCCAGTTCATGCTGCAATTAGAAAGACACCAGTATGGGGCTGAGATAAGAGAAGGCGCTTCTTCTTGTAGTGGATAAAATCAGTGTGCAGTCCAGGGCTGGCGAGCTGCTGTGCTGATCTGCCATTTGGGACTGTAGCCCTCATGTTTGTGGTTGGAGTGGCCTCATCTCCCAGTGAACAAAGGGAATGAGGAAGCAGCGGGCAAGCTGTGCTTACAAATGTGATCTGGAGTTGCACCTGCACTTCCACCCGCCTCACCCTGGTCCTGTCTAGCTGCAGGAGTGGCTGACAGTGTCTCCATCTGAGTAGCTTTGTGCCCTGCTTAACACACAGGGGATTGTTTCTAAAAGGAAGAAAATGAAAACGGATACCAGGGGACACAATTACATACTATCCAGTCTTTACTAACAATCCATGTGTTATTTTTATTAAGGAAAATCACACCAGAGATATTTGCAAGGAGCCATAATAAATGTAAAATTCCTCATTCCTTATGGAATTTTAAGTATGTAGCATTCTTATTTGATTTAAATATTATAGAACTTTATTACTTGGAGACTTTGGACATAACATAAACTTGAACAACTCAGTTCAGCTGTCACCAGCTGTGTTACATGTTTCTTCGGCTTCTCTTCTTCAGTCATTTCTGATTAACTTGATTAACCAGATTATATTTGGCTCAAGAAACAGCTCTTCTGCAACTTATTTTCAGAATTTTATGTAGGTAGGTGGTTTTATTTACACTATACTGGTTCTGATATAGTTCACAAATGCGTCTTTAAATTTTTAAATAGAAATACCATTCATAGCAAAAGGACTTGCGATTTGTTGCTTTACTCACTGAAAATTGGCTTTAATTTCTAACTTGGTATTTCCTTTTTTTCTATACATGGATTTGCATTTAAAAATTCACCATAGAACCTGGAGTCCCAAGAGCAAGAGGAACGCAGGAAGCCAGGTTTCTGCCTTCACTTGTGGAGAAAGAAGAATCAAGGAGAGCCCGTTGTAAAGCAGGAGGAGGAAAAGCTGGAGAGTGGTGAGTAATAGAGTTTATTTACACAAGCTGTGAGTCCCTTGGTAAAGGAAAGGTCAGGGCCTGTTGATGTCTTCCTGCTGAACTGTACATTGGTTGAGCAGAACAAGAAAAGGCAAGTGCAGTTGTAGGAAGCAGTGTATCAAGAGTCACAAATATTTGAACAAAGTTTTTAAGGAGAGAAGAAAAATTACAAGTTTAGTTCCATAAAGACACAACTTAGCTGAAAGGGAAAAACATTTTTTTTTTTATTGTGAAAATACTGTACAGAGGGGTTACAATTACATAGGCAAGATAATGAGTACATTTCTTATCAAGCATTGTAGCCTCCTCCTTTTTTTCCCCTTCCCATCCCTTCCCATCCTCCCCCTGCCCCCTCACCCAATCCTCCCCGCTCCCCTTCCCTCCCCCACCAAAGGGGAAAAACATTTTTTGTCTTAACTAAAACTTGAAGAAATAATTGGAGGACAGCTTCCATTTGGAGCTTGTTCTTGAAACTGTAGTCCACAGACCAGCTTAAGCTGAAACATCGAAGAATTATCTTGTCTTGTATATATTTTCATATAATTGTTCTTTGATTTTACTCATAAACTAAATCTTTAATATGTTCAAAATTAATGTGGAAATTCAGTGAACCAATACACATAGTTTTTAGATAATGGAAATGAAGTTCAGGACTAAGATTATTTCTGTCTGGATAAAAAGTCTTACAGGCATGAGCAAGAGATTCCAGATTCTGCCCTGATGAATGTATTAGTTACACAGGGAGTACTGTAGGACTACCAGTTATCATGTGCATAATTAATGTATAAAGTATGGATGTATAATGTATGTGGTATAGAACTATACTATATCCTGCTTAAAGAAAAATCTTTTGTTTTGAGCTGAAGTTCATGGAACATAAAATTATGATCCATAATTGCATAGATGTATATACATGTATGTGTGTATGGTCATTTATGTATAAACACAGTCTAACTCTTAAAATAGAAGCTATGTATTTATATTACCACCCTTGGCTACTGTGTGAAGCAGGATGGTTTTCATATGTCACACTACTATAGAAAAGAAAATTAAGTATAATGCCCAATTCCTTCTAGGCAACAGGGAAAGGAATAAAACAGGAGAAGACCATCACTTTGTCCTTTTTTGTTGTTGTTGGTCGTGGGGCCTGAACACTGGGCCTGAGCGTTGTCCTTCAACTCTAGCTCAAGGCTAGTGCTCTACCACTTGAGCCACAGCA
This sequence comes from Dipodomys spectabilis, assembly GCF_019054845.1. NCBI lineage: Eukaryota > Metazoa > Chordata > Mammalia > Rodentia > Heteromyidae > Dipodomys > Dipodomys spectabilis. The sequence continues at coordinate 5,352,420 of NW_024870779.1, forward strand.
CAACTTCCGGCTTTTTCTGCTTATGTGGTGCTGAGGAATTGAACCCAGGGCCTCATGCATACAAGGCAAGAACTCTACCACTGAGCCACCTTCCTAGCCCCCACTTTGTCCTTTTAAGTGACTTTTTGTGGTGTGTGTGTGTGTGTTTGTGTGTGTGTGCTTGCCACTCCTGGGGCTTAACTCAGGGCTTCTTTGCTCAAAGCTAGAACTCTTAATGTGATCCTCAGATCTCAGCCTCCTGAGTAACTAGGATCATAGGCATGAGCCACCAATACCTGGCCTGACCTTTTTGTTTTCTGTCTAGAATTATCTGACATCAATGAGAATGCCTGCAAGTTACTGAGATGAGGAGATTTGTAGTGTTCCTACATATTTGATATTTTTCATTTTTTATAATTTTTCATTCAAAATTATAGAAAAGTGACAAGAATAGCCACAAAACTATTTACTTACCATCATTCCAGTATAATTTTCAAATTCAGGAAGTTTAACTTTGATAAACCACATTTAGCTATTATATCCATATTGTAAACGCAATACTTTATTTTCTCCCTTCTAGAAAACATCATAAATTGTATCTCATTTTTATATATTTCCAGTCTGTAGTTGAGAGCAGTTTCTTTGCTTTTATTTTTATCCTGTGAGAGTAACATTTTTGATGGTTTCAGATACATGTTTAAAAATAGCATATTCTGCATTTGGAGTTTGAAGTTTTCTGTTAGATTTAAGTTACTGTATCTGCTTTCAGAATATTGCATAAAGAATGTCATGTCTTTCTCAGGATATGACATCTAGAGGGTTAAGTATAAAAGTCTTCATCCATCCATCCTACAACTCATTAGAACATCATGTACAGCATGATATTTATTGTTAAACAACAGAGGCCCAGCTACTATTGAAGAATAAGTTTTTTCCCATAAAAGTGAATCTTAAATGCGAGATGTATTAAATATCGTTCCCTAATCCAAGAGTATTTAGTACAGAAATGAAGTATTAAGTACATCCTCACTATACTTACAATACCCAAATTATATTTTAAAATATTACTTTGTGATAGGTAGGAATCAGGTTTTCCTATTTTAACAAGAGTACTATAAAAATCTCAACTGTGAACTTTTATTTCCTGTAGAATGAGCAACAGAAGAGGTTGAGGGCTGGGAAGGTGGCTCAGTGGTAAAGCGCTTGCCTTGCATACATGAGGCCCTGGGTTCGATTCCCCAGCACCACATAAGCAAAAAGAAAAAAGCCGGAAGTGGCGCTGTGGCTCAAGTGGTAGAGCTCTAGCCTTGAGCTGAAGAGCTGAGGGACAGTGCCCAGGCCCAGAGTTCAGGCCCCACGACCGGACCCAAAAAAAAAAAAACAAAAAAACAGAAGAGGTTGACAAAAAGAAAGATGAAAAGATTCAAATAATAAGCCTATGTTAAAAGATGTTGATTGGGTGAAGAGGAAACACTGAGATGACTATGTAATTTGAAAAATATAAGAATATTAAAGTATTGTAATACAGTATTATAAACATGTAGCCTTTTTATATTACACATTTCTTAATGAGGAATGATTTTTGTAGCTAAGTTACAGTGCAATTAAAAAGTAGATCATTGGGGGGGTGGGGGGGAGAGAATGGGAAGAATGGGAAAGGGAAACAAAGGAGGAGGCTACAATGCTTGATAAGAAATGTATTCATTATCTTGCCCATGTAATTGTAACCCCTCTGTACAGTATTTTCACAATTTAAAAAAAGTAGATCCTATTGACCTACATTGCTAGTTTGAGAGAATATTGAGGGCTCTTTTGAATGCAAACAAAAGTAGAGATGTCTCTAACATTGTTTTGATTTTTATAATTTTACCTCTTAAGCCAGTACTTTGGGAAGTTTGACTTCCCTGAAAGTCACATTCGTTTTCTACTTTTACCCCTTCTTATTTTTATTTTCATTGAGCTGTACTTTTCTCATTGACTGTTGAGTGGAAATAAAGGGAGCAAATTTCTGTGGTGGTGAGTCTGGACCTTTACTTTATGGGCTGGGATGCAAGGCTGAGCTGCTCAGGAATGACAGCGGTGACTCATTCCTCTGCGAGTACACACAGTTTACACCACTCACTCTCAATCTCATCTCTAAAGCTACTCACTTGCAACACTGCTAGCATCTCAGGGATCTGAGATGCCTTTGTGTTTGTGTGGATTGTCCCCTTGCTATAGCTCCCAGTATAATTCCTCTCCTTATTCACTAATACACATTTTGTATCTCAATGGCTGAGTGTTAAGACTTCATTCCAAATGACAAGATGAAATTGCATCGAAGAAATTACATCTCATTAAAGAAAGATTTTCAACCCAATATGTTTTCAAGATATCAGCATACTTTGGAAATTTTACCATGTTCTTTTAAGATGTTTTTTCAACCAAACAAGACTTTCAGGACTAGGGTTCAAGTAGCCTGGATCAAAGCCAGCCTGGGGCAGGAAAGTCCATGAGACTCTTATTATCAATTAATCACCAAAAGAAGTCAGATGTGAAAGTGAGACTAAAGTACAGGGCACTAACCTTTTTTTTTTTTCAGGTAAGGGGTAAGTTTATTCATCGTTCTGGCTGGCACCAGGCCATCTTGGCCCTCCACGTGGTTGGGAAAGGCCTGGGAAAGACCTGAGAAAGAACTAGAAAAGAGAAGAGAGAGCTGGGAAAGAGAGGTGGGAAAGAAAGAGCAAGAGAAGAGAAGAAAGAGCTGGGCAAAAGAGAGAAAAGAGTTAGAAAAGAGAGAAAAGAGCTAGAAAAGAGAGTGTCTGGGAAAGGTGGGAAAGAGAGCTAGGAAAGAGAAGGGAGCTGGGAAAGAGAAGAGAAGGAAAGAGCTGAGAAAGAGCTAGAAAAGAGCAGAGAGAGCTAAGACACTAATCTTAAGCACAAAAGCTCAGAGATGGTGCCAACTCACTGAGTTCAAATCACAATACAGAAAAAGTTTTACAATGAAAGTACTCAAGAGGCTTCACCACAATCTCCAGAATAAAAAAATTGGGGACTGGTGTACTCATTACCTCACTCATGTAACTGTAACCCTCTGTATAGTATCTTTACAATAAAAAAAAAAAAGTTCATAAAAACCAGAGCTCCAGCTACTGGGAGAAGGATTGTGTTCAAGAACTCAGGGACAGTTTACATAGCACATAATTGACTCTCTAGACAGAAGGTCTGGAATCTTTTATGGTATTTTTGAACTACCTGCTTTTGTGTTTCCCTTTATCTTCCATATGCAGTGTTTTGCTAGTTCTGCAGGATGAGAGGCAGCTTCCTCCCCACCAACTCTCATGACTGAAATCTCCATTTCCTCATCAGTGCTTCAAAATACAAACAAGAGAGCTCCCTGGACAGCAAAAAATGCAGCAGTCTGAATGAACAGTCCTATTGGCCAAAGTTAATGTTCAAAAAGTACTACCAAAGGTTTTCAGAATTGGGGGCAAGCGTGTGGGAAATGAGAAATGTTCTCCTATATTGTTACAGCATAATGATGAATTGCTTTTGCGTTTCCAAAACCAGACTCAAGCTCCTCTGTTCACCTCTATTATCTGCTGCTGGTCTCCAAAGGCATATTACCATATTAATTCATTGTATTATACGATTTGGTCAACTAAATGAGCTTACCTTATGCCCTCTTAATGGCATTGCTTTTAATGTTGGCTTCATGGAATACATTTAACAAAACAGATGCGTCAAGGAAATGTATTTAAACTCAATTTGGTTTTAAAATGTCTAGTGGTCTCTCTAATGAGCCAGGTACAAAAAAAGTGTTATAGGCAACAAACACACCGTGATAAATGTAGAGCCTAAATGTTGAAATATCCCCAATGCCCAGGGCGATCAGACATGCGCTGGAAGGAAGTCATGCACCGCAAATGTGCTATTCCTAGATCTGAGGCCTAATCCATTTTTTTTGTAGAAAGGGGATCACACATTATTTAGAGGAGATGGCCTGAATGTGAGGCTGAGATTTAATTGCATGTCATAAACACTGCCATCCCCCTGACTTAGCGAGACAGCTCAAAGAAAGAAATATGCGGTAATGGTACAAATAGTGAATGAACCATGGCATTAGCTCATACTTGAATTGGGGCCTCAAAGAGGAGTAGAAAAATGAGTTTTAAGGTTTAAAGTTGGAAAATGAGTTTAAAATATCTGCATGGGGATTCTTGTTTTGTTACTAATTAATCATAGCAGGGACAATTCACCTATCTAGAATTGTGTTTCCTTATCTGTAAGGTGGGGATAATCATTCCTATACCTAGCAATAACATGGGAACAGTGCCTAGAAGGTGATAGCATTTAATGACACGCATCTATTTGTCTGTCTGTCTATCTATCTATCTATCTATCTATCTATCTATCTATCTATCTATCTATCTATCTATCTATCTATCTAATCTATCACAATTACTATGATACATTTTATGGTAATATATGCTATAGTGTACACATAGTTTTTACAATCATTATACAATTTTTAGATGATCAGTTTACCTACCTCTTAATAACAACTTGATTTCCTTGGATTATTAAACCAATAACTGAACTCATATATCCAATTTCTAGTCTTGGGTTAGCTTCAGACATTCCACCATGATGGTCAAGATGGACTGCTGGCTGGTGAGGAAACCTTACCAATTAGCTTGATCTTAAGGGCAGCCAGCGCCATTAGTGTAGACTTAGAACATTTTGATCCAATATCGACATGTCCACAAAACTAATGGTAAGTGCAGAGTACATTGATAGCAGAAGTTAATGGTCAATGTTTACTCATGAAGCACTGATAGCTATGATACATTTCACCATATTGTTTTAGATTTGTTGTGATAATAGCAGTAACTAGAATACAAATTATTTTTTATGTCATGTTTGAAGGAAAATGATTTCCATTTTTCTTTGCCACTTCTCCTATCAGACCTAATGCCCCAGGTTGTTGGCTCTATTCTTTTTCCACCAGCCAGCCTGGGTTTAGTTCCTGCCTCTGATGCTATGTAACTTCCTTATCCACAGATGCCTGCATATTTATACATTCCAGGATATGTGATAGGAGCATATGATAGTGATGAACAACATACTTGCTACCCTTGAGGGTACTCATAGACCAGGAATGGAGTCATTTCTCCTTACTGGAACTCTACTAGCCCATTCTTATGTCAATTTTCTTCTCTCTGAAAGTGTATATAAATTCTTCTCTCCCAACATAATGCTGAGGAAAAATATGGAAGGTTATTGGGTAGCATCTATTATTATTAAATGTACATACTAATTAACCGAAAAAAAAAATTGGGGACTGGGAAGGTGGCTCAGTGGTAGAGCACATGCCTTGCATGCATGAGGCCCTGAGTTCCATTTCTCAGCACCACATAAGCAAAAAGAAAAAAAGCTGGAAGTGGCACTGTGGCTCAAGTGGTAGAGCGCTAGCCTTGAGCTGAAGAGCTGAGGAACAGCGCCCAGGTCCAGAGTTCAGGCCCCACAACCGGACCCTCCCCCAAACAAAATTGTTTACTTCCATAGAGAGTAAGAGTCACAAATAATTTAAATTTTTGGTCTCATTATAGCCCAAGGGAGTGCAACACACTGTAAACAAAGTGTTGTTTTAACAAAACAGCTGATGCCATGACTTCTCCCAAACTAGTCTTCCTCATATCAACAAGACTGCATTTTACTGATGATTCTTCTTAGAACAAGTTCACCATCAAACGTTACAGAGCACATATAAGAGGAAAAAATATGTAGAGGAGCTTCAGGCAAAAGTTTCTAAACTTTTCTAACAGGCTTGGATTGCTGGATAATAACAAATCACAAATGACAATGGGAAGCTGCCTTAAAGAAACAGTAACACCTGTAATCCTAGCTACTCAGGAGGGTCACAGTTCAAAGCCAGCCTGGGTAAGGAAGGCCATGATACTCTCCAATTAATGACCTAAAAACTGGAAGTAGAGCTGTGGCTATAAGTGGTCGAGTGCTTAGTGAGCAAAAGAAGTTTGGGGATTGTTCCCAGGCCCTGAGTTCAAGCCACACAACCAACAATAACAAAATCAGTAAGAGCCTTGCCATGAGAATGCCATTATGACAATGTGTAAATATGATTTTTCTCCAATCCACAAAGAATATTAACAGGAAAGAAAGTTCTATACTTAGATGCATCTAAGGACTTTTAAATACAAAACAGATTATATTTCTGGCAACCTGATTATATAAAACCCTGCTAACATAAATGAGAAAATAGAATACAAATAACCAAGATATAGCTGATCAGAAACAATGTAAACCAATAAATATATACAACTCAACTGCATTAAGGTATCTTGTAGTGAATCCAGTACTATCACCTAATTAATTATTACTAAAATACAGAATAAGATATGCTAGATATGGGCAAATTTCATTCCTCTGAATATTGTAAAAGATTACAGCGTAACATCTCAGTAAATATAGTAACTAAAGCTACATATTCTTTATAGCTTTTAAGCAGAGTAAAAGCTAATACTGAGGCAAATAGCATAAAGTTACTAATTCAATTATCTTTTGAGACAGCCACAGGAATCTCTACTTTTATTCTGGTAAAATGACTTTTCTGTGTACTAATCAGCTTCATCCCTACATGATATGCAGAGTCAGCACAGCGATGCAGGCTGGATGTGTAGCAATCCAGAAATGTACAAAGAACAAGAACTTTGAAGCTAAGCTAACCATTTAAAAATATTCAGCACATTAGTGGCAGACTCCAGCATTCCTTTTGATCATTACTTCTTTCCGGAAGTCAATTCTCATCATTATTAAAATTAATCATGACTTAGTAAGCACTTGCCAGCAGGAGAAGGCAAAGAGCAGGCCAACAATTTGAAACCATCACTAGTTTTGAAGGATTCAAAAGCAAATTAAACAGCTGCTACTTGTGAACATCTGCCTACATTTCACAATTTAAACCCCATGTCTGAAATTTATTCAACTATTTGCTTTCTTTCTATAAATGTCATGTGGCTCAATCTATACACATTCTTCCACTGTATTAATCCAATTCCTTAGATTACTTTCAGTCCCTAACCTGATTGAATATATCAGTGCTATCTGCTCATGCTGCTCTCATGAGTTCCTCTTCTTTGCCGGGGTGATACTCAATGTACAGGCTGACATAAACATACCCTGTTCAAAGCAAGAGAAATTGTACTCCAGTGAACTTCTTAAAACCTGCAACTTTAAGTACCAGTAAATTATTCCTGATCAATTTTATTGAACGAATTGCTATTTTAAAGTATCAAGAACTGTAAAGAGACTGAAGTTCAACTGTGCTTGTAAGGTCATAAAGTAACCTGCTAGTTGAGGGGCTGGGCAGGTAACATGAGACCCCCAAGGTCAGAGGCAGAAAACATGGAAGCCTTCACTTCTGGAAGTGCAGCTAGAAAGTTGATGTACACATCAGCTGCAGGCACTGGTTGCACAGCTGAAGAAGCTCCTGTTCCTCCCAGAGAAGCGGTGCCCTCACCACACTGGGCTCTCTTACAAAGGTCTCATACAAAGCTTGGATCTTTCAGAAAGTACACCTGCCCTTTGTTCTCCAGAGAGACATTTTGATTATACTGAATGGTAAGCAAATCTGCCCTGTGCTCTGAGGGAGGCAGTGTTAGCCAAGGTTGATCACACACAAACATCCTTGGAAAGACAGCCCGGAACAAAGACAGTGTCTCTGCTTACAGATGCAAAAGGGAACTGATTCCCAGCACAAAGAAATGATGAAACACTGTGTATATAATTTTTGAAAGCATTTACACGCATACACACACACACACACACACACACACACACACACACACACACACACACACACACACACACACACACACACGGGGAGGGACAGGTTCAATAGAAATGATCCCTCTACCAGAGGTAGCCTAGCTCCTCTCTGCAATTGCCCAAGAATTTTTATGTACTCACTTTCCTTGTATATTTAATTAATTAATTCATGTATTTGACTATAGTTTTCATTTTTTTAAGAAAGAGGAACAGGAAACACCAAATAAACCTTAACAAAGGCCATAGCAAACTCAGCTGCTTTACCAGAAAACTAAACAGTCGACAAATCTAGCCCTATATCAAGGGGGGAGTGGGGAGAGCTGTGGAGCCACAGGCCCCTGAGTGCTGCCACCCCTCATGCACCCCGGCCTGGTGTCTGCCCCTGGGCACATGTTCTGGCAGCAGCACTGAGGATGAAGCATAACCCACCCAGATGAAGTGCTGCCATGCTGGCACAATGCCTCCTACTCACCAAGATCTCCTTCAGAGAGATCTTCATGAGCTGCTTTTCCTGTGAGCACTGCTGCTGGAGCAACATGGGATCCAGGACTGACCATTAGGATCCTGGAGGACAGGAACAGAGAGGCATTGCAGAACAAGGTCCCTGAGCTGGATTCTGAAATCCCGGTTTTGAGCCAGAGGGAGCAGGGAGCCCTTCAGGAGGACCGATCAGTTGAACTCCTGCTGGTCTACAAAGAGACCAGCCTACATGAGCAGCAAATGAGGAAGCCACCACTGAAAGAATCATGGGTTTATTGTCACATGGAAAGAGCAAAAGAAGTACACACACACACATACACACACACACACACACACACACACACACACACACGGAAAAATACGAAGGAGAGAAGAGAGAGGCAGAAAGAGGTCAGTAGAAATGGACCAGTTTACTTTAGGGACTGCTGTTAAGTCTCCTGATTGGAAAGTTATTAATACTATCAATAATGTATTTTGGGCTGCAACAGTAACTGTTTTAATGACTTGTCATGAGGGATTTATGAGTAGTGCTAGTGATGTCCATCTGAGGAGGGTGTGCTCTGGTTCTGGTGATGGAGTTGGGAAGGAAGGAAAGTTAATATACAGCAGACCATAGAGCCATTGTGAGATTAATTAGGAATTCTGGGGTGTGAAAACCTACAGATTTTTAAAAGCTAAAATACGTGTCAATGAGATGGAAACAAAAACTTCGCTTTCTAGAGACAAATTTCCAAATCTTTTAAACGGGTTTGGCCATATAGGTGGTGCTGCATTTGGTACTCTTGCTTTACTCAGAGACTTCAGAAGTTTCATATATAACAAGGAAATGTCTTTTGCTTCCCTATCAATGAAGTGAGTGTTAAAATGGCCCCCTTTTAGCTGGAAGTATTTCAAGATTTTTAGGACCTCAAAATACGTTTGAACTTTATATTTAGGATGATTTGCATATTTACTTTCAAACTGATTAAATCAGCCCATTTAACCTTGTGAGGAGGAGGGTCCTATACTGAAGTGTGCTGGCTAGAGATGTTTGTTAATCAACGAAGCTAACAATCATGGTTTATGCTTAGTGTGGGTCTCAGGAGCATGAGTGAATCAGATGTTGCTGCATTTTAGAAGAAAAATTGCTGTGTTTGAACTCCAATCCCAATGATCTAGACTACTGTGCAAGGGGAGAAGGTGTTAACAGGGCTTGAAGGAAAGCTTTCTATTATGGGGCTGGAAGTGAGTCCAAAAAAACCAAACAGTGTTCTAGTAAACCTGCATTCAGGGTCACCTAGGGAAATTGAGGCTAGGGATAAGGAGGAATTTCTTACCTTCTGATAACTTTCAGAAGGAGAAGCAATAGGGAACATTTTAAATTCTTTTTCTCTGCTAAGTCTAGAAGGTTGTTTGTCCTGAATGAGGGGCTATTTCTGCAATAGAATGGATTACAAGAATCTTCTGGTCTTCCTAACGAATATACAGAGGGACTCAAAAGCCAGGTTAGCAAACCCCAAAAGGATATGCCTTCTTCAGCTAGAGTCAGGCTTCTGATTTCACCTTATCTTAACATTTGAAACAGAAATGAGTGAGAACAGAAGCTTTTTTTCCTGTGTCTTCCAGTCTAAATGTTTTTTTTTCCTTGGGTTTAGAATACTTTATAAATAAGCTAGGGCCGAAATAACACTGTGTGACTCTCTTCCCCCAGAATTGCAGTTCTGCAGCACTAGAACAGACACTGTGTTTGAGGAAGGGGCTGGGATGTATGTTTCTTAGAAGGGAGAAAAATACTCATGAGAAATTTCAGAGAGCAGAGATGTCATCCCTTTTCTTACTTTCTTGGGTAGGGCAATGTCAACCATCGTGCAAGATGCTGAACCAGTGAATGAAGAGAGCATGCAGGGCAGCGAGAGGGGCAGCCTGGCCCAGGTGAGAGAACGTGCTTGCAGCTGGGAACTTGGAGTCACTGATTAATCCTAAGGAATGTTTTTTATTTTTTCTAATAAACAGTAAGTGCCATTTCAGTCCTCAGCACTCTCTGTGGCTGCTGTTCTGGTCTCTGTGTGTTTGGTCTCTAGCTTTTCCTTTCATTAAAATAGAATCCACAATGAGATGTAGACTGTTGAGTGTATGCTCAGCCATTGTGGATTGGCATTGGGCTCTCCAGGTATGGAGATGCCTGAGAGATTGTAGTCTGGCTTTGACAAGCAGGGTAAAGACCTGATTATGCTGGGTGGAAAATGGACAAGTCCTCTAATGAGAAAAATGCTTCAGAGAGGCAATTAGCTCCAAAATGTATTGTTAACTTCATGTCCCCAATCAATGCTGGGAGATCTTAGAGTAATTGATTGTTTTACTATACAGCTAGCTATTGAGCCCTATTAAAAGATAAAATGGGTATAGGGTTGTGTGCAATGTGGTGTTTTCAGCAACTGACAGCTGCACACGGGTTTGACTATTGATTTGTTTCAGTCCTGATGCAGGTACTTTTGCTCATGTCCATTTTTCCTTAGTAACTTTTTTAGTGCTGCACACAATGGAATAGGTATTTTTTTTATTAACGTACTATGATTTCTTTTATTTAATGGTAGGTTCCACATAAGGAAGACAGGGCTGAAAGATAAATTTCATTTTCATGAATATGAATTAATCTAAACAAATATGCATTGAGTATTTAAGTCCTCCACCATACAATGTATGACTTGGCTCAGTAGTTTATTCTGGAGGGAAGGGTTGTTCCTCACTTTACAATTCATGAGCTAAGACAAAAGAAATCTTTATGTACCTTTATGATATTCTGCATCTCTATGCATAATTCCTGTGAAAGGACCTGGCTTTTAAAACTGAGGGGTATGATTCTTATTTCGACTGGTTTCATAGAAAAATATCTCTACATTGTGACCTTTTTCAGTTTGCAGCTAAACGTTTCTTGTTCAGACCTGGAATTCAGCTCCAGGAAACCTTGCTTCTTTTTTTGGGGGGGCAGTGTTATTTGTGATGATTACATATATGTGTGTAGGTACATATATGTATATAAATGTGTATATATATGTGTGTAGTCTATGTGTATGCATATGTACATATGAGAAATTTAGCTCAGAGGCCCTGGGTGAAGTTGTACATAAGAGTAGAGAAGGGAGCTACAAAAAAGAAACTACTTAGGTGCTTGATGTAATGCAGTGTTGTCCCAAAGGTCTGGTTTTTGAATTATTTTCTTGTTATTTTTTAATAGCTCAGGATGTAGAGGTTTCCAAGAGCAATAGTATCAAGGCCTTACTAATATAGCCTTTGGTGAGCATGGACAAAGGGCATATACTGCCTGACCTAGGGAAAGGTGGCAGTTGGGTTAGAATATCTGTAAAGCACAGAATAATGTAATTGGCATATTTTTGTTGGTTCCTGGGGGAAGTTGTATCTAAGAGCTACATTTTGATTCACACTCATCTGGGGCAACTCAGTCTCCTGCTAGAGGTTGGGACATAAAATGTTTAAGTCCTGACTGGATGAGACTTTATAACTTCCTGGTGATAGTTTTCTTTCTCTCTGTCTCCCCTTTTTCTTTAATATCCTAAGTATGCTTGTGATCTTCAGTACTTGTCTCCCTAGTAACTGGGATTAAAGGCCTGTGGCACTACACCTTGCCCAATTGACTCTATCCTTTGGGGGAAAAGATGATACAGACACTGAGGTGGAGATATATATCTGTATACCCATATATATGCCACAGGGAATGGGTCTAGGTGATTTATTTACTGCTGAGGGTTATCCTTTCTGAACAGTCTGTATCCTTTTTTTAATGGTTACTACAAAGGTGTACAGAGAGAGTCCAGTTAGATGAGTCAGGTCATGAGTACATTTCTTTTCATACAGTGTCTTCTCTTCCCTCACTCTCTCCCAGTCCTCCCCTCCCATCTCCACTCTCGAGTTCGTGCAGTTCACTTCCATCAGTGTCTGCTGCACTTTCTTACTCTCTTTCCCTTGAGTTCTGTACTCTCTCCCTACCCTCCAGAAGATAAATATTCTAGTATACCATACCAATCTGCATTTTTCACTCATTGCACTTTATAAAATAATTTCTTTGCTGGGTCTAGTGGTTCACACCTGTAATCCTAGCAACTGAGGAGGGCTGAGATCTGAGGAGCATAGTTTGAAGCCTACCCAGCAGGAATTTCAGAAATTTCTTAACTCTGAGTAACCAGCAGAGAGGCCAGAAGTGGATCTGCAGATGAAGTGGTAGCCTGTTAGCCTGGAGCAAAAATGATCAGGGTCAGCTTCCAGGCCCTCAGGAACTCTCTCTCTCTCCCCCCTCTCTCCCACCTCCAACCCCTCCTCTTTCTTCTCCCCACCCCCAGAGAGCATTTGTACTTTTGCAAACCACAATTATTCCTCATGAGTCATCTCTGTAGGGCATATCTTCATGAAGTATTTCCTACTTCTCTAGCTCTGGCAAATGAGAATATTAGAGATCTGGTTCTCTGCCAGAGAATAAGTTTATAGAAATATAATGAGCTACATTATTATCTTCCCTTGGACTTAGGTATGCTAAATGTTCTGTAAGAGTTGTTTAGTGGGAGAGGAGGAGCACTGGGCTTATGGGAACAGTTGCACAAAGCCCAAGATCCCACAGGTATCAAGGAGGGTCTGTATGTACCCAGTTGGTTCTGCCCCCATCCCCCCCCCCCACTCCCTAGGTATGGTCCCAAGTGGGCCTCCCTGGGCCAGCCCAATGTGTATGAGGCTGAGCAGAGTCCAAGGGTGGTTTAACCCAAACATTACTGGTATGGAGGCAGAAAATCTCCCGCTGACAACCAGAGTTGATGGCAGCTTTTTGGCAAGGCCCAGAAAAAGTAACCCTGGAGACTTTATGCTTTCTGTTATGAGAACTGGAGTCCATAGCGATTCAGAACACAGGGACTACTAAAATGTATATGGAGGGGTAAATTTCTCACTCTAGCTGAGCTGGTCTTATCATACCTAGAGCATCATGGCAGCTGAAAGAGAAGAATGGAGATGTGATGGAGCTCAAGTTCCTCTGAACTGTGCAGATCCTACCTCCTAGTCACCTCCCTGAAAAGAAGCAGACAAACTGCTAGGAAAATGTAAGCTTGTATGGGAGAGCCAGAGCCACGCTGGGGATTTTGTTCTCTCGTTGTGTACCTGTGACAACAAGGACTAGAGCAATGATGGCATCTCTAAAGTGACCCATGTGGGGATAGCTGCCAGGAGCTGAATATGATGTTCATACAGGAGAATGGTTCCATTCTTTTACAGATCTGGTGAAACAGTAAAGAACCCTATGGTGGAGACTCTGGGCACAGTACTACATCTCAAGCATCCTCTCAACACAACTTAGATTAATGCTGTTGAAATGGAAAGCAAGGTTTGAGAAATGAGCAAGTTTTAGCCAAGATCACAGATAAAGCAAGGATTTGGGGAAGAATTTGAGGCACTACAGCAATAGGAATGCAAACTTGTCTAGGGCCAAAAAGAGGGTGAAAGGCAACATAAGAACAAAAATAGATACATAAAGTTCCTGCCCTTTGATGACACCAAGCCATCCTACACAAAGGGACACCGGTAGGTGGGTTCCTGATGACATCAACGCAAGCATCCTCATGCCTGAATTTGACCAAGTGCGACAATTCAAAGCCCCAAAAGAGTGACAGTGCCATGCAAGGCTGCCTGCAAAACACACTGAAGCACTTCCAGTGGATGGTGTTCCAGGAGAAACTCCTGGTGCCTGTTGTGACAAGCAAGGAAGTGGAGAGAGAAAAGAGCAAACATGTGAAGGACTGACTGGACCAGTGTGCTCAGAGAATAGAGGGTCATGTGTGTTTAGAGCCTTAAAAGAATATATGGCTCATGACCACATACTTAGAGAACTCCAGCTGTCACAATTGGACAAGAGAGTGATCTGGCATAGCAATTTAAACTTGGCTGGATGCCCAGTGACTCTGGAGGCATGTTAGACTTGTTGGAGGAGGTCCACACGGATACAGGTCCTGTTGTGGTTCACTGTAATGCTTGGATTGGCCATGTGTGGATATTCATTGTGACCAGCATCCTTATTGATGACATCAGAGAGAAAGGTGTGGACTGTGACACTGACATTCCCCAAACCATTCAGATGACGTGGTCTCAGAGATCAGGGTGTTCCACACAGAAGCCCAGTAGCAGTTCACTGACATGGCTGTCCAGGATTATAATGAACCATATAGCACAGGATTGGGGAAGAGCAGAAAAGTAAGGCGCCCTGCACCTCTGATGTCAACATGAGTGAAGAATATGCTAAAGTGTATAAGAACGTATGCCTGATGCATCAGCAGCAGCAGAGCTTCTGGAGTGCGTGCTGCAGCACTCATAGCACAAAAGTAGATGCAGACTTTGACCCCTCCCCCACCAAGGTCCAGAACAGATTCAGAAATGTTTACAGAAGAAGCGATGGTCTACTGCCTTTGGATTACACAATTTGAAACCATTTAAAGATCACTATGTTTAAACTCAGAAGTTCATTTCCTCATATTCAAAGAAAGCATCTGTACAATGTAGACAGTGTTCTATTTTATACAATTTTGCTTTGAATTGAAGAAGTATTTAATGTGTACTGATATATTACAGGTTGTGGGATGGAGATTTGAGCTGTTTTGACTTTTTGTTTTTGTTTGTTTCTGTTTGAGGATCATGGGACACTTGTAAGAAGAAATGGCCTGGGAAATTAAGTAACAGCATCCTTGGGAAGTGAGAACAATTTTGTTCACCATTGCTGCCATCTTACTGTAGACTGTGTTGTTGAACAGAACACCACAGACACTATCTGTGTCAATTATAATACAGTTTTAAGAGTGTGGGAAGCTCAAGAGTCAGAAGCCTCAGCCTGTTGCATTGTAACAGAGCAGATGGCATCATGTGGTCATAGAGAGCAGGAGAGAGCTGAAACACCCTATGGCATTACCTGAACCCCAATCTGCTCCTAAAGTTTGGGACCCTGGCAGGAATTGAATTGGGGAGCAAGTTACTAAGAGATACATGTTGGTACACATTCAGCCAAAGCATTTATCCAATCAATACTGGGTATTTACTTTGCTGGATTTTTTTTGTCAGTCTTGAGGCTTGAACTCAGGGCCTTCTAAGTACTGCTAGGATTATAGGCATGAGCCACTGATGCCTAACTTGGTGGATTCTTTTTTTGCCTTGACTAAATGATCAAGCTAATATTTGAGATTGTCACAAGTTGATTATGTTTGCATTGTGATTAAAAATCCAGAGGAAGTGGAGCTATGGCTTAAAGTAGTAGGGTGATAATCTGGCTTCTCTGCTTCTTCAATCAGGAAAACAGTCTAGATTATTTTCAGAGGTTATTTTACTGGGGATTTTAAGGACTACTATGAACTCTTGGGTTATTTCTAAGGTGAGGGATTATGGGAAAGTATGCAGCTTTTAGGTGTTTGAGTAGATTAGTGATCCAGGAGGAAGGCAGGTATAGATAGAAAGCTGGCCCAGGGCAGGTATGTCTTTTGTCCATGGTGGGGATGAAGATTTTACTTAGAAAATCTGTGGCATCCTTGATTTCAAGAAGCCTTTCCTAGGATCAGTGCTAGCCCTTAATTTTGTAGAAACATTTTTCTCTCTTCTTTTTGAAAAGTAAGCTCCAAAGTAGAGTTTATTGTACTTTTCATCACTAAAATATCTCCTTTTTCACTATGGGAAGTTCATACAAGGACAAAATATAAAGTAGCTGGTTTTACTGTGTCATATAACTTTGCTATAAATCAAACTAATTATTACAAGTTTTCATCCTAAAACTCATATCATGTAATTAATAACTGGCCTGTTAATGACTGAATTTTGATGCTTTTATTAATAAAAGCTAATGGAGAAAGATCCTATAATAAGCTAATTACTAGGTTAACATTTAATTTTCCTGCTCAGGATAAAATACTAACCAGAGTATTAAAGACATATAATAATTTATTGATAAATCTATCTCTTAAAAGGAATACATTTTAAGATGTCACCATTTTGATGTGAGTCATGTAAACTCTGATAATATGAATTTGGTAATACACATTTAGTGTTTCAATTGTCTTTTTTGCCCACTTATAGTATCTAGTCTATTTGCAAGTGTTATTTTCAAATGGCATTAAAAGAATAATTTATGAAGATAAAAGTTGTTTATGGGAACATATGAAGTATTATGGTATCGGTAACACTGTTATGTGGAAGTATCCTAATTTCCCACCACTTACTGATTCCTAATGGCCTTGCTTGTGGAGATTTGGAGTGAGAATGAGCTGGTGCGTTTATAGAAATTTGTAAGGAAGCACTTAGGAACCATTCAAAGGAATTGAATGACATCAGAATATAGGTCCCTTATTTTCTGTGAGTTAAGAGTTCAAAAGAGGCTGGGAAGGTGGCTCAGTGTTAGACTGCTTGCTTTGCATGCATGAGGCCCTGGGTTTGATTCCTCAGCACCACATAAGCAGAAAAAGCTGGAAGTGGCACTGTGGCTCCAGTAGTAGAGCGCTAGCCTTGAGCTGAATTGCTGACAGACAGTGCCCAGGCCCAGAGTTCAGGCCCCATGACCAGTCAAAAAAAAAAAAGGAGTTCAAGGAAAGCTTCTGAATAGTTGCTTGGGACACACTTTGCTCTTGAGATGTCTACCCCTGGTCCACTCAGATGTGCCCTGTATGGAGGCTGAGCTCTTTTGTGACTTTCTCCAGGAAGCACTCAGCCCTCAAGAGGGACTTTGAGATTTCAGTAGCTCTTAAAGCCTAGGCAACAGGTAAGCTTGCTGCCCTCCCTCAGTTGCAGCTTTATGACTTCCAGCAGGCTAACAAGTACTGCACACCTTCTACATCCCTATAGAATTGCAAGTGGAGACAGCTGGAAGCTGTGGTTGTCATCTAGTCCTACTGGCCATTTTTCAGATGGCAAAGCCAGACTCACATCACAGTCACACATTGAGGAGAGGAGGAAGTGGAGAGATCAGAGTTACACATTGGGGAGTGGGAGAGTAGAGGACTGCTCGTCTCTCTCAGTTCCCAGGTCCTGCTTCTGCGTGGATGGAGGGGAGCAGAGATGAAGTTCCAAGGTCAAGCTGGAGGGGCTCGGGCATGTGCCAGAGTCCTGGATGTTCCTTCTAATTGAGGAAGCCTGCCCTAGATTCTTCAATGCAGTTCCCGGGAGGGAACTTTGGGATTAATGGCAGGACCAACATTAGTATGAGATGTGTCTCCTTTAAACATGTTCAGGCCTCGGCGTGCATTTCCTCCCCTGGGAAATTGGGATTATTTTCTTTCCTGATGGTCAGTCTTTGTGCTTATGAGATCCACGTGGCAGTCTTGCTGAGAAAGTGATGTTGTGATTTCTTCACCTGGGCAAGGAAGGTTAAGGTAGAATATGACAAACAGAATCCCTCTCTAGGCTTGTCCTAAAGAGGACTGTATATGGTGGTTGGTGCTTGCAGCCTGGGTTCCTGGCAGGACCTCTGGTAGCTGCCTGTGGGTATGTTGGATGGTACCCTTTGGCTGCAGTGAGTATGGAGTTGGCTTAGCTGTGTCTTGTCTCTCTTATTTCTTTTCTTTTTTTTTTTTTTTGTTGGTCGTGGAGCCTAAACTCTGAGCCTGGGCACTGTCCCTCAGCTCTTCAGCTCAAGGCTAGCGCTCTACTACTTGAGCCACAGCACCACTTCTGACTCTTTCTGCTTATATGGTTCTGAGGAATTGAACCCAGGGCCTCATGTGTGCAAGGCAAGCACTGTACCACTGAGCCACTTTCCCCGCCTATGTCTGTCTTATTTCTATGCTAACCCAGCCTCCTGATTGATGGCTGAGAAGCCTTTTCTCATTGGGGATGAGTTCATCTTTGCGCAGTTCCAGACCAGTCACCCTTCTTGGGCTTTGTCAGTACTTGGGAACTCAAACGTGAACATAAAATACCCAAAGCTGCTGCATGAGGGCTTTAACTCAGTTTTTCTCATTTGTGAATACTTGATGTGGTGTCTGGAGCCCACAGGTCCAGGGAGCTTCCTTGTTGCTCTTGAGCATTGTGGACCTCAGAGTGAATACTCAGTGAATACCGAGTAGTACTCAGTAGTGGACACACAGTGAGTACTCAGTTATAATAGGTGATTCATAAGTGTGTCAAGAAGGCACATGGATGAATGGTTGTTTTGAGTTCATGTCTAAAATAGATGAGAAATACTTGAATCTTTCCTTGGAGGAAGGGGAGGATGGCTCTGAATATCTGGGGATGAGGTGTTCTGCCTGACTACTACTAGATGGCTCCTGTTAGCCCCAATCAGATCCCATTGTGGCGGTACAAATTGAGTTCCAGCATCAAAAGCTTCCTGTTTGGTGAGCCAAGCATTTTGTATCTGTCTTTTGCATCTGTCTTTTGATTGTGCAGCCCAGCAGGCTCTGCAGCCCTAGCATGCCTGGCAAGCCCTGCAGCCCCAGCAGGCCCCACAATCCCTGCTGGCCCTTCAATTCCCCCAGGCTCTGCAACCCTGGCAGGCCCTGCTGTATTACCCTGCAAGCGAGAAAATCCACAGATGTTAAAGGTAACAAAGGAATATTAGTGGATTATGCAACTGCCCTATCCTGAGCTGCCTCAGAATTAGGAGCAGCTGCAACCTCCAGGGGGTGAGTTTTTTTCTTCCTTTCCCCCCTCCTTTCCCTCCTTCCCACAGCTCTCAGCAAGCCTCTCAGCTCCTCCACCAGTCCCTCTAACAGCCTCTTGTCCTCTGTGCCTCTTCCTGCCTCTCTGCCTCTTCGCTCCTCTGCCAGCCTCTCCGCATTTCTCCTGGCCCTGCCGGCCTTCTCTGCTCTTCTGCTGGCCTCTTTGCTCCTCTGCTGGCCCTGCTGTCCTCTCTGCTCCTTTCGGGGGCCTCTCCGTTGGCCCTGGGCCCCATATGACAGATGCACAGTGGGCCTCAGGTGTCTCTCATGGGCCTCTTTGCAGGCCCCTTGGGCTAGACTCACCTTGGGGCTCAGGCACCTCTCCTACAGGTCTATGAAGTGTGTTTGGCTCTTCCCTTTCTGCTATTTTGTCTCTCTCCTCCCTGTTCTCTGCAGGCCCTTTTTTCTCTCTTTCCCTAGAACTCCTGTCCCTCCATATACACTAGCCCTCTGCTCCCCCCCCCCCCCCCCCCCTGCTTTGACACCCGGCCCTGCCAGCAGTGGGGAAGGGGGTGGAGCATGGCTGGTTCTCACATTTCCCACTGGTTTTCCAGTTCAATCAAATCATTGATTTTTACATCTCTCTTTTAGGCCAAATCCTAAGCTCTTCCCTTCTCCCTTCCGTAGAATAGACTTAGAATATGGCAAATCCAACAAATAACAGGCCGCCTGCACAAAGGTGTTGGTAGAAAAGCTCACCCATGGTATCACATTAAAACAAGGAGAGGTAACATAGAAACGCATTAACACTTGGTAAGTCTTACCTTTAGGGGATCCTTTGAGTGTCTCTGAAGAGTCCATCTTGCTGCTCTCTGGATATTCTTCCACTGCATGTTTCACTTGAGAGTAATGGATCCAATGCTGTTTTCCTGTAGTGTAGTTAGCACTACCGAGTAAGGTCCTTGTCACTTGGGCTCCAATTCAGGAGCATGATGTCTTTTTACCCACACCAGTTGTCCAGGCAAGAAAGAGTGGGTGTAGTTTTCCTCAGGAGGTCGGTGGGCCTCAGCTACCAAAGGATAGTCACGCAAAAGAACATGCTGCAAAGCCTGCAGAGACTCTACAATGTTGTGGCTAGACATTTCTGTTAATATAGTTTCCCCAGGTTTAGAAACCAAAGGGGGTGGTCTGCCATGAATTTTTACAAGGGAGTGAGTCCCCTAACATAAGGGGTGTATATTGCTCTGAGGAGAGCAAATGGGAGGAGGCTTACCCAGTCATGGCCAGTCTCTGTAATTTATTTAATGTTTCCTTTACGGTCCTATTCATTCTTTCCACCTGTCTTGAACTCTGAAGTCTATAAATGCAGTGTAACTTCCAATTTATTTCTAGGGCCTTAGCCAATAATTGAGTAACTTGGGACGTGAAAGCCAAGCCATTGTCGGACCCCACTGCTAAGGGTAAGCCAGATTGAGGAATTATATCATGGAGTAATTTTTTAAACTGTTACCTGAGTGGTTTCAGATTTGTCGGGAATGCCTCAACCCAGCCTGAAAAACTTTCTAGTAGTGCTAACAGAAAACGATGCCCATACTTTCCAGGCTTTACCTCTATGAAGTTAACTTCCCCAAATGCACCAGATGAGGTTCCTTGTATAAGCGCCCTCTCTACATGGTCTGTCTTTCAAGCACTTACCTATTGGCAACTTACACATCTGGATATCACACCAGAGACTAGGCCTTTTAAATGGGGGATGAGGAAATGTTTTTGCAATAACGGACTCAGTTGAGTTTCCCCCAAATGAGTGTTCTGATGTGTCAGTGTAACCAAGGTCTGTCCCAGGGCTTGAGGGACAAATATACATCCATCTTGCAGCTTTCTCCATCTGGAGGGAAGTGTCTTAGTAGGAAAGGTCTTTTCAAGTTCTAAATCTTCTTTTGAATAATTAGGACTTTCTGGCAGCCCTGGCAAGGATGTAATAACAACTAGTAGCTCTAGAGGTCCCAATGGTTTGAGGGCAGCCTTACCAGCTGCCTGATAGCTGGGTTGTTTCCCTGAACCTCAGGGGTCTCTTCTTTTTGATGACCCTTGCACTGAATAATGGCCACCTTTTGGGGAAGCCAAATGGAGCCAATGTCTCCTCAATGGTTTTTATTTTTTTAATTTTCCTCCAGAAGTTAAGAGTCCTCTTTTCCTTGTATAGGGCCCTGTGAACATGAGCTGTAGCAAAAGCATACTGGCTGTCTGTGTAAATATTAACTGTTTTTCCTTTTGCCCACCTCAAGGCTTGAGTGAGAACCATTCAGCTCTCTGAGCTGAGGTCTCATGATTTAGGGCCTGTGTCCAAATTACTTTATCTGCTGACACCTGGCTGCCCCTGCATACCAAACTCCATCCTTGACAAAACTACTTCCGTCTGTGTACAGTACCTCATCAGGCGATGCCAGGGGAATGTCAGGCCTTCCCAAAGTCCACTGATGTTCTGCAGGATTTCAGTACAGTCATGAATGGGCTCACTGGGATCATCATCAGGGAGAAGAGTAGCTGGGTTGTACATGTTTATCTTTATGAAGGTGATTCTTGATTGATCCAGTAACTGGGCCAGATACTGTGTAACTCAGGCATTTGTTAGCCACCTTGCAGGCATGGCTCCTAACAAGGCTTCCACTGAGTGCAGCAGTTACCTGCAGGTTTTGTCCGAGAGTTTATCAGCCTCTTTTACCAGTTTAGTTGTTGCGGCTATTGCTCTCAAACAAGATGGACAGCCAGTTGCCACTGCATTCAATCTTTTACAGAGGTAGGCTATTGATCTTTTCCAAGGCCCCAAGGTCTGGATCAAGATTCCCTTGGCAATACCTCTGGTTTCTCCACAAAGAGCTGAAAAGGAGGTCCTGCAAGGCCAAAGCTGGAGCTGAAATTAAAGCCTGTTGTAACATTTCAAAGGCATCCTATCCTCATCCCAAGGGCCCTTCTCCCCTGATGTGCTAGAATAGAGTGGTTTAACAATCTCAACAAACCTGAGGATCCATAGTCTGCAGTAGCTCCCTGACCTGCTTCTTGGTCTGAGGCATTGATATCCTCAAAATTGCCACTATCCTGTTGAAGGAGAGCATACACTTTCCTTTCTCCAGTTGGTAACCCAAATAGGTTGGTTTTGGGTACACAATTGGGCCTTTATATAGAAACTTGATATCCCAGTTGGTACAAGGTGATGAGAAGGTCCTCTGTGGCCTGCCAACACTCTTCATATGTCTGAGCTGCCAGTAACAGGTCATCAACATATTGTAATAGAGTAGTCTCAGGATGTAACTGTCTAAAATTTAAAAGTTCCTGGCTCAAGGCCTCATCAAATAAGGTGGGGGAGTTTTTAAACCCTTATGGCAATCTGGTCCAAGTCAGTTGTCCAGAAAATCCCCCTTTGGGTCTGTCCACTGTTGTTCCAGCATCAAGGGCAGGAGGCAGAACTAGCCTGGGAGATGTAGCAAAACCTGCTGACAAATACATACATAAATAAATATCCTGTTAAAAAGAAAGAGAAGAAGAACTTGGACTTAAACTATTTTTTTGTAGAACAGTTTATGTCAAAAAAGGATGAATTTGAATTTGACCACTTATATATGCTGATTTAATTTATTATCCTGTTTTAAATTGTTTGCAAACTAACAATCTTTCTTTGTTTATTTTGGTCATAATGGTATATAACACGTTTATAAAGATACCTTACAATCTCAAGTTGTTGCTATCCTGAAAGAGAGTGCCTGTGAAATTCTTTCTGGGTTGTAACACTGGTAATTACCTTGAATATGTACATGAATGTGCATATTCCTGGTTTCAGCCAGCTTAAATTTGCAATTATGCTTATTTTCAAGTGCTAATATATTCATTAGCAATTCTTTACCAAAGAATGGTAATTTAGTGTCATTCTTTCCATTATTAACATGTATATTTTATTGAGTAAAATCTAATGAAGCTGATTTACTTTAGCCTAACTTATATCCTGGACAAAACTTGGCGTTTATATGTCTGCCAAAGAAATGAACTGAGGGAGCATGGCTCAGTACTAGAGCTCTTCCCTGGATTCCTGAAGCCCTCTGTGTCATCTCCAGCACTTCAGGGGAAAAGGGCTGGGAAAAAGAGAAATTACCCAATTTATTGGGAGGAAAAGGGATCAGAGAAGTAGGGGAAAGTTCAGTGGAAAGAGAGACATGGAGAAATGGGTTGGTGTAAGATTCAGAGAGGAAGCTGCCTCATATCTGTTCTCCAGACTTAGAAAGAAAATAAAAGCCCTTCTGGCTTGAAAGGATGTTTCAGTTAAATCAATAAAGTATTCTGCTATTTTTTTTTTTTTTTTTGGTTTGGTCGTGGGGCCTGAACTCTGGGCCTGGGAGCACTCTACCACTTGAGCCACAGCACCACTTCCAGCTTTTTTCTTTTTGCTTATGTAGTGCTGAGGAATCGAACCCAGGGCCTCATGCATGCAAGGCAAGCACTCTACCACTGAGCCACCTTTCTAGCCCCTCTGCTATATTTTTAATCTTTTCTTTTCTGACTTCTCCCTCCCTCCTCTCTCCGCCAAATCGTTGCTGAGACTGTCATGAAGAAAGGAGAGTCTTAAGTGGTCAGTGTTGTAAATGTGTCATAAACAGTGAACCAGACTCATACTTACACATTATTGTGTCACAAAAATGTCTGCAAGTATCTAAGACTTTTTGACTGGAAAAGTTGTCTTACTTGCCTAAACCTAAGAGAATAATAGAATTTCATAGGCCCCTTATTCTAACCATTGTTCTTAAAAGAGTTGCTTCAGTGACATATTTATAAATACTGTTCATCTGCCTAAAGCTTGAGTAATTGTAGTGAGTGATCCACCACTGAAACTCCCCTCCAGTTTGTATAAATGTGAGTTGTTGATGAATGGAGCCTTTCCTGTACTGAGCCATTCAGGACAGTCTCATCCCAGAATGTGTGCCTTGAGTCTCCTCAGAATGAACTGTATTATTGTACATTGGGAAATAGACTTCTCCTTCCTGTTTGTAAAAGAAAGTTACAGAAAGGCAGCCAGCAAGCTAGATTGTTAGCATTCCCTTCTTTGACTAGAGCAGAGATTCTGTATGTGTGTAGTTTATGGAACACTGCATTAAATGCAATGAAGCAACCATTGCTTGCAGGTTAATTACAGATGGACTGAGCACTTCCCATCATGTGTAACTTCCAGAACCTTTATTTCCCCTCCCCCCCCCCCTGCCTGCAATGCATTGTACTTAACTATCATCTCAGTTAAACCTGAAATGGAGCTTGGCACATTGATCTGACTAGCACCCTTATGTCTTGGATCCTGTGGGGTTGGGATATGTGTTTGTTTTTATTAGCTGCCTCTAAGATTTGGCTCCTGGAAGTCTTATGTTGCTAAGTTATTTCTAAGTGTGACCTACCTGACTTTTGTCATTCTAATAGCTGCTTAGAACACACAGGGGGACAGACTCCTTTTGTGTTCCAGTAAGGACCTAATCTCTTCAAATAGACATACATCATTCAATCAGACCATGTGTTTGGATGCCAAAATATTCTCTCAGCCCATGTGCTTGCTCAGTTGTTTTACTTCACCTTGCATTTACCCCATGTTTTTCACTGTATCCAGAAGGATGTTACATAAGCTTGTTTTGCAGATGTTGAAATCAAGATACATTCTGTGACAGATGACGTTATTTTGTTCTAACAAGTAATGTTTGTATTACAGTACTCTAGTTTTTCTGAAGAATTTCTGGAAATTCTTTTGTATTCTCATGATGGTTGAGAGAGAAAGAACAAACAGTATGAGATGACAGCACTATCACTGAGCCTATTTTTTGATAATTGAATCAAAGTTTATTCATTTACTCTCGAGTGTAAATGGAGGACCTGCACTATTTCTGGTAATAGAGTAGTGCTTGAACTACCTGAGGAGATAGACAACAGACATGCATAAATTATAACAAATTATATTGTTACTGATAATAGCAAAGTCTTTTGTTTTTGGTCAGTCATGGGGCTTTAACTCTGGTGAAAGACCCCCTCCCCAACCTACCAGGCCCTGAGTCCCTTTTGAAAGAGAACAGTTTTATGTCTAACCAAGCAATTTCTGGCTTCTGTAACATGCTTTGCTAAGAAAATTACCCCATACTCTCCCTTTAGTAATTAAGTAGTAACCACCCAAGTTAATCGATAAGCTCACATCCTGCTAGCCGACCCTGCAGCTGGCAGAAACAAACCCCAGGTGCTGACTCGGATAGAGGTCATTTCCTCATACCAAGGGCCGGAGGTATGCAACTCGGCCGGAGGTATGCAACTCGGCCCGTACACCCTGTTGAACCCCACCTAAACAATAATTGGTCAAGGTGTAAGATTTATTTTTAAAAGGATTGGCTGCCTGCGTGCAGACCTGGTTGTAATACTTTAAATTTACTGGCTGAAAAAGCGCGGACTCTACTGTAACGGACTGAGGGGTCCTATAAAAGGACCAGCCCCGAGACTGCTCGGGGCTCCCAGCCACTGACTCGAACCTTGCGGATCTCGAGGTCACGTGCACCTGGGAGCCTGGGCATGCCCAAATAAAATCCTCTTGCCTTTGCATCTGGTGTCGTCTGACTGGTGCTTGGGGCAGGGAGGTCCTGATTTGGGAGATACCCGAAGTCGGGGGTCTTTCACTGGGACTGGGCACTACCATGAGCTCTTTTTTCAAGGCTAGCATTCTAACATTTTGAACCTCTGTGCCATTTCTGGTTTTCTGGTAATTACTGAAGATAAGCACTGACACGGAGCTTAAATCCAGATTTTCTGGTCATAATCAAGTTAGACAATTACAATCCAAGCTGAATTCACAGAAAGCTTTAAATTGTCATGTGCATGTTTTATTTACATACCCATGAGATTTCTAGAAGAAAAATGACATACCTATGAGACTTCTAGAAGAAAAATGACAATCTCTTAATGAAATATATTTCGGCACATCTCAAATAATGACACTTCTCTTTTGTGATAAATTCAATTCTTGTGGTGCTGGGTTTTGTTAACTATGGTTTTATAGTAAGCATTCTTCTCTTGTGTCTGCTGCTACTTACTCACAACTTTTGCCTGGTTATTACATCTCTGAGGCTTCCCTTGTTTATCTGCTATGCAGAGTTGTATGGGAAGAGAAAGAAGTGGAAGGAGTAAGGTGTAGTCTCAGGCTTCACTATTATCCTCATTCTAAGACATTCGTTTTTTTATATCTGTGATTGCTCCTGAGCACGCTGTAAGCAGAAGGTTTTGTGGCTGAAAAAAATCTTGGAAACTTCTACTTGTCTTTCAGGTGCCAATCAACTTCAGCTTATAATTGGGAGGAAAAACCCTATGACTCTTAATGTGTACAAACAATGGACAAAACATTAAATACTTAATGCTTACAGAGAGAGTTCTTTCATATCTCAGAGCTTTAGTGGAGGGCTGTGTTGATGAGGACCTACAAGCATGAATAAAATGGAAAAGAATACCACCTTGTTGAGTTAGTGGAACAACTGGAACTCTGCAACACTGCACTGAGTAAAAAAATACATTCATGATAGAAAACTTGGAAAATACAAACAACTATAAAATCAAATAATAAACATTTATAATTCTACCAATCTTAGATGTATATTCTTGACA
The DNA here is from genome assembly GCF_019054845.1 of Dipodomys spectabilis. Classification (NCBI taxonomy): domain Eukaryota; kingdom Metazoa; phylum Chordata; class Mammalia; order Rodentia; family Heteromyidae; genus Dipodomys; species Dipodomys spectabilis. The sequence continues at coordinate 5,378,969 of NW_024870779.1, forward strand.
TTTTTGACTTACTCCTTCCAAGTTGATTTACATAGTACCTATTTCCATGTTATCCTACTTTTATAGTACTGGCATTACAACATATAGTATGAATTCTTTCCTATGTGATCAAATATTGTGTAAAACTTTTTTTTTTCTTTTCATGTCATATGACCAAACCACAATTCATTTAGCTATTCAGTTATTTAATGGAACTATCACTTTTTTTTTTTTTTTTTTTTTTGTCCATCAGGCCTGAGCTCTGGGCCTGGGCACTGTCCCTTAGCTCTTCAGCTCAAGGCTAGTGCTCTACCACTTGAGCCACAGTGCCACTTCCAGCTTTTTCTGCTTATGTGGTGCTGAGGAATCGAACCCAGGGCTTCATGGATGCAAGGCAAGCCCTCTACCACTGAGCTACTTTCCCAGCCCCGAACTATCACTTTTTAATGGAACTGTTTTAAGATGGAACTGAATACTAATTGTCTTAAACTGTTCCATGTGAAGCAGTACAGATATATTTGTTCTTTGTAGTCTTTTCTCTTATGCCTTTAGCCACACTGCCAATATCATTCTAGCAGAGCATCTTGCTATACTTGGTGAAATTTTTTTTGTGGACATTTTTAGTAAATCAAGTGACCAAGAGTGCCTTTTCCAGTTTTATGTATGGTTGCCTGTATGCAGGTAATAAGTGCAGAAGCAGTACTGATTTGATCAGTAGTTATAGCAGAACAGAGGCCTTAGTTTTACCTTACCTTTTATTGTTGATACATTAAACAACTTCGATGAGTCAATTTCCTTGGGTTAAGGAGTGGAATTAATAAGTATGCAGATTTCCCTAACATACATGATTATATTCTCTTCTAATCTGCTAGAAGATTTTAAGACAAGATAAAAAATACCTTGTCTGTGATATTTTGTTTTTGTTTTTATTCAAAACACATGGAAGTTTGTTTTAATTTGAAAATAATGTTCCGCTATTAATGAAGGTTTTTTAAAACATGTTAAGACCACTGTTTACTTAGAAATTTTTAACCTAATGAGATCTATTTCTTCTTCCTGTAAATTTTAAACACTTGGTTACTTGATTTAATATATGTTAGTCACATTGTCATTTATTCACCTTTACAGCTACAACTGGTTCCAAACAGACTTTTTAGTCACAGTCGTCATATACACAAAATCGAAGGTAAGCATTTCTTTAAAAATCAGGAGGAAAGAAAAAGTAACATTCAAAAAATGTTAGCTATGTGCCACCTTTTCCCTTCCTGTGTTTACTCATTTGCTCCTTACCACAACTGTGCGAGGTTATTCCTGCTTTATACAGAAGCAGGGAGTGTCAGTAATTTTCCCAGAGTCCCACAGTGGGTTGTGGTATAGCATTATTTGGGGCTCAGGTAGTCTGATGGCTGCCTGGAAAGAATGTTCTTACCTTGCCAACCTTTAAAATCTCAACTCAAAAGTCTTTATGTGCCTTTTGTTTTAAAAGGATTTATGGCAAAAATGATACACAATAACTTTGTAAGAATATGTTTCAGAACATAGGTTTGGGTTAGAGAGACTATACTGCTGTGGCTTTCTATATTTAAACTATAAATGGTGGCCAGATGCCCTTTGAAACCAGTCAAGGAGATTCTCTCATGTTTGTATAAATAACCTCTTTTATCCAAAGCACTGTCTTAGATTTCCAGGATCTATTAATGACCCAGATCCAGAGAGACCTGGCTTTTACCGCCTTACAGTCCCGCTGGAAAACTGAACATATAAGTGCCTAACTTCATGTACATCCTTCAACAACTGTTGTGGTCCAATAATTGGGAAGCACACAGTGTTTAATGAGAAATTTGGCAGCTGGGAATTTTGGAGAATTTTTCTCCTGTCTATGGTTAGCGGAGCCATATCTGAGCCAGTGGGTTCTTCTGACTCACAGCAGGACTGAACTTTGTTTGTGTAGGCGTGCACTGCTTCTGCCTGCTGCAGCCCCGGCTGAGGAATCTGTGCTTGTCTGCTTCCCAAGTCTCGACATCACACAGTAAGATGGCTGGGATGCAGGGACAGTTTCACATGGAAGTGATGTGTTCAGTGCAGGGTGTACAAAACAGAAATAAATTTAGCAGGTACTGTTGATACCAAATAATGCTCTAAAGTAGTCCCTAAAGTTTATGACATGGGAGTTATTGGGTAAAGTAGATATTAAACAGGCAAATGTGTAATGAAAATTGTGATAATGTGCTTTGAAGAACTGGGTTATTGCTTGGGGCGCTGTAAAACAGTAGCCTAAGAACAACTACTGGTCATTTCTAAAAAGAGCTTAGTACAAGTTTTGGAGAAATTTTACTTCTTCCTAATGCTACCTTTGCTTTCTGTTTAAGGATAACAGTTTAGAATTAATAATCATTGATCATCAGGATGGTTCCTTTAAAGCAGAAACAATCATGAAGGATTATTCATATCTTATACATATTGGTGAGATCTTATTAATGAAAATGTCTTCTTGCCTTTAATTGTGTTTCCTAGTTATCAGTTGGTGTACAGTCTAGATGCTACGTAACTATATTATTTTATATCCTATTGTTGTTATTTGGGTTTTTCTTTTTTTTTTCTTTTTCTTTTGTGCCAGTACTGAGGCTTGAATTCAGGGCCTCATGTTCTTGCTTGGTTTTCTTGCTAGTGCTCTGCTCTACAACTTGAGCCATACCTCCCATGTAGCGTTTTGCTGATTAACTGGAAGCAGTTTTTGAGGGCTTCCCTTCTCTTCCTCCTCCTCAGGTGGCTTCAAATCAAACTCCTCCAGGTCTTAATCACCTGAGAAGCAAGGATTCCAGGTGTGAGCCAGGCTCACCAGGGTGAATTCTGCTAGCACATGGAATTGTGGTCTCACCCTTCCAAGCTTAAGCAAGTAGATGTAATCAGAATGGATGTTTGTGGGCCCAGCTCTGGTAAGTCTCTTCTGCTTAGCACCTACAAAAATGTCTCTGGAGCCGGGCACCAGTGGCTATGCCTGTAATCTTAGGTACTTAGGAAGCTGAGATCTTAGGATCATAGTTCAAAGCCAGCCAGGGCAGAAAAGTCCGTGAAACTCTTATCTCCAATAAAACACCAGGAAACTGGAAGTGGTGTTATGGTTCCCATGGCAGAGCGCTCCCCTTGAGCTGAAGAGCTGAAGGACAGCACTCAGGTCCAGAGTTCAACCCCATGACCAACCAAAAAAAAAAAAGTGTCTGGAGAAATGGTGGCTGGCCTCGTCCAGCACAGTGTTCACTGGGAGACTCCCACTCACTTGCTTCTTGCCTGTAACAAGGCCTGGACCACAGCTTCATACTGCTTCCTTCAGCTGCCTCTACTCATGCCTAAACCCTAGCCAGCCAATTAGCAGTTTTGAGGGATTCTAGGTCTATCAGAGAAAAGACACCAGCAGTAAACTCCAGAAGCAGCGCCCCATTGTTCCTCTGATTCCCAGCCATATGAAGCTGACTCTAGCATTTTATCATTTGCTCCTTTTATGATACTTTATGGTTAGAAGGAGAAGCAATACACACACACACACACACAAGCAACAATGATATAATCTTAGCGCTTATAAATATATTCTTTGAAAAATGTTCTTCATATAGAACTTTTCAATTGCCTTTGTAAAACAGGCTGGAACTCCAGACTTGAGCTGACTTGTGTGCACCTTGCTTTGCTGTGTTAATGAAGAAGTACCTTTGGTTCTGAATTTGGCCGGCATTGATTTTTTTTTTTCTATTTTCGTCATTAAAGCTCTTTTTAGAAATACATCCTTCCCTTAAGAAGGTTTTATTTCTCTTTACTGTTAGCATATGGTGGAGTCACCCTCATAGGTGGGTCTTCATCCCAGCTGAAAAGTGCCCAGTAGTCATTGGCACTGTCATGATTTCTCTGTAGTTGAATTCCCTGGGCCAGCATTGGCTGTGCTTTGGAATCCCATGTCACTAATCTTCCTCACATTGTAGCTGTCCAGTCCAGCCAGAGCCCTAAGTGGAGTTGCCCCAACAGCTGCCATGGCAGGGACTTCTCACAAGGGAGTGTCCCCAAACTATTGCAAGGATGAGAGTCCAGGGAGGGTCAATAATCTCCAGGAAGCCCTGTGTGAATATGCATTAGGGAAACCCAGTACAGTGTGATCACAGCACATCCCCAAGGCTGACATTGGAGGGAAGGGTATTCTGTTGAGTTCAATGAGGGGTCAGGTTGCTGAGGTGATGAACTGATTTCAGAACTTTGTCTTTGGAGACCAGCTACTGCCTTAAACAGTGTTTTGGATAATGTCCTTTCTCAGTGCCTGGGAATACATGTATCCATGCCCCTGCTGGGGTTCAACCCACAGAGGAAAATGGGTAGCTGGCTGGGTCACAGGGCAACCATGGCAGTTCATATTTCTTGGTCAGAACAGAAAAAGTGGACAACAGCACACATGAACAACTAAGCAAAACCCAGTACAAATGAGAAACGCTTGGTTGGCAATAGTGAAAGGGAAGGGTTGAAGTAATGTAACTTCTCAGTGTCAGGTGACTATATTAACATGGTGAAACTTAGAAAAGGTATTTGCAAAGATATTTCTTGTGTTTTCTCTTCCAGAATGTTAAGTTCCCCAGGGGCAGAGGTTTTCCTTATATTGGCCATTATATCCATCATACCTGGGAAGTATCTGGTTATACACAGATGCTCCTGACAAAAGATGAGAAAAAGTGAATTGGATTGGGCGTGGCCTGCAAAAATGCAGCACACACACACACACACACACATATACACTAAGCACTAAGTACTACCTGGGCATGGCCTGCACTCATGCAGCCCACACATGCACACCGGGCACCCACGTGCTAAGTACTGCTGTCCTGCCTAGACCACTTGCTCCTTTCTTGTAAGGTATTATCAGTCGAGATTAATGTGGATTGGCAGTTTATAGGCAGTTAAATATTTATTCCTCAGTTCATAGGGAGAGAAATAGAAAAATGGAAGATATGTATTTTTATGTTTTTGGGGGGGGTCCAGTCGTGGGGCCTGAACTCTGGACCTGGGCGCTGTCCCTCAGCTCTTCAGCTCAAGGCTAGTACTCTACCACTTGAGCCACAGCACCACTTCCAGCTTTTTTTTCTTTTTGCTTATGTGGTGCTGAGGAATCAAACCCAGGGCAAGCGCTCTACCACTGAGCCACCTTCCCAGCCCAAGATATGTATTCTTAAATGACTGGATTTTCAGCTCTTCTCTCAGAAAATGTTTCCTAGTTTTGGATTTTTTAAAAAAGATTTTGTAATAGTATGTTAAAAATATTTTTTAACTCGGCACCAGTGGCTCACGCCTTGTGATACTAACTACATAGGCTGAGATATAGAGACTCACAGTTCAATACTAGCCTGGGTAGAAAAACATCTCTGAGATTCTAGCTCTAATTAACCAGCCAAAACGCTAGATTGAATGTATTTCTCAAGTGATAGAATGCCAGCCCAAACAAGCTCGAGGCCCTGGGCTCAGAGGTCTTGCATAGTTCTCACAGCTGTATGAATTGATTGTAACAAAAAAAATTTTAATCACAGGGCTAAGCCATGAGGTTCAGGAATACTTTTCTGGTAAGCTACCAAAACCAACATATTGTTTACATGCATACATGCTTTAAAATGTACACACGCACACACACACACACACACACACACACACACACACACACACACACACACCATTTATCTTACTTCCTCATAGATGCTTTACAGCAATTTTTCTAGATGATGTTTTCTGTAGAAACAAATACATTAATATAAATATATGCTCTTTTGGTCTTCCCTTTCCCCGTTCTTTGTCCCTGTTTCTCTCATCTCCTTATTTCCCCTTTTTCTCACCATTAAGAAACAGTTGTTTCTGGTTGCAGATAGCTCATGCCTATGATCCTAGCTACTCAAGAGGCTGGGATATGAGGATCATGGTTTGAAGCCAGCCTGGGCAGGAGAATCTGTGAGACTACTATCTAATAAAACTACTCAGAAAAAGCTGGAAGTGGTGCTGAGTCTCAAGTGGTAGAGTACCAGCCTTGAGAAAAAAATCTCAGGAGCAATGCCTAGGGCCTGAGTTCAAGCTCCAGGACTGGCACCCATAAAAACAAAACAAAAACCAAACAATTCCTTCCTCCATTTCACTTTGTCCTTCCTTCTCCCTCATCTCTGCACTCCAGCCCCAGCTAGGTGTGTTTTCTTAGATGATATGTTGAAATGGCTCTGTTGATAGCCACTAAGTTAAGAATGAAGCAGCATATACATGGGCAACTCCTGGTCTCAGGTTTCCAGTCACCCACCCAAGACATTTCACTAGGTCAGAATGCCTGCTGCAGATTCAAAGACAGCATTCTGCTTCAAATCAGTGAATCTTTGAGTTTACTTTTAATTGCATCTACTTTGAAATGTTAAATTGTTGCTACCTTCTGAGTTTGCAGTAGGGAGAAACAGATACATCATTTCTGAAGAAAATAGCTTAGAAGTGGAGTGCTTGCCTAAAGGACACAAAACCCTAGTCCACCCTGAAGGTGAAATGTTTTATATCTTTAAAAGCATGTTCAAGCTAGGTGCTGGTGGCTCATGCCTATAATCCTAGCTACTCAGGAGGCTGAGGTCTGAGGATCGAAGTTCAAAGCCAGCCCAGGAAAAAAAAAAAAAGCTGTGAACTCCTATCTCCAATAAATCACCCGAAAACTGAAAGTGGTGCTGTGGCTCAAGTTTTAGAGCACTAGCCTTGAGCTGAAGAGCTGAGGGACAATGCCCAGGCCCATAGTTCAAGCCTCATGACTGACAAAATAAAACAAAACAAAAAGGTGTTCAGGCTGGGTGCCGGTGGCTCACGCCTATAATCCTGTCTACTCAGGAGGCTGAGATCTGAGGATCTCGGGTCAAAGCCCGGCCCAGGCCCAGAGTTCAACCTCCATGACCAACCAGAAAAAAAAAGTTAAATGATTCAAGTTAAAATCAATATATAGAACTCTACATACATGTATGTACATAAGATATACATACATATATACACATATGTATATATCATCTATTTGTATATATACACATATATGTACCTATATATAGATAATAAAAAGTATATATAGATACCAGTATATTTTACACATGAATTAATGTTGTACTTGTCTTAGAGTCATGTACTGAATTTTGGCCTTTGATGTATTTAGTGATTCTTCTCTATGGAATTTAGTTATCTAAAATTAAGTTATGCATTTTCATTTTATCTTTAAAATATAATGATTCCTTGGAAATAGTTAGATTGGTATTTCTTTCATTCATTTACCAAAATAGCATATGTTAAAGTGTTAATTCAAATACATAAAATAAAAAATGAAGTTCCTCCGTTTCTCTCTCCCAAATGATCTCATTGGTAATGCTATGATGAAAAATATGATATACATACAATTAAAATTACTATGTAGATACCTTCCTATGTCATTGTGGAAAAACTTTGATGCCTTTTTCCATCTTCTTTCTTTTTCTTAATTTTTTGTGCCAGTCCTGGGGCTTGAGCTCAGAGCCTGAATACTATCCCTGCACATCTTTTGCTCAAGCACTCTACCAGTTGATCCACAGCACCACTTTTGGCTATTTCTGTTTATGTGGTATTGAAAATTCAAACCCAGGGTTTCATGCATGCTAGGCAAGCAGTCTACCACTAAGCCACATTCCCAGCCCCTTTGATGCCAGTTTTATTTGGCCCATTACAAAGTTTACATGCGGATAAAATAGATGACTATCTAAATATGTTATCATCTATCTTTTTTATTTTAGACCATATTTAATAAAAATTGATTGTCTGTATTATAGGAAGGATTTGATCTGTTAAAATTATTTCAGCAGCTCTAAGCAGAAGTGTACATACATATATATGTAGTACATGGCTACAGAGCAGATATTTAGAATTTTATATGCATTAGTATAATATGTATACTCATATATTTAAACTTTGTACGTTTCATCTTTTATGAGAGCTTTTCTGGTTTTCTAGTGGTTATTGAAATAGGAGTCTTATGGGCTTTCCTGCTAAGGCTGGCTTTGAACCAATTTCCTCAGATCTCAGCCTCTTGAGTAGCTAGGATTACAGGTGTGAGCCACTGGTGCCCTGAAATCTGCAAGATTCTTATCTCCACTTCCTGAAGAAGTGGAGCTGTGGATAAAGTAGTAGAGCTTCAAGCTTGAGAATATAAGCTCTGGGATGGTGCCCAGGCCTTGAGTTCAAATCCCAGGAAGGGCACAAGATTTTTTAAAAGGACAGAGAAAGACCAGACAAGCCAGGGAACAGTGTCTCCTACTTATTATCCTAACTGATCAGGAGACTGAGATAGCATCCAGTTTTAAAGCCATTGTGGGTCCTGCTTTGTCCCACTATGGACTCAGCTACAGACTATCTCCAGATTTGTATTCTCCACAGTGTCCTCTCTTCTAAATACCTGACCCTGGCTATGAGCTACTACAGTGGCCAGAACCCACACAGGGCCAAGCCCCAGGCCCTACCCAGCTTCCCCCGTGCCCCAGGATCTCTTCTCTCCCCATCAAGACCCTTCCTCTGGTCTGGGCACCTCATCCCAACCACATAGTCATGAAGAGGAGGTGGTTTAAGTTGGATTTTCTGTCTCTAGCAGGAGTGATGTTTTCAGTTCGCTGATGTCTTTCAGGGACATTCTGAGGGTGCATTGGTCTTGAGTGGTCCATGGTGAGGCTGAAGAGCAACACCGAGGCCTTCAGTCATGGATCCTTGGACTCAGTGCTTTAACTTTAACGTTAACAGGCAGCATCAGCTACCTGTTTACTCTCCTCACACAGAGGGTAGAAACTGGACAACAAAACACTTTATGCACTGGCTGAGGTATGTTCAGTAGTAGAGCGCCTGCCTCGCATGTGTGAGGCCCTGGGTTTCATCCTCAGCACCACAAGCAGCTCCACACTGGAAGGATGCATGGGGGAACTTCTGTGGCCCTGATTGCTTTTCTACAGTGCAGGACTCAGCTACATCTCATTCAAGGCACTGCTGGACTCCTCAGAGACCTGGCTTGGCCATGCTGTGCAGATTCACCTCCACCTCCCCAGCTCTGTCCCCAGCATGTTATTCACTCACCTCCCCAGCCTCCCTCCTTCCACAAATGCTTCCATTTGTTTTGTCTGTTTATATTTTTACTTCAGCCCAAAGTATGTGTTCCCTGTGAGTGAAACCCCACGTAATTCTTTCTCCCACCTGAGAACTTTGACTAGTGCCTGGCTCCCATCAAGATTCCCAAACATATTTAATTTATTCCATATCCTAGGAACTGAGGAATGAGTCTATCTAGCAGTACAGTCCATGGAGGGAGGCAGCATACTGGATCTAATCCAAACGCTGGGCTGTCTGTGGAGGAGGAAGTGCAAACAGTGTTGAGGCAGATGGTGAGCACCATGAGATACTCCCACGAACTGGGCATGGCACAGTGAGAACTAAATTGCAGAACATCTTACTAGACACTATAGGCAACGCTAAGGCTGCAACCTTGACCTCAGTTCCAGATTCTCAGCTGCCCAGAAGCTAGACTCAAAGTGCAGGACGTTCTGATGTTCTCAGGAAGTCTTACCAGAGCACCAAGGGTATGACAGCTCCAGAGTAGACATGTGCAGCTTGGGAGAGATGCAGTTTGTTGTGTTGTAGGTTGCTTCCCATTTCAAGTGTGAATATGAAGGATCTGGAGAAACAGGTGCTGAGGGGGCCCACAGCATCACAGCCAAGTTCTCTCCTGAGTTTCAAAGCCAGGTAAATTGCATCCTTATGGTGGACCTCAAGCCCAGGCCCTCGCTGGAGTGTGTTCTACTTCACCCATGTTTAAAAATGTTCTGGGCTTTGACCACTACTCTAGTCATCCAAGTAGAAGTAGTAGTTCAGAGTTCTGATCTCCCACACCTCAGCATCTCACTGCTAATGAACCACCTGAGTTATGACCCACAGGAAGTCCTAGATGTTTCATTGGCTCAGAGATACAATGGTGCCCTGGACATATACCTGCTTATAGAATGGCAAAAAGAACAATGGTTGGGCTGCAGCAGCCCCTTGAAGGCCCTGAATTTCTTAATGTCTTTCTGCCTAATCCCTACAGGATATTTGTCCTTGCATGTCCCATGTCCCCACATCCAGAGCCAGTGTGACTGCTTTTCACTCTTGCACCATCCTGGAGGAGGACCAGCAGGGTGGCACACAGATGTCCACTCTGCCATATCCATCAATGGGCTGTCCACAAGGTCCTCCTCTCAGAACCGCCCCCCCCAAGCCCAGTCCCTGCCCCTGACACACTGGCTGTTTCCTGCACAATCAGCATGGTAGAGAATACAAGACAATTCACAAGGGTCCAAAGGACAGTATTTTACCTTCCGGACAGTGTACTGAAACAGCCCAGATGCAGGGCACAAGATCAGTGTGTAGCAATGCTAGAGCAGCCCTTGACCCTGATCACAGTGTAGAAACTTCTGGCCATTTCTTGGAAGGACCCACCAGTGGTCCCTGCCCGCATAGAGCAGTCCAGTGCAGACCAGGTACACAGTGGTTCTACTCTCAGATGAATCCGAATCTGCCAGTAGTATGGATCTGAAGCCCAGTGTACACACATCAAATGAGAACATCCAACTTCCAAATGTGGCAGCTGAAGAGTCACCCCATGGTTCAGCTGCTGAGGATCTCAAGCTGACAGTGGAGATGACACAGCAACTTCCAGCCGTGACAACAGCTGAAGAGACAGCTCTTGGGCTGGCAAGGCCTGTGTCTCTCGAGATAGAGCCACTTGAGGCTGGGAAGGTGGCTCAGTGGTAGAGCGCTTGCCTTGCATGCCTGAGTCCCTGGGTTCCATTCTTTAGCACCACATAAGCAAAAAGAAAAAAGCCGGAAGTTGTGCTGTGGCTCAAGTGGTAGAGCACTAGCCTTGAGCTGAAGAGCTGAGGGACAGCACCCTGGCCCAGAGTTCAGGCCCCACAACTGGACCAAAAAAAAAAAAGAGCCACTTCCAGCTGTGGCAGGAATTGAGTCCAGCAGCATCAGAGGACTTGCTCCCTCAGACAATGTCCTGACACAGCCCTAAATGGGATCAGAGAAGGTGCTGGAAGTTGGTACATTACCAACAGGCTTTGAGGACTCTGGTGCTGCCTGCCGCTGGAGAACCAAGTGAGAGTCATGAGAAGGAGGACAGCACAGACACTTGGAAAGCAAGGAGGTGCGACCTGAGCTAAGCTGCTGCATTGTAACTGTGCTCTACTTCATGTCCTTCCTGATTCCTAATCAACTTGTCTTTGCTCCCAGGGGCTGGAGGTTCATGGGGAGAGGAAAAGGTAGGGTTGTTCCCAGGGACAGACTTCCAGAGAGGAGTCAACCTACTCCCATAGTTACAGCTAGTGTCCTGTTCAAATTATTCCCTGACATTGCTTTTCCCCTGTGTGGCTGCAGTTAAACTGGAGAGAGAGAATGATGAGGTTCTGGATGTGGATATGGTCCACTGTGGACTCTCATCAGAACAGAGCCAAGCAGGAAGTTCGCAGTTATAGCCTGCACATGACCCCACCCCTAGATTCTTTCCATCACATAGGTAGTTGTTTAAGTGGCTATAGAAAGAAGAAGTCCACCACTGCCTAAATCCGTAGCATCCTTTGCAAAGGGTGTCTGAGCCTGACTGAAGGTGCGCAGCCCTACTCTTCTACCTGAAAGACTCCCACAGAACTATTCTTGACAGTGGGTTCCCAATACATTTTAGATTCTTAATAAAACAAAAAAGAGATAATAAACCGATGTTCCTAATAGATGGTCACATGACTTTTGTGTCTTTCTTATCCCAGGTTCATTGAGCTTCTGGCTTCAAATGCAGAGATTTCACAGTTCAGCCTCTTAATTTTCTAGGGTTACATACCTGATTGATTTTTGTTTTTATGGTTTTTTTTTTTTTTTTTGCTGGTCATGGGGCCTGAACTCTGGGCCTGGGCACTGTCCCTCAGCTCTTCAGCTCAAGGCTAGTGCTCTACCACTGGAGCCACAGCACCACTTCCGACTTTTTCTGTTTATGCGGTGCTGAGGAATCGAACCCAGGGCCTCATGCTTGCAAGGCATGCACTCTACCGCTGAGCTACCTTCCCAGCCCCTGGGTTTTTTTTTTTTTTTGGAGAGAATAGTCTCTGTGTCTGTATCCAGAGCTGGCTACAAAATTTTGATCTCCCTTTGTCATTTCTAATTGCATCTATGTGGGTTTAATACTCTCAAAGATGGAATAGTTCTGTTTCCCCGGGAGCATTTCTTCTATTATTAGAGTCTTCTCTGGTGACTGACTTCCCCTCAGCAAAGAACATCTTTTTAATCTGAAAAGTTTTCAAGTAATCTTATGAAGTTTAGGCGAAAGTGGGAGGAAGGGTTTAGAAGAGAAAATCAGACTAAAACATGCTTAGTAAGCAAAAGTAAAGTGTCCTGTGAATGTGGGCCCTGCAGTGCTTGCCTTTAATCCTGACTAACTCACAAGGGGAAGATGTGAGAATCAAGGTTAGAAGCCAGGCAAGGTAGAGAATTCTGTGACACTCTTCACTTAATCAACAAAAAAGCTGCATCAAGGTTTCTGGCTTATATAAGATCTCAAAGACCTGAGTTGAAAACTTTGGTAATGTCCACATACAAAAGCCATAAATGCAGCTCAAAGAAAGAGTAAAAGACTCCTAACTTTGTTATCATACAGTAGCCTAGACTTTTGATGTATTCTGACATTTTAGACATGATGTGCTGATGAGAAGCAGCAGCCAGGGCAGAGTGGATGGTGTAAAATGTATTCCTTGTGTTCATTCATTGTCTTCACATGCGAACATATGAAATCCTAGACACACATTTCTTAAGACACCCAGGTGGGAACAGTGACTTACCCCATCTCAAATGCAGGATTTCATGCTACAGTTCTGCCAGTTCCCCCAGGCTCATCAGTGGTCTGATGACCTGCTAGTTTGCTGACTACCTAAGCATTTTTTAGAGGGGAACAAAGGCAGTATTGGGGCTAGCCTCTGTCTCAGGTATTTTTGCTGAAGACTGGCCCTCTACCACTTGAACCATACTTCCCTATTGAACTCTTTACTGGTTAATTGGAGAGAAGAGTCTTCCAAATAATGCTGCATGAGCTGGCTTCATAGACCAGCTTAGCCTCCTGAGAAGCTAGGATTATAGGCATGATCCACCAAGTGCTCTTATTTGTTATTTGTATTAAAGTTGGTATATACAGAATCACTGTATCTCTTGAACAGGAGGCTTGAAGATAGCAGGCAAAGTAACATTTTTTCCAGATGATACCCTGTTTTTAGAGCACACTGGTTTCAGGAGACAAATGCAAACCATGATTCCTGCTTTGAGATCACTATGTTATCACTGTTTCAAACTGAAACATGATTAAACAAAGTACAAATGTGAACATCTGAGATCTCTTGAAAGAGGCTGTGTGTTTCCTAAAAGTTGGGAGGGATTATGGAGAAAATGAATGGCTAGATAAGCTTACAAAGAAAAAAGGGGGAGAGGAAGAGAGGGAGGCAGATAGAGGCATTGCAGACTGCATAACCAGTTTTATTGGATATCATTCACCAGCAGAACACATTCTTCAGAAGACTCCTTCAGATATGTGTCTAGAAGGCCTCAGGTAAATAACAAAGGCGAAAATGTCAATGTCCACCAGTGTCTGCCATGTCTTCACTTAGCTCTGCAGAGGAGGTCGGTCTTCCTGGGATAATGAAGTGCATAGGAGTCCAAGACAATGAAGCACTCAGCTGAAGGAATCCTGAGGAAAGCAGAGAGCTAGATCACTCATTCTGATAGCCTTTCACCACCAAGGAGTCAAGCTGCACATTGAGACTGGCAGGCAAGTCCTTCTTGGTTAGGGGCTGGCTCCGGACACTTTGCAGCACCTGGTAGCCTTGGGAGGAAGAAGAAAGATCAGAGAGTCTAGGAGCACAAGAAGCCTGTGGGGACATGGGAAGGAGGGGAGAAGTAAGAGTCATCCCAGCACACCCACTCCTCTATGGGAACCTATTCATTATTCATATGCCCCCATTTCCTTTTCCTCCTTCAATGACTTGATTCATAATATGGTTGACTCTGGGGTCCTGCACTGCAGGGGGCTGTGGGAACATCTGGATTTTCAGATTCCTGAGCAGTCCAAGGCTATAAGATGGCAGGTATGAAACCAATTACTAAATGGGCAAGGGAACTAAAGAAGGACTTCTCAGATGAAGAAATAAAAATGGCAAATACATGAGGAAATATTCATCATCCCTAGTGGTGAAGGAAATGCAAATAAAGACAACCCTGAGATACCACCTTACCCCAGTTAGAATGTCCCACATCCACAAATCAGCCAACGACAAATACTGGAGGGGATGTGGAGAAAGAGGAACCCTATTACACTGCTGGTGGGAATGTACACTTATACAACCACTTTGGAAAGCAGTCTGGAGGGTCCTTAGAAAGATTGACCTCCCTTACGACCCAGTCATACCACTTCTAGGCATCTACCCTGAACAACAGGAACCAATATACAAGGACACATGCACCTCCATATTTATTGCAGCACTGTTCACTATAGCTAGGATATGGAAACAACGCAGATGCCCCACCACAGATGAATGGATCCAAAAATTGTAATATCTATACACAATGGAATATTATGCAGCCATTAGAAATGACAAAATAATGGCATTTGCAGGGAAATGGATGGAGCTAGAAGAAATCATGTTGAGTGAGGTAAGCCAAGAGCAAAGAGACAAACGGTACATGGTCTCCCTGATAAGTGGATGTTAAATCCAAAATGTTAGGTGATACGACAAAATTAACAGGACTTAAGAAACAAAAAACTTCCACTCATCTGGTCAAACTACTACTAAATATCCCCATGCTATTGATCACATGTATGGTGTATATGTGTACACCGTTATATGTTATAGACTGTGATAAACAATTTGCTCCAGGAAAGTTAGAATGAGCTTGTGACTTTAAATGAGCATCATTATTCCACAATACTGTGAAATTTGGGAAATTAGGTAATCACTTAATCACAATTAAAAAAAAAAAAAAAAAGAACCTGGGGAAAATAAGGAGGGAAAGGATGGTAGGGGGAAAAGAATGGAGGGTGTAACAATGCTCAATAGGAAGTGTACTCATTACCTTACTCATTTAACTGTAACCCTCTGTATATTTACAATAAAAAATTAAGGAAAAAAAAAAAGATGGCATGTATGAGCAACAAACTTGGCCTCAAGGCTTCAACTGGAATTTGAGCATAGACACTTACCTCCAGCTTGATAGTGAAAGTTTCTGTGCTCCAAAAGCCATATCATGCCCATCAGCCACTGCCTGGCCAGAGGTGGGCCCACCACAGTGACTCGCGTGTGGCCTGTGACTGTGAACCAGGGCTCCAGCTGAATAAGGGTGTGGCTGCGCTCCTCTATGCAGCGGAGGTATCTGTCCCCCTGCCCTAGGAACAGAAAAGGAGAGAGTAAGAACAGGGAAACCACCAACAGAACTGGGAGTCAGGTGAACATGAGGGTGGAGGCCTGGCACAGATCCAAGAGGAAACATGGGGAGAGACTGATGAATGTGAAGAGACAGGAGATGGCATAAGGGCCACCTACCGAATATCTTCTCCTCCAGCTCCTCTTCCAGGTAAAAGACCAATGGGGCATTGAAATTTTCAGGTTTGGTCCACCACTCTCTCATGCCGAGAAAGCTCATGCCCTGACTTTACTCAGCAAAGAGCAAGTCCAAGAAGCTGGTTGTAGAGATGAAGTTCTGAAGCTCTGGGTTTTATATCCTCACTCAGATAATCCACCCTTCCCCACCCTGGACTCACCCTAGAGAGGCTGAACCAGCCCTTAAAACCTTCAAAGATAATCCACTCAATCACAGATGAATCCAACCCTGGATTCCTCCAGTCTAGATCCAAACCTTCATGATAAACTAGTTAACACAACCCATGTATCTGGTGCCTAGGAATGCAAGCTTGTCTTCACTCCGACAGAGTGAGCATGACTGAGGTTTGAGGGGTGCATATGCTAGAACAAAAATGGCTTCAGAATGGACCTCATTGAGTTTTCTATCCCAACTATGCAGAATATAGAACAGAGGTGATTGAGAATGGAGAGAGCTGGGGCACAATTATCTATAAACTATCTCAAATTAAGAGTTAATAAAAGCAAATGGTTTGGGATGTGGAGCAGTCCTAGAGCTAGGGAAGTTTCAGCACTGACAGCATTCAATCCAGGATAGGATAGAATAGGATAAGGGAGGATATGGGAAGAAGAAAAGTGGGGATGGGACCAGACAAGACAACAAGACCGGACAAGATGGGAAAGCAGAGAGGATGGGAGAGGACAAGGGAAATGGGAAATTGCTTCTGTTTCTTTACCTGAAGGTTTGTGCTTCAGGTCTCTTTCCATGGATGATTTGTTTCTCTACCTCACTGAGAAAGCTCAGTTCGTGGTTTACAAGTGGGGTCCTTTTGATCAAGGTCTAGTTAGCTTTTCCTCTGCATTAATCATTGGTCTCTTCTAAAAGATTAATTCCTTAAGTTCTACCAATGCAAAGGCTAATACAGCAATTTTCAGGCAGTTGGAAGCTGAATTATTTATTTACTTTAAAGTCTCAAACACTTTTTAATCTTCACAACGATAGTCATCATTATCTTAATTTATATTGCTTATGAACCTTATTACTTTTAACAATGGAACTTTTTTCTTTACAAACAGGGTTACATGTACATTTCTTTCCTTTTGCTTCATACCAGCTGTTCCCTCATTCTCTCTCATTCCCTCCATCCCATCTCCACCCTTGCATTGATTAGTTCACTGCCACCAATGTCCAGTGCCGTGGATGGGGCCCTTCTGCTGTATTTTTCACCTGCTTTCCACTGATTCTGCACTCTGGTCCTACCTTCCCTCAGATGTGCAAGTGTATACACCATAGATGAGGTAAAGAATACAGAGTCATCTAAAACCATCAAACCAATTAAGAAGAGGTTCTTTGTTTTCATATCTTCAGTATGCATAATATTTTATATGCAAATGAAGAGGTGCTTGGGTATAGCTGAGTTTTGAAGAGTATCTGAATTTATTTTTGGAATCGATATTTTTTCTTTCTGTTGATTCTAATTATTCACTGAAGACAGGAATTTAATAGCTTTTCTAAGGACAGTAAAAATGCCAGTAATATTTCAGTAATAGAGTGAAATATAGCCCACCCTGCTGAAATGACTTTTGAACCTGACCACTGACTCAGCCAGGAAATCTTATCTACTCAGGAGCCTGAGACCTGAAAGAAAGCTCATCAAAACAGTGCTGTCAGAAAATTTAGGGAGCCTACATCTCCAAAATAATCAGTAACAGCTGGGCTGGAGAAGTCACATTTCTAGTGGTAGAGTGACAGCTGAGCAAGCAAGAAGAGCAAGTCTGAATGCCTGATAATCCATGGTGCTAGGGAAAAAAGCAAAGTTGTTTCTAGACATGGGCTTGCATGCCTTTAATCCCTTGAATCCCTGTTGTAGGAGACAGAGGAAGGAAGATGGTGAGCTTGAAGATAGTATCAAATTCTGCCTCAAAACACAAAGGGATATATGCTGAATATTTTTTAGTTTTGTAAAAAGTGGCCAAACTGACTTTCTAGTACTTTACCCTACTCGTTGGCATTTGATGTTACTAATATTCTTTGCCTTATTTTAGTTTCCATTTTCCAAAGTGGCTGTCCCATTTTGCATTCTCACCACCAAGGAATAAGAGTTGCTAATGCTCCATATCCTTGCTCATATTTGGTGTTCTGTTTGTTACCTTACTGTTGTGAATTTCTTAGGGTTTTTCTACTTATTTATTTACTTGTTTGTTTAAATGTGCTGTAGAGAGGGGTTAGTGTTACATATGTCCAATTAACATTTCTTTTTGATCAGTGTCACTCATTTTCTAACTCTCGCCCTGTTTTTCCTTCCTGTGCCCACCCATGAGTCCTCACCCATTTTCAGTAGTTATTTGTGTCACTGCTGCATTTGTTCCCCCTTTGTCCCTCATTTCTGTGCTGACCATACTATCCTCTCCCATGCTCTCCCATCTTGTCCTGTCCTGTGTGTCTTGTCCTGTCCTGTTGTCCTGTTCTGTTTTCTCTTCTCTCTTCTTTCTCCACTATCTGGTCATATCCTATCCTGGATTGAATGTGTCAATTCTGAAGCTTCTGTAGCTCTACGACTGCACCACATCCGAGAATATTCTGAGCATACTATCCAGCAATTGTAGATGTGGATATTTGCCTACAGGACTTAGAAATGTGTATTTACATAAGCATTTTCACATCAATGTGTGATGCAACTTTCTTCTGTTTATGTGGTGCTGAGGAATCAAACCCAGGACCTCATTCATGCAAGGCAAGCACTCTACCACTGAGCTGCCTTCCCAGCCCCGTAACTTTATTTTCAATTGTCAGAAACTAAAAGAAACAAGGTATCAGTGAATGGATATATCCAGACAATAATATTTGCCATTGAAATGAGCTGTCTCACCAATAAAAGACATGGAAGAGCCTTAAATGTCTATTTCTATGTAAAAGAAAATTCACCGGAAGAGAGTCAGTTCTGTATGGTTCCAACTATTTTGAAAAAGGTAAAATTATGGATAAAATAAAAAGATCAGGGCTGCGAAGATTTAGGGTTTGGAAAGATGAATAGACACAATTCAGAATTTGTAGGACAACAAAAATGTCCAGTAATACTGTCATGATACTTGTGAAGACCCATATTAGGTACAAAAGGTACAAAATGTAGGCCATGGATTTTTAGCAACTGTTGTCAGTGTAGGTTCATCAGTTACAACAGATGTTCCCCTGAGCTGGAAGGCATTGATTATAAGTAGATGAAGGGAGTGGAGGGCAGGAGATATATGAGAAATGCCTGGACCTACCTTTTATGGTTTTGGTAAAACAAAACCTTTACTGAAATAATAAAGACTCTTCCTCTTTTGAAAAATAAAAATAAAACAAAACCACCATAGATTGGGGTGTGGCCAGTGGTAGAATTCATGCCCCAGTCAAGTCTACCACGAGATTATGTCTGAGGAATATTGGCACTTGCACAAACACTGTATTGCCATTTTCTTCTTTCAGTCCATTCAATAAACAAGAGGTTTGTTATTTCCCTTGAGAAGTATAATTAATACCAGATGCTGAGGATGGGAATGTGGCTTAGTGATTGAGTGCTTACCTAGCATGCATAAGGCCCTGGGTTCGATTCCTTGGTACCACATAAACACAAAATAAATAAGTAAAATTAATAGAAAAAGACCCAGAAGCTAGTGACTCACACATCTAAGTCCTACTACTCAAGAGGCTGAGATCTGAGTCTGAGCAGACCAGTCTTACCATAAATTGACAGGGAAAAGGCTGGAAGTGGGTCAGAGACTCAATGGTAAAACGGCAGCCTTGAGAAAAACAGTCAAGCAAGAGTTCAGGCTCCAGTGTGTCCACAAACAGGAAGGAAGGGAGAAAAGAAGGTGTGTGAGAGAAACCACCAGTTCAACTCCAGTACTAGCACAGATACACACAAAGGGACAATTAACATCCAATATTTTTGTCACTTTTTTAATTCTATTTTTTGGTAATTATAAATGTAATTTATTTTAGTAATTATATATATATATATTTGTTACTGAAATCACTGAGAATGTCAAGCAAACTCAAGTGTTGCTAAAATCTTTCCTTATAAGAAGAAAGGTGTCAGTTTTACCAATGATGGTCACACCAAAACCAAAACACAGATAAAAGTCCATTTTTCTAAGATGCATCTCCCTATGGGGGAGACAAATGGGAAGTTCTTGGTCTCACTGAGGGAAGAATTCAGGAGCTGATTCACAGAGGACTTTGAACACAAGTTAACTTCTGGCAAATCTACATCTTAAATTACATTTTTATTGTCTTTAGGTATACAAAGGGATTTCCATTGGACAAATCTGTTCATAAGAACAATGAATTTTGATCAATGCCACCACGTTAATCATTCTCCCCTTTTCCTTCCAGACCATCGCCTCTTCTCAGTTTTCTTGGATATGCAATGAATATTAAGAGTGCATTCTCTCTCCTCTTCTCTTCATTTGATCGCCTCCTCCCCTTCAGCTCCCCAAGTACCAGTTTCCCAGTCTTCTCTTTGTTTAACTGTGGGTTAGTTGCTCTTTTTCTTTTATTTTTTCTTCTTGATTTTTGAGTCTCGTGGACAACTTTCATAGGAAAGAGCCGAAAAAGATACAAAACCAGGAAATATATGTATCATATGTATGCATATAATCTTATTTTATAGTATACAAAGATAGGGTCCTCTGAGGGCAGATTGGGGGCAGCAGGCTCCCTAACAGAGAGCAGCCCTTGGCTCCATTCTCCAGACTCCTCCCCTTCCAGCTGTCAGTGTGAAGGACTGGCCTGGCACTGACAGCTCTTTCTAGGGTCGGGGTCTGAATTCTCCTGAATTCTCCCCTGCAAAGACCATCCTTCCACTAATACCTTTGTGTACACTTGACATACAACCACGATGCATTTACTTCTACATGTCTCATCTCCACTAACCACAGAAAGTCCGGGAGTAGACAGTGCTAGCTGTGATATCTAAGTTGCTATTCACTGGTAGAATGGTCTGGCCTCAGTCTCTCCTGCTGTTGGAAATTTACTCTCTCCCTTGAGCCCCTTTTCCCTTGGAAAAGAAGGATATCCATGGGAACAAAATGTGAAATCAAAAAACAGAACAAAGTTACTGATAAAGGACAAAACCTTTTGCTAAAGAAAAACTCCAGGCTAAGGCTGACCAGCAGTCAGGTCTAACCCCTTTACATCCTTGCTAAAAAGCAATAGAGCATCTCTCCCTCTCTTAAGTTTACCAACCAAGCTGGCAATTTTGCAGTTTACCACAAACTTTGCTAAAGCCACTGACAATCTTGAGGCTTTCACCAGCTGAACTGAGTTGCTGTGTTAGTTAGGAGCTTTTGATAAAAATCATTTCTGCCGGGCACCAGTGGCTCATGCCTGTAATCCTAGCTACTCAGGATGCTGAGATCTGAGGATCACCGTTCAAAGGCAGCCCAGGCAGGAAAGTCTGTGAGACTTTTATTTTTGGGGTCCTGTCATGGGGCCTAAACGCTGAGCCTGGGCACTGTCCCTCAGCTCTTCAGCTCAAAGCTAGCGCTCTACCACTTGAGTCATAGAGCCACTTCTGGTTTTTTTCTTTTTGCTTATGTGGTGCTGAGGAATCGAACCCAGGGCCTCAGGCATGCAAGGCAAGCGCTCTACCACTGAGCCACCTTCCCAGCCCCAAGTCTGTGAGACTTTTATCTCCCAAAAAAACCACCAGCAAACCAGAAGTGGTGCTGTGGCTCAAGTGGTAGCGTTCTTGCCTTGAGCTGAAGAGCTCAGGGACAGCCCCCAAACTCAGAGTTCTAGATCCATGACTGACATTAAAAAAAAAAATCATTTCTGTAAAATAGAATATCTTTACCCCCAAGCTTGTATTTTGACTTCTGTAATCCAAGGATATGTTTTGACTTTCTGTAATCAAGTATTGATACTGTCAATAACATTGATAGTATCAGTCTTGCTGACCAAGGCAAGATTATGTTTTGCCAATGCTCTTGTAACTTAAGGCTATGTTTTTCTTCTGTGTATCTTTGCTTGCTTGCTTTGGTAAACATCACCCACATGAAACCCCTCATAAAAATCCTCCATGAAAAACAAACAGGGCTGTTCTGCAGCTCTGCAAGCTGAGGGCAGATGCCATGTGGTTAAATAAAAAGCTTCCAGCCAGATTGACGGAGTTCTGTCACATCTTCCTGGGAAATTGGAATACTGCATTTTAAATTGGAATACAACACTAGCCTTGAACAAAATAGCTCAGTGACTAGAACCTGAGTTCAAGCTACAGAACCACCAAAAGATAGATAAGTAAATAAATAAATAAAATCACAGTACTTCCAAAATTAACAATTTAATTTCCACATTCTGATTTCACAGCTCCGGAGATGTGGAAAATCAGTCAGTCCTACACTCAGCTATCTACATAACTGTGTTTTCTGCTGCAGGTATCTGTGCTATTTATTTCATGAAATCATCTTGATGCCCCAAAAGCAATGTACAAGTTATGTGCTTAATTGATGTTTTAAAATAAAAATCTGAGATTTCTTGAGGAGTTGTTTTTCCAGGGGTGTTGGGTGGCATTACAGGAAGAATGAATGAGCTTGTAAGCTTGTAAAACAACACAGGCATGAAAGATTACTGACGCTTTCCTCAGCACATGCCCAGAATGCATAAGGGAGCCAATGGATCCCATGGGCAAACCTGTTAATATCTTCCAAGACTTTCTCATCTGGGCTGAGCAAGACTCACCTCCCATCTCAGCTTCCCAGGGGAGGTCAGCCTTTACAGCATATAGAATGAACAGAAATGGAGCCAAAGACCAACAAGGAATTGAGCCAGGGAAAGCAGAGGAAGATGGAAAGACAGATGCCACCTCGTGCTGACAGGCAAACACAGGTACCAGGTTTCCAGCTGCATATTGAGACAACTGACTAAGTACGATTTACTCAGGCATTGGCTCCAGACACTCTGCAGCCTTTGCAGGCCTGGTCAGAGGGAAGAACTGATCAAACAGAGCCTACAAGTAAGCCAAGATGCCTATCACTAGGGGATAAGGAGACACCCAGCCCATCCCTGCCTAGGGATTCATGAATATCTCCCCAATACCTTCTTCCTGAGTAACTTCATGCCACAAAGTGCTCAGTTCTAGGTTCCAACTGAGTGTGTCTTCAAGAATTTAACCAGCCTTCAAGAATATCAGTACTGTCATGAAACCTTTAAACCCAATTCAGTCACAGACACCTACCTTGGCCTTGACAGTGAGCATCTTGGTGCTCCAAATACCAAACCCTGTGTATGAGCCACTGCCTGGCCCTGTGTGGACCCATGACAGCGATGGACAGGTTTGAGTCTGGCCTGTGCCCATGAACTCTGGCTCCAGCTGAATGAGGGTGTGGCTGTGCTCTTCCATGCAGTAGAGGTAGCTGTGCCTTTGGCCTTGGAACAGAAGAGGGAACAGCTAAGCCACCAGCACTAGAGGGGCTGAGAGGGAAGAGGAGGTGCTGAAGATGGGGGCCTTTCCCAGACACAGGAGGAGGCACAAGGAGAATCTGGAAAGCATACTGAAGACAGGAGATAGACCTGTGTTTGTCCCACAGCACTGATGGACCAACCTCACTTGTTTACAGTAATCTGACTCCTTATCAAGTATTAAATTTCCATGTGTACGTTCTGGTGAGTGTGTGTGAATGAGCTGGTCCCAGCTGGCTGGTCCCAACCTACACCTTCTTTCTGGGAGTTCCCTCACTGACTCCCTCCCTGCCCTTTCCCAGTGTGGCCTCAAATGACAGTGTTACTACTGCTCTGGTTTCTGCAGAAGGAAGAGGTCCTGACACATAGGAGCAGTCCTCAGTTTCCAGTGAAGTTTCTTCCCCTCCCCTCTTAAATCTATCTCATTTTTGTTTCTTTTTTGTGCGAGTATGGGGCTTGATTTTAGGAATGGGCATTGCCCATTATGTTTTTGGCTCAAGGCTGGTACTCTACCACTTGTGGTGAGGTACACCTCCACTTCTGCCTTTTTGGTGGTTAATTGGAAATAAATGTCTCATGGACACTTATTCCTATGTTGGTGTGCTTTGAACAGCAACCCTCAAATCCCAGCTTCCTATAGATGTAAGTCACAATCAGCTGGCTAAAATAATTTCTTTTTAAGATCTACTTGCCCAAATATTGAAATCAGAAAATCCTCCTTGATTTGTCTTTAAAATAAATACATCTAAAGCCAGTCACCCTTGGATGAGCTCTATAATCCTAGTTATTTAGGAGTCTTGAGATCTGATGATATCAGTTGGAAGTTGGTAGGTGAACAAAAAAATCCTTGACAATCTATTCCCAATTAACTTGCAAAAAAAGCTGAACTGGAGTGTGGTTCAACTGTAGAGTCCTAGCCTTGAGAGAAAAAGCTGAACCAGATTTCAAGACCCTGACTTCAAGACCTATTTGTGGTATAGACTCTCTCTCTCTTTCTCTCTTCTCTCATGTCTCTCTTTATATCTAAGTTTATACATTTTTTTGTGTGTGAATCCATTGTATTCTCGAAAACAAGGTTTTTTTTCAGTGAGAATGTGTGGTAGAAGCTGAACTCAGGACCTCATATTTTGAGAAGGCACTGTTACACTTTACCCTGGCAGACATACAGTTTTATTGTTTTCTAAAATTTAGGTTCAAAGTCCAAAGAATACCACATTGAGATGTTTGTGTTATAAAAACAGGGCTCGATAATGTAGTTTGATCTACTTGTAAGGCTGAAACTTAACAGTTCCCACTAACACAGATTGGCATTTCTACTGCAGCATGAAAGAGCTCTGGCTTGCTAGATAATTGCTGTACTTCTACACCATACCTTCAGATCCCAATTCCCCATTGGTTGAGTGGATGTTCGTGGACCAGTACAGGTTGGGGAAGGGAGGGTTGTCTAAATGAAGAAAGAGAACTCAGAGTTTTGTACTTTTTTTATTCTTTCAAGCAGTTGCTTAGACTTATTCTCTTCTGAGTAAAGCAGGAACAGAGGACAACTTGGACTGAGCTCCAGGCATGGGAGCACAGTGGACTTGGCCTGAAAACGTAGATTTGTGCCACAGCACTAATAGACCAACCTCCTTTCTACAATAATCTGAATCCTTGAGGATGGAGGCTCCTTCTCACCCTGTGGCTAGGTATTCTGTGAATCCCTCTTGCTCTATTTCAAGCACCAGTGAGTACTCAGTGAGGGTTAGCACAGTCGACTCCTTCTGGATAGTAAGGACAGGGTGGTGCTGGGCTAGAGGAAGCTGAACAGAGCCCTGCAGGCCTGTGTGACTCCCTAGGCCACAGGCCCCACTTCCTAAGCGCCAGGTGCCCACGGCCGGAAGTGGCCACACCACCACCGGAAGTGCATGGCGCTCCCCAGGCCCTGCTGGAACGTCTTCTGGCAGAAGCCAGGCTTGCTGGAGGACCAGGCCCCCTGAGCGCTGTAAGTGGGGTGGCGGGAGGCCCTGCAGGGATGAAGAGAACCTGAGCCCGCGTGCGGACAGCTGGCAGGCTGCGGCTCCGTGGTGGGATGGCGGCGTCTGGCCCGGAAGGGCCGCCGTAGCCACTCCAGTGTGACCCAGGCCATCCTTGGAGAGCATGGCCGCCCGGCCTGCTGAACAGCCTCGCAGACACGGACCGGGTGCCACGTGTGCTGGGGAAGGTGTGTCCCTGTGTCTGTCACTCCTTCCTGTGCGCTCCTTAAACGGGATCGAGACAGGTTTGGAAACGTTTGTAGGGATCGGATTTCTTATCTCCCTTGATGATAATTGTATTCATGTGGTCATGGACTAGGTCCAGTCCAACTCCATTCTTTGTTGGTAACAAATTCAGGCCTTGCGTTTCCTGGGCTTGCTTGCTCGCTGATGCTGAGGCATGAGCCATGAGTCATCATTCTAGTTCAGTTTTGTGCTGGTCACTTGAAGGTGGAATCTTACACACTTACTTTCCTACACCAGCTCTATTCAAACTATAATCCTCCAAATTTCAGTCTCTGAATAGGTAAGGCATGAACCACTGGTGCCTAACCAAGCTTAGTTCCTAACAGCATTATCTGCTATCTTCAGAGAGTTCTTGCAAACTGAGCAAGGTAGGCTGATCAGGGGATTCCTGATAGTTGAGCTACTGAGGAGCTGTTCAAGCCGGGCACCAGTGGCTCAGGCCTCTAATCCTAGCTACTCAAGAGGCTGAGATCTGAGTATCACGATTCAAAGCCAGCCCGGGCAGGAAAGTCCATAAGACTCTTGTTTCTAATAAACCACTAGAAAACTGGAAGTGGCGCTGTGGCTCAAGTGGTAGAGTGCTCACCTTGAGCTGAAGAGCGCAGGGACAGTGCCCAAGCCCAGAGTTCAAGCCCCACGACCACCAAAAAAAAAAAAAGAAGAAGAGCTGTTCAAAAGGAACTCAGCTTTTAACCAAGGAAACAGTGAATCCTATTCCTACATAATTGTGCAGTATTGCCATAGACCAGAGAGACAATGACCATTAGAGTTAGAACAACTAGGAAGAAATGGTTCTGAAATCCAATGGCTTGGCCTGAGCTTTCTAGAACTCACAGAAGAATTGTTATTTCCCACCATACTGAAGGTTGGAGTTTTTGTTTTGTAAGTCTGGTGTCTAGACAACACTGGTACTCAGACTTGGAGCTTGCTAGCTTGGTGCTATACCACTTGAGCCACACTTTCAGCCATACTGAAAGTTTTCATGCTAGATATTGTTAATGCTCCAGACTTGCTTCTGGAACACACTTAATGGCAAAATGGGAGAACATGTCTCCCTCCTCATTCCAGTTTTCCATTGAAGATCTTTCCAGAACCCAAAGGTAGTCAGTAATCCACATGTATCTATTAAGTTATTGAGATGTAATGTGGGACCAGTTTGAATTGAGACATGCTGAAATAATTACAAGATTAGTATTCTAAAAAGTAATTTCTGCATGCTTATAATCCTAGCACTTGGGAGGCAGAAGGATCACGAATGTGAAGCTAGCCTAGACTCCATAGTGAGATTCCATTTCAACATAGATGCTGGTGGCTCATGTCCATAATCATCTCTACTCAGGTGGCTGAGATCTGAAGGTTCTGGTTTCTGGAAAACTCTGACAAGGATGTCTGTGAGACCTTTTATTCAACTAACCAACAAAATGCCAGAAATGGAGCTGTAGCTTAAGTGGTAAAACTCAAACCTTGAACATAAAAGCAAGTGAGCACACAGGCTCTGAGTTCAAGTCCCACTACAGGTATATGTACACACACACACACACACACACACACACACACACACACACACACACACACACAAATACATGCATAAGGCAGAGAAAGAAAAAAAAAGAGTGATAAGAAAAAAGAAGTAGTTTGTGGTATCTACTGTGGGCATGAAGACTTGGAAAGAAAATTAGTACTAAGTGAAGGCTTGAAATATATCCATCCTGGGGCTGGGAAGGTGGCTCAGTGGTAGAGCGCTTGCCTTGCATGCCTGAGGCCCTGGGTTCAATTCCTCAGCACTACATAAGCAAAAAGAAAAAAGCTGGAAGTGGCACTGTGGCTCAAGTGGTAGAGCACTAGCCTTGAGCTGAAGAGCTGAGGGACAGTGCCCAGGCCCAGAGCTCAGGCTCCATGACCAGACCCCCCCCCCAAAAAAAAAAATATATCCATCCTGAAGAAAATGGCAGTGGTTGAAAAAATATATGAAAAAGCGCAAATAAAATGATGAAAACTTATTTTCTGTAAAGAAGTTAGTGGGTTTGAGAAAGTAGGAGAGGAGCTCTGGGGACTTGGATCTGGCAAAATTTGCTTTAATTATTCTGGGACTGGGGCGTGAATTCAGGACCTTGATTTCACTCAGCTTGCTTGTTCAAGACTGGTTCTCTACCACTTAAACCATGCTTCCAGTTCTGGATTTATGCTGGTAATTGGAATTAACAGTTTATTGGATTTCTCTACTCAGGCCGGCTTTGTACCTCCAATCTCAGCTTCCTGGGTAGCTAGGATTATAGGCATGGCCTACCAGTACTTTGCCCATTTAATAAAGAATCTCAATATTTTTTGGCATGCAGTTCTGTGGATGAACCTACGGCCTTGGGCATGTGAAGAAAATTTTACTATGATGTGGATTCCACCCCAACCAAATCTTATATTTAATGTCAACGTTTCTGTACATATGTCTATTAAAAGATAACATAAATAGCATCATAGCTTTTTTCATGAAAATTCAGCTGTATAGGTAATAGCGGTACATGCCTGTAATTCCAGCCATGCAGGAGAGTGAGCAGGAGGATCACGTGTTCAAAGTCAGCTGTACAGTTTAGTGAGGCCCCTTCCCAAAGTTTTTCAACAGGGCTGGGGACAGTTCAGTGGTTTCCAGTGTGTTTGGAGTGGGAAGGAGAGGGGTGCTCTGTGTTTGTGTGTGTGTGTGGGGGGGGTTTGTGTTTTTCTTTTTTCTTTTTTCTTTTTTTTTGGGGGGGGGTCCGGTCATGGGGCCTAAGCTCTGGGTCTGGGCGCTGTCCCTCAGCTCTTCAGCTCAAGGCTAGTGCTCTACCACTTGAGCCACAGCACCACTTCTGGCTTTTTTCTTTTGCTTATGTGGTGCTGAGGAATCGAACCCAGGGCCTCAGGCATGCAAAGCAAGCACTCTACCACTGAGCCACCTTCCCAGCCCCATCATTTTTCATATTTAATGTGGTATCCTGCCATACTCTTCCTACATAATAATGCCCAGATGCATGCAGCTGTGTACACAGGGCTGTTTATTTTCATTGCAGATCAGACAGGGATGTTCTTCAACTTCTAAAAAGGAAATCTTACAATCTAGTCCTGTAGGTGCTGCTAAGAGGAAAACAAAACCCATGTAACTATTCTGGTTCTGCTCTGATGTAACAGTACTTGAACATTTGATTCTAAATAGAAAACCAGAAATGGCGCTGTGGTTCAAGTGATAGAGTGCTAGCCTTGAGCTAAAGAGCTCAGGGATGGCACCCAAACCCAGAGTTCAAGCCCCACAACTGACCAAAAAAAGAAAGAAAAAAAGAAAGAAAGAAAAGAAAAAGAAAAAAGAAAATTTGATTTTAGCAGGGCAATTCTAGCTACTTAGGAAACTGACATGTGAAGACCATGGTTCAAAGCCAGCCTAGACAGAAAAGTCCACGTGAGTCTTATTTCCAACTATCCTCCCAAAATCTGAAGTGAGAATATGGCTCAAGTCATAGAGCACTATCCTTGAGTGAAAAAAGCAAGCAAGAGCAGGAGGCCCTGAATTTGAGCCCCAGTATCAGAATGTATGCACACACACACACACACACACACACACACACACACACACACACACACGAACACACGCACAAAGCCCAAATAATATTATAGTTTTGCTATAAAGTTTTATATATATATATATATTTATGGGTTTGGGGGGTTATTTTCCCTATTCTTAGAAGTAGAAATCCATTCTGGTGCCTCATGCATTGTAAGCCTGCTGTTCCCCACTGTGCTACAAACATCACAAACCCAACAACTAGAGAATTTCCCTTTCTCTCAGACTCTCATACTCCTCCAGGCCTAGTCATTGTTAGATAGGAGGCACAGCTATAAACTACATTTCTCATGACATGATTGAGCAGTGTCAGCCTTTATCAACCAATTTCTCTCAAAAGTTCTCACCTGTAATCCTAGCAACTCAGGAGTTTGGATGTGAGGATCGTGGCTCAAATCCCATTTGGGTCAACAAATCCAAAAGACTCTTATTTCCAGTTAAACAGCCAGATGCCACAAGTGGAGGTGTGGTGGCTCAAGTGATAGAGTGCCAGACTTGAGTAAGAAAACAAAGTGAGAGTGCAAGGCCCCGAGTTCATGCCCCCAAACTGGCATTAAAAAAAGAATGATTTGTAGCAGGCCCCGTAGTGAGGAAGAAGCCTGAGATAGCATCTTCAGGCATGTGTCCATGTTTTCCACACACTCAGCATCCACTGCATTAGGGTCCCCCCCTCCCCAGCTTCTAGTGCTGCATTCTTCCCTCCCCTTCTCAGTGGTCACCTCCTCCTCCATCATATATTCATCTGTCCATCCATGGGCTTGTAGTGGGGTTTGAACTTAGGGCCTGGGTGGCACTCCCCTCTGCTTCCTTTCTCAAGTCTAGCACTTGACTACTTGAGCCACTACTCCACTTGTATTTGGTGGTTATTTATATGTAAGAGTCTCATGCACATGCTTGCCCATGCTGCCTCCAAACTGACATTCTCAGATCAGCAGCCTGAGTAGCTGGGATTAGAGGTGTAAGCCTCTGGCACCTGGCTTTCCTTTGTTGTTGTTGTTATTATTATTGTTATGGGTCTTGAACTCTGTCCTTGCGCTCTTCAGCTCAAGATGAGTGCTTTACCACCTAAGCTACAGTGCCACTTCTACTTTCTTATGGTTAATCGGAGATAAGAATCTCATGAACATGGGCTGGGAAGGTGGCTCAGTGGTAGAGTGCTTGCCTTGCATGCATGAGGCCCTGGGTTTGATTCCTCAGCACCACATAAGCAAAAAGAAAAAAGCCGGAAGTGGCACTGTGGCTCAAGTGGTAGAGCACTAGCCTTGAGCTGAAGAGCTGAGGGACAGCGTCCAGGCCCAGAGTTCAGGCCCCATGACCGGACCCAAAAAAAAAAAGAATCTCCTGAACTTTCCTGCCCAGGCTTGGCTTTGAACTGTGATCCTCAGGTCTCAGCCTCCTGAGTAGCTAGGATTACAGGCGTGAGCCACCAGCACCCTGCCTCCTTTATTATTTTAAAGTTTTTGTTATTATAAAGGTGATGTGTAGAGGGATTAGAGTTGCATATGTCCAGTAAAGAGTACATTTCTTTTTTGACAATGTCACCGCTTCCCTCACTCTCTCTTAGTTTTCCCCTTCCATCCCCACCCAGAAGTTGTATAGTTCATTTTCAATATTATGTCTAGTGAGTACCATTTTTGCATTTTTCATCCTTTTTTCCCTCCATTTCCTTCCCTTACCCTCCCAAAGACACACAAATGAACAAACAAAGCAAAAAGAGTGCAAAAACTCCTGTTTTCACTTCCTGGAACTCATTTTGATAAATACTATGTCATCAGATACACATAGGCATTCTCCCTTTCTGTTTCTCTCCTAAGAGTATCTC
The DNA here is from genome assembly GCF_019054845.1 of Dipodomys spectabilis. Taxonomy (NCBI): domain Eukaryota; kingdom Metazoa; phylum Chordata; class Mammalia; order Rodentia; family Heteromyidae; genus Dipodomys; species Dipodomys spectabilis. The sequence continues at coordinate 5,409,735 of NW_024870779.1, forward strand.
CTTTGGCCTCAGTGTATATGAATGCCTAGAGACCTGTATAATTAATTATATCCTGGTGTACTTTAGATTGGTCTTCCACATATGAGAGAAAACCTATGCCATTTGTCTGAGCTTGTCTTACCTTACTTAACATGATTTGTTCTAGGTCCATCCATTTCCCTAATGACATATTATTCTAATTGCTGTGTGAAATTCCATTGTGCATAGGTATTTATTTTTTAATTCATCCATCTAATGTAAGGCATCTGGGCTGTTCACATAGCTTGGCTATTGTGAATAAAGTAGCAATGAACGTGAGTGTGCAAATGTCTTTATGGTACCCTAGTTTGTGATGTTCTGGGTAGATGCCCAGGAGTGGTATGGCTAGTTCATAGGGAAGATCTATGTTTAGTTTTTTGAGGAACTCCCGAATTGCTGTCCAGAGTAGTTGTACTAGTTTACATTCCCACCAACAGTGCAATAAGGTTCATTTTTTTCCCCCACATCCCTGCCTAGAGCCTACATTTGTTATTTGAATTCACAATGTTGGCCAGTCTGCCTGGGGTGAGATGGAGTCTCATAGGTGTTTTGATTTGCATTTCCTTTATGGGGAGGGATGATGAGAATTTCCTCATGTGTTTGTCATTCTTACTTCTTCTAGCTCCTTTGCCCATGAATGATTATTGCTTTTTTTGGGGGGGGGTTCGTTTCTGGGGCTCCCTGTATATTTTGGGTATTAGGCCTTTGCCAGATGTATTGCTGGTAAAGATCTTTTCTCTTTCCTGTTTAGCTAATTTAGTAACTATGTCCTTTGTTCTGCAGAAACTTTAGTTTGATGTAATCCCATATGTCAAATCTTTATCTTCTGTGCCCCTGGGCTTCTTTTCAAAAAGTTTCTGCCCCTGCCTCTGAGAGTTATGTTTCTCCTACTCCCTCTTGCAGTAATTTCAAAATTTCAGGTCTGACATTGAGGACTTTGATTCACTTTGAGTTGTATTTGTGTATAACAGATCCACTTTTAGCTTTCTATATATGGATGCCTAGTTTTCCCAACACAAGTTATTAAAGGGGCTCTCTTTTTGTCTGCTATGTATCTTAGACTTCTTGATTTTTTAATGCAAAATTTCCTATCACAATTTAGGTCGGCCATTGTTTGCTGCTTCCAGATTACTGTGGTGAACAGAAGCGCTCCCAGTAGACCCCAATCTGCCTCATCCCAACAAGTCCCTCATCACTTGCTGCAGTGACCAAAAGGACTCACCTGCACTGCCCAGGTTTCACTCATCTTAAGCACCATAGGACCTCAGGTGACCTGGGTGAGACTTGAGGATTCACTGTAGTGCAGCCCAGCTCTCCTACAGTAGTTCCCTCCTTTGGCAAGTGTGTGGTAGCAGCCTGATGCCCAGTGGCTTCCCCATGTGATCCTAACTACTCAGGAGGCTGAGATCTGAGGATCACAGATTGAAGCCACCACAGGCAAAAAAGACCTCATGGCTTTTATCTCCAATTAGCCAGTGAAAACTCAAATGTACAGGTGTGTTCAAGTTGAAATTATGGCTCAAGTAACAGTGTCCCAGACTTGAATGGGAAAGCTAAGGGAAGCACCCAGGCCCTGAGTTCAAACCCAGTACTAGAATAGAAGAATCTGGTGGCTCTGTTGCCATATACTCCATGGGACTTTGCAAACCCAGAGTGACCACAGCCAAAAGAAGAACTGTAAACAGGTTTCCATCCCTTCACCCTCTGTAGAGTCATGGCAGCTTGGGAAGCTTTCCAGGTAAGGACTGACTCAGCGGGTCTGTAAAGACCTAGCAAGGGCAAAGCCAAGTGCTGTTGGTTAAGGGGCATGGAGGAAGCACCTGACAGCCAGTGCCTCTTGCTGTCAGCAAGGAAAGAGGTGCCACCTGCCTCAGGGGGATGCTCACACAACCCTCAGTGCTGGAGGAAGCCCGTCCCTTTTCCTTATGCCTTCCCATGAACACACCTTCAGAAATGCCCTTATGTTTATTAGAACTGTTTACATTCCTGCTTGCCAACATTTAACACAGAGAAAGGCAAGCAGCCCACATACCATTCTTCCCCCAGCTGTGAGGACCAGAGGGAATGAGTCTTCAGAGACTTCCACTTGATCCTGCTTGAGGGCTCTCATTGGGGTTGGAGATGTGTCTGCACAACCAAGCAGCCTCCAAAGACTTCAGCTCCCCTACTCCTGCTCCAGATTCAGAGATGGCTGGCTCCTGGCCTCAAAGTCAGCCTCCAGAACTTGCTGAGCCTCACTCTCCTTGGCTGAGGCCTCCTCTGGACCTGTAAAAACAGCCCTGTGAGGAGGCCGCACCTGTGTCCACAGTACAGTGACCTCAGCTGGAACCTAGGGTATGGTGATGAGGCTTTCTAGATCCCTTGAATTCCAGAAAGCCTTTTTTTTTTGGGTCCGGTCGTGGGGCCTGAACTCTGGGCCTGGGCGCTGTCCCTCAGCTCTTCAGCTCAAGGTTAGCGCCCTCCCACTTGAGCCACAGCGCCACTTCTGGCTTTTTTCTTTTTTCTTATGTGGTGCTGAGGAATCGAACCCAGGGCCTCAGGCATGCAAGGCACGTGCTCTACCACTGAGCCATCTTCCCAGCCCCCAGAAAGCCTTTTGCAGAGTGGCTTGGAGGCCAGACGACTGCCCTGACTGCCAGGAATCCTCAGATCTCCACCCCCCCCCTCCCCCCCCAGGGACTAGAGTTTGCCTGGGACACTCTCCCTGATGACAGCTTACTTTGCAAGGAGAGCTGGTGGAAGTGGTTGGCCAATTTCATGATCATCTCAGCTACATCATGTTGGTAATAAGGCCGCCCAAACACCAGGATCTCAGCATCACCTTCAGGGGCCCAGCGACTCACATGGAGCAGGGTGTGGGTTATACACTCGACATGGGGGATAAGATCTCCATCCTTGCCTGCATGGGGAGAAAGGAGGTGGAGAGTGTGGAGGGAAAGGTGGAGGTAAGGTAACCAGGGAACACATCCCAGGGCCCTGCACGCAGGAGAGGCTGGCTCTGCTACGTGCCCAGGCCAGAGGTGTGTAAGTAGGAGGACCTCCCAAGCTCCATTCATTCCCTTGCTTACCAAATATCCTTTCTACCAGCCAGGCCTCCAGGCGAACCGTTCTGGGACACTTCAGGAACTCGGAATGGAACCAGGTGGGCAACTTGGAGGGGCTTCTGAGCACCTGGAATGGAGTCCCTTCTCCCTGCTGCAGAGACACAAGAGTGTTAAACTTCTTGGGAGTAGCCATGTATCAGCAGGCTTTGGCAGGATGAACCCTGAGCTGGGGCTTCATCTGTGCCTTCATTTAAGGGCTCCTGCCCAGCCCCCTCCCACCTGTGCCCTTCTATTGGCTCCTCCTCTTCCTCTTCCTCTCTTCCCCACTTATGCCCACCTGGGCTTCTTTTACTCTTGACAAGGTAGAATTACAGGTGTGTCCTCCCCATATAACACTAGAGACTTTAGCAATATAGTTTTAGATATCAGAGGGAATCTTGTGGAACACTTTCAATTTCTGTTCTCCAAACCTTACACAATGACTCTCTTTATTTTTCTTTTTCACTCAGGGTATCATCTATGAACACTACTTAGAATGGGAAGCTATAACTCTGCCCAGTATTGGTAGTTGGAGCATAATGCCCAACCAAGCCAGAAGGAATCTCTCAGAATTTAGTCCCACTCCTTCTTGCTCCTTCTGGGAACTCTTGAGGCCAAGGAAGTGTGGGAGAAATTGCAGAAACTTCACAGCACCAGAGGTCTTGAGACCTGAGCAGAATATGAATGAAGAATCAAACAGAAGCTGAGCTCTGGTAGTACACACCTGTCAGTTTAGCCACACAGGAGGCTGAGTTCTGAGGAGCAAAGGTTGAAGCAGACTGAGCAGGAAAGTCTGTGACCCTTTCTCCAGTTACCTATCAAATACCCAGAGATAGAGTTGTGGCTTAAGTTGTAGATCACCATCCTTGAACAAAAAAGCTGATGATATCAGAGGCTGAGTTCAAGCCCCAGTACCAGCTAAACAAAAAGCCCAAGAAAGGCAAAATCTATAACCCATTTAGGGGATCCCAGCAGAACAATTAGTTATGGATGGAAGTGAAGGTCAAAGTTCTGGACTACATGACTTTCATCTGGAAATTGTGCTGTCATTGATATATCTACTCAAAGTTGAAATCTGTTTCTTATGCTAAAGTGATAGCTGTTGCAACCTGCCCATCCCACCATGAGTGGGAACAAGGCAGTAACTATGGAATTGAGGTTTGTGGTATCAGGGGACTTTAGCCGTCTGCCAGCTTCAGATCCCAAGATTCTGTTCACCAAGGTTTTGATTAATCTTGTAGAGGGAAGCATGTGCAGAAAGTAAGGTATAAACTTCAACATATGACAATATTTGGTATTTAAGTGGTACATAACATCCTTATTCTGGGAAAGAGAGCTAAACAGTAAACAACTTACAATTTGGATAAACCTAAGTCTGTCTGCAGACTCCCACACAGTTTGGGAGTTAGCCCATACCCAGGATAGAAATTCAAATTCCCATGAATCAGGGATTAATTGACTTTTCCAGGAAACTCAGTGTTCTTTTGTTTTTTGTTTGTTTGTTTTTTGGTCCAGTCGTGGGGCCTGAACTCTGGGCCTGGGCACTGTCCCTCAGCTCTTCAGCTCAAGGCTAGCACTCTACCACTTGAGCCACAGCACCACTTCTGGATTTTTTTCTTTTTGCTTATGTGGTGCTGAGGAATCAAACCCAGGGCCTCAGGCATGCAAGGCAAGCACTCTACCACTGAGCCACCTTCCCAGTCCCCAAACTCAGTGTTCCAAACTCCCAATCCTTTTGGGTCTCATAACTTGGATTTTTTTGGGGGGGGGGGGTCGGGGGGGGGGGGGGTCCGGTCGTGGGGCCTGAACTCTGGGCCTGGGCGCTATCCCTCAACTCTTCAGCTCAAGGCTGAAGCGCTCTACCACTTGAGCCACAGCACCACTTCCGGCTTTTTTCTTATGTGGTGTTGAGGAATTGAACCCAGGGCCTCAGGCATGCAAAGCAAGCGCTCTACCAATGAGCCACCTTCCCAGCCCCATAGCTTGGATTTTTTGACTCTTATAGATACCATTGTTCCTTAGTTGGTATAAGTAAATATCAAAGAGGTGAGTGTGTATTTAGGAGAAGAGAGAGGAAAAAAAAAACTTCAACTCACTAAAAGGCCTTAGAAACATTTAGCAAGTCGAAACCATAGATTGATGCTGGCGCTGGTGGCTCACACCTGTGATTTTTCCACTCAGTAGGCTGAGATGTGAGAATCCTGGTTCCTGGCCAGACTGCAGGAACATTCTAGATACTTTTTTTTTCCAGGCAGAAAAAGAGTTCATGGGGATGGGGGGGCAAACTGTGAGCCCGCAAGAGATGGAAGTATGTAGAGACAGAGGGGAAGGAAGAAGAGACAAATAGAGAGAGCTATATATTCTTATCCTCAACTCACTACCAAAAGCCAGGCGTGGATCTGAGTGTCAAGTGGTGGAGCACTTGCTTTGAATGAGAAAGCCAATTGAGAGCCTGTGGTCCTGAGTTCATTCCCCAGTACTGGCGCACACAAAAATGGCCTAGGTCTAGCAACATGCTCAAGTAGAGTAGTGCCTTCCTAGCAAGTGCTAGATGTCGACTTTCAAACTGCAGTGCCCGCCTTGCCCCCTCAAAGCTGGCCTGCTAGACTTATTCCATTTTTGTCCCTCTAGTCCTGAGAATTAAAGTCCACTTAGAAGCATGCCAGAATGTGTTGCTCTCCACTCACTGAAAGATGTACTGTGGAATTTAGGTGCAGTACTCTTAGTCTTCCTCCTCAGTGCTTCTCCTTTTTTTGGGGGGGGGGGGGTTGGGGAGGTGGGGAGTCCTGGGGCTTGAACTCTGGGCCTGTGTGCTGTCACTGAGCTTCTTTTGCTCAAGGCTAGCACTCTACCACCTGAGCCACAGCAATACTTCGGCTTTTTCTATGTATGTGTATATGTGGTTCTGAGGAATCAAACCCAGGGCTTCATGCATGCGAAGCAAACACTCTATCACTAAGCCACATTCCCAGCCCCCTGGTGTTCCTCTTTGAGGCCATCTCCTTTAGGAAGAGTGAACTGAGTCCCTTCTCTCCCCTGGGGGTTTGTACCCTCCATGCTGCCTCTGAGCTACATGTGCTGCAGACCATTCTCCAGGTCTTCATGGAGACAGGCTGCAGAAACTGGCCACCATGAACTTGGCATAATGTCGCAGGCAGCCTTGGGAGAGGGAAGGGAGGAAGGGCAGCCCCTGATCCTGGGAGGGGAAGGAGGAGAGGGAAGGAACTGACTGAGTTCCAGCCTGGATCTCCCATCAGTCTTCCTCACCCAGGGTCCCTCTGGCCTGCTGTTCCAAGTCTTAGCATGTGCTTTAGGTGGCTGGTGTCCACATGGGAAGAAATTGCGCAGCTTTTCTCCTGTGTTTCCTTCATAGAGAGGAGGTGCTATCAGAGGACATTGTTGGGAAAATGGAGAAGGGAAAAGGAATAGACCAGACGCGATCATCAACAGGTGAGGTCCGTTTATTGAGACAGTGAACAACACAGACTTTCCCGTGGGTTTGGAGGTTGTGCCTGAGAGTTGGGATAGGAGCTGGGTTTTTATAGGAGGTCTGAGGAAGGAGGCAGAGGTGAATGAAAAAGCCACCAGGTCAAGGGGTGGGGGTTTTTCAGTTGGGCCCACAGTGGGATGTTTACAGCTGGGCTTGGTGGATTGCCCTGCCAACATATCAAACAAGGTCACACATGCCTGGGATTTTGCCTCGTGTCTGTATGGGCCTGGGACATAGGGTGGGGGTCAATCCTTCAGATATGGCCATATTATAATTGGCTCTGGAGCTGGAGTCTGGCAGATATGAACCATGAGCAGTTCTGGGCCTGGTGTCTGAGCAGAAACCTAAGGTGGACCCAGAGGAGCTGAGTGGGGATGGCAGATGGCTCTTCCTGCCTCACCTTGATGCTATCCTGTAGAAGTGTTACCAATGAGATTTTACACTGCCCTCCATTGCTCTACCTTTAGACATATGTTTGTGTGTGTGTGTGTGTGTTTGTGTGTGTGTGTGTGTGTGTGTTACTGGGGATTGAATTCAGGGTCCACTTCTAGCTTTTTGCTGCTTAATTACAAATAAGAATTTCACAATTTTTTCTTGCCCAGGCTGTCATCAACCCACAGTCCTCAGATCTCAATGTTCTGAGTAGATAGAATTAAGGCATGAGCCACTGGTGCCTAGTGACACAACTATTGTGTATGTGGATTCAGGGCCTGGGGCTAGAATGCAGGGCCTGGTTGGTTTTCTAGAGCATTTCTGCCCCAGGCTGGCACTACCACTTGAGCCAGAGCTCCATTTCCAGGTTTTTCACAGAATTGGGGATAAGAGTCTCACTGATTTTTTTCAGCCCAGGCTGGCTTCCAACCAAGATTCTTAGATCTCAGCCTCCTGAGTAGCTAGGATTATAAGTGGGAGCCAAAGGTGTCTACTGACACAGCTATTTTTATATATTTTTTTCTTTCTTTAAGTTTAAAAGAAAATACTTTAGGTAGCATGGAGTATTTTTCTCTGTCTATTTGTCAGTTTCCCTCTTTTTCTCTTTGTCTCTTAAGACAGTCTCATTTCATAGTCCAGGCTTGTCTGGAATTCTAAATTTTCTAAATTCTAAATTTTCCTACCTCAGCCTCCCTAGGGCTGGGATTGCAGGCCTATGCTACCATTTTCATGAGAGACCATCCACAAAGCTCTCAGGCTCTAACAGGGTGAGCTTTAGATAAATTTCACCTGCAGGTGATCCCGTGGCAGATGGCACCTGCAGAAAGTGGTGGCAGAAGGTGTGGTGGTGGTAGGACTTGGAGGTCTCAGCTGGCTCTAGTTGTGTTGCAGCCCACACCAGTCCCTAAGCTGTAGGTCATCTTCACAGAACTGCAGAGTCCCCTCAGGTGGGGTCAGCAAGAACAGGGAGAACACTTGGGTGTGGGAGTGAGCTGATTTTTGTGGAACATGAAAGGCATTGATGAAAGGCATTGATGGAGGTTGCTTTCTGTGTAATAAACCAAATTAGAATACTCATCCAGTGGGTAGAAGTGTGGCTCAGAATTCTTGGCCAGAATGCCAGAGGCCCTGTGTTCCATCTCCACCCCACCCCAATTGAATGTAGTCTCTAATGCATTACTATTTCAAGTGCCAAAATGTTTAATTGCTTAGGAGAATTGACGTGGATAATCATAATTTAGATCTATGGCTGTTGATAGGTAGTAAGTCTTTGAAGTGAATGCCATGAATAGATAAGTTTTTGTAGTGAATACCATGAGTTTAGGGCCCCATGTCCCTGTTCCTGTAAGTAGGTTTCATTAGGTAGCCAGATGAAGAGAATACCACAATTTTCAGGCAAGAAAAAAAGCTTGTTTACCAAACTGCTGATGCATGGTGGAGAAGCATGGCTGAAAAGGTGACCCAGCCCAGGACCAGGACTTATCTAGGCCAGGGACAGGAAGGGGTGTGGCCAGGTGGGGAAAAGGTGTGGCCACACTAGATCTGGATGTGACCTCAGGGCCTTGGACTCTCCTGTGGTCAGGTGGGAGGTGTGACCAGGGGCAACTCAGGATGTGAACTAGCAGGAGGGGCAGGTGACTGCTTCTAGGTATGTCAATTACCTAGGTAACACAGAAACCTAGCCAAGAGGTAGGGAGGTGTCTGCATAGGGCCTGCATGGCCTTGGGCAGACCGTACATTTCCAACTCTGTACTTGTCTTCTGCCTGCTAGGCAAATCCTCTACTGCTGGCCTGCTGTGCCTGGACAATTTTAGCGACATTTCCTCTTTAAGTCTCCATTGAAATGCCAGCCTTAGAATATGGTATCAATTATGAATCCCTCACTCGTGTCCCTTTGATCATGATCATCACACTACATTTATGGATAATCATGTTTGTTGTTATAAAACTTTAAATTTAGTCTGGTAACATGGCTCACTTCTGTCATAATAGCTACTCAGAAGGCTGAGATAAGGTTCAAAACCAGCCAGCAATGAAAAATCTGTGAGATTCTTATCTCCATTTATCATCAAAAAGCCAGAAGCAGATGTTGCTTTATCATTTGAGCCATTCCTCTGTGTCTTACTTTTTGTTGGTTGACTGGTTATGACAATTTCTTGATTAATCTACTGGGCTGGCTTCATGTTGATTCTTAGATCTTCGTCAACTGAGTAGCTAGGATTAGAGGTGGGAGCACTGGCACTCTCCTGCCAAGTTATTCTTTTTTTTTTTGCTGGTCGTTGGGCCTGAACTCTGGGCCTGGGCACTGTCCCTCAGCGTTTCAGCTCAAGGCTAGCATTCTACCACTTGAGCCACAGTGGCGCTTCCGGCTTTTTCTGCTTATATGGTGCTGAGGAATTGAACCCAGGGCCCCATGCACACAAGGCAAGCAATCTACCACAGAGTCACCTTCCTGCCACCCAAGTAATTCTTTAAGTTTTATTTAAGTTTGAGAGAATTTTGCCTTTACTATCTAGGGAAGATTATGTAAAATTACAGGAAACAGCAAATTCTATTTGGAGTCTAAATTGATGCTTTCCTTTTTTGGGGGGGGCGGGGGGTACTGTCCCTGCACTCTTCAACTCAAGGCAAGCGCTCAATGGCTTGAGCGACAGTGCCACTTCTGGTTTTCGAGTAGTTTATTGGAGATAAGTGTAAGGTCCTCTCCTGGATGGTGAGCAGACTCCACCCTCCTCGCAGCAAAGCCTCCACCCAGTACCTGTGTTACCTAGGCAACTGGCACACCTGGAAGAGGTCACATCTGAATTTGATGTGACCACACCTTTCTCCGCCCATACCCTAGGTAAGGCCTAGTCTAGGCCCAGACACTCTCTTTCCCAGTTCTCTCTCTTTCCCAGCTTTTTCCTAGCTCTCTCCCAGGTCTCTTTTCCCAGCTCTTTCCCAGGCCTTTCCCAGCCACGTGGAGTGCCAACCGGGACTGGTGACAGCCAGAACGATGAATAAACCTACCCCTTACCTGAATACCACATGCATGGTGTGGTTCTTACTCGGTGCCTCTTTTTAAAAACCTAACAATAAGAGTCTCATGGACTTTCCTGCCTGGGCTGGCTTTGAACCGTGATCCTCAGATATCAGCCTCCTGATTATCCACAAGTTAATATGGAATCAAATGCCCTCCCTCCTCACCTATATGATCACGGAGAGTTTTGAGAACAAAGAAAAATTCTGTCTTTGTACTTCTCACCATTTACTGCCATAGAAAGGAAATGTACCTCAGCATGGTCAATGAGCCAGAACATTTTCATTGATTCAATGCACCATGAAAGTGGAAGTTGGCACAATCTGCTAGTAAACTTCAATAGTGTGAGGGAGGGGATGGTGGGGGAAAAACAAAGGAGGAGGCTACAATGCTTGATAAGAAATGTACTCATTACCTTGCTCATGTAACTGTAACCCCTCTGTACAGTATTTTCACAATAAAAACTTATTAAAAATGAAAAAAAATAGTGTGAAGCGACAACAGAAGCTCAAGTGTTAAATACATAAGCTGTAAATTGGTAGACTACAATCTTTTCTGCTAACTTTTTTCTATATTCACTCTCTTGCTATAACCACCATGGGCTTTCTGGTCCAAACTTGAATGCACAGACACCCCCTGTCTCAGGGGACAAAACCCATGAAGAAGCAGAGGTTAGACTACATCAGGAAATTAGAAGGTGTCCCTGTGACTGGGCTATCTACATAGTCAGACATTGGGGATGGGGAAATTCCTGCTACATAGCAAAGTTAAGATGTATAGAAACATGATGAGTGGCTCTCAGCTCTAATCTTAGGTACTCAAGAGACTGAGAGGTGAAGATCAAGATTCAAAATCAGCCTGGGAAGTAAAATCTATCTGGTTCTTTTTTTGTTTTTGCAAGTCCTGAGGCTTGGACTCAGGGCCTGAGCACCGTCATTGAGCTTCTTTTGCTTAAGGCTAGCATTCTACCTCTTGAGCCACAGTGCCACTTCTGTCTTTTTCTGTGTAGGCAAGCTCTACCACTAAGCCACATTCTCAAGCCTCTATCTCGTTCTTATCTTCACTTTACCACCAAAAAGTAGTTAAATAGAGTTGAATGGAGATAAGCAGTGGAGGTGTGGCTCAAATGGTACATTGCCAAATTTGGGTAAAGAAACCCAGGCTTCAGTTCGTACTCAGTATTGGCACAAACTTGGTGCTGGTGGTTTAAGTTTGTAATCCTAGCTCCTCAGGAAGCTGAGATCTGAGAATCCTAGTTTGAAGTCAAACTAGGAATAAAAGTTTATGAATGTACTGTGTCCTTCCTTTTATGAAAATATTCCTCCCAAAAAACCAAATGATACCACAAAAGCAAGATATAGTTATGGAAATCCCAGCAAGCTAATAAGAACACAAGTGCTTATTTGAAGTTGTTTACCACTGAAGTGGTTTTGAAGTGGTTTACCAGGTTAAGTGGTTTAGAAGTGTTTTTCATGTGAGTGACAATCTGAGATTTCTTCAGAGGTGGCACTTTCCTGGAAGTTAGGTGGCATTACAGAAATAATGAACAGGTGGACGAGCTTGTCAAAACAACACAGAATAACACAGAGTAATTGGAGATTACTGAGATTGTGGTATTGGATTAGGTTTAGCTGTAGAACACTTCCTTACACTTCCACACACTTAAGCCTAGAAGGCCTGAGGGAAATAAACTGGCCACAAATTCAACCTTCAACTGCAAGGTCTGAACAGGGTCACCTCCCTCCCTCTTGGCTAAGTTTCCACCCAGTATCTGTTACCTAGGTAACTGGCAGACTTGGAGGCAGTCACCTTCCCGTCCTGCTAGGTCACATCCTGGGCCACCTCTGGTCACTCGCCTCCCATCTGACCTTAGGAGGGTCCCAGACCCTGAGGTCACATCCAGATCCAGTGTGGCCACACCTTTCCTCCACCTGGCCACACCTCTTCCTGTCCTTGGCCTAGATAAGTCCTGGCCCAGAGGCAGGTTGTCCCCACCCCTTTCCTTTTCAGCCATGCCTCTCCACCATGCACAGTGGGGCAGCAGTTTGGTGAATAACCTTCTGCCTGAATAGCACATAGTGTTCTCTTCATTGGCTACCTAATGAAAACTACCTATTTAATATACCTTACATCAACCACATTATTTGATGTCTTTCTTAGCTTCCCAGGTATGTCAGTCTTCATGACAAAACTGACTGCATGGAACACTAGGAGCATCTAGCACTTATCTTGAAGAAGCCTGAGCACCATCAGGAGAGAAGGGATCATTCATCATGGTTGCCCAAGACAGGAGCATGGTATCAGGCAAGCAGTGAAAGAAAAGCCAAGGCCTCCCTGGTTAGGGTCTGGTTCTGGACATACTGCAGCATTTTGAGTCCTGGCTAAGGAGAAGGAAAGATGAAATAGAGCTATGAACACAGCTAAAATGGCTTTGCAGACATGGAGGTATGGGGTAGGGATTCACCCCAGGCCATCCCTCCCTTGAGCACCTTCCCACTCCATTTTCCATCCTTATTGATTTCAAGCCACAAAATGGTCAGCTTTACTCTCCCACTACTCCAGACCTCTAATGCTATGGATCTGAAGCTCAGTGTACACACATCGAGTGAGAGATCAACTCCAAGTGTGGCAGGTGAAGAACCACACTGTGGTTCAGCTGCTGTGGATCTGTCACTGACATCAGCGGTGACAGGGCAATCTCCTTATGTGGCAGTGGAAGAAGAACCAGCAGGTGATATGGGCTGCTTTGGATTCTGAGCAGGCTCTGCCTGAAGTACAACAACCTCCTTTTGTGGTAGAAGTTGATGAGCCACTCTGTGGTTCAGCTGCTGGGGATCTTGAGCTGACACTGGCTGTGACAGAGCAACCTCCAGCTGTGACAGCAGCTCAAGAGCATCCAAATTACACACTTTCTGTGGATCTTGAGCTGTCAAAGCCTCTGTCTCCCAGGATATAGCAACTTTCACTTGTGGGAAAAGCTGAGCAACCCCTGGATCTGGAGCCGGCTGTGCTGACCTTGGTGGAGAAGGAGCATGCTCTACTGTGGATAAAGAGGAGGCTGCACAGTTTCCAGCTGATCTGTATCTCCAGATAGATTTGCCCATGTCACTGAGGCCGGACTGATCTTGCTTCTGTTGCCCTGGCTGCTCTGGAGATCTGTAGGGCTCTGCCCACTTCAGCTACATTAGACCACCGCTACCTTAGAGGAGAGCTGAGCTCCTGCAGACGTAGCCCAGCCAGGCCCCAGCCCAAGTCTGGAAGGACAAATTCTGCTGCTACTGTAAACACAGTTCTCACCTTTCCTAAGAATGTCCTAAGAGCTCCAGAGCACCAGCTGTGATGCCAGAACCTTCCTTCATCCATCTGGGAAAATGCCAGTATTTCTTCCATTGAGTCCCTTCTTTCAGTTTTTGGTATGTAACTTGAAGTATTGGTTTTAATAAAAATTCAGTGTTGGTTCATTTCAGTAGCTTATTTCAGGGCCACTAAGCTCATAGCATGCTCTACACTCACCCATGGAAGACACCTGTGGACTGACGCTGCATGCAGAGCACATGGTTCTGGGGGAAGATGCTTATAGGAAGAAGGAGGAGGAAGTAGGAGGAGAGTTCCTGGTGTAGAGGGAAAACCAAGGCCAAGCAAGTGGGAGGAGATCCAGAATATGTGTGGATGCAGCTCTGTCTGAGGCAGGGCCCCATTGCTTAGAGACACAGTTGCTATTTTCAGACAGACTGCTGTACTACAGGCGGTTCCTACTTGCGCCCCAGGCTCTTTCTTTGAAATTGGACAGCAGCCTCCCTGGGTGGGAAGAAGGAAATGGCATGTAGAGGTCCCTACATATCCTGATCCCAAGGCTGTTTCCAATTTGTGGGAAAATGCACCATTAGATTAAAGACAGGGATATGTTCAGGAAGATCTTGAATCTATGTAAGAAGTCCAAATCCATGATGATTACTGAGCTTCTCCACATGGATTGCGGTGGACTGTGAATGATGAACCTGAGCACATAGGAATTTCACCTGTGTTCGCTTGTGTCTCGACCTGCACACAAACCCACTGTCACTGACTCCTCCACAGATGGAGCCTGGCGCCCTTTGTGGTGGCCCTGCAGCTGCTCATTACAGGGTGGGAGGGGCCTGTGTGGAGTCTGGTGTGGCAGGGCAGCTCAGTGCAACTGCTTGGGGAGGCAGGGAGCCCTCTCCATGTGTCACCCCATTTGCCCTGGGGAAATAAAATGATACAAATCATGGCCCACTAGAGGTCCGGTGTCCACACCAGCACAGTGGATCTCCAAATGCGAGGAGATGATGCTCCTGTCATGTATGGCTGTAGTGGTCAGTGACCTGCTGGTCTGAAGATGGGAAGCCTGGTACTGATGTGTCCTTTAAGGGACACCCAACCACATCAGGCTGTGGTCCAGGAAGTCCTTCCTTAGATCACTCTCTATGAGCCAAGCTGTTGAAGTCATCTTGCTGCAGTTCTGCTCATCCAGGGTGTTGACAGTTCAGGATACACAGTAATGGTGACACAGGGACTTTACCACAGTAACTGCAGCCCCAGGTTGAGAGTGAGGAAGAGATCTTCCACAGGGAGTGTCTAGTGGACACTCAGTTGAGTCAGCAGCATTAAAATGCTGCTTGAAGGGTGGAGACAGAGGGGAATTTGAGTTTGTGTTGGTACATGTATTCCAACGGAAGACACTAGATGCAAGAATGCAACAGAATTTAGGTCCAGAAAACAATAAGAGGAGTCATTGTATGGTAGCTTCAATTATTGAGAGAAAAATTTGAGGCTAGGGAGTGAGAGTGATTCTATTGAGAAGAATAGAAGAACTAAGTACCAACTTTTTAGATAATGGAAATCTACCCATTTTAAAGTCATTCATATATGAATAAAATTCTAACTTATTATCTATAATGAACTGGTGAGATTACTACATTTTTTAATCCAGAATTTTGGCAATCTGGTTAGAAATTTTCATATGAGACTCGTGCTAAATTAGCATCTCTGATATGAAAATTAAGCAGATCTTGGTAGCTCTTAGTGTGGATGTGTGTACATCTACAATATTATGTTTCTGATCTTTGCAATGTTTGGACTGCTGATTGTTGTGAAGTCTGAGAGCAAATGCAGAGGCATAACATCTAAGCATTCACTTCTATTTAGTAGTGAAGAAGTAAAAAGAAAAAATTCTGTCACTTGTAAAATTTCCTTAAATTAATAGAGTCCATGAAACCATCGTTTTTGTTTTTTTTTTTTTTTTTTTTACAGTCATGGGGCTTGAACTCTGGGCTTGGGCGCCTTCCCTGCATGCTTCAGGAAACTATCATTTTAACACAAAATTTTGAAGAAATCTCCAAACCTTAAGGAATATCTAACTTAAAACAAATAGAGTTCCCCTCATATTTGTTATCCATTTATCAAATAAGAGTAATTTCTATAGTCTTTGTAAAGAAAAAAGGCTGAATGGGTGAATCTGAATTTTGTGTCAGATTTACAGAATGATATTCACAGTGGGCAATTTTCAGAAGTGGAAGAATTATCTCACATTCCAAAATGTAGAATTATGTGTATTGCATTGATTGTGTATTGTCATCACACAATCAACATATTCTGTATATAGACAATCTTTTCAAAGCAGAGAATTGCTCATAATGATCATTCTACCTTTCTACTGGGATTTGTAACAATGAAGATGTCAGCATCAGCCAAGTTTACCAAAGAAACATGAAGGAAGGTTTTCAGAAGCATACACAGTGCGCTCCATGTGTGTTCTGTTCAATATTCTGTTTTAATTCAGTAGTTATTCTGCCAAAAATGCTATGTAACTGTAACTGACAAATTCAAAATTACAAGAGGAATTTGGGTTAGTGTAGTCACAAAAGGAATTCATATGAGCTCTAATAGTCACTTGGAGCTTTCTATACTAATTCTATGATGGATATCCATTCAATAGAACCATTTTAGCTCTTGTTGCTTCTGCTCACTATGAAACACCACCTTCCCATGGGAAGTTCCTGGAAAGGGAAAAGTGATGATCTCTGAATAGAAGATGAGACATGTCATTTCTGAAAGAAGGGAAAGCCAGAAGCCAGTCTAAGTATATTGCTAAAATGTACAACCTTAAAGGAAAATTGTGTAGAACTGAGTGTGGGGAAAGCCTTGCCAGCTATTGGCCAAGAAAAAGGCCAGAAACCTGTGCTATGAGACGGTAGTGAAGCAGCAGAGCTGGAAGAGGAAGGGCACGGCAGTGTGGCTGATCCACAGGAGAAGCAAAGGAGATTGGAAACATCATGGATTTCTCTAATTGTTGGCTTCTTCTTATATTGTCCCTTGCTCCACTTTGGACAATATGAAGAAACATCCAAAAACTGATCTTGTTTCAAGACTTGTGGGTGTAAATAATAATCTTACATTATTATTACACTTGAGTCTTTGCAATGAATGTCTATCTTAGAGCCTAACAGGTCTATGAATCCAGGTGATTGTTAACTCCAGGTATCAATGAACCCAGCAGAGTTACAGTCATCACAATAAAGAATGAAAATATGTTTGGTATTTTTCTTTTTTTTAATTTTAATTTTTTGTGAACATACTGTACAGAGGGGTTACAATTACATGGGCAAGATAGTGAGTACATTTCTTATCAAGCATTGCAGCCTCCTCCTTTGTTTACCCTTCACATCCCTTCCCAGCCTCCCCTCACCCCCCCACCCAACACCCCCTCACCCCCCCCCCCCACACACCAGAGTTGTAAAGTTTGTTTTTGACATGACAACTTGTACTTCTCATAGTTGCAACGGGTCCATCTGTATCCTTAAATGACTTGTTTTTCCCCATCTCCTCCACAAATTATACTGACATAAAATATAGTGAAAGCAGGGGTTATACTGTGGGGGAGGGACATACAAAGCAACAAAGAAATAATCTTATAAATGAGTTAGAAACAAATGCATGAAAGAAAAAAAACATTAAAATACATATCTAAGGGTTCATTTTCCTAACATCACATTATCTGAACTTTTCTGCTTGACTCATACATATACTAGATATTGCAAATGAGGGAAACCATGGGACCTATGTTTCTTTGGGCTTGGCTTACTTCACTTAATATAATTTTTTCCAAGCCTTTTCATTTCCTAGCAAATGGGGAAATGTCATTCTTTCTGATGGAGGCATAGAATTCCATTGTGTATATATACCACATTTTCTTGATCCATTCATCTACTGAGGGGCATCTGGGTTGGTTCCATATCTTAGCTATGGTAAATAATGCTGCAATAAACATAGTTGTGCTGGTAGCTTTAGTGTGTCTTGTTTGTAAAATTTGGGTAAATGCCCAAAAGTGGGATTGCTTGGTCATAGGGGAGCTCTATGTGAAGTCTTTTCAGGAACCTCCATACTACTTTCCAAAGTGGTTGAACAAGTTTACACTCCTACCTGTTTGGTATTTTTCTACTACCAGGTCTATACCTATAGAGCATTATATGGACTCTTAAGACTTTCCCTTCGGAACCCAAGTTCAGAATTCAATTCTAGTTTTATCAGGTAATGACAGTCACAGATTAGGTTTTCTTGTTGGCACGTGTATCTGGGGACTGCTCAACAACTCTCTCTTCTGGGTCCAACATAGTATATGTGAGCCTCATTGTAACTTGTGAGTGAGTAGAAGAAATAGCAGAGAAGTGAATAGGGTTATGTGGGAAAATTAAGTTTCCAATACCTATTTTCTACTAATAATTGCAATATTAAATCACTTGACTCTGGGGGCCATTGGCTTGTGTCAATTATCTTGTGTACTCAGGAGGGTGAGATCTAAGGATTGCGGTCTAAATTTAGCCTAGGCAGTCAAATATGTGAGACTCTTATTTCCATTATTGAGCAACAAGTCAAAAGCGGAGGTATAGATCAAGTGGCAAAGCCACAACCTTGAGTGGAAAAGAGAGTGTGCCAAGGCCTTGAATTTAAAGCTCCATACAGATTTGTAAAATAAACTGTAGAAGCTGGGCATCAGTGGCTCATGCCTGTAATCCTACCTACTCAGAAGGCTAAGATCGAGGTTCAAAGCTAGCCCCAGCAGGAAACTCAGTGAGATTCTTATCTCCAATAAACAACTCAGAAAACCGGAAGTTGCCCTGTGGATCGTGGAGAGCAGAAGGATAGTGCCCAGGCCCAGAGTTCAAGCCCAGGACTGACAAAAACAAAACAAAACAAAACAAAACAGTAGAAACAACAAGAAAAACCTGTTTGCTTAGAGCTGATGCTTTGCTACTTGAGCCATAGCTTCATTCTACCATTTCTTAGTTAATTGGCGATAAGAGTCTTTGGATCTCTCTTCCAGGCTGGTTTAAAAGCAAAACCCTCTGGATCCCAGCCTCCTGAGTAGTTAGAATGACACAAAGGAGCCACTGGTACCTGGATTAAAGTTTCTTCTTAAACTAAGGTCCTCTCGGGAAAAATGGCTCTTGGTGGAGTTGGTTGTTCATAGAGACTTCTGAATGAATGAGCAAGAAATTAACTGGCATGTGCAGTATGGGCATGGCCTCAGCACAAGTATCAGTGATAGTCTTCCTAGAGGGTTGACCTACTTCCAAGCCACAGCCTAGGGGCCTATCCACGGAGCTGCCATGCTCCTGCTACTGTCCGAAAGGCCATGACTGAGTCTGAGCCCTGTCACCTATCCTGTAAGCAATTTTTCAGTGTATTGCATGACTGGTAAACAGTACCTAGACAGATTATGTGTATGGCATTGCCAGTAACCCTAAAAGGAAGCAAATAGGATTGAATGTCTACCTCAGGTAGTTTCTTAGTAAGTTCTATTGAAACAACACTTTTCCCTTCCAAACGAAGTACTTATGGTTGTCAAATAATGATTATGATTCTGAAATGATTTGAAAACACTAGGATAAACAAAGTCAAGTAGCCTTTGTTATTTGGATCTCCTAAGTTTTGTTATGCAGTTACAGATTATGAACCTTAGGAATGTGCATTATTTTTCAAATTCTCTTTTTAACTGGTGTAACACAAGGAGAATAATTATTAAAATTTCTAATTCTTGACTTTAGTAACCTCTTTGTTTGCCTAGATTATTTTCTTTATTAGTGCAATGAAAATGTCAACGAGATTGGTTTAGTATGGATTTATTTGTCTTCCTTCCCTGATGACCTGTATCAGACACAGCTGAGGGCATGAAACAACATCCCCTGTAGGTATTTTTTCAAATAGTTTGACCTTGGGAGCAAAGTTGTGGAGGACTCAGAACTGAAGAGCAGTGTTTCAGCTCAGTTCCAGCGATCACAGCCAGAACACCTACTGCCTGGCCCACTCAGGTATCCCCTTTCCTCAGTCACAAACAGAGGCTACTTGACTCCAAGAATGGATCACTGCAACTATAATTAAGGAAAGAAAACTCAAATTAGAGAAACTGCTAATAATTATAAGCACTGGAGCTCAAAATCCTATTATTACATGTCTCGAAGACTCTATATCTGCGTTTTTGTAAGAAACATTCTAAGAACCAAGGAATAAAGAAGGATAATAGACTTTCTTATTTTTTTTCTTGAGGGGTGATACTTGGTTTGAACACAGGGCCTTGGTACTGTCCCTCAGCTTGTTGCTTAAGGTTAGTGCTCTAACACTTGAGCCATAGGTCCATTTCTGAATTTTTGGTGGTGTAATTGGTGTTCAGAGTCTCCCGACTTAACCTGCCTGAGCTGGCTTCAAACCAAGATCCTTAGATCCTGAGTAGCTAAAATTACAGGGATGAGCCACGAGTGCCTAGCTCAAGCATGTTAATTTTCTTTGCCTTCATTTTTCAAATTATTTCAGAGCAACAGCCATTCTTCAGAAATACAAGTATAATCTTGAGAAGAAAAATAAAGTTTCAATATAACTTAGTAAGACTCTAGTTGGACATTGAAAACAAATGATCAAGGCTGGTCACCAAGGCTCATGTCTGTAATCCTAGCAACTCAGGAGCCCTATATGAGAATCAAAGTTCACAGCGAACACAAGGAAGAAAGTCCATGAGATTCTTATCTCCAGTTAACCACCAAAAAAACTGAAATTTGGGGTCTGGCTCAAATGGAAGAGCACAAGACTTGGACAAAAGCTCAAGGACAGCATCCAGTCCCTGAGTTTAAACCCCAGGACCATCACACACACAGACACACACACACACACAAACACACAAGGTCAAGTGAAGAAATAGAAAAAAAACAAGTAGCTATGAGCTGATACTGATACAATACAATCAAATCTAAATAATTGTTAATATATTCTTTAACTTTGGTATATATGTTAAGATAAAATTTCAAGAGGGCAGATATAGGTGTAGTAACAATCTTTAGGATTAAAAAATCCTAGAACTAGGAAAGAGAAAATGGAGAAAGTACACGTGCTAATTTTTGTCCTCCACTGAGGAGGTCAAGTATTTTGGGTTCACCCTTGACTTTCCTAGAAAAACAAAGTAAAGAAGTACTTAATGCTGAGGTCATATATAATGTATTCAGGTTAATAATTTTCAAGTCAATGGAAAAACAAGAGAACCTAAGCGAGGAAATAAACCTAGAAATCTTAAACTTTCAGGACCATTGTTAAAATTCAATAATGACAATTGTATAAAAAAGTGAGAAGTTTCACTGGCTTTTAAGGATATCCAAATGTATGTTCTTTGTAAGAATCTGTCAAATAGAAAAGGTTAAAATAAATCAAGGAATGGAATGCAAAAAAGCAAAAGCAGGAAGTCGTGAGATAAATCAAAAATGGCCCATAACACACCTTGATCTAAATGCTTTAAATAAAGGAAAACCTTTATGCTGCTAAAAACTATACAATAATAACAAAGGACAGGGGAACCCATATCCACACCTCCATAAGTATTTGGTTAGGCCTTATTAGCACAACAGAATCCTTATTTTCCTTCCACAAGCATGCCTTTTAGACCAGGAAAATCATGGTAAACATGGCACTTTGGCTCCTGCTTGTTATCCTAGCCCCTTAGGATACTGAAATATAATCATGGTACAAGACCAGCCTGGCCAGGAAAGGTTTTCAGTGACTTATCTCCAATTAAGTACCAAAAGAGGTATGGCAAAAGTGGTAGAGTGCCAGCTTTGAGCAAAAGAAGCCAAGTGAAAACATGAGGTCCTTGAACATGGCAAGCCATCAAGTAAATCTTGGTGAATCATCAGGACAATTCTCTCTTCCATCTCTGACTGTAAAAAGAAAATAGGAAATTAACAGTACAAAACAAGAATAAAGGAAATGTCAAATGAATCAGAAATATCAACTAATCCCAGTTGGTCAAAGAGATCATTCAAACTTGATTTGGGTATAAACATATATGAAATCACATACCAGGTAATATACATATAAAGAGCAACACACTGACTGAAATGTAGTATACACAGGGGATGTTTTGGTATAATTCCTTAGAAGAAATCACATGCATTTTTTTTTTTTGTTGTTGTTGGTGATAAGGCCTGAACTCTGGGCCTGGGCACTGTCCCTCAGCTCTGTAGCTCAATACTAGTGCTCCACCACTTGAGCTGCAGCGTCAATTCTGGCTTTTTCTGCTTATGTGGTACTGAGGAATTGAACAGGGCCGCATACATGCAAGGCAAGCATTCTACCACTGAGCCACCTTCCCAGCCTATACTTTAACAAAATGAATACTAGGATGCTGACACATGCATTCTTGGGGAGAGAGCAGATAAAAATGGAGAGAGGAAAGTGAACATATATAATCCTTAGAATCAATGTACATATGTGAAAATGGAACCAGTATCTTGAAGGGATGGGTGGGGTTGGGACATTGAGGGAAACAATGAAAGGGGACATTGATAAGATGTATTGTGTAGGTCTTTCCATTTCCTTATGAATGGGGCAAAATCTTTCTGATGGAAGCATAGAACTCTATTGTGCATACATACCATATTCATCTACTGAAGGACATCTGGGTTGGTTCCATATCTTAGCTATGGTAAATGATACTGCAATAGACATGGTTGTACTAGTAGCTTTAGTATGGCTTTGATTGTGGTCATTTGGGTAAATGCCCAGGAGTGGGATTGCTGGTCATAAAGGAGCTCTATGTGCCGGGGCGCTGGTGGCTCATGCCTGTAATCCTAGCTACTCAGGAGGCTGAGATCTGAGGATCACAGTTCAGAGCCAGCCTGGGCAAGGAAAGTCCGTGAGACTTTTATCTCCAATAAACCATTCAAAAACTGGAAGTGGAGATGTGGTGCAAGCAGTAGAGCGCTCGCCTTGAGCTGAAGAGCTGAGGGACAGTGCCCAAGCCCAGAGTTCATGCTCCACGACCGACAAAAAAAAAAGGAGCTCTATGTTTAGTATTTTGAGGAACCTCCATACTGCTTTCCAGAGTGGCTGAACAAGTTTGCACTCCCACCAACAGTGTAGTAGCCTTCCCTTTTGGCCACATCCCTGCCAGCATCTGTTATTAGATTTCTTGATAATATCCATTCTAACCAGGGTAAAGTGGAATCTCAAATGTTTTGATTTACATTTCTTTCGTGGTCAGAGATGTTGAGCATTTTCTTCATGTATCTATTGGCCATTCTTATTTTCTCTTCAGACCAGTCTCTTTAAGTCTTTAGTCCACTAAAGACTAGTCCACTAAAGGTTGTTTCTAAGCAAAATAAGCCAGGCCCAAGAAAAAGTGTGTTGCATGGTTTCCCTCATTTGTAATAACTAGGATATGTCTATGATATTCTTAACAGAATATCAATTGCCCAACTGCTAAGTGCATAGGACCATATTTAATGAAGTATATCAACATGAACTCCAAGAATTGGAAACGAGTGTCTTATTTTGTCCTGTATACAGGTCTTTCTTTTTTCAGTTTTCTGTACCCTTTGTCTTGTATATAAGTTTACCTGACCTGTGGAAGGGAAAGAGAATCACAGAAACAGCAGGACAAAGGATGGATTATTGCAACAATGATATTCACTTGACACAATGTTGGAAATAAACTAGGTATCTTGGGAGAGGAGGGGAGTAGGGAAGGGCAAGTAGGAGAAAATGAGAGAGGGGTAATAGTGATTAAAAAGAAATGTACTCATTACCTTACTTAACTGTAACTCCCTACTCATCACCATTACAATAAATATTTAAAAATGTATTGTACTCCTAATGTGACATGTTGAATGGAAAACCCTTGGGACAGCTAATTAAATGTTTTAAATATTGGGTTTCAGTAATTAAGTGCTCTGTTCCCTCTTGTGTGCCATCTTACTTCCTTTTGGTATCACTTTGGCTCCCAGCTGTCTCTCTTTGACAAGAGAGATTCCAGCCCACGTGTTTGCAAATACTCACATCTGAGGGTGAATCCTGGCCACCACGAGAGATTCCAGCCCACGTGTTTGCAAATACTCACATCTGAGGGTGAATCCTGGCCACCACACATGGATTCTCAAAGCTGAAGTGTGCGGTGGGAAGGCCTTCCACAAACAGAGCTGGGAGTCAGGGAGAAATACTATCTTTTGTCTCTTGGGGAGACAATTTCAACACACATTTTGTAGAGTTCCCAGTCTATCCCTGTCAAGTCAAGGGCCATTTTCTTAGCGGGCATATTGACTCCCTCTTGCATGCATGCACGTGATGTCATCATTTCTTTCCTTCTCCCTCATCTCTCTTTCCTACTTTCTGAAGTCATTTCCCAAATTACCTTTTGAAAACAAATTTGTCTCAATTTCCTTCTCCATTTCCAAACAACACAAAGGAAGTGATTACAGTGGTGGAAAACAGAACACTATAGAGTTTCAGGAGCCTAATTCCCTTGTCATGTGTCAGTCAAAACCCCATTATGGTGAGGTGACTTCTGGTGACTGAGAAATGATTGGAGACATTACTGCAGAAGGATTGTCTGTGAGCATTGCTTATATTTAACTGCAGAACAAGACCAAAGCAGGTGCAGAATGGGGCATCAGGTGAGGAAAAACATTTAATGTCCTGCTATTATGGAAATTGTAAAACACAGAAGAGCCACCACTGCTGTGTATCCATGGAGATCATGGAGACAGACCCAGCCCCGCCAGAAGCAGCAGCAGAGGAACCACAGCCCAGGAGAGCAGTTCTGCATCTTGTTGTGCATCTGTCTGGGTACATGATGAAGACACAACTCCATCCAAGGCAGACAATGCAGAACCAGCACAGGGTACCCTTGATGTGGCTCTCAATGTGCCTCCTCCCACATCAAGTGAGGAAGAGCAACCTGCACCTGAGGCAGAAAATGAAGACTCACAACATGGGCAGCCAATCTGCATCTGAAGGATTTCTCATCAATGGCATCTGAGACAGACTCTGCTGTTCCTGTGTCAGAAGATGACAAGCCACAACACAATGCAGCTCACCTCGATCAGTTCATGGTACCTGACACTGAAGAGAGACCACAAAGTAAAACACTTTGGCATCAGGAGGTTTCTCTGACCACTTCATGTAAAGAAAATCCTCTTTCTCCAGTGGATGTCTGAAAAGCAATTCCACATTACAACTGACCTCGATCTCTAGTTTGCCAAGGGCACAGGAAAAATGGACTCCAACCTGTGACTGTATTTGCTGCTCTAGAGATGTCACAGGCTCCACAGACTTTGTCTGATATGAACTCACCTTTACCTGCAGAGGGCAACTTAGCACCAGCAGATACACCCCAGTGTGCTTCCCAATTAAGACTGGGAGCACAACTTTGGGTGTGGAGATAGAGACTCAGAACCTCCTGAGCTTCACTGAGCCCAGCTCCAGCATTTAGAGAAGTCCTTTCCCTCTGCTTCCAAGTTAACTGCTGCAATTTTTTCCGATGTAAAGTTTGCCATTGATTTTAATAAAACTTCACTGTTTATTCATTTTAGTTACATAATTCAAGACACTTAACTCGACATCCTTTTGTAGAACCATGAGCATTACCTGTTATGGAGCCCCACACAGAGCCTGTGTTCCTGAGGGGAGGACCCGCATCACTACCTGGAGGAGGTGGGAGGGAAGGCCATGGTGTGCAGGGAGCAGGTGAAGGTGAGAGGAGTGGTCATGGATCTGCCTTGTGTGGGTACAGTTGCATCCAAGGCAGGGCCCCGATAGTTAAAAGACATGGGCTCTGTGGTCAGAAACACATTTGTAGTGAACACCTGGTGTCCTTGCTACTCAGGAATCAGAGACAGGAGAATCACCTGGATTCTGGAGTTTGTGGCAAGCCTGGGAAACACAGTAGGGATCATCTAAAACATACCAATGTGAAAAACAAAACCATCTCCACAGATGTTCATGGGTTATGATTCTTTATGAGGTTTAGTAACATGTTACTTATTATGACCGTTGTATAAAAATGATATGTCATACCACAGGGTCTTTCATTTGAGCATTCTCGATCATCATGACTCTGAACTTACATTGGAAACATTTTCCATGCCCTCAGTCTTAGCTGCCTCCGCCTGTTCTAACATTGCTCAATCAAGGGGTGGCTTGTAAGCAGCAGACATTGATGTCTCACAGTTATGGAGGCTGCAAGTTCAACATCAAGCACGCTCAGATTCAGTGTCTGGTGAGCCCCTGTTGTTTGGATGAAAGGCTTGTCCATTTTTAATGGGCAGGGAGCTTTCTAGTGAGTATGGAGGAGGGCCCCAATTCTAATTGGAATGCTTCCACCCTCATTACTTTGCCTTCTCACAATGGCCATGGTCCTAACATCTTCATGTAAAAGATGAGATTTCTCCCCTCCAAAAAAAATTGGGATAAGATACAAAATAAAAATGGGTGAGGTGGGTTGGGCTCCTGTGAATTTATGTAGGTCTGAGTGTGTCTGGGTATGCTCACAGATGTGTGCCCATATATGCATCTGCATATGTTTACAATTGTCTATGTTTCTTGACCGAATGAAGTTTTTCCTCACTTCCTCTGATTGTCTGATCTCTAATGTTTGTGAATTAATAACCCATAACACCAGCCCTTAAGGAAAACAGGCAATGGGGGTGTTTATGGGTGTATGCACATCTGACAACA
Source organism: Dipodomys spectabilis (assembly GCF_019054845.1). Taxonomy (NCBI): domain Eukaryota; kingdom Metazoa; phylum Chordata; class Mammalia; order Rodentia; family Heteromyidae; genus Dipodomys; species Dipodomys spectabilis. Next base: position 5,435,788 of record NW_024870779.1, read on the forward strand.
TGCAAGGATATAGTACTAGAAAAACCCTAGAGACTAGACAGGGACATCTAGGAATATCAAGTTGCAAAAATGACTCATCCAGGAATTCATCTGGGAAGGAGTAAGGAGTGGTTCTGAATTCATCTGTGTCCTCTGGAATTGGAATGCAAAAGCATGGTGGGGTGAAAGGTTTGGTGTAACTCTACAAACCACTTCTGAGAACCAGAAAACCATGACTCACTGGGGAGGTCCCATTTGGGAGTAAGCTGAGAAAGAAGAGCCCATAAGTGACCCCTTGTCCTCACAATGGAGAACACAGACATGGATCCTGAAGCCACTTTCCTAGGCCATCCTCTGACAACCCAAGTGTCCAGAGACAGGGAAGGCACTGTGATTTCATGCTGCTTCCCCAAGTCAGCTGGCTGTGCCTGTGTCCTGAAGTTGAACCACCTTCTCTTGGTGGAAGATGAAGAGTCACCCCGTGGTTCAGCTGCTGAGGATCTCATGCTGACAATGGAGATGACAGTCGCCTCCAGCTGTGACAGCAGCTGAGGAGACACCAAATGATACACATGCTAGGGATCCTGAGCTGGCAAGGCTTGTGTCTCCCGAGATTGAGCCACTTCCAGCTGGGGCAGTTCAGTCCAGATTATCCAGGGACTCTCTCCCCCAGGCCATGTCCTGACATTACCCCAGGTAGGACCAGATAAGGTGCTGGAAGTAGGTTCAGAAGCACATTACCAACAGGCTCAGGCTTTGAGGCCTGCCACTGGGAGACCAAAGTCATGAGAAGGAGGACAGCACAGACACCTGGAAAGCAAAGAGGAGGCTCATGAGCTGAGCTGCTGCATTGTAACTGTGCTCTACTTCATGTCCCTAATCAAATTGTCCCCCCCCCCCCCCCCCAGGGGCTGGAGGTAGATGGGGAGGGAAAAGGTAGGGTTGTTTCCAGTGACAGATTTCTAGAAGGAAGGTGTCAACCTACTCCCATACCTACAGCTAATGTCCTGTGCAGATGAGTCAGTGACATTGCTTTTCCCCTGCAGTTAAACTGGAGAGAGAGAATACTGAGGTGATGGCTGTGGGGGATGGGCCAACTGTGGGCTCTCATCAAAGCCAAGCAGGAAGTTCATGGCTGTGTCTTGCACATGATCTGCCCTGAGACTGTCCATCGCATGGCAAGTTCCGCAGCTGGCCATAGACAGAGAAAATCCATTGTTGCCCAGGCCTCCCTAGTGTCCCTCACAGAGGGATGCACTGGATAAGTCTGTAAGAGCGACATAGAGAAACTTGCAGACTTAGCTATTACTGAGCTTGTTGTAGAAGACTTGTGTAAAAGCAGACTTCTCTGAGACACATGCCCAGAAGGCTTGAGAGAGTCAATATGGCCCTATGACAGTACGTCCCAAGACTTTCTCATCATGGGCTGAGCAAGACTTGCATCCATCTCAGCTTCCCAAGGGCCTTTACAACAGGTGAAATGAACAGCAATGGAACCAATTGAGCAAGTGAAGGTAGAGGAAGGTTGATAGTGAGATGCCTACTTGTTGTAATAGGCAAACACAGGTGTCCTGCTTTGGAGCTTTTGAGGATATAGACACTGAAAAGGCACCAAATTGAACAAATATATATATATATATATATGTATATATATGCTTCTGTATATAGGTCTATATACATATATACATGCATATATATTATATATACACACACAGAGAGAGAGTTAGAAACAGAGTTTGGATTTAGGGTCCTGAATTCTGGTTGAGCTTTTTCTGTCAAGGCTGAAACTGTACCATTTGAATTGCACATTGAGTCCAATATATTTTGCAAGTTAACTGGGGATAGAGTCAAGGATTTTCTTTCACTTGCTCCCTTCAAACTGAGATCCTCAAATTACAGAATCTTGATTAATAGGATCATAGAGGTCTGCCAAATATGCCTGATTCAGATGTTTGGGGGTTGGTTTTCTTTTCCTTTTTCTCTTTCTCTCTGTCTTTCTTTCTCTCTCTCTCTTTTCTTTCTCTTTCTTTCTTTTCTTTCTCTCTTCTTTCTTTCCTTTCTTCCTTTCTTCCTCTTTCTTTCTTTCTTTCTTTCTTTCTTTCTTTCTTTCTTTCTTTCTTTCTTTCTTTCTTTCTTTCTTTCTTTCTTTCTTTCTTTCTTTCTTTCTTTCCTTCTTTCTTTCTTATTGTTGGGCTTGAATGCTTCAGGCTTCAATACTATGCCTGAGCTCTTTTCCTTGTGACCAACACTCTACTATTTTGAACAACAGCTGTACTTCCCCTTTTCTGGTGATTAACTGGAGATAGAATCTCAGGGACTTTTCTGCCAAGACTGTCTTTGAATCCTGTCCTCAGATCTCAGCCTCCTGAGTATCTAGGATTGCAGGTGTGAGCCCCGGGACCCAGCAGATATATTTTTGAAGACAAAACCAGAAGATTTTCTGATTTCAATATTTGGGATAAGTAGCTCCAAAAAATAAGGAATATAGACAGGCAGTGGTGGCTCATGCCTGTAATCCTAGCTACTCAGGAGGTTGAGATCTGAGGATCATGGTTCAAAGCCAGCCTGGGCAGGAAAGTCCATGAGACTCTTACCTCCAATAAACCACTAGAAGCTGGAAGTGGCCTGGTGGCTCAAGCGGTAGAGCACTAGCCTTGAGCTGAAGAGCACAGGGATAGCGCCTAAACCCAGAGATCAAGCCCCATAAAAAAAAAAAAAGAAAAAGAAAAAGAAAAGAAAGAATATTATTCAGGTGCTGTTGGTCCACATCTGTAATCTTAGCTACTCAGGAAGCTGAGATTTGATGATTGAGGTTCAAAGCCAGCCTAGGTAGAAAAGTCCATGAGACTTTTCTAGTTAACTATCAAGAAGCAGATAGTGGTCCTATGACTTATGTGGCTGAATCTCACCCAAAAGCCAAAAGGTAAAGGGTAGCACCCATTCCCTGAAACCAATCTCTACTACCTAATAACCAAATAGATTTAAGAAAACATAACTACCACCACTACCAAGAAAGCAATCAAAATAAATTTGGGACTGGAGATTCAGTCCCACTCCACAGCCCCTTCAGGACCTTTTGCTTCTGCAGAAGCCTGAGCAGCACTATCATTTGAGGCTGAACTGGGAAAGTGCAGGGAGGGAGTCCATGAAGGACTCCAATAAGGAAGATGTAGGTAGGGGACAGCCAACTGGAACCAGCTTAGACACATAAACTTATGGATGTACACATGGAAATTTAATATTTGGTAAGGGTTTAAATTGTAGAAAAGTCAGGTTGGTCCATCAGGGCTGTGGGACAAACACAGGATGTCACTGGCAGTGATGTTGCTGGTTGAGGATCGAGGATCCTTCCCACCCTGTGGCTGGGTGCTCTGGCGAGTACTCTTCCTCTATTCAAAGCACCAGTGAGTAGTTAGTGAGGTTAGCATAGTAGTCCACTTCAAGGACAGGGAAGGCTGTACTGGGCTGGAGGAAGCTGAAAACCATCCTGCAGGTTTGTGTGATCCCCGAAGCCCTACTTCCTGAGTGCCAGCTGCCCATGACCGGAAGTGGCCACACCACCACCGGAAGTGCCTGGCACCCCCGAAGCCCTGCTGGAGCGTCTTCTGGCAGAAGCCAGGCTTGCTGGAGGACCAGGCCCCCTGAGCGCTGTAAGTGGGGTGGCGGGAGGACCTGCAGGGATGAAGAGAACCTGAGCCCGCGTGTGGACAGCTCGCAGGCTGTGGTTCCGCGGTGGGATGGCGGCGTCTGGCACGGAAGGGCCGCCGTAGCCACTCCAGTGTGACCCAGGTCATCCTTGGAGAGCATGGCCGCCCGGCCTGCTGAACAGCCTCGCAGACACGGACCGTGTAAGGAAACACCCACCTGGCAGACCTAATCTCCGCTCTCGCTGGCAGCGCCTGCGCAGTAGGTGAGGCACCGCCCACTTCTGGCTCCTGACACTATAAAAGGGGCCTCCAAGGCGTCAGAAGGCGCCATTTTCCCCCTTTCCTCGTGAGAACTTGGTTGTCAGCTCTGCGGGCAATACGTCTTTTCTTCTATTTGACTTCTGTCCACGTGATCTTGTGGGTTACTTTCTTAGGGGTTACTTTCTGCTGAGGTTACATATTTTCCTTCATTTTGGTGGCCCGTATGTGGAGAGGCTCCCGGGTGGATTCACTCCACCTACAACTGGGAGGGTCCTGCCAGTGACTCGGGACCTAACCCACGGTTCTAGGCAACCCCAAAAGACCGCTGAGCAGGTTTCCTACTGACCAAATGCCTCCTACACATCCACCAGGGGCTGATCAAGTCCTGCCCCCAGGTAAGTGAAGAGTCTAGAGGCTTAGGTTTCACTGTGCAGGCTCCATGCCTCTGTCAGGGAGTGTCAGCCCGCATCCCCCCTACAGAAAAACTTGGCCAAGTATCTAAGCCACATTTCCCAGGGTTTCCGTGGCCAAGGGATACCATGGAGAAACGTGAGGACATTTTCCACTGGTTGTTTTCCTCTTTTTGAGCCAAATTGCACTGCATAGCACTCTTCACAGCTGCTTTTGGTTCCAGATCACTTGCCATGGGTGGGACACAATCTAATATTCCTGACATTCCTCAGGACTCCCCCTTGGGTTGTCTCTTAAATAATCTATAAATGTTTAACCTTGAATCTGATATTGATTCACAGGAGCTCATATACTTCTATACCGAGATCTCACCTGAATATTCACTAGACAATAAGTCCATGTGGCCCATTCATGGGACACTGGATCCCAACATTATACGGGATCTATCCAACTGTTGCAGGTGGTCGAGCAGGTTAAAGGAGGCCAGCTATGTAGATGCTTTCTCTTTCTCTCCTTCCTCCAAACTAAACTTCTTCTTGAGCCCTTCCATTCTCCTGCCCAACTCCTCCTGGTCACAAGGCTATCGACTTATAACCAGACTATATTCCAGATCTGGCAGATGAGTTGCTTTCATTTCAAACATGTGGGGCAGTAGCCCCTCCTGCTGCACCAGAGGAGGTGGGACTTCCCCTGAAGGGAGTAGGACTTTCACCAGAGGTGGCAGGCCCCTCCTCCACCATTGGTCCCAAAGCTCCCAGCCCACTGCTTACCTGTTCCTGCACCCTCTGCTCCAGCACCATCCAAGGCCAAGGCCCCCTTCTGTCAGCACCCTCTCCTCCCCAACAGGACAATCCTTACCCAGGCCCAAGAGCCTGCTACAAATCACAGTTCTACCCTAGCTGATGTTCTCCTATTATTGGAGGTGGTAGGGGCTGATGGTATAGTCACAGTGCATATGCCCTTCTCATTAAATGACCTAGCACAGGTCAAGACACACCTGGGATCTTTCTCCACCAATCCTAGCACCCACATCAAGGAGCTGCAGCATATATTCCTAACCTATGAGGTAACCTGGCATGATGTATATGTAATCTTGAGTAGTACCCTTCTACCAGGGTAACAGAGGGATGTTTGGGAAAAGGCCCTCTGCTATGCAGATGAGACCCACCTGATCACCCCGATCACCCAACTGGGACTGAGGCAGTGCCTGACCAGGAGCCTCACTGGGATTTCAGTTTCCTGGGTGGTCACCAAAGGCAAAGCCAACTTATTGCCTGTATAATGAACGGAGGGTCTCAAACAGGCGGGCCGCAAAGTCATCAACTATGACAAAATGGCCATCGTCATACAAAACAAAAATGAAAATCCATCTGCCTTTTGGGGCAGACTGAGTCAGATCCTCCTTCAATATACTAACCTAGACTCTGAGTCTGTGGATGGACAGCACTGTTTAATGACTCATTTTATTAATCCACTCCAGACATCCAGTATAAATTTTTTAAAAAACTAAACAGGGGGCCCCTAACACCCACTAGTGAGGCTACAGAGGCAGCCTTTAAGGTCTATCATGGCAGGGAGGAGAAGGCCAAACAGCTTAAGTACCAGATGCTAGTCAAAATCTACCAGCCTCTGGCCTTGCAACCAGTCCCTTCCCGATGGGGTCCACCTGAGCCCTGCTGTGTCTGTGGTCGAAAGGGGCACTGGAGGGAAACTCGCCCCCTGAAGAAACCATGCTACTGATGTGACCAGTTAGGCCATAGGGACTCAGCCTGCCCACAGCCATGTGAGCCACCCATGCCCCAAGTGCAGTTTCAGGGCACTGGGCTGTGGACTATCCATCATCCTCAGGGATAGCGGCTATCAACTAAGGCCCCATCGCCCCCTCCTGGCACTCTGGGACTGGGTGCTGGAGAAGACTGAGGCAGCCCTGGACTCCTGGCCCCACCACTCCCATCACCGCACAGGAGCCCAGGGTGGCAATCATGGTTGCAGGTAGGATGACTTTGCTTTTGCCATGGCCAGAACTACCTAGCTGATACCTCCATAGTGGGATTGAAGGAAAAACATTCATTCTCCACTGTCTAGTTCCACTGCTGGGTAGAGACCTTTGGGCCAAAATGGGAGCCTCTATTACCCTTGAAGAATCTGAGGCCTGAGTGACTCCATCTTGAGCTAGCAGTCATCTTCTAAAGTATGAGTTATGCAGCTGACCATGAGCCCAGCCTGGGAAGGAACAGAAGAAGCAGTTCTCTGGCGACCAGGAACATAAACAATCCTTGGGAAAATCGCAGGCAGGCAGGTGCTGGAGGGCATGGTGACCACCACAGTCAGGCCACAGGTGGTGTTTGTTTAAGAAAGGAACCATGCAAGGGCTGGGAAGGTGGCTCAGAGGTAGAGTGTTTGCCTCTCATGCATGAGGCCCTGGATTCAATTTCTCAGCACCACATAAGCAGAAAAAGCCGAAAGTGGCGCTGTTGCTCAAGTGGTAGAGCGCTAGCCTTGAGCTGAAGAGCTGAGGACAGGGCCCAGGCCCAGAGTTCAGGCCCCACGACTGGACACGCCCCCCCCCCCCCCCCAAAAAAAAAGGAACCGTGCAGTTTAGCATGTATCTCCTTGGGACTCCCTGTGGTGCAAGCCAACTAGTTTAAAGTACATCATCCCTCTGATCTAACCAACAACCTGTTTCTGCTTTGTAGTGCGCCAATCATTACTATAGAATTGTATTATGATTTCCCCGTGATGTGTAATAAGTTGTTGTAAGATGCTATGATGTATACAAAGTCTCTGCCTTCCCTAAAAAGTGTATAAAAAGTACTATAACCCTGGACTTGGGGCCTCTTAGCATCACCAGTTACCGGGTATATATGGAGGACCAAGCTCGAGCTTGCAATAAAGACTCCTTTGCTTTTACATTGGTGACAGTCTCTGTTGGTCTTTTGGGTAAGGATTTCCAAATTTGGCTTTACACCTTCCCAATTGGCATTTGGCCTCCCCCATGATTGCCTTATTGATGGCTTTAGTAGGCTCACCTAGTGACCCCTCAGATTTCCCTTTTCCATCCTCTGAGGTGGACCCCAATGTGTGGGATACCCACAACCCCTCTATTGCTAAATACCACCCTCCTACTCATATCTCTCTGAGGAACCCCCAATGCTTCCCTTCACAATCCCAGTACCCCCTCCCTTATCACAGTCTTGTGGGACTGCAACCAATTATAAAATACTTACTAAGGGCTGGGAAGGTGGCTCAGTGGTATGCTTGCCTTGCATGCATAAAGCCCTGGGTTTAATTCCTCAGCACCACATAAGCAGAAAAAGCCGGAAGTGGTGCTATGGCTTAAGTGGTAGAGCACAACCTTGAGCTGAAGAGCTGATGGACAGTGCCCAGGCCCAGACTTCAGGCCCCATGACTGACCAAAAAAAACAAAACTTACTAAGGAAAGGGCTGTTACACCCCACTAACTCTCCCTATAATACCCCCATCTTAGCAGTAGCCAAAACTAACAGTGTGGTCCACCTGGTACAAGACCTTCACCTTATAAATGCTGCTGCTATCCCCTACACTCTGTTGTGCTCAACCCCTATATGCTGTTTTCCACAATCCCAGTGACAGGTGCCTTTTATTCAGTATTGGATTTAAAAGATGCTTTTTTTTTTTTTTATTATCCCTTTAGCCTCCTCCTCCCAGGACCTTTTTGCCTTTACATGGGCTGACCCGGTCACCCAAATCTCAGCTCAGCTCACCTGGACTGTGCTGCCTTAGGGGTTCCAGGATAGTTGCCATCTGTAAGCTCTAGCGAAGGACTTAAAAAGACTTAAATTTAGAACCATTCACCCTTATCCAATATGTGAATGATATTCTCCTCTGCAGTCCCACCAAGCAATTGTGTTACAACCATACAGTAAACACTTCTTAACTTTCTGGCCTTCCAGGGATATCGAGTCTCACCCAATAAGATGCAGGTCATTCAACAGTCCGTGACTTATCTGAGTATTCAACTCACTCCCACACACAAGGCCATCACTATCCCCAGGAAACACCTGATTACTAACTACCCTACTCCCTCCACTAAGTTGGAACTTCTCCCCTTCCTGGGTCTAGCTAGCTATCTCAGGTCTTGGATTCCTAACTACTCCCTTCTAACGTGCCCTTTCTATGAAGCAGCTAAGGGCCAACAGAAGAAAAGACCTTTGCCCATCTTCCCTGCCTACTACTGTACATATTAAACCAAAAAGGGGGAAATGTAAGGAAACGCCCACCTTGAAGACCTAATCTCCGCCCTCGATGGCAGTGCCTGAGCAGTAGGTGAGGCACCGCCCACTTCTGGTCCCCGACCATATAAAAAGGGCCTCCAAGGAGCCAGACAGTGCCATTTTCTCCCTTTTCTCATGAGAAGTTGGCCTTGTCAGCTCTGCTGGCAATACATCTTTTCTTCTACTTGACTTCTGTCTGCGTGGTCTTTTGGGTTACTTTCTTTGGGGCTACTTTCTGCCTAGGTTACATTTTTTTTTCCCCTTCAGACCAGGTGTAAGTGGGATCCCATGTGCCAGGTGGGCTGGGGAAGGTGTGCCCTTGGGTCTTTGTCATTCCTTCCTATGGGCTCCTCAAACAGGAAATTGAGACCCGGAACAAAGCCAGTATGTAACTCAGGTTACATACTGTTTTGTTTTGTATTTTTGTATCAGAGAATACTTTTTGTCATCAGTAGAAAGGCCAATCTTTCAGCCATCAGCCACAGAGGTAAATATTACCAACACTCCTAAATCCCCACCACTTATACCACAAGGACACCTACTATTCAGAGTTGACTGAAATCAGTCAATATTTACTCATAGGTCTGACTTCTTTGACCTAAATTTGGACTTTATTCATATTGTTTTCTAGTCATTATTCCTGTGTATGTATTACCCAGTCTTCTGTTGTATAGCTTGGTTACTGCTTATTTGGGCCTATGGTGAACAGTCTTTATATGAACGTCTGATATGTGATTTGTTGCATACTTGTGTATAATTGTATAAGTAGGATTATGCACACTAGATAGTATGCATATATTGAAATACTCAAAGTGATAGATCTGTATAAGGATGGAAGGAGTGCAGTTGTAGAGCATTTCCGTCAGGCTCCAAATTCCCTCCTGCCCCTTTGCAGTCCTCTGCTGCCATTTCCTTCCACCTTACAAAGCCAATCTGCTTCCTTTTTCTATGAAATTGCCTTGTTATGTGTGCCCCCAAGTGCAGGGGCAAATGCTGGCAAGGATTCAGGGACCAAAAGAACATTGTACAGTGTTGGTGGGAATGTAAATTAGTGTAGCCACCCTGGAAGTTAATATGGAGGTTCCTCAAGAAACTAAAAATAGAACTAGCTTATGACTCTGCTGTACCTGTATTGGGCACATAGCTAAAGGGATGTAAATGAACAGATAGTAGATATATCTGCACACCAATATTTTTGGCAGCAGTATTTACAGTAGCCTATTTGGTTGTCATACCACTCTAAGTGTCTTACAACCAATGGTTTGTGATATATATATATATGTAAAATTAACTACCTATATATGAGATATATATACATATATATCTACGTATATAGTACATATATAATATGTACACATATGAAGCCATATGCACATATATATATATGGAGAGAGATACACACATATTCATATTGAAACTAGAAGTCAGTGACCTGCAATTCTTGATATGAGGAGGCTGATTGGACAATTGAGGTTGAAAGGTGGCCTGGGCAGGAAAGCCACCATCATTAGAATCTATTTGCAATTAACCAAGAAAAAGCCACACTACACTGGAAATAGGACTCAAGTGTTTGACCACCTGTGCTATTCTGCAAACCAGCTTAGCATGTACTAGACCATGAATTTAAAACCAAGTACATTCTAATCTCCTATATAAATGGAAATTAAAAAATGGCACAATGGAAGAAAAACTTTAAAAGGAATGGACAGAAAGATGGTTGGTTAAGATGAGGTGAACTGGACAATTTGCATATTATAAATATAACAATGAAACCCTTTGTATAATTTGTAAGATTTTTACACACTTTTATCAACACGAATATGTATAGGATCTTTTGTTTTTGCTTTCTGGTAATGGGCCTTGAACTTAGGGCTTGGGTGCTATCCTGTAGATTTATCACTGTACGAATGAAGCCACAGTTCTACATCTAGCTTTTTGCTCTTAACTGAAAATAAGAGTCTCACGGACTTTCCTTCCCAGGATGGCTTTGAACTGTGATCCTCAGGGATGAGCATCTTGCTCATTTTCCTTTTAACATCATACATTACCTTTACAGGGGGAGATATCACCGAGATTTCCATGCATGTATATAATGTGTTCCAACATTTACATTTTCTTTTTTGAGATAGAGCTTTATGATACTGCTGAAACTCACTATGTTTTCCAGTCTGCCCTTGATCCTGATCATCCTGCCTCTGCCTCAGACTCCTAAATTCTGGGATTATAAACAGGTACCAGCACAACAGCTCACATCCATGTTTATGCTCTCTTTCCCTAGCTTGTTCTCTCTTGCTCTCCCTCCCTCTACCCTTCATTCTGTATCTCTCCCCTATATGTGGTCTCTGCATATAACCCAGGCTGGGGTCAAGTTTCTGATTGTCTTGCTTCAGCTTCTGCAGTGCTGGGCACACAGCTTACGTGCTATCACACCTGGCCCATTTTAGAATTTAGTTCAGCGTCATTATTGCTGATATTAAGTTTTCTAGAAGCTGGGGCTGGTGGTTCATGCCTATAATCCTAGCTACTCAGAAGGATGAGATCTGAGGGTTGTGGTTCAAAGCCAGCATGGTCAGGAAAGTTTGTGACACTCTCATCTCCAATTAACCACCAGAAAACAGGAAGTAGCACTGTGGCTTAAGTGGCAGAGTGCTACCCTTGAGCTGAAGAGCTGAGGGACAGCACCCAGGCCCAGAGTTCAAGTCCCATGCTAGATCAAAAGTTTTTTTGTTTTTGAAGTTTGTTAATTGCTCTGCCATCTTATGTTTTGTGGGGTTTTTATCTCATTTTTAGTGTGGGAGTAAATTATTTTATACTGTTTTGTCAAGTACTGGTATTTGAATTCCAAGCCTCATTCTTGCTAAAGGAAGCTTTTGACCACTGTGCCCTACTCCTTTTTTCCTTTCTTTTCTGATAGGGTCTCATGCTTTGTGCTTGGACTAAAACACTCCTCCTCAGACCTTCCAAATAACAGAAATGCAGACATGTACCACCACACCTTACTTGATTATGATAGGGTCTCCTTAGTCCCCGCCAAGGGAATGCCCAATGACCCAAAAATCTCTCTCTCACTGTCACCCTGAAAGGTTCCACCAACTCTCAATAGCATCACACTGGGAACCATGTCTTTACCACATGGCCTCTAGAGAACCGTCCAGATCAAAACTATACATGTGTGATCAAGAAAAATGCTCTTTGATGTTGGGGTGGATGCATAGAAAAGTTTCTGGGATCAGATGTTTGATTTACAGTGATGAGACATGTGTGAACATGGTTACAACCTGGACTTGGTCTACCCAGTTCCAGTCTTTGCATGTGGTAGGTAGGGTTTGGATTCAGGGCCTTGCACTCCCTAGGCTTGCTTTTTCTCTGATGCTCTACCACTTGAACCATGCCTCTGGCCTTGTTTTATTCTCCTGGCAATTTGAAGGTGGAATCTTACACACAGACTTCTCTGCCCCATTGGCTTGGAATTGTCATGCTCCTTGTCTCAGCCTCTGAGGAGCTAGGGTTAGAGTCAGGAGCCACTGGTGCCCAGCTTAGTTCCTAACCCCATCAGCTGACATCTTCAGAGAGTTCCTGCAAACTGAGCAATGAAAGCCATGAGTGATTATTGACACTGGGGACAATGAAGAAAAGCTGCTTAGAAGGCCCTTAGCTTTTAACTAAGGACATAGTAAGTGCTCCCTTTCCACCCCTGTGTAGTGTTGTCATAGACCAGATAGACAATGAACACTAGAGATTGAACAGCTCAGGAAGAAACTGTACAGAAATCCAAAGTCATGGCCTGGGCCTTCTAGGGCTCAGAGAGGAATTATAGTTTCTTCCTATCTTGAAGATGTTGTTTTTCTTTTTGTCTCCTGGTGGTGGTGGGGTCAGGGGTGGTTTTCAGACTTTGAGTGTAGTAGTCTGTTGCTGTACCAATTGCATCACATCTCCAGCCATCCTAAAATTTTCATGCTAGAGATTGTAACTTTGCAGAATTTCTTCTGGATAGCACATAAGCAGACATTGAGAGGGCATGTCTCCTTCCTATGCAATGTAAGCCAGTAATTCAGAGGTGTCAGTTAATGTAATGTGGAATAATCGGTTAATGTAACAATCACTTAATGTAAATGGGAACAATCTGTATTGAGATGTGCTGTCGTAATTATCAATTTAATATCCAAAAAGTTGAATCTGCATAGTTGTAATCCCAGCACTTGGGAAACAGGCAGGAGGATCCTGAGGTTGAGGTTAGCCTGGACTCCACAGTAAGATTCCATCTGAACAAAGACATCAATCCAGGTGCTGGTGGCTTATGCCTATAATCTTTCCTATTCAGGTGGCAAGATCTGAGGTTCCTGGTTTGAAGCCAGCCATGGAAGTAAAGTCTGTGAGACATATTTCCTAATTAATTAGCAAGTATTGAAGTGGCGCTGTGGCTCCAGTGGTAGAACTCCAGCCCTGAGCAAAAACGCCAAGTGAAAGCACTGGTCCTGATTTCCAACTTCCACTACGGGCAAGCATGCACACGCCTCCCCCCCCTCCCTCCCACACGGAGATAGAGAAAGAGAGAGAAAAGTAGGTGTTTATGGCATCAACTAGGAATGAAGAGCACTCTGAGCTGTCAGAATGTGCATATCTCTAGGCAGAGACAAACAGTGATCATGAAGGACAAATTTCAGTGAGCAGTGTAGGACTCCTTCTCCTCGGAAAGAAAAAGAGCAGACTCCAGGTTGACAAATAGGAAACAGAAAACCAAGCACTGTTCTTACTGTGTCTTCACGACAGAATGTGCTCTTGGTATTCCTGCAACTCCTGTTACAGGAAGAGCTCTGTTTCAGCTCCCTTTACTCAAGATTCTTATTCAGGAGATGGGTCTCTTGTTGAAAGGGGCAATTTCATGGGTGAGAAATTCATCTGGAGTGTGGAAGAGGACAGGTGTGGCTTGTTCAGTATCTCAAGCCCAGAAAATAGGTTAATCCTTGAAGGAAAGGATGGTGTATTCCTTTCTAACTCAGCTGCTTTTATTAAGCAAGCTTTAGCAAAACAAAAAAGATGTCTGGGAAATTTTGGATTTCATTTCTAGAAATGAAACGGAAAAAGAAGAAAAAGATTAAACTGGTTAATAGATGCTGAAATATGATCCAAGTTTATAATGATGGTTTGTGATATTTTCATGATGCAATAAAATACTTGTATTATGACACAAAGGTACCCATTTCTCTGTAGCTTACTTTGTAATCAGAACTACTCTGAAGACAGATTAGGAAGTTTATCCTGTGAAGCAAGCCTGAGCAAAGGGTTGAGAGACCTCATCTCAACTAATGAAGCTGGGCTTGGTGGTATTTGCCTATCATTTGGTACATGCCACACTAGTCCTGGCAGAAACATAAGATCCTATTCCAAAACGGACTCAAGCTGAAAGAGTGAGCTCCAATAGCAGAGTGCCTAGCAAGTACAAGGCGCTGAGTTCCAGCTCAGTATCGATATGACTCCCCAAAGAAAAAATGCCTGAACTTTTTGTTTTTGCAACAAGAGTCTTTCTCTATTGCACAGTGTGACATTGAACTCATGAACGATATCCTTTACTTCCCTAATGCTGGGATTCCAGTTGTGTTCCACCACACCCCAGTCTGCAATTAGAAATTTATTCCTGAATTTGAAATAACATGGAAAGATATGAATCAGTAGCAAGTAAAGGATTAAAGTTATTCCATCTCAAAGAGAATTGTATTGGTTGAAATGAGTTCTATAAAAGTAAAACTAAAATGATGAAAAATGATGTAAAGAAGTTAGTGCATATGAGAGGGTAGGGAAAGAGCTCTGAGTGTTTGGTATGGTGAGCATTGTATAGTTTTGCTGATTCTGGGGCTTGAATGCTGGATTTTGCCTTCCCACTCAACTTGTTTGTTCAAACTGGTGTTTTACTTCTTAAGCCACGCATTCAGTTTTGGTTTTGTGCTGGTTAGTTGGCATTAAGAGTTTGTTAGATTTGTCTACCCAACGTAGCTTTGAATCTCAGTCCACAATTTTCATGTTCCTGGATTGCTGGGATTATAGTCATGAGGTACCAGAGCTTGTCCCATTTAATGAGGATTCTTGATTATGAGTGATAGCAGTATTTTGGCATGCAATGCTAAGGATGAACCCAGGCCTTGCACATGCTAAGCAAGGTTTACTATGAGCTACAATCCATCCCAACCACATGTCATGCTTACAGTCAACTTTTCTTTATGTATATGCATGAAAATGCATACATTTCATAACAATGTTTTTGTGTAATTCAGCTGTATAGGTAATAGTAGCACATATCTGTAATCCTATCCATGTAGGCAACTGAGGAAGGAGGATCACATGTTCAAAGTCAGCTGAACAGTTTAATGAGGGCCCATCCCAAAGTTTTTCAACAGTGCTGGGGATAGTGCGGGGGTTTCCAGTGTGTTTGGAGTGGGTTGGGGAGCGGGGCTGTGTGTTTGATTTTTGAATTTCTTTTGTCTTTTTTCTTGTTTAATGTGATATCCTGCCATAGAGTTCCTAAGTAATGCTCAGATGCACACAACTGTGTGCACAGGGCTGTTTATTTTCATTGCAGATCAGGCAGAGATGTTCTTTATCTTGTAAAAAGGCAATCTGACAATCTGGTCCTGTAGTTGACTAAGAGGCGAACACCACTCACACAACTGTTCGGGTCCTGCTGTGACATAGCAGCACCTGAAAATTTGATGCTAGCAGGACATCAGTGGTTCATGCCTGCAATTCCAGCTACTGAGGAAACTGAAATGTGAGGGTCAGGGTTCAAATCCAGCCTGCACAGAAGTCCATTAACATCTTGTCTCTAATGATGCATTGACTATCTGGAAGTGAAGATGTGATTCAAGGGGTAGAGCACCAGCTTTGAGTGAAAAATGCAAGTGAGATTGAGGCCTTGAGATTAAGCCCAAGTGTTCAAGCCTTAGGATCAGCACACACACATATTTGTGTACACTTACTCACACATGCACAGACACACAGAAGCCAAATCATTTTGTATTTTATCTGTGAAAGTCTGCAAAGCTTGTTAACATGTGGATTATGTTCTTCTATCAGTGGTAGGAATCCAGTCTGGTGCCTCAGGTATTCTTCCTTATTATGCTAGAAACAATGTATCCCCAACAAACTGAAAACATGCCATCCACTCAGTGTCTCAAACTTGTCAGGGCCTATTCATTGTTGTAGGAGCACCAATTGTAAACTACATTTTTCATAGTATCTATTGAGGAATGCCCAATCTTTATCATCCAATTATTTTTTTATTGTGAAAATACTGTACAGAAGGTTTACAATTACATGGGCAAGATAAAGAGTATATTTCTTTCTTTCTTTTTTTTTTTGGGGGGGGGGGGGGTCTGGTCATGGGGCCTGAACTCTGGGCCTCGGGGCTTTCCCTCAGCTCTTCAGCTCAAGGCTAGCGCTCTACCACTTGAGCCACAGCGCCACTCCCGGCATTTTTCTTTTTGCTTATGTGGTGCTGAGGAATCGAACCCAGGGCCTCATGCATGCAAGGCAAGCACTCTACCACTGGGCTACCTTCCCAGCCCATGAGTACATTTCTTATCAAGCATTGTAGTCTCCTCCTTTTTTTCCCCTTCCCATCCCTTCCCATCCTTCCCCACCCCCCATCCAGTCCTCCAGTGTTCCCCCCGCCCCCCCATTACGGTTGTTAAGTTTGTTTTCGACATAATGACTTGTATTTCTCATTGTTGCAATGGGTCCACCTGTATCCCTATTGAAACGATTTGGTTTTCCCTTCCCCTCCACAAATTATACTGACATCAAATACAGTGAAAGCAAGGGTTATACTGTGGGGGAAGGTCATACAAAGCAACAAAGAAATAATCTTATAAATATGTTAGAAACAATAGCATGAAAGAAAAAAACATTTGAATATATATCTTAGGGTTCATTTCCCTAACATCACCTTATCTGACCTTTTCTGCTTGACTCAGACATATACTAGATATTGCAAATAAGGGAAACCATGGGACTTACGTTTCTTCATCCAATTATTTTCAAAGGATTGGCTTGCAGCCAGGCATTGCTGGATCATGGCCCAATTCCTAGCTGCTCAGAAGGTTGAGATCTGAAAATCATGGTTCACATCTCATCTGGATCAACAAACCCAAGAGATTCTTACTTCCAGCCAACCAGCAAAATGCCACAGTGGAGGTATGGTGGCTCAAGTAATAGAGTTGCAGCCTTGAACAAGAAAACCAAGTCAGAGTCAAAGTGCTGAATTCAAGCTCAGATGCTGGCATTAAAAAAAAAAGAGGCTGGGAAAGTGGCTCAGGTACCGTGCTTGCCTTGCATGTATGAAGCCCTGGGTTCTATCCTCAGCAACATATAAGTAGAAAAAGCTGGAAGTGATTCTGTGGCTCAAGTAGCAGAGCACTGGCCCTGAGCTGAAGAGCTGAAGGACAGTGCCCAGGCCGAGTTCAGGCCCACAACTGACAAGAGAGAGAGAGAGAGAGAGAGAGAGAGAGAGAGAGAGAGAGAGAGAGAGAGAGAGAGAGAGGAGGAGAGAGAGAGAGAGAGAGAGAGAGAGAGAGAGCCAAAGGAATGATTTTCATCAGGGCCACAGAGTGAGGAAGTACCACAACCAACAAAAAAATCAAGATATTATCTATGCCATCAAGATTTTATTTTTTCTTTAATGGAGGAGGACTGAAAAGACACTGCGCTAGTATTTGCTTTGACTGAAAATTGGCATCAACA
Organism: Dipodomys spectabilis; assembly: GCF_019054845.1. Classification (NCBI taxonomy): domain Eukaryota; kingdom Metazoa; phylum Chordata; class Mammalia; order Rodentia; family Heteromyidae; genus Dipodomys; species Dipodomys spectabilis. Next base: position 5,453,072 of record NW_024870779.1, read on the forward strand.
AATCAAGTTGTTAAAACCAAATAAGCAACACCTTACATTGATGACTACTAGCTTTATGAGGCAATATTTTTCTCTAAAATGAATAATCTGAACAAAATATGAATGCAGAAGCTAATGTTGGTTTTTCTTTTGTTTCTTTAGATTTAAAATTGTTGTTGTAAAGGTGGTGGACAGAAGATGTACAGTTACACAAGTCAGGTAATGTGTAATTTCCTTTTAAACATTGTGACTTTCTCCCTCATTCTCTCCCCATTATTCCCCTCCCAGCCATCTCCCCCCAACTGTTATAGGTTATTTCCAACACGGTGTCTATGGAGTTTCACTGCTCAATTGGATCACCCTTTTCCCCCCATTTCTGTTCTTTTCTGTCCCATTGTACTGTTTGCAGTTCCTTCTCTGTTTTTGATTTATTGCCTCTGTTGATGTTTTTTGATTTCTGTTTCCTTTAGTTGTATATAAATTTATCTGATTTGGGGAGAGGAGGGGGAAACACTGAGACTATGTTTCTCTCCTCTTAAGCCTGGTGGAACCTCAGGTGACCTGGGTGAGAGTTGAGGATCACTGCAGTGCAGCCCAGCTCTCCTACAGTAGTTCCCTCCTCTGGCAAGTGTGTGGTAGCAGCCTGATGCCCAGTGGCTACACATGTGATCCTAACTGATCAGGAGGTTCAGGTCTGAGGATCACAGATTGAAGCCACCAGGGACAGAAAAGTTCTTGAGATTCTTATTTTCAGTTAGCAAGCAAAAGTCAAAAGTAGGATGTGGCTCAAGTAATTGAGTGACGGCCTTGAGTAGAAATGTGAAGATACAGAGGCCAGGCTCTGAGTTCAAGTTCCAGTACCCCAATATGGAAAAGTCTGGTGGCCCTATGGAAATATGCCCCAGGGACCTCACAAACCCAGGGTGATCACAGCCATAAGAACGGGTGAAAACAGGTTTTCCCAACCCATCATATTCTATAGAGTCGTAGGAGCTTAGAAATGTTTCCCAGTGAGGACTCAGTGGGCCTGAGTACAGGCAAAGCCAGGTGCTGTTGGTTAAGGGGCATGGAGGAAGCACCTGACAGCCAGTGACTCTTGCTGTCAGCAGGGAACAGACGCCACCTGTCTCAGGAGATGCTCACACAACCCTCAGTGCTGGAGAAAGCCCTCCCCTTTCCTTATGCCTTCCCATCAACACACCTTGGGGAATGCCCTGGTGATTATTAGAACTGCTTACATTCCTGCTCACCAGCATCTATCACAGAGAGAAAACAAAAGCAGCCTTCATGAGTTTTCATTGACTTACACTTGAACCCAGGAAGCTCTCTCTGGGGTTGGAAGGAAGATCTCTACCCCTATCCATTCCCAATATATGTCCTTTCTGCCAGCCAGGCCTCCAGGAAGTCTACTCTGGGACTCCTCAGGGACTTGTACTGGAACCAGGTGGGCACCATGAGAGGCTTCTGAGCATCTCGAATGGAGCCCCTTCTCTCTGCTGCAGAGACACAAGAGTCTCAAACTTCTTGGAATGGCCATGTTGGAGTCTCCCTGCAGGCAAAGATGCTTTGGTGAGCTGGAGACTGAGCTGGGATTCCCCTATGCCTTATTTAATGGCTCTTGATCACCCTCTTCCATTCCTGTACTTCCAATTGTATACTAAACTGTTCCTCCTCCTCAACACCCCTCCTCCCTATTTTCCTTATGCCCACCTGTGGGGCCTCTAATCCTAGCAAAGTAGGAGGGAAGTTCATTCCACACTTTCAATGTCTCTGTTGTCTAAACCACACAATATCCCTGTATGTTTTTCTTTTCCACTCAGTGCACCACCTGTGAACACTTATTAAGAATAAGAAGCTACAACACTGTTTGGTATAGGTCGTTGGAGCATAATGCCCAGACCAAGCCACAGGACACCTCTCAGAATTCAATCCGACTCCACCTGTGCTCTCTGTGGGAGCTCTAGAGGCCAAGGAAGTGTGAGGGAAATTGCAGGGCCAGAGGTCTTGGGACTTGAGCATAACATGAATGCAAAACCAACCCAAAGGCCGGGCTCTATAATGGGCACCAGTAACTCATGCCTGTAATGCTACCTACTCAGGAGGCTAAGATCTGTGGTTTGGGATTTGAAGCCAGTTTGGGAAGAAAAGCCCCCATGAGACTCTAATCTTCCATTTACCACTCAAAACATGGAAATGGCTCTGTGGCTCAAGTCTAAATGCTAGCCATAAGCACAAAGAGAGTACCCAGGCTCTGAGTTCAAGCCCCACATCCAGTGGGGGGTGCGGGGAAAGCTGGGCGCTGGTGGATAATAGTGGTAAATTTGGCTCCTCAAGAGGTTGACATCTGAGGGTTAATGTTTGAAGCAGCCTGTGCAGAAAAGTGCGTTAGACTCTTCTGTCCATTTCACCATCAAAAAGCCAGAATGGAGCTTTGGTTGAAGTGGCAGATCACCAGCCTTGACCTAAAGCTAAATAGCTTAGTTTTGAGAGCAGAGACCTCTTTCAATCCCAAGTGGCAGGTTATAAAAAGAAAGCCTAAGAAAAGCAAAACCCATAATGCATGCAGGAGATACAGCAGAACAGTTAGGTGAGGCTAAAACTGAAGTTAAAGCTTCTAGACTGCCCAACATTTCACCCAGAAATTGTGATGTTATTGAAACAGTTACTCAAAGAGCAATTTGACTTGCCATGCACTTCCCCAACAAAGGGAATCACATTTAGCATTCCCAAGAAGACATCTACCTATCTATCTATCTATCTATCTATCTATCTATCTATCTATCTATCTATCTATCTATCTATCTATCTATCTATCTATCTATGTATGTATCTATGTATCTATGTATGTATCTATCTATATGTGTGTATGTATGTTTGTATGTATGTATGTATGTATGTATGTATGTATGTATGTATGTATGTATCTACCTACCTACCTACCAACCTACCTACCTAGTTCTGGGTTTGAACTCTTGGCCTTAAGCTTCCAAGGCAAGCATTTTATCAATTGAAATATACATCCATGCTTTTGTGATTTTCTTAGATTTCTTATAAGGCTTTCAATTTTTGGCCTGGCCAGTCTGGACTGATAATCTCCTGATTTTGGAATGTAGGTGAGCCGACCCCTTCCATTTTCCATTGATTCATAGGAATCTTGCTACCCTTTCACCTGCATTGGTCACAAATTTTGGTTTTCCACATCTGTGCCCCTGCATTAACTAGAATTTCAGGCCAAAGTCTGCACACCTGGCCAAATATTTATATTTTTTCCACAAATGATAAAATGCTTACAATTTACACTTTATCTCACTTAGTATTTTATCTGGAAGCTGTTTCATTTGGCACTTTGTGTGACACTCCAAATCTCCTTTCCTTCTTCTCAGTCCTCTTTCTCCTCATCTTCAAAAACATGTAAGATATATGTGTTTATGTCTAAAAACATGTATGTATTAATGTAAACTAGAAAAGCAACCTCACTATATATTTCTTTTGTGCCACACATAGTACACATCTTACATATTTCTAAAAGCATACATTATTTGAGCACAGGTGGCTCATGTCTATAATTCTATCTACTAGGAGGCTGAGATTGAGAATTGTGGTTTGAAATCCAGCCTGAACCAGTCCATGAGACACTTAACTTATCTCTGTTTAACCAAAGAGCTGGGCCTGGAGGTCTGCCTCAAGCTGTGGAGCACTGGCCTTGAGCAATGAGGCTTGGAGACAATGCCTGGACCATGAGATCAATTAGATAATGCATGTGCAACATACATGGTCTAAAATGAGTCTTTTCTTCTTTTAGACATGGTGAAATTATTCTATTACTAGAAGGATCAGTGTCACAAAAAATTACAAAGTTCTATAGGTATAATAATATCTGAATTCATCTGAATTAAACCTGTCAATCTGGTTACTCAGAAGGCTGAAATCTAAGAATCCAGGTTTGATTCCAGATTAGACGTAAAGCCTATGAGACTCTTATCTCTAATTAGCAAGCAATAAGCTGAAACTGGGTAAGTGGTTTGAATGAAAGCACGAGATCCTCAGTTCAAGACCTGGACTTGGCCATACCCAGAAAAATGTCAAACACCCACTATGGTCATTTTGTAACTGTCAACTTAAACTCCAAACACTAGAGGGAGCTTCCTAAATATGCTGACCTTTTAGTCCAGGTGCCCATTAGATGGGGCATTCAGGGCAGAGCAGATGACTTCAGGCTTTTTCCTTGTGTTTATTCACTGTAGTCACACACAAACACACAACCTCCTTTACACATAATTCCTAAGGCAGCCAGGCTGGGACAGGGAGGTCGCAATCTCAAACAGGAATCCAAGCCCCATCACTGCCAGCTCGCCAGGTGCAGCAGTGGTCTGATAACCAGCCAGTTCACTGACTGTTGCTTGAAATGAATGTTTGTGCCAGTATTGGGGCTGGAAATCACGGCTGTGCACTGTGCCTCAGCTTTTGTGCTCAGGGCTGGCTCTCTACCCGTTGAGAGTACTTCTACAGTAGCTTTTTGCTGGTTCACTGGAGATAAGAGTCTCAGACTTTCCTGCCCAGGCAGGCTTCTTGCCTGGCTATCAGGATTGGATTTCAGGTGGGAGCCACCAGCAACCTAGTTGTTTATCTTTTTATACAAGTTGGCATACCCAGAGTCACTGTATTCATTGACTTGGAGACTTGAACATAGCAGATAAAGTTATAAAAAGTTAGGAAAGTTAGTGAAAAGACATTAAGATGTGTACTTTGTAGAAGAGACTTAAACACTCTCAGACTTTAAATGAGCAAAAGAACAAGACTGTACATAACAAGACCCAGAACATTTGAATAAGTAAGAATTCATATGAAAATAACAGTCAGATTTTTCCCTACAATTGGAAGACATCTTTTCTTTCAAGCTTTAAGGAAGACTAAAAACTTGATCACATATTAAGCTTTCAAGTAAATCTCAGTGAATTTCACATCAGGACAATTCTATCTTCTATCTCTGACTGTAGAGAGAAAATACGAAATTAATAATACAAAACAAGAGCAAAAATAAAAGGGCAAATGGATCAGAAATTTCAGCTCACCTTAATCTACTCAAAGGCATTATTCATACTTGATATAATCTTATATGAAATCAAGTACCAGGACATAAACATGAACTCACTGACTGAAGTGTTGTATAACTAAAGGAGGTTGGTATTGGTTTAACTCCTTAGAAGAACTAACTTCTAATTTTATAAGATGCATATTATGGTGCTAACACATGTACTGTTGGGAAGGGAAGTGGAGCAGATAAATGGAAAGAAGGGTGAGCCAATACAGTCATTAGAGTCAATGTCCACCTATAAAAGCTACCAGTAACTTGAGGAGATTGCTGGGTTTGGCACATTGAGGAGAAGATGCATTGTACTCATAATCTGGCATGAATGGAAACCTCTTGTTATAGCTACTTAGATATGTTAAATATTAAGTGTTGTGCTGCCTCTTGTGTGCCATCTCCTGTCCTTTTGGTGTTACCCTGCCTTCCAGATGTCTTCCTTTGACAACAGAGATTACAACCTCAGTGTCTGCAAGTCACCTCATCCTACAATGAGTCCTGTCCACCACACATAGATTCTCAATGTGGAATTTTGGGGTGGTATAGGCCTTTTACCGGCCAGTCTAGGAGTCAGAGTTTGGGGAGACAATTTCAAAACACATTTCACAGAGTTTCCAGTCTATCCCTGTGAGGACAAGGGCTATTTTCTTAGAGTGCATATTAACTCCCTCCTGCATGCATCCATTCTTTCCTTCTCCCTGGTCTCTCATTCCTAATTTCTGAAATCCTTTCCCACATTAGGTTGTTGAACACAGGCTTTTGTCCCAGGTGTCCTTCCTCATTTCTAGGGAACCAGAAATCTATGGAGTTGTAGGTGGTGAATTACTTTTTCAGATGTTGACCAAAACTCCATTATGGTGAGGTGACTTCTGGTGACTGAGAGATAAGTGGAGATTTTACTGCAGTAGTGTTGTCTGTGAGCATTGCTTATATTTCACTACAGAACAAGACCAAAGCAGGTACAGAATGGGGCAAAAGAAAAGGGAAAATGTTTTATATCCTTCAATTAGGGAAGAAAAATGAAATAATATATTATTTCTTTGCATACGTAATACTTCAGAGTTAAAAGTATTCTTTCAAGCTGGTAAACCAAGTAGTCCAAATTTAGTGATAAGAAATAATCTACAAAATAGGAAAGACAATGCTAATTAAAATCTGTGTTGGAAGAAAACCATCAGGAAAAAGAAACCTAATTTTGAACTTGATAGAGAAATAATGGAAATCCTCCCTTAAAGTAATAGGCCTAAAGAGTATTAAGAAGCTGAAAATAGGGGTTGGGAAGGTGGCTCAGTGGTACAGTGCTTGCCTTTCAGGCATAAGGCCCTGGGTTCGATTCTTTAGCACCACATAAGTAGAAAAAAAACACAAGTGGTACTGTGGTTCCATAGATAGAGCACTAGCCTTGAGCTAAAGTGCTGAGAGACAGTGTCCAGGCCCAGAGTTTAAGCCCTACAACATACTAAAGAACAAAAACAAAAGCTGGAAATTCCACACAGACTGTTCTGAGTATTAAAAACATACTGGGCTGGGAAGGTGGCTCAGTGATAGAGTGCTCACCTTGCATGCATGAGGCCCTGGGTTTGATTCCTAAGCACCACAAAAGCAAAAAAAGGTAGAAGTAGTGCTGTAGCTCAAGTGGTAAAGCGCTAGCCTTGACCTGAAGAGCTGAGGGACAGAGCCCAGGCCCAGAGTTCAGGCACCATGACTGACACACACACACACAAACACACACACACACACACACCTGTGGAAGAAACCAACCATACAAGAAATATAATGAAATATATTCTGTTTTCCTTTTGTCCATCTTGGGCTTCAGTCTCAGTGCATAGGTGATTTTTTCTGCTCAAAGCTAGTACTCATTAACTCAGAACCCTGGCTTTGCTTCTGATTTTTTTTGTTTTGCTAATTGAATATATGAGTCTCAGGAATGATCTTGCCTGGCTGGCTTCAAACATCTTGATAAGATCTGAGCTTGCTGATCAGCTAAGATTATTAGCATAAGCTATCAGTACTGAGAAATGAAAGATACTTTTTATTTTATTTTATTTTTTTATTTTTTGGTCCAGTCATAGGACCTGTACTCTGGGCCTGGGCACTGTCCCTTAGCTCTTTAGCTCAAGGCTAGCACTCTACCACTTGAGCCACAACGCCACTTCCGGCTTGTTTCTTTTTGCTTGTGTGGTGCTGAGGAATCAAACCCAGGGCCTCAGGCATACAAGGCAAGCGCTCTACCACTGAGCACCTTCCCAGCCCAAAAGATACTTTTTAAACTGCAAACACAGTATACATGAAAACATAGAACAATATTCCAAATGATTTGAATATCAATATCACATCAATATCACATCACTACCTCATGGCTCTGTGTGTGTGCTTGTGTGCGTGTGTGTTTGTGTGTGTGTGTGTGTGTGTGTGTGTGTGTGTGTGTATGCGTGCACATGTCGGCATGTGTGCATGTACACTCTCATGTGTCAGCCTGGTCCTTGGGCTCTAACTAGGTCCTGGGTACTGTCTCTGAGCTCTTTTGCTCAATGCTATTGCTCTACTATTTGAGCCACAGCTATACTTCTTGGATTTAATGGTTAATTAAATCTAAGAATCTCAGTGACTTTCAATCCAGTCTGATATTGAAGAGGGATCTTCATACTTCAGCTTCTTGAATAGCTACAATTACAGGTATGAGCCACCAGCCCATGGCCCACTTGCTTTTTTTTTTTTTTCTCCATTGTGGGACTTGAACTCTGGGCCTGGGCACTGTTCTGTGCTCTTCAGCTCAAGGTGAGTGCTCTACCGATTGAGCCACAGTGGCACTTCTGGTTTTCTGAGTGGATTATGCGAGACAAGAGTCTCCTGGACTTTCCTGCCAGGGCTGGCTTTAATCCTCAGATCTCAGCCTCCTGAGTAGCTAGGAATACAAATGTGAGCCACTGGCAACCAGTTCACTTCCTGTGTTTTGAAGGTTAATTGGAGATGTGTTTCTAGTCCCATAGATAAAGGTATTAGTTCTAATGTAGATGCCTGTACTTGAACTGAACCACACAGTAAGGCTTATTCCTAATATATTCCTCTTGGAGATGAGATCACAATATATGAACTGGGGGAGGGGGATCAGATACTCAGATACCATATGTAAATTGAGTATGTATGTGTCTACTTGAGTGTGTGCACCTATGTGAACCCATGTAAGTCTCCACAAGAGTTTCCATTACCTATGAGTCTCTGCAAGGTGAGATTTTTTTTAATTATAAAGATGTTGTACAGACGGGCTGCAGTTAAATAAGTAAGGTAATGAGTACATTTCTTGTGGAACATTGTTACCCACTCCTCCTTTATTGTCCCTCTATTCCTTTCCTCCCTAAACTCTCCTCTCTCCCCACAAAGTTCATTTCCAACACCAAAAACTTGTTGCATTAGTAACAACACCAAACCTTGGGAATCTCATGCACACATGACAATATTCAAAGCAACAGATATTAAATCATCTGAATTCTACTTCATTTCCTGGAAACTGAGGCATTGACTGCACCCAGGCCTTTTCAGAGATGGTGGGGTGTACTGGTAAAACTATGTACAGTTATGGAAATAGTGAGTGTCTTATGAGGAGCAGGCAGAAGCCCAGGGGCACAGTGTGGGGTCCTGATGGAGGAAGAGTCTTAGGTAAGAGGACCCCAGGAAGTGACCACAGACTTGACAGAAGACCAAAGAGAACTTGGAACCCAGGTCTCCAAGTAGCCACATTCCAGAACCACAACAGGAAAACTCATCCGAGTTAGCAAGGAAAGCAACATGTTTTCCTGTTGCTGCCCGCTTTTCAATACCTCAGACTCCAGGAGATCCTGCAGAGAGCGCCTGGCTGACACCTGCAGACACTGGATCAACCCCCGACCCAGACCCCAGTCCCAACCCAGACCCAGAAGAACCTTCTGGCAGTTCCTAAGGAGAGACAGGCAAGTGGCACCTGGCAGCCCAGCCCAGGACAGCAGGGATGGGGACACTGCTATGACTCCTCCAAGCCAACCCCAGGTGCCAAGTGTGGTGGACACCAAGTGGGCTGTGCCCACTGCACTGAAGACAAAGCTGTGTGGGGCTGAGATAGCAGCTGAAGAATCAGCATGTGCTCCAGCTGACCTGGAGGCCAGAATGGCCGAGTCCTCTTCACGTCAGATCCTTGCATGTCCAGCTGTGTCTGCAGTAGAACCAGCACTGCCATGTACCCACGTGGATCTCCCAGTGGATGTGTGCACAGCCGTGGAGACAGTCCCAGCCCTGCCAGAAGCTTCAGCAGAGGAGCCACAGTCCAAAAGAGCAGTTCTGCATCTTGTTGTGAATCTTCCCAGGCCATACGATGAAGACACCACTCCATCAGAGGCAGAGGACAAAGAACAACCTCAGGGCTCCATTGATGAGGCCCTCAATGAGCCTCTGCCTGCATCAGGAGAGGAAGAACAGTTTCCACTTGTGGCAGCTAAAACTTCCAAACAGGGGGCAGCTGATCTGTACCTGGAGGATTACTTGTCTCTGACATCTGAGACAGACTCTTCTGCACATGAGTCAGAAGATGAAGAAGCACAACTCTGTTTTGCTGACCCAGAGCTGTCCAGTGTGTCTGACAAAGACTCTATTCCACCAAAGGAGGAAGACGAAGAACAACCACAAGGTAAAGCACTATTTTGCTGGCATCAGAAGGTGTCTCTGAGCGATGCTTATGAAGAAAACACTCTTCCTCCAGTGGATGTCTGAAGAGCAATTCCACATTATATCTGACTTTGGCCTCTAGTTTGCCAAGGGCACACAACAGAACAAATGGACTCCAACCTGTGAGTGTCCTTGCTGCTCTAGAGATGTCACAGGCTCCACAGACTGTGTGATCTGGACCCACTTTTACCTGCAGAGGGCAACTTAGCACCAGCAGATACACCCCAGTGTGCTTCCCTATTAACACTGGGAGCACAACTCTGGGTGTGGAGGTAGAGACTCAGGAAGTCCTGAGCTCCCCTGAGCCCAGCTGCAGCACTTAAACAAGTCCTTTCCCTCTGCTTGCCAATTATCTGCTGGGAATTGTTCCTGTTTTTTTTCTTTATGTAATTTAAAGATGTATTTTAATAAAACTTTACTGTTATTCACTTCAGTTGCATCATTCATACTAATCCTGCTCCCTGTTCTAGAAAAATGAGCTCCAGCTGCTGACTGAAGCAGCCCCACATGGAGCCTGTGTTCCTGAGGGGAGGACCCTCACAGCTACCTGGAGGAGGTGGGAGGGAAGACCATGGTGTGCAGGGAGCAGGTGAAGGTGAGAGGAGTGGCCATGGATCTAGCCTTGTGTGGGTGCAGTTGCATCTGAGGCAGGGCCCCCCATAGTTAAGAGACATGGACTGTGTGCTCAGAAAAACTTTTCCCAGCTCTTCATCTGTGGAATGAAAGCCTAGGCACACCCAGGGTTGGAAGAAGGCAAACAGAATGCAGTGGTGTGTGGATCTCCTGTCCCCTGTGTGCCCAAGGCTGTGTGTAGTGGGGACGGGAGGCAGGGTGGAGCTAAGGGGGTGGGGCCAGCTCTTTCTCTTGCACCTTGGGTTTCTGGTGGCTGAGCTGAGAGTCTTCAGAGGTGGCCATGACTTGGGCTCTGTAAAATCAGCTGCCAGGTGACCATCGGGAGGCTGTTGGGAATCACAGGACACAAGGTGGTGGCTTGTCCAGGGCAGAGGTGGGGTCAGGTGTGCACTGAATTTCTTTTTTTTTTTTTTTTTTAGGTCCGGTCGTGGGGCCTGAACTGTGGGCCTGGGCACTGTCCCTCAGCTCTTCAGCTCAAGGCTAGTGCTCTACCACTTGAGCCACAGTGCTACTTCCGGCTTTTTTCTTTTTGCTTATGTGGTGCTGAGGAATTGAACCCAGGGCCTCATGCATGCAAGGCAAGCGCGCTACCACTGAGCCACCTTCCCAGCCCCTGCACTGAATTTCTGCAGAATCAGAGGACAGGTGTGTAGATCCTGTGGCTGGAAGACAGAGGTAGCAACAGCTGATTCTCAGGTAAACCACTCGTGCTGCACTACAGGTTTGTCCTCCCTGGCCATCCTGTCACCCAGGCCCATAGCCAGCCCCAGTCTCCTGCCTCACACTGTGAGGAGGCCCCGATGGCCCTAGTATCCCTACCCCTTGAGCCAAACCTTGTGATTTTGCTCATGACTTGGAGATTACTTTCTCCCAAATATTTCTGCATGGGCTGGCTTCATAAACCAACCTCAGCCTCCTGAGAAGCTAGGAATATAGGAGTGACTCACCACCCAAACTTTTTGTTATTTTCATTCAAGTTGATATAAAGAAAGTCACTGTTAGCTGGTTGAACCGGAGACTTGGTAGCAGGTAAAGTGATGATTTTTCCACATGACATCCCATTTTTGAGCACACTGCTTTCAGGAGACAAATGCAAGCCATGATTGTTTCCTGCTTTGAGAACACAATGTAATCAGTGGTTCCACGGGAACCTTGCATACACTAACTGGAAAGGTAAGAAATCTGAGATCTCTTGAGAGGGGCTGTGTTTTTTAGTAGTTGGGAGGTATTTGGGGGAAATGAATGGGCAGGAAAATCTTACAGAGAAAGAGTGAGGGAAGAGAGAGAGGGAGCCATATAGAAGCTATGTACCCTGCAGAACTGTTTTATTGCATATCATTCATTCACCAGCAGAACACAGACTTTAGAAGACTGCCCTCAGATATGTGCCTAGAAGTCCTCATGGAGATAACAAAGGCAAATATGTCCACCTCCACCACTGTCTGCCATGGCTTCACTTAGCTATGCAGAGGAGGTAGGTCTTCCTGGGATAATGAAGTATGAGGGAGCCTAAGAAAATCAAGTCCTGAGCTCAAGGAATCCTGAGGAAAGCGGAGAGCTGGCTCACTCCTCCTGAGAGCCTTTTACCACCACGGAGTCAAGCTGACACTGAGACTGGCACCCAAGTCCTTCTGGGGTAGCGGCTGACTCCACACACTTTGTAGCATCTGGTAGCCTGGGCAGGAAGAAGAAAGGTCAGACAGTCTAGGAGCACAAAAAGCCTATGTGGGGACACAGGGGAAGCAGGGGAGAGGTAAGAGGTATTCCAGCACACCCACCCCTGTATGGGAACTCGCTCATAAACCCATAATTCATTTTCCTCCCACAATGAATTGATTTATAACATGGTTGACTCTGGGGTCCAGCAGTGCCGGGGTCTGTGGGAATATCTAGATTCTCAGATTCCTGAGCAGTTCTAGTCTTTAAGATCTATGTATGAGCACAGAGCTTGGCATCAAAGCCTCAACCACAGTTAGATCACAGACACTTACCTCAAGCTTGATAGTGAAAGTTCCGGTGCTCCAAAAGCCATATCATGCCCATCAGCCACTGCCTGGCCCTAGGTGGGCCCACCACAGTGAAGTGGTTGTGGCCTGTGACTGTGAACCAGGACTCCAGCTGAATGAGTGTGTGGCTGTGTTCCTCCATGCAGTGGAGGTATCTGTCTTCCTGCCTTAGGAACAGAAAAGGAGAGAGGAAGAACAGGAAAACCACCAACAGAACTGGGAGTCAGGTGACTCTGAGAGTGGAGGCCTGGCACAGATCAGAGGGGATACAAGTTGATATCGATAAATGTGAAGACACAGGAAATGGCTCAAGTTTCTTATTGTCTTCAGCATCTGCAGTGCTGGGCACAGAGCTTATGTGCCAACATACCTGGCCTATTTTAGAATTTCTTTTAGTGATATTATTGCGGTCTTGAAGTTTTCTAGAAGCTGGGGTTGGTGGTTCATGTCTATAATACTAGCTATTCAGGGAAGCTGAGATCTCAGGATCATGGTTCAAAGCCAGCATGGGCAGGAAAGTTTGTGACACTCTTATCTCCAATTAACCACCAGAACCAAGCAGTGGCACTGTGGCTCAAGTGGTAGAGCCCTCACCTTGAGCTGAAAAGCTGAGGGACAGTGCCCAGGCTGAGTTCAACCCCGTGACACAGACCAAAGGTTTTTTTTTTTTTGGAGGTTTGTTAATTGCTCTGCCATCTTATGTTTTGTGGGGTTTTTTAATCTCATTTTAAGTGTGAGTGTAAGTAGATTCAAGTTAAATTATTTTATACTGTTTTGTCAAGTACTGGTATTTGAACTGTGAGTCTCATTCTTGCTAAAGGCAGCTTTTGACCACTGTGCCCCTACTCCTTTCTTCCTTTCTTCCCTTTCTTTTCTGATAGGGTCTCATGCTTTGTGCTTGAACTAAAACACTACTACTCAGACCTTTCATGTAACAGAGATGCAGACATGTACTACCACACGTTACTTGGTTAAGATACGGTCCCCCTAATCCCTATCAAAGGAATGCCCAATGACCCGACAACCTCTCTCTCATTGTCACCCTTAAAGGTTCCACCAACTCTCAATAGCACCACAGTGGGAACCATGTCTTTACCACATGGCCTCTAGAGAATCTTCCAGATCAAAACTATACATGTGTGATCAAGAAAAATGCTCTTTGATGTTGGGGTGGATGCAAAGAAAAGTTTCTGGGATCAGATGTTTGATTTATGGTGATGCCACATGTGTGAACATGGTCACAACCTGGACTTGGTCTACCCAGTTCCAGTCTTTGCATGTGATAGAGTTTGGATTCAGGGCCTTGTACTCCCTAGGCTTGGTTTCTCTCTGATGCTCTACCACTTGAACCATGCCTGTGGCCTTGTTTTTTTCCCCTGGTTATTTGAAGGGGGAATCTCACACACAGACTTCTCTGCCCCATTGGCTTGGAATTGTCATGCTCCCTGTCTCAGCCTCTGAGGAGCTAGGGTTAGAGTCAGGAGCCACTGGTGCCCAGCTTAGTTCCTAACCCTATTAACTGACTTCTTCAGAGAATTCCTGCAAACTGAGCAATGAAAGCCATGAGTGATTATTGACACTGGGGAGAGTGAAGAAAAGCTGCTTAGAAGGAGCTTGGCTTTTACCTAAGGACATGGTAAGTGCTCCCTTTCCACCCCTGTGTAGTGTTGTCATAGACCAGACAGACAATGAACAATTGAACAGCTCAGGAAGATACTATACAGAAATCCAATGTCCTAGCCTGGGCCTTCTAGGATTCAGCCAGGAATTATAGTTTCTTCCTATCTTGAAGGTGTTGTTTTTCCTTTTTTTTTAGATTGTTTTCATTTTTTAATACTTTTTTTTTTTAGTGTGAAAATACCGCACAGAGGGGTTACAATTACATAAGCAATGTAATAAGGTAATAACAACATTTCTTATCAAGCATTATTGTCTACTCGTTTGTTCTTAACTTACCATCCCTGCCCTTCCATCTCCACAACTGCACTCACTCCCTTCTACCACAAAAGTTGTAAAGTTTGTTTTTCAATATAGGATTTTGTACATCTCATTGTAGCAATGAGTCCACTGTATCCCTTTTTCTGTATCCCTTTTTGTCTCCTGGTGGTGGTGTGGTCGGTGTGGGCTGGTTCCAGACTTTGAGCATAGTAGTCTGTTGCTGTACCAATTGTGCTATATCTCCAGCCATCCTAAAATTTTCATGCTAGCAATTGTAACTCCAGAGTTTCTTCTGGATAGCACATAAGCAGACATTGTGAGGGCATGTCTCCCTCCTATGCAGTTGGCCACTGAAGATCTTTCTAGAACCCAAAGGTAGCCAGTAATTCAGAGGTGTCAGTTAAGCAATTGAAATGTAATGTGGGAACAATCTGAATTGAGATGTGCTGTTGTAATTATAACTTTAGTATCCTAAAAAGTTGAATCTGCATGCTTGTAATCCCAGCCCTTGGGAAAAAGGCAGGAGGATCATGAGTTTTGGGTTAGCCTGGACTCCACAGTAAGATTCCATCTGAACAAAGACATCAAGCCAGTTGCTGGTGGCATATGCCTACAATCTTTCCTATTCAGGTGGCTGAGATCTGAGGTTCTTGATTTGAAGCCAGACATGGAAGTGAAGTCTGAGACATTTTTCCCAATTAACCTGTAAATGTGGATTTGGCGCTGTGGCTCTAGGAGTCGAACTCCAACTTCGAGCAAAAAATCCAAGTTAAAGCACAGGTCCTGACTTCGAGTTCCACCACAGGTACCTGTGCATCCCCATACACGCATATACACACACCATATAATAACATAGGTAGAGAGACAGAGAAAAACAGAGATGGAGAGAGATAAATAAAGAAGTATGTGTTTGGAGCATCAGCTGTGGGAATGAAGACCTCTCTGAGCAGCCAGAATATGCTTATCTCTAGGAAGAGACACACAGTGATCATGAAGGCAGATTAGAGTGAGATTACAGAGACAGTGTAAGACTCCTTCTTGGGAAGAAAAAGTGCAGACTCCAGGCTGCCAAATGGGAAACAGAAAACCAAGCACTGTTCTCACTGTGTCTTCATGAAGAACGTTCTCTTGGTAATCCAGCAGCTCCTCTTACAGGAAGAGCTCTGTGTCAGCTCCTTTCCCTCAAGATTCTTATTCAGGAGATGGGTCTCTTATTGAAAGGGGAAATTTGGTGGGTGAGAAATACATCTGGAGTGTGGATGAGGACAGGTGTGGCTTGTTCAGTGTCTGAAGCCCAGGAACTCTTTTAATCCTTGAAGGAAAGAAGGCTGAACTCCTTTCTAATTCAGCTGCTATTATTAGGCAAGCTTTAGCACAACAAACAAGATATCAGTGAAATTTTGTATGCTGTTTGTTTCTAGAAATGAAACAGAAAAAGGAGGAAAATATTAAACTGTTGAGTAATTAGTGGACTGCTGAAATATGATCCAAGTTTATAATGATGGTTTGTGATATTTTCAGGATGCAATAAAATACTTGCTTTATGACATAAAATTCATGTAGCTTACTTTGTAATGAGAACTACTCTGAAGACAGATTAGGAAGTTCATGCTGTGAGGCCAGCCTGAGCAAAGAATTGAGAGACGTCATCTCAACTAATGAAGCTGGGCTTGGTGGTATTTGCCTGTCATTTGGTACAAGCCACACTAGTCCTGGCAGAAACATAAGATCCTATTCAAAATCGGACTCAAGCTGAAAGAGTGAGCTCCAATAGCAGAGGGCCTAGCAAGTACAAGGCGCTGAGTTCCAGCTTCAGTATCGATATGACTCACAAAAGAAAAATGCCTGAACTTTTTGTTTTTGCAACAAGAGTCTTTCTCTATTGTGCAGTGTGACATTGAACTCATGAACATTGTTCATTAGTACCCTAGTGCTGGGATTCCAGTTGTGCTCTACCACAGCCCAGTCTACAATTAGAAATTTATTCCTGCACTTTGAAATAACGTGGAAAAATATGAATCAGTAATAAGGAAAGCATTATAGTACATCCATCCCAAAGAGAATTGTATTGGTTGAGATAAGTTCTATAAAAGTAAAACTAAAATGTTGTATTGCAAAGAAGTTAGAGGGTATGACAAGGTAGGGAAAGAGCTCTGAGTGTTTGGTATGGTGAACATTGTATAGTTTTGCTGATACTGGGGCTTGAATGTTGTATTTTGCCTTCCCACTCAACTTGTTTGTTCAAGGCTGGTGTTTCACTTCTTAACCCATGCCTTCAGTTCTGGTTTTGTGCATATTAGTTGGAGTTAAGAGTTTGTTAGATTTGTCTACCTAGCCTAGTTTTGAAACTCAGTCCTCAGTTATCATGTTCCTGGATAGCTGGGATTATAGCCATGAGGTACCAGTGCTTGTCCCATTTAATGAGGATTCTTGATTATGAGTGATAGCAGTATTTTGGCATGCAATGCTGAGGGTGAACCCAGGCCTTGCACATGCTAAGCAAGGTTTACTTTGAGCTACAATCCATCTCGACCACAGGTTATGCTTACAATCAACTCTTCTTTCTAGTATGTGCATGAAAATACACACATTTCATCACAATGTTTTTGTGTAATTCAGCTGTATGAGTAATAGTAGCCATATAATTCTAGCCTGTAATCCTAGCCATGTAGGCAACTGAGGAAGGAGGGTCACATGTTCAAAGTCAGCTGAACAGTTTAATGAGGCCCCATCCCAAAGTTTTTCAATAGGGCTGGGGATAGTTCAGTGGTTTCCAGTGTGTTTGGAGTGGGAAGGTGAGGGGGGCTGTGTGTTTGATTTTTGTATTTCTTTTGTCTTTTTTCTTGTTTAATGTGGTATCCTGCCATAGAGTTCCTAAGTAATGCTCAGATGCACACAACTGTGTGCACAGGGCTGGTTATTTTCATTGCAGATCAGGCAGGGATGTTCTTTATCTTGTAAAAAGGCAATCTGACAATCTGGTCCTGTAGTTGATGTTAAGAGGCAAACACCACTCACACAACCGTTCGGGTCCTGCTGTGACATAGCAGCACCTGAAAATTGGATGCTAGCAGGACATCAGTGGTTCATGCCTGCAATTCCAGCTACTGAGGAAACTGAAATGTGAGGGTCAGGGTTCAAATCCAGCCTGCACAGAGGTCCATTAACATCTTGTCTCTAATGATGCATTGACTATCTGGAAGTGAAGATGTGATTCAAGGGGTAGAGCAGCAGCTTTGAGTGAAAAATGCAAGTGAGATTGAGGCCTTGAGATTAAGCCTGAGTCTTCAAACCCCAGGTCATCACACACACATATTTGTGTACACTTACTCACACATGCACAGACACACAGAAGCCAAATCATTTTGTATTTTATCTGTGAAAGTCTGCAAAGCTTGTTAACATGTGGATTATGTTCTTCTATCAGTTGTAGGAATCCAGTCTGGTGCCTCATGTATTCTTCCTTATTGTGCTAGAAACATCGTATCCCAATAAACTGAAAACTTGCCATCCACTCAGTGTCTCAAACTTGTCAGGGCCTATTAATTATTGTAGGAGCACCAACTGTAAACTCCATTTTTCATAGCGTCTATTTAGCAACAGCCAATCTTTATCATCCAATTTTTTTTATTGTGAAAATAATGTACAGAGCGGTTAAAATTACATGGTCAAGATAATGAGTACAATTCTTTTCTTTTTTGGGGGGGGGGGTTGGGTCCGGTCGTGTGGCTTGAACTCTGGGCCTGGGCGCTGTTCCTCAGCTCTTCAGCTCAAGTCTGCGCTCTTTTGAGCCACAGTGCCACTTCCGGCTTTTTTCTTTTTGCTTATGTGGTGCTGAGGAATTGAAACTAGGGCCTCATGCATGCAAGGCAAGCACTCTACCACTGGGCCATCTTCCCAGTGCATGAGTGCATATCTTATCAAGCATTGTAGCCTCCTCCTTTGTTTCCCCTTCCCATCCCTTCCCATCCTTCCCTCACCCACCCCATCTAATCCGCAGGCCCACCCACCAAAGATGTAAAGTTTGTTTTAGACATATCGACTTGTACTTCTCATTGTTGCAATGGGTCCACCTGTATCCCTATTTAAACGAGTTGGATTTCCCCTTCCCCTCCACAAATTATACCAACACCAAGTACAGTGAAAGCAGGGGTTATACCGTGGGAGAGGGACATACAAAGCAACAAAGAAATAATCTCATAAATGTGTTAGAAACAATCGCATGAAAGAAAAAGAACATATGAATACATATCTTTGGGTTCATTTCCCTAACATCACCTTATCTGACCTTTTCTGCTTGACTCAGACATATACTAGATATTGCAAATAAGGGAAACCATGGGACCTATGTTTCTTCATCCAATTATGTTCAAAGGATTGGCT
Source organism: Dipodomys spectabilis (assembly GCF_019054845.1). Classification (NCBI taxonomy): domain Eukaryota; kingdom Metazoa; phylum Chordata; class Mammalia; order Rodentia; family Heteromyidae; genus Dipodomys; species Dipodomys spectabilis. The sequence goes on from NW_024870779.1 coordinate 5,471,795, forward strand.
TGCAGCCAGGCATTAATGGATCATGCCCCAATTCCTAGCTGCTCAGAAGGTTGAGATCTGAAAATCATGGTTCACATCTCATCTGGATCAACAAACCCAAGAGATTCTTACTTCCAGCCAACCAGCAAAATGCCACAGTGGAGGTATGGTGGCTCAAGTAATAGAGTTATAGACTTGAACAAGAAAACCAAGTAAGAGTCAAAGTGCTGAATTCAAGCTCAGATGCTGGCATTTAAAAAAAAAGAGGCTGGGAAACTGGCTCAGGTACAGTGCTTGCCTTGCATGCATGAAGCCCTGGGTTCTATCCTCAGCACCACGTAAGCAGAAAAAGCCAGAAATGGTGCTGTGGCTCAAGTGGTAGAGCACTGGCCTTGAGCTGAAGAGCTGAAGAACAGTGCCCAGGCCCAGACTTCAGAACCCACAACTGACAAAAGACAGAGGGCGGGGATTGGGGGAGGGAAACAAAGCCAAAAGGAATGACTTTCATCTGGGCCACAGTGAGGAAATACCACAACCAACAGAAAAAATCAAGATATTATCTATGCCATCAACATTTTATTTTTTCTCTAATGGAGGAGGACTGAAAAGACACTGCACTAGTATTTGCTTTGACTGAAAATTGGCATTAGCAAATCAAGTTGTTAAAATCAAATAAGCAACACCTTACATTGATGACTGCTAGCTTTATGAGGCAATATTTTTCTCTAAAATGTATAATCTGAACAAAATATGGAAACAAACTGAATGTAGAAGCTAATGTTGGTTTTGCTTTTGTTTCTTTAGATTTAAAAATGTTGTTGTAAAGGTGATGGACAGAGGATGTACAGTTACATAAGTCAGGTAATGAGTACATTTCCTTTTAAACATTGTGACTTCCTCCCTCATTCTCTCCACGTTAATCCCCTCCCAGCCATCTCCCCCCAACTGTTATAGGTTATTTCCAACACGGTGTCTAGGGAGTTTCACTGCTCAATTGGATCACCCTTTCCCCCCATTTCTGTGCTTCTCTGTCCCATGGTACTGTTGGCAGTTACTTTCTTCTCTGTTTTTGATTTATTGCCTCTGTTGATGTTTTTTTATTTCTGTTCCCTTTAGTTGTGTATAAATTTATCTGATTTGGGGAGAGGAGGGTCACGCACTGAGACTGTTTCTCTCCTCTTAAGCCTGGTGGAACCTCAGGTGACTTGGGTGAGAGTTGAGGATCACTGCAGTGCAGCCCAGCTCTCCTACAGTAGTTCCCTCCTCTGGCAAGTGTGTGGTAGCAGCCTGATGCCCAGTGGCTTCCCCATGTAATCCTAACTGATAAGGAGGTTCAGGTCTGAGGATCACAGATTGAAGCCACCAGGGACAGAAAAGTTCTTGAGATTCTTATTTCCAGTTATCCAGCAAAAGTCAAAAATAGGATGTGGCTCAAGTTATTGAGCACCAGCCTTGAGTAGAAATGTTAAGAACAGAGGCCAGGTTCTGAGATCAAGTTCCAGTACCCCAATAAATGGAAAAGTCCGGTGGCCCAATGGAAAAATGCCCCAAGGACTTCACAAACCCAAGGTGATCACAGCCATAAGGATGGGTGGAGAGGTTTTCTCATCCCATCATATTCTATAGAGTTGCAGCAGCTTAGAAAGCTTTCCCAGTGAGGACTCAGTGGGCCTGAGTACAGGCAAAGCCAGGTGCTGTTGGTTAAGGGGCATAGAGGAAGCACCTAACAGCCAGTGACTCTTGCTGTCAGCAGGGAACAGAAGCCACCTGTCTCAGGAGATGCTCACACAACCCTCAGTGCTGGAGGAAGCCCTTCCCTTTCCGTATGCTTTCCCATCAACACACCTTGAGGAATGCCCTGATGATTTTTAGGACTGTTTACATTCCTGCTTACCAGCAGCTGTCACATAGGGAAAAGAGAAGCAGCCTGCATGAGTTTTCATTGACTCCCACTTGAACCCAGGAGGCCCTCACTGGGGTTAGAAGGAGGATCTCCACCCCTACCCAATCCCAATATATGTCTTTTCTGCCAGCCAGGACTCCAGGCGACCTGCTCTAGGACTCTTCAGGGACTTGTACTGGAACCAGGTGGGCACCATGAGAGGTTTCTGAGCACCTGCAATGGAGTCTCTTCTCCCTGCTGCAGAGACACAAGAGTCTCAATCTTCTTGGAATGTCCATGGTGGAGTTTCCCTGCAGGCAAAGGAGCTTTGGTGAGCTGGAGACTGAGCTGGGATTCCCCTGTGCATTATTTAATGGCTCTTGATCACCCTCTTCCACTCCTGTACTTCTAATTGTATACTAAACTGTTCCTCCTCCTCAACACCCCTCCTCCCTATTTTCCTTATGCCCACCTGCTGTTCCTCTAATCCTAGCAAGGTAAGAGGGAAGTTCACTCCACACTTTCAATGTCTCTGTTGTCTAAACCCCACAATATCCCTGTATGTTTTTCTCTTCCACTCAGTGCACCACCTGTGAACACTCATTAAGAATAGGAAGCTACAACACTGTTTGGTATTGGTTGTTGGAGCATAATGCCCAGACCAAGCCACAGGACACCTCTCAGAATTCAATCCGACTCCACTGGTGCTCTCTGTGGGAGCTCTAAAGGCCAAGGAAGTGTGAGGGAAATTGCAGAGCCAGAGGTCTTGAGACTTGAGCATAACATGAATGCAAAACCAACCCAAAGGCCGGGCTCTATAATGGGCACCAGTAACTCAGGCCTGTAATGCTACCTACTCAGGAGGCTAAGATCTGTGGTTTGGGATTTGAAGCTAATTTGGGAAGAAAAGCCCCCTTGATACTCTAATCTCCCATTTACCAGTCAAAACCTGGAAATGTCACTGTGGCTCAAGTCTAAATGCTAGCCATAAGCACAAAGAGAGTACCCAGGCTCTGAGTTCAAGCCCCACATCCAATGTGGGGGGAGGGTGGGAAGGAAGCTGGGCACTGGTGGATAATAGTGGTAAATTTGGCTCCTCAAGAGGTTGAGATCTGAGTGTTAATGTTTGAAGCAGCCTGTGCACTAAAATGCATTAGACTCTTCTGTCCACTTCGCCATCAAAAAGCCAGAATGGAGCTTTGGTTGAAGTGGTAGATCACCAGCCTTGAGCTAAATAGCTTAGTTTTGAGAGCAGAGACCTATTTCAATCCCAAGTGGGAGGTTAAAAACAGAAAGCCTAAGAAAAGCAAAAGCCATAACGCATGCAGGGGATCTAGCAGAACAGTTAGGTGAGGCTAAAACTGAAATTCAAGCTTCTAGACTGCCCAACATTTCACCCAGAAATTGTGGTGTTATTGAAAAAGCTACTCAAAGACCAATTTGACTTGCCATGCACTTCCCCAACAAAGGGAATCACATTTAGCATTCCCAAGAAGACATCTACCTACCTACCTACCTGTCTATCTATCTATCTATCTATCTATCTATCTGTCTGTCTGTCTGTCTGTCTGTCTGTCTGTCTGTCTGTCTGTCTGTCTGTCTGTCTGTCTGTCTGTCTGTCTGTCGGTCTGTCTGTCTGTCTGTCTGTCTATCTATCTATCTATCTATCAATCTATCTATCTATGTATCTATCTATCTATATCTATGTATGTATGTATGTATGTATCTATCTATCTATCTACCTACCTACCTACCTATTTCTAAGTTTGAACTCTTGGCCTTAAGCTTCCAAGGCAAGCATTTTATGAATTGAAATAAACCTACAAGCTTTTGTGATTTTCTTAGATTTTTTTTATAAGGTTTTGCGTTTTTGGCCTGGCCATTCTGGACTGATAACCTCCTGATTTTGGAATGTAGGTGAGCACCACCCCTTCCATTTTCCATTGATTCATAGGAATCTTGCTACCCTTTCGCCTCCAGAGGTCACAATTTTGGTTTTCCACATCTGTGCCCCTGCACTAACTAGAATTTAGGCCGAAGTCTGCACACATGGCTAAATATTTATATTTATTCCACAAATGATAAAATGCTTACAATTTACACTTCATCTCACTTAGCATTTTCTCTTGAAGCTGTTTCATTTGGCACTTTGTGTGACACTACAAATCTTCTTTCCTTCTTCCTCAGTCTTCTTTCTCCTCATCTTCAAAAACATGTAAGAAATATGTGTTTATGACTAAAAACATGTATGTATTAATGTAAAATAGAAAAGAGACCTCAATATATGTTTCTTTTGTGCCGCACAGAGTACACATTTTATATATTTCTAAAAGCATACGTTCTTTGAGCACAGGTGGCTCACGTCTATAATTCTATCTACTGTGAGGGTGAGATTGACAATTGTGGTTTGAAATCCAGCCTGAACTATGAAGTCCAAGAGACACTTAACTTATCTCTTGTTAACCAAAGAGCTGGGCCTAGATGTCTGCCTCAAGCTGTGGAGCACTGGCCTTGAGCAATGAAGGTTGGAGACAATGCCTGGACCATGAGATCAATTAGATAATGCATGTGCAACATACATGGTCTAAAATGAAGTCCTTTTTTCTTTTAGACATGGTGAAATTATTCTATTCCTAGAAGGATCAATGTTACAAAAAGTTACAAAATTCAATAGGTATAGTAAAATATGAATTCATCTGAATTAATCCTGTCAATGGTTACTCAGAAAGCTGAAATCTAAGAATCCAGATTTGATGCCAGTTTAGACATAAAGCCTATGCGACTCTTATCTCTAATTAGCAAGCAATAAGCTGGAAATGGGGATGTGGTTTGAATGAGAGCTCAAGATCCTGAGTTCAAGACCTGGACTTGGCCATACCTAGAAAAATGTCAAACCCCCACTATGGTCATTTTGTAACTGTCAACTTAAACATCAAACACTAGAGGGAGCCTTTTAGTCCAGGTGCCAATTAGATGGGACATTCCGAGCAGAGCAGATGGCTTCAGATTTTTCATTGTGTTTATGCATTGTAGTCACACACAAACACACAACCTCCTTGACACGTATTTCCTAAGGCAGCCATGCTGGAACAGGGAGGTCCCCATCTCACACTTAGGAATCCAAGCCCCTGCTTTGCCAGTTCCCCAAGCGCAGCTGTGGTCTGATGACCTTCCAGTGCACTGACAGCTGTTTGAAATGACTGTTTGTGCCAGTATTGGGGCTGGACTCATGGCTGTGCAGTATCCTTCCGCTTTTATGCACAGGCATGGCTCTTTACCAGTTGAGAGCACTTCTACTATGGCTTTTTGCTTGCTCACTGGTGATAAGAATCTCAGACTTTCCTTCCCAGGTAGGCTTCTTGCCTGGCTATCAGGATTGGATTTCAGGTGGGAGCCACCAGCAACCTAGTTGTTTATCTTTTTATACAAGTTGGCATACCCAGAGTCACTGTATTCATTGACTGGGAGACTTGAACATAGCAGATAAAGTTATAAAAAGTTAGGAAAGTTAGTGAAAAGACATTAAAATGCATGCTTTGTAGAAGAGACTGTAACACTCTCAGTCTTTAAATGAGCAAAAGAACAAGACTGTACATAACAAGACCCAGATCATTTGAATAAATAAGAATTCCTATGAAAATAACAGTCGGATTTTTCCCTACAATTGGAAGAAATCTTTTCTTTCACGCTATAAGGAATACTAAAAACTTGATCACATATTAAGCTTTCAAGTAAATCTCAGTGAATTTTACATCAGGACAATTCTATCTTGCATCTCTGATTGTAGAGAAAAAATATGAAATTAATATTTCGAAACAAGAGCAAAAATAAAATGGTAAATGGATCAGAAATTTCAACTCACCTTAATCTACTGAAAGGCATTTTTCAAACTGGATATAATCATATATGAAATCATGTACCAGGACATAAACATGAACAGACTGCCTGAAGTGTGGTATAACTAAAGGAGGTTGGTATTGGTTTAACTCCTTAGAAGAACTAACTTCTAGTTTTATAAGATGCATACTACAGTGCAGAAACATGTACTGTTGGGAAGGTAAATGGAGCAAATAAATGGAGAGAAGAGTGAGCCACTACCGTCATTGGAGTCAATGTCCATACATAAATGCAACCAGTAACTTGATGGGATTGCTGGATTTGGCACATTGAGGAGAGGATGCATTGTACTCATAATCTAGCATGAATGGAAACCTCTTGGTGTAGCTACTTAGATATGTTAAATATTAAGTGTTGTGCTGCCTCTTGTGTACCATCTCCCTTCCTTTTGGTGTTACCCTGCCTTCCAGGTGTCTCTCTTTGACAACAGAGATTACAACCTCAGTGTCTGCAAATCACCTCATCCTATGGTGAGTACTGTCCACCACACACAGATTCTCAAAGCAGAATTTTGGGATGGTGAAGGGCTTTCACTGGCCAGTCTAGGAGTCAGAGGAGAAATACAGTCATTGTTTGGGGAGACAATTTCAAAACACATTTCATAGAGTTTCCAGTCTATCCCTGTGAGGACAAGGGGTATTTTCTTAGAGTGCATATTAACTCTCTCCTGCATGCATCCATTCTTTCCTTCTCCCTGGTCTCTCATTCCTAATTTCTGAAATCATTAGGTTGTTGAACACAGGCTTTTGTCCCAGCTGTCCTTCCGCATTTCTAGGGAACATGGTGAATTACTTTTTCAGATGTTGACCAAAACTCCATTATGGTGAGGTGACTTCTGGTGAATGAGAGAATAGTGGAGATTTTACTGCTGTAGTGTTGTCTGTGGGCATTGCTTATATTTCACTATAGAACAAGACCAAAGCAGGTGCAGAATGGGGCATAAGAAAAGGGAAAATGTTTTATATCCTTCAATTAGGGAAATTGCAAAACTAATAAAATTGGGAAGAAAAGTGAAAAAATATATTTTTTCTTTGCATAGGTAATACCTTAGAGTTAAAAGTATTCTATTAAGCTGATAAACCAAGTAGTCCAAATATAGTGATATGAAATAATCTATAAAATAGCAAAGACAATGCTAATTAAAATCTGTCTGGAAGAAAAGGGTCAGGAAAAAGAAACCTAATTTTGAACTTGATAGAGAAATAATGGACATCCTCTCTTAAAGTAATAGGCCTAAAGAGTATTAAGAAGCTGAAAATAGGGGCTAAGAAGGTGGCTCAGTGGTACAGTGCTTGCCTTTCAAGCATAAGGCCCTGGGTCTGATTCCTTAGCACCACATAAGTAGAAATAAACCACAAGTGGTACTGTCGTTCAATAGATACAGCTCTTGCCTTGAGCTAAAGAGCTGAGAGACAGTGTGCAGACCCAGAGTTTAAGCCCTACTGCAAACCAAAGAACAAAAACAAAAGCTGAAAACATCACACAGACTATTCTTAGTATTAAAAACATACTGGGCTGGGAAGGTGGCTCAGTGGTAGAGTGATTGCCTTGCATGCATTATTCCCTGGGTTTGATTCCTCTGCACTAAATAAGCAAGAAAAGCTAGAAGTATTGCTGTAGCTCAAGTGGTAGAGCACTAGCCTTGACCTGAAGAGCAGAGGGACAGTGCCTAGGCCCAGAGTTCAGGCACCATGACTGACAAACACAAACACACACACACACACACACACACACACACACACACACACACACACACACACACACACACACACACACACACCCCTGTGGAAGAAATTAACTGTACAACGAAAGATACTCTGTTTTCCTTTTGTCCATCTTAGGCTTCAATCTCAGTGCATAGGTGATTTTTTCTGCTCACGCCTAGTACTCATTAACTCAGAACCCTGGCTCTGCTTCTGATTTTTTGTTGGTTAATTGAATATATGAGTCAGGAACGTTCTTGTCTGTCTGGCTTCAAACAACATGATAAGATCTGAGCTTGCTGACGAGCTAAGGTTATTAGCATAAGCCATCAGCACTGAGAAAAGAAAGATACTTTTTAAACTGCAGAAACAGTGTACATAAAAACATGGAACAATCTTCTAAATTATCTGAATATCAGTATCACATCACTACCTGATGGCTCTCTGTGTATGCTTGTGTGCGTGTGCACATGTGTGTGTGTATGTACACAAATAGCACAAATAGCCTGTGTGGGGACACAGGAGAAGGAGGGGAGAGGTAAGAGAAAACCCAGCGCACCCACCGCTCTATGGGAACCCATTCGTATTTTCCTCCCACAATGAATTGATTCATAATATGGTTTACTCTGGGGTCTTGCACTGTGGGAACATCTAGATTCTCAGATCCCTGAACAGTGCTAGTCTTTTTTTTTTGTTTTTTTTATTTTCATTTTTAGTTTTTGTGAACACACTGTACAGAGGGGTTACAATTACATGGGCAGGTTAATGCATACATTTCTTATCAAGCATTGCAGCTTCCTCCTTTGTTTACTCTTCACATCCCTTCCCAGTCTTCCCCCCCAACTCCCACCCAATCCTCCCCCCTTCAATCCCCAACCAACATTGTAAAGCTCAGTTTTCGACATGACAACTTGTACTTCTCATTGTTGCAACAGGTCCACCTGTATCCTTAAACGACTTGTTTTTCCCCATGTCCTCTACAAGTTATACTGACATCAAATATAGTGAAACATGGGTTATACTGTGGGGGAGGGACATACAAAGCTACAAAGAGATAATCTTATCAATGCCTAAGAAACAAATGCATGAAAGAAAAAAACATTAAAATACATATCTAAGGATTCATTTTCCTAACATCACATTATCTGACCTTTTCCGCTTGACTCATACATATAGTAGATATTGCAAATAAGGGAAACCATGGGACCTATGTTTCTTTGTGCCTGGCTTACTTCACTTAATATAATTTTTTCCAAGTTTTTCCATTTCCTAACAAATGGGGCAATGTCATTCTTTCTGATGGAGGCATAGAATTCCATTGTGTATATATACCTCATTTTCTTGATCCATTCATCTACTGAGGGGCATCTGGGCTGGTTCCATATCTTAGCTATGGTAAATAATGCTGCAATAAACATAGCTGTGCTGGTAGCTTTACTGTGGTCTTGTTTGTAAACATTTGGGTAAATGCCCAAAAGTGGGACTGCTGGGTCATAGGGGAGCTCTATGTGAAGTCTTTTGAGGAACCTCCATACTGCTTTCCAAAGTGGTTGAACAAGTTTACATTCCCACCAACAATGAAGTAAGGTTCCCTTCTGTCCACATCCCCTCCAGCATCTGTTGTTGTTAGAGTTCTTGATTTTTGCCATTCTAACTGGAGTGAGGTGGTATCTCAGTGTTGTTTTGATTTGCATTTCTTTTATGGCTAGGGATGCTGAGCATTTCTTCATGTGTCTATTGTCCATCCTTCTTTCCTATTCGGAGAAGTTTCTCTATAAATCTTTAGCCCACTTATTTATTGAGCAGTTGTTTCTTTGAGGATTTGTTGTTAGGGGATTTAATTTTTTGAGTTCCAAGTATATTTTAGATATGAGACCCTTGTCCGTTGTATGGCTAGTGAAGATCTTCTCCCAATCTGTGGGCTTTCTATTGATCTTGCTAGCTATGTCCTTTGCCATGCAGAAACTCTGCAACTTCATGCAGTCCCATTTGTCCAACCTTTCTTTGATTTGTTGTGTTTCCGGAGACCTATGGTTTCTCCTATTCCATCCTGTAATGTTTTCAGAGTGTCTGCTTTGACTTTGAGGTCTTTGATCCATTTGGAGTTGATTCTGGTGCAGGGTGATATATAAGGATCTAGCTTTAGTTTTCTACAAGTAGTTAACCAATTTTGCCAGCACCGTTTACTGAAGAGGCTGTCTTTCTTCCATTCTATTGTTTTAGCTCCCTTATCGAAGATTAGATGGCTATAGGTCTGTTGGTTCATTTCTGGGTTTTCAATTCCATTCTATTGGTCCTGAGGTCTGTTCTTGTGCCAGTACCAAGCTCTTTTGATTACTATGGCTTTAGAGTAGAGTTTGAAATTTGGTATTGATATTCCTCCAGCAGTGTTCTTTCCGTTGAGGAGCGTTTTTGCTATTCAGGGTCTTTTATTGTTCCATATGAATTTTTGGATTGCCTCTTCTATTTCCTTGAAGAATGAGTTTGGAATTTTGAGAGGTATCCCACTGAATTTATAGAAATCCTTGGGAAGTATTCCCATTTTCACGATGTTGATCTTTCCAATCCAGGAGCATGGGAGTTTTTGCCACTTTCTAAGTTCTGTTTTGATTTCTTTTTTCAAGTTTTTACAGTTTTCATCATAGAGGTCCTTCACTTCTTTGGTTAAGTTAATTCCTAGGTATTTTATTTTTTGTGGGGCTATTACAAATGGAGTTGCTTTCCTAATTTCAGCCACACTTTTCTCATTGTTGGCATAGAGAAGAGCCACTGATTTTGGGGGGTTTATTTTATACCCTGCTACTTTGCCAAAGTTTTGAATCAGCTTGAGTAATTTGGGAGTGGAGTCTATGGGATTCTTTAAATACAAGATCATGTCATCTGCAAGGAGGGAGAGTTTTATTTCTTCTTTCCTTATTTGGATCCCCTTTATGTCTGCATCTTGTCTTATTGCTGTAGCAAGGCATTCTAATACTAGATTTAAGAGAAGTGGAGAGAGTGGACATCCTTGTCTTGTTCCTGAGTTAAGAGGAAATGGCTTTAGGTTTTCACCATTAAGTATAATGCTGGCTGTAGGTTTGTCATATACAGCCTTTATTGTATTGAGGAATGTTCCATGGATTACTAATTTTCCCAAAACCTTCATCCTAAAAGGGTGTTGGACCTTGTCGAATGTTTTTTCTGCATCTATTGAGATAACCATGTGGTTCTTATACTCGCTTCTGTAGATGTGATGAATATTATTAATTGATTTGCATATATTGAACCATTTTTGCATCCCTGAAACGAAACATGTTTGATAGTGGTGTATGGTTTTTTGATTGAATTGTTGATGTCGATTGGCCAAAATTTTGTGTGAGAAATTTTGCATCAATGTTCATCAAAGAAATGGGTGTATAGTTCTCTTTCTTTGATGAGTCCCTGCCTGGTTTTGGGATGAGGGTTATGATGGCTTCATAGAATGTGTTCGGTAGTGAACTTTCTCTTTCAATTTCATTAATACATTTCTTATCAAGCATTGTAGCCTCCTCCTTTGTTTACCCTTCCCATCTTCCCCCGTTCCTCCACCCAATCCTCCCCACGGCCACCTCCATGGGACCAAAGTTGTAAAGTTTGTTTTCAACATAATGACTTGTACTTCTCATTGTTGCAATGGGTCTATCTGTATCCCTATTGAAACGATTTGTTTTTCCCCTTCCCTTCCAGAAATTATACGGACATCAAATACAGTGAAAGCAGGGGTTATACTGTGGGGGAGGGACATACAAATCAACAAAGAAATAATCTTATAAATATGTTATAAACATATGCATGAAAGAAAAAAAAACATTTGAATATATATCTTAGGGTTCATTTCCCTAACATCACCTTATCTGACCTTTTCTGCTTGACTCAGACATACACTAGATATTGCAAATAAGGGAAACCATGGGACCTATGTTTCTTCATCTCAGTATTTTCAAAAGATTGTCTTGCAGCCAGGCATTGCTGGATCATGCCCCAATTCCTAGCTGCTCAGAAGGTTGAGTTCTGAAAATCATGGTTCAAATCTCATCTGGATAAATGAACCTAATAGACTCTTACTTCCAGTAATGCTCAGATGCACACAATTGTGTGCACAGGGCTGTTTATTTTCATTGCAGATCAGGCAGGGATGTTCTTTATCTTGTAAAAAGGAAATCTGACAATCTAGTCCTGTAGTTGATGTTAAAGGCAAACACAACCCACACAACTCTTCCGGTCCTGCTGTGACATAGCAGCACCTGAAAATTTGATGCTAGCAGGACATCAGTGGTTCATGCCTGCAATTCCAGCTACTGAGGAAACTGAAATGTGAGGGTCAGGGTTCAAATCCAGCCTGCACAGAAGTCCATTAACATCTTGTCTCTAATGATGCATTGACTATCTGGAAGTGAAGATGTGATTCAAGGGGTAGAGCATCAGCTTTGAGTGAAAAATGCAAGTGAGATTGAGGCCTTGAGATTAAGCCCAAGTGTTCAAGCCTTAGGATCAGCACACACACATATTTGTGTACACTTACACACATGCACAGACACACAGAAGCCAAATAATTTTGTATTTTATCTGTGATATTCTGCAAAGCTTGTTAACATGTGGATTATGTTCTTATGTCAGTGGTAGGATTCCAGTCTGGTGCCTCATGTATTCTTCCTTATTGTGCTAGAAACATTGTATCCCAATAAACTGAAAACTTGCCATCCACTCAGTGTCTCAGACTTGTCAGTGCCTATTCATTGTTGTATGAGCACCAATTGTAAACTACATTTTTCATAGCGTCTATTGAGCAATGCCCAATTTTTATCATCCAATTATCTTTTTTATTGTAAAAATACTGTATAGAGTGGTTACAATTACATAGGCAAGATAATGAATATATTATTTTCTTTTTTATTCTTTTTGTGTTTTGGGGCCGGTCCTGGGGCCTAAAATCTGGCCTGGGCAGTGTCCCTCAGCTCTTCAGCAAAAGGCTGCACTCTACCACTTGAGCCACAACGCCACTTCTGGCTTTTTTCTTTTTGCTTATGTGGTGCTGAGGAATCAAACCCTGGGCCTTATGCATGCAAGGCCAATGCTCTACCACTGGGCCACCTCCCAGCCCATGAGTACATTTCTTTTTTTTTTTTTTTAATTGTTTTTGACTACTTTATGCATTTTATTTATTTATTTTAAATTATTTTTTATTGTGAAAATACTGTACAGAGGGGTTACAATTACATGGGCAAGATAATGAGTACATTTCTTATCAAGCATTGTAGCGTCCTCATTTGTTTCCCCTTCCTATCCCTTCCCAGCCTCCGCAACACCCATAATCCTCCCCCCCAGCCACCAAAGTTGTAAAGTTCATTTTCGACATGACAACATGTACTTCTCATTGTTGGAAGCGGTCCACCTGTATCCTTATTTTAACGACTTGTTTTTCCCCTTCCCCTCCACAAATTATAGCAGCATCAAATACAGTGAAAGCAGGGGTTATACTGTGGGGGAGGGACATACAAAGCAACTTAGAAATAATCTTATAAATGTGTCAGAAACAAATGCATAAAAGTAAAAAAACATTTAAGTACATATCTTAGGGTTCATTTCCCTAACATCACCTTATCTGACCTTTTCTGCTTGACTCATACATATACTTGATATTGTAAATAAGGGAAACCATGGGACCTATGTTTCTTTGGGCTTGGCTTACTTCCCTTAATAAAATTTTTTCCAAGTCTTTCTATTTCCTAACAAATGGGGCAATGTCATTCTTTCTGACGGAGACATAGAATTCCATTGTTTATATATACCACATTTTCTTGTTCCATTCATCTACTGAGGGGCATCTGGGTTGGTTCCATATCTTAGCTATAGTAAATAATGCTGCAATAAACATAGTTGTGCTGGTCGCTTTTGTGTGGTCTTGTTTGTAAACATTTGGGTAAATACCCCAAAGTGGGACTGCTGGGTCATAGGGGAGTTCTGTGTGGAGTGAAAGCAGGGGTTATACTGTGGGGGAGGGTCATACAAAGCAAAAAAGAAATAATCTTACAAATATGTTAGAAACAATCGTATGAAAGAAAAAAAAACATTTGAATACATATCTTAGGGTTCATTTCCCTAACATCACCTTATCTGACCTTTTCTGCTTGACTCAGACATTCACTAGTTATTGCAAATAAGGGAAACCATGGGACCTATGTTTCTTCATCTAATTATTTTGAAAGGATTGGCTTGCAACCAGGCATTGATGGATCATGCCCCAATTCCTAGCTGCTCAGAAGGTTGAGATCTGAAAATCATGGTTCACATCTCATCTGGATCAACAAACCCAAGAGATTCTTACTTCCAGCCAACCAGCAAAATGCCACAGTGAAGGCATGGTGGCTCAAGTAATAGAGTTACTGCCTTGAACAAGAAAACCAAGTAGGAGTTAAAGTGCTGAATTCAAGCTCAGAAGCTGGGAAAGTGGCTCAGTTACCGTGCTTGCCTTGCATGCATGAAGCCCTGGGTTCTATACTCAGCACCACATGAGCAGAAAAAGCCGGAAGTGGTGCTGTGGCTCAAGTAGTAGAGCACTAGCCTTGAGCTGAAGATCTGAAGGACAGTGCCCAGGCCAAAAGTTCAGAACTCACAACTGACAAAGGAGAGAGAGAGAGAAGGGTGGGGAGAGAGAGAGAGAAAGAGACAGAGAGACAGAGAGAGAGAGAGGGAAAAAAGCCAAAAGGAATGACTTTCATCAGGGCCACAGAGTGAGGAAGTACCACAACCGACAAAAAAAAAATCAAGATATTATCTATGCCATCAAGATTTTATTTTTTCTCTAATGGAAGAAGACTTAAAAGACATTGCACTAGTATTTGCTTTGACTGAAAATTGGCATCAGCAAATCAAGTTGTTAATAAGCAACACCTTACATTGATGACTACTAGGTTTATGAGGCAATATTTTTCTCTAAAATGTATAATTGAACAAAATATGGAAACAACCTGAATGCAGAAGCTAATGTTGGTTTTTCTTTTGTTTCTGTAGATTTAAGCATGTTGTTGTAAAGGTAATGGACAGAGGATGTACAGTTACTCAAGTCAGGTAATGAGTACAATTCCTTTTAAACATTGTTATTTTCTTCCTCTTTCTCTCCATTAATCCCCTCCTGGCCATCTCCCCCCAATTGTTATAGGTTATTTCCAACACAGTGTCTATGGAGTTTCACTGCTCAATTGGATCACCCATTTCCCCCCATTTCTGTGCTTTTCTGTCCCATTGTACTGTTGGCAGTTCCTTTCTTCTCTGTTTTTGATTTATTGCCTCTGTTGATGTTTTTTGATTTCTGTTCCCTTTAGTTGTGTATAAATTTATCTGATTTGGGGAGAGGAGGGGGAAGCACTGAGACTGTGTTTCTCTCCTCTTAAGCCTGGTGGAACCTCAGGTGACCTGGGTGAGAGTTGAGGATCACTGCAGTGCAGCCCAGCTCTCCTACAGTAGTTCCCTCCTCTGGCAAGTGTGTGGTTGCAGCCTGATGCCCAGTGGCTCCACATGTGATCCTAACTGATCAGGAGGTTCAGGTCTGAGGATCACAGATTGAAGCCACCAGGGACAGAAAAGTTCTTGAGATTTTTATTTCCAGTTATCCAGCAAAAGTCAAAAATAGGATGTGGCTCAAGTATTTGAGCACCAGCCTTGAGTAGAAACGCAAAGATACAGAGGTTAGGCTCTGAGATCAAGTCACAGTACCCCAATAAATATAAAAGTCCGGTGGCCTTATAGAAATGTGCCCTAGGGGCCTCAAAAAACCCAGGGTGATCACAGCCATAAGGAACGGTGGAAACAGGTTTTCCTATCCCATCATATTGTATAGAGTCGCAGCAGCTTAGAAAGCTTTCCCAGTGAGGACTCAGTGGGCCTGAGTACAGGCAAAGCCAGGTGCTGTTGGTTAAGGGGCATGGATGAAGCACCTGACAGACAGTTACTCTTGCTGTCAGCAGGGTACAGAGGCCACCTGTCTCAGGAGATGCTCACACAACCCTCAGTGCTTCAGAAAGCCCTCCCCTTTCCTTATGCCTTCCCATCAACACACCTTGGGGAATGCCCTGGTGATTATTAGAACTATTTTCATTCCTGCTCACCAGCATCTATCACAGAGGGAAAACAAAAGCAGCCTGCATGAGTTTTCATTGACTTCCACTTGAACCCAGGAGGCTCTCACTGGGGTTGAAAGGAGGATCTCCTCTGCTACCCATTCCCAATATATGTCCTTTCTGCCAGCCAGGACTCCAGGCGACCTGCTCTAGGACTCTTCAGGGACTTGTACTGGAACCAGGTGGGCACCATGAGAGGCTTCTGAGCACCTGCAATGGAGTCCCTTCTCCCTGTTGCAGAGACACAAGAGTCTCTAACTTCTTGGAATGGCCATGCTGGAGTCTCCCTGCAGGCAAAGGAGCTTTGGTGAGCTGGAGACTGAGCTGGGATTCCTCTGTGCATTATTTAATGGCTCTTGATCACCCTTTTCCACTCCTGTATTTCCAATTGTATACTAAAGTATTCCTCCTCCTCAATACCCCTCCTCCCTATTTTCCTTCTGCCCACCTGTGCTGCCTCTAATCCTAGCAAAGTAGGAGGGAAGTTCATTCCACACTTTCAATGTCTCTGCTGTCTAAAACACATAATATCCCTTTATGTTTTTCTCTTCCACTTGGTGCACCACCTGCGAACACTCATTAAGAATAGGAAGCTACAACACTGTTTGGTATTGTTCGTTGGAGCATAATGCCCAGACCCAGCCACAGGACACCTCTCAGAATACAATCCCACTCCACCTTTGCTCTCCGTGGGAGCTCTAGAGGCCAAGGAAGTGTGAGGGAAATTGTAGGGCCAGAGGTCTTGAGACTTGAGCATAACATGAATGCAAAACCAACCCAAAGGCCAGGCTCTATATTGGGCACCAGTAACTCATGCCTGTAATGCTACCTACTCAGGAGGCTAAGGTCTGTGGTTTGGGATTTGAAGCCAGTTTGGGAAGAAAAGCCCCCATGAGACTCTAGTCTCCCATTTACCACTCAAAATCTGGAAATGGCACGTGGCTCAAGTCTAAATGCTAGCCATAAGCACAAAGACAGTGCCCAGGCTCTGAGTTCAAGACCCACATCATATGGGGGAGGGTGTGGGAAGGAAGCTGGGCACTGGTGGATAATAGTGGTAAATTTGGTTCCTCAAGAGGTTGAGATCTGAGGGTTAATGTTTGAAGCAGCCTGTGCAGAAAAGTGCATCAGACTCTTCTGTCCACTTCGCCATCAAAAAGCCAGAATGGAGCTTTGGTTGAAGTGGTAGATCACCAGCCTGAGCTCAATAGGTTAGTTTTGAGAGCAGAGACGTCTTTCAATCCCAAGTGGCAGGTTATAAAAAGAAAGCCTAAGAAAAGCAAAGCCCATAATGCATGCAGGAGATCCAGCAGAGCAGTTAGGTGAGGCTAAAACTGAAATTCAAGCTTCTACACTGTCCAACATTTCATCCAGAAATTGTGGTGTTATTGAAAAAGCTACTCAAAGACCAATTTGACTTGCCATGCACTTCCCCAACAAAGGGAATCACATTTAGCATTCCCAAGAAGACATCTACCTATCTATCTATCTATCTATCTGTCTATCTATCTATCTATCTATCTATCTATCTATCTATCTATCTATCTATCTATCTATCTACCTATCTATCAATCATCTATCTATCTACCTACCTACCTAGTTCTGCTTTTGAACTCTTGGCCTTAAACTTCCAAGGCAAGCATTTAATGAATTGAAATATACCTACAAGCTTTGGTGATTTTCTTAGATTTCTTATAAGGCTTTGGTTTTTTGGACTGGCCAGTCTGGACTGATAAACTCCTGATTTTGGAATGTAGGTGAGCACCACCCCTTCCATTTTCCATTGATTCATAGGAATCTTGTTACCCTTTCGCCTCCACTGGTCACAATTTTGGTTTTCCACATCTGTGCCCCTGCATTAACTAGAATTTGAGGCCAAAGTCTGCACACCTGGCCAAATATTTATATTTTTTTCCCCAAATGATAAAATGCTTACAATTTATACTTCATCTCACTTAGCATTTTCTCTTGAAGCTGCTTCATTTGGCACTTTGTGTGACACTCCAAATCTTCTTTCCTTTTTCCTCAGTCCTCTTTCTCCTCATCTTCAAAAACATGTAAGATATATGTGTTTATGTCTAAAACCATGTATGTATTAATATAAACTAGAAAGAGACCTCACTATATGTTTCTTTTGTGCCACACAGTGTACATATTTTATATATTTCTAAAAGCATACATTATTTGAGGACAGGTGGCTCATGTCTATAATTCTATCTACTTGGAGGCTGAGATTGAGTATTGTGGTTTGAAATCCAGCCTGCACTATGAAGTCCAAGAGACACTTAACTTATCTCTGGTTAACCAGAGAGCTGGGCCTGGAGGTCTGTCTCAAGCTGTGGAGCACTGGCCTTGAGCAATGAAGCTTGGAGATAATGACTGGATCATGAGATCAATTAGATAATGCATGTGCAAAATACATGTTCTAAAATGAAGTCATTTCTTCTTTTAGACATGGTGAAATTCTTCTATTACTAGAAGGATCAATGTCACAAAAAGTTACAAAATTATATAGGTATAGTAAAATCTGAATTCATCTGAATTAAACCTCTCAATCTGGTTACTCAGAAGGCTGAAATCTAAGAATCTAGGTTTGATGCCAGGTTAGACATAAAGCCTATGAGACTCTTAATTCTAATTAGCAAGCAATAAGCTGGATCTGGGGAAGTGGTTTGAATGAGAGCACAAGATCCTGAGTTCAAGACCTGGACTTGGCCATACCTAGAAAAATGACAAACACCCACTATGGTCATTTTGTAACTGTCAAGTTAAACTCCAAACACTAGAGGGAGCCTGGGAACTTCCTAAATGTGCTGACCTTTCAGTCCAGATGCCAATTAGATGGGACATTCAGGGCAGAGCAGATGGCTTCAGGATTTTTCATTGTGTTTATGCATTGTAGTCACACGCAAACAAACAACTTCCTTGACACATATTTCCTAAGGCAGCCATGCTGGAACAGGGAGGTCCCCATCTCCCACTTAGGAATCCAAGCTCCGGCTTTGCCAGTTCCCCAAGCGCAGCAGTGGTCTGATGAACTGCCAGTGCACTGACAGCTGTTTGAAATGACTGTTTGTGCCAGTATTGGGGCTGGAACTCATGGCTGTGCAGTATCCCTCAGCTTTTATGCACAGGGATGGCTCTCTACCAGTTGAGAGCACTTCTACTATGGCTTTTTGCTTGTTCACTGGTGATAAGAATCTCAGACTTTCCTGCCCAGGCAGGCTTCTTGCCTGGCTATCAGGATTGGATTTCAGGTGGGAGCCACCAGCAACCTAGTTGTTTATCTTTTTATACAAGTTGGCATACGCAGAGTCACTGTATTGATTGACTGGGAGGCTTGAACATAGCAGATAAAATTATAAAAAGTTAGGAAAGTTAGTGAAAAGACATTAAGATGTGTACTTTGTAGAAGAGACTGTAACACTCTCAATCTTTAAATGAGCAAAAGAACAAGACTGTACATAACAAGACCCAGATCATTTAAATGAATAAGAATTCATATGAACATAACAGTCAGATTTTTCCCTACAATTGGAAGAAATCTTTTCTTTCAAGCTTTAAGGAAGACTAAAAACTTGATCACATATTAAGCTTTCAAGTAAATCTCAGTGAATTTTACATCAGGACAATTCTATCTTGCATCTCTGGTTGTAGAGAAAAAATATGAAATTAATAATACAAAAGAAGAGCAAAAATAAAATGGTAAATGGATCAGAAATTTCAACTCACCTTAATCTACTCAAAGGCATTATTCATACTAGATATAATCATATATGAAATCATGTACCAGGACATAAACATGAACAGACTGCCTGAAGTGTGGTATAACTAAAGGAGGTTGGTATTGGTTTAACTCCTTAGAAGAACTAACTTCTAGTTTTATAAGTTGCACACGACAGTGCAGAAACATGTACTGTTGGGAAGGTAAATGGAGCAAAAAAATGGAGAGAAGAAGGGTGAGCCAATACAGTCATTGAAGTCAATGTCCATATATAAAAGCAACCAGTAACTTGATGGGGTTGGTGGGTTTGGCACATTGAGGAGAGTATTGACCAAGATGTATTGTACTCTTAATCTGGCATGAATGGAAACCTCTTGGTATAGCTACTTAGATGTGTTAAATATTAACTTTGTGCTGCCTCTTGTGTACCATCTCCCTGCCTTCCAGGTGTCTCCCTTTGACAACAGAGATTACAACCGCAGTGTCTGCATATCACCTCATACTATGGTGAGTCCTGTCCACAACACATAGATTCTCAATGTAGAATTTTGGGGTGGTGAAGGGCTTTCACTGGCCAGTCTAGGAGTCAGAGGAGAAATACAGTCATTGTTTGGGGAGACAATTTCAAAACACATTTCATAGAGTTTCCAGTCTATCCCTGTGAGGACAAGTGGTATTTTCTTAGAGTGCATATTAACTCTGTCCTGCATGCATCCATTCTTTCCTTCTCCCTGGTCTCTCATTCCTAATTTCTGAAATCATTAGGTTGTTGAACACAGGCTTTTGTCCCAGCTGTCCTTCCGCATTTCTAGGGAACATGGTGAATTACTTTTTCAGATGTTGACCAAAACTCCATTATGGTGAGGTGACTTCTGCTGAATGAGAGATAAGTGGAGATTTTACTGCTGTAGGGTTGTCTGTGGGCATTGCTTATATTTCACTACGGAACAAGACCAAAGCAGGTGCAGAATGGGGCATAAGAAAAGGGAAAATGTTTTATATGCTTCAATTAGGGAAATTGCAAAACTAATAAAATTGGGAAGAAAAGTGAGAAAATATATTATTTATTTGCATACATAATACCTTAGAGTTAAAAGTATCCTATCAAGCTGATAAACCAAGTAATCCAAATTTAGTGATATGTAATAATCTATAAAATAGGATAGACAATGCTAATTAAAATCTATTTTGGATGAAAAGGGTCAGTAAAAAGAAACCTAATTTTGAACTTGATAGAGAACTAATGGACATCCTCTATTAAAGTAATAGGCCTAAAGAGTATTAAGAAGCTGAAAATAGGGGCTAAGAAGGTGGCTCAGTGGTACAGTGCTTGCCTTTCAAGCATAAGGCCCTGGGTTCGATTCCTTAGCACCACATAAGTAGAAAAAACCACAAGTGGCACTGTGGTTCAGTAGATAGAGCGCTTGCCTTGAGCTAAAGAGCAGAGAGACAGTGTGCAGACCCAGAGTTTAAGCCCTACAGCAAACCAAAGAACAAAAAGAAAAGCTGAAAACATCACATATACTATTCTTAGTTTTAAAAACTTACTGTGCCGGGAAGGTGGCTCAGTGGTAGAGTGATTGCCTTGCATGTATTAGGCCCTGCGTTCGATTCCTGAGCACTAAATAAGCAAAAAAAGCTAGAAGTAGTGCTGTAGCTCAAGTGGTAGAGCACTAGCCTTGACCTGAAGAGCTGAGGGACAGTGCCTAGGCCCAGAGTTCAGGCACCATGACTGACAAACACACACACACTCACACACACACACACACACACACACACACACCCCTGTGGAAGAAATGACACACACACACACACACACACACACACACACACACACAGACACACAGACCCCTGTGGAAGAAATGAACCATACAACGAAAGATATTCTGTTTTCCTTTTGTCCATCTTGGGCTTCATTCTCCTTGCATAGGTGATTTTTTCTGCTCAAGCCTAGTACTCATTAACTCAGAACCCTGGCTCTGCTTCTGATTTTTTGTTGGTTAATTGAATATATGAGTCTCAGGAACGTTCTTGCCTGTCTGGCTTCAAATAACATGATAAGATCTGAGCTTGCTGATGAGCTAAGATTATTAGCATAAGCCATCATCACTGAGAAAAGAAAGATACTTTTTAAACTGGGAAAACAATGTACATAAAAACATGGAACAATCATCCAAATTATCTGAATATCAGTATCACATCACTACATGATGGCTCTCTGTGTGTGCTTGTGTGCCTGTGCAAAGGTGTGTGTGTGTATGTACACAAATAGCACAAATAACCAGTGTGGGGACACAGGAGAAGGAGGGGAGAGGTAAGAGAAAACCCAGCACATGCACCCCTCTATGGGAACCCATTCATATGGGCCCACTTCATTTTCATCCCACAATGAATTTATTCATGATATTGTTGACTCTGGGGTCTTACACTCCAGGGGGCTGTGGGAACATGTAGATTCTCAGATTCTTGAGCAGTCCTAGTCTTTAAGATGCCATGTATGAGCACCAAGCTTGGCATCAAGGCCTCCAGCACAGTTAGATCACAGACACTTACCTTGAGTTTGACAGTGAAAGTTTCTGTGCTCCAAAAGCCATATCATGCCCATCAGCCACTGCCTGGCCCTAGGTGGACCCACCACAGTGACCTGGGTGTTGGCTGTGACTGTGAACCAGGACCCCAGCTGAATGAGGGTGTGGCTGTGCTCCTCAATGCAGTGGAGTTATCTGTCCTCCTGCCATAGGAACTGAAAAGGAGAGAGGAAGAACAGGAAAACCACCAACAGAACTGGGAGTCAGGTGACTCTGAGAGTGGAGGCCTGGCACAGATCAGAGGGGATACAAGTTGATATCAATAAATGTGAAGACACAGGAAATGGCACAAGTTTCTTATTGTCTTGCTTCAGCATCTGCAGTGCTGGACACACAGCTTATGTGCCAACACACCTGGCCCATTTTAGTATTTCCTTCAGTGCTATTATTGCTGTCATGAAGTTTTCTAGAAGCTGGGCTTGGTGGTTCCTGTCCATAATACTAGCTACTCAGGAAGCTGAGATCTCAGGATCATGGTTCAAAGCCAGCATGGGTAGGAAAGTTTGTGACACTCTTATCTCCAATTAACCACCAGAAACCAGCAGTGGCACTGTGGCTCAAGTGGTAGAGCCCTCACCTTGAGCTGAAAAGCTGAGGGATAGTGCCCAGGCTGAGTTCAACCCCATGACACCGCCAAAAGTTTTTTTTTTTCCTGGAGGGTTGTAATTGCACCGCCATCTCATGTTTTCTGGGGTTTTTAAATATCATTTTCAGTGTGGGAGTAAGTAGATTCCAATAAATTATTTTATACTGTTTTGTCAAGTACTGGTATTTGAACTGTGGGTCTCATTCTAGCTAAAGGAAGCTTTTGACCACTGTGCCCCTACTCCTTTCTTCCTTTCTTCCCTTTCTTTTCTGATAGGGTCTCATGTTTTGTGCTTGGACTAAAACACTACTACTCAGACCTTCCATATAGCAGAGATGCAGACATGTACCACCACACCTTACTTGGTTAAGATAGGGTCTCCCTAGTCCCTATCAATGTAATGCCCAATGACCCGACAACCTCTCTCTCATTGTCACCCTTAAAGGTTCCACCAACTCTCTCATGGTTCCACACTGGGAACCCTATCTTTACCACATGGACTCTATAGAACCTCCAGATCAAAACTATACATGTGTGATCAAGAAAAATGCTCTTTGATGTTGGGGTGGATGCATAGAAAATTTCCTGGGATCAAATGTTTGAGTAACAGTGATGAGACATGTGTGAAGGTGGTCACAACCTGGACTTGGTCCAGCCCAGCTCCAGTCTTTGCATGTGGTGGGGTTTGGATTCAGGGCCTTGCACTCCCTAGGCTTACTTTTTCTCTGATGTCTACCACTTGAACCATGCCTCTGGCTTTTTTTCCTGGTTATTTGAAGGTGGAATCTCACACACAGACTTTTCTGCCCCATTGGTTTGGAATTGTGATGTTCCTTGCCTCAGCATCTGAGGAGCTAGGGTTAGAGTCAGGAGCCACTGGTGCCCAGCTTAGTTCCTAACCCCATCAGTTGACATGTTCAGAGTGTTCCTGCAAACTGAGCAATGAAAGCCATGAGTGATTACTGACACTGAGGAGAGTGAAGAAAAGCTGCTTAGAAGGCACTTAGCTTTTAAATGAGGACATAGTAAGTGCTTCCTTTCCACCCCTGTGTAGTGTTGTCATAGACCAGAGGGAGACAATGAAGAATTGAACAGCTCAGGAAGATACTATACAGAAATCCAATGTCCTAGCATGAACTTTCTAGGATTCAGTGAGGAATTTTAGTTTCTCCCTATCTTGATCGTGATTTTTTTCTTTTTTTTTATATTGTTTTCATTTTTTAATAAGATTTTTTAGTGTGAAAATACTGTTACAATTAAATGAGCAATGTAATATGGTAATAAGAACATTTCTTATCAAGCATTATTGTCTACTCCTTTGTTCTTTCCCTACCATCCCTGCCCTTCCATCTCCACAACTACACTCCCTCCCTTCTACCACCAAAGTTGTAAAGGTTGTGTTTCAACATAGCATTTTGTAGATCTCATTGTTGCAATGAGTCCACATGTATCCCTTTTTCTGTATCCCTTTTTGTCTCCTGGTGGTGGTGTGGTCGGTGTGGGCTGGTTCTCAGACTTTGAGCAGAGCAGTCTGTTACTGTACCAATTGAGTCACATCTCCAGCCATCCTAAAATTTTCATGCTAGTGATTGTAACTCCAGAATTTCTTCTGGATAGCACAATAGCAGACATTGTGAGGGCATTTCTCCCTCCTATGCAGGAGGCCACTGAAGATCTTTCTAGAAACCAAAGGTAGCCAGTAATTCAGAGGTGTCAGTTAAGCAATTGAAATGTAATGTGGGAACAATCTGAATTGAGATGTGCTGTTGTAATTATAACTTTATTATCCTAAAAAGTTGAATCTGCATGCTTGTAATCCCAGCACTTGGGAAACAGGCAGGAGGATCATGAGGTTGAGGTTAGCCTGGACTCCACAGTAAGATTCCATCTGAACAAAGACATCAAGCCAGGTGCTGGTGGCTTATGCCTACAATCTTTCCTATTCAGGTGGCTGAGATCTGAGGTTCTTGATTTGAAGCTAGACATGGAAGTGAAGTCTGTGAGACATTTTTCCCAATCAACCTGGGAATGTGTATTTGGCACTGTGGCTCTAGGGGTGGAACTCCAGCTTTGAGCAAAAAAGCTAAGTGAAAGCACAGGTCCTGACTTCAAGTTCCACCACAGGCACATATGCATACCCATACTCGCATATACACACACCATATAATAACATAGGTAGAGAAACAGAGAAAAACAGATGGATAGAGATAAATAAAGAAGTATGTGTTTTGAGCATCAGCTGTGGGAATGAAGACCACTCTGAGCAGCCATAATATGCTTATCTCTAGGAAGAGACACACAGTGATCATGAAGGCAGATTAGAGTGAGTTACAGAGACAGTGTAAGACTCCTTCTTGGGAAGAATAAGCCAGACTCCAGGCTGCCAAATGGGAAACAGCAAACCAAGCACTGTTCTCACTGTGTCTTCATGAAGATTGTTCTCTTGGTAATCCAGCAGCTCCTCTTACAGGAAGAGCTCTGTGTCAGCTCCTTTCCCTCAAGATTCTTATTCAGGAGATGGGTCTCTTATTGAAAGGGGAAATTTGGTGGGTGAGAAATACATCTGGAGTGTGGATGAGGACAGGTGTGGCTTGTTCAGTGGTTTAAGCCCACGAAATGTTTTAAGCCTTGAAGGAAAGGATGCTGAACTCCTTTGTAATTCAACTGCTTTTATTTTTTTTTTTTTTTTTTATTTTTTTTTTTTTTCTTATAGATCTTTTTGTAATCTTTTTTTTACTTCTTTTAGAGTGAGGTTATGAGTACACTTCCTCTTGAACATTGTTACCCCCTCCATTGCTTTTAATAGGTAAGCTTTAGCACAACAAACAAGATATCAGTGAAATTTTGTATGTTGTTTGTTTCAAGAAATGAACCAGAAAAAGGAGGAAAAGATTAAACTGATGAATAATTAGAGGACTGCTGAAATATGATCCAAGTTTATAATGATGGTTTGTGATTTTTTTCATCATGCATAAAATACTTGTATTATGACATAAAATCCATGTAGCTTACTTTTATAATGAGATCTACTCTAAAGACAGATTAGGAAGTTCACGCTGTGATTCCAGCCTGAGCAAAGGATTGAGAGACGTCATCTCCACTAATGAAGCTGGGCTTGGTGGTATTTGCCTATCATTTGGTACACGCCACACTAGTCCTAGCAAGAACATAAGATCCAATTCAAAAAAGGACTCATTTAACGAGTCCCATTTAATTAAATGTCCCATTTAATGAGTGAAAGAGTGAGCTCCAATAGCAGAGTGCCTAGCAAGTACAAGGCCTGAGTTCCAGCTTCAGTATCGATATGACTTCCAAAAGAAAATGCCTGAACTTTTTGTTTTTGCAACCAGAGTCTTGCTCTATTGCGCAGTGTGACATTGAACTCATGAACATTGTTCTTTAGTACCCTAGTGCTGGGATTCCAGTTGTGTTCCACCACACCCCAGTGTGCAATTAGAAATTAATTCTGCACGTTAAAATAATTTGAGAAATATGAGTCAGTAATAAGGAAAGGATTAAAGTATATCCATCCCAAAGAGAATTGTATTGGTTGAGATAAGTTCTATAAAATAAAAATAAAAAGAAGGAAAATGCTGTATTGTAAAGAAGTTAATGGGTATGATAGGGTAGGGATAGAGCTCTACGTGTTTGGTATGGTATACATTGTATAGTTTTGCTGATACTGGGACTTGAATGCTGGATTTTGGCTTCCCACTCAACTTGTTTGTTCAAGTCTGGTGTTTCACTTCTTAACCCATGCCTTCAGGTCTGGTTTTGTGCTGATTCGTTGGAGTTAAGATTTTGTTAGATTTGTCTACCTAGCCTAGTTATCATGTTCCTGGATAGCTGGGATTATAGTCATGAGCTACCAGTGCTTGTCCCATTTTATGAGGATTCTTGATTATGAATGATTGCAGTATTTTGGCATGCAATGCTGAGGATGAACCCAGGCCTTGCACATGCTAAGCAAGGTTTACTATTAGCTACAATCCATCCCAACCACATGTCCTGCTGAAAGTCAACTTTTCTTTATGTATGTGCATGAAAATGCATGCATTTCATCCCAAGGTTTTTGTGTAATTCAGCTGTATATGTAATAGTAGCACATATCTGTAATCCTAGCCATGTAGGCAACTGAGGAAGGAAGGTCACATGTTCAAAGTCAGCTGAACAGTTTAATGAGGCCCCATCCCAAAGTTTTTCAACAGGGCTGGGCATAGTTCAGTGGTTTCCAGTGTGTTTGGAGTGGGAAGGGGAGGGGGGCTGTGTGTGTCATTTTTGTACTTCTTTTGCCTTTTTCTTGTTTAATGTGGTATCCTGCCATTGAGTTCTCATGTAATGCTCAGATGCACACAACTGTGTGCACAGGGCTGTTTATTTTCATTGCAGATCAGGCAGGGATGTTCTTTATCTTGTAAAAAGGCAATCTGAGAATCTGGTCCTGTAGTTAATGCTAAGAGGCAAACATCACTCACACAACTGTTCTGGTTCTGCTGTGACATAGCAGCACCTGAAAATTTGATGCTAGCAGGACATCAGTGGTTCATGCCTGCAATTCCAGCTACTCAGGAAACTGAAATGTGAGGATCAGGGTCAAATCCAGCCTGCACAGAAGTCCATTAACATCTTGTCTCTAATGATGCATTGACTATCTGGAAGTGAAGATGTGATTCAAGGGGTAGAGCATCAGCTTTGAGTGAAAAATGCAAGTGAGATTGAGGCCTTGAGATTAAGCCCAAGTGTTCAAGCCTTAGGATCAGCACACACACATATTTGTGTACACTTACACATGCACAGACACACAGAAGCCAAATCATTTTGTATTTTATCTGTGAAAGTCTGCAAAGCTTGTTAAAATATGGATTATGTTCTTCTGTCAGTGGTAGGAATGCAGTCTGGTGCCTCATGTATTCTTCCTTATTGTGCTAGAAACATTGTATCCCAACAAACTGAAAACTTGCCATCCACTCAGTGTCTCAAACTTGTCAGGACCTATTCATTATTGTAGGAGCACCAACTATAAACGACATTTTTCATAGCATCTATTGAGCAATGCCCAATCTTTATCATCCAATTATTTTTTTATTGTGAAAATACTGTACAGAGGGGTTACAATTACATGGGCAAGATAATGAGTACATTTTTTTCTTTTTTTTGGGGGGGGGGGTTCCGGTCATGGGGCCTGAACTCTGGGCCTGGGCGCTGTCCCTCAGCTCTTCAGCTCAAGGCTAGCGCTCTACCACTTGAGTCACAGTGCCACTTCCGGCTTTTTTCTTTTTGCTTATGCGGTGCTGAGGAATCAAACCCAGGGCCTCATGCATGCAAGTCAAGCACTCTAGCACTGGGCCACCTTCCCAGCCCATGAGTATATTTTAAAAATTTTTTTTTCACTTCTATATGCATTTTATTTTTTATTGTGAAAATACTGTACAGAGGGGTTACAATTACATGGGAAAGATAATGAGTATATGTCTTATCAAGCATTGTTTCCTTCTCCTTTGTTTCCCCCTCCCATCCTCCCCCAACCCCCACCGGTTCCTCCCCCCCCTAACCAAAGTTGTAAATTTAGTTTTCGACATGACAACATGTACTTCTCATTGTTGCAACGGGTCCACCTTTATCCTTATTTAAACGAATTGTTTCTTCCCTTCGCCTCCACAAATTATACCGACATCAAATACAGTGAAAGCAGGGGTTATACTGCGATTGTGGGGGAAGGACATACAAAGCAGCTAAGAAATAAGTTTATAAATGTATCAGAAACAAATGCATGAAAGAAAAAAAAACATTTGAATACATATCTTAGGGTTCGGCCGGGCGCTGGTGTCTCACGCCTGTAATCCTAGCTACTCAGGGGGCTGAGATCTGAGGATCGCGGTTCAAAGCCAGCCCGGGCAGGAGAGACTGAGACTCCTATCTCCAATAAACCACCGGAAAACCAGAAGTGGCGCTGTAGCTCAAGTGGTAGTGCACTCGCCTTGAGCTGAAGAGCTGAGGGACAGCGCCCAGGCCCAGAGTTCAAGCCCCACGACCGACAAAAAAAAAACAAAAAACATATCTTAGGGTTCGTTTTCCTAACATCACCTTATCTGACCTTTTCTGCTTGACTCATACATATACTAGATATTGCAAATGAGGAAACCATGGGACCTATGTTTCTTTGGGCTTGGCTTACTTCACTTAATATAATTTTTCCAAGTCTTTCCATTTCCTAACAAATTGTTCAATGTCATTCTTTCTGACGGAGGCATAGAATTCCATTGTGTATATATACCACATTTTCTTGTTCCATTCATCTACTGAGGGGCTCATGGGTTGGTTCCATATCTTACTATAGTAAATAATGCTGCAATAAACATAGTTGTGCTGATAGCTTTAGTGTGGTCTTGTTTGTAAACATTTGGGTAAATGCCCCAAAGTGGGACTGCTGGGTTCTAGGGGAGTTCTATGTGGAGTCTTTTGAAGAACCTCCATACTACTTTCCAATGTGGTTGAAGAAGTTTACACTCCCACCAACAATGCAGTAAGGTTCCCTTCTGTCCACATCCCCTCCAGCATCTGTTGTTATTAGAGTTCTTGATTTTTGCCATACTAACTGGGGTGAAGTGCTATCTTAATGTTGTTTTGATTTGCATTTTTTTATGCCTAGGTTGGTTGAGCATTTCTTCATGTGTCTATTGGCCATCCTTCTTTCTTCTTCAGAGAAGTTTCTCTTTAAGTTTGAGCCCACTTATTTATTGAAGATTTGTTGTTGGGGGATTTAATTTTTTTATTGCCAAGTATATTTTAGATATGAGACCCTTGTCCATTGTATGGCTACTGAAGATGTTCTCCCAATCTGTGGGCTTTCTATTGATCTTGCTAGCTATGTCCTTTGCCATGCAGAAGCTCTACAACTTCATGCAATCCCGTTTGTCTAACCTTTCTTTGATTTGTTATGTTTCCCGGTCTCTATTAAGAAAATTTCGGCCTCAGCCAAGGAGACCTAGGGTTTCTCCTATTCCATCCTGTAATGTTTTCAGAGTGTCTGCTTTGTCTCCGAGGTCTTTGATCCATTTGTAGTTGATTCTGGTGCAGGGTGATACATAAGGATCTAGCTTTAGTTTTCTACAAGTAGTTAACCAATATTGCCAGCACCATTTACTGAAGAGGCTGTCTTTCTTCCATTCTATTTTTTTAGCTGTCTTATCAAAGATTAGATGGCTATAGGTCTGTAGGTTCATTTCTGGGTTTTCAGTTCTGTTGCATTGGTCGTGAAGTCTGTTCTTGTGCCAGTACCAAGCTGTTTTGATTACTATGGCTTTATAGTAGAGTTTGAAATTTGGTATTGATATTCCTCCAGCAGTGTTCTTTCCGTTGAGGAGCGTTTTTGCTATTCGGGGTCTTTTATTGTTCCATATGAATTTTTGGATTGCCTCTTCTATTTCCTTGAAGAATGAGTTTGGAATTTTGAGAGGTATCCCACTGAATTTATAGAAATCCTTGGGAAGTATTCCCATTTTCACGATGTTGATCTTTCCAATCCAGGAGCATGGGAGTTTTTGCCACTTTCTAAGTTCTGTTTTGATTTCTTTTTTCAAGTTTTTTAAGTTTTAATCCACGAGATCCTCCACTTCTTTGGTTAAGTTAATTCCTAGGTATTTTATTTTTTGTGGGGCTATTACAAATGGAGTTGCTTTCCTAATTTCAGCCACACTTTTCTCATTGTTGGCATAGAGAAGAGCCATTGAATTTTGGGGGTTCATTTTATACATGCTACTTTGCCAAAGTTTTGAATCAGCTTGAGTAATTTGGGAGTGGAGGCTATGGGATTCTTTAAATACAAGATCATGTCATCTGCAAAGAGGGAGAGTTTTATTTCTTCTTTCCCTGTTTGGACCCCCTTATGTTTGCATTTTTTCTTATTGCTGTAGCTAGGCATTCTAATACTAGATTGAACAGAAGTGGAGACAGTGGACATCTTTCTCTTGTTCTGGAGTTAAGAGTAAATGGCTTTATTTTTTCACCATTAAATATAATGCTGGCTGTAGGTTTGTCATATACAACCTTTATTGTATTGAGGAATGTTCCATGGATTCCTAAGTTTCCCAAAACCTTCAGCATAAAGGGGTGTTGGATCCTGTCGAATGCTTTTTTCTGCATCTATTGAGATAACCATGTGGTTCTTATCCTTGCTCCTGTGGATGTGAAGAATAATATTAATTTATTTGTGTATATTGAACCATCTTTGCATCCCTGAAATGAATCCTGTTTGATTGTGGTGTATGATTTTTTTGCATGAATTGTTGAAGTCGATTGGCCATAATTTTGTTGAGAAGTTTTGCATCAATGTTCATCAAAGAAATGGGTCTATAGTTCAATTCCTTTGATGAGTCCCTGCCTGGTTTTGGGATGAGGGTTATGATAGCTTCATAGAATGTGTTCAGTAGTGAACTTTCTCTTTCAATTTCATTAGTACATTTCTTATCAAGCATTGTAGCCTTCTCCATTGTTTCCCCTTCCCAATCTTTCCCTGCCCTTCACCCAAACCTCCCCATGGCACCCGGCCCCCTCCCTTCCCCCCCACCAAAGTTGTAAAGTTTGTTTTCGACAAAACGACTTGTACTTCTCATTGTTGCAATGGGTCCACCTGTATCCCTATTTAAACGATTTGTTTTTCCCCTTCCCCTCCACAAATTATACCCACATCAAATACAGTGAAAAGCAGGGGTTATACTGTGGGGGAGAGTCATACAAACCAACAAAGAAACAGTGTTATAAATATGTTGGAAACAATCACATGAAGGAAAAAAATATTTGAATATATATCTTAGGGTTCATTTCCCTAAGATCACCTTATCTGACCTTTTCTGCTTGACTCAGACATAGACTAGATATTGCAAATAAGGGAAACCTTGGGACCTATGTTTCTTCATCCAATTATTTTCAAAGGATTGGCTTGCAGCCAGGCATTGATGGATCATGCCCCAATTCCTAGCTGCTCAGAAGGTTGAGATCTGAAAATCATGGTTCACATCTCATCTGGATCAACGAACCCAAGAAATTCTTCCTTCCAGCCCACCAGCAAAATGGCACAGTGGAGGTATGGTGGCTCTAGTAATAGAGTTACAGCCTTGAACAAGAAAACCAACTCAGAGTCAAAGTGCTGAATTTAAGCTCAGAGGTTGGGAACGTGGCTCAGGTACCGTGCTTGCCTTGCATGCATGAAGCCCTGGGTTCTATCCTCAGCACCACATAAGCAGAAAAAGCTGGAAGTGGTGCTATGGCTCAAGTAGTAGAGCACTGGCCTTGAGCTGAAGAGGTGAAGGACAGTGCCCAGGCCCAGAGTTCAGAACCCACAACAGACAAAAGAGAGAGAGAGAGAGAGAAAGGGAAGGAGGGAGAAAGAGAGATAGAGAGAGAGGGAAAAAATGCCAAAAGAAATGAATTTCATCAGGGCCACAAAGTGAGGAAGTACCACAACGGACAAAAAAATAAAGATATTATCTATGCCGTCAAGATTTTATTTTTTCTCTAATTGAGGAAGACTGAAAAGACACTGGGCTAGTATTTGCTTTGACTGAAAATTGGCATCAGCAAATGAAGTTGTTAAAATCAAATAAGCAACGCCTTACATTAATGACTACTAGGCTTATGAGGCAATATTTTTCTCTAAAATGTATAATCTGAACAAAATATGAATGCAGAAGCTAATGTTGTTTTTTCTTTTGTTTCTTTAGATTTAAAAATGTTTTTGTAAAGGTGGTGGACAGAGGATGTACTGTTATACAAGTCAGGTAATGTGTAATTTCCTTTTAAATATTTTGACTTTCTCCCTCATTTTCTCCCCGTTATTCCCCTCCCAGCCATCTCCCCACAACGGTTATAGGTTATTTCCAACACAGTGTCTATGGAGTTTCACTGCTCAATTGGATCACTCTTTTCCCCCCATTTCTGTGCTTTTCTGTCCCATTGTACTGTTTGTAGTTCCTTTCCTCTTTGTTTTTGATTTATTGCCTCTGTTGATGTTTTTTGATTTCTGTTCCCTTTAGTTGTGTATAAATTTATCTGATTTGGGGAGGGGAGGGGAAGCACTGATAGTGTGTTTCTCTCCTCTTAAGCCTGGTGGAACCTCAGGTGACCTGGGTGAGAGTTGAGGATCACTGCAGTGCAGCCCAGCTCTCCGACAGTAGTTCCCTCCTCTGGCAAGTGTGTGGTAGCAGCCTGATGCCCAGTGTCTACACATGTGATCCTAACTGATTAGGAGGTTCTGGTCTGAGGATCACAGATTGAAGCCACCAGGGACAGAAAAGTCCTTGAGATTCTTATTTCCAGATATCCAGCAAAAGTCAAAAATAGGATGTGTCTTAAGTATTTGAGCACCAGCCTTGAGTAGAAACGCAAAGATACAGAGGTTAGGCTCTGAGATCAAGTCACAGTACCCCAATAAAAGGAAAAGTCCGGTGGCCCGTCGGAAATATGCCCCAGGGACTTCACAAACCCAAGGTGATCACAGCCATAAGGATGGGTGGAGAGGTTTTCACATCACATCATATTCTATAGAGTTGCAGCAGCTTAGAAAGCTTTCCCAGTGAGGACTCAGTGGGTCTGAGTACAGGCAAAGCCAGGTGCTGTTGGTTAAGGGGCATGGAGGAAGCACCTGACAGCCAGTGACTCTTGCTGTCAGCAGGAAACAGATGCCACTGTCTCAGGAGATGCTCACACAACCCTTAGTGCTGGAGGAAGCCCTTCCCTTTCCTTATGCCTTCCCATCAACACACCTTGGGGAATGCCCTGGTGATTATTAGAACTATTTACATTCCTGCTCACCAGCATCTATCACAGAGGGAAAACAAAAGCAGCCTTCATGAGTTTTCATTGACTCCCACTTGAACCCAGGAGGCTTTCACTGGGTTTAGAAAGAGGATCTCCACCCCTACCCATTCCCAAGATATGTCCTTTCTGCCAGCCAGGACTCCAGGCAACCCGCTCTGGGACTCTTCACGGTCTTGTACTGGAACCAGGTGGGCACCATGAGAGGCTTCTGAGCACCTGCAATGGAGTCCCTTCTGCCTGCTGCAGAGACACAAGAGCCTCAAACTACTTGGAATGGCCATGCTGGAGTCTCCCTGCAGGCAAAGGAGCTTTGGTGAGCTGGAGACTGACCTGGGATTCCCCTGTGCCTTATTTAATGGCTCTTGATCACCCTCTTCCACTCCTGTATTTCCAATTGTATACTAAACAGTTCCTCCTACTCAACACCCCTCCTCCCTATTTTCCTTCTGCCCACCTGTGGGGCCTCTAATCCTAGCAAAGTAGGAGGGAAGTTCATTCCACACTTTCAATGTCTCTGTTGTCTAAACCCCACAATATCCCTGTATGTTTTTCTCTTCCACTCAGTGCACCACCTGTGAACACTCATTAAGAATAGGAAGCTACAGGACTGTTTGGTATTGGTTGTTGGAGCATAATGCCCAAACCAAGCCACAGGACACGTCACAGAATTCAATCCCACTCCACCTGTGCTCTCCGTGGGAGCTCTAGAGGCCAAGGAAGTGTGAGGGAAATTGCAGGGCCAGAGGTCTTGAGACTTGAGCATAACATGAATGCAAAACCAACCCAAAGGCCAGGCTCTATAATGGGCACCAGTAACTCAGGCCTGTAATGCTACCTACTCAGGAGGCTAAGATCTGTGGTTTGGGATTTGAAGCCAATTTTGGAAGAAAAGCCACATGAGACTCTAGTCTCCCATTTACCACTCAAAATCTGGAAATGGCACGTGGCTCAAGTCTAAATGCTAGCCATAAGCACAAAGACAGTGCCCAGGCTCTGAGTTCAAGACCCACATCCAATGTAGGGGGGTGGGAAGGAAGCTGGGCACTGGTGGATAATAGTGGTAAATTTGGCTCCTCAAGAGGCTGAAATCTGAGGATTAATGTTTGAAGCAGCCTGTGCATAAAAGTGCATTAGACTCTTCTGTCCAATTCACCATCAAAAAGCCAGAATGCAGCTTTGGTTGAAGTGGTAGATCACCAGCCTGAGGTAAATAGCTTAGTTTTGAGAGCAGAGAAAGTGGCAGGTTATAAAAATAAAGCCTAAGAAAAGAAAAACACATAACCCATGCAGGAGATCCAGCAGAACATTTAGGTGAGGCTAAAACTGAAGTTCAAGCTTCTAGACTGCCCAACATTTCACCCAGAAATTGTGGTGTTATTGAAAAAGCTACTCAAAGAGCAATTTGACTTGCCATGGACTTCCTCAACAAAGGGAATCACATTTAGCATTCCCAAGAATACATCTATCTATGTATCTCTTTATCTATCTATCTATCTCTCTGTGTATTTATATATCTGTGTATGTATGTATGTATGTATGTATGTATGTATGTATGTATGTATGTATGTGTGTATGTATGTATGTATCTCTCTATGTATCAATTGAAATATACCTCCACACTTTTGTGATTTTCTTAGATTTCTTATAAGGCTTTGCTTTTTTGTCCTGGCCAGTCTGGACATCTGATAACCTCCTGATTTTGGAATGT
Source organism: Dipodomys spectabilis (assembly GCF_019054845.1). Classification (NCBI taxonomy): domain Eukaryota; kingdom Metazoa; phylum Chordata; class Mammalia; order Rodentia; family Heteromyidae; genus Dipodomys; species Dipodomys spectabilis. The sequence goes on from NW_024870779.1 coordinate 5,506,812, forward strand.
AGGTGAGCACCAACCCTTCCATTTTCCATTGATTCATAGGAATCTTGCTACCCTTTCACCTCCACTGGTCACAATTTTGGTTTTCCACATCTGTGCCCCTGCATTAAGTAGAATTTGAGGCCAAAGTCTGCACACCTGGCCAAATATTCATATTTTTTCCACAAATGATAAAATGCTTACAATTTACACTTCATCTCACTTAGCATTTTCTCTTGAAGCTGTTTCATTTGGCACTTTGTGTGACACTCCAAATCTTCTTTCCTTTTTCCTTAGTCCTCTTTCTCCTCATCTTCAAAAACATGTAAGATATATATGTTTATGCATAAAAATATATATGTATTAATGTAAAATAGAAAAGAGACCTCACTTTATGTTTCTTTTGTGCCACACAGAGTACACATGTTAGATATTTCTAAAAGCATACATTCTTTGAGCACAGGTGGCTCATGTCTATAATTCTATCTACTAGCGGGCTGAGATTGAGAATTGTGGTTTGAAATCCAGCCTGAACCAGAAAGTCTAAGAGACACTTACCTTATCTCTGGTTAACCAAAGAGCTGGGCCTGGAGCTCTGCCTCAAGCTGTCGAGCACTGGCCTTGAGCAATGAAGCTTGGAGACAATGCCTGGATCATGAGATCAATTAGATAAAGCATGTGCAACATACATTTCTAAAATGAAGTCCTTTCTTCTTTTAGACATGGTGCAATTCTTCTATTACTATAAGGATCAATGTCATAAAAAGTTACAAAATTCAATAGGTATAGTAAAATCTGAATTCATCTGAATTAAACCTGTCAATCTGGTTACTCAGAAGGCTGAAATCTAAGAATCCAGGTGTGATGCCAGGTTAGACATAAAGCCTATGAGACTCTTATCTCTAATTAGCAAGCAATAAGCTGGACCTGAGGAAGTGGTTTGAATGAGAGCACAAGATCCTGAGTTCAAGACCTGGACTTGGCCTTACCTAGAAAAATGTCAAACACCCACTATGGTCATTTTGTAACTGTCAACTTAAACTTCAAACACTAGAGGGAGCCTGGGAACTTCCTAAGTGTGCTGAACTTTTAGTCCAGGTGCCCATTAGATGGGGCATTCCGGGCAGAGCAGATGGCTTCCGTCTTTTTCCTTGTGTTCTTTCAATATAGTCACACACAAACACACAAGCTCCTTGGCACATAATTCCTAAGGCAGCCAGGCTGGGACAGGGAGGTGGCAATCTCACACAGGAATCCAAGTCCCAGCTCTGCCAGCTCGCCAGGTGCAGCAGTGGTCTGATAAACTGCAGGGTCACTGACAGCTGCTTGAAATGACTGTGTCAGTATTGGGGCTGGAACTCATGGCAGTGCACTGTCGCTCAGCTTTTGTGCTCAGGTCTGGCTCTCTACCAGTTGAGAGCACTTCTACTGTGGCTTTTGGCTGGTTCACTAGAGAAAAGAGTTTCAGACATTCCTGCCCAGCAGGCTTCTTGCCTGGCTATCAGGATTGGATTTCAAGTGGAAGTCACCAACATCCTAGTTGTATCATTTTACACATGTTGACATACACAGAGTCACTGTATTCATCGACTGGGAGACTTGAACATAGCAGATAAAGTTATAAAAAATTTGTAAAGTTAGTGAAAACATATTAAAATATATACTTTGTAGAAGATACTGGAACATTCTCAGTCCTTCAATGAGCAAAAGAACAAGACTGTATATAATGAGACACAGAGCATTTGAACAAATAAGAATTCAAATGAAAAGAACAGTCAGAATTTTCCCTAAAATTGGAAGACATCTTTTCTTTCAAGCTTTAAGGAAGACTAAAAACTTGATCATGTATTAAGATATGAATTAAATCTCAATGAATTTCACATCAGGACAATTCTATCTTCCATCTCTGACTGTAGAGAGAAAATAGGAAATTAACAATACAAAACAAGAGCAAAAATAAAAGGGCAAATGGATCAGAAATTTCAACTCACCTTAATCTACTCAAAGGCATTATTCATACTTGATATAATCATATATGAAATCATGTACCAGGACATAAACATGAACACACTTACTGAAGTGTGGTATAAATAAAGGAGGTTGGTATTGGTTTAACACCTTACAAGAACTAACTTCTAATTTTATAAGATGCATATTATGGTGCTGACACATGTACTGTTGGGAAGGGAAGTGGAGCAGATAAATGGAAAGAAGGGTGAGCCAATACAGTCATTAGAGTCAATGTCCACCTATAAAAGCTAGCAGTAACTTGAGGAGATTCCTGGGTTTGGCACATTGAGGAGAAGATGCATTGTACTCATAATCTGGCATGAATGGAAACCTCTTGGTATAGCTAGTTAGATGTGTTAAATATTAAGTGTTGTGCTGCCTCTTGTGTATCATCTCCCTTCCTTTTGGTGTTACCCTGCCTTCCAGGTGTTTCCCTTTGAGAACAGAGATTACAACCTCAGTGTCTGCAAATCACCTCATCCTACAATGAGTCCTGTCCACAACAAATAGATTCTCAATGTAGAATTTTGGGGTGGTATAAGCCTTTCACCGGCCAGTCTGGGAGTCAGAGGAGAAATTCAGTCGTTATTTGTGGAGACAATTTCAAAACACATTTCACAGAGTTTCCAGTCTATCCCTGTGAGGACAATGGCTATTTTCTTAGAGTGCATATTAACTCCCTCCTGCATGCATCCATTCTTTCCTTCTCTTTGGTCTCTCATTCCTAATTTCTGAAATCCTTTCCCACATTAGGTTGTTGAACACAGGCTTTTGTCTCAGCTGTCATTCCCTATTTCTAGGGAACATATTAGTGCTAGAAACCAGAAATCCATAGAGTTGTAGGTGGTGAATTACTGTTTCACATGTTGACCAAAACTACGTTATGGTGACTTGACTTCTGGTGAATGAGAGATAAGTGGAGATTTTACTGCAGTAGGGTTGCCTGTGAGCATTGCTTATATTTTACTACAGAACAAGACCAAAGCAGGTGCAGAATAGGGCATAAGAAAAGGGAAAATGTTTTATATCCTTCAATTAGGGAAATTGTAAAACTAATGAAATTGGGAAGAAAAGTGAAATAATGTATTATTTCTTTGTATACATAATACCTTAGAGTTAAAATATTCTATCAAGCTGATAAACCAAATTTAGTATTATGAAATCCCAAATTTAGTATTATGAAATAATGTATAAAATAGCAAAGACAATGCTAGTTAAAATCTGTTTTGGAAGAAAAGGTTCAGGAAAAAAACCTAATTTTCAACTTGATAGAGATATAATGGACATCCTCTCTTAAAGTAATAGGCCTAAAGAGTATTAAGAAGCTTAAAATAGGGGCTGGGAAGGTGGCTCAGTGATACAGTGCTTGCCTTTCTGGCATAAGGCCCTGGGTTTGATTCCTTAGGACCACATAAGTAGAAAAAAACCACAAGTGGCACTGTCGCTCAATAGATAGAGCGCTTGCCTTGAGCTAAAGAGCTGAGAGACAATGTCCAGGTCCAGAGTTTAAGCCCTACAACAGACCAAAGAACAAAATACAAAGCTGAAAATATCACACAGACTGTACTTAGTATTAAAAACATACTGGGCTGGAAGGTGGCTCAGTGGTAGAGTGCTTGCCTTGCATGCATGAGGCCCTGGGTTCAATTCCTAAGCACCACAAAAGCAAAAAAGCTAGAAGTAGTGCTGTAGCTCAAGTGGTAGAGCACTAGCCTTGACCTGAAGAGGTGAGGGACAGTGCCCAGGCTCAGAGTTCAGGCATCATGACTGACAAACACACACACACACACACACACACACACACACACACACACACACACACACACACACACACACACACCCCTGTGGAAGAAACACACCATACAATGAAATATATTCTGTTTTCCTTTTGTCCATCTTGTTCTTCAATCTCAGTGCATAGGTGCATTTTTCTGCTCAAACCTAGTACTCATTAACTCAGAACCCCCCTTTGCTTCTGATTTTTTTTGTTGGTTAATTGAATATATGAGTCTCAGGAATGATCTTGCCTGGCTGGCTTCAAACAACTTGATAAGATCTGAGCTTGCTGATCAGCTAAGATTGTTAGCATGAGCTATCAGCACTGACAAATGAAAGATACTTTTTATTTTTTTTAAATTTTTTTTTGGTCCAGTTATAGGGCCTGAACTCTGGACCTGGGCACTGCCCCTTAGCTCTTCAGCTCAAGGCTAGCACTCTACCACTTGTGCCACAACGCCACTTTCGGCTTTTTTCTTTTTGCTTATGTGGTGCTGAGGAATCCAACCCAGGGCCAAAGGCATGCAAGGCAAGCGCTCTACCACTGAGCCACCTTCCCAGCCTGAAAGATACATTTTAAACTGCAAACACAGTGTACATAAAAACATAGAACAATCTTCCAAATTATCTGAATATCAATATCACATCACTACCTCATGGCTCTGTGTGTGTGCTTGTGTGCATGTGTACACGTGTGTGTGTGTGTGTGTGTGTGCACACATGTGGGCATGTGGGCAGGTACACTCTCATGTGTCAGCCTGGTCCTTGGGCTCTAACTCAGGACCTGGGTACTGTCTCTGAGCTCTTTTGCTCAATGCTATTGCTCTACCATTTGAGCCACAGCTATACTTCCTGGATTTAATGGTTTATTAAATTTAAGAATCTCTGGGACTTGCCGTCCAGTCTGATATTGAAAAGGGATCTTCATACTTCAGCTTCTTGAATAGCTACAATTACAGGTATGAGCCCCTGGTCCACTTACTGCAATTTTTTTCTCCATTGTGGGGCTTGAGCTCTGGGCCTAGGCACTGTTCTGTGCTCTTCAGCTCAAGGTGAGTGCTCTACCGATTGAGCCACAGTGGCACTTCTGGATTTCTGAGTGGATTATGCGAGACAAGAGTCTCCTGGACTTTCCTGCCAGGGCTGGCTTTAATCCTCAGATCTCAGCCTCCTGAGTAGCTAGGAATACAAATGTGAGCCACTGGCAACCAGTTCACTTCCTGTGTTTTGAAGGTTAATTGGAGATGTGTTTCTAGTCCCATAGATAAAGGTATTAGTTCTAATGTAGATGCCTGTACTTGAACTGAACCACACAGTAAGGCTTATTCCTAATATATTCCTCTTGAAGATGAGATCACAATATATGTATTGGGGGAGGGGGATCAGATACTCAGATACCATATGTAAATTGAGTATGTATGTGTCTGCTTGAGTGTGTGCACCTATGTGAACCCATGTAAATCTCCAAAAGAGTTTCCATTACCTATGAGTCTCTGGGTGATGAGATTTTTTTTTTAATTCTAAAGATGTTGTACAGACGGGTTGCAGTTAAATAAGTAAGGTAATGAGTACATTTCTTGTGGAACATTGTTACCCACTCCTCCTTTATTGTCCTTCTATTCCTTTCCTCCCCTAATCTCTCCTTCTCTCCCCAAAAAGTTCATCTCCAACACCAAATACTTGTTGCATTAGTAACAACACCAAACTTTGGGAATCTCATGCATACATGACAATATTCAAAGCAACAGATATTAAATCATCTGAATTCTACTTCATTTCCTGGAAACTGAGGCATTGACTGCACCCAGGCCTTTTCAGAGATGGTGGGGAGTACTGGTAAAACTATGTACAGTTATGGAAATAGTGAGTGTCTTATGAGGAGCAGGCAGAAGCCCAGGGGCACAGTGTGGGGTCCTGATGGAGGAAGAGTCTTAGGTAAGAGGATCCCAGGAAGTGACCACAGACTTGACAGAAGACCAAAGAGAACTTGGAACCCAGGTCTCCAAGTAGCCACATTCCAGAACCACAACAGGAAAACTCATCCGAGTTAGCAAGGAAAGCAACATGTTTTCCTGTTGCTGCCCGCTTTTCAATACCTCAGACTCCAGGAGATCCTGCAGAGAGCGCCTGGCTGACACCTGCAGACACTGGATCAACCCCCGACCCAGACCCCAGTCCCAACCCAGACCCAGAAGAACCTTCTGGCAGTTCCTAAGGAGAGACAGGCAAGTGGCACCTGGCAGCCCAGCCCAGGACAGCAGGGATGGGGACACTGTTGTGACTCCTCCAAGCCAACCCCAGGTGCCAAGTGTGGTGGACACCAAGTGGGCTGTGCCCACTGCACTGAAGACAAAGCTGTGTGGGGCTGAGATAGCAGCTGAAGAATCAGCATGCGCTCCAGCTGACCTAGAGGCCAGGATGGCCGAGTCCTCTTCACGTCAGATCCTTGCATGTCCAGCTGTGTCTGCAGTAGAACCAGCACTGCCATGTACCCACGTGGATCTCCCAGTGGATGTGTGCACAGTTGTGGAGAAAGTCCCAGTCCCGCTAGAAACAGCAGCAGAGGAGCCACAGTCCAAAAGGGCAGTTCTGCGTCTTGTTATGGATCTTCCCAGGGCACATGATGAGGACACCTCTCCATCAGAGGCAAATGACTCAGAACAACCACAGGGCTCCATTGATGAGGCCCTCAATGAGCCTCTGCCTGCATCAGGAGAGGAAGAACAGTTTCCACTTGTGGCAGCTAAAACTTCCAAGCAGGGGGCAGCTGATCTGTACCTGGAGGATTACTTGTCTCTGACATCTGAGACAGACTCTTCTGCACATGAGTCAGAAGATGAAGAAGCACAACTCTGTTTTGCTGACCCAGAGCTGTCCAGTGTATCTGACACAGACTCTATTCCACCAAAGGAGGAAGACGAAGAACAACCACAAGGTAAAGCACTATTTTGCTGGCATCAGAAGGCGTCTCTGAGCGATGCTTATGAAGAAAACACTCTTCCTCCAGTGGATGTCTGAAGAGCAATTCCACATTATATCTGACTTTGGTCTCTAGTTTCCGAAGGGCACACAACACAACAAATGGACTCCAACCTGTGAGTGTCCTTGCTGCTCTAGAGATGTCACAGGCTCCACAGACTGTGTGATCTGGACCCACTTTTACCTGCAGAGGGCAACTTAGCGCCAGCAGATACACCCAGGTGTGCTTCCCTATTAAAACTGGGAGCAGAAATCTGGGTGTGGAGGTAGAGACTCAGGAACTCCCGAGCTGCCCTGAGCTCAGCTGCAGCACTTAAACAAGTCCTTTCCCTCTGCTTGCCAATTATCTGCAGGGAATTTTTCCTGTTTTTTTTTTTCTTTATGTAATTTAAAGATGTATTTTAATAAAACTTTACTGTTATTCACTTCAGTTGCATCATTCATACTAATCCAGCTCCCTGTTCTAGAACAATGAGTTCCAGCTGCTGACTGAAGCAGCCCCACATGGAGCCTGTGTTCCTGAGGGGAGGACCCTCACAGCTACCTGGAGGAGGTGGGAGGGAAGGCCATGGTGTGCAGGGAGCAGGTGAAGGTGAGAGGAGTGGCCATGGATCTAGCCTTGTGTGGGTGCAGTTGCATCTGAGGCAGGGCCCCCCAGAGTTAAGAGACATGGACTGTGAGCTCAGAAAAGCTTTTCCCAGCTCTTCATCTGTGGAATGAAAGCCTAGGCACACCCAGGGTTGGAAGAAGGTAAACAAAACGCAATGGTGTGAGGATTTCCTGTCCCCTGTGTGCCCAAGGCTGTGTGTAGTGGGGAGGGGAGGCAGGGTGGAGCTAAGGGGGTGGGGCCAGCTCTTTCTCTTGCACCTTGGGTTTCTGGTGGCTGAGCTGAGAGTCTTCAGAGGTGGCCATCACTTGGGCTCTGGAAAATCAGCTGCCAGGTGACCATCGGGAGGCTGTTGGGATTCACAGGACACAAGGTGGTGGCTTGTCCAGGGCAGAGGTGGGGTCAGGTGTGCACTGAATTTCTTTTTTTTTTTTTTTTTTAGGTCCGGTCGTGGGGCCTGAACTGTGGGCCTGGGCGCTGTCCCTCAGCTCTTCAGCTCAAGGCTAGTGCTCTACCACTTGAGCCACAGTGCTACTTCCGGCTTTTTTCTTTTTGCTTATGTGGTGCTGAGGAATCGAACCCAGGGCCTCATGCATGCAAGGCAAGCATGCTACCACTGAGCCACCTTCCCAGCCCCCTGCACTGAATTTCTGCAGAATCAGAGGACAGGTATGTAGATCCTGTGGCTGGAAGACAGAGGTAGCAGCAGCTGATTCTCAGGTAAACCACTCATGCTACACTACAGGATTATCCTCCCTGACCATCCTGTCACCCAGGCCCATAGCCAGCCCCAGTCTCCTGCCTCACACTGTGAGCAGGCCCGATGGCCCTAGTATCCCTACCCCTTGAGCCAAACCTTGTGATTTTGCTTGTGACTTTTATTTTATGTTCTCCCAAATATTCCTGCAAGGGCTGGCTTCATAAACCAACCCCAGCCTCCTGAGAAGCCAGGAATATAGGAGTGACTCACCACGCAAGCTTTTTGTTATTTTCATTCAAGTTGATATAAAGAAAGTCACTGTTAGCTGGTTGAACCGAGACTTGGTAGCAGGTAAAGTGATGATTTTACCACATGACATTCCATTTTTGAGCACACTGCTTTCAGGAGACAAATGCAAACCATGATTGTTTCCTGCTTTGAGAACACAATGTAATCAATGGTTCCACGGGAACCTTGCTTACACTAACTGGAAAGGTAAAAATCTGAGATCTCTTGAGAGAGGCTGTGTTTTTTAGAAGTTGGGAAGGATTTGGAGGAAATGAATGGGCAGGAAAATCTTACAGAATAAGAATGAGGAAAGAGAGAGAGGGAGCCATATAGAAGCTATGTAGCCTGCAGATCTGTTTTATTGGATATCATTCATTCACCAGTGGAACACAGACTTTAGAAGACTGCCCTCAGATATGTGCCTAGAAGTCCTCATGGAGATAACAAAGACAAATATATCCACCTCCACCACTGTCTGCCATGGCTTCACTTAGCTATGCAGAGGAGGTAGGTCTTCCTGGGATAATGAAGTATGACGGAGCCTAAGAAAATCAAGTCCTCAGCTCAAGGAATCCTGAGGAAAGCGGAGAGCTGGCTCACTCCTCCTGAGAGCCTTTCACCCCCAAGGAGTCAAGCTGACAATGAGAATGGCAGCCAAGTCCTTCTGGGGTAGGGGCTGGCTCCACACACCTTGTAGCACCTGGTAGCCTGGACTAAAGGACATGGTAAGTGCTCCCTTTCCATCCCTGTGTAGTGTTGTCATACACCAGACAGACAATGAACAATTGAACAGCTCAAGAAGATACTATACAGAAATCCAATGTCCTAGCCTGGACCTTCTAGGATTCAGCCAGGAAGTATAGTTTCTTCCTATCTTGAAGGTGTTGTTTTTCCTTTTTTTTAGATTTTTTTAATTTTTTATAAATTTTTTTGTAGTGTGAAAATACCGTACAGAGGGGTTACAATTACATAAGCAATGTAATAAGGTAATAACAACATTTCTTATCAAGCATTATTGTCTACTCCTTTGTTCTCTCCCTACCATCCCTGCCCTTCCATCTCCACAACTACACTCCCTCCCTTCTACCACCAAAGTTGTAAAGTTTGTTTTTCAACATAGGATTTTGTACATCTCATTGTTGCAATGAGTCCACCTGTATCCCTTTTTCTGTATCCCTTTTTGTGTCCTGGTGGTGGTGTGGTCGGTGTGGGCTGGTTCCAGACTTTGAGCGAAGTAGTCTGTTGCTGTACCAATTGTGCCATATCTGCAGCCATCCTAAAATTTTTATGCTAGTGATTGCAACTCCAGAATTTCTTCTGGATAGCACATAAGCAGACATTGTGAAGGCATGTCTCCCTCCTATGCAGTTGGCCACTGAAGATCTTTCTAGAACCCAAAGGTAGCCAGTAATTCAGAGGTGTCAGTTAAGCAATTGAAATGTAATGTGGGAACAATCTGAATTGAGATGTGCTGTTGTAATTATAACTTTAGTATCCTAAAAAGTTGAATCTGCATGCTTGTAATCCCAGCACTTGGGAAAGAGGCAGGAGGATCATGAGTTTTGGGTTAGCCTGGACTCCACAGTAAGATTCCATCTGAACAAAGATATCAAGCCAGGTGCTGGTGGCTTATGCCTACAATCTTTCCTATTCAGGTGGCTGAGCTCTGAGGTTCTTGATTTGAAACCAGCCATGGAAGTGAAGTCTGTGAGACATTTTTCCCAATTAACCTGCAAATGTGTATTTGGCGCTGGGGCTCTAGCCCTGAGCAAAAAATCCAAGTGAAAGCACAGGTCCTGACTTCCAGTTCCACCACAGACACATGTGCATACCCATACACGCATATACACACACCATATAATAACATATGTAGAGAGACAGAGAAAAACAGAGATAGAGAGAGATAAATAAAGAAGTATGTGTTTGGAGGATCAGCTGTGGGAATGAAGACCACTCTGAGCAGCCAGAATATGCATATGTCTAGGAAGAGACACACAGTGATCATGAAGGCAGATTACAGTGAGTTACAGAGACAGTGTAAGACTCCTTCTTGGGAAGAATAAGAGCAGACTCCAGCCTGTCAAATGGGAAACAGAAAGCCAAGCACTGTTCTCACTGTGTCTTCACGAAGAATGTTCTCTTGGTAATCCAGCAGCTCCTCTTACAGGAAGAGCTCTGTGTCAGCTCCTTTCCCTCAAGATTCTTATTCAGGAGATGGGTCTCTTATTGAAAGGGGAAATTTGGTGGGTGAGAAATACATCTGGAGTGTGGATGAGGACAGGTGTGGCTTGTTCAGTGGTTTAAGCCCAGGAAATGTCTTAAGCCTTGAAGGAAAGGATGCTGAACTCCTTTCTAATTCAGCTGCTTTTAATAGGTAAGCTTTAGCACAACAAACAAGATATCAGTGAAATTTTGTATGCTGTTTGTTTCTAGAAATGAACCAGAAAAAGGAGGAAAAGATTAAACTGGTGAATAATTAGAGGACTGCTGAAATATGATCCAAGTTTATAATGATGGTTTGTCAATTTTTCACCATGCATAAAATACTTATATTATGACATAAAATCCATGTAGCTTACCTTTATAATGAGAACTACTCTGAAGACAGATTAGGAAGTTCACCCTGTGAGGCCAGCCTGAGCAAAGGATTGAGAGACATCATCTCCACTAATGAAGCTGGGCTTGGTGGTATTTGCCTATCATTTGGTACACGCCACACTAGTCCTGGCAGAAACATAAGATCCTATTCAAAAATGGACTCAAGCTCAAAGAGTGAGATCTGGTAGCAGAGTGCCTAGCAGTACAAGGTGCTGAGTTCCAACTTCAGTATCGATATGACTTCCAAAAGGAAATGCCTGAACTTTTTGTTTTTGCAACAAGAGTCTTGCTCTATTGCGCAGTGTGACATTGAACTCATGAACATTGTTCTTTATTACCCTAGTGCTGGGAATCCAGTGTGCTCCACCACACTCCAGTGTGCTATTAGAAATTTATTCCTGCACTTTGAAATAACGTGGAGAAATATGAATCAGTAATAAGGAAAGGACTAAAGTACATCCATCCCAAAGAGAATTGTATTGGTTGTAATAAGTTCTATAAAAGTAAAACTAAAATGTTGTATTGTAGAGAAGTTAGTGGGTATGAGAGGGTAGGGATAGAGCTCTGAGTGTTTGGTCTGGTGAACATTGTATAGTTTTGCTGATACTGGGGCTTGAATGCTGGATTTTGCCTTCCCACTCAACTTGTTTGGTCAAGGCTAGTGTTTCACTTCTTAACCCATGCCTTCAGTTCTGGTTTTGTGCTGATTAGTTGGAGTTAAGAGTTTGTTAGATTTGTCTACCAAGCCTAGCTTTGAATCTCAGTCCTCAGTTATCATGTTCCTGGATAGCTGGGATTATAGCCATGAGGTACCAGTGCTTGTCCCATTTAATGAGGATTCTTGACTATGAGTGATATCAGTATTTTGTCATGCAATGCTGAGGATGAATCCAGGCCTTTCCATGCTAAGCAAGGTTTACTATGAGCTTCAATCCATCCCAACCACCTATCCTGCTTACAGTCAACTTTTCTTTATGAACGTGCATGAAAATGCATACATTTCATCACAATGTTTTGTGTAATTAGCTGTATAGATAATAGTAGCCCATATGTGTAATCCTATCCATGTAGGCAACTGAGGAAGGAGGGTCACATGTTCAAAGTCACCTGAACAGTTTAATGAGGCCCCATCCCAAAGTTTTTCAACAGGGCTGGGGATAGTTCAGTGGATTCCAGTGTGTTTGGAGTGGGAAGGGGAGGGGGCTGTGTGTTTGATTTTTGTACTTCTTTTGTCTTTTTCTTGTTTAATGTGGTATCCTGCCATTGAGTTCCTAAGTAACGCTCAGATGCACACAACTGTGTGCACAGTTCTGGTTATTTTCATTGCAGATCAGGCAGTGATGTTCTTTATCTTGTAAAAAGGCAATCTGACAATCTGGTCTTTTAGTTAATGCTAAGAGGCAAACACCACTCACACACTCTTCGGGTCCTGCTGTGACATAGCAGCACCTGAAAATTTGATGCTAGCAGGATGTCAGTGGTTCATGCCTGCAATTCCAGCTACTGAAGAAACTGAAATGTGAGGGTCAGGGTTCAAATCTAGCCTGCACAGAAGTCCATTAACATCTTGTCACTAATGATGCATTGACTATCAGGAAGTGAAGATGTGATTCAAGGGGTAGAGCACCAGCTTTGAGTGAAAAATGCAAGTGAGATTGAGGCCTTGAGATTAATCCCAAGTGTTCAAACCCCATGTCAGCACCCACACATATTTGTGTACACTTACTCACACATGCACAGACACACAGAAGCCAAATAATTTTGTATTTTATCTGTGAATGTCTGCAAAGCTTGTTAACATGTGGATTATGTTCTATCAGTGGTAGGATTCCAGTCTGGTGCCTCATATATTCTTCCTTGTGGTAGAAACATCGTATCTCAATAAACTGAAAACTTGCCATCTACTCAGTGTGTCAAACTTGTCAGGACCTATTCATTATTGTAGGAGCACCAACTATAAATTACAATTTTCATAGCGTCTATTGAGCAATGGCCAATCTTTATCATCCAATTATTTTTTTTTATTGTGAAAATATTGTACAGAGGGTTACAATTACATGGGCAATATAATGAGTACATTTTTTTTCCTTTTTTTGGGGAGTCCGGTCGTAGGGTCTGAACTCTGGGCTTGGGCGCTGTCCCTCAGCTCTTCATCTCAAGGCTGCACTCTACTACTTGAGCCACTGCACCACTTCCGGCTTTTTTCTTTATGCTTATGTGGTGCTGAGGAATCAAACCCAGGGCCTCATGCATGCAAGGCCAGCACTCTACCACTGGGCCACCTTCCCAGCCCATGAGTATATTTTTAAAAATTTTTTTTGACTATATATGCGTTTTATTTTTTTTAATTTATTTTTTATTGTGAAAATACTATACAGAAGGGTTACAATTACATGGGCAAGATAATGAGGACATTTCTTATCAAGCATTGTTTCCTCTTCCTTTGTTTCCCCTTTCCATCCCTTCCCAGCCTTTCCCCAGCCTCCCACCTATTCCTCCCCCCCCTCACCAAAGTGGTAAAGTTCGTTTTCGGCATGACAACATGTACGTCTCATTGTTGCAATGGGTCTACCTTTATCCTTATTTAAACTACTTGTTTTTTCCCTTCGCCTCCACAAATTATACCGACATCAAATACAGTCAAAGCAGGGGTTATACTGCCACTGTGGGGGAAGGACATACAAAGCAACTAAGAAATAATCTTATAAATGCGTCAGAAACAAATGCATGAAAGAAAAAAAAACCATTTGAATACATATCTTAGGGTTCATTTTCCTAACATCACCTTATCTGACCTTTTCTGCTTGACTCATACATATACTAGAAATTGCAAATAAGGGAAACAATGGGACCTATGTTTATTTAGGCACAGCTTACTTTACTTAATATAATTTTTCCAAGTCTTTCCATTTCCTAACAAATGGGGCAATGTCATTCTTTCTGACGGAGGCATAGAATTCCATTGTGTATATATACCACATTTTCTTGTTCCATTCATCTACTGAGGGGCTCATGGGTGGGTTCCATATCTTAGCTATAGTAAATAATGCTGCAATAAACATAGTTGTGCTGATAGCTTTAGTGTGGCCTTGTTTGTAAACATTTGGGTAAATGCCCCAAAGTGGGACTGCTGGGTCATACGGGAGCTCTATGTGGAGTCTTTTGATGAACCTTCATACTATTTTCCAATGTGGTTGAACAAGTTTACACTCCCACCAACAATGAAGTAAGGTTCCCTTCTGTCCACATCCCCTCCAGCATCTGTTGTTATTAGAGTTCTTGATTTTTGCCATTCTAACTGGGGTGAGGTGGTATCGTAATGTTGTTTTGATTTTCATTTCTTTTATGGCTAGGGTGGTTGAGCTTTTCTTCATGTGTCTATTGGCCATCCTTCTTTCTTCTTCAGAGAAGTTTCTCCTTAAGTTTTAGCCCACTTATTTATTGAAGATTTGTTGTTGGGGGATTTAATTTTTTTAATTCCAAGTATATTTTAGATATGAGACCCTTGTCCATTGTATGGCTAGTGAAGAACTTCTCCCAATCTTTGGGCTTTCTATTCATCTTGCTAGCTATGTCCTTTGCCATGCAGAAGCTCTGCAATTTCCTGCAATCCCATTTGTCCAACCTGTCTTTGATTTGTTATGTTTCCTGGTCTCTTTTAAGAAAATTTCGGCCTGAGCCAAGGAGACCTAGGGTTTCTCCTATTCCATCCTGTAATGTTTTCAGAGTGTCTGCTTTGTCTACGAGGTCTTTGATCCATTTGTAGTTGATTCTGGTGCAGGGTGATATATAAGGATCTAGCTTTAGTTTTCTACAAGTAGTTAACCAATATTGCCTGCACCATTTACTGAAGAGGCTGTCTTTCTTCCATTCTATTTTTTTAGCTGTCTTATCAAAGATTAGATGGCTATAGGTCTGTAGGTTCATTTCTGGGTTTTCAGTTCTATTCCATTGGTCGTGAGGTCTGTTCTTGTGCCAGTACCGAGCTGTTTTGATTACTATGGCTTTATAGTAGAGTTTGAAATTTGGTATTGATATTCCTCCAGCAGTGTTCTCTCTGTTGAGGAGCGTTTTTGCTATTCGGGGTCTTTTATTGTTCCATATGAATTTTTGGATTGCCTCTTCTATTTCCTTGAAGAATGAGGTTGGAATTTTGAGAGGTATTGCGTTGAATTTGTAGAGAGCCTTGGGAAGTATTGCCATTTTCACGATGTTAATCTTCCCAATCCAGGAGCATGGGAGTTTTTGCCACTTTCTAAGTTCTGTTTTGATTTCCTTTTTCAAGTTTTTAAAGTTTTCATCATAGAAGTCCTTCACTTCTTTGGTTAAGTTAATTCCTAGTTATTTTATTTTTTGTGGGGCTATTACAAATGGAGTTGCTTTCCTAATTCCAGCCATACTTTTCTCATTGTTGGCATACAGAAGAGCCATTGATTTTGGGGGGTTCATTTTATACCCTGCTACTTTGCCAAAGTTTTGAATCAGCTTGCGTAATTTGGGAGTGGAGGCTATGGGATTCTTTAAATACAAGATCATGTCATCTGCAAAGAGGGAGAGTTTTATTTCCCTATTTGGACCCCTTTATGTTTGCATCTTGTCTTATTGCTGTAGCTAGGCATTCTAATACTAGATTGAAGAGAAGTGGAAAGAGTGGACATGTTTGTCTTGTTCCTGAGTTAAGAGGAAATGGCTTTAGTTTTTCATCATTAAGTATAATGCTGGCTGAAGGTTTGTCATATACAGCCTTTATTGTATTGAGGAATGTCCAATGGATTCCTAAGTTTCCCAAAACCTTCATCATAAAGGGGTGTTGGATCTTGTCGAATGCTTTTTCTGCATCTATTGAGATAACCATTTGGTTCTTATCCTTGCTCCTGTGGGTGTATTGAATAATATTAATTGATTTGTGTATATTGAACCATCTTTGCATCCCTGAAACGAAACCTGTTTGATCGTGGTGTATGATTTTTTGGATGAATTGTTGAAATCGATTGGCCAAAATTTTGTTTAGAAGTTTTGCATCAATGTTCATCAAAGAAATGGGTGTATAGTTCTCTCTCTTTGATGAGTCCCTGCCTGGTTTTGGGATGAGGGTTATGATGGCGTCATAGAATGTGTTCAGTAGTGAACTTTCTCTTTCAATTTCATTGAAGAGTTTGAGGAGTATTGGTGTGAGCTCTGCTTTGAAGGCCTTGTAGAATTCCGCTGTAAAACCATCTGGTCCTGGACTTTTCTTAGATGGAAGGTCTCTTACTGCTGTTTCTATTTCAATGCTTGATATGAGCCTGTTAAGCTGGTTTAACTCATTTTGGTTTAGTTTTGGCATGTCAGTATTTGCCCATTTGTCCATTTCTGTCAAGTTCTCAAACTTATTAGCATAAAGTTTTGAAGAGTATTCCCTTATAATGTTCTGAATCTTGCTTGTTTCCGTGGTGATGTTTCCATTCTCATGTCTGAGTTTATTTATTTGGGTGTGTTCTCTTCTTTTTCTGATAAGATTTGCTAAGGGTCTGTCAATTTTGTTAATTTTTTCGAAGAACCAACTCTTTGTTTTGTTGATTCTTTCTATAGTTTTTTTGGATTCTAATTCATTTAATTCTGACTTAATTTTAATTATTTCTTTCCATCTATGTATTGGGGTTTATCTTGCTGCTCTTTTTCAAGGAGGTTTAGATTTGTCATTAAATTGTTGGTTTCAGATCTCTCCAATTTGTTGATGTAGGAGTTCAGAGCTATAAACTCGCCTCTCAGTACTGCCTTTGCTGTGTCCCAGAGGAGCTGGTAATTTGTGTGTTCATTTTTGTTGAATAGCATGAACATTTGAATTTCCTTTCTAATCTCTTCCATGACCCACTAGTGATTCAGCAGTGTGTTGTTCAGCCTCCATATGATACCGGACTCTCTTTGGTGTCTTTTCGTGTGGAGTTCTAATATTATTCCTTTGTGGTCAGAGAGAATGCAAGGTATAACTTCAATGTTTCTGAATTTAGACAAGTTCGCTTTGTGGCCTAAAATGTGGTTTATTTTAGAAAATGTTCCATGTGCTGCTGAGAAAAACGTGTATTCTGATGCTGCTGGGTTAAATGTTCGGTAGATATCTGTTAAATCTAGTTGATCTATGCAGCTGTTTAGATCTGCGGTTTCTCTGTTGAGTTTTTGCCGAGTTGATCTATTTAGTGGGGAGAGTGGTGTGTTAAAATCCCCAACAATTTATGTCTTTGGAGTTACATGGGATTTGAGGGAAAGTAGTGTTTCTTGGATAAATTTGGGTGCTCCATTGTTTGGCGAATAGATATTTAGAATTGTAATATCTTCCTGAAGGAGAGATCCCTTAATTAGTATGTAGCGACCTTCTTTATCTCTTCTCACGAATTTTAATTTGAAGTCTATTTTATCTGATATTAGGATTGCATCTCCTGCCTGTTTATGGGGGCCGTTTGCTTGGTAGATTTTGTTCCAGCCTTTAACATTGAAAATGTGTTTGTTTTTATGGGCAAGATGTGACTCCTGAAGGCAGCAGATAGAATTGTTTTGTTTTTTAATCCAACTAGACACTCTATGTCGCTTAATTGGAGAGTTCAGTCTGTTAACGTTAAGAGAAAAGACTGAGAGGTATTTGGGAGTTCCTGCCGTGTTATCCACCTTCTTGGGGGCTGCGAAAACTGGGTTCTTCCTATGGTTCTTGGATTCTCAGTTTGGGTTCAGTTTCTTGGCCTTTATTGTGATCTTGTTGGTTTTCTATGTGTAGGACATCTTTAAGAATCTTTTGTAGGGCTGGTTTGGTGGAGATGTATTGTTTCACTTTTTCTTTTTTATGGAAGTTTTTTATTTGGCCTTTAGTTATGAAGGAGAGTTTAGCTGGGTACAGTATTCTTGGTTGATAGTTGTTTGTTTTTAGGGCATGGCATACATCATCCCAGGCTCTTCTTGCTTTGATTATCTCTGCTGAGAAATCTGAGGTGATTCTAATTGGTTTCCCTTTATAGGTGATTGATCTTTTCTCCTTGACAGCTTTAAGGATCTTTTCCTTGGTCTGAGTTGATCCTGTGTGTATTATAATGTGACAGTAGGATGTCCTGTTCTGGTCTGGTCTGTTTGGAGTTCTAAAAGCTTCTTGTATCTGAATAGTCCTATCTTTTTGCTAGGATCCTGTTAAACTAATGTCCTAGGCCATTAACTTCTGTTTCTAGGTGCTCTTCTACACCCATTATCCTTAGATTGGGCCTTCTGATGGTGTCTTCCAAGTATTGGATAGATCTATCATATTTCTTGGACTTGTCTTGGATGGTTGTATGTTCTTTCTCTATAATATCTAGGCTGTCTTCAATCCCTGAGATTCGATCTTCTGCATGGTCTAACCTGCTGTCAAGACTCTCTACTTTGTTTTTTTATCTCTTTTCCTTCTAATTGGTCAGCTTTGATGGCTTCGAATTCTTTGTTGAAGCTTTGTTTTAGATCTTGTATGAACTTCTTTACTTCCTTAATTTGATGTTCAGTGTTTATTGTCAAATCACTTAGTTGATTGGTTATGGCTTCCTTGGACTCCCATTCCTTCTGTTGGGTTCCATTCAGCATTCCCTTTGTGGTCTCCCTGACTTCCTTCAGCTCTTTGTTAATGGATTCCATGAATGCCTTTAGTGATCTTTGTGTATTCTCTTCCTGCTCTCTCAATTCCTGTATTACTCTTTGATTAACTTCCTCCAGTTCGTGGGATTCCTGTAGTTCTCTTTGAGTGTTCTCAGCCTGTTAACGCCATTCCTGCCTTTCTCTTTGAGTATTCTCAAGCTGCTCACGCAAATCCTGTATCAGTTTTTGAGTAGCTTCCTCATGCTTATGATATTCCTGTATAAACTTTTGGATTGCCTCCTCTCTCTCCCTATCACGCTCATACAGAGCCCTTTGTATGCTTTCAATCTTTTCATTTATCATGTTTGCCAGCAGTGTTTGTAGAGCTATTTGGGAATTCTCCTCTGGATTATTCATTATCTGTTCTGTCCCCTGATTATCAAGATTGGGAATTGAGATACCCAGATTTGCCATTTTTCTTGTGTTTTTCCGGCTTACTCTGCCCATTTGAGATGAAAATAGCACCAGTTTTGTGCTAGAACACCATCTTAAGGCAAGCATCAACCAAAGTCTGAATTTGCACAGTCAATAGTCTACAGATACAATCTAGTTCAACAGGTACATCTATTCAACATCAAACAACTATATTTTAATGGGCTACGAACCGCAAAAAGAATTTGGAAGACCAGAAATTATTAGGGTTAGGGAGAGATGTGGGTAAAAAATAGGAATAGACTGATGTGGGGAGGCTCAGGGAGAGTTAACTAAGTCCTAATCTCAAAGCAGGAAATAGGTTGGGTAGGATGAAAGTAGAGAGAGAGAAAAAAAGAAGAAAGGGAAAAGGAAAAGAAAAGAGACCAGAAAAAATAGAAAAGTAAAAAATAATAAAATTATGTAGGTTGATAACAATCTATTTAGAGAAGAACGTGAATTTATTGAGAGAAGGGGAAGTATATAAAGGAGATGTGAAAAACTTAAACATAAAAATGCTTAAAATATTATATAGGTATAAAGAGGTAGTACTGCTATTAAGGAATTTAAGTCTTAGAGGTTTTGAATTGAGTAATAAATTTGTGGATTAAGTGTGTACACAATGGGGGATAGGGTCTAATAGTCAACTACGGGTTTATCTGAGGATGTGCAGGACAAGAATTAAGTCACATAAAGAAGAACGAAAGAGAGGAGAAGGTGAAAAGGATAAGAAAGGAAGGAAAAAAGATGAGAAGTTCAGTAGAGCTAAACAAAAAACAAAAAGATAATTAAAAAAGAAAAAAAAAGAGAAAGAAAACCAAAAAGAAAGAAAAATGCACACTCACGTATCCCTAAAATAAAAATTATAAGAGGAAAAAAAAGTTTCTGGAAAACAATTTTTTTTTCAAAAAAGGCAAAAATTAAAGATTAAAAAAAGTTTTAGAAAAGAAAAAAAATTTTTTTTATATAAGGTACCAAAAATAAAAAATAAAAGAAGAAGAAGAAGAAAAAAAGTTCTTTGATTTTTTTGGGAGGAGTGGGAAAAATCCTGTATCTCCCTTGTGTCCATAACCAGCCTCTGGTCTGCTTGTGGTCCTGTGGCTTGGTTGGTTTCTTAAGTCAGTTTGTTCGAACAGGCAGAAAAATGCTCTGCTTTACCCAGGATTTGGCGATCCTCCTCCCAGGCTAGTTCATTGGGAGGCAGATCTGCTTTGAGTATCACAAAAGAGGGGGATGCAGTGATGAGGCTAGGTTCTGGGTAGAGTTGAGGCCTTTCAACAGACAGTAGCTTTTCCCAGGGGCTAGTTTGTAAAAAGCTCACAGAGCCCAGCCTGGAGCCATTCTCAGGGTTTCTGTTTACTGATTGTCAATTGATTGTCGAGGCTGCTAGAGGGAGGGGCAGCCTCTGGCTCTGATTACCCAGTGAAGAAAGCCACTCCTAGGGCTGGCGCCCAAGCTGGGTGACTTTTCCCTGGGTGGAGCTGAGTCTGGCAGGTCACGCTGCCGTTAAGTTCTTGTGACCTGCTAAATGACTCGTTTTATTCCAAGGCCTGAGTTGGAGCTAGCAGCTCCTCCGAGCTTTGTCGGTATCCAAGATGGAGATCTCCAGTGCTGGGGGGGTGGAGGGGTGGCCTTCCCTCCTCTGCTCCCTGAGAAGGAGTGAGGACGTCAGGCTTCTAGTCACGCTGAGTCTTGGTTTCTGGGTTGTCTCCGGTCTGCGAACTGCAGGATGAAGATGTCCACTCCTTGTCGGTTCTTGCTGGTGTTGAGTAGAATCCGCTCGCCCGCTGTGTCTGGCTCCTTCATCCCGGACTCTCTGTGGCTCAGGTATGGCTCGTGCACTCGCCCGCCGCCGCCACAGCTGCTGCGGCCACGGCGGCTGCTGACAAGAGCTCAGAAGTGTCTCCTTGCCTGGGTTTCCCCTCTCTGGACTAATTCTCTGTCCTGTGATGGCACACTTGGTGTAATTCTCTGGCTTAGGACTGTTCACTGGAACTCTAAAACTGCTTTCTATGCGAGAGCTTACTTAGACTCCAGCTTTTCCTCCTCCATCTTCCCAGAACATGCAGTCCTAGTCTGTAAGATGCCATGTATCAGCACCAAGCTTGGCATCAAGGCCTCAAGCAGAGTTAGATCACAGACACTTACCTTGAGTTTGACAGTGAAAGTTTCTGTGCTCCAAAAGCCATATCATGCTCATCAGCTACTGCCTGGCCCTAGGTGGACCCACCACACTGACCTGGATTAGGCCTGTGACTGTGAACCAGGACTCCAGCTGAATTAGGGTGTGGCTGTGCTCCTCCATGCAGTGGAGGTATCTATCCTCCTGCCTTAAGAACAGAAAAGGAGAGAGGAAGAACAGGAGAACCACTAACAGAACTCGGAGTCAGGTGACTCTGAGAGTGAAGGCCTGGCACAGATCAGAGGGGATTCAAGTTGATATCAATAAATGTGAAGACACAGGAAATGGCTCAAGTTCCTTATTGTCTTGCTTAGGCATCTGCAGTGCTGGACACACAGCTTATGTGCCAACACACCTGGCCCATTTTAGAATTTCCTTCAGTGCTATTATTGCTGTCATGAAGTTTTCTGAAGCTGGGCTTGGTGGTTCCTGTCAAAATACTAGCTACTCAGGAAGCTGAGATCTCAGGATCATGGTTCAAAGCCAGCATGGGCAGGAAAGTTTGTGACACTCTTATCTCCAATTAACCACCAGAAACCAGCAGTGGCACTGTGGCTCAAGTGGTAGATCCCTCACCTTGAGCTAAAAAGTTGAGGGCCATTGCCCAGGCTGAGTTCAACCCCATGACACCACTAAAAAGTTATTTTTTTTTTCCTGGAGTGTTGTAATTGCACTGCCATCTTATGTTTTCGGGGGTTTTTTAATCTCATTTTAAGTGTGGGAGTAAGTAGATTCCAATAAATTATTTTATACTGTTTTGTCAAGTACTGGTATTTGAAATGTGGGTCTCATTCTTGCTAAAGGAAGCTTTTCACCACTAAGCCCCTATTCCTTTCTTCCCTTTCTTTTCTGATAGGGTCTCATGTTTTGTGCTTGGACTAAAACACTACTACTCAGACCTTCCATATAGCAGAGATGCAGACATGTACCACCATACCTTACTTGGTTAAGATAGTGTCTCCCTAGTCCCTATCAATGTAATGCCCAATGACCCTACAACCTCTCTCTCATTGTCACCCTTAAAGGTTCCACCAACTCTCAATAGCACCACACTGGGAAACATGTCTTTACCACATGGCCTCTAGAGAACCTCCAGATCAAACCATGTGTGATCAAGAAAAATGCTCTTTGATGTTGGGGTGGATGCATAGAAAATTTTCTGGGATCAGATGTTTGATTCACAGTGATGAGACATGTGTGAATGTGGTCACAACCTGGACTTGGTCCAGCCCAGCTCCAGTCTTTGCATGTGGTGGGGTTTGGATTCAGGGCCTTGCACTCCCTAGGCTTACTTTTTCTCTGATGTGTACCACTTGAACCATGCCTCTGGCTTTGTTTTATTTTTTCTGGTTATTTGAAGGTAGAATCTCACACACAGACTTTTCTGCCCCATTGGTTTGGAATTGTGATGTTCCTTGCCTCAGCATCTGAGGAGCTAGAGTTAGAGTCAGGAGCCACTGGTGCCCAGCTTAGTTCCTAACCCCATCCGTTGACATGTTCAGAGTGTTCCTGCAAACTGAGCAATGAAAGCCATGAGTGATTACTGACACTGAGGAGAGTGAAGAAAAGCTGCTTAGAAGGAGCTTAGCTTTTAACTCAGGACATAGTAAGTGCTCCCTTTCCACCCCTGTGTAGTGTTGTCATGGAGCAAAGAGAGACAATGAACAATTGAACAGCTCAGGAAGATACTATACAGAAATCCAAAGTCCTAGCCTGAACTTTCTAGGATTCAGCGAGGAATTTTAGTTTCTTCCTACCTTGAAGGTGTTTTTTTTCTTTTTTTTGGATTGTTTTCATATTTTAATAAGATTTTTTAGTGTGAAAATACTGTTACAATTAAATGAGCAATGTAATAAGGTAATAAGAACATTTCTTATCAAGTATTATTGTCTACTCCTTTGTTCTTTCCCTACCATCCCTGCCCTTCCATCTCCACAACTACACTCCCTCCCTTCTACCACCAAAGTTGTAAAGTTTGTGTTTCAACATAGCATTTTGCAGATCTCATTGTTGCAATGAGTCCACATGTATCCCTTTTTCTGTATCCCTTTTTGTGTCCTGGTGGTGGTGTGGTGTGGGCTGGTTCTCTGACTTTGAGCATAGAAGTCTCTTACTGTACCAATTGAGTCACATCTCCAGCCATCCTAAAATTTTCATGCTAGTGATTGTAACTCCAGAATTTCTTCTGGATAGCACATAAGCAGACATTGTGAGGGCATGTCTCCCTCCTATGCAGTTGGCCACTGAAGATCTTTCTAGAAACCAAAGGTAGCCAGTAATTCAGAGGTGTCAGTTTAGCAATTGAAATGTAATGTGGGAACAATCTGAATTGAGATGTGCTGTTGTAATGAGAACTTTAGTATCCTAAAAAGTTGAATGTGCATGCTTGTAATCCCAGCACTTGGGAAAGAAGCAGGAGGATCATGAGTTTTGGGTTAGCCTGGACTCCAAAGTAAGATTCCATCTGAACAAAGACATCAAGCCAGGTGCTGGTGGCTTATGCCTACAATCTTTCCTATTCAGGTGGCTGAGATCTGAGGTCCTTGATTTGAAGCGAGCCATGGAAGTGAAGTCTGTGAGACATTTTTCCCAATTAACCTGAAAATGTGGATTTGGCACTGTGGCTCTAGGGGTAGAACTCCAGCTTTGAGCAAAAATCTAAGTGAAAGCACAGGCCCTGACTTCAAGTTCCACCACAGGCACCTGTGCATCCCCATACACGCATAAACACACACCATATAATAACATAGGTAGAGAGGCAGAGAAAAACAGAGATAGAGAGAGATAAATAAAGAAGTATGTGTTTGGAGCATCAGCTGTGGGAATGAAGACCACTCTGAGCAGCCAGAATATGCTTATCTCTAGGAAGAGACACACAGTGATCATGAAGGCAGATTAGAGTGAGATTACAGAGACAGTGTAAGACTCCTTCTTGGGAAGAATAAGAGCAGACTCCAGGCTGCCAAATGGGAAACAGCAAACCAAGCAGTGTTCTCACTGTGTCTTCATGAAGAACGTTCTCTTGGTAATCCAGCAGCTCCTCTTACAGGAAGAGCTCTGTGTCAGCTCCTTTCCCTCCAGATTCTTATTCAGGAGATGGGTCTCTTATTGAAAGGGGAAATTTGGTGGGTGAGAAATACATCTGGAGTGTGGATAAGGACATGGACATGTGCTGCTTGTTCAGTGGTTTAAGCCCAGGAAATGTTTCAATCCTTGAAGGAAAGCATGCTGAACTCCTTTCTAATTCAGCTGCTTTTAATAGGTAAGCTTTAGCACAACAAACAAGATATCAGTGAAATTTTGTATGCTGTTTGTTTCAAGAAATGAACCAGAAAAAGGAGGAAAAGATTAAACTGGTGAATAATTAGAGGACTGCTGAAATATGATCCAAGTTTATAATGACAGTTTGGGATTTTTTCACCATACATAAAATACTTGAATAAGACATAAAATCCATGTAGCTTACTTTTATAATGAAAACTACTCTGAAGACAGATTAGGAAGTTCACCCTGTGAGACCAGCCTGAGCAAAGGATTGAGAGACTTCATCTCCACTAATGAAGCTGGGCTTGGTGGTATTTGCCTATTATTTGGTACACGCCACACAAGTCCTAGCAAAAACATAAGATCCAATTCAAAAACGGACTCAAGCTGAAAGAGTGAGCTCCGGTAGCAGAGTGCCTAGCAAGTACAAGGCCTGAGTTCCAGCTTCAATATCGATATGACTTCCAGAAGAAAATGCCTGAACTTTTTGTTTTTGCAAGGAGAATCTTACTCAATTGCGCAGTGTGTCATTGAATTCATGAACATTGTTCTTTAGCACCCTAGTGCTGGGATTCCAGTTGTGTTCCACCACACCCCATTGTGCAAGTAGAAATTAATTCTGCACTTTGTAGTAATATGGAGAAATATGAATCAGTAATAAGGAAAGGATTAAAGTATATCCATCCCAAAGAGAATTGTATTGGTTGAGGTAAGTTCTATAAAAGTAAAAATAAAAAGAAGGAAAATGCTGTATTGTTAAGAAGTTAGTGGGTATGAGACGGCAGGGAAAGAGCTCTGAGTGTTTGGTATGGTGAACATTGTATAGTTTTGCTGATACTGGGACTTGAATGCTGGATTTTGGCTTCCCACTCAACTTATTTTTTCAAGGCTGGTGTTTCACTTCTTAACCCATGCCTTCAGTTCTGTTTTTTTGCTGATTAGTTGGAGTTAAGAGTTTGTTAGATTTGTCTACCCAGCCTAGCTTTGAATCTCAGTCCTCAGTTATCATGTTCCTGGATAGCTGGGATTATATTCATGAGGTACCAGTGCTTGTCCCATTTAATGAGGATTATTGATTATGAGTGATAGCAGTATTTTGCCATGCAATGCTTAGGATGAACCCAGGCCTTGCACATGCTAAGCAAGGTTTACTATGAGCTACAATCCATCCCAACCACATGTCCTGCTTACAGTCAACTTTTCTTTATGTATGTGCATGAAAATGCATGCATTTCATCCCAAGGTTTTTGTATAATTCAGCAGTATAGGCAATAGTAGCACATATCTGTAATCCTATCCATGTAGGCAACTGAGGAAGGAGGATCACATGTTCAAATCAGCTGAACAGTTTAATGAGGCCCCATCCCAAAGTTTTTCAACAGGGCTGGGCATAGTTCAGTGGTTTCCAGTGTGTTTGGAATGGGAATGGGAGGGGATCTGTGTTTCTTTTTTGTACTTCTTTTGTCTTTTTCTTGTTTAATGTGATATCTTGCCATTGAGTTCTTAAGTAATGCTCAGATACACACAACTGTGTGCACAGGGCTGTTTATTTTCATTGCATATCAGGCAGAATGTTCTTTATCTTGTAAAAAGGCAATCTGAGAATCTGGTCCTGTAGTTAATGCTAAGAGGCAAACATCACACAACTGTTCTGGTCCTGCAGTTACGTAGCAGCACCTGAAAATTTGATGCTAGCAGGACATCAGTGGTTCATGCCTGCAATTCCAGCTGCTCAGGAAACTGAAATGTGAGGTTCAGGGTTCAAATCCAGCCTGCACAGAAGTCCATTAACATCTTGTCTCTAATGATGCATTGACTATCTGGAAGTGAAGATGTGATTCAAGGGGTAGAGCACCAGCTTTGAGTGAAAAATGGAAGTGAGATTGAGACCTTGAGATTAAGCCCAAGTGTTCAAGCCTTAGGATCAGCACACACACATATTTTTGTACACTTACTGACACATGCACAGACACACAGAAGCCAAATCATTTTGTATTTTATCTGTGAAAGTCTGCAATGCTTGTTAAAATATGGATTTTGTTCTTCTGTCAGTGGTAGGAATCCAGTCTGGTGCCTCATGTGTTCTTCCTTATTGTGCTAGAAACATCGTATCCCAACAAACTGAAATCTTGCCATCCACTCAGTGTCTCAAACTTGTCAGGACCTATTCATTATTTTAGGAACACCAAGTATAAATGATATTTTTCATAGCATCTATTGAGCAACGGCCAATCTTTATCATCCAATTTTTTTTATTGTGAATATACTGTACAGAGGGGTTACAATTACATGGCCAAGATAATGAGTACATTTTTTTCTTTTTTTTCATTTTTTTGTGGGGGTCTGGTCATGGGTCCTGAACTCTGGGCCTGGGCTTTGTCCCTCAGCTCTTCATCTCAAGGCTGCACTCTACCACTTGAGCCACAGCGCCACTTCCGCCTTTTTTCTTTTTGCTTATATGGTGCTGAAGAATCAAACCCAGGGCCTCACGCATGCAAGTCAAGCACTCTACCACTGGGATACCTTCCCAGCCCATGAGTATATTTAAAAAATTTTTTTTTACTTCTATATGCATTTTATTTTTTTAATTTATTTTTTATTGTGAAAATACTGTACAGAGGGGTTACAATTACATGGGCAAGATGAGTATATTTCTTATCAAGCATTGTCTCCTCCTCCTTTGTTTCCCCTTCCCATCCCTTCCCATCCTCCCCCAACCCCCACCCGTTCCTCCCCCCCCCTCACCAAAGTTGTAAATTTCATTTTCCACATGACAACATGTACTTCTCATTGTTGCAACCGGTCCACCTGTATCCTTATTAAACGACTTCTTTTTTCCCTTCGCCTCCACAAATTATACCGACATCAAATACAGTGAAAGCAGGGGTTATACTGCGGCTGTGGGGGAAGGACATACAAAGCAACTAAGAAATAATCTTGTAAATGTGTCAGAAACAAATGCATGAAAGAAAAAAATCATTTGAATACATATCTTAGGGTTCATTTTCCTAACATCGCCTTATCTGACCTTTTCTGCTTGACTCATACATATACTATATATTGCAAATGAGGGAAACCATGGGACTTACGTTTCTTTCCGCTTGGCTTACTTCACTTAATATAACTTTTCCAAGTCTTTCCATTTCCTAACAAATGGTTCAATGTCATTCTTTCTGACGGAGGCATAGAATTCCATTGTGTATATATACTACTTGTTCCATTCATCTACTGAGGGGCATCTGGGCTGGTTCCATATCTTAACTATAGTAAATAATGCTGCAATAAACATAGTTGTGCTGATAGCTTTAGTGTGGTCTTGTTTATAAACATTTGTGTAAATGCCCCAAAGTGGGCCTGCTGGGGTATAGGGGAGTTCTATGTGAAGTCTTTTGAAGAACCTCCATACTACTTTCCAATGTGGTTGAACAAGTTTACACTCCCACCAACAATGCAGTAAGGTTCCCTTCTGTCCACATCCCCTCCAGCATCTGTTGTTATTAGAGTTCTTGATTTTTGCCATTCTAACTGGGGTGAGGTAGTATCTTAATGTTGTTTTGATTTTCATTTTTTTTATGGCTAGGGTGGTGGAGCATTTCTTCATGTGTCTATTGGCCATCATTTCTTCTTCAGAGAAGTTTCTTCTTAAGTTTGAGCCCACTTATTTATTGAAGATTTGTTGTTGGGGGATATAATTTTTTTAGTTCCAAGTATATTTTAGATATGAGACCCTTGTCTATTGTATGGCTAGTGAAGATCTTCTCCCAATCTGTGGGCTTTCTATTGATCTTGGTAGCTATGTCCTTTGCCATGCAGAAGCCTGCAACTTCATGCAATCCCGTTTGTCTAACCTTTCTTTGATTTGTTATGTTTCCCGCTCTCTATTAAGAAAATTTCGGCCTGAGCCAAGGAGACCTCGGGTTTCTCCTATTCCATCCTGTAATGTTTTCAGAGTGTCTGCTTTGTCTACGAGGTCTTTGATCTATTTGTAGTTGATTCTGGTGCAGGGTGATATATAAGGATCTAGCTTTAGTTTTCTACAAGTAGTTAACCAATATTGCCAGCACCATTTACTGAAGAGGCTCTCTTTCTTCCATTCTATTTTTTTATTTTTTTAGCTCCCTTATCGAAGATTAGATGGTTATAGGTCTGTCGGTTCATTTCTGGGTTTTCAGTTCTATTCCATTGGTCGTAAGTTAGGTTCTTGTGCCAGTACCAAGGTCCTTTGATTACTATGGCTTTATAGTAGAGTCTGAAATTTGGTATTGATATTCCTCCAGCAGTGTTCTTTCTGTTGAGGAGCGTTTTTGCTATTCAGGGTCATTTATTGTTCCATATGAATTTTTGGATTGCCTCTTCTATTTCCTTGAAGAATGAGGTTGGAATTTTGAGAGGTATTGCGTTGAATTTGTAGAGAGCCTTGGGAAGTATTGCCATTTTCACGATGTTAATCTTTCCAATCCAGGAGCATGGGAGTTTTTGCCACTTTCTAAGTTCTGTTTTGATTTCCTTTTTCAAGTTTTTAAAGTTTTCATCAGAGAGGTCCTTCACTTCTTTGGTTAAGTTAATTCCTAGGTATTTTATTTTTTGTGGGGCTATTACAAAAGGAGTTGATTTCCTAATTTCAGCCACACTTTTCTCATTGTTGGCATAGAGAAGAGCCATTGATTTTTGAGGGTTCATTTTATACATGCTACTTTGTCAAAGTTTTGAATCAGCTTGAGTAATTTGGGAGTGGAGTCTATGGGATTCTTTAAATACAAGGTCATGTCATCTGCAAAGAGGGAGAGTTTTATTTCTTCTTTCCCTATTTTGACCCCCTTATGTTTGCATCTTGTCTTACTGCTGTAGCAAGGCATTCTAATACAAGATTGAAGAGAAGTGGAGACAATGGACATCTTTGTCTTGTTCTGGAGATAAGAGGAAATGGCTTTAGTTTTTCACCATTAAGTATAATGCTGGCTGTAGGTTTGTCATATACAACCTTTATTGTATTGAAGAATGTTCCATTGATTCCTAATTTTCCCAAAATCTTCATCAAAAAGGGGTGTTGGACCTTGTCGAATGCTTTTTCTGCATCTATTGAGATAACCATGTGGTTCTTATCCTTGCTCCTGTGGATGTGAAGAATAATATTAATTGATTTGTGTATATTGAACCATCTTTGCATCCCAGAAACGTAACCTGTTTGATCGTGGTGTATGATTTTTTGGAAGAATTGTTGATGTCGATTGGCCATAATTATGTTGAGAAGTTTTGCATCAATGTTCATCAAAGAAATGGGTCTATAGTTCAATTTATTTGATGAGTTCCTGCCTGGTTTGGGGATGAGGGTTATGATATCTTCATAGAATGTGTTCGGTAGTGAACTTTCTCTTTCAATTTCATTAGTATATTTCTTATCAAGCATTGTATCCTCCTCCATTGTTTCCCCTTCCCAACCTTTCCCTGCCCCTTCACCCAATCCTCCCAATGGCGCCTCCCGCCCTCCCACCCCTCCACCAACATTGTAAAATTTGTTTTCAACATAACGACTTGTACTTCTCTTTGTGCAATGGGTCCACCTTTATCCCTATTTAAATGATTTGTTTTTCCCCTTCCCCTCCACATTTACTGACAGCAAATATAGTGAAAGCAGGGGTTATACTGTGGGGGAGAGTCATACAAACCAACAAAGAAACAATCTCATAAATATGTTGGAAACAATTGCATGAAAGAAAACAACATTTAAATACATATATTAGGGTTCATTTCCCTAACATCACCTTATCTGACCTTTTCTGCTTGACTCAGACATAGACTAGATATTGCAAATAAGGGAAACCATGTTACCTATTTTTCTTCATCCAATTATTTTCAAAGGATTGGCTTGCAGCCAGGCATTGATGGATCATGCCCCAATTCCTAGCTGTGCAGAAGGTTGAGATCTGAATATCATGGTTCACATCTTATCTGGATCAACGAACCCAAGAAACTCTTACTTCCAGCCTACCAGCAAAATGCCACAGTGAAGGTATGGTGGCTCAAGTAATAGAGTTACAGCCTTGAACAAGAAAACCAAGTCAGAGTCAAAGTGCTGAGTTTAAGCTCAGAGACTGAGAAAGTGGCTCAGGTACCGTGCTTGCTTTGCATGCACGAAGCCCTGGGTTCTATCCTCAGCACCACATAAGCAGAAAAAGCTGGAAGTGGTGTTGTGGCTCAAGTACTAGAGCACTGTCCTTTAGCTGAAGAGCTGAAGGACAGTGCCCAGGCCGAGTTCAGAACCCACAACTGACAAAAGAGAGAGAGAGAGAGAGAGAGAGAGAGAGAGAGAGAGAGAGAGAGAGAGGGAGGGAAGGAGGGAGACAGAGAGAGTAAGAGAGAGAGATTGAGAGAGAGAGAGAGAGAGAGGGGGAGAGAGAGAGAGAGAGACAGAGAGAGAGAGAGAGAGAGAGAGAGAGAGAGAGAGAGAGAGAGAGAGAGAGAGGGGAAAATGCCAAAAGAAATGAATTTCATCAGGGCCACAGAGTGAGGAAGTACCACAACCGACAAAAAAATGAAGATATTATCTATGCCGTCAAGATTTTATTTTTTCTCTAATGGAGGAAGCCTGAAAAGACACTGCGCTAGTATTTGCTTTGACTGAAAATTGGCATTAGCAAATCAAGTTGTTAAAATCAAATAAGCATCTCCTTACATTGATGACTACTAGCCTTATGAGGTAATATTTTTCTCTAAAATATATAATCTGAACAAAATATGAATGCAGAAGCTAATGTTGGTGTTTCTTTTGTTTCTTTAGATTTAAAAATGTTGTTGTAAATGTGGTGGACAGAGGATGTACAGTTATAAAAGTCAGGTAATATGTAATTTCCTTTTAAATATTTTGATTTCTCCCTCATTCTCTCCCCATTATTTCCCTCCCAGCCATCTCCCCCCAACTGTTATAGGTTATTTCCAACACGGTGTCTAGGGAGTTTCACTGCTCCATTGGATCACCCTTTCTCCCCTTTTCTGTGCTTCTCTGTCCCATGGTACTGTTTGCAGTTCCTTTCTTCTCTGTTTTTGATTTATTGCCTCTGTCGATGTTTTTTGATTTCTGTTCCCTTTAGTTGTGTATAAATTTATCTGATTTGGGGAGAGGAGGGGGACGCACTGAGACTGTGTTTCTCTCCTCTTAAGCCTGGTGGAACCTCAGGTGACTTGGGTGAGAGTTGAGGATCACTGCAGTGCAGCCCAGCTCTCCTAGAGTAGTTCCCTCCTCTGGCAAGTGTGTGGTAGCAGCCTGATGCCCAGTGGCTTCCCAATGTGATCCTAACTGATCAGGAGGTTCAGGTGTGAGGATCACCACCAGGGACAGAAAAGTCCTTGAGATTTTTATTTCCAGTTATCCAGCAAAAGTCAAAAATAGGATGTGGCTCAAGTTATTGAGCACCAGCCTTGAGTAGAAATGTTAAGAACAGAGGCCAGGTTCTGAGATCAAGTTCCAGTACCCCAATAAATGGAAAAGTCCTGTGGCCCAATGGAAAAATGCCCCAAGGGCTTCACAAACCCAAGGTGATCAGAGCCATAAGGATGGGTGGAGAGGTTTTCTCATCCCATCATATTCTACAGAGTTGCAGCAGCTTAGAAAGCTTTCCCAGTGAGGACTCAGTGGCCTGAGTACAGGCAAAGCCAGGTGCTGTTGTTTCAGGGGCATGGAGGAAGCACCTGACAGCCAGTGACTCTTGCTGTCAGCAGGGCACAAAAGCCACCTGTCTCAGAAGAGGCTCACACAACCCTCAGTGCTGGAGAAAGCCCTCCCCTGTCCTTATACCTTCCCATCAACACACCTTGGGGAATGCCCGGGTGATTATTAGAACTGTTTACATTCCTGCTCACCAGCATCTATCACAGAAGGAAAACAAAAGCAGCCTGCATGAGTTTTCATTGACTTCCACTTGAACCCAGGAGGCTCTCACTGGGGTTGGAAGGAGGATCTCCACCCCTACCCATTCCCAATATATGTCTTTTCTGCCAGCCAGGCCTCCAGGCGACCCGCTCTGGGACTCTTCAGGGACTTGTACTGCAACAAGGTGGGCACCATGAGAGGCTTCTGAGCACCTGCAATGGAGTCGCTTCTGCCTGCTGCAGAGACACAAGAGTCTCTGACTTCTTGGAATGGCCATGCTGGAGTCTCCCTGCAGGCAAAGGAGCTTTGGTGAGCTGGAGACTGAGCTGGGATTCCCCTGTGCCTTATTTAATGGCTCTTGATCACCCTCTTCCACTCCTGTACCTTCCAATTGTATACTAAACTGTTCCTCTTCCTCAACACCCCTCTGCCCTATTTTCCTTCTGCCCAGCTGTGCTGCCTCTAATCCTAGCAAAGTAGGAGGGAAGTTCATTCCACTGTCTAAACCACATAATATCCCTGTATGTTTTTCTCTTCCAATCGGTGCACCACCTTTGAACACTCATTAAGAATAGGAAGCTACAACACTGTTTGGAATTGGTCCTTGGAGCATAATGCCCAGAATAAGCCACAGGACACCTCTCAGAATTCAATCCCACTCCACCTGTGCTCTCCGTGGGAGCTCTAGAGGCCAAGGAAGTGTGAGGGAAATTGCAGGGCCAGAGGTCTTGAGACTTGAGCATAACATGAATGTAAAACCAGCCCAAAGGCCAGGATCTATAATGGGCACCAGTAACTCTGGCCTGTAATGCTACCTACTAAGGAGGCTAAGATCTGATGTTTGGAATTTGAAGCCAGTTTGGGAAGAAAAGCACCCATGAAACTCTAATCTCCCATTTACCACTCAAAACCTGGAAATGTCACTGTGGCTCAAGTCTAAATGCTAGCCATAAGCACAAAGACAGTGCCCAGGCTCTGAGTTCAAGCCCCACATCCAATGGGGGGGGGGGTGGGAAGGAAGCTGGGCACTGGTGGAAAATAGTGGTAAATTTGACTCCTCAAGAGGTTGAGAACTGAGGGCTAATGTTTGAAGCAGCCTGTGCATAAAAGTACATTAGACTCTTCTGTCCACTTCGCCATCAAAAAGCAAATGGAGCTTTGGTTGAAGTGGTAGATCACTAGCCTGAGATAAATAGCTTAGTTTTGAGAGCAGAGACCTCTTTCAATCCCAAGTGGCCGGTTATAAAAAGAAAGCCTAAGAAAAGCAAAACCTATAACGCATGCAGTAGATCCAGCAGAACAGTTAGGTGAGGCTAAAACTGAAGTTCAAGCTTCTAGACTGCCCAACATTTCACCCAGAAATTGTGGTGTTATTGAAAAAGCTACTCATAGAACAATTTGACTTGCCATGGACTTTCCCAACAAAGGGAATCACATTTAGCATTCCCAAGAAGACATCTATTTGTCTATCTATCTATCTATCTATCTATCTATCTATCTATCTATCTATCTATCTATCTATCTATCTATCTATCTGTCTGTCTGTCTGTCTGTCTGTCTGTCTGTCTGTCTGTCTGTCTGTCTGTCTGTATATCTATCTATCTATCTATCTATCTATCTATCTATCTATGTATCTATCTATATATGTATGTATGTATGTATGTATGTATATATGTATATATGTATGTATGTATGTATGTATGTATGTATGTATGTACGTATCTTTCTACCTATCTACCTATCTACCTACTTACCTACCTAGTTCTGCACTTGAACTCTTTGCCTTAAGCTTCCAAGGCAAGCATTTTATGAATTGAAATATACCTACAAGCTTTGGTGATTTTCTTAGATTTCTTATAAGGCTTTGCATTTTTGGCCTGGCCAGTCTTGACTGATAACCTCCTGATTTTGGAATGTAGGTGAGCACCCCCCCTTCCATTTTCCATTGATTCATAGGAATCTTGCTACCCTTTCGCCTCCACTGGTCACAATTTTGGTTTTCCACATCTGTGCCCCTGCATTAACTAGAATTTGAGGCCAAAGTCTGCATACCTGGCTAAATATTTATATTTTTCCATAAATATTAAAATGCTTACAATTTACACTTCATCTCAGCATTTTATCTTGAAGCTGTTTCATTTGGCACTTTGTGTGACACTCCAAATCTTCTTTCCTTCTTCCTCAGTCCTCTTTCTCCTCATCTTCAAAAACATGTAAGATATATGTGTTTATGGATAAAAACATGTATGTATTAATGTAAACTAGAACAGAGACCTCACTATATGTTTCTTTTGTGCCACACAGAATACACATTTTATATATTTCTAAAAGCATACATTATTTGAGCACAGGTGGCTCATGTCTATAATTCTATCTACTAGGAGGCTGAGATTGAGAATTGTGGTTTGAAATCCAGCCTGAACTAGGATATCCAAGACACACTTAACTTATTTCTGGTTAACCAAAGAGCTGGGCCTGGAGGTCTGCCTCAAGCTGTCGAGCACTGGCCTTGAGCAATGAAGCTTGGAGACAATGCCTGGACAATGAGTTCAATTAGATAATGCATGTGCAAAATACATGGTCTAAAATGAAGTTCTTCTTTCTTTTAGTCATGGTGAAATTCTTCTATTACTAGAAGGATAAATGTCACAAAACGTTACAAAGTTCTATAGGTATAGTAAAATCTGAATTCATCAGAATTAATCCTGTTAATCTGGTTACTCAGAAGGCTGAAATCTAAGAATCCAGGTTTGATGCCAGGTTAGACATAAAGCCTATGAGACTCTTATCTCTAATTAGCAAGCAATGAGCTGGAACTGGGGAAGTGGTTTGAATGAGAGCACAAGATCCTGAGTTCAAGACCTGGACTTGGCCATACCTAGATAAATGTCAAACACCCACTATGATCATTTTGTAACTGTCAAGTTAAAGTCCAAACACTAGAGGGAGCCTGGGAACTTCCTGAATGTGCTGACCTTTTAGTCCAGGTGCCAATTAGATGGGACATTCTGGGCAGAGCAGATGGCTTCAGGATTTTTCATTGTGTTTATGCATTGTAGTCACACACAAACACACAACCTCCTTGACACATATTTCCTAAGGCAGCCATGCTGGAACAGGAGGTCTCCATCTCACACTTAGGAAGCCAAGCCCCGGCTTTGCCAGTCCCCAAGCGCAGCAGTGGTCTGATGACCTGCCAGTGCACTGACAGCTGTTTGAAATGACTGTTTGTGCCAGTATTGGGGCTGGAACTCATGGCTCTGCAGTATCCTCAGCTTTTATGCACAGGGATGGCTCTCTACCAGTTGAGAGCACTTCTACTATGGCTTTTTGCTTGTTCACTGGTGATAAGAATCTCAGACTTTCCTGCCCAGGCAGGCTTCTTGCCTGGCTATCAGGATTGGATTTCAGGTGGGAGCCACCAACAACCTAGTTGTTTATCTTTTTATACAAGTTGGCATACCCAGAGTCACAGTATTCATTGACTGGGAGACTTGAACATAGCAGATAAAAGTGACAAAAAGTTAGGAAAGTTAGTGAAAAGACATTAAATTGCGTACTTTGTAGAAGAGACTTAAACACTCTCAATCTTTAAATGAGCAAAAGAACAAGACTGTACATAACAAGACCCAGAAAATTTGAATAAGTAAGAATTCATATGAAAATAACAGTCAGATTTTTCCCTACAATTGGAAGAAATCTTTTCTTTGAAGCTTTAAGGAAGACTAAAAACGTGATCACATATTAAGCTTTTAGTAAATCTCAGTGAATTTCCCATCAGGACAATTCTATCTTCTATCTCTGATTGTAGAGAATAAACATGAAATTAATAATACAAAACAAGAGCAAAAATAAGATGGTAAATGGATCAGAAATTTCAACTCACCTTAATCTACTCAAAGGCATTATTCATACTGGATATAATCATATATGAAATCATGTACCAGCACAGAAACATGAACACACTGACTGAAGTGTGGTATAACTAAAGGAGGTTGGTATTGGTTTAACTCCTTAAAAGAACTAACTTCTAGTTTTATAAGATGCATACTACAGTGCAGAAACATGTAATGTTGGGAAGGTAAATGGAGCAAATAAATGGAGAAAAGAAGGCATGAATGGAAACCTCTTGGCATAGCTACTTAGATGTGTTAAATATTATGTGTTGTCCTTCCTCTTGGGTACCATCACCCTTCCTTTGGTGTCACCCTGCCTTCCAGGTGTCTCCCTTTGACAACAGAGATTACAACCCCAGTGTCTGCAAATCACCTCATCGTATGGTGAGTCTGTCCACCACACATAGATTCTCAATATAGAATTTTGGGGTGGTGAAGGGCTTTCACTGGCCAGTCTAGGAGTCAGAGGAGAAATACAGTCATTGTTTTGGGAGACAATTTCAAAACACTTTTCATAGAGTTTCCAGTCTATCCCTGTGAGGACAAGGACTATTTTCTTAGAGTGCATATTAACTCTGTCCTGCATGCATCCATTCTTTCCTTCTCCCTGGTCTCTCATTCCTAATTTCTGAAATCATTAGGTTGTTGAACACAGGCTTTCGTCCTAGCTCTCCTTCCCCATTTCTAGGTAACATGGTGAATTACTTTTTCAGATGTTGACCCAAACTCCATTATGGTGAGGTGACTTCTGGTGACTGAGAGATAAGTGGAGATTTTACTGCAGTAGGGTTGCCTGTGAGCATTGCTTATATTTCACTACAGAACAAGACCAAAGCAGGTGCAGAATGGGGCATAAGAAAAGGGAAAATGCTTTATATCCTTCAATTAGGGAAATTGCAAAACTAATAAAATTGGGAAGAAAAGTGAAAAAATATATTATTTCTTTGCATACGTAGTACCTTAGAGTTAAAAGTATTCTATCAAGCTGATGAACCAAGTAGTCCAAATTTAGTGATATGTAGTAATGTATAAAATAGGAAAGAAAATGCTAATTAAAATCTGTTTGGAAGAAAAGGGTCAGGAAAAAGAAACCTAATTTTGAGCTTGATAGAGAACTAATGGA
Organism: Dipodomys spectabilis; assembly: GCF_019054845.1. Lineage (NCBI taxonomy): Eukaryota > Metazoa > Chordata > Mammalia > Rodentia > Heteromyidae > Dipodomys > Dipodomys spectabilis. The sequence continues at coordinate 5,544,115 of NW_024870779.1, forward strand.
CATCCTCTCTTAAAGTAATAGGCCTAAAGAGTATTAAGAAGCTGAAAATAGGGGCTAAGAAGGTGGCTCAGTGGTACAGTGCTTGCCTTTCAAGCATAAGGCCCCGGGTTCGATTCCTTAGCATCACATAAGTAGAAAAACACCACAAGTGGCACTGTGGCTCAATAGATAGAGCGCTTGCCTTGAGCTAAAGAGCTGAGAGACAATGTCCAGACCCAGAGTTTAAACCCTACTGCAAACCAAAGAACAAAAGCAAAAGCTGAAAACATCACACAGACTATTCTTAGTATTAAAAACATACTGAGCTGAGAAGGTGGCTTAGTGGTAGAGTGATTGCCTTGCATGCATGAGGCCCTGGGTTCGATTCCTCAGCACTACCTAAGCAAAAAATGCTAGAAGTAGTGCTGTAGCTCAAGTGGTAGAGCACTAGCCTTGACCTGAAGAGCTGAAGGACAGTGCCTAGGCCCAGAGTTCAGGCACCATAACTCACACACACACACACACACACACACACACACACACACACACACACACACACACACACCGTGTGGAAGAAATTAACCATACAACGAAAGAAGTGAACCTTACAGCAAAAGATATTCTGTTTTCCTGTTGTCCATCTTGGGCTTCAATCACAGTGCATAGGTGATTTTTGCTGCTCATGCCTAGTACTCAGTAACTCAGAACCCTGGCTCTGCTTCTGATTTTTTGTTGCTTAATTGAATATATGAGTCCCAGGAACTTTCTTGCCTGTATGGCTTCAAACAACATGATAAGATCTGAGCTTGCTGATGAGCTAAGATTATTAGCATAAGCCATCAGCACTGAGAAAAGAAAGATACCTTTTAAACTGTGAAAACAGTGTACATAAAAACAAGGAACAATCTTCCAAATTATCTGAATATCAGTATCACATCAATACCTGATGGCTCTCTGTGTGTGCTTGTGGGCCTGTGCACAGGTGTGTGTGTATGTACACAAATAGCACAAATAGCCTGTATGGGGACACAGGAGAAGGAGGGGAGAGGTAAGAGAAAACCCAGCGCACCCACCCCTCTATGGGAACCCATTCATATGCGCCCACTTCATTTTCCTCCCACAATGAATTGATTCATAATATGGTTGACTCTGGGGTCTTGCACTGCAGGGGGCTTTGGGAACATGTAAATTCTCAGATTCCTGAGCAATCCTAGTCTTTAAGATGCCATGTATGAGACCAAGCTTGGCATCAAGGCCTCAAGCAGAGTTAGATCACAGACACTTACCTTGAGTTTGACGGTGAAAGTTTCTGTGCTCCGAAAGCCATATCATGCCCATCAGCCACTGCCTGGCCCTAGGTGGACCCACCACAGTGACCTGGGTGTGGCCTGTGACTGTGAACCAGGACTCCAGCTGAATGAGGGTGTGGCTGTGTTCCTCCATGCAGTGGAGTTATCTGTCCTCCTGCCTAAGGAACAGAAAAGGAGAGAGGAAGAACAGGAAATCCAACAAGAGAACTGGGAGTCAGGTGACACTGAGAGTGGAGGCCTGGCACAGATCAGAGGGGATACAAGTTGATATCGATAAATGTGAAGACACAGGAAATGACACAAGTTTCTTATTGTCTTGCTTCAGCATCTGCAGTGCTAGACACAGAGCTTATGTGCCAACACAACTGGCCCATTTTAGTATTTCCTTCAGTGATATTATTGCTGTCATGAACTTTTCTAGAAGCTGGGCTTGGTGGTTCCTGTCCATAATACTAGCTACTCAGGAAGCTGAGATCTCAGGATCATGGTTCAAAGGCAGCATGGGCAGGAAAGTTTGTGACACTCTTATCTCCAATTAACCACCAGAAACCAGCAGTGGCACTGTGGCTCAATTGGTAGAGCCCTTACCTTGAGCTGAAAAGCTGAGGGACAGTGCCCAGGCTGAGTTCAACCCATGACACCGCCAAAAAGTTTTTTTTTTTTTTCCTGGAGGGTTGTAATTGCACTGTCATCTCATGTTTTCTGGGTTTTTTTTAATCTCATTTTAAGTGTGGGAGTAAGTAGATTCCAATAAATTATTTTATACTGTTTTGTCAAGTACTGGTATTGGAACTGTGGGTCTCATTCTAGCTAAAGGAAGCTTTTGACCACTGTGCCCCTCCTCCTTTCTTCCTTTCTTTCCTTTCTTTTCTGATAGGGTCTCATGCTTTGTGCTTGGACTAAAACACTACTACTCAGACCTTCCATATAGCAGAGATGCAGACATGTACCACCACACCTTACTTGGTTAAGATAGGGTCTCCCTAGTTCCTATCAAGGGATTGCCCAATGACCCGACAACCTCTCTCTCATTGTCACCCTTAAAGGTTCCACCAACTCTCAATAGCACCACACTGGGAACCATGTCTTTACCACATGGCCTCTAGAGAACCTTCCAGATCAAAACTATACATGTGTGATCAAGAAAAATATTCTTTGATGTTGGGGTGGATGCATAGTGTTTGATTAACAGTGATGAGACATGTGTGAACATGGTCACAAACTGGACTTGGTCCAGCCCAGCTCCAGTCTTTGCATGTGGTGGGGTTTGGATTCAGGTCTTTGCACTTCCTAGGCTTGCTTTTTCTCTGATGCTCTACCACTTGAACCATGCCTCTGCTCTTGTTTTTTTCTACTGGTTATTTGAAGGGGGAATCTCACACACAGACTTTTCTGCCCCATTGGTTTGGAGTTGTGATGTTCCTTGCCTCAGCATCTGAGGAGCTAGGGTTAGAGTCAGGAGCCACTGGTGCTCAGCTTAGTTCCTAACCCCATCAGTTGACATGTTCAGAGAGTTCCTGCAAACTGAGCAATGAAAGCCGTGAGTGATTACTGACACTGAGGAGAGTGAAGAAAAGCTGCTTAGAAGGCACTTAGCTTTTAACTAAGGACATAGTAAGTGCTCCCTTTCCACCCCTGTGTAGTGTTGTCATAGACCAGAGAGAGACAATGAAGAATTGAACAGCTCAGGAAGATACTATACAGAAAGCCAATGTCCTAGCCTGAACTTTCTAGGATTCAGCGAGGAATTTTAGTTTCTTCCTATCTTGAAGGTGTTTTTTTTCTTTTTTTTTAGATTGTTTTCATTTTTAATAAGATTTTTTAGTGTGAAAATACTGTTACAATTACACGAGCAATGTAATAAGGTAATAAGAACATTTCTTATCAAGCCTTATTTTCTATTCTCCTTTGTTCTTTCCTTACCATCCCTGTCCTTCCATCTCCACAACTTCACTCCCTCCTTTCTACCACCAAAGTTGTAAAGTTTGTTTTTCAACACTGCATTTTATAGATCTCATTGTTGCAATGAGTCCACCTGTATCCCGTTTTCTGTATCCCTTTTTGTCTCCTGGTGGTGGTGTGGTCGGTGTGGGCTGGTTCTCAGACTTTGAGCATAGTAGTCTGTGTTACTGTACCAATTGAGTCACATCTCCAGCTATCCTAAAATTTTCATCCTAGTGATTGTAACTCCAGAATTTCTTCTGGATAGCACACAAGCAGACATGGTGAGGGCATGTCTCCCTCCTATGCAGTTGGCCACTGAAGATCTTTCTAGATCTAATCTTTCTAATCTTTCAGTTAAGCAATTGAAATGTAATGTGGGAACAATCTGAATTGAGATGTGCTGTTGTAATTATAACTTTAGTTTCCTAAAAAGTTGAATATGCTTGCTTGTAATCCCAGCACTTGGGAAAGAGGCAGGAGGATCATGAGGTTTGGGTTAGCCTGGACTACACAGTAAGAATCCATCTGAACAAAGACATCAAGCCAGGTGCTGGTGGCTTATGCCTACAATCTTTCCTGTTCAGGTGGCTGAGATCTGAGGTTCTTGATTTGAAGCCAGACATGGAAGTGAAGTCTGGGAGACATTTTTCCCAATTAACCTGCCACTGTGTATTTGGTGCTATGGCTCTAGGAGTAGAACTCCAGCTTTGAGCAAAAAATCCAAGTGAAAGCACAGGCCCTGACTTCAAGTTCCACCACAGGCACATGTGCATCCCCATACACGCATATACACACACCATATAATAACATATGTAGAGAGACAGAGAAAAACAGAGATGGAGAGAGATAAATAAAGAAGTATGTGTTTGGAGCATCAGCTGTGGGAATGAAGAGCACTCTGAGCAGCCATAATATGCTTATTTCTAGGAAGAGACACCCAGTGATCATGAAGGCAGATGAGAGTGAGATTACAGAGACAGTGTAAGACTGCTTCTCCTTGGGAAGAAAAAGAGCAGACTCCAGGCTGCCAAATGGGAAACAGCAAACCAAGCAGTGTTCTCACTGTGTCTTCATGAAGAACGTTCTCTTGGTAATCCAGCAGCTCCTCTTACAGGAAGAGCTCAATGTCAGCTCCTTTCCCTCAAGATTCTTATTCAGGAGATGGGTCTCTTATTGAAAGGGGAAATTTGGTGGGTGAGAAATACATCTGGAGTGTGGATGAGGACTGGTGTGGCTTGTTCAATGGTTGAAGCCCAGGAAATGTTTCAATCCTTGAAGGAAAGGATGCTGAACTCCTTTCTAATTCAGCTGCTTTTAATAGGTAAGCTTTAGCACAAGGAACAATATATCAGTGAAATTTTGTATGCTGTTTGTTTCTAGAAATGAACCAGAAAAAGGAGGAAACGATTAAACTGGTAAATAATTAGTGGACTGCTGAAATATGATCCAAGTTTATAATGATGGTTTGTGATTTTTTCACCATGCATAAAATACTTGTATTATGACATAAAATCCATGTAGCTTACTTTTATAATGAGAACTCGTGAGGCCAGCCTGAGCAAAGGATTGAGAGACGTCATCTCAACTAATGAAGCTGGGCTTGGTGGTATTTGCCTATCATTTGGTCCACGCGACACTAGTCCTGGCAGAAACATAAGATCCTATTGTAAAACGGACTCAAGCTGAAAGAGTGATCTCCGGTAGCAGAGTGTCTAGCAAGTACAAGGTGCTGAGTTCCAGCTTCAGTATCGATATGACTCCCAAAAGAAAAATGCCTGAACTTTTTGTTTTTGCAACAAAAGTCTTGCTCTATTGCGCAGTGTGACATTGAACTCATGAACATTGTTCTTTAGTACCCTAGTGCTGGGAGTCCAGTTGTGTTCCACCACACCCCAGTCTGCAATTAGAATTTTATTCCTGCACTTTGAAATAAGGTGGCGAAATAAGAATCAGTAATAAGGAAAGGATTATAGTACATCCATTTCAAAGAGAATTGTATTAGTTGAGATAAGTTCTATAAATATAAAAGTAAGAAGATGGAAAATGCTGTATTGTAAAGAAGTTAGTGGGTATGAGACGGCAGGGAAAGAGCTCTGAGTGTTTGGTATGGTGAACATTGTATAGTTTTGCTGATACTGGGGCTTGAATGCTGGATTTTGCCTTCCCACTCAACTTGTTTGTTCAAGGCTGGTATTTCACTTCTTAACCCATACCTTCAGTTCTGGTTTTATGCTGATTAGTTGGAGTTAAGAGTTTGTTAGATTTGTCTACCTAGCCTACCTTTGAATCTCAATCCTCAGTTATCATGTTCCTGGATAGCTGGGATTATAGTCATGAGGTACCAGTGCTTGTCCCATTTAATGAGGATTCTTGATTATGATGATAGCAGTATTTTGCCATGCAATGCTGAGGATGAACCCAGGCCTTGCACATGCTATGCAAGGTTTACTATGAGCTTCAATCCATCCCAGCCACATGTCCTGCTTACAGTCAACTTTTCTTTATGTATGTGCATGAAAATGCATGTATTTCATCACAATGTTTTTGTGTAATTAGGTGTATAGGTAATAGTAGCACATATCTGTAATCCAGACATGTAGGCAACTGAGGAAGGAGGATCACATGTTCAAAGTCAGCTGAACAGTTTAATGAGGCCCCATCCCAAAGTTTTTCAACAGAGCTGGGGATAGTTGAGTGGTTTCCAATGTTTTTGGAGTGGAAAGGGAGGGGGGCTGTGTGTTTGATTTTTATATTTCTTTTGTCTTTTTTCTTGTTTAATGTAGTATCCTGCCATAGAGTTCCTAAATAATGGTCAGATGCACACAACTGTGTGCACAGGGCTGTTTATTCTCATTGCAGATCAGGCAGGGATGTTCTTTATGTTGTAAAATGGCAATCTGACAATCTGGTCTTGTAGTTGACTAAGAGGCAAACACCATTCACACAACTGTTCGGGTCCTGCTGTGACATAGCAGCACCTGAAAATTGGATGCTAGCAGGACATCAGTGGTTCATGCCTGCAATTCCAGTTACTCAGGAAACTGAAATGTGAGGGTCAGGGTTCAAATCCAGCCTGCACAGAGGTCCATTAACATCTTGTCTCTAATGATGCATTGACTATCTGGAAGTGAAGATGTGATTCAAGGGGTAGAGCACCAGCTTTGAGTGAAAAATGCAAGTGAGATTGAGGCCTTGAGATTAAGCCCAAGTGTTCAAACCCCAGGTCAGCACACACACATATTTGTGTCCACTTACTCTCACATGCACAGACACACAGAAGCCAAATCATTATGTATTTTATCTGTGAAAGTCTGCAAAGCTTGTTAACATGTGGATTATGTTCTTCTATCAGTGGTAGGAATCCAGTCTAGTGCCTCATGTATTCTTCCTTATTGTGCTAGAAACATCGTATCCCAATAAACTGAAAACTTGCCATCCACTCAGTGTCTCAAACTTGTCAGGGCCTATTAATTATTGTAGGAGCACCAACTGTAAAGTACATTTTTCATAGCCTCTATTGAGCAACGGCCAATCTTTATCATCCAATTTTTTTTATTGTGAAAATAATGTACAGAGCGGTTAAAATTACGTGGTCAAGATAATGAGTACAATTCTTTTCTTTTTTTGGGGGGGGGGGTTTGGGTCCGGTCGTGTGGCTTGAACCCTCGGCCTGGGCGCTGTTCCTCAGCTCTTCAGCTCAACGCTGCGCTCTTTTGAGCCACAGTGCCACTTCCGGCTTTTTTCTTTTTGTTTATGTGGTGCTGAGGAATAGAACCTAGGGCCTCATGCATGCAAGGCAAGCACTCTACCACTAGGCCACCTTCCCAGTGCATGAGTGCATATCTTATCAAGCATTCTAGCCTCCTCCTTTGTTTCCCCTTCCCATCCCTTCCCATCCTTCCCTCACCCACCCCATCCAATCCGCAGGCCTACCCACCAAAGATGTGAAGTTTGCTTTAGACATATCGACTTGTACTTCTCATTGTTGCAATGGGTCCACCTGTATCCCTATTTAAACGAGTTGGTTTTCCCCTTCCCCTCCACAAATTATACCAACACCAAGTACAGTGAAAGCAGGGGTTATACTGTGGGAGAGGGACATACAAAGCAACAAAGAAATAATCTCATAAATGTGTTAGAAACAATCGCATGAAAGAAAAAGAACATTTGAATACATATCTTTGGGTTTATTTCCCTAACATCACCTTATCTGACCTTTTCTGCTTGACTCAGACATATACTAGATATTGCAAATAAGGGAAACCATGGGACCTATGTTTCTTCATCCAATAATTTTCAAAGGATTGGCATTCAGCCAGGAATTGCTGGATCATGCCCCAATTCCTAGCTGCTCAGAAGGTTGAGATCTGAAAATCATGGTTCACATCTCATCTGGATCAACAAACCCAAGAGATTCTTACTTCCAGCCAACCAGCAAAATGCCACAGTGGAGGTATGGTGGCTCAAGTAATAGAGTTATAGACTTGAACAAGAAAACCAAGTAAGAGTCAAAGTGCTGAATTCAAGCTCAGATGCTGGCATTTAAAAAAAAAGAGGCTGGGAAAGTGGCTCAGGTACAGTGCTTGCCTTGCATGCATGAAGCCCTGGGTTCTATCCTCAGCACCACATAAGCAGAAAAAGCCAGAAATGGTGCTGTGGCTCAAGTGGTAGAGCACTGGCCTTGGTCATGGGGCCTGAACTCTGGGCCTGGGCGCTGTCCCTCAGCTCTTCAGCTCAAGGCTAGCACTCTACCATTTAAGCCACAGCGCCACTTCCAGCTTTTTTCTTTTTGCTTATGTATTGCTGAGGAATCAAACCCAGGGCCTCATCCATGCAAGTCAAGCACTCTAGCACTAGGCCACCTTCCCAGCCCATGAGTATATTTTTTAAAATTTTTTTTTACTTCTGTATGCATTTTATTTTTTATTGTGAAAATACTGTACAGAGGGGTTACAATTACATGGGCAAGATAATGAGTATATTTCTTATCAAGCATTGTTTCCTCCTCCTTTGTTTCCCCTTCCCATCCTCCCCCAACCGCCACGGGTTCCCCCCCCCCCCACCAAAGTTGTAAATTTCGTGTTCGACATGACAACATGTACTTCTCATTGTTGCAACGGGTCCACCTTTATCCTTATTTAAACGACTTGTTTCTTCACTTCGCCTCCACAAATTATTCCGACATCAAATACAGTGAAAGCAGGGTTTATACTGCGATTGTGGGGGAAGGACATACAAAGCAGCTAAGAAATAAGTTTATAAATGTGTCAGAAACAAATGCATGAAAGAAAAAAAATATTTGAATACATATCTTAGGGTTCATTTTCCTAACATCACCTTATCTGACCTTTGCTGCTTGACTCATACATATACTAGATATTGCAAATGAGGGAAACCATGGGACCTATGTTTCTTTGGGCTTGGTTTACTTCACTTAATATAATTTTTCCAGGTCTTTCCATTTCCTAACAAATTGTTCAATGTCATTCTGATGGAGGCATAGAATTCCATTGTGTATATATACCACATTTTCTTGTTCCATTCATCTACTGAGGGGCATCTGGGTTGGTTCCATATCTTAGCTATAGTAAATAATGCTGCAATAAACATAGTTGTGCTGATAGCTTTAGTGTGGTCTTGTTTGTAAACATTTGGGTAAATGCCCCAAAGTGGGACTGCTGGGTTCTAGGGGAGTTCTATGTGGAGTCTTTTGAAGAACCTCCATAATACTTTCCAATGTGGTTGAACAAGTTTACACTCCCACCAACAATGAAGTAAGGTTCCCTTCTGTCCACATCCCCTCCAGCATCTGTTGTGATTAGAGTTCTTGATTTTTGCCATACTAACTGGGGTGAAGTGCTATCTTAATGTTGTTTTGATTTGCATTTTTTTATGCCTAGGTTGGTTGAGCATTTCTTCATCCTTCTTTCTTCTTCAGAGAAGTTTCTCCTTAAGTTTTAGCCCACTTATTTATTGAAGATTTGTTGTTGGGGGATTTAATTTTTTTAATTCCAAGTATATTTTAGATATGAGACCCTTGTCCATTGTATGGCTAGTGAAGAACTTCTCCCAATCTGTGGGCTTTCTATTCATCTTGCTAGCTATGTCCTTTGCCATGCAGTAGCTCTGCAACTTCCTGCAATCCCGTTTGTCTAACCTTTCTTTGATTTGTTATGTTTCCCGGTCTCTATTAAGAAAATTTCGGCCTCAGCCAAGGAGACATCCGGTTTCTCCTATTCCATCCTGTAATGTTTTCAGAGTGTCTGCTTTGACTCCGAGGTCTTTGATCCATTTGGAGTTGATTCTGGTGCAGGGTGATATATAAGGATGTAGCTTTAGTTTTCTACAAGTAGTTAACCAATATTGCCAGAACCATTTACTGAAGAGGCTGTCTTTCTTCCATTCTATTTTTTTAGCTGTCTTATCAAAGATTAGATGGCTATAGCTCTGTAGGTTCATTTCTGGGTTTTCAGTTCTATTCCATTGGTCGTGAGGTCTGTTCTTGTGCCAGTACCAAGCTCTTTTGATTACTATGGCTTTAGAGTAGAGTTTGAAATTTGGTATTGATATTCCTCCAGCAGTGTTCTTTCCGTTGAGGAGCGTTTTTGCTATTCGGGGTCTTTTATTGTTCCATATGAACTTTTGGATTGCCTCTTCTATTTCCTTGAAGAATGAGGGTGGAATTTTGATAGGTATTGGTTGAATTTGTAGATAGCCTTGGGAAGTATTGCCATTTTCACGATGTTAATCTTTCCAATCCAGGAGCATTGGAGTTTTTGCCACTTTCTAAGTTCTGTTTTGATTTCCTTTTTCAAGTTTTTAAAGTTTTCATCATAGAGGTCCTTCACTTCTTTGGTTAAGTTAATTCCTAGTTATTTTATTTTTTGTGGAGCTATTACAAATGGAGTTGCTTTCCTAATTTCAGCCACTCTTTTCTCATTGTTGGCATACAGAAGAGCCATTGATTTTGGGGGGTTCATTTTATATCCTGCTACTTTGCCAAAGTTTTGAATCAGCTTGAGTAATTTGGGAGTGGAGGCTATGGGATTCTTTAAATACAAGATCATGTCATCTGCAAAGAGGGAGAGTTTTATTTCCCTATTTGGACCCCTTTATGTTTGCATCTTGTCTTATTGCTGTAGCTAGGCATTCTAATACTAGATTGAAGAGAAGTGGAAAGAGTGGACATGTTTGTCTTCTTCCTGAGTTAAGAGGAAATGGCTTTAGTTTTTCATCATTAAGTATAATGCTGGGTGTAGGTTTGTCATATACAGCCTTTATTGTATTGAGGAATGTCCAATGGATTCCTAAGTTTCCCAAAACCTTCATCATAAAGGGGTGTTGGATCTTGTCGAATGCTTTTTCTGTATCTATTGAGATAACCATTTGGTTCTTATCCTTGCTCCTGTGGGTGTATTGAATAATATTAATTGATTTGTGTATATTGAACCAGCTTTGCATCCCTGAAACGAAACCTGTTTGATCGTGGTGTATGATTTTTTGGATGAATTGTTGAAGTTGATTGGCCAAAATTTTGTTTAGAAGTTGTGCATCAATGTTCATCAAAGAAATGGGTCTATAGTTCTCTCTCTTTGATGAGTCTATGCCTGGTTTTGGGATGAGGGTTATGATGGCGTCATAGAATGTGTTCAGTAGTGAACTTTCTCTTTCAATTTCATGGAAGAGTTTGAGGAGTATTGGTTTGAGCTCTGCTTTGAAGGCCTTGTAGAATTCCGCTGTAAAACCATCTGGTCCTGGACTTTTCTTAGATGGAAGGTCTCTTACTGCTGTTTCTATTTCAATGCTTGATATGAGCCTGTTAAGCTGGTTTAACTCATTTTGGTTTAGTTTTGGCATGTCAATATTTGCCCATTTGTCCATTTCTGTCAAGTTCTCAAACTTATTAGCATAAAGTTTTGAGAAGTATTCTGTTATAATGTTCTGAATCTTGGTTGTTTCCGTGGTGATGTTTCCATTCTCATGTCTGAGTTTATTAATTTGGGTGTGTTCTCTTCTTTTTCTGATAAGATTTGCTAAGGGTCTGTCAATTTTGTTAATTTTTTCGAAGAACCAACTCTTTGTTTTGTTGATTCTATAGATTTTTTGGATTCTAATTCATTTAATTCTGACTTAATTTTAATTATTTCTTTCCGTCTACTGGATTGAATTTTATCTTGCTGCTCTTTTTCAAGGAGCTTTAGATTTCTCATTAAATTGTTGGTTTCAGATCTCTCCAATTTGTTGATGTAGGAGTTCAGAGCTATATACTCGCCTCTGAGTACTGCCTTTGCTGTGTCCCAGAGGAGCTGGTAATTTGTGTGTTCATTTTTGTTGAATAGCATGAACATTTGAATTTCCTTTCTAATCTCTTCCATGACCCACTCGTGATTCAGCAGTGTGTTGTTCAGCCTCCATATGATACCGGACTTTCTTTGGTGGCTTTTGGTATGGAGTTCTAATTTTATTCCCTTGTGGTCAGAGAGAATGCAAGGTATAACTTCAATGTTTCTGAATTTAGACAAGTTTGCTTTGTGGCCTAAAATGTGGTCTATTTTAGAAAATGTTCCATGTGCTGCTGAGAAAAACGTGTATTCTGATGCTGCTGGGTGAAATGTTCGGTAAATGTCTGTTAAGTCTAGTTGATCTATGCAGCTGTTTAGATCTGTGGTTTCTCTGTTGAGTTTTTGCCGAGTTGATCTATCTAGTGGGGAGAGTGGTGTGTTAAAATCCCCAACAATTAATGTCTTTGGATCTATATGGGATTTGAGGGAAAGTAGTGTTTCTTGGATAAATTTGGGTACTCCATTGTTTGGCGAATAGATATTTAGAATTGTAATATCCTCCTGAAGGAGAGATCCCTTAATTAGTATGTAGCGACCTTTTTTATCTCTTCTCACGAATTTTAATTTGAAGTCTATTTTATCTGATATTAGGATTGCATCTCCTGCCTGTTTTTGGGGGCCGTTTGCTTGGTAGATTTTGTTCCAGCCTTTAACATTGAAAATGTGTTTGTTTTTATGGGCAAGATGTGACTCCTGAAGGCAGCAGATAGAAGGGTTTTGTTTTTTAATCCAACTAGACACTCTATGTCGCTTAATTGGAGAGTTCAGTCTGTTAACGTTAAGAGAAAAGACTGAGAGGTATTTGGGAGTTCCTGCCATGTTATCCACCTTCTTGGGGGCTGCGAAAACTGGGTTCTTCCTATGGTTCTTGGATTCTCAGTTTGGGTTCAGTTTCTTGGCCTTTATTGTGATCTTGTTGGTTTTCTATGTGTAGGACATCTTTAAGAATCTTTTGTAGGGCTGGTTTGGTGGAGATGTATTGTTTCAATTTTTCTTTTTTATGGAAGGTTTTTATTTGGCCTTCAGTTATGAAGGAGAGTTTAGCTGGGTACAGTATTCTTGGTTGATAGTTGTTTGTTTTTAGGGCATGGCATACATCATCCCAGGCTCTTCTTGCTTTGATTATCTCTGCTGAGAAATCTGAGGTGATTCTAATTGGTTTCCCTTTATAGGTGATTAATCTTTTCTCCTTGACAGCTTTAAGGATCTTTTCCTTGGTCTGAGTTGATCCTGTGTGTATTATAATGTGACAGTAGGATGTCCTATTCTGGTGTGGTCTGTTTGGAGTTCTAAAAGCTTCTTGTATCTGAATAGGCCTATCTTTTTGCATGTTTGGGAAGTTCTCTGCTAGGATCCTGTTAAACAAATTTCCTAGGCCATTAACTTCTGTTTCTAGGTGCTCTTCTACACCCATTATCCTTAGATTGGGCCTTCTGATGGTGTCTTCCAAGTATTGGATAGATCTATCATATTTCTTGGACTTGTCTTGGATGGTTGTATGTTCTTTCTCTATAATATCTAGGCTGTCTTCAATCCCTGAGATTCGATCTTCTGCATGGTCTAACCTGCTGTCAAGACTCTCTACTTTGTTTTTTTATCTCTTTTCCTTCTAATTGGTCAGCTTTGATGGCTTCGAATTCTTTGTTGAAGCTTTGTTTTAGATCTTGTATGAACTTCTTTACTTCCTTAATTTGATGTTCAGTGTTTATTGTCAAATCACTTAGTTGATTGGTTATGGCTTCCTTGGACTCCCATTCCTTCTGTTGGGTTCCATTCAGCATTCCCTTTGTGGTCTCCCTGACTTCCTTCAGCTCTTTGTTAATGGATTCCATGAATGCCTTTAGTGATCTTTGTGTATTCTCTTCCTGCTCTCTCAATTCCTGTATTACTCTTTGATTAACTTCCTCCAGTTCGTGGGATTCCTGTAGTTCTCTTTGAGTGTTCTCAGCCTGTTAACGCCATTCCTGCCTTTCTCTTTGAGTATTCTCAAGCTGCTCACGCAAATCCTGTATCAGTTTTTGAGTAGCTTCCTCATGCTTATGATATTCCTGTATAAACTTTTGGATTGCCTCCTCTCTCTCCCTATCACGCTCATACAGAGCCCTTTGTATGCTTTCAATCTTTTCATTTATCATGTTTGCCAGCAGTGTTTGTAGAGCTATTTGGGAATTCTCCTCTGGATTATTCATTATCTGTTCTGTCCCCTGATTATCAAGATTGGGAATTGAGATACCCAGATTTGCCATTTTTCTTGTGTTTTTCCGGCTTACTCTGCCCATTTGAGATGAAAATAGCACCAGTTTTGTGCTAGAACACCATCTTAAGGCAAGCATCAACCAAAGTCTGAATTTGCACAGTCAATAGTCTACAGATACAATCTAGTTCAACAGGTACATCTATTCAACATCAAACAACTATATTTTAATGGGCTACGAACCGCAAAAAGAATTTGGAAGACCAGAAATTATTAGGGTTAGGGAGAGATGTGGGTAAAAAATAGGAATAGACTGATGTGGGGAGGCTCAGGGAGAGTTAACTAAGTCCTAATCTCAAAGCAGGAAATAGGTTGGGTAGGATGAAAGTAGAGAGAGAGAAAAAAAGAAGAAAGGGAAAAGGAAAAGAAAAGAGACCAGAAAAAATAGAAAAGTAAAAAATAATAAAATTATGTAGGTTGATAACAATCTATTTAGAGAAGAACGTGAATTTATTGAGAGAAGGGGAAGTATATAAAGGAGATGTGAAAAACTTAAACATAAAAATGCTTAAAATATTATATAGGTATAAAGAGGTAGTACTGCTATTAAGGAATTTAAGTCTTAGAGGTTTTGAATTGAGTAATAAATTTGTGGATTAAGTGTGTACACAATGGGGGATAGGGTCTAATAGTCAACTACGGGTTTATCTGAGGATGTGCAGGACAAGAATTAAGTCACATAAAGAAGAACGAAAGAGAGGAGAAGGTGAAAAGGATAAGAAAGGAAGGAAAAAAGATGAGAAGTTCAGTAGAGCTAAACAAAAAACAAAAAGATAATTAAAAAAGAAAAAAAAAGAGAAAGAAAACCAAAAAGAAAGAAAAATGCACACTCACGTATCCCTAAAATAAAAATTATAAGAGGAAAAAAAAGTTTCTGGAAAACAATTTTTTTTTCAAAAAAGGCAAAAATTAAAGATTAAAAAAAGTTTTAGAAAAGAAAAAAAATTTTTTTTATATAAGGTACCAAAAATAAAAAATAAAAGAAGAAGAAGAAGAAAAAAAGTTCTTTGATTTTTTTGGGAGGAGTGGGAAAAATCCTGTATCTCCCTTGTGTCCATAACCAGCCTCTGGTCTGCTTGTGGTCCTGTGGCTTGGTTGGTTTCTTAAGTCAGTTTGTTCGAACAGGCAGAAAAATGCTCTGCTTTACCCAGGATTTGGCGATCCTCCTCCCAGGCTAGTTCATTGGGAGGCAGATCTGCTTTGAGTATCACAAAAGAGGGGGATGCAGTGATGAGGCTAGGTTCTGGGTAGAGTTGAGGCCTTTCAACAGACAGTAGCTTTTCCCAGGGGCTAGTTTGTAAAAAGCTCACAGAGCCCAGCCTGGAGCCATTCTCAGGGTTTCTGTTTACTGATTGTCAATTGATTGTCGAGGCTGCTAGAGGGAGGGGCAGCCTCTGGCTCTGATTACCCAGTGAAGAAAGCCACTCCTAGGGCTGGCGCCCAAGCTGGGTGACTTTTCCCTGGGTGGAGCTGAGTCTGGCAGGTCACGCCGCCATTAAGTGCTTGTGACCTGATAAATGACTTGTTTTATTCCAAAGCCTGAGTTGGAGCTAGCAGCTCCTCCGAGCTTTGTCGGTATCTAAGATGGAGATCTCCAGTGCTGGGGGGTGGAGGGGTGGCCTTCCCTCCTCTGCTCCCTGAGAAGGAGTGAGGACGTCAGGCTTCTAGTCATGCCCAGTCTTGGTTCCTGGGTCGTCTCCGGCCTGTGAACTGCAGGATGAAGATGTCCGCTCCTTGTCGGTTCTTGCTGGTGTTGAGTAGAATCCGCTGGCCGGCTGTGTCTGGCTCCTTCATCCCAGACTCTCTGTGGCTCAGGTATGGCTCCTGCACTCGCCCGCCGCCGCCACAGCTGCTGCGGCGTGGCGGCTGCTGGCAAGAGCTCAGAAGTGTCTCCTTGCCTGGGTTTCCCCTCTCTGGACTAATTCTCTGTCCTGTGATGGCACACTTGGTATAATTCTCTGGCTTAGGACTGTTCACTGGAACTCTAAAACTGCTTTCTATGCGAGAGCTTACTTAGACTCCAGCTTTTCCTCCTCCATCTTCCCAGAACATGCAGTCCTAGTCTTTAAGATGCCATGTATGAGCACCAAGCTTGGCATCAAGGCCTCAAGCACAGTTAGATCACAGACACTTACCTTGAGTTTGACAGTGAAAGTTTCTGTGCTCCAAAAGCCATATCATGCCCATCAGCCACTGCCTGGCCCTAGGTGGACCCACCACAGTGACTTGGGTGTGGCCTGTGATTGTGAACCAGGACTCCAGCTGAATGAGGGTGTGGCTGTGTTCCTCCATGAAGTGGAGGTATCTGTCCTCCTGCCTTAAGAACAGAAAAGGAGGAAGAACAGGAGAACCACTAACAAAACTGGGAGTCAGGTGACTCTGAGAGTGAAGGCCTGGCACAGATCAGAGGGGATACAAGTTGATATTGATAAATGTGAAGACACAGGAAATGGCTCAAGTTTCTTATTGTCTTGCCTCACCATCTGCTGTGCTGGACACACAGCTTATGTGCCAACACACCTGGCCCATTTTAGAATTTCCTTCAGTGCTATAATTGCTGTCATGAAGTTTTCTGAAGCTGGGCTTGGTGGTTCCTGTCAAAATACTAGCTACTCAGGAAGCTGAGATCTCAGGATCATGGTTCAAAGCCAGCATGGGCAGGAAAGTTTGTGACACTCTTATCTCCAATTAACCACCAGAAACCAGCAGTGGCACTGTGGCTCAAGTGGTAGATCCCTCACCTTGAGCTAAAAAGTTGAGGGCCATTGCCCAGGCTGAGTTCAACCCCATGACACCGCCAAAAAGTTATTTTTTTTTTCCTGGAGTGTTGTAATTGCACTGCCATCTTATGTTTTCTGGGATTTTTTAATCTCATTTTAAGTGTGGGAGTAAGTAGATTCCAATAAATTATTTTATACTGTTTTGTCAAGTACTGGTATTTGAACTGTGGGTCACATACTTGCTAAAGGAAGCTTTTCACCACTAAGCCCCTATTCCTTTCTTCCCTTTCTTTTCTGATAGGGTCTCATGTTTTGTCCTTGGACTAAAACACTACTACTCAGACCTTCCATATAGCAGAGATGCAGTCATGTACCACCATACCTTACTTGGTTAAGATAGGGTCTCCCTAGTCCCTATCAATGGAATGCCCAATGGCCCGACAACCTCTCTCTCATTGTCACCCTTAAAGGTTCCACCAACTCTCAATAGCACCACACTGGGAAACATGTTTTTACCACATGGCCTCTAGAAAACCTCCAGATCAAACCATGTGTGATCAAGAAAAATGGTCTTTGATGTTGGGGTGGATGCATAGAAAATTTTCTGGGATCCAATGTTTGATTCACAGTAATGAGACATGTGTGAACGTGGTCACAACCTGGACTTGGTCCAGCCCAGCTCCAGTCTTTGCATGTGGTGGGGTTTGGATTCAGGGCCTTGCACTCCCTAGGCTTACTTTTTCTCTGATGTCTACCACTTGAACCATGCCTCTGGCCTTGTTTTTTTTTCCAGGTTATTTGAAGGGGGAATCTCACACACAGACTTTTCTGCCCCATTGGTTTGGAATTGTGATGTTCCTTGCCTCAGCATCTGAGGAGCTAGGGTTAGAGTCAGGAGCCACTGGTGCCCAGCTTAGTTCCTAACCCCATCAGTTGACATGTTCAGAGTGTTCCTGCAAACTGAGCAATGAAAGCCATGAGTGATTACTGACACTGAGGAGAGTGAAGAAAAGCTGCTTAGAAGGCACTTAGCTTTTAACTCAGGACATAGTAAGTGCTCCCTTTCCACCCCTGTGTAGTGTTGTCATAGACCAGACAGACAATGAACAATTGAACAGCTCAGGAAGATACTATACAGAAATCCAATGTCCTAGCCTGAACTTTCTAGGATTCAGCGAGGAATTTTTTTTTTTCCTATCTTGAAGGTGTTATTTTTCTTTTTTTTTATATTGTTTTCATTTTTTAATAAGGTTTTTTAGTGTGAAAATACTGTGACAATTACATGAGCAATGTAATAAGGTAATAAGAACATTTCTTATCTAGCATTATTTTCTACTCCTTTGTTCTTTCCCTACCATCCCTGCCCTTCCATCTCCACAACTACACTCCCTCCCTTCTACCACCAAACTTGTAAAGTTCGTTTTTCAACATAGCATTTTGTAGATCTCATTGTTGCAATGAGTCCACATGTATCCCTTTATCTGTATGCCCTTTTGTGTCCTGGTGGTGGTGTGGTCGGTATGGGCTGGTTCTCAGACTTTGAGCATAGTAGTCTGTTACTGTACCAATTGAGTCACATCTCCAGCCATCCCAAAATTTTCATGCTAGTGATTGTAACTCCAGAATTTCTTCTGGATAACACATAAGCAGACATTGTGAGGGCATGTCTCCCTCCTATGCAATTCGCCACTGAAGATCTTTCTAGAACGCAAAGGTAGCCAGTAATTCAGAGGTATCAGTTAAGCAATTGAAATGTAATGTGGGAACAATCTGAATTGAGATGTGCTGTTGTAATTATAACTTTAGTATCCTAAAAAGTTGAATCTGCATGCTTCTAATCCCAGCACTTGGGAAAGAAGCAGGAGGATCATGAGGTTTGTGTTATCCTGGACTCCACAATAAGATTCCATCTGAAAAAAGATATCAAGCCAGGTGTTGGTGGCTTATGCCTACAATCTTTCCTATTCAGGTGGCTGAGATCTGAGGTTCTTGATTTGAAGCCAGCCATGGAAATGAAGTCTGTGACACATTTTTCCCCATTAACCTGCAAATGTGGATTTGGCGCTGTAGCTCTAGGAGTAGAACACCAGCTTCGAGCAAAAAAGCCAAGTGAAAGCACAGGTCCTGACTTCAATTTCCACCACAGGCACATGTACATACCCATACACGCATATACACACACCATATAATAACATATGTTAGAGAGACAGAGAAAAACAGAGATGGAGAGAGATAAATAAAGAAGTATGTGTTTGGAACATCAGCTGTGGGAATGAAGACTACTCTGAGCAGCCAGAATATGCTTATCTCTAGGAAGAGACACACAGTAATCATGAAGGCAGATTACAGTGAGTTACAGAGACAGTGTAAGACTCCTTCTTGGGAAGAATAAGAGCAGACTCCAGGCTGTCAAATGGGAAACAGCAAACCAAGCACTGTTCTCACTGTGTCTTCATGAAGAATGTTCTCTTGGTAATCCAGCAGCTCCTCTTACAGGAAGAGCTCTGTGTCAGCTCCTTTCCCTCAAGATTCTTATTCAGGAGATGGGTCTCTTATTGAAAGGGGAAATTTGGTGGATGAGAAATATATCTATAGTGTGGATGAGGACAGGTGTGGCTTGTTCAGTGGTTTAAGCCCAGGAAATATTTTAAGCCTTGAAGGAAAGGATGCTGAACTCCTTTCTAATTCAGCTGCTTTTAATAGGTAAGCTTTAGTAAAACAAACAATATATCAGTGAAATTTTGTATGCTGTTTGTTTCTAGAAATGGACCAGAAAAAGGAGGAAAAGATTAAACTGGTGAATAATTAGAGGACTGCTGAAATATGATCCAAGTTTATAATGATGGTTTGTGATTTTTTCACCATGCATAAAATACTTGTATTATGACATAAAGTCCATGTAGGTTACCTTTATAATGAGAACTACTCTGAAGACAGATTAGGAAGTTTACCCTGTGAGGCCAGCCTGAGCAAAGGATTGAGAGACGTCATCTCAACTAATGTAGCTGGGCTTGGTGGTATTTGCCTATCATTTGGTACACGCCACACTATTCCCGGCAGAAACATATGATCCTATTCAAAAATGGACTCAAGCTCAAAGAGTGAGATCTGGTAGCAGAGTGCCTAGCAAGTACAAGGTGCTGAGTTCCAGCTTCAGTATGGATATGACTCCCAAAAGGAAAATGCCTGAACTTTTTGTTTTTGCAACAAGAGTCTTGCTCTATTGCGCAGTGTGACATTGAACTCATGAACATTGTTCTTTAGTACCCTAGGGCTGGGATTCCAGTTGTGTTCCACCACACACCAGTCTACAGTTAGAAATTTATTCCTGCACTTTGAAATAACGTTTAGAAATATGAATCAGTAATAAGGAAAGGATTAAAGTACATCCATCCCAAAGAGAATTGTATTGGTTGTAATAAGTTCTATAAAAGTAAAACTAAGAATATGGAAAATGCTGTATTGTAAAGAAATTAGTGGGTATGATAGGGTAGGGAAAGAGCTCTGAGTGTTTGGTATGGTAAACATTGTATAGTTTTGCTGATACTGGGGCTTGAATGCTGGATTTTGCCTTCCCACTCAACTTGTTTGTTCAAGGCTGGTGTTTCACTTCTTAACCCATGCCTTCAGTTCTGGTTTTGTGCATATTAGTTGGAGTTCAGAGTTTGTTAGATTTGTCTACCTAGCCTAGCTTTGAATCTCAGTCCTCAGTTGTCATGTTCCTGGATAGCTGGGATTATAGTCATGAGGTACCAGTGCTTGTCCCATTTAATGAGGATTCTTGATTATGAGTGATAGCAGTATTTTGGCATGCAATGCTGAGGATGAACCCAGGCCTTGCAAATACTAAGCCAGGTTTACTATGAGCTACAATCCATCCCAACCACATGTCCTGCTTACAGTCAACTTTTCTTTATGTATGTGCATGAAAATCCATGCATTTCATCCCGAGGTTTTGTGTAATTCAGCTGTATAGGTAATAGTAGCACATATCTGTAATCCTAGCCATGTAGGCAACTGAGAAGGGAGGATCACATGTTCAAAGTCAGCTGAACAGTTTAATGAGGCCCCATCCCAAAGTTTTTCAACAGGGCTGGGGATAGTTGAGTGGTTTCCAGTGTGTTTGGAGTGGGAAGGTGAGGGGCCTGTGTGTTTGATTTTTGTATTTCTTTTGTCTTCTTTCTTGTTTAATGTGGTATCCTGCCATAGAGTTCCTAAGTAATGCTCAGATGCACACAACTGTGTGCACAGGGCTGTTTATTTTCATTGCAGATCAGGCAGGGATGTTCTTTATCTTGTAAAAAGGCAATCTGACAATCTGGTCCTGTAGTTGATGTTAAGAGGCAAACACCATTCACACAACTGTTCGGGTCCTGCTGTGACGTAGCAGCACCTGAAAATTTGATGCTAGCAGGACATCAGTGGTTCATGCCTGCAATTCCAGCTACTCAGGAAACTGAAATATGAGGGTCAGGGTTCAAATCCAACCTGTACAGAAGTCCATTAACATCTTGTCTTTAATGATGCATTGACTATCTGGAAGTGAAGATGTGATTCAAGGGTAGAGCACCAGCTTTGAGTGAAAAATGCAAGTGAGATTGAGGCCTTGAGATTAAGCCCAAGTGTTCAAGCCTTAGGATCAGCACACACACATATTTGTGTACACTTACTCACACATGCACAGACACACAGAAGCCAAATCATTTTGTATTTTATCTGTGAAAGTCTGCAAAGCTTGTTAACATGTGGATTATGTTCTTCTATCAGTGGTAGGAATCCAGTCTGGTGCCTCATGTATTCTTCCTTATTGTGCTAGAGACATCGTATCCCAATATACTGAAAACTTGCCATCCACTCAGTGTCTCAAACTTGTCAGGGCCTATTCCTTATTGTAGGAGCACCAACTATAAACTACATTTTTCATAGTGTCTATTGAGCAATGGCCAATCTTTATCATCCAATTTTTTTTATTGTGAAAATAATGTACAGAGCGGTTACAATTACATGGGCATGATAATGAGTACAATTCCTTTCTTTTTTGAGGCGCGGGTGGGGTCCGGTCGTGGGGCCTGAACTCTGGGCCTGGGCGCTGTGCTCAGCTCTTCAGCTCAAGGCTACGTTCTACCACTTGAGCCACAGTGCCACTTCCGGCTTTTTTCTTTTTGTTTATGTGGTGCTGAGGAATTGAACCCAGGGCCTCATGCATGCAAGGCAAGCACTCTACCACTGGGCCACCTTCCCAGTGCATGAGTACATATCTTATCAAGCATTGTAGCCTCCTCCTTTGTTTCTCCTTCCCATCCCTTCCCATCCTTCCCTCAACCACACCATCCAATCCGCAGGCCCACCCACCAAAGATGTAAAGTTTTTTTAGACATATCGACTTGTAATTCTCATTGTTGCAATGAGTCCACCTGTATCCCTATTTAAACGAGTTGGTTTTCCCCTTCCCCTCCACAAATTATACCAACATCAAATACAGTGAAAGCCGGGGTTATACTGTAGGAGAGGGACATACAAAGCAGCAGAGAAATAATCTCATAAATGTGTTAGAAACAATCGCATGAAAGAGAAAAAACATTTGAATACATATCTTAGGGTTCATTTCCCTAACATCACTTTATCTGACCTTTTCTGCTTGACTCAGACATATACTAGATATTGCAAATGAGGGAATCCATGGGACCTATGTTTCTTCATGCAATTATGTTCAAAGGATTAGCTTGGAGCCAGGCATTGCTGGATCATGCCCCAATTCCTAGCTGCTCAGAACGTTGAGATCTTTTAATCATGGTTCACATCTCATCTGGATCAAGGAACCCAAGAGATTCTTACTTCCAACCAACCAGCAAAATGCCACAGTGGAGGTATGGTGGCTCAAGTAATAGAGTTATAGCCTTGAACAAGAAAACCAAGTAAGGTCAAAGTGCTGAATTCAAGCTCAGATGCTGGCATTTTCAAAAAAAGAGGCTGGGAAAGTGACTCAGGTACACTGCTTTCCTTGCATGCATGAAGCCCAGGGTTCTATCCTCAGCACCACATAAGCAGAAAAAGCCAGAAATGGTGCTGTGGCTCAAGTGGTAGAGCACTGGCCTTGAGCTGAAGAGCTGAAGAACAGCGCCCAGGCCTAGAGTTCTGAACCCACAACTGACAAAAGACAGAGGGCGGGGGTGGGGGGGGGAAACAAAGCCAACAGGAATGACTTTCATCAGGGCCACAGTGAGGAAATACCACAACCAAAAAAAAATCAAGATATTATCTACGCCATCAAGATTTTATTTTTTCTCTAATGGAGGAGGACTGAAAAGACATTGCACTAGTATTTGCTTTGACTGAAAATTGGCATCAGCAAATCAAGTTGTTAAAATCACATAAGCAATACCTTACATTGATTACTACTAGCTTTATGAGGCAATATTTTTCTCTAAAATGTATAATCTGAACAAAATATGAAAACAAACTGAATGTAGAACCTAATGTTGGTTTTTCTTTTGTTTCTTTAGATTTAAAAATGTTGTTGTAAAGGTGGTGGTCAGAGGATGTACAGTTATACAAGTCAGGTAATGTGTAATTTCCTTTTAAATATTGTGACTTTCTCCCTCATTCCCTCCCCTTAATTCTCCTCCCAGCCATCTCCCCCCAACTGTTATAGGTTTTTTCAACATGGTGTCTAGGGAGTTTCACTGCTGAATTGGATCACCCTTTTCCCCCCATTTCTGTGCTTCTCTGTCCCATGGTACTGTTTGCAGTTCCTTTCTTCTCTGTTTTTGATTTATTGCCTCTGTTGATGATTTTTGCTTTCTGTTCCGTTTAGTTGTGTATAAATTTATCTGATTTGGGGAGAGGAAGGTCACGCACTGAGACTGTGTTTCTCTCCTCTTAAGCCTGGTGGAACCTCAGGTGACCTGGGTGAGAGTTGAGGGCCACTGCAGTGCAGCCCAGCTCTCCTACAGTAGTTCCCTCCTCTGGCAAGTGTGTGGTAGCAGCCTGATGCCCAGTGGCTCCCACATGTGATCCTAACTGATCAGGAGGTTCAGGTCTGAGGATCACAGATTGAAGCCACCAGGGACAGAAAAGTTCTTGAGATTCTTATTTCCAGTTATCCAGCAAAACTCAAAAATAAGATGTGGCTCAAGTTATTGAGCACCAGCCTTGAGTAGAAATGTTAAGAACAGAGGCCAGGCTCTGAGATCAAGTTCCAGTACCCCAATAAATGGAAAAGTCCGGTTGTCCAATGGAAATATGCCCCAGGGTCTTCACAAAGTCAAGGTGATCACAGTCATAAGGATGGGTGGAAAGAGGTTTTCTCATCCCATCATATTCTATAGAGTTGCAGCAGCTTAGAAAGCTTTCCCAGTGAGGACTCAGTGGGCCTGAGTACAGGCAAAGCCAGGTGCTGTTGGTCAAGGGGCATGGAGGAAGCACCTAACAGCCAGTGACTCTTGTTGTCAGCAGGGAACAGACACCACCTGTCTCAGGAGATGCTCACACAACCCTCAGTGCTGGAGGAAGCCCTTCCCTTTCCTTATGCCTTCCCATCAACACACGTTGAGGAATGCCCTGAGGATTTTTAGGAGTGTTTACATTTCTGCTCACCAGCAGCTGTCACATAGGGAAAAGATAAGCAGCCTCCATGAGTTTTCATTGACTCCCACTTGAACCCAGGAGGCTCTCACTGGGGTTAAAAGGAGGATCTCCACCCCTACCCATTCCCAATATATGTCCTTTCTGCAAGCCAGGACTCCAGGCGACCCGCTCTGGGACTCTTAAGGACTTGTACTGGAACCAGGTGGGCACCATGAGAGGCTTCTGAGCACCTGCAATGGAGTCCCTTCTCCCTGCTGCAGAGACACAAGAGTCTCTAACTTCTTGGAATGGCCATGCTGGAGTCTCCCTGAAGGCAAAGGAGCTTTGGTGAGCTGGAGATTGAGCTGGGATTCCCCTGTGCCTTATTTAATGGCTCTTGATCACCCTCTTCCACTCCTGTACTTCCAATTGTATACTAAACTGTTCCTCCTCCTCAACACCCCTCCTCTCTATTTTCCTTATGCCCACCAGTTGTTCCTCTAATCCTAGCAAGGTAGGAGGGAAGTTCACTCCACACTTTCAATGTCTCTGTTGTCTAAACCACACAATATCCCTGTATGTTTTTCTCTTCCACTCAGTGCACCACCTGTGAACACTCATTAAGAATAGGAAGCTACAACACTGTTTGGTATTGGTTGTTGGAGCATAATGCCCAGACCAAGCCACAGGACACCTCACAGAATTCAATCCCACTCCACCTTTGCTTTCCGTGGGAGCTCAAAAGGCCAAGGAAGTGTGAGGGAAGTTGCAGGGCCAGAGGTCTTGAGACTTGAGCATAACATGAATGCAAAACCAACCCAAAGGCCGGGCTCTATAAGGGGCACCAGTAACTCACGCCTGTAATGCTACCTACTCAGGAGGCTAAGATCTGTGGTTTGGGATTTGAAGCCAGTTTGGGAAGAAAAGACCACATGAAACTCTAATCTCCCATTTACCACTCAAAACCTGGAAATGTCACTGTGGCTCAAGTCTAAATGCTAGCCATAAGCACAAAGACAGTGCCCAGGCTCTGAGTTCAATCCCCACATACAATGGTGGGGGGAGGTGTTGGAAGGGAAGCTGGGCACTGGTGGATAATAATGGTAAATTTGGCTCCTCAAGAGATTGAGATCTGAGGGTTAATGTTTGAAGCAGCCTGTACAGAAAAGTGCATTAGAGTCTTCTGTCCAGTTCGTCATCAAAAAGCCAGAATGGAGCTTTGGTTGAAGTGATAGATCACCAGCCTTGAGCTAAATAGCTTAGATTTGAGAGCAGAGACCTATTTCAATCCCAATTGGGAGGTTAAAAAAGAAAGCCTAAGAAAAGCAAAAGCCATAACTCATGCAGGGGATCCAGCAGAACAGTTAGGTCAGGCTAAATCTGAAGTTCAAGCTTCTAGACTGCCCAACATTTAACCCAGAAATTGTGGTGTTATTGAAAAAGCTACTCAAAGAGCAATTTGACTTGTCATGCACTTCCCCAACAAAGAGAATCACATTTAGCATTCCCAAGAAGACATCTATGTATGTATGTATGTATGTATGTATGTATGTATGTATGTATATATATATGTATCTATCGATCTACCTACCTACCTACCTACCTACCTAGTTCTAAGTTTGAACTCTTGGCCTTAAGCTTCCAAGGCAAGCATTTTATGAATTGAAATATACCTACAAGCTTTTGTGATTTTCTTAGATTTCTTATAAGGCTTTGCGTTTTTGGCGTGGCCAGTCTGGACTGATAACCTCCTGATTTTGGAATGTAGGTGAGCACCAACCCTTCCATTTTCCATTGATTCATAGGAATCTTGCTACCCTTTCACCTCCACTGGTCACAATTTTGGTTTTCCACATTTGTGCCCCTGCACTAACTAGAATTTGAGGCCAAAGTCTGCACACCTGGCCAAATATTTATATTTTTTTCCACAAATGATAAAATGCTTACAATTTATACTTCATCTCACTTAGCATTTTCTCTTGAAGCTGTTTCATTTGGCACTTTGTGTGACACTCCAAATCTTCTTTCCTTCTTCCTCAGTCCTCTTTCTCCTCATCTTCAAAAACATGTAAGATATATGTGTTTATGTCTAAAAACAAGTATGTATTAATGTAAACTTGAAAAGAGACCTCACTATATGTTTTTTTTGTGCCACACAGTATACATATTTTATATATTTGTAAAAGCATACATTATTTGAGTACATGTGGCTCATGTCTATAATTCTATCTACTAGGAGGCTGAGATTGAGAATTGTGGTTTGAAATCCAGCTTGAACTAGGAAGTCCAAGAGACACTTAACTTATCTCTGGTTAACCAAAGAGCTGGGCCTGAAAGTCTGCCACAATCTGTGGAGCACTGGCCTTGAGCAATGAAGCTTGGAGACAATGCCTGGACCATGAGATCAATTAGATAATGCATGTGCAACATACATGGTCTAAAATGAAGTCCTTTCTTCTTTTAGACGTGGTGAAATTCTTCTATTACTAGAAGGATCAATGTCACAAAAAGTTACAAAATTCAATAGATATAGTAAAATCTGAATTCATCTGAATTAAACCTCTCCATCTGGCTACTCAGAAGGCTGAAATCTAAGAATCCAGGTTTGATGCCAGGTTAGACATAAAGCCTATGAGACTCTTATCTCTCATTAGCAAGCAATAAGCTGGACCTGGGAAAGTGGTTTGAATGAGAGCACAAGATTCTGAGTTCAAGACCTGGACTAGACCTTACCTAGAAAAATGTCAAACACCTACTCTGGTCATTTTGTAACTGTCAAGTTAAACTCCAAACCCTAGAGGGAGCCTGGGAACTTCCTAAATGTGCTGACCTTTTAGTCCAGGTGCCAATTAGATGGGACATTCTCGGAAGAGCAGATGACTTCAGGATTTTTCATTGTGTTTATGCATTGTAGTCACACACAAACACACAACCTCCTTGACACATATTTCCTAAGGCAGCCATGCTGGAACAGGGAGGTCCCCATCCCTCGCTTAGGAGTCCAAGCCCCGGCTTTGCCAGTTCCCCAAGCACAGCAGTGGTCTGATGACCATCCAGTGCACTGACAGCTGTTTGAAATGACTGTTTGTGCCAATATTGGGGCTGGAACTCATGGCTGTGCAGTATCCCTCCCCTTTTATGCACAGGGATGGCTCTCTACCAGTTGAGAGCACTTCTACTATGGCTTTTTGCTTGTTCATTGGTGATAAGAATCTCAGACTTTCCTGCCCAGGCAGGAGTCTTGCCTGGCTATCAGGATTGGATTTCAGGTGGGAGCTACAAGCAACCTAGTTGTTCATCTTTTTGTACAAGTTGGCATACCCAGAGTCACTGTATTCATTGACTGGGAGACTTGCACATAGCAGATAAAGTTACAAAAAGTTAGGAAAGTTAGTGAAAAGACATTAAAATGCATACTTTGTAGAAGAGACTTAAACACTCTCGGTCTTTAAATGAGCAAAAGAACAAGACTGTACATAACAAGACCCAGAGAATTTGAATAAATAAAAATTCATATGAAAAAAACAGATTTTTCCCTATAATTGGAAGAAATCTTTTCTTTGAAGCTTTAAAGAAGACTAAAAACTTGATCACATATTTAGCTTTCAAGTAAATCTCAGTGAATTGTACATCAGGACAATTCTATCTTGCATCTCTGAGTGTAGAGAAAAAATATGAAATTAATAATACAAAAGAAGAGCAAAAATAAAATGGTAAATGGATCAGAAATTTCAACTCACCTTAATCTACTCAAAGGCATTATTCATACTGGATATAATCATATATGAAATCATGTACCAGCACATAAACATGAACACAATGAATGAAGTGTGGTATAACTAAAGGAGGTTGGTATTGGTTTAACTCCTTAGAAGAACTAACTTCTAGTTTTATAAGTTGCATACTACAGTGCTGAAACATGCACTGTTGGGAAGTTAAATGGAGCAAGTAAATGGAGAGAAGGGTGAGCCACTACCGTCATTGGAGTCAATGTCCATATATATAAGCAACCAGTAACTTGATGGGAATGGTGGGTTTGGCACATTGAGGAGAAGATGCATTGTACTCATAATCTGGCATGAATGGAAACCTCTTGGTATAGCTACTTAGATGTGTTAAATATTAAGTGTTGTGCTGCCTCTTGTGTACCATCTCCCTTCCTTTTGTTGTCACCCTGCCTTCCAGGTGTCCCCTTTGACAACAAAGATTACAACCTCAGTGTCTGCAAATCACCTCATCCTATGGTGAGTCCTGTCCACCACACATAGATTCTCGAAGCAGAATTTTGGGGTGGTGAAGGGCTTTCACTCTAGGAGTAGAGGGAAATACAGTCATTGTTTGGGGAAACAATTTCAAAACACATTTCATAGAGTTTCCAGTCTATCCCTGTGAGGACAAGGGCTATTTTCTTAGAGTGCATATTAACTCTCTCCTGCATGCATCCATTCTTTCCTTCTCCCTGGTCTCTCATTCCTAATTTCTGAAATCATTAGTTTGTTGAACACAGGCTTTTGTCCCAGCTGTCCTTCTCCATATCTAGGGAACATGGTGAATTACTGTTTCAGATGTTGACCAAAACTCCATTATAGTGAGGTGACTTCTGGTGACTGAGAGATAAGTGGAGATTTTACTGCAGTAGGGTTGCCTGTGAGCATTGCTTATATTTCACTACAGAACAAGACCAAAGCAGGTGCAGTATGGGGCATAAGAAAAGGGAAAATGTTTTATATGCTTCAGTTAGGGAAATTGCAAAACTAATAAAATTGGGAAGAAAAGTGAAAAAATATATTATTTCTTTGCATACGTAATACCTTAGAGTTAAAAGTATTCTATTAAACTGATAAACCAAGTAGTCTAAATGTAGTGATATGAAATAATCTATAAAATATCAAAGACAATGCTAATTAAAATCTGTTTTGGAAGAAAAGTGTCAGGAAAAACAAACCTAATTTTGAACTTGATAGAGAAATGATGGACATCCTCTCTTAAAGTAATAGGCCTAAATAGTATTAAGAAGCTGAAAACAGGGGCAAAAAGGTGGCTCAGTTGTACAGTTCTTGCCTTTCTAGCTTACGGCCCCTGGTTCAATTCCTTAGCACCACATAAGTAGAAAAAAACCACAAGTGGCACTGTGGCTCAATAGATAGATTGCTTGCCTTGAGCTAAAGAGCTGAGAGACAATGTCCAGGGCCAGAGTTTAAGCCCTACAACAGACCAAAGAACAAAATACAAAGCTGAAAATATCACACAGACTGTACTTAGTATTAAAAACATACTGGGCTGGGAAGGTGGCTCAGTGGTAGAGTGCTTGCCTTGCATGCATGAGGCCCTGGGTTCAATTCCTAAGCACCACAAAAGCAAAAAAGCTAGAAGTAGTGCTGTAGCTCAAGTGGTAGAGCACTAGCCTTGACCTGAAGAGGTGAAGGACAGTGCCCAGGCTCAGAGTTCAGGCATCATGACTGACAAACAAACACACACACACACACACACACACACACACAAACACACACACACACCCATGTGGAAGAAATGACACACACACACACACACATACACACACACACACACACACACACACACACACACACACAACCCTGTGCAAGAAATATACCATACAACGGAAAATATTCTCTTTTCCTTTTGTCCATCTTGGGCTTCAATCTCAGTGCATAGGTGATTTTTTCTGCCCAAGCCTAGTACTCATTAACTCAGAACCCTGGCTCTGCTTCTGATTTTTTGTTAGTTAATTGAATATATGAGTCTCAGGAACGTTCTTACCTGTCCAGCTTCAAACAACATGATAAGATCTGAGCTTGCTGATGAGCTAAGATTATTAGCATAA
Organism: Dipodomys spectabilis; assembly: GCF_019054845.1. Lineage (NCBI taxonomy): Eukaryota > Metazoa > Chordata > Mammalia > Rodentia > Heteromyidae > Dipodomys > Dipodomys spectabilis. The sequence continues at coordinate 5,574,072 of NW_024870779.1, forward strand.
GCCATCAGCACTGAGAAAGAAAGATACTTTTTAAACTGCGAAAACAGTGTACATAAAAACATGGAACAATCTTCCAAATTATCTGAATATCAGTATCACATCACTACCTGATGGCTCTCTGTGTGTGCTTGTGTGCGTGTGCACAGGTGTGTGTGTGTATGTACACAAATAGCACAAATAGCCTATGTGGGGACACAGGAGAAGGAGGGGAGAGGTAAGCGAAAACCCAGTGCACCCACCCCTCTATGGGACCCCATTCATATGCCCCCACTTCATTTTCCTCCCACAATGAATTGATTCATAATATGGGTGAATCTGGGGTCTTGCACTGCAGGGGGCTGTGGGAACATCTAGATTCTCAGATTCCTGAGCAGTCCTAGTCTTTAAGATGCCATGTATGAGCACCAAGGTTGGCATCAAGGCCTCAAGCACAGTTAGATCACAGACACTTACCTTGAGTTTGACAGTGAAAGTTTCTGTGCTCCAAAAGCCATATCATGCCCATCAGCCACTGCCTGGCCCTAGGTGGACCCACCACAGTGACCTGGGTGTGGTCTGTGACTGTGACCCCGGACCCCAGCTGAATGAGGGTGTGGCTGTGCTCCTCCATGCAGTGGAGGTATATATCCTCCTGCCTTAGGAACAGAAAATGAGAGAGGAAGAACAGGAAAACCACCAACAGAACTGGGAGTCAGGTGACTCTGAGAGTGGAGGCCAGGCAAAGATCAGAGGGGATACAAGTTGATATCGATAAATGTGAAGACACAGGAAATGGCTCAAGTCTCTTATTGTCTTGCTTAGGCATCTGCAGTGCTGGCACACAGCTTATTTGCCAACAGACCTGGCCCATTTTAGAATTTCCTTCAGTGCTATTATTGCTGTCATGAAGTTTTCTAGAAGCTGGGCTTGGTGGTTCATGTCTATAATACTAGCTACTCAGGAAGCTGAGATCTCAGGATCATGATTCAAAGCCAGCATGGGCAGGAAAGTTTGTGACACTCTTATCTCCAATTAACCACCAGAAACCAGCAGTGGCACTGTGGCTCAAGTGGTAGAGCCCTCACCTTGAGCTGAAAAGCTGAGGGCCAGTGCCCAGGCTGAGTTCAACCCCATGACACCGCCAAAAAGTTTTTTTTTTCCTGGAGGGTTGTAATTGCACTGCCATCTCATGTTTTCTGGGGTTTTTTAATCTCATTTTAAGTGTGGGAGTAAGTAGATTCCAATAAATTATTTTATGCTGTTTTGTCAAGTACTGGTATTTAAACTGTGAGTCTCATTCTTGCTAAAGGAAACTTTTGACCACTGTGCCCCTATTCCTTTCTTCCTTTCTTCCCTTTCTTTTCTGATAGGGTCTCATGTTTTGTGCTCTGACTAAAACACTACTACTCAGACCTTCCATATAGCAGAGATGAGACATGTACCACCACACGTTACTTGGTTAAGATAGGGTCTCCCTAATCCCTATCAATGGAATGCCCAATGACCCGACAACCTCTCTCTCATTGTCACCCTTAAAGGTTCCGCCAACTCTCAATAGCACCACACTGGGAAACATGTCTTTACCACATGGCCTCTAGAGAACCTTCCAGATCAAAACTATACATGTGTGATCAAGAAAAATGGTCTTTGATGTTGGGGTGGATGCATAGAAAATTTTCTGGGATGAAATGTTTGAGTAACAGTGATGAGACATGTGTGAAGGTGGTCACAACCTTGACTTGGTGCAGCCCAGCTCCAGTCTTTGCATGTGCTGGGGTTTGGATTCAGGGCCTTGCACTCCCTAGGCTTACTTTTTCTCTGATGTCTACAACTTGAACCATGCCTCTGGCTTTGTTTTATTTTTCCTGGTTATTTGAAGGTAGAATCTCACACACAGACTTTTCTGCCCCATTGGTTTGGAATTGTGATGTTCCTTGCCTCAGCATCTGAGGAGCTAGGGTTAGAGTCAGGAGCCACTGGTGCCCAGCTTAGTTCCTAACCCCATCAGTTGACATGGTCAGAGTGTTCCTGCAAACTGAGCAATGAAAGCCATGAGTGATTACTGACACTGAGGAGAGTGAAGAAAAGCTGCTTAGAAGGCCCTTAGCTTTTAACTCAGGACATAGTAAGTGCTCCCTTTCCACCCCTGTGTAGTGTTGTCATAGACCAGAGAGAGACAATGAAGAATTGAACAGCTCAGGAAGATACTATACAGAAATCCAAAGTCCTAGCCTGAACTTTCTAGGATTCAGCGAGGAATTTTAGTTTCTTCCTACCTTGAAGGTGTTTTTTTTCTTTTTTTTGGATTGTTTTCATATTTTAATAAGATTTTTTAGTGTGAAAATACTGTTACAATTACATGAGCAATGTAATAACGTAATAAGAACATTTCTTATCAAGTATTATTGTCTACTCCTTTGTTATTTCCCTACCATCCCTGCCCTTCCATCTCTACAACTACACTCCCTCCCTTCTACCACCAAAGTTGTAAAGTTTGTTTTTCAACATAGCATTTTGTAGATCTCATTGTTGCAATGAATCCACATGTATCCCTTTTTCTGTATCCCTTTTTGTGTCCTGGTGGTGGTGTGGTGTGGGCTGGTTCTCAGACTTTGAGCATAGAAGTCTCTTACTGTACCAATTGAGTCACATCTCCAGCCATCCTAAAATTTTCATGCTAGTGATTGTAACTCCAGAATTTCTTCTGGATAGCACATAAGCAGACATTGTGAGGGCATGTCTCCCTCCTCTGCAGTTGGCCACTGAAGATCTTTCTAGAAACCAAAGGTAGCCAGTAATTCAGAGGTGTCAGTTTAGCAATTGAAATGTAATGTGGGAACAATCTGAATTGAGATGTGCTGTTGTAATGAGAACTTTAGTATCCTAAAAAGTTGAATCTGCATGCTTCTAATCCCAGCACTTGGGAAAGGAGCAGGAGGATCATGAGTTTTGGGTTAGCCTGGACTCCAAAGTAAGATTCCATCTGAACAAAGACATCAAGCCAGGTGCTGGTGGCTTATACCTACAATGTTTCCTATTCAGGTGGCTGAGATCTGAGGTCCTTGATTTGAAGCGAGCCATGAAAGTGAAGTCTGTGAGACATTTTTCCCAATTAACCTGAAAATGTGGATTTGGCGCTGTGGCTCTAGGGGTAAAACTCCAGCTTTGAGCAAAAATCTAAGTGAAAGCACAGGCCCTGACTGCAAGTTGCAGCACAGGCACATGTGCATACCAATACACGCATATACACACACCATATAATAACATATGGAGAGAGACAGAGAAAAACAGAGATAGAGAGAGATAAATAAAGAAGTATGTGTTTGGAGCATCAGCTGTGGGAATGAAGACCACTCTGAGCAGCCAGAATATGCTTATCTCTAGGAAGAGACACACAGTGATCATGAAGGCAGATTAGAGTGAGATTACAGAGACAGTGTAAGACTCCTTCTTGGGAAGAATAAGAGCAGACTCCAGGCTGCCAAATGGGAAACAGCAAACCAAGCAGTGTTCTCACTGTGTCTTCATGAAGAACGTTCTCTTGGTAATCCAGCAGCTCCTCTTACAGGAAGAGCTCTGTGTCAGCTCCTTTCCCTCAAGATTCTTATTCAGGAGATGGGTCTCTTATTGAAAGGGGAAATTTGGTGGGTGAGAAATACTTATGGAGTGTGGATAAGGACATGTGTGGCTTGTTCAGTGGTTTAAGCCCAGGAAATGTTTCAATCCTTGAAGGAAAGCATGCTGAACTCCTTTCTAATTCAGCTGCTTTTAATAGGTAAGCTTTAGCACAACGAACAATATATCAGTGAAATTTTGTATGCTGTTTGTTTCTAGAAATGAACCAGAAAAAGGAGGAAAAGATTAAACTGGTGAATAATTAGAGGACTGCTGAAATATGATCCAAGTTTATAATGATGGTTTGTGATTTTTTCACCATGCATAAAATACTTGTATTATGACATAAAATCCATTAGCTTACTTTTATAATGAGAACTACTCTGAAGACAGATTAGGAAGTTCACCCTGTGATTCCAGCCTGAGCAAAGGATTGAGAGACGTCATCTCCACTAATGAAGCTGGGCTTGGTGGTATTTGCCTATTATTTGGTACACGCCACACTAGTCCTGGCAAAAATGTAAGATCCAATTCAAAATCGGACTCACGCTGAAGGAGTGAGCTCCAATAGCAGAGTGCCTAGCAAGTACAAGGCCTGAGTTCCAGCTTGAGTATCAATATGACTTCCAAAAGAAAAATGCCTGAACTTTTTGTTTTTGCAACAAGAATCTTACTCAATTGCGCAGTGTGACATTGAACTCATGAACATTGTTCTTTAGTACCCCAGTGCTGGGATTCCAGTTGTGTTCCACCACACCCCATTGTGCAAGTAGAAATTAATTCTGCACATTGTAGTAATATGGAGAAATATGAATCAGTAATAAGGAAAGGATTAAAGTATATCCATCCCAAAGGGAATTGTATTGGTTGAGATAAGTTCTATAAAAGTAAAACTAAAATGTTGTATTGCAAAGAAGTTAGAGGGTATGACAAGGTAGGGAAAGAGCTCTGAGTGTTTGGTATGGTGAACATTGTATAGTTTTGCTGATACTGGGGCTTGAATGCTGGATTTTGCCTTCCCACTCTACTTGTTTGTTCAAGGCTGGTGTGTCACTTCTTAACCCATGCCTTGAGTTCTGGTTTTGTGCATATTAGTTGGAGTTAAGAGTTTGTTAGATTTGTCTACCTAGCCTAGCTTTGAGTCTTAGTCCTCAGTTATCATTTTCCAGGATAGCTGGGATTATATTGATTGTCCGATTTAATGAGGATTCTTGATTATGAGTGATAGCAGTATTTTGGCATGCAATGCTGAGGATGAACCCAGGCCTTGCACATGCTAAGCAAGGTTTACTATGAGCTACAATCCATCCCAACCATATGTCATGCTTACAGCCAATGTTCCTTTCTAGTATGTGCATGAAAATGCATACATTTTGTCACAAGGTTCTTGTGTAATTCAGCTGTATAGGTAATAGTAGCACATATCTGTAATCTTAGCCATGTAGGCAACTGAGGAAGGAGGATCACATGTTCAAAGCCAGCTGAACAGTTTAATGAGGCCCCATCCCAAAGTTTTTCAACAAGGCTGCGGATAGTTCAGTGGTTTCCAGTGTGTTTGGAGTGGGAAACGGAGAGGGGCTGTGTGTTTCTTTTTTGTATTTCTTTTGTCTTTTTCTTGTTTAATGTGGTATCCTGCCATTGAGTTCCTAAGTAATGCTCAGATGCACACAACTGTGTGCACAGGGCTGGTTATTTTCATTGCAGATCAAGCAGGGATGTTCTTTATCTTGTAAAAATGCAATCTGCAATCTGGTCCTTTAGTTGATGTTAAGAGGCAAACACCACTCACACAACTGTTCGGGTCCTGCTGTGACGTAGCAGCACCTGAAAATTTGATGCTAGCAGGACATCAGTGGTTCATGCCTGCAATTCCAGCTACTCAGGTCACTGAAATGTGAGGGTCAGGGTTCAAATCCAGCCTGCACAGAAGTCCATTAACATCTTGTCTCTAATGATGCATTGACTATCTGGAAGTGAAGATGTGATTCAAGGGGTAGAGCACCAGCTTTGAGTGAAAAATGCAAGTGAGATTGAGGCCTTGAGATTAAGCCCAAGTGTTCAAACCCCAGGTCAGCACACACACATATTTGTGTCCACTTTCTCACACATGCACAGACACACAGAAGCCAAGTTATTTTGTATTTTATCTGTGAAAGTCTGCAAATCTTGTTAACATGTGGATTATTTTCTTCTATCAGTGGTAGTAATCCAGTCTGGTGCCTCATGTATTCTTCATTATTGTGCTAGAAACATCGTTTCCCAACAAACTGAAAACTTGCCATCCACGCAGTGTCTCAAACTTGTCAGGACCTATTCATTATTGCAGGAGCACCAACTATAAACTACATTTTTCATAGCGTCTATTGAGCAATGGCCAATCTTTATCATCCAATTATTTTTTTATTGTGAAAATACTGTACAGAGTGGTTACAATTACATGGGCAAGATAATGAGTACATTTTTTTCTTTTATTTCCTTTTTTTGGGGGGTCCGGTCATGGGGCCTGAACTCTGGGCCTGGGCTCTGTCCCTCAGCTCTTCATCTCAAGGCTGCGCTCTACCACTTAAGGCACAGCGCAACTTCCCGCTTTTTTCTTTTTGCTTATGTGGTGCTGAGAAATCAAACCCAGGGCCTCATGCATGCAAGTCAAGCACCCTACCACTGGGCCACCTTCCCAGCCCATGAGAATATTTAAAAAATTTTTTTTTCTCTTCTTTATGCATTTTATTTTTTTAATTTATTTTTTATTGTGAAAATACTGTACAGAGTGGTTACAATAATATGGGCAAGATAATGAGTATATTTCTTATCAAGTATTGTTTCCTCCTCCTTTGTTTCCCCTTCCCATCCCTTCCCAGCCTCCCCCAATCCGCCACCCGGTCCTCCCCCCCCCACCAAAGTTGTAAAGTTCGTTTTCGACATGACAACATGTACTTCTCATTGTTGCAACGGGTCCAACTGTATCCTTATTGCAACGACTTGTTTTTTCCCTTCGCCTCCACAAATTATACCGACATCAAATACAGTGAAAGCAGGGGTTATACTGTGGGGGAGAGTCATACAAACCAACAAAGAAACAGTCTTATAAATATGTTGGAAATAATCACATGAAGGAAAAAAATATTTGAATATATATCTTAGGGTTCATTTCCCTAAGATCACCTTATCTGACATTTTCTGCTTGACTCAGACATAGACTAGATATTGCAAATAAGGGAAACCATGGGACCTATGTTTCTTCATCCAATTATTTTCATAGGAATGGCTTGCAGCCAGGCATTGCTGGATCATGCCCCAATTCCTAGCTGCTCAGAAGGTTGAGATCTGAAAATCATGGTTCACATCTCATCTGGATCAACGAACCCAAGAAATTCTTACTTCCAGCCCACCAGCAAAATGGCACAGTGGAGATATGGTGGCTCAAGTAATAGAGTTACAGCCTTGAACAAGAAAACCAAGTCAGAGTCAAAGTGCTGAATTTAAGCTCAGAGACTTTGAAAGTGGCTCAGGTTCCAAGTATATTTTAGATATGAGACCCTTCCTTGTCTGTTGTATGGCTAGTAAAGATCTTCTCCCAATCCGTGGGCTTTCTATTGATCTTGCTAGCTATGTCATTTGCCCTGCAGAAGCTCTGCAACCTTATGCAATCCCATTTGTCCAAGCTTTCTTTGATTTGTTGTGCTTCCGGGTCTCTATTCAGAAAATTTCGGCCTGAGCCAAGGAGACCCAGGGTTTCTACTATTCCATCCTGTAATGTTTTCAGAGTGTCTGCTTTGAGTTCAAGGTCTTTGATCCATTTGGAGTTGATTCTGGTGCAGGGTGATATATAAGGATCTAGCTTTAGTTTTCTACATGTAGTTAACCAGTTTTGCCAGCACCATTTACTGAAGAGGCTGTCTGTCTTCCATTCTATTGTTTTAGCTCCCTTATCGAAGAATAGATGGCTATAGGTCTGTAGGTTCATTTCTGGGTTTTCAATTCTATTCCATTGGTCCTGAGGTCTGTTCTTATGCCAATACCAAGCTGTTTTGATTACTATGGCTTTATAGTAGAGTTTGAAATTTGGTATTGATATTCCTCCAGCAGTGTTCTTTCTGTTGAGGAGTGTTTTTGCTATTCGGGGTCTTTTATTGTTCCATATGAATTTTTGGATTGCCTCTTCTATTTCCTTGAAGAATGAGGGTGGAATTTTGATAGGTATTGCGTTGAATTTGTAGATAGCCTTGGGAAGTATTGCCATTTTCACGATGTTAATCCTTCCAATCCAGGAGTATGGGAGGTTTTGCCATTTTTTAAGTTCTGTGTTGATTTCCTTTTTCAAGATTTTAAAGTTTTCATCATAGAGGTCCTTCACTTCTTTAGTTAAGTTAATTCCTAGGTATTTTATTTTTTGTGGGGCTATTACAAATGGAGTTGCTTTCCTAATTTCAGCCACACTTTTCTCATTGTTGGCATACAGAAAAGCCATTGATTTTTGGGGGTTAATTTTATAACCTGCTACTTTGCCAAAGTTTTGAATCAGCTTGAGTAATTTGGGAGTGGAGTCTATGGGATTCTTTAAATACGAGATCATGTCATCTGCAAAGAGGGAGAGTTTTATTTCTTCTTTCCCTATTTGGATCCCCTTTATGTCTGCATCTTGTCTTATTGCTGTAGCTAGGCATTCTAATACTAGATTGAAGAGAAGTGGAGAGAGTGGGCATCCTTGTCTTGTTCCTGAGTTAAGAGGAAATGGCTTTAGTTTTTCATCATTGAGTATAATGCTGGCTGTAGGTTTGTCATATACAGCCTTTATTGTATTGAGGAATGTTCCATGGATTCCTAATTTTTCCAAATCCTTCATCATAAAGGGGTGTTGGATCTTGTCGAATGCTTTTTCTGCGTCTATTGAGATAACCATGTGTTTCTTATTCTTACTCCTGTTGATGTGATGAATAATATTAATTGATTTGCGTATATTGAACCAGCTTTGCATCCCTGAAATGAATCCTGTTTGATCGTGGTGTATGATTTTTTGGATGAATTGTTGAAGTCGGTTGGCCAAAATTTTGCTGATAAGTTTTGCATCAATGTTCATCAAAGAAATGGGTCTATAGTTCTCTTTCTTTGATGAGTCCCTGCCTGGTTTTGGGATGAGGGTTATGATGGCTTCATAGAATGTGTTCGGTAGTGAGCTTTCTCTTTCAATTTCATTGAAGAGTTGGAGGAGAATTGGTGTGAGCTCTGCTTTGAAGGCCTTGTAGAATTCCGCTGTAAAACCATCTGGTCCTGGACTTTTCTTAGCTGGGAGGTCTCTTATTGCTGTTTCTATTTCAATGCTTGATATGGGCCTGTTAAGATAGTTTAACTCATCTTGGTTTAGTTTTGGCATGTCAATATTTGCTAGGAAGAGGTCCATTTCTGTCAAGTTCTCAAACTTATTAGCATAAAGTTTTGAGAAGTATTCCGTTATAATGTTCTGAATCTTGGTTGTTTCCGTGGTGATGTTTCCATTCTCATGTCTGAGTTTATTAATTTGGGTGTGTTCTCTTCTTTTTCTGATAAGATTTGCTAAGGGTCTGTCAATTTTGTTAAGTTTTTCGAAGAACCAACTCTTTGTTTTGTTGATTTTTTCTATAGTTTTTTTGGATTCTAATTCATTTAATTCTGATTTAATTTTGATTATTTCTTTCCATCTACTGGATTGGGGTTTATCTTGCTGCTCTTTTTCAAGGAGGTTTAGATGTGTCATTAAATTGTTAGTTTCAGATTTCTCCAATTTGTTGATGTAGGAGCTCAGAGCTATAAACTTGCCTCTGAGTACTGCCTTTGCTGTGTCACAGAGGAGCTGGTATTTTGTGTGTTCATTTTTGTTGAATAGCATGAACATTTGAATTTCCTTTCTAATCTCTTCCATGACCCACTCATGATTCAGCAGTGTGTTGTTCAGCCCCCATGTGTTTCCAGACTTTCTTTGGTGGCTTTTGGTGTTGAGTTCTAATTTTATTCCCTTGTGGTCAGAGAGAATGCAAGGTATAACTTCAATGTTTCTGAATTTAGACAAGTTTGCTTTGTGGCCTAAAATGTGAGCCATTGATTTTTGAGGGTTCATTTTATACTTGGCACTCAAAAAATTAAACCACCCAACAACAAATCCTCAAAGAAACAACTGCCCAATAAGTAAGTGGGCGAAAGACTTAAAGAGAAGCTTCTCTGAAGAAGAAAGAAGGATGGCCAATAGACACATGAAGAAATGTTCAACATCCCTAGCCATAAAAGAAATGCAAATCAAAACAACATTGAGATATCACCTCATTCCAGTTAGAACAGCAAAAATCAAGAACTCTAACAACCACAGATGCTGGAGGGGATGTGGACAGAAAGGAACCTTACTTCATTGTTGGTGGGAATGTAAACTTGTTCAACCACTTTGGAAAGTAGTGTGGAGGTTCCTCAAAAGACTTCACATAGAACTCCCCTATGACCCAGCAATCCCACTTTTGGGCATTTACCCTAATGTTTACAAAAAAGACCATACTAAAGCTACCAGCACAACTATGTTTATTGCAGCATTATTTACCATAGCTAAGATATGGAACCAACCCAGATGCCCCTCAGTAGACGAATGGATCAAGAAAATGTGGTATATATACACAATGGAATTCTATGCCTCCATCAGAAAGAATGAAATTGCCCCATTTGTTAGGAAATGGAAAGGCTTGGAAAAAATTATATTTAGTGAAGTAAGCCAGGCCCAAAGAAACGTAGGTCCCATGGTTTCCCTTATTTGCAATATCTAGTATAGGTATGAGTCAAGCGGAAAAAGTCAGAGAATGTGATGTTAGGAAAACGAACCCTCAAATATGTATTTTAATGTTTTTGTTTCTTTCATGCATGTGTTTCTAACGCATTTATAAGGTTATTTCTTTGTTGCTTTGTATGTCCCTCCCCCACAGTGTAACCCCTGCTTTCACTATATTTGATGTCAGTATAACATGTGGAGGAGATGGGGACAAACAAGTCGTTTAAGGATTCAGGTGAACCTGTTGCTACAATGAGAAGTACAAAATGTCATGTCAAAACCAGCTTTACAATGTCGGTGTTGGGGGGTCGAGGGGGGGTATGCTTGGGTGGGGGGGAGGAGGGAGGCTGGGAAGGGAGGTGAAGGGTAAACAAAGGAGGAGGCTGCAATGCTTGGTAGGAAATGTATGCATTATCCTTCCCATGTAATTGTAACCCCTCTGTACAGTATGTTCTCAAATAAGCAACACCTTACATTGATGACTACTAACTTTATGAGGCAATATTTTTCTCTAAAATGTATAATCTGAACAAAATATGAATGCAGAAGCTAATGTTGGTTTTTCTTTTGTTTCTTTAGATATAAAAATGTTGTTGTAAAGGTGGTGGACAGAGGATGTACAGTTATACAAGTCAGGTAATGTGTAATTTCCTTTTAAATATTGTGACTTTCTCCCTCATTCTCTCCCCGTTATTCCCCTCCCAGCCATCTCCCCCCAACTGTTATAGGTTATTTCCAACACGGTGTCTAGGAGTTTGACTGCAAAATTGGATCACCCTTTTCCCCCCATTTCTGTGCTTCTCTGTTCCATGGTACTGTTTGCAGTTCCTTTCTTCTCTGTTTTTGATTTATTGCCTCTGTTGATGATTTTGCTTTCTGTTCCCTTTAGTTGTGTATAAATTTATCTGATTTGGGGAGAGGAGGGGGAAGCACTGAGGCTGTGTTTCTCTCCTCTTAAGCCTGGTGGAACCTCAGGTGACCTGGGTGAGAGTTGAGGATCACTGCAGTGCAGTCCAGCTCTCCTAAAGTAGTTCCCTCCTCTGGCAAGTGTGTGGTAGCAGCCTGATGCCCAGTGGCTCCCACATGTGATCCTAACTGATCAGGAGGTTCAGGTCTGAGGATCACAGATTGAAGCCACCAGGGACAGAAAAGTTCTTGAGATTCTTATTTCCAATTAGCCAGCAAAACTCAAAACTAGCATATGGCTCAAGTAATTGAGCACCAGCCTTGAGTAAAAATGCAAAGATACACAGGTTAGGCTCTGAGATCAAATTCCAGTACCCCAATAAATGGAAAAGTCCGGTTGTCCAATGGAAATATGTCCCAGGGTCTTCACAAAGTCAAGGTGATCACAGTCATAAGGATGGGTGGAAAGAGGTTTTCACATCCCATCATATTCTATAGAGTTGCAGCAGCTTAGGAAGCTTTCCTAGTGAGGACTCAGTGGGCCTGAGTACAGGCAAAGCCAGGTGCTGTTGGTTAAGGGGCATGGAGGAAGCACCTAACAGCTAGTGACTCTTGTTGTCAGCAGGGAACAGACTCCATGTGTCTCAGGAGATGCTCACACAACCCTCAGTGCTGGAGGAAGCCCTTTCCTTTCCTTATGCCTTCCCATCAACACACCTTGAGGAATGCCCTGATGATTTTTAGGAGTGTTTACATTCCTGCTCACCAGCATCTATCACAGAGGGAAAACAAAAGCAGCCTGCATGAGTTTTATTTACTTCCACTTGAACCCTGGAGGCTCTCACTGGGGCTAGAAGGAGGATCTCCACCCCTACCCATTCCCAATATATGTCCTTTCTGCAAGCCAGGCCTCCAGGCGACCTGCTGTGGACTCTTTAGGGAATTGTACTGGAACCAGGTGGACACCATGAGAGGTTTCTGAGCGCCTGCCATGGAGTGCCTTCTCCCTGCTGCAGAGACACAAGAGTCTCAAACTTTTTGGAATGGCCATGCTAGAGTCTCCCTGCAGGCAAAGGAGCTTTGGTGAGCTGGAGACTGAGCTGGGATTCCCCTGTGCATTATTTAATGGCTCTTGATCACCATCTTCCACTCCTGTGCTTCCAATTGTATACTAAACTGTTCCTCCTTCTCAACACCCCTTGGCCCTATTTTCCTTATGCCCACCTGCTGTTCCTCTAATCCTAGCAAAGTAGGAGGGAAGTTCAGTCCACACTTTCAATGTCTCTGTTGTCTAAACCACATAATATTCCTGTATGTTTTTCTCTCCCACTCATTAAGAATAGGAAGCTTCAACACTGTTTGGTATTGTTCGTTGGAGCATCATGCCCAGACCAAGCCACAGGACACCTCTCAGAATTCAATCCCACTCCACCTGTGCTCTCAGTGGGAGCTCTAAAGGCCAAGGAAGTGTGAGGGAAATTGCAGGGCCAGAGGTCTTGAGACTTGAGCATAACATGAATGCAAAACCAACCCAAAGGCCGGGCTCTATAATGGGCACCAGTAACTCAGGCCTGTAATGCTACCTACTCAGGAGGCTAAGATCTGTGGTTTGGGATTTGAAGCTAATTTGGGAAGAAAAGCCCCTATGATACTCTAATCTCCCATTTACCAGTCAAAACCTGGAAATGTCACTGTGGCTCAAGTCTAAATGCTAGCCATAAGCACAAAGAGAGTACCCAGGCTCTGAGTTCAAGCCCCACATCCAATGGGGGGGGGGGGAGGGTGGGAAGGAAGTTGGGCACTGGTGGATAATAGTGGTAAATTTGGCTCCTCAAGAAGTTGAGATCTGAGTGTTAATGTTTGAAGCAGCCTGTGCACTAAAATGCATTAGACTCTTCTGTCCACTTCGCCATCAAAAAGCGAGAATGGAGCTTTGGTTGAAGTGGTAGATCACCAGCCTTGAGCTAAATAGCTTAGTTTTGAGAGCAGAGACCTATTTCAATCCCAAGTGGGAGGTTAAAAAGAGAAAGCCTAAGAAAAGCAAAACCCATAAAGCATGCAGGGGATGTAGCAGAACAGTTAGGTCAGTCTTAAACTGAAATTCAAGCTTCTAGACTGCCCAACATTTCACCCAGAAATTGTGGTGTTATTGAAAAAGCTACTCAAAGACCAATTTGACTTGCCATGCACTTCCCCAAGAAAGGGAATCACATTTAGCATTCCCAAGAAGACATCTACCTACCTACCTATCTGTCTATCTATCTATCTATCTGTCTGTCTGTCTGTCTGTCTGTCTGTCTGTCTGTCTGTCTGTCTGTCTATCTATCTATCTATCAATCTATCTATCTATGTATCTATCTATCTATATCTATGTATGTATGTATGTATCTATCTATCTATCTACCTACCTACCTATTTCTAAGTTTGAACTCTTGGCCTTAAGCTTCCAAGGCAAGCATTTTATGAATTGAAATAAACCTACAAGCTTTTGTGATTTTCTTAGATTTTTTTAAAAAGGTTTTGCGTTTTTGGCCTGGATTTCTGGACTGATAACCTCCTGATTTTGGAATGTAGGTGTGCACCACCCCTTCCATTTTCCATTGATTCACAGGAATCTTGCTACCCTTTCACCTCCACTGGTCACAATTTTGGTTTTCCACATCTGTGCCCCTGCACTAACTAGAATTTAGGCCAAAGTCTGCACACATGGCTAAATATTTATATTTTTTCCACAAATGATAAAATGCTTACAATTTACACTTCATCTCACTTAGCATTTTCTCTTGAAGCTGTTTCATTTGGCACTTTGTGTGACACTCCAAATCTTCTTTCTTTCTTCCTCAGTCTTCTTTCTCCTCATCTTCAAAAACATGTAAGAAATATGTGTTTATGTCTAAAAAAATGTATGTATTAATGTAAACTAGAAAAGAGACCTCACTATATGTTTCTTTTGTGCCGCACAGAGTACACATTTTATATATTTCTAAAAGCATACGTTATTTGAGCACAGGTGGCTAACGTCTATAATTCTATCTACTGTGAGGCTGAGATTGACAACTGTGGTTTGAAATCCAGCCTGAACTATGAAGTCCAAGAGACACTTAACTTATCTCTGGTTAACCAAAGAGCTGGGCCTAGATGTCTGCCTCAAGCTGTGAAGCACTGGCCTTGAGCAATGAAGCTTGGAGACAATGCCTGGACCATGAGATCAATTGGATAATGCATGTGCAACATACATGGTCTAAAATGAAGTCCTTTTTTCTTTTAGACATGGTGAAATTATTCTATTCCTAGAAGGATCAATGTTATAAAAAGTTACAAAATTCAATAGGTATAGTAAAATATGAATTCATCTGAATTAAACCTGTCAATGGTTACTCAGAAAGCTGAAATCTAAGAATCCAGATTTGATGCCAGTTTAGACATAAAGCCTATAAGACTCTTATCTCTAATTAGCAAGCAATAAGCTGGAAATGGGGATGTGGTTTGAATGAGAGCTCAAGATCCTGAGTTCAAGACCTGGACTTGGCTATACCTAGAAAAATGTCAAACACCCACTATGGTCATTTTGTAACTGTCAAATTAAACATCAAACACTAGAGGGAGCCTTTCAGTCCAGGTGCCAATTAGATGGGACATTCCGAGCAGAGCAGATGGCTTCAGATTTTTCATTGTGTTTATGCATTGTAGTCACACACAAACACACAACCTCCTTGACACATATTTCCTAAGGCAGCCATGCTGGAACAGGGAGGTCCCCATCTCACACTTAGGAATCCAAGCCCCTGCTTTGCCAGTTCCCCAAGCGCAGCTGTGGTCTGATGACCTTCCAGTGCACTGACAGCTGTTTGAAATGACTGTTTGTGCCAGTATTGGGGCTGGAACTCATGGCTGTGCAGTATTCCTCAGCTTTTATGCACAGGGATGGCTCTCTACCAGTTGAGAGCACCTCTACTATGGCTTTTTGCTTGTTCACTGGTGATAAGAATCTCAGACTTTCCTGCCCAGGGCTATCAGGATTGGATTTCAGGTGGGAGCCACCAGCAACCTAGTTGTTTATCTTTTTATACAAGATGGCATACCCAGAGTCACTGTATTCATTGACTGGGAGACTTGAACATAGCAGATAAAGTTATAAAAAGTTAGGAAAGTTAGTGAAAAGACATTAAAATGCATGCTTTGTAGAAGAGACTTAAACACTCTCAGTCTTTAAATGAGCAAAAGAAAAAGACTGTACATAACAAGACCCAGATCATTTGAATAAATAAGAATTCCTATGAAAATAACAGTCGCATTTTTCCCTACCATTGGAAGAAATCTTCTCTTTCAAGCTATAAGGAATACTAAAAACTTGATGACATATTAAGCTTTCAAGTAAATCTCAGTGAATTTACATCAGGACAATTCTATCTTGCATCTCTGATTGTAGAGAAAAAATATGAAATTAATATTTTGAAACAAGAGCAAAAATAAAATGGTAAATCTATCAGAAATTTCAACTCACCTTAATCTACTGAAAGGCATTTTTCAAACTGGATATAATCATTTATGAAATCATGTACCAGCACATAAACATGAACACGCTGACTGAAGTGTGGTATAACTAAAGGAGGTTGGTATTGGTTTAACTCCTTAGAAGAACTAACTTCTAGTTTTATAAGATGCATACTACAGTGCAGAAACATGTACTGTTGGGAAGGTAAATGGAGCAAATAAATGGAGAGAAGGGTGAGCCACTAAAATCATTGGAGTCAATGTCCATACATAAATGCAACTTGTAACTTGATGGGATTGCTGGGTTTGGCACATAGAGGAGAGGATGCATTGTAATCATAATCTAGCATGAATGGAAACCTCTTGGTATAGCTACTTAGATGTGTTAAATATTAACTGTTGTGCTGCCTCTTGTGTACCATCTCCCTTCCTTTTGGTGTTACCCTGCCTTCCAGGTGTCTCTCTTTGACAACGGAGATTACAACCTCAGTGTCTGCATATCACCTCATCCTATGGTGAGTCCTGTCCACAACACATAGATTCTCAAAGCAGAATTTTGGGATGGTGAAGGGCTTTCACTGGCCAGTCTAGGAGTCAGAGGAGAAATACAGTCATTGTTTGGGGAGACAATTTCAAAACACATTTCATAGAGTTTCCAGTCTATTCCTGTGAGGACAAGGGCTATTTTCTTAGAGTGCATATTAACTCTCTCCTGCATGCATCCATTCTTTCCTTCTCCCTGGTCTCTCATTCCTAATTTCTGAAATCATTAGGTTGTTGAACACAGGCTTTTGTCCCAGCTTTCTTCCGCATTTCTAGGGAACATGGTGAATTACTTTTTCAGATGTTGACCAAAACTCCATTATGGTGAGGTGACTTCTGGCGAATGAGAGATAAGTGGAGATTTTACTGCTGTAGGGTTGTCTGTGAGCATTGCTTATATTTCACTATAGAACAAGACCAAAGCAGGTGCAGAATGGGGCATAAGAAAAGGGGAAATGTTTTATATGCTTCAATTAGGGAAATTGCAAAACTAATAAAATTGGGAAGAAAAGTGAAAAAATGTATTATTTCTTTGCATAGGTAATACCTTAGAGTTAAAAGTATTCTATTAAGCTGATAAACCAAGTAGTCCAAATATAGTGATATGAAATAATCTATAAAATAGCAAAGACAATGCTAATTAAAATCTGTTTGGAAGAAAAGGGTCAGGAAAAAGAAACCTAATTTTGAACTTGATAGAGAAATAATGGACATCCTCTCTTAAAGTAATAGGCCTAAAGAGTATTAAGAAGCTGAAAATAGGGGCTAAGAAGGTGGCTCAGTGGTACAGTGCTTGTCTTTCAAGCATAAGGCCCTGGGTTCGATTCCTTAGCACCACATAAGTAGAAAAAACCACAAGTGGTACTGTCGTTCAATAGATACAGCTCTTGCCTTGAGCTAAAGAGCTGGGAGACAGTGTGCAGACCCAGAGTTTAAGCCCTACTGCAAACCAAAGAAGAAAAACAAAAGCTGAAAACATCACACAGACTATTCTTAGTATTAAAAACATACTGGGCTGGGAAGGTGCCTCCGTGGTAGAGTGATTGCCTTGCATGCATTAGGCCCTGGGTTCGATTCCTCTGCACTAAATAAGCAAGAAAAGCTAGAAGTACTGCTGTAGCTCAAGTGGTAGAGCACTAGCCTTGACCTGAAGAGCTGAGGGACAGTGCCTAGGCCCAGAGTTCAGGCACCATGACTGACAAACACAAACACACACACACACACACACACACACACACACACACACACACAAACACACACACACACACACACACCCTGTGGAAGAAATTAACCATACAACGAAAGATACTCTGTTTTCCTTTTGTCCATCTTAGGCTTCAATCTCAGTGCATAGGTGATTTTTTCTGCTCACGCCTAGTACTCATTAACTCAGAACCCTGGCTCTGCTTCTGATTTTTTGTTGGTTAATTGAATATATGAGTCAGGAACGTTCTTGTCTGTCTGGCTTCAAACAACATGATAAGATCTGAGCTTGCTGACGAGCTAAGGTTATTAGCATAAGCCATCAGCACTGAGAAAAGAAAGATACTTTTTAAACTGCAGAAACAGTGTACATAAAAACATGGAACAATCTTGCAAATTATCTGAATATCAGTATCACATCACTACCTGATGGCTCTCTGTGTGTGCTTGTGTGCGTGTGCACATGTGTGTGTGTATGTACACAAATAGCACAAATAGTCTGTGTGGGGACAAGGAGAAGGAGGGGAGAGGTAAGAGAAAACCCAGCACACCCACCGCTCTATGGGAACCCATTCGTATTTTCCTCCCACAATGAATTGATTCATAATATGGTTTACTCTGGGGTCTTGCACTGTGGGAACATCTAGATTCTCAGATTCCTGAATAGTCCTAGTCTTTTTTTTTTTTATTTTTATTTTTAGTTTTTGTGAACACACTGTACAAAGGGGTTACAATTACATGGGCAGGTTAATGCATACATTTCTTAGCAAGCATTGCAGCTTCCTCCTTTGTTTACTCTTCACATCCCTTCCCAGCCTTCCCCCACAACTGCTACCCAATCCTCCCCCCTTCAATACCCAACCAACATTGTAAAGCTCAGTTTTGGACATGACAACTTGTACTTCTCATTGTTGCAACAGGTCCACCTGTATCCTTAAACGACTTGTTTTTCCCCATGTCCTCTACAAGTTATACTGACATCAAATATAGTGAAACATGGGTTATACTGTGGGGGAGGGACATACAAAGCTAAAAAGAGATAATCTTATCAATGCCTTAGAAAGAAATGCATGAAAGGAAAAAAACATTAAAATACATATCTAAGCATTCATTTTCCTAACATCACATTATCTGACCTTTTCCGCTTGACTCATACATATAGTAGATATTGCAAATAAGGGAAACCATGGGACCTATGTTTCTTTGTGCCTGGCTTACTTCACTTAATATAATTTGTTCCAAGTTTTTCCATTTCCTAACAAATGGGGCAATGTCATTCTTCCTGATGGAGGCATAGAATTCCATTGTGTATATATACCACATTTTCTTGATCCATTCATCTACTGAGGGGCATCTGGGCTGGTTCCATATCTTAGCTATGGTAAATTATGCTGCAATAAACATAGTTGTGCTGGTAGCTTTACTGTGGTCTTGTTTGTAAACATTTGGGTAAATGCCCAAAAGTGGGATTGCTGGGTCATAGGGGAGCTCTATGTGAAGTCTTTTGAGGAACCTCCATACTGCTTACCAAAGTGGTTGAACAAGTTTACATTCCCACCAACAATGAAGTAAGGTTCCCTTCTGTCCACATCCCCTCCAGCATCTGTTGTTGTTAGAGTTCTTGATTTTTGCCATTCTAACTGGAGTGAGGTGGTATCTCAGTGTTGTTTTGATTTGCATTTCTTTTATGGCTAGGGATGTTGAGCATTTCTTCATGTGTCTATTGTCCATCCTTCTTTCCTATTCGGAGAAGTTTCTGTATAAGTCTTTAGCCCACTTATTTATTGGGCAGTTGTTTCTTTGAGGATTTGTTGTTAGGGGATTTAATTTTTTGAGTTCCAAGTTTATTTTAGATATGAGACCCTTGTCCGTTGTATGGCTAGTAAAGATCTTCTCCCAATCTGTGGGCATTCTATTGATCTTGCTAGCTATGTCATTAGCCCTGCAGAAGCTCTGCAACTTCATGCAGTCCCATTTGTCCAACCTTTCTTTGATTTGTTGTGTTTCCGGAGACCTATGGTTTCTCCTATTCCATCCTGTAATGTTTTCAGAGTGTCTGCTTTGACTTTGAGGTCTTTGATCCATTTGGAGTTGATTCTGGTGCAGGGTGATATATAAGGATCTAGCTTTAGTTTTCTACAAGTAGTTAACCAATTTTGCCAGCACCATTTACTGAAGAGGCTGTCTTTCTTCCATTCTATTGTTTTAGCTCCCTTATCGAAGATTAGATGGCTATAGGTCTGTGGGTTCATTTCTGGGGTTTCAATTCCATTCTATTGGTCCTGAGGTCTGTTCTTGTGCCAGTACCAAGCTCTTTTGATTACTATTCCTTTATAGTAGAGTTTGAAATTTGGTATTGATATTCCTCCAGCAGTGTTCTTTTCGTTGAGGAGCATTTTTGCTATTCGTTGTCTTTTATTGTTCCATATGAATTTTTGGATTGCCTCTTCTATTTCCTTGAAGAATGAGTTTGGAATTTTGAGAGGTATCCCACTGAATTTATAGAAATCCTTGGAAAGTATTTCCATTTTCACGATGTTGATCTTTCCAATCCCAGAGCATGGGAGTTTTTGCCACTTTCTAAGTTCTGTTTTGATTTCTTTTTTCAAGTTTTTAAAGTTTTCATCATAGAGGTCCTTCACTTCTTTGGTTAAGTTAATACCTAGTTATTTTATTTTTTGTGGGGCTATTACAAATGGAATTGCTTTCCTAATTTCAGCCACACTTTTCTCATTGTTGGCATAGAGAAGAGCCACTGATTTTGGGGGGTTCATTTTATACCCTGCTACTTTGCCAAAATTTTGAATCAGCTTGAGTAATTTGGGAGTGGAATCTATGGGATTCTTTAAATACAAGATCATTTCATCTGCAAAGAGGGAGAGTTTTATTTCTTCTTTCCCTATTTGGATCCCCTTTATGTTTGCATCTTGTCTTATTACTGTAGCTAGGCATTATAATACTAGATTGAAGAGAAGTGGAGAGAGTGGACATCCTTGTCTTGTTCCTGAGTTAAGAGGAAATGGCTTTAGGTTTTCACCATTAAGTATAATGCTGGCTGTAGGTTTATCATATACAGCCTTTATTGTATTGAGGAATGTTCCATGGATTACTAATTTTCCCAAAACCTTCATCCTAAAAGGGTGTTGGACCTTGTCGAATGTTTTTTCTGCATCTATTGAGATAACCATGTGGTTCTTATACTGGCTTCTGTGGATGTGATGAATAATATTAATAGATTTGCATATATTGAACCATTTTTGCATCCCTGAAACGAAACATGTTTGATGGTGGTGTATGGTTTTTTGAATGAATTGTTGAAGTCGATTGGCCAAAATTTTGTGTGAGAAGTTTTGCATCAATGTTCATCAAAGAAATGGGTCTATCGTTCTCTTTCTTTGATGAGTCCCTGCCTGGTTTTGGGATGAGGGTTATGATGGCTTCATAGAATCTGTTCGGTATTGAACTTTCTCTTTCAATTTCATTAGTACATTTCTTATCAAGCATTGTAGCCTCCTCCTTTGTTTACCCTTCCCATCTTCCCCCGCTCCTCCACCCAATCCTCCCCATGGCCACCTCCACGGGACCAAAGCTGTAAAGTTTGTTTTCAACATAACGACTTGTACTTCTCATTGTTGCAATGGGTCTATCTGTATCCCTATTGAAACGATTTGTTTTTCCCCTTCCCTTCCAGAAATTATACGGACATCAAATACAGTGAAAGCAGGGGTTATACTGTGGGGGAGGGACATACAAAACAACAAAGAAATAATCTTATAAATATGTTAGAAACATATGCATGAAAGAAAAAAAACATTTGAATATATATCTTAGGGTTCATTTCCCTATCATCACCTTACCTGACCTTTTCTGCTTGACTCAGACATACACTAGATATTGCAAATAAGGGAAACCATGGGACCTATGTTTCTTCATCTCAGTATTTTCAAAAGATTGTCTTGCAGCCAGGCATTGCTGGATCATGCCCCAATTCCTAGCTGCTCAGAATGTTGAGTTCTAAAAATCATGGTTCAAATCTCATCTGGATAAATGAACCTAATAGATTCTTACTTCCAGTAATGCTCAGATGCACACAATTGTGTGCACAGGGCTGTTTATTTTCATTGCAGATCAGGCAGGGATGTTCTTTATCTTGTAAAAAGGCAATCTGACAATCTGGTCCTGTAGTTGATGTTAAAGGCAAACACAACCCACACAACTGTTCCGGTCCTGCTGTGACATAGCCGCAACTGAAAATTTGATACTAGCAGGACATCAGTGGTTCATGCCTGCAATTCCAGCTACTGAGGAAACTGAAATGTGAGGGTCAGGGTTCAAATCCAGCCTGCACAGAAGTCCATTAACATCTTGTCTCTAATGATGCATTGACTATCTGGAAGTGAAGATGTGATTCAAGGGGTAGAGCATCAGCTTTGAGTGAAAAATGCAAGTGAGATTGAGGCCTTGAGATTAAGCCCAAGTGTTCAAGCCTTAGAATCAGCACACACACATATTTGTGTACACTTACACACATGCACAGACACAGAGAAGCCAAATAATTTTGTATTTTATCTATGATATTCTGCAAAGCTTGTTAACATGTGGATTATGTTCTTATGTCAGTGGTAGGATTCCAGTCTGGTACCTCATCTATTCTTCCTTATTGTGCTAGAAACATTGTATCCCAATAAACTGAAAACTTGCCATCCACTCAGTGTCTCAAACTTGTCAGTGCCTATTCATTGTTGTATGAGCACCAATTGTAAACTACATTTTTCATAGCGTCTGTTGAGCAATGCCCAATTTTTATCATCCAATTATCTTTTTTATTGTAAAAATACTGTATAGAGTGGTTACAATTACATAGGCAAGATAATGAGTATATATTTTTCTTTTTTATTCTTTTTTTGTTTTGGGGCCGGTCCTGGGGCCTAAAATCTGGCCTGGGCAGTATCCCTCAGCTCTTCAGCAAAAGGCTGCACTCTACCACTTGAGCCACAACGCCACTTCTGGCTTTTTTCTTTTTGCTTATGTGGTGCTGAGGAATCAAACCCAGGGCCTCATGCATGCAAAGCAAATGCTCTACCACTGGCCCACCCTCCCAGCCCATGAGTACATTTCTTTTATTTTTTTTTAATTGTTTTTGACTACTTTATGCATTTTATTTATTTATTTTACATTATTTTTTATTGTGAAAATACTGTACAGAGGGTTTACAATTACATGGGCAAGATAATGAGTACATTTCTTATCAAGCATTGTAGTGTCCTCATTAGTTTCCCCTTCTTATCCCTTCCCAGCCTCCGCAACACGCATAATCCTCCCCCCCAGCCACCAAAGTTGTAAAGTTCGTTTTCGACATGATAACATGTACTTCTCATTGTTGGAAGCGGTCCACCTGTATCCTTATGTTAACGACTGTTTTTCCCCTTCCCCTCCACAAATTATAGCAGCATCAAATACAGTGAAAGCAGGGGTTATACTGTGGGGGAGGGACATACAAAGCAACTTAGAAATAATCTTATAAATGTGTCAGAAACAAATGCCTAAAAGTAAAAAAACATTTAAGTACATATCTTAGGGTTCATTTCCCTAACATCACCTTATCTGACCATTTCTGCTTGACTCATACATATACTTGATATTGTAAATAAGGGAAACCATGGGACCTATGTTTCTTTGGGCTTGGCTTACTTCCCTTAATAAAATTTTTTCCAAGTCTTTCTATTTCCTAACAAATGGGGCAATGTCATTCTTTCTGACGGAGACATAGAATTCCATTGTTTATATATACCACATTTTCTTGTTCCATTCATCTACTGAGGGGCATCTGGGTTGGTTCCATATCTTAGCTATAGTAAATAATGCTGCAATAAACATAGTTGTGCTGGTCACTTTAGTGTGGTCTTGTTTGTAAACATTTGGGTAAATACCCCAAAGTGGGACTGCTGGGTCATAGGGGAGTTCTATGTGGAGTGAAAGCAGGGGTTATACTGTGGGGGAGGGTCATACAAAGCAAAAAAGAAATAATCTTACAAATATGTTAGAAACAATTGTATGAAAGAAAAAAAAACATTTGAATACATATCTTAGGGTTCATTTCCCTAACATCACCTTATCTGACATTTTCTGCTTGACTCAGACATACACTAGTTATTGCAAATAAGGAAAACCATGGGACCTATGTTTCTTCATCTAATTATTTTGAAAGGATTGGCTTGCAACGAGGCATTGATGGATCATGCCCCAATTCCTAGCTGCTCAGAAGGTTGAGATCTGAAAATCATGGTTCACATCTCATCTGGATCAACAAACCCAAGAGATTCTTACTTCCAGCCAACCAGCAAAATGCCCAGTGAAGGTATGGTGGCTCAAGTAATACAGTTACTGCCTTGAACAAGAAAACCAAGTAGGAGTTAAAGTGCTGAATTCAAGCTCAGAAGCTGGGAAAGTGGCTCAGTTACCGTGCTTGCCTTGCATGCATGAACCCCTGGGTTCTATCCTCAGCAAGACATGAGGAGAAAAGGCCGGAAGTGGTGGTGTGGCTCAAGAGCACTGGCCTTGAGCTGAAGATCTGAAGGACAGTGCCCAGGCCAAAAGTTCAGAACTCACAACTGACAAAGGAGAGAGAGAGAGAAGGGGTGGAGAGAGAGAGAGAGAGAGAGAGAGAGAGAGAGAGAGAGAGAAAGAGAGAGAGAGAGAGAGAGAGAGAGAGAGAGAGGGAAAAAAGCCAAAATGAATGACTTTCATCAGGGCCACAGAGTGAGGAAGTACCATAACCGACAAAAAAAATTAAGATATTATCTATGCCATCAAGATTTTATTTTTTCTCTAATGGAGGAAGACTTAAAAGACATTGCACTAGTATTTGCTTTGACTGAAAATTGGCATCAGCAAATCAAGTTGTTAACAAGCAACACCTTACATTGATGACTATTAGGTTTATGAGGCCATATTTTTCTCTAAAATGTGTAATCTGAACAAAATATGGAAACAAACTGAATGCAGAAGCTAATGTTGGTTTTTCTTTTGTTTCTTTAGATTTAAGCATGTTGTTGTAAAGGTGATGGACAGAGGATGTACAGTTACACAAGTCAGGTAATGAGTATATTTCCTTTTAAACATTGTTACTTTCTTCCTCGTTCTCTCCATTAGTCCCCTCCTGGCCATCTCCGCACAATTGTTATAGATTATTTCCAACACAGTGTCTATGGAGTTTCACTGCTCAATTGGATCACCCTTTTCCCCCCATTTCTGTGCTTTTCTGTCCCATTTTACTGTTTGCAGTTCCTTTCCTCTCTGTTTTTGATTTATTGACTCTGTTGATGATTTTTGATTTCTGTTCCCTTTAGTTGTGTATAAATTTATCTGATTTGTGGAGAGGAGGGGGAAGCACTGAGACTGTGTTTCTCTCCTCTTAAGCCTGGTGGAACCTCAGGTGACATGGGTGAGAGTTGAGGATCACTGCAGTGCAGCCCAGCTCTCCTACAGTAGTTCCCTCCTCTGCAAGTGTGTGGTAGCAGCCTGATGCCCAGTGGCTACACATGTGATCCTAACTGATCAGGAGGTTCAGGTCTGAGGATCACAGATTGAAGCCACCAGGGACAGAAACGTTCTTGAGATTTTTATTTCCAGTTATCCAGCAAAAGTCAAAAATAGGATGTGGCTCAAGTTATTGAGCACCAGCCTTGAGTAGAAATGCCAAGATACAGAGGTTAGGCTCTGAGATCAAGTCCCAGTACCCCAATAAATGGAAAAGTCCGGTGGCCTTATAGAAATATGCCCCAGGGACCTCACAAACGCAGGGTGATCCAGCCATAAGGAACGGTGGAAACAGGTTTTCCTATCCCATCATATTGTATAGAGTCGCAGCAGCTTAGAAAGCTTTCCCAGTGAGGACTCAGTGGGCCTGAGTACAGGCAAAGCCAGGTGCTGTTGGTTAAGGGGCATGGAGGAAGCACCTGACAGCCAGTGAATCTTGCTGTCAGCAGGGTACAGAGGCCACCTGTCTCAGGAGATGCTCACACAACCCTGAGTGCTGGAGAAAGCCCTCCCCTTTCCTTATGCCTTCCCATCAACACACCTTGGGGAATGCCCTGGTGATTATTAGAACTGTTTTCATTCCTGCTCACCAGCATCTATCACAGAGGGAAAACAAAAGCAGCCTGCATGAGTTTTCATTGACTTCCACTTGAACCCAGGAGGCTCTCACTGGGGTTGGAAGGAGGATCTCCTCTGCTACCCATTCCCAATATATGTCTTTTCTGCCAGCCAGGCCTCCAGGCGACCCGCTCTGGGATTCTTCACAGACTTGTACTGGAACGAGGTGGGCACCATGAGAGGCTTCTGAGCACCTGCAATGGAGTCGCTTCTCCCTGTTGCAGAGACACAAGAGTCTCTAACTTCTTGGAATGGCCATGCTGGAGTCTCCCTGCAGGCAAAGGAGCTTTGGTGAGCTGGAGACTGAGCTGGGATTCCCCTGTGCATTATTTAATGGCTCTTGATCACCCTCTTCCACTCCTGTACTTCCAATTGTATACTAAAGTATTCCTCCTCCTCAATACCCCTCCTCCCTATTTTCCTTCTGCCCACCTGTGCTGCCTCTAATCCTAGCAAAGTAGGAGGGAAGTTCATTCCACACTTTCAATGTCTCTCCTGTCTAAAACACATAATATCCCTTTATGTTTTTTTCTTCCACTTGGTGCACCACCTGTGAACACTCATTAAGAATAGGAAGCTACAACACTGTTTGGTATTGTTCGTTGGAGCATAATGCCCAGACCAAGCCACAGGACACCTCTCAGAATACAATCCCACTCCACCTTTGCTCTCCGTGGGAGCTCTAGAGGCCAAGGAAGTGTGAGGGAAATTGCAGAGCCAGAGGTCTTGAGACTTGAGCATAACATGAATGCAAAAAAAACCAAAGGCCAGGCTCTATATTGGACACCAGTAACTCAGGCCTGTAATGCTACCTACTCAGGAGGCTAAGATTTGTGGTTTGGGATTTGAAGCTAATTTGGGAAGAAAAGCCCCCATGAGACTCTAGTCTCCCATTTACCACTCAAAATCTGGAAATGGCACGTGGCTCAAGTCTAAATGCTAGCCATAAGCACAAAGACAGTGCCCAGGCTCTGAGTTCAAGACCCACATCAAATGGGGGAGGGTGTGGGAAGGAAGCTGGGCACTGGTGGATAATAGTGGTAAATTTGGTTCCTCAAGAGGTTGAGATCTGAGGGTTAATGTTTGAAGCAGCCTGTGCAGAAAAGTGCATCAGACTCTTCTGTCCACTTCGCCATCAAAAAGCCAGAATGGAGCTTTGGTTGAAGTAGTAGATCACCAGCCTGAGCTCAATAGGTTAGTTTTGAGAGCAGAGACCTCTTTCAATCCCAAGTGGCAGGTTATAAAAAGAAAGCCTAAGAAAAGCAAAACCCATAATGCATGCAGGAGATCCAGCAGAGCAGTTAGGTGAGGCTAAAACTGAAATTCAAGCTTCTACACTGTCCAACATTTCATCCAGAAATTGTGGTGTTATTGAAAAAGCTACTCAAAGACCAATTTGACTTGCCATGCACTTCCCCAACAAAGGGAATCACATTTAGAATTCCCAAGAAGACATCTACCTATCTGTCTGTCTGTCTGTCTGTCTATCTATCATCTATCTATCTATCTATCTATCTATCTATCTATCTATCTATCTATCTATCTATCTATCTATCTATCTATCTATCTATCTATCTATCTATCTATAGATCTATCTATCTATCTATCTATCTATCTATCTATCTATCTATCTATCTATCTATCTATCTATCTATCTATCTATCTGCCTACCTACCTAGTTCTGCCTTTGAACTCTTGGCCTTAAACTTCCAAGGCAAGCATTTAATGAATTGAAATATACCTACAAGCTTTGGTGATTTTCTTAGATTTCTTATAAGGCTTTGGGTTTTTGGACTGGCCAGTCTGGACTGATAAACTCCTGATTTTGGAATGTAGGTGAGCACCACCCCTTCCATTTTCCTTTGATTCATAGGAATCTTGTTACCCTTTCGCCTCCACTGGTCACAATTTTGGTTTTCCACATCTGTGCCCCTGCATTAACTAGAATTTGAGGCCAAAGTCTGCACACCTGGCCAAATATTTATATTTTTTTCCCCAAATGATAAAATGCTTACAATTTATACTTCATCTCACTTAGCCTTTTCTCTTGAAGCTGCTTCATTTGGCACTTTGTGTGACACTCCAAATCTTCTTTCCTTCTTCCTCAGTCCTCTTTCTCCTCATCTTCAAAAACATGTAAGATATATGTGTTTATGTCTAAAACCATGTATGTATTAATATAAACTAGAAAAGAGACCTCACTATATGTTTCTTTTGTGCCACACAGTGTACATATTTTATATATTTCTAAAAGCATACATTATTTGAGGACAGGTGGCTCATGTCTATAATTCTATCTACTTGGAGGCTGAGATTGAGTATTGTGGTTTGAAATCCAGCCTGAACTATGAAGTCCAAGAGACACTTAACTTATCTCTGGTTAACCAAAGAGCTGGGCCTGGAGGTCTGCCTCAAGCTGTGGAGCACTGGCCTTGAGCAATGAAGCTTGGAGATAATGACTGGATCATGAGATCAATTAGAAAATGCATGTGCAAAATACATGTTCTAAAATGAAGTCATTTCTTCTTTTAGACATGGTGAAATTATTCTATTACTAGAAGGATCAATGTCACAAAAAGTTACCAAATTCAATAGGTATAGTAAAATCTGAATTCATCTGAATTAAACCTCTCAATCTGGTTACTCAGAAGGCTGAAATCTAAGAATCTAGGTTTGATGGCAGGTTAGACATAAAACCTATGAGACTCTTAATTCTAATTAGCAAGCAATAAGCTGGATCTGGGGAAGTGGTTTGAATGAGAGCACAAGATTCTGAGTTCAGGGCCTGGACTTGGCCATACCTAGAAAAATGACAAACACCCACTATGGTCATTTTGTAACTGTCAAGTTAAACTCCAAACACTAGAGGGAGCCTGGGAACTTCCTAAATGTGCTGACCTTTCAGTCCAGATGCCAATTAGATGGGACATTCAGGGCAGAGCAGATGACTTCAGGATTTTTCATTGTGTTTATGCATTGTAGTCACACACAAACAAACAACTTCCTTGACACATATTTCCTAAGGCAGCCATGCTGGAACAGGGAGGTCCCCATCTCCCACTTAGGAGTCCAAGCTCCGGCTTTGCCAGTTCCCCAAGCGCAGCAGTGGTCTGATGAACTGCCAGTGCACTGACAGCTGTTTGAAATGACTGTTTGTGCCAGTATTGGGGCTGGAACTCATGGCTGTGCAGTATTCCTCAGCTTTTATGCACAGGGATGGCTCTCTACCAGTTGAGAGCACTTCTACTATGGCTTTTTGCTTGTTCACTGGTGATAAGAATCTCAGACTTTCCTGCCCAGGCAGGCTTCTTGGCTGGCTATCAGGATTGGATTTCAGGTGGGAGGGACCAGCAACCTAGTTGTTTATCTTTTTATACAAGTTGGCATACAAAGAGTCACTGTATTGATTGACTGGGAGGCTTGAACATAGCAGATAAAATTATAAAAAGTTAGGAAAGTTAGTGAAAAGACATTAAGATGTGTACTTTGTAGAAGAGACTGTAACACTCTCAGTCTTTAAATGAGCAAAAGAACAAGACTGTACATAACAAGACCCAGATCATTTAAATGAATAAGAATTCATATGAACATAACAGTCGGGTTTTTCCCTACAATTGGAAGAAATCTTTTCTTTCAAGCTTTAAGGAAGACTAAAAACTTGATCACATATTAAGCTTTCAAGTAAATCTCAGTGAATTTTACATCAGGACAATTCTATCTTGCATCTCTGGTTGTAGAGAAAAAATATGAAATTAATAATACAAAAGAAGAGCAAAAATAAAATGGTAAATGGATCAGAAATTTCAACTCACCTTAATCTACTCAAAGGCATTATTCATACTAGATATAATCATATATGAAATCATGTACCAGGACATAAACATGAACAGACTGACTGAAGTGTGGTATAACTAAAGGAGGTTTGTATTGGTTTAACTCCTTAGAAGAACTAACTTCTAGTTTTATAAGTTGCACACTACAGTGCTGAAACATGTACTGTTGGGAAGGTAAATGGAGCAAAAAAATGGAGAGAAGAAGGGTGAGCCAATACAGTCATTGAAGTCAATGTCCATACATAAAAGCAACCAGTAACTTGATGGGGTTGGTGGGTTTGGCACATTGAGGAGAGTATTGACTAAGATGTATTGTACTCTTAATCTGGCATGAATGGAAACCTCTTGGTATAGCTACTTAAATGTGTTAAATATTAACTGTTGTGCTGCCTCTTGTGTACCATCTCCCTGCCTTCCAGGTGTCTCCCTTTGACAACAGAGATTACAACCGCAGTGTCTGCATATCACCTCATACTATGGTGAGTCCTGTCCACAACACATAGATTCTCAATGTAGAATTTTGGGGTGGTGAAGGGCTTTCACTGGCCAGTCTAGGAGTCAGAGGAGAAATACAGTCATTGTTTTGGGAGACAATTTCAAAACACATTTCATAGAGTTTCCAGTCTATCCCTGTGAGGACAAGGGCTATTTTCTTAGAGTGCATGTTAACTCTCTCCTGCATGCATCCATTCTTTCCTTCTCCCTGGTCTCTCATTCCTAATTTCTGAAATCATTAGGTTGTTGAACACAGGCTTTTGTCCCAGCTGTCCTTCCGCATTTCTAGGGAACATGGTGAATTACTTTTTCAGATGCTGACCAAAACTCCATTATGGTGAGGTGACTTCTGGCGAATGAGAGATAAGTGGAGATTTTACTGCTGTAGGGTTGTCTGTGGGCATTGCTTATATTTCACTACGGAACAAGACCAAAGCAGGTGCAGAATGGGGCATAAGAAAAGGGAAAATTTTTTATATACTTCAATTAGGGAAATTGCAATAGGGAAGAAAAGTGACAAAATATATTATTTCTTTGCATAGGTAATACCTTAGAGTTAAAAGTATTCTATTAAACTGATAAATCAAGTAGTCCAAATGTAGTGATATGAAATAATCTATAAAATAGCAAAGACAATGCTGATTAAAATCTGTTTGGAAGAAAAGTGTCAGGAAAAAGAAACCTAATTTTGAAGTTGATAGAGAACTAATGGACATCCTCTCTTAAAGTAATAGGCCTAAAGAGTTTTAAGAAGCTGAAAATAGGGGCTAAGAAGGTGGCTCAGTGGTACAGTGCTTGCCTTTCAAGCATAAGGCCCTGGGTTCGATTCCTTAGCACCACATAAATAGAAAAAAGCCACAAGTGGTACTGTCGTTCAATAGATACAGCTCTTGCCTTGAGCTAAAGAGCTGAGAGACAGTGTGCAGACCCAGAGTTTAAGCCCTACTGCAAACCAAAGAACAAAAACAAAAGCTGAAAACATCACACAGACTATTCTTAGTATTAAAAACATACTGGGCTGGGAAGGTGGCTCAGTGGTAGAGTGATTGCCTTGCATGCATTAGGTCCTGGGTTCGATTCCTCTGCACTAAATAAGCAAGAAAAGCTAGAAGTATTGCTGTAGCTCAAGTGGTAGAGCACTAGCCTTGACCTGAAGAGCAGAGGGACAGTGCCTAGGCCCAGAGTTCAGGCACCATGACTGACAAACACAAACACACACACACACACACACACACACACACACACACACACACAAACACACACACACACACACACACCCTGTGGAAGAAATTAACCATACAACGAAAGATACTCTGTTTTCCTTTTGTCCATCTTAGGCTTCAATCTCAGTGCATAGGTGATTTTTTCTGCTCAAGCCTAGTACTCATTAACTCAGAACCCTGGCTCTGCTTCTGATTTTTTGTTGGTTAATTGAATATATGAGTCAGGAACGTTCTTGTCTGTCTGGCTTCAAACAACATGATAAGATCTGAGCTTGCTGACGAGCTAAGGTTATTAGCATAAGCCATCAGCACTGAGAAAAGAAAGATACTTTTTAAACTGCAGAAACAGTGTACATAAAAACATGGAACAATCTTGCAAATTATCTGAATATCAGTATCACATCACTACCTGATGGCTCTCTGTGTGTGCTTGTGTGCGTGTGCACATGTGTGTGTGTATGTACACAAATAGCACAAATAGTCTGTGTGGGGACAAGGAGAAGGAGGGGAGAGGTAAGAGAAAACCCAGCACACCCACCGCTCTATGGGAACCCATTTGTATTTTCCTCCCACAATGAATTGATTCATAATATGGTTTACTCTGGGGTCTTGCACTGTGGGAACATCTAGATTCTCAGATTCCTGAATAGTCCTAGTCTTTTTTTTTTTTATTTTTATTTTTAGTTTTTGTGAACACACTGTACAAAGGGGTTACAATTACATGGGCAGGTTAATGCATACATTTCTTAGCAAGCATTGCAGCTTCCTCCTTTGTTTACTCTTCACATCCCTTCCCAGCCTTCCCCCACAACTGCTACCCAATCCTCCCCCCTTCAATACCCAACCAACATTGTAAAGCTCAGTTTTGGACATGACAACTTGTACTTCTCATTGTTGCAACAGGTCCACCTGTATCCTTAAACGACTTGTTTTTCCCCATGTCCTCTACAAGTTATACTGACATCAAATATAGTGAAACATGGGTTATACTGTGGGGGAGGGACATACAAAGCTACAAAGAGATAATCTTATCAATGCCTTAGAAACAAATGCATGAAAGGAAAAAAACATTAAAATACATATCTAGGGCTGGGAAGGTGGCTCAGTGGTTGAGCGCTTGCCTTGCATGCCTGAGGCCCTGGGTTCGATTCCTCAGCACCACATAAGCAAAAAGAAAAAAGCCAGAAGTGGTGCTGTGGCTCAAGTGGTAGAGCGCTAGCCTTGAGCTGAAGAGCTGAGGGACAGTGCCCAGGCCCAGAGTTTAGGCCCCACAACTGGACCAAAAAAAAACAAACAAACAATAAAATACATATCTAAGGATTCATTTTCCTAACATCACATTATCTGACCTTTTCCGCTTGACTCATACATATACTTGATATTGCAAATAAGGGAAACCATGGGACCTATGTTTCTTTGTGCCTGGCTTACTTCACTTAATATAATTTGTTCCAAGTTTTTCCATTTCCTAACAAATGGGGCAATGCCATTCTTTCTGATGGAGGCATAGAATTCCATTGTGTATATATACCACATTTTCTTGATCCATTCATCTACTGAGGGGCATCTGGGCTGGTTCCATATCTTAGCTATGGTAAATAATGCTGCAATAAACATAGCTGTGCTGGTAGCTTTACTGTGGTCTTGTTTGTAAACATTTGGGTAAATGCCCAACAGTGGGATTGCTGCGTCCTAGGGGAGCTCTATGTGAAGTCTTTTCAGGAACCTCCATACTGCTTTCCAAAGTGGTTGAACAAGTTTACATTCCCACCAACAATGAAGTAAGGTTCCTTTCTGTCCACATCCCCTCCAGCATCTGTTGTTGTTAGCGTTCTTGATTTTTGCCATTCTAACAGGAGTGAGGTGGTATCTCAGTGTTGTTTTAATTTGCATTTCTTTTATGGCTAGGGATGTTGAGTATTTCTGCATGTGTCTATTGTCCATCCTGCTTTCTTCTTCAGAGAAGTTTCTCTATAACTCTTTAGCCCACTTATTTATTGGGCAGTTGTTTCTTTGAGGATTTGTTATTAGGGGATTTAATTTTTTGAGTTCCAAGTATATTTTTGATATGAGAGCCTTGTCTGTTGTATGGCTAGTGAAGATCTTCTCCCAATCTGTGGACTTTCTATTGATCTTGCTAGCTATGTCCTTTGCCATGCAGAAACTCTACAACTTCATGCAGTCCCATTTTTCCAACCTTTCTTTGATTTGTTGTGTTTCCGGAGACCTGTGGTTTCTCCTATTCCATCCTGTAATGTTTTCAGAGTGTCTGCTTTGACTTTGAGGTCTTTGATCCATTTGGAGTTGATTCTGGTGCAGGGTGATATATAAGGATCTAGCTTTAGTTTTCTACAAGTAGTTAACCAATTTTGCCAGCACCAGTTACTGAAGAGGCTGTCTTTCTTCCATTCTATTGTTTTATCTCCCTTATCCAAAATTAGATGGCTATAGGTCTGTGGGTTCTTTTATGGGTTTTCAATTCCATTCTATTGGTCTTGAGGTCTGTTCTTGTGCCAGTACCAAGCTCTTTTGATTACTATTCCTTTATAGTAGAGTTTGAAATTTGGTATTGATATTCCTCCAGCAGTGTTCTTTCCGTTGAGGAGCGTTTTTGCTATTCGGGGTCTTTTTTTGTTCCATATGAATTTTTGGGTTGCCTCTTCTATTTCCTTGAAGAATGAGTTTGGAATTTTGAGAGGTATCCCACTGAATTTATAGAAATCCTTGGGAAGTATTCCCATTTTCATGATGTTGATCTTTCCAATCCCGGAGCATGGGAGTTTTTGCCACTTTCTAAGTTCTGTTTTGATTTCTTTTTTCAAGTTTTTAAAGTTTTCATCATAGAGGTCCTTCACTTCTTTGGTTAAGTTAATTCCTAGGTATTTTATTTTTTGTGGGGCTATTACAAATGTAGTTGCTTTCCTAATTTCAGCCACACTTTTCTCATTGTTGGCATAGAGAAGAGCCATTGATTTTGGGGGGTTCATTTTATATCCTGCTGCTTTGCCAAAGTTTTGAATCAGATTGAGTAATTTGGGAGTGGAATCTATGGGATTCTTTAAATACAAGATCATGTCATCTGCAAAGAGGGAGAGTTTTATTTCTTCTTTCCCTATTTGGATCCCCTTTATGTTTGCATCTTGTCTTATTGCTGTAGCTAGGCATTCTAATACTAGATTGAAGAGAAGTGGAGAGAGTGGACATCCTTGTCTTGTTACTGAGTTAAGAGGACATGGTTTTAGGTTTTCACCATTAAGTATAATGCTGGCTGTAGGTTTGTCATATACAGCCTTTATTGTATTGAGGAATGTTCCATGGATTCCTAATTTTCCCAAAACCTTCATCCTAAAAGGGTGTTGGACCTTGTCGAATGTTTTTTCTGCATCTATTGAGATAACCATGTGGTTCTTATACTGGCTTCTGTGGATGTGATGAATAATATTAATTGATTTGCATATATTGAACCATTTTTGCATCCCTGAAACGAAACATGTTTGATGGTGGTGTATGGTTTTTTGAATGAATTGTTGAAGTCGATTGGCCAAAATTTTGTGTGAGAAGTTTTGGATCAATGTTCATGAAGGAAATGGGTCTATAGTTCTCTTTCTTTGATGAGTCCCTGTCTGGGTTTGGGATGAGGATTATGATGGCTTCATAGAATGTGTTCGGTAGTGAACTTTCTCTTTCAATTTCATTAGTACATTTCTTATCAAGCATTGTAGCCTCCTCCTTTGTTTACCCTTCCCATCTTCCCCTGCTCCTCCACCCAATCCTCCCCACGGCCACCTCCATGGGACCAAAGTTGTAAAGTTTGTTTTCAACATAACGACTTGTACCTCTCATTGTTGCAATGGGTCTATCTGTATCCCTATTGAAACGATTTGTTTTTCCCCTTCCCTTCCAGAAATTATACGGACATCAAATACAGTGAAAGCAGGGGTTATACTGTGGGGGAGCGACATACAAAACAACAAAGAAATAATCTTATAAATATGTTAGAAACATATGCATGAAAGAAAAAAAAACATTTGAATTTATATCTTAGCGTTCATTTCCCTAACATCACCTTACCGGACCTTTTCTGCTTGACTCAGACATATATTAGATATTGCAAATAAAGGAAGCCATGGGACCTATGTTTCTTCATCTCAGTATTTTCAAAAGATTGTC
This sequence comes from Dipodomys spectabilis, assembly GCF_019054845.1. Classification (NCBI taxonomy): domain Eukaryota; kingdom Metazoa; phylum Chordata; class Mammalia; order Rodentia; family Heteromyidae; genus Dipodomys; species Dipodomys spectabilis. The sequence goes on from NW_024870779.1 coordinate 5,609,471, forward strand.
TTGCAGCCAGGCATTGCTGGATCATGCCCCAATTCCTAGCTGCTCAGAAGGTTGAGTTCTGAAAATCATGGTTCACATCTCATCTGGATAAATGAACCTAATAGATTCTTACTTCCAGTAATGCTGAGATGCACACAGTTGTGTGCACAGGACTGTTTATTTTCATTGCAGATCAGGCAGGGATGTTCTTTATCTTGTAAAAAGGCAATCTGACAATCTGGTCCTGTAGTTGATGTTAAAGGCAAACACAACCCACACAACTGTTCGGGTCCTGCTGTGACATAGCAGCACCTGAAAATTTGATGCTAGCAGGACATCAGTGGTTCATGCCTGCAATTCCAGCTACTGAGGAAACTGAAATGTGAGTGTCAGGGTTCAAATCCAGCCTGCACAGAAGTCCATTAACATCTTGTCTCTAATGATGCATTGACTATCTTGAAGTGAAGATGTGATTCAAGGGGTAGAGCATCAGCTTTGAGTGAAAAATCCAAGTGAGATTGAGGCCTTGAGATTAAGCCCAAGTGTTCAAGCCTTAGGATCAGCACATACACATATTTGTGTACACTTACACACATGTACAGACACACAGAAGCCAAATAATTTTGTATTTTATCTGTGATAGTCTGCAAAGCTTGTTAACATGTGGATTATGTTCTTATGTCAGTGGTAGGAGTCCAGTCTGGTGCCTCATGTATTCTTCCTTATTGTGCTAGAAACATTGTATCCCAATAAACTGAAAACTTGCCATCCACTCAGTGTCTCAAACTTGTCAGTGCCTATTTATTGTTGTATGAGCACCAATTGTAAACTACATTTTTCATAACGTCTATTGAGCAATGCCCAATTTTTATCATCCAATTATCTTTTTTATTGTAAAAATACTGTATAGAGTGGTTACAATTACATAGGGAAGATAATGAGTATATATTTTTCTTTTTTATTCTTTTTTTGTTTTGGGGCCGGTCCTGGGGCCTAAAATCTGGCCTGGGCAGTGCCCCTCAGCTCTTCAGCAAAAGGCTGCACTCTACCACTTGAGCCACATCGCCACTTCTGGCTTTTTTCTTTTTGCTTATGTGGTGCTGAGGAATCAAACCCAGGGCCTCATGCATGCAAGGCAAATGCTCTACCACTGGGCCACCTTCTCAGCCCATGAGTACATATCTTTTTTTTTTTTTTTAATTGTTTTTGACTACTTTATGCATTTTATTTATTTATTTTAAATTATTTTTTATTGTGAAAATACTGTACAGAGGGGTTACAATTACATGGGCAAGATAATGAGTACATTTCTTATCAAGCATTGTAGCGTCCTCATTTGTTTCCCCTTCCTATCCCTTCCCAGCCTCCCCAACACCCATAATCCTCCCCCCAGCCACCAAAGTTGTAAAGTTCGTTTTCGACATGACAACATGTACTTCTCATTGTTGGAAGCGGTCCTCCTGTATCCTTATTTTAACGACTTGTTTATCCTCTTCCCCTGCACAAATTATAGCAGCATCAAATACAGTGAAAGCAGGGGTTACACTGTGGGGGAGGGACATACAAAGCAACTTAGAAATAATCTTATAAATGTGTCAGAAACAAATGCATAAAAGTAAAAAAACATTTAAGTACATATCTTAGGGTTCATTTCCCTAACATCACCTTATCTGACCTTTTCTGCTTGACTCATACATATACTTGATATTGTAAATAAGGGAAACCATGGGACCTATGTTTCTTTGGGCTTGGCTTACTTCCCTTAATAAAATTTTTTCCAAGTCTTTCTATTTCCTAACAAATGGGGCAATGTCATTCTTTCTGACAGAGACATAGAATTCCATTGTTTATATATACCACATTTTCTTGTTCCATTCATCTACTGAGGGGCATCTGGGTTGGTTCCATATCTTAGCTATAGTAAATAATGCTGCAATAAACATAGTTGTGCTGGTCGCTTTAGTGTGGTCTTGTTTGAAAACATCTGGGTAAATACCCCAAAGTGGGACTGCTGGTTCATAGGGAGTTCTGTGTGGAGTGAAAGCAGGGGTTATACTGTGGGGGAGGGTCATACAAAGCAAAAAAGAAATAATCTTACAAATATGTTAGAAACAATCGTATGAAAGAAAAAAAAACATTTGAATACATATCTTAGGGTTCATTTCCCTAACATCACTTTATCTGACCTTTTCTGCTTGACTCAGACATACACTAGTTATTGCAAATAAGGGAAACCATGGGACCTATGTTTCTTCATCTAATTATTTTGAAAGGATTGGCTTGCAACCAGGCATTGCTGGATCATGCCCCAATTCCTAGCTGCTCAGAAGGTTGAGATCTGAACATCATGGTTCACATCACATCTGGATCAAGGAACCCAGGAAATTCTTACTTCCACCCCACCAGCAAAATGCCACAGTGAAGGTATGGTGGCTCAAGTAGTAGAGTTACAGCCTTGAACAAGAAAACCAAGTCTGGGTCAAAGTGCTGAATTTAAGCTCAGAGTCTGGGAAAGTGGCTCAGGTACCGTGCTTGCCTTGCATGCATGAAGCCCTGGGTTCTATCCTCAGCAACACATAAGCAGAAAACCTGTAAGTGGTGCTTTGGCTCAAGTAGTAGAGCACTGGCCTTGAGCTGAAGAGCTGAAGGACAGTGCCCAGTCCCAGAGTTCAGAACCCACAACTGACAAAAGAGAGAGAGAGAGGCAGGGAGGGAGGGAAAAAATGCCAAAATAAATGAATTTCATCAGCGCCACAGAGTGAGGAAGTACCACAACCGACAAAAACATCAAGATATTATCTATGCCATCAAGATTTTATTTTTTCTCTAATGGAGGAAGACTGAAAAGACACTGCGCTAGTATTTGCTTTGACTGAAAATTGGCATCAGCGAATCAAGTTGTTAAAATCAAATGAGCATCACCTTACATTGATGACTACTAGCCTTATGAGGCAATATTTTTCTCTAAAATATATAATCAGAACAAAATATGAATGCAGAAGGTAATGTTGGTTTTTCTTTTGTTTCTTTAGATTTAAAAATGTTGTTGTAAATGTGGTGGACAGAGGATGTACAGTTATACAAGTCAGGTAATGTGAAATTTCCTTTTAAATATTTTGACTTTCTCCCTCATTTTCTCCCCGTTATTCCCCTCCCAGCCATCTCCCCCATGGTTATAGGTTATTTCCAACAAGGTATCTAGGGAGTTTCACTGCTCAGTTGGATCACCCTTTCCCCCCCATTTCTGTGCTTCTCTGTCCCATGGTACTGTTTGCAGTTCCTTTCTTCTCTGTTTTTATTTATTGCCTCTGTTGATATTTTTGATTTTTGTTCCCTTTAGTTGTGTATAAATTTATCTGATTTGGGGACAGGAGGGGGAAGCACTGAGACTGTGTTTCTCTCCTCTTAAGCCTGGTGGAACCTCAGGTGACCTGGGTAAGAGTTGAGGATCACTGCAGTGCAGACCAGCTCTCCTACAGTAGTTCCCTCCTCTGGCAAGTGTGTGGTAGCAGCCTGATGCCCAGTGGCTCCCACATGTGATCCTAACTGATCAGGAGGTTCAGGTCTGAGGATCACAGATTGAAGCCACCAGGGACAGAAAAGTTCTTGAGATTCTTATTTCCAGTTATCCATCAAATGTCAAATCTAGCATATGGCTCAAGTAATTGAGCACCAGCCTTGAGTAGAAATGCAAAGATACAGAGGTTAGGCTCTGAGATCAAGTCCCAATACCATAATAAATGGAAAAGTCTGGCGGCCCAATGGAAATATGCCCCAGGGACTTCACAAACCCATAACGATCACAGCCACAAGGATGGGTGGAAAGAGGTTTTCTCATCCCATCATATTCTATAGAGTTGCAGCAGCTTAGAAAGCTTTCCCAGTGAGGACTCAGTGGCCTGAGTACAGGCAAAGCCAGGTGCTGTTGGTTAAGGGGCATGGAGGAAGCACCTAACAGCCTGTGACTCTTGCTGTCAGCAGGGAACAGATGCCATGTGTCTCAGGGAGATGCTCACACAACCCTCAGTGCTGGAGGAAGCCCTTCCCTTTCCTTATGCCTTCCCATCAACACATCTTGAGGAATGCCCTGATGATTTTTAGGAGTGTTTACATTCCTGCTCACCAGTATCTATCACAGAAGGAAAACAACAGCAGCCTGCATGAGTTTTCATTGACTCCCACTTGAACCCAGGAGGCTCTCACTGGCCAGCCAGGCCTCCAGACGACCCGCTCCAGGACTCTTCATGGACTTGTACTGGAACCATTTGTGCACCATAAGAGGCTTCTGAGCACCTGTTATGGAGTCCCTTCTGCCTGCTGCAGAGACACAAGAGTCTCAAACTTCTTGGAATGGCCATGCTGGAGTCTCCCTGCAGACAAAAGAGCTTTGGTGAGCTGGAGACTGAGCTGGGATTTCCCTGTGCATTGTGTAATGGCTCTTGATCACCCTCTTCCACTCCTGTACTTCCAATTGTGTACTAAACTGTTCCTCCTCCTCAACAAGCCTCTGCCCTATTTTCTTGATGCCCACCTGCTGTTCCTCTAATCCTAGCAAGGTAGGAGGGAAGTTCATTCCACACTTTCAATGTCTCTGTTGTCTAAACCACATTTTCCTGTACGCTTTTCTCTCCCACTAATTAAGAATAGGAAAACTCATTAAGAATAGGAAGCTACAACAAAGTCTGGTATTGGTCATTGGAGCATAATGCCCAGACCAAGCCACAGAACACCTGTCAGAATTCAAACCTGTGCTCTATGTGGGAGCCCTAGAGACAAGGAAGTGTAAGGGAAATTGCAGGGCCAGAGGTCTTGAGACTTGAGCATAACATGAATGCAAATCCAAACCAAAGGCCAGGCTCTATAATGGGCACCAGTAACTCATGCCTGTAATGCTACCTACTCAGGAGGCTAAGATCTGATGTTTGGGATTTGAAGCCAATTTTGGAAGAAAAGCCCCCATGAGACCCTAATCTCCCATTTACCAGACAAAACCTGCAAATGGCACTGTGGCTCAAGTCTAAATGCTTGCCATAAGCACAAAGACAGTGCCCAGGCTTTGAGGTCAAGCCCCACATCCAATTGGAGGTGGGGAGTGGGGAGGAAGCTGGGTGCTGGTGGATAATTGTAGTAAATTTGGCTCCTCAAGAGGTTGAGATCTGAGGGTTAATGTTTGAAGCAGCCTGTGCAGAAAAGTGCATTAGACTCTTCTGTCCAATTCACATTCAAAAAGCCAGAATGGAGCTTTGGTTGAAGTGGTAGATCACCAGCCTTGAGCTAAATAGCTTAATTTTGAGAGCAGAGACTTCCTTTCAATCCCCAGTGGCAGGTTGAAAAAAGAAAGCCTAAGAAAAGCAAAACCCATAAAGCATGCAGGGGATCCAGCAGAACAGTTAGGAGAGGCTAAAACTGAAGTTCAAGCTTCTAGACTGCCCAACATTTCACCCAGATATTGTGGTGTCATTGAAAGAGCTACTCAAAGAGCAATTTGACTTGTCATGCACTTCCCCAACAAAGAGAATGACATTTAGCATTCCCAAGAATGCATCTATCTATGTATCTCTTCTTCTATGTATGTATGTATGTATGTATCTATCTATCTGTGTATTTATATATCTATGTATCTATCTATGTATGTATGTATGTATGTATGTATCTATCTATGTATCTATGTATCTCTCTATCTATGTGTCTATCTATGTATCTGTCTATCTTTGTATCTATCTATCTATTTATTTGTCTATGTATCTATCTATCCAACTATCTATCTATCTATCTATCTATCTATCTATCTATCTATCTATCTATCTATCTATCTATCTATCTATCTATCTATCTATCTATCTATCTATCTACCTACCTACCTACCTACCTACCTACACACCCACCCACCTACCTAGTTCTGCGTCTGAACTCTTGGCCTTAAGCTTCCAAGGCAAGCATTTTATCAATTGAAATATACCTCCACACTTTTGTGATTTTCTTAGATTTCTTATAAGGCTTTGCGTTTTTTGCCTGGCCAGTCTGGACTGATAACCTCCTGATTTTGGAATGTAGGTGAGCACCACCCCTTCCATTTTCCATTGATTCATAGGAATCTTGCTACCCTTTCGCCTCCACTGGTCACAATTTTGGTTTTCCACATCTGTGCCCCTGCATTAACTAGAATTTGAGGCCAAAGTCTGCACACCTGGCCAAATATTCATATTTTTTGCACAAATGATAAAATGCTTACAATTTACACTTCCTCTCACTTAGTATTTTCTCTTGAAGCTGTTTCATTTGGCACTTTGTGTGACACTCCAAATCTTCTTTCCTTCTTCCTCAGTCCTCTTTCTCCTCATCTTCAAAAACATGTAAGATATATATGTTTAATGCATAAAAACGTATATGTATTAATGTAAAATAGAAAAGAGACCTCACTACATGTTTCTTTTGTGCCACACAGAGTACACATGTTAGATATTTCTAAAAGCATACATTCTTTGAGCACAGGTGGCTCATGTCTATAATTCTATCTACTAGCGGGCTGAGATTGAGAATTGTGGTTTGAAATCCAGCCTGAACCAGAAAGTCCAAGAGACACTTAACTTATCTCTGGTTAACCAAGGAGCTGGGCCTGGAGGTCTGCCTCAAGCTGTGGAGCACTGGCCTTGAGCACTGAAGCTTGGAGACAATGCCTGGACCATGAGATCACTTAGATAAAGCATGTGCAACATACATTTCTAAAATGAAGTCCTTTCTTCTTTTAGACATGGTGCAATTCTTCTATTAGTAGAAGGATCAATGTCATAAAAAGTTACAAAATTCAATAGGTATAGTAAAATCTGAATTCATCTGAATTAAACTTCTCAATCTGGTTACTCAGAAGGCTGAAATCTAAGAATTCAGGTTTGATGCCAGGTTAGACATAAAGCCTATGAGACTCTTATCTCTAATTAGCAAGCAATAAGATGGAACTGGGGATGTGGTTTGAATGAGAGCACAAGATCGTCAGTTCAAGACCTGGACTTGGTCATACCCAGAAAAATGTCAAACACCCACTATGGTAATTTTGTAACTGTCAACTTAAACTTCAAACACTAGAGGGAGCCTGGGAACTTCCTAAATGTGCTGACCTTTTAGTCCAGGTGCCCATTAGATGGGGCATTCCGGGCAGAGCAGATGGCTTCTGGCTTTTCCCTTGTGTTCTTTCAATATAGTCACACACAAACACACAACCTCCTTGGCACATAATTCCTAAGGCAGCCAGGCTGGGACAGGGAGGTGGCAATCTCACACAGGAATCCAAGTCCCAGCTCTGCCAGCTGGCCAGGTGCAGCAGTGGTCTGATAACCTGCCAGTCCACTGACAGCTGCTTGAAATGACTGTGCCAGTATTGGGGCTGGAACTCACGGCAGTGCACTGTCCCTCAGCTTTTGTGCTCAGGGCTGGCTCTCTACCAGTTGAGAGCACTTCTACTGTGGCTTTTGGCTGGTTCACTGGAGATAAGATTTTCAGACTTTCCTGCCCAGCAGGCTTCTTGCCTGGCTATCAGGATTGGATTTCAAGTGGAAGCCACCAACAACCTAGTTGTATCATTTTATACATGTTGACATACACAGAGTCACTGTATTCATCGACTGGGAGACTTGAACATAGCAGATAAAGTTATAAAACATTTGTAAAGTTAGTGGAAACATATTAAAATATATACTTTGTGGAAGAGACTGGAACATTCTCAGTCCTTCAATGAGCAAAAGAACAAGACTGTATATAATGAGACACAGAGCATTTGAACAAATAAGAATTCAAATGAAAATAACAGAATTTTCCCTAAAATTCGAAGACATCTTTTCTTTCAAGCTTTAAGGAAGACTAAAAACTTGATCACATATTAAGATATGAAGTAAATCTCAGTGAATTTCACATCAGGACAATTCTATCTTCCATCTCTGACTGTAGAGAGAAAATAGGAAACTAACAATACAAAACAAGAGCAAAAATAAAAGGGCAAATGGATCAGAAATTTCAACTCACCTTAATCTACTATGCTGTACCAATTGTGCCGTATCTCCAGCCATCCTAAAATTTTTATGCTAGTGATTGCAACTCCAGAATTTCTTCTGGATAGCACATAAGTAGACATTATGAGGGCATGTCTCCCTCCTATGCAGTTGGCCACTGAAGATTTTTCTAGAACCCAAAGGTAGCCAGTAATTCAGAGGTGTCACTTAAGCAATTGAAATGTAATGTGGGAACAATCTGAATTGAGATGTGCTGTTGTAATGAGAACTTTAGTATCCTAAAAATTTGAATCTGCATGCTTGTAATCCCAGCACTTGGGAAAGAGGCAAGAGGATCATGAGTTTTGGGTTAGCCTGGACTCCACAGTAAGATTGCATCTGAACAAAGACATCAAGCCAGGTGCTGCTGGCTTATGCCTACAATCTTTCCTATTCAGGTGGCTGAGATCTGAGGTTCTTGAATTGAAACCAGACATGGAAGTGAAGTCTGTGAGACATTTTTCCCAATTAACCTGCAAATGTGTATTTGGCACTGTGGCTCTAGCCCTGAGCAAAAAAGTCAAGTGAAAGCAGAGGTCCTGACTTCCAGTTCCACCACAGACACATGTGCATACCCATACACGCATTCACACACACCATATAATAACATATGTAGAGAGACAGAGAAAAACAGAGATGGAGAGAGATAAATAAGGAAGTATGTGTTTGGAACATCAGCTGTGGGAATGAAGACCACTCTGAGCAGCCAGGATATGCTTATCTCTAGGAAGAGACACACAGTGATCATGAAGGCAGATTACAGTGAGTTACAGAGACAGTGTAAGACTCCTCTTTGGGAAGAAAAAGAGCAGACTCCAGGCTGCCATTGAGAAACAGAAAACCACCCACTGATCTCCTGTGTCTTCATGAATAGCGTTTTCTTGGTAATCCAGCAGCTCCTCTTACAAGAAGAGCTCTGTGTCAGCTCCTTTCCCTCAAGATTCTTATTCAGGAGATGGGTCTTTTAATGGAAGGGGAAATTTGGTGGGTGAGAAATACATCTGGAGTGTGGATGAGGACGGGTGTGGCTTGTTCAGTGTCTGAAGCCCAAGAACTCTTTTAATCCTTGAAGGAAAGGATGCTGAATGCCTTTCTAATTCAGATGCAATTATTAGGTAAGCTTTAGCACAACAAACAAGATATCAGGGAAATTTTGGATGCTGTTTGTTTCTAGAAATGAAACAGAAAAAGGAGGAAAAGTTTAAACTGGTGACTAATTAGTGGACTGCTGAAATATAATCCAAGTTTATAATGATGGTTTGTGATAATCTCACGATGCAATAAAATACTGGTATTATGACATAAAATTCATGTAGCTTACTTTGTAATGAAAACTACTCTGAAGACAGATTAAGAAGTTCTTGCTGTGAGGCCAGCCTGAGCAAAGGGTTCAGAGACCTCATCTCAAATAATGAAGCTGGACTTGGTAGTATTTGCCTGTCATTTGGTACAAGCCACACTAGTCCTGGCAGAAACATAAGATCCTATTCAAATACTGACTCAAGCTGAAAGAGTGAGCTCCAGTAGCAGAGTGCCTAGCCAGTCCACGGCGCTTAGTTCCAGCTTCAGTATCGATATGACTCCCAAAAGAAAAATGCCTGAAATTATGTTTTTGAAACAAGAGTCTTTCTCTATTGCGCAGTGTGACATTGAACTCATGAACATTGTTCTTTATTACCCTAGTGCTGGCATTCCAGTTGTGCTCCACCACACTCCGGTGTGCAATTAGAAATTTATTCCTGCACTTTGAAATAACGTGGAGAAATATGAATCATTAATAAGGAAAGCATTATAGTACATCCATCCCAAAGAGAATTGTATTGGTTGTAATAAGTTCTATAGAAGTAAAACTAAAATGTTGTATTGTAGAGAAGTTAGTGGGTATGAGAGGGTAGGGAAAGAGCTCTGAGTGTTTGGTCTGGTGAACATGGTATAGTTTTGCTGATACTGGGGCTTGAATGTTGTATTTTGCCTTCCCACTCAACTGGTTTGTTCAAGGCTGGTGTTTCACAACTTAACCCATGCCTTCAGTTCTGGTTTTGTGCTGATTGGTTGGAGTTAAGAGTTTGTTAGATTTGTCTACCCAGCCTAGCTTTGAATATCAGTCCTCAGTTATCATGTTCCTGGATAGCTGGGATTATAGTCATGAGCTACCAGTGCTTGTCCCATTTAATGAGGATTCTTGATTATGAGTGATAGCAGTATTTTGGCATGCAATGCTGAGGATGAACCCAGGCCTTGCACATGCTAAGCAAGGTTTACTATGAGCTACAATCCATCCCAGCCACATGTCCTGCTTACAGTCAACTTTTCTTTATGAATGTGCATGAAAATGCATGCATTTCATCACAATGTTTTTGTGTAATTAGGTGTATAGGTAATTGTAGCACATACCTGTAATCCTAGCCATGTAGGCAACTGAGGAGGGAGCATCACATGTTCAAAGTCAGCTGAACAGTTTAATGAGGCCCCATCCCAAAGTTTTTCAACAGAGCTGGGGATAGTTCAGTGGTTTCCAGTGTGTTTGGAGTGGGAAGGTGAGGTGGGCTGTGTGTTTGATATTTGTATTTCTTTTGTCCTTTTTCTTGTTTAATGTGGTATCCTGCCATAGAGTTCCTAAGTAACGCTCAGATGCACACAACTGTGTGCACAGGGCTGTTTATTTTCATTGCAGATCAGGCAGGGATGTTCTTTATCTTGTAAAAAGGCAATCTGACAATCTGGTCCTGTAATTAATGCTAAGAGGCAAACACCACTCACACAACTGTTCAGGTCCTGCTGTGACATAGCAGCACCTGAAAATTTGATACTAGCAGGACGTCAGTAGTTCATGCCTGCAATTCCAGCTACTGAGGAAACTGAAATGTGAGGGTCAGGGTTCAAATCCAGCCTGCACAGAAGTCCATTAACATCTTGTCTCTAATGATGCATTGACTATCTGGAAGTGAAGATGTGATTCAAGGGGTAGAGCACTAGCTTTGAGTGAAAAATGCAAGTGAGATTGAGGCCTTGAGATTAAGCCCAAGTGTTCAAACCCCAGGTCAGCACACACACATATTTGTGTACACTTACTCACACATACACAGACACACAGAAGCCAAATCATTTTGTATTTTATCTGTGAAAGTCTGGAAAGCTTGTTAACATGTGGATTATGGTCTTCTATCAGTGGTAGGATTCCAGTCTGGTGCTTCATGTATTCTTCCTTGTGCTAGAAACATCTTATCCCAATAAACTGAAAACTTGCCATCCACTCAGTGTGTCAAACTTGTCAGGACCTATTCATTATTGTAGGAGCACCAACTATAAACTACAATTTTCATAGCGTCTATTGAGCAATGGCCAATCTTTATCATCCAATTATTTTTTTATTGTGAAAATATTGTACAGAGGGTTACAATTACATGGGCAATATAATGAGTACATTTTTTTCTTTTTTTTTTCTTTTCCTTTTTTTGGGGGGTCCGGTCGTGGGGTCTGAACTCTGGGCTTGGGCGCTGTCCTCAGCTCTTCATCTCAAGGCTTCACTCTACTACTTGAGCCACTGCGTCACTTCCGGCTTTTTTCTTTATGCTTATGTGGTGCTGAGGAATCAAACCCAGGGCCTCATGCATGCAAGGCCAGCACTCTACCACTGTGCCACCTTCCCAGCACATGAGTATATTTTTAAAAATTTTTTTTGACTATATATGCATTTTATTTTTTTTAATTTATTTTTTATTGTGAAAATACTATACAGAGGGGTTACAATTACATGGGCAAGATAATGAGGACATTTCTTATCAAGCATTGTTTCCTCCTCCTTTGTTTCCCCTTCCCATCCCTTCCCAGCCTCCCCCCAGACTCCCACCCGTTCCTCCCCCCTCTCACCAAAGTAGTAAAGTTCGTTTTCGACATGACAACATGTACTTCTCATTGTTGCAATGGGTCCACCTGTATCCTTATTGAAACTACTTGTTTTTTCCCTTCGCCTCCACTAATTATACCGACATAAAATACAGTCAAAGCAGGGGTTATACTGCTGTTGTAGGGGAAGGACATACAAAGCAACTAAGAAATAATCTTATAAATGCGTCAGAAACAAATGCATGAAAGAAAAAAAAAACATTTGAATACATATCTTAGGGTTCATTTTCCTAACATCACCTTATCTGACCTTTTCTGCTTGACTCATACATATACTAGAAATTGCAAATAAGGGAAACAATGGGACCTATGTTTATTTAGGCACAGCTTACTTTACTTAATATAATTTTTCCAAGTCTTTCCATTTCCTAACAAATGGGGCAATGTCATTCTTTCTGACGGAGGCATAGAATTCCATTGTGTATATATACCACATTTTCTTGTTCCATTCATCTACTGAGGGGCTCATGGGTTGGTTCCATATCTTAGCTATAGTAAATAATGCTGCAATAAACATAGTTGTGCTGATAGCTTTAGTGTGGCCTTGTTTGTAAACATTTGGGTAAATGCCCCAAAGTGGGACTGCTGGGTCATACGGGAGCTCTATGTGGAGTCTTTTGATGAACCGTCATACTATTTTCCAATGTGGTTGAACAAGTTTACACTCCCACCAACAATGCAGTAAGGTTCCCTTCTGTCCACATCCCCTCCAGCATCTGTTGTTATTAGAGTTCTTTATTTTTCCATTCTAACTGGGGTAAGGTGGTATCTTAATGTTGTTTTGATTTTCATTTCTTTTATGGCTAGGAATGTTGAGCATTTCTTCATGTGTCTATTGGCCATCCTTCTTTCTTCTTCAGAGAAGTTTCTCCTTAAGTTTTAGCCCACTTATTTATTGAAGATTTGTTGTTTAGGGATTTAATTTTTTTAGTGCCAAGTATATTTTAGATATGAGACCCTTGTCCATTGTATGGCTAGTGAAGAACTTCTCCCAATCTGTGGGCTTTCTATTCATCTTGCTAGCTATGTACTTTGCCATGCAGAAGCTATGCAACTTCCTGCAATCCCATTTGTCCAACCTGTCTTTGATTTGTTTTATTTCCCGGTCTCTATTAAGAAAATTTCGGCCTGAGCCAAGGAGACCTCGGGTTCTCCTATTCCATCCTGTAATGTTTTCAGTGTCTGCTTTGACTCTGAGGTCTTTGATCCATTTGGAGTTGATTCTGGTGCAGAGTGATATATAAGGATCTAGCTTTAGTTTTCTACAAGTAGTTAACCAATATTGCCTGCCCCATTTACTGAAGAGGCTGTCTTTCTTCCATTCTATTTTTTTAGCTCCCTTATCGAAGATTAGATGGCTATAGGTCTGTAGGTTCATTTCTGGGTTTTCAGTTCTATTCCATTGGTCGTGAGGTCTGTTCTTGTGCCAGTACCAAGCTGTTTTGATTACTATGGCTTTAGAGTAGAGTTTGAAATTTAGTATTGATATTCCTCCAGCAGTGTTCTTTCTGTTGAGGAGTGATTTTGCTATTCGGGGTCTTTTATTGTTCCATATGAATTTTTGGATTGCCTCTTCTATTTCCTTGAAGAACGAGGTTGTAATTTTGATAGTTATTGTTTGAATTTGTAGATAGCCTTGGGAAGTATTGCCATTTTCACGATGTTAATCTTTCCAATCCAGGAGCATGGGAGTTTTTGCACTTTCTAAGTTCTGTTTTGATTTTCTTTTTCAAGTTTTTAAAGTTTTCATCATAGAGGTCCTTCACTTCTTTGGTTAAGTTAATTCCTAGTTATTTTATTTTTTGTGGGGCTATTACAAATGGAGTTGCTTTCCTAATTTCAGCCACACTTTTCTCATTGTTGGCATACAGATGAGCCATTGATTTTGGGGGGTTCATTTTATACCCTGCTACTTTGCCAAAGTTTTGAATCAGCTTGCGTAATTTGGGAGTGGAGGCTATGGGATTCCTTAAATACAAGATCATGTCATCTCCAAAGAGGGAGAGTTTTATTTCCCTAGTTGGACCCCTTTATGTTTGCATCTTGTCTTATTGCTGTAGCTAGGCATTCTAATACTAGATTGAAGAGAAGTGGAAAGAGTGGACATGTTTGTCTTGTTCCTGAGTTAAGAGAATATTGCTTTAGTTTTTCATCATTAAGTATAATGCTGGGTGTAGGTTTGTCATATACAGCCTTTATTGTATTGAGGAATGTCCAATGGATTCCTAAGTTTCCCAAAACCTTCATCATAAAGGGGTGTTGGATCTTGTCGAATGCTTTTTCTGCATCTATTGAGATAACCATTTGGTTCTTATCCTTGCTCCTGTGGGTGTATTGAATAATATTAATTGATTTGTGTATATTGAACCATCTTTGCATCCCTGAAACGAAACCTGTTTGATCGTGGTGTATGATTTTTTGGATAATTGTTGAAGTCGATTGGCCAAAATTTTGTTGAGAAGTTTTGCATCAATGTTCATCAAAGAAATGGGTCTATAGTTCTCTCTCTTTGATGAGTCCCTGCCTGGTTTTGGGATGAGGGTTATGATGGCGTCATAGAATGTGTTCAGTAGTGAACTTTCTCTTTCAATTTCATTGAAGAGTTTGAGGAGTATTGGTGTGAGCTCTGCTTTGAAGGCCTTGTAGAATTCCGCTGTAAAACCATCTGGTCCTGGACTTTTCTTAGATGGAAGGTCTCTTACTGCTGTTTCTATTTCAATGCTTGATATGAGCCTGTTAAGCTGGTTTAACTCATTTTGGTTTAATTTTGGCATGTCAATATTTGCCCATTTGTCCATTTCTGTCAAGTTCTCAAACTTATTAGCATAAAGTTTTGAGAAGTATTCTGTTATAATGTTCTGAATCTTGGTTGTTTCCGTGGTGATGTTTCCATTCTCATGTCTGAGTTTATTAATTTGGGTGTGTTCTCTTCTTTTTCTGATAAGATTTGCTAAGGGTCTGTCAATTTTGTTAATTTTTTCGAAGAACCAACTCTTTGTTTTGTTGATTCTTTCTATAGTTTTTTGGATTCTAATTCATTTAATTCTGACTTAATTTTAATTATTTCTTTCTGTCTACTGTATTGGGGTTTATCTTGCTGCTCTTTTTCAAGGAGGTTTAGATTTGTCATTAAATTGTTGGTTTCAGATCTCTCCAATTTGTTGATGTAGGAGTTCAGAGCTATAAACTCGCCTCTGAGTACTGCCTTTGCTGTGTCCCAGAGGAGCTGGTATTTTGTGTGTTCATTTTTGTTGAATAGCATGAACATTTGAATTTCCTTTCTAATCTCTTCCATGACCCACTAGTGATTCAGCAGTGTGTTGTTCAGCCTCCATATGATACCGGACTTTCTTGGGTGGCTTTTGGTGTGTAGTTCTAATTTTATTCCCTTGTGGTCAGAGAGAATGCAAGGTATAACTTCAATGTTTCTGAATTTAGACAAGTTTGCTTTGTGGCCTAAAATGTGGTCTATTTTAGAAAATGTTCCATGTGCTGCTGAGAAAAACGTGAATTCTGATGTTGCTGGGTGCAATGTTCGGTTGATATCTGTTAAATCTAGTTCATCTATGCAGCTGTTTAGATCTGCGGTTTCTCTGTTGAGTTTTTGCCGAGTTGATCTATTTAGTGGGGAGAGTGGTGTGTTAAAATCCCCAACAATTTATGTCTTTGGAGTTATATGGGATTTGAGGGAAAGTAGTGTTTCTTGGATAAATTTGGGTGCTCCATTGTTTGGCGAATAGATATTTAGAATTGTAATACCCTCCTGAAGGAGAGATCCCTTAATTAGTATGTAGCGACCTTCTTTATCTCTTCTCACGAATTTTAATTTGAAGTCTATTTTATCTGATATTAGGATTGCATCTCCTGCCTGTTTATGGGGGCCGTTTGCTTGGTAGATTTTGTTCCATCCTTTAACATTGAAAATGTGTTTGTTTTTATGGGCAAGATGTGACTCCTGAAGGCAGCAGATAGAAGAGTTTTGTTTTTATTCCAACTAGACAGTCTATGTTGCTTAATTGGAGAGTTCAGTCTGTTAACGTTAAGAGAAAAGACTGAGAGGTATTTGGGAGTTCCTGCCGTGTTATCTACCTTCTTGGGGGCTGCGAAAACTGGGTTCTTCCTATGGTTCTTGGATTCTCAGTTTGGGTGCACTTTCTTGGCCTTTATTGTGGTCTTGTTGGTTTTCTATGTGTAGGACATCTTTAAGAATCTTTTGTAGGGCTGGTTTGGTGGAGATGTATTGTTTCAATTTTTCTTTTTTATGGAAGGTTTTTATTTGGCCTTCAGTTATGAAGGAGAGTTTAGCTGGGTACAGTATTCTTGGTTGATAGTTGTTTTTAGGGCATGGCATACATCATCCCAGGCTCTTCTTGCTTTGATTATCTCTGCTGAGAAATCTGAGGTGATTCTAATTGGTTTCCCTTTATAGGTGATTAATCTTTTCTCCTTGACAGCTTTAAGGATCTTTTCCTTGTTCTGACTTGATCCTGTGTGTATTATAATGTGACAGTAGGATGTCCTTTTCTGGTGTGGTCTGTTTGGAGTTCTAAAAGCTTCTTGTATCTGAATAGGCCTATCTTTTTGCATGTTTGGGAAGTTCTCTGCTAGGATCCTGTTAAACAAATTTCCTAGGCCATTAACTTCTGTTTCTAGGTGCTCTTCTACACCCATTATCCTTAGATTAGGCCTTCTGATGGTGTCTTCCAAGTGTTGGATAGATCTATCATATTTCTTGGACTTGTCTTGGATGGTTGTATGTTCTTTCTCTATAATATCTAGGCTGTCTTCAATCCCTGAGATTCAATCTTCTGCATGTTCTAACCTGCTGTCAAGACTCTCTACTTTGTTTTTTATCTCTTTTCCTTCTAATTGGTCGGCTTTGATGGCTTCAAATTCTTTGTTGAAGCTTTGTTTTAGGTCTTGTATGAACTTCTTTACTTCCTTAATTTGATGTTCAGTGTTTATTGTCAAATCACTTAGTTGATTGGTTATGGCTTCCTTGGACTCCCATTCCTTCTGTTGGGTTCCATTCAGCATTCCCTTTGTGGTCTCCCTGACTTCCTTCAGCTCTTTGTTAATGGGTTCCATGAATGCCTTTAGTGATCTTTGTGTATTCTCTTCCTGCTCTCTCAATTCCTGTATTACTCTTTGATTAACCTCCCGTTCGTGGGATTCCTGTAGTTCTCTTTGAGTGTCCTCAGCCTGCTCACGCCATTCCTGCCTTTCTCTTTGAGTATTCTCAAGCTGCTCATGCAAATCCTGTATCAGTTTTTGAGTAGCTTCCTCATGCTTATGATATTCCTGTATAAACTTTTGGATTGCCTCCTCTCTCTCCCTATCACGCTCATACAGAGCCCTTTGTATGCTTTCAATCTTTTCATTTATCATGTTTGCCAGCAGTGTTTGTAGAGCTATTTGGGAATTCTCCTCTGGATTATTCATTATCTGTTCTGTCCCCTGATTATCAAGATTGGGAATTGAGATACCCGGATTTGCCATTTTTCTTGTGTTTTTCCGGCTTACTCTGCCCATTTGAGATGAAAATAGCACCAGTTTTGTGCTAGAACACTATCTTAAGGCAAGCATCAACCAAAGTCTGAATTTGCACAGTCAATAGTCTACAGATACAATCTAGTTCAACAGGTACATCTATTCAACATCAAACAACTATATTTTCATGGGCTACAAACCGCAAAAAGAATTTGGAAGACCAGAAATTATTAGGGTTAGGGAGAGATGTGGGTAAAAAATAGGAATAGACTGATGTGGGGAGGCTCAGGGAGAGTTAACTAAGTCCTAATCTCAAAGCAGGAAATAGGTTGGGTAGGATGAAAGTAGAGAGAGAGAAAAAAAGAAGAAAGGGAAAGGGAAAAGAAAAGAGACCAGAAAAAATGGAAAAGTAAAAAATAATAAAATTTTGTAGGTTGATAACAATCTATTTAGAGAAGAACGTGAATTTATTGAGAGAAGGGGAAGTATATAAAGGAGATGTGAAAAACTTAAACATAAAAATGCTTAAAATATTATATAGGTATAAAGAGGTAGTACTGCTATTAAGGAATTTAAGTCTTAGAGGTTTTGAATTGAGTAATAAATTTGTGGATTAAGTGTGTACACAATGGGGGATAGGGTCTAATAGTCAACTACGGGTTTATCTGAGGATGTGCAGGACAAGAATTAAGTCACATAAAGAAGAACGAAAGAGAGGAGAAGGTGAAAAGGATAAGAAAGGAAGGAAAAAAGATGAGAAGTTCAGTAGAGTTAAACAAAAAACAAAAAGATAATTAAAAAAGAAAAAAAAGGGAAAGAAAACCAAAAAGAAAGAAAAATGCACACTCACATATCCCTAAAATAAAAATTATAAGAGGAAAAAAAAGTTTCTGGAAAACAATTTTTTTTTCAAAAAAGGCAAAAATTAAAGATTAAAAAAAGTTTTAGAAAAGAAAAAAAATTTTTTTTATATAAGGTACCAAAAATAAAAAATAAAAGAAGAAGAAGAAGAAAAAAAGTTCTTTGATTTTTTTGGGAGGAGTGGGAAAAATCCTGTATCTCCCTTGTGTCCATAACCAGCCTCCTGTTGGAGTCTCTGGTCTGCTTGTGGTCCTGTGGCTTGGTTGGTTTCTTAAGTCAGTTTGTTCGAATAGGCAGAAAAATGCTCTGCTTTACCCAGGATTTGGCGATCCTCCTCCCAGGCTAGTTCATTGGGAGGCAGATCTGCTTTGAGTATCACAAAAGAGGGGGATGCAGTGATGAGGCTAGGTTCTGGGTAGAGTTGAGGCCTTTCAACAGACAGTAGCTTTTCCCAGGGGCTAGTTTGTGAAAACCTCACAGAGCCCAGCCTGGAGCCATTCTCAGGGTTTCTGTTTACTGATTGTCAATTGATTGTCGAGGCTGCTAGAGGGAGGGGCAGCCTCTGGCTCTGATTACCCAGTGAAGAAAGCCACTCCTAGGGCTGGCACCCAAGCTGGGTGACTTTTCCCTGGGTGGAGCTGAGTCTGGCAGGTCACGCCGCCATTAAGTTCTTGTGACCTGCTAAATGACTCGTTTTATTCCAAGGCCTGAGTTGGAGCTAGCAGCTCCTCCGAGCTTTGTCGGTATACAAGATGGAGATCTCCAGTGCTGGGGGGGGAGGGGTGGCCTTCCCTCCTCTGCTCCCTGAGAAGGAGTGAGGACGTCAGGCTTCTAGTCATGCCGAGTCTTGGTTCCTGGGTCGTCTCCGGTCTGTGAACTGCAGGATGAAGATGTCCGCTCCTTGTCGGTTCTTGCTGGTGTTGAGTAGAATCCGCTCGCCTGCTGTGTCTGGCTCCTTCATCCCGGACTCTCTGTGGCTCAGGTATGGCTCCTGCACTCGCCCGCCGCTGCCACAGCTGCTGCGGCCGCGGTGGCTGCTGGCAAGGGCTAAGAAGTGTCTCCTTGCCTAGGTTTCCCCTCTCTGGACTAATTCTCTGTCCTGTGATGGCACACTTGGTGTAATTCTCTGGCTTAGGACTGTTCACTGGAACTCTAAAACTGCTTTTTATGGGAGAGCTTACTTAGACTCCAGCTTTTCCTCCTCCATCTTCCCAGAACATGCAGTCCTAGTCTTTAAGATGCCATGTATGAGCACCAAGCTTGGCATCAAGGCCTCAAGCACAGTTAGATCACAGACACTTACCTTGAGTTTGACAGTGAAAGTTTCTGTGCTCCAAAAGCCATATCATGCTCATCAGCTACTGCCTGGCCCTAGGTGGACCCACCACAGTGACCTGGATGTGGCCTGTGACTGTGAAGCAGGACTCCAGCTGAATTAGGGTGTGGCTGTGCTCCTCCATGCAGTGGAGGTATCTGTCCTCCTGCCTTAAGAACAGAAAAGGAGAGAGGAAGAACAGGAGAACCACTAACAGAACTCGGAGTCAGGTGACTCTGAGAGTGAAGGCCTGGCCCAGATTAGCGGGGATACAAGTTGACATCAATAAATGTGAAGACACAGGAAATGGCTCAAGTTTCTTATTGTCTTGCTTAGGCATCTGCAGTGCTGGACACACAGCTTATGTGCCAACACACCTGGCCCATTTTAGAATTTCCTTCAGTGCTATTATTGCTGTCATGAAGTTTTCTGAAGCTAGGCTTGGTGGTTCATGTCAAAACACTAGCTACTCAGGAAGCTGAGATCTCAGGATCATGGTTCAAAGCCAGCATGGGCAGGAAAGTTTGTGACACTCTTATCTCCAATTAACCACCAGAAACCAGCAGTGGAACTGTGGCTCAAGTGGTAGAGCCCTTACCTTGAGCTGAAAAGCTGAGGGCCATTGCCCAGGCTGAGTTCAACCCCATGACACAGCTAAAAAGGTATTTTTTTTTCCTGGAGTGTTGTAATTGCACTGCCATCTTATGTTTTCTGGGATTTTTTAATCTCATTTTCAGTGTGGGAGTAAGTAGATTCCAATAAATTATTTTATACTGTTTTGTCAAGTACTGGAATTTGAACTGTGGGTCTCATTCTTGCTAAAGGAAGCTTTTCACCACTAAGCCCCTATTCCTTTCTTCCCTTTCTTTTCTGATAGGGTCCCATGTTTTGTGCTTGGACTAAAACACTACTACTCAGACCTTCCATATAGCAGAGATGCAGACATGTACCACCATACCTTACTTGGTTAAGATAGGGTCTCCCTAGTCCCTATCAATGTAATGCCCAATGACCCGACAACCTCTCTCTCATTGTCACCCTTAAAGGTTCCACCAACTCTCAATAGCACCACACTGGGAAACATGTCTTTACCACATGGCATCTAGAGAACCTCCAGATCAAACCATGTGTGATCAAGAAAAATGCTCTTTGATGTTGGGGTGGATGCATAGAAAATTTTCTGGGATCAGATGTTTGATTCACAGTGATGAGACATGTGTGAAGGTGGTCACAACCTGGACTTGGTCCAGCCCAGCTCCAGTCTTTGCATGTGGTGGGGTTTGGATTCAGGGCCTTGCACTCCCTAGGCTTACTTTTTCTCTGATGTCTACCACTTGAACCATGCCTCTGGCCTTGTTTTTTTTCCTGGTTATTTGAAGGTGGAATCTCACACACAGACTTTTCTGCCCCATTGGTTTGGAATTGTGATGTTCCTTGCCTCAGCATCTGAGGAGCTAGGGTTAGAGTCAGGAGCCACTGGTGCCCAGTTTAGTTCCTAACCCCATCCGTTGACATGTTCAGAGTGTTCCTGCAAACTGAGCAATGAAAGCCATGAGTGATTACTGACACTGAGGAGAGTGAAGAAAAGCTGCTTAGAAGACGCTTAGCTTTTACCTCAGGACATAGTAAGTGCTCCCTTTCCATCCCTGTGTAGTGTTGTCATAGACCAGAGAGAGACACAATGAAGAATTCAACAGCTC
Organism: Dipodomys spectabilis; assembly: GCF_019054845.1. Classification (NCBI taxonomy): domain Eukaryota; kingdom Metazoa; phylum Chordata; class Mammalia; order Rodentia; family Heteromyidae; genus Dipodomys; species Dipodomys spectabilis. The sequence continues at coordinate 5,630,764 of NW_024870779.1, forward strand.
AGGAAGATACTATACAGAAATCCAATGTCCTAGCCTGAACTTTCTAGGATTCAGCGAGGAATTTTAGTTTCTTCCTATCTTGAAGGTTTTTTTTTTCTTTTTTTTTATATTGTTTTCATTTTTAATAAGATTTTTTAGTGTGAAAATACTGTGACAATTATACGAGCAATGTAATAAAGTAATAACAACATTTCTTATCAAGCATTATTGTCTGCTTGTTTGTTCTTTCCCTACCATCTCTGCCCTTCCATCTCCACAACTGCACTCCCTCCCTTCTACACCAAAGTTGTAAAGTTTGTTTTTCAACATAGCATTTTGTAGATCTCATTGTTGCAATGAGTCCACATGTATCCCTTTTTCTGTATCCCTTTTTGTGTCCTGGTGGCGGTGTGGTCGGTATGGGCTGGTTCTCAGACTTTGAGCATAGTAGTCTGTTACTGTACCAATTGAGTCACATCTCCAGCCATCTTAAATTTTCATGCTAGTGATTGTAACTCCAGAATTTCTTCTGGATAGCACATAAGCAGACATTGTGAGGGCATGTCTCCCTCCTATGCAGTACGCCAGTGAAGATCTTTCTAGAACCCAAAGGTAGCCAGTAATTCAGAGGTATCAGTTAAGCAATTGAAATGTAATGTGGGAACAATCTGAATTGAGATGTGCTGTTGTAATGAGAACTGTAGCATCCTAAAATCTTGAATCTGCATGCTTGTAATCCCAGCACTTGGGAAAGAAGCAGGAGGATCATGAGGTTGAGGGTAGCCTGGACTCCACAGTAAGATTCCATCTGAACAAAGACATCAAGCCAGGTGTTGGTGGCTTATGCCTACAATCTTTCCTATTCAGGTTTCTGAGCTCTGAGGTTCTTGATTTGAAGCCAGCCATGAAAGTGAAGTCTGTGAGACATTTTTCCCAATTAAACTGCAAATGTGGATTTGGCGCTGTGGTTCTAGGAGTAGAACACCAGCTTCGAGGAAAAAAGCCAAGTGAAAGCACAGGTCCTGACTTCAAGTTCCACCACAGGCACATGTGCATACCCATACACGCATATACACACACCATATAACGTATGTTAGAGAGACAGAAAAAACAGAGATGGAGAGAGATAAATAAAGAAGTATGTGTTTGGAGCATCAGCTGTGGGAATGAAGACCACTCTGAGCAGCCAGAATATGCTTATCTCTAGGAAGAGACACACAGTGATCATGAAGGCAGATTACAGGGAGTTACAGAGACAGTGTAAGACTCCTTCTTGGGAAGAATAAGAGCAGACTCCAGGCTGTCAAATGGGAAACAGAAAACCAAGCACTGTTCTCACTGTGTCTTCATGAAGAATGTTCTCTTGGTAATCCAGCAGCTCCTCTTACAGGAAGAGCTCTGTGTCAGCTCCTTTCGCTCAAGATTCTTATTCAGGAGATGGGTCTCTTATTGAAAGGGGAAATTCGGTGGGTGAGAAATACATCTCGAGTGTGGATGAGGACAGGTGTGGCTTGTTCAGTGGTTTAAGCCCAGGAAATATTTTAAGCCTTGAAGGAAAGGATGCTGAACTCCTTTCTAATTCAGCTGCTTTTAATAGGTAAGCTTTAGCACAACAAACAATATATCAGTGAAATTTTGTATGCTCTTTCTTTCAAGAAATGAACCAGAAAAAGTAGGAAAAGATTAAACTGGTGAATAATTAGAGGACTGCTGAAATATGACCCAAGTTTATAATGATGGTTTGTGATTTTTTCACCATGCATAAAATACTTGTATTATGACATAAAATCCATGTAGCTTACCTTTATAATGAGAACTACTCTGAAGACAGATTAGGAAGTTCACCCTGTGAGGCCAGCCTGAGCAAAGGATTGAGAGACGTCATCTCAAGTAATGAAGCTGGGCTTGGTGGTATTTGCCTATCATTTGGTACATGCCACACTAGTCCTGGCAGAAACATAAGATCCTATTCAAAAACGGACTCAAGCTCAAAGAGTGAGATCTGGTAGCAGAGTGCCTAGCAAGTACAAGGTGCTGAGTTCCAGCTTCAGTATCGATATGACTCCCAAAAGGAAAATGCCTGAACTTTTTGTTTTTGCAACAAGAGTCTTGCTCTATTGCGCAGTGTGACATTGAACTCATGAACATTGTTCTTTAGTACCCTAGGGCTGGGATTAATGTTGTGTTCCACCCCACCCCAGTGTGCAAGTAGAAATTAATTCTGCACTTTGAAATAACATGGAGAAATATGAATCAGTAATAAGGAAAGATTAAAGTACATCCCGACCAAAGAGAATTGTATTGGTTGTAATAAGTTCTATAAAAGTAAAACTAAGAAGATGGAAAATGCTGTATTGTAAAGAAGTTAGTGGGTATGATAGGGTAGGGAAAGAGCTCTTAGTGTTTGGTATGGTGAACATTGTATAGTTTTGCTGATACTGGGTCTTGAATGCTGGATTTTGCCTTCCCACTCAACTTGTTTGTTCAAGGATGGTGTTTCACAACTTAACCCATGCCTTCAGTTCTGGTTTTGTGCATATTAGTTGGAGTTAAGAGTTTGTCAGATTAGTCTACCTAGCCTAGCTTTGACTCTCAGTCCTCAGTTGTCATTTTCCAGGATAGCTGGGATTATAGTGCTTGTCCGATTTCATGAGGATTCTTGATTATGAGTGATAGCAGTATTTTGGCATGCAATGCTGAGGATGAACCCAGGCCTTGCACATGCTAAGCAAGGTTTACTAGGAGCTACAATCCATCCCAACCATATGTCATGCTTACAGCCAATGTTTATTTCTAGTATGTGCATGAAAATGCATACATTTTGTCACAAGGTTGTTGAGTAATTCAGCTGTATAGGTAATAGTAGCACATATCTGTAATCCTAGCCATGTAGGCAACTGAGGAAGGAGGATCACATGTTCAAAGCCAGCTGAACAGTTTAATGAGGCCCCATCCCAAAGTTTTTCAACAAGGCTGCGGATAGTTCAGTGGTTTCCAGTGTGTTTGGAGTGGGAAGGGGAGAGGGCTTTGTGTTTCTTTTTTGTACTTCTTTTGTCTTTTTCTTGTTTAATGTGGTATCCTGCCATTGAGTTCCTAAGTAATGCTCAGATGCACACAACTGTGTGCACAGGGCTGTTTATTTTCATTGCAGATCAGGCAGGGATGTTCTTTATCGTGTAAAAATGCAATCTGACAATCTGGTCCTGTAGTTGATGTTAAGAGGCAAACACCACTCACACAACTGTTCGGGTCCTGCTGTGACATAGCAGCACCTGAAAATTTGATGCTAGCAGGACATCAGTGGTTCATGCCTGCAATTCCAGCTACTGAGGAAACTGAAATGTGAGTGTCAGGGTTCAAATCCAGCCTGCACAGAAGTCCATTAACAGCTTGTCTCTAATGATGCATTGACTATCTGGAAGTGAAGATGTGATTCAAGGGGTAGAGCACCAGCTTTGAGTGAAAAATGCAAATGAGATTGAGGCCTTGAGATTAAGCCCAAGTGTTCAAACCCTAGGTCAGCACACACACATATTTGTGTACACTTACTCACACATGCACAGACACACAGAAGCCAAATCATTTTGTATTTTATCTGTGAAAGTCTGCAAAACTTGTTAACATGTCGATTATGTTCTTCGATCAGTGGTAGGAATCCAGTCTGGTGCCTCATGTATTCTTCATTATTGTGCTAGAAACATCGTATCCCAACAAACTGAAAACTTGCCATCCACTCAGTGTCTCAAACTTGTCAGGACCTATTCATTATTGCAGGAACACCAACTATAAACTACGTTTTTCATAGCGTCTATTGAGCAACGGCCAATCTTTATCATCCAATTATTTTTTTATTGTGAAAATACTGTACAGTGTGGTTACAATTACATGGGCAAGATAATGAGTACATTTTTTTTTTCCTTTTTTTGGGGGGTCCGGTCATGGGGCCTGAACTCTGGGCCTGGCCTCTGTCCCTCAGCTCTTCATCTCAAGGCTGCACTCTACCACTTGAGGCACATCGCCACTTCTGGCTTTTTTCTTTTTGCTTATGTGGTGCTGAGGAATCAAACCCAGGGCCTCATGCATGCAAGTCAAGCACTCTACCACTGGGCCACCTTCCCAGCCCATGAGTATATTTAAAAAAATTTTTTTTCACTTCTATATGCATTTTATTTTTTTAATTTATTTTTTATTGTGAAAATACTGTACAGAGTGGTTACAATTATATGGGCTAGATAATGAGTATATTTCTTATCAAGTATTGTTTCCTCCTCCTTTGTGTCCCCTTCATATTCCTTCCCAGCCTCCCCAATCCCCCACCCGGTCCTCCCCCCCTCACCAAAGTTGTAAAGTTCGTTTTCGACATGACAACATGTACTTGTCATTGTTACAACGGGTCCAACTGTATCCTTATTGAAACGACTTGTTTTTTCCCTTCGCCTCCACAAATTATACCGACATCAAATACAGTGAAAGCAGGGGTTATACTGTGGGGGAGAGTCATACAAACCAACAAAGAAACAGTCTTATAAATATGTTGGAAACAATCACATGAAGGAAAAAAATATTTGAATATATATCTTAGGGTTCATTTCCCTAAGATCACCTTATCTGACATTTTCTGCTTGACTCAGACATAGACTAGATATTGCAAATAAGGGAAACCATGGGACCTATGTTTCTTCATCCAATTATTTTCAAAGGATTGGCTTGCAGCCAGGCATTGCTGGATCATGCCCCAATTCCTAGCTGCTCAGAAGGTTGAGATCTGAAAATCATGGTTCACATCTCATCTGGATCAACGAACCCAAGAAATTCTTACTTCGAGCCCACCAGCAAAATGCCACAGTGGAGGTATGGTGGCTCAAGTAATAGAGCTACTGCCTTGAACAAGAAAACCAAGTCAGAGTCAAAGTGCTGAATTTAAGCTCAGAGGCTTTGAAAGTGGCTCAGGTACCGTGCTTGCCTTGCATGCATAAAGCCCTGGGTTCTATCCTCAGCACCACATAAGCAGAAAAAGCTGGAAGTGGTGCTGTGGCTCAAGTACTAGAGCAGTGGCCTTGAGCTGAAGAGCTGAACGACAGTGCCCAGGCCCAGAGTTCAGAACCCACAACTGACAAAAGAAAGAGAGAGAGAGAGAGGGAGAGAGAAAGCCAAAAGAAATAACTTTCATCAGGGACTCAGAGTGAAGAAGTACCACAACCCACAAAAATATCAAGATATTATCTATGCCATCAAGATTTTATTTTTTCTCTAATGGAGGAAGACTGAAAAGACACAGCGCTAGTATTTGCTTTGACTGAAAATTGGCATCAGCCAATCAAGTTGTTAAAATCAAATAAGCAACACCTTACATTGATGACTACTAACTTTATGAGGCAATATTTTTCTCTAAAATGTATAATCTGAACAAAATATGAATGCAGAAGCTAATGTTGGTTTTTCTTTTGTTTCTTTAGATTTAAAAATGTTGTTGTAAAGGTGGTGGACAGAGGATGTACAGTTATACAAGTCAGGTAATGTGTAATTTCCTTTTAAACATTGTGACTTTCTCCCTCATTCTCTCCCCGTTATTCCCCTCCCAGCCATCTCCCCTCAACTGTTATAGGTTATTTCCAACACGGTGTCTAGGAGTTTGACTGCTGAATTGGATCACCCTTTTCCCCCCATTTCTGTGCTTCTCTGTCCCATGGTACTGTTTGAAGTTCCTTTCTTCTCTGTTTTTGATTTATTGCCTCTGTTGATGTTTTTTGCTTTCTGCTCCCTTTAGTTGTGTATAAATTTATCTGATTTGGGGAGAGGAGGGGGAAGCACTGAGACTGTGTTTCTCTCCTCTTAAGCCTGGTGGAACCTCAGGTGACCTGGGTGAGAGTTGAGGATCACTGCAGTGCAGCCCAGCTCTCCTAAAGTAGTTCCCTCCTCTGGCAAGTGTGTGGTAGCAGCCTGATGCCCAGTGGCTCCCACATGTGATCCTAACTGATCAGGAGGTTCAGGTCTGAGGATCACAGATTGAAGCCACCAGGGACAGAAACGTTCTTGAGATTCTTATTTCCAATTAGCCAGCAAAACTCAAAACTAGCATGTGGCTCAAGTAATTGAGCACCAGCCTTGAGTAAAAATGCAAAGATACAGTGGTTAGGCTCTGAGATCAAGTCCCAGTACCCCAATAAATGGAAAAGTCTGGTTGTCCAATGGAAATATGCCCCAGGGTCTTCACAAAGTCAAGGTGATCACAGCCATAAGGATGGGTGGAAAGAGGTTTTCTCATCCCATCATATTCTATAGAGTTGCAGCAGCTTAGAAAGCTTTCCTAGTGAGGACTCAGTGGGCCTGAGTACAGGCAAAGCCAGGTGCTGTTGGTTAAGGGGCATGGAGGAAGCACCTGACAGCCAGTGACTCTTGTTGTCAGCAGGGAACAGACGCCACCTGTCTCAGGATATGCTCACACAACCCTCAGTGCTGGAGGAAGCCCTCCCCTTTCCATATGCCTTCCCATCAACACACCTTGAGGAATGCCCTGATGATTTTTAGGAGTGTTTACATTTCTGCTCACCAGCATCTATCACAGAGGGAAACCAAAAGCAGCCTGCCTGAGTTTTATTTACTTCCACTTGAACCCAGGAGGCTCTCACTGGGGCTAGAAGGAGGATCTCCACCCCTACCCATTCCCAATATATGTCCTTTCTGCAAGCCAGGCCTCCAGGCGACCTGCTGTGGACTCTTTAGGGAATTGTACTGGAACCAGGTGGGCACCATGAGAGGCTTCTGAGCGCCTGCAATGGAGTCCCTTCTCCCTGCTGCAGAGACACAAGAGTCTCAAACTTCTTGGAATGGCCATGCTGGAGTCTCCCTGCAGGCAAAGGAGCTTTGGTGAGTTGGAGACTGAGCTGGGATTCCCCTGTACATTATTTAATGGCTCTTGATCACCCTCCTCCACTCCTGTACTTCCAATTGTATACTAAACTGTTCCTCCTTCTCAACACCCCTTGGCCCTATTTTCCTTATGCCCACCTGCTGTTCCTCTAATCCTAGCAAAGTAGGAGGGAAGTTCATTCCACACTTTCAATGTCTCTGTTGTCTAAACCACATAATATTCCTGTATGTTTTTCTATCCCACTCATTAAGAATAGGAACACTCATTAAGAATAACAAGCTTCAACACTGTTTGGTATTGTTCGTTGGAGCATAATGCACAGACCAAGCCACAGGACACCTCTAAGAATACAATCCCACTCCACCTTTGCTTTCCGTGGGAGCTCTAGATGCCGAGGAAGTGTGAGGGAAATTGCAGGGCCAGAGGTCTTGAGACTTGAGCATAACTTGAATGCAAAACCAACCCAAAGGCCGGGCTCTATAATGGGCACCAGTAACTCATGCCTATAATGCTACCTACTCAGGAGGCTAAGATCTGATGTTTGGGATTTGAAGCCAGTTTGGGAAGAAAAGATCACATGAAACTCTAATCTCCCATTTACCACTCAAAACCTGGAAATGGCACTGTGGCTCAAGTCTAAATGCTAGCCATAAGCACAAAGACAGTGCCCAGGCTCTGAGTTCAAGCCCCACATCCAAAGGTGGGGGGCGGGAGAAGTTGGGTGCTGGTGGATAATAGTGGTAAATTTGGCTCCTCAAGAGGTTGAGATTTGAGGGTTAATGTTTCTAGCAGCCTGTGCAGAAAAGTGCATTAGACTCTTCTGTCCTATTCACCATCAAAAACCCAGAATGTAGCTTTGGTAGATCAGCACCCTTGAGCTAAATAGCTTAGTTTTGAGAGCACGGACCTCCTTTCAATCCCCAGTGGCAGGTTAAAAAAAGAAAGCCTAAGTAATGCAAAACCCAAAATGCGTGCAGGGGATCCAGCAGAACAGTTAGGTGAGGCTAAAACTGAAGTTCAACCTTCTAGACTGCCCAACATTTCATTCAGAAATTGTGGTGTTATTGAAAGAGTTACTCAAAGAGCTATTTGACTTGCCATGCACTTCCCCAACAAAGAGAATGACATTTAGCATTCCCAAGAATACATCTATGTATCTATCTATGTATCTATCTATGTATCTATGTATTTATTTATCTATCTATCTAATCTATCTATCTATCTATCTATCTATCTATCTATCTATCTATCTATCTATCTATCTATCTATCTATCTATCTATCTATCTATCTATCTATCTATCTATCTATCTATCTATCTATCTTTCTATCTATCTTTCTATCTATCTATCTATCTATCTATCTATCTATCTATCTATCTATCTATCTATCTATCTATCAATCTATCCATCTATCTATCTATCTACCTACCTACCCACCTACCTACCTACCTAGTTCTGTGTTTGAACTCTTGGCTTTAAGCTTCCAAGGCAATCATTTTATCAATTGAAGTATACCTCCACACTTTTGTGATTTTCTTAGATTTCTTATAGGGAGTTGTGTTTTTGCTTGGCCAGTCTGGACTGATAACCTCCTGATTTTGGAATGTAGGTGAGTACCACCCCTTCTATTTTCCATTGATAAATAGGAATCTTCTACCCTTTTGCCTCCACTGGTCACAATTTTGGTTTTCCACATCTGTGCCCCTGCATTAACTAGAATTTCAGGCCAAAGTCTGCACACCTGGCTAAATATTTATATTTTTTCCACAAATGATAAAATGCTTACAATTTACACTTTATCTCACTTAGTATTTTATCTTGAAGCTGTTTCATTTGGCACTTTGTGTGACACTCCAAATCTTCTGTCCTTCTTCCTCAGTCCTCTTTCTGCTCATCTTCAAAAACATGTAAGATATATGTGTTTATGTCTAAAAGCATGTATGTATTAATATAAACTAGAAAAGAGACCTCATGATATGTTTCTTTGGTGCCACACAGAGTACACATTTTATATATTTCTAAAAGCATACATTATTTGAGGATAGGTAGTTCATGTCTATAATTCTATCTACTAGGAGGCTGAGATTGAGAATTGTGGTTTGAAATACAGCCTGAACCAGAAAGTCCAACCTAACTTATCTCTGGTTAACTAAAGAGCTGGGCCTGGAGGTCTGCCACAAGCTGTGGAGCACTGGCCTTGACCAATGAAGCTTGGAGACAATGCCTGGACCATGAGATCAATTAGATAATGCATGTGCCACATACATGGTCTAAAATGAAGTCCTTTTTTCTTTTAGACATGGTGAAATTCTTCTATTACTAGAAGGATCAATGTCATAAAAAGTTACAAAATTCAATAGGCATAGTAAAATCTGAATTCATCTGAATTAAACCTGTCAATCTGGTTACTCAGAAGGCTGAAATCTAAGAATCCAGGTTTGATGCCAGGTTAGACATAAAGCCTATGAGACTCTTATCTCTAATTAACAAGTAATAAGCTGGAACTGGGGATGTAGTTGGAATGAGAGCACTAGATCCTCAGTTCAAGACCTGGACTTGGTCATACCCAGAAAAATGTCAAACACCCAATATGGTCATTTTGTAACAGTGAACTTAAACTTCAAAAACTAGAGGGAGCCTGGGAACTTCCTAAATGTGCTGACCTTTTAGTCAAGGTGCCCATTAGATGGGGCATTCAGGGCAGAGCAGATGGCTTCTGGCTTTTTCCTTGTGTTCTTTCAATGTAGTCACACACAAACACACAACCTCCTTGGCACATAATTCCTAAGGCAGCCAGGCTGGGACAGGGAGGTCGCAATCTCACACAGGAAACCAATCCCCAGCTCTGCCAGCTGGCCAGTTGCAGCAGTGGTCTGATAACCTGCCAGGCCACTGACAGCTGCTTGAAATGACTGTGTCAGTACTGGGGCTGGAACTCACAGCAGTGCACTGTCGCTTAGCTTTTGTGCTCAGGGCTGGCTCTCTACCAGTTGAGAGCACTTCTACTGTGGCTTTTTGCTGGTTCACTGGAGATAAGATTTTCAGACTTTCCTGCCCAGCAGGCTTCTTCCCTGGCTATCAGGATTGGATTTCAGGTGGAAGCCACCAACAACCTAGCTGTATCATTTTATACGTGTTGGCATACACAGAGTCACTGTACTCATAGACTGGGAGACTTGAACATAGCAGATAAAGTAACAAAAAGTTTGTAAAGTTAGTGAAAACATATTAAAATATATACTTTGTAGAAGAGACTGGAACATTCTCAGTCCTTAAATGAGCAAAAGAACCAGACTGTATATAAGGAGCCACAGAGCATTTGAACAAATAAGAATTCAAATGAAAAGAACAGTCAGAATTTTCCCTACAATTGGAAGAAATCTTTTCTTTCAAGCTTTAAGGAAGACTAAAAACTTGATCACATATTAAGATATCAAGTAAATCTCAGTGAATTTCACATCAGGACAATTCTATCTTCCATCTCTAACTGTAGAGAGAAAATAGGAAATTAACAATACAAAACAAGAGCAAAAATAAAAGGGCAATGGATCAGAAATTTCAACTCACCTTAATCTACTCAAAGGCATTATTCATACTTGATATAATCATATATGAAATCATGTACCAGGACATAAACATGAACACACTGACTGAAGTGTGGTATAAATAAAGGAGTTTGGTATTGGTTTAACTCCTTAGAAGGACTAACTTCTAATTTTATAAGATGCATATTATGGTGCTGACACATGAACTGTTGGGAAGGGAAATGGAGGAGATAAATGGAGAGAAGAAGGGTGAGCCAATACAGTCATTAGAGTCAATGTCCACCTATAAAAGCTACCAGTAACATGAAGAGATTCCTGGGTTTGGCACATTGAGGAGAAGATGCATTGTACTCATAATCTGGCATGAATGGAGACCTCTTGGTATAGCTACTTAGATATGTTAAATATTAAGTGTTGTGTTGCATCTTGTGCATCATCTCCCTTCCTTTTGGTGTCACCCTGCCTTCCAGATGTCTCCCTTTGACAGCAGAGATTACATCCTCAGTGTTTGTAAATCACCTCATCCTACAATGAGTCCTGTCCACCACACATAGATTCTCAATGTAGAATTTTGGGGTGGTATAAGCCTTTCACCGGCCAGTCTGGGAGTTAGAGGAGAAATTCAGTCTTTGTTTGTGGAGACAATTTCAAAACACATTTCACAGAGTTTCCAGTCTATCCCTGTGAGGACAAGGGCTATTTTCTTTGGGTGCGTTAACTCCCTCCTGCATGCATCCATTCTTTCCTTCTCCCTGGTCTCTCATTCCTAATTTCTGAAATCCTTTCCCACATTAGGTTGTTGAACACAGGCTTTTGTCCCAGCTGCCTTTCCCAATTTCTAGGGAACATGGTGAATTACTTTTTCAGATGTTGACCAAAACTCCATTATGGTGAGGTGACTTCTGGTGACTGAGAGATAAGTGGAGATTTTACTGCAGTAGGGTTGCCTGTGAGCATTGCTTATATTTCACTACAGAACAAGACCAAAGCAAGTGCAGAATGGGGCATAAGAAAAGGGAAAATGTTTTATATCCTTTAATTAGGGAAATTGTAAATCTAGTAAAATTGGGAAGAAAAGTGAAATAATGTATTATTTCTTTGTATACGTATTACCTTAGAGTTACTAGTATTCTATCAAGCTGATAAACCAAGTAGTCCAAATTTAGTGCTATGTACTAATCTATAAAATAGGAAAGACAATGCTAATTAAAATCTGTTTTGGATGAAAAGGGTCAGGAAAAAGAAACCTAATTTTCAACTTGATAGAGATATAATGGGCATTCTCTCTTAAAGTAATAGGCCTAAAGAGTATTAAGAAGCTGAAAATAGGGGCTGGGAAGGTGGCTCAATGATACTGTGCTTGCCTTTCAGGCATCAGGCCCTGGGTTCGATACCTTAGGACCACATTAGTACAAAATACCACAATTGGCACTGTGGCTCAATAGATAGAGCGCTTGCCTTGAGCTAAAGAGCTGAGAGACAATGTCCAGGCCCAGAGTTTAAGCTCTACAACAGACCAAAGAACAAAAACAAAAGCTGAAAATACCACACAGACTGTACTTAGTATTAAAAACATACTGGGCTGGGAAGGTGGCTCAGTGGTAGAGTGTTTGCCTTGCATGCATGAGGCCCTGGGTTCAATTCCTAAGCACCACAAACGCAAAAAAAGCTAGAAGTAGTGCTGTAGCTCAAGTGGTAGAGCACTAGCCTTGACCTGAACAGGTGAGGGACAGTGCCCTGGCTGAGAGTTCAGGCATCATGACTGACAAACACACACACACACACACACACACACACACACACACACACACACACACACACACACACACACACCCCTGTGGAAGAAACAAACCATACAATGAAATATATTCTGTTTTCCTTTTGTCCATCTTGGTCTTCAATCTCAGTGCATAGGTGATTTTTTCTGCTCAAAGCTTGTACTCATTAACTCAGAACACCCCTTTGCTTCTGATTTTTTTTTGTTGGTTAATTGAATATATGAGTCTCAGGAATGTTCTTGCCTGGCTGGCTTCAAACAACTTCATAAGATCTGAGCTTGCTGATCAGCTAAGGTTATTAACATAAGGTATCAGCACTGAAAAATGAAAGATACTTTTTATTTTTTTTAATTTTTTTTTTGGTCCAGTCATAGGGCCTGTACTCTGGGCCTGGGCACTGTCCCTTAGCTCTTCAGCTCAAGGCTAGCACTCTACCACTTGTGCCACAAAGCCACTTTCGGCTTTTTTCTGTTTGCTTATGTGGTGCTGAGGAATCGAACCCAGGCCCTCAGGCATGCAAGGCAAGCACTCTACCACTAAGCCACCTTCCCAGCCCGAAAGATACTTTTAAACTGCAAACACAGTGTACATAAAAACATAGAACAATCTTCCCAATTATCTGAATATCAATATCACATCAATATCACATCACTACCTCATGGCTCTGTGTGTGTGCTTGTGTGCATGTGCACACATGTGTATGTGTGTGTGTGTGTGTGTGTGTGTGTGTGTATGCGTGCACATGTGGGCATGTGTGCATGTACATTCTCATGTGTCAGCCTGGTCCTTGGGCTCTAACTCAGGTCCTGAGTAATGTCTCTGAGCTCTTTTGCTCAATGCTATTGCTCTATCATTTGAGCCACAGTTATACTTCCTTGATTTAATGGTTAATTAAATCTAAGAATCTCTGGGACTTGCTCTCCAGTCTGATATTGAAGAGGGATCTTCATACATCAGTTTCTTGAATAGCTACCATTACTTGTATGAGCCACTAGTCCCTGGTCCACTTGCTGCATTTTTTCTCCATTGTGGGGCTAGAACTCTGGTCCTGGGCACTGTTCTGTGCTCTTCAGCTCAAGGTGAGTGCTCTACCGATTGAGTCACAGTAGCACTTCTGGTTTTCTGAGTGGTTTATGCGAGACAAGAGTCTCCTGGACTTTCCTGCCAGGGCTGGCTTTAATCCTCAGATCTCAGCCCCCTGAGTAGCTAGGAATACAAATGTGAGCCACTGGCAACCAGGTCACTTCCTGTGTTTTGAAGGTTAATTGGAGATGTGTTTCTAGTCCCATAGATAAAGGTATTAGTTCTAATGTAGATGCCTGTACTTGAACTGAACCACACAGTAAGGTTTATTCCTAATATATTCCTCTTGAAGATGAGATCAGATACTCAGATACCATATGTAAATTGAGTATGTATGGGTCTACTTGAGTGTGTGCACCTATGTGAACCCATGTACATCTCCACAAGAGTTTCCATTACCTATGAGTCTCTGGGAGATGAGATTTTTTGTAATTCTAAAGATGTTGTACAGACGGGCTGCAGTTAAATAAGTAAGGTAATGAGTACATTTCTTGTGGAACATTGTTACCCACTCCTCCTTTATTGTCCTTCTATTCCTTTCCTCCCGTAATCTCTCCTTCCCTCCCCAAAAAGTTCATTTCCAACACCAAATACTTGTTGCATTAGTAACAACACCAAACTTTGGGAATCTCATGCATACATGACAATATTCAAAGCAACAGATATTAAATCATCTGAATTCTACTTCATTTCCTGGAAACTGACTCATTGACTGCACCCAGGCCTTTTCAGAGATGGTGGGGTGTACTGGTAAAACTATGTACAGTTATGGAAATAGTGAGTGTCTTATGAGGAGCAGGCAGAAGCCCAGGGGCACAGTGTGGGGTCCTGATGGAGGAAGAGTCTTAGGTAAGAGGACCCCAGGCTGTGACCAAAGACTTGACAGAAGACCAAAGAGAACTTGGAACCCAGGTCTCCAAGTAGCCACATTCCAGAACCACAACAGGAAAACTCATCCGAGTTAGCAAGGAAAGCAACATGTTTTCCTGTTGCTGCCGGCTTTTCACTACCTCAGAATCCAGGAGATCCTGCAGAGAGCGCCTGGCTGACACCTGCGGACACTGGATCAACCCCCGACCCAGACCCCAGCCCCAACCCAGACCCAGAAGAACCTTCTGGCAGTTCCTAAGGAGAGACAGGCAAGTGGCACCTGGCAGCCCAGCCCAGGACAGCAGGTATGAGGACACTGCTGTGACTCCTCCAAGCCAACCCCAGGTGCCAAGTGTGGTGGACACCAAGTGGGCTGTGCCCACTGCACTGAAGACAAAGCTGTGTGGGGCTGAGATAGCAGCTGAAGAATCAGCATGTGCTCCAGCTGACCTGGAGGCCAGGATGGCCGAGTCCTCTTCACGTCAGATCCTTGCATGTCCAGCTGTGTCTGCAGTAGAACCAGCACTGCCATGTACCCACGTGGATCTCCCAGTGGATGTGTGCACAGTTGTGGAGACAGTCCCAGTCCTGCTAGAAACAGCAGCAGAGGATCCACAGTCCAGAAGAGCAGTTCTGCGTCTTGTTATGGATCTTCCCAGGGCACATGATGAGGACACCTCTCCATCAGAGGCAAATGACTCAGAACAACCACAGGGCTCCATTGATGAGGCCCTCAATGAGCCTCTGCCTGCATCAGGAGAGGAAGAACAGTTTCCACTTGTGGCAGCTAAAACTTCCAAGCAGGGGGCAGCTGATCTGTACCTGGAGGATTACTTGTCTCTGACATCTGAGACAGACTCTTCTGCACATGAGTCAGAAGATGAAGAAGCACAACTCTGTTTTGCTGACCCAGAGCTGTCCAGTGTATCTGACACAGACTCTATTCCACCAAAGGAGGAAGACGAAGAACAACCACAAGGTAAAGCACTATTTTGCTGGCATCAGAAGGCGTCTCTGAGCGATGCTTATGAAGAAAACACTCTTCCTCCAGTGGATGTCTGAAGAGCAATTCCACAGTATATCTGACTTTGGTCTCTAGTTTCCCAAGGGCACACAACAGAACAAATGGACTCCAACCTGTGAGTGTCCTTGCTGCTCTAGAGATGTCACAGGCTCCACAGACTGTGTCATCTGCACCCACTTTTACCTGCAGAGGGCAACTTAGCGCCAGCAGATACACCCAGGTGTGCTTCCCTATTAACACTGGGAGCACAACTCTGGGTGTGGAGGTAGAGACTCAGGAAGTCCTGAGCTCCCCTGAGACCAACTGCAGCACTTAAACAAGTCCTTTCCCTCTGCTTGCCAATTATCTGCAGGGAATTGTTCCTGTTTATTTTTTTCTTTATGTAATTTAAAGATGTATTTTAATAAAACTTTACTGTTATTCACTTCAGTTGCATCATTCATACTAATCCAGCTCCCTGTTCTAGAACAATAAGCTCCAGCTGCTGACTGAAGCAGCCCCACATGGAGCCTGTGTTCCTGAGGGGAGGACCCTCACAGCTACCTGGAGGAGGTGGGAGGGAAGGCCATGGTGTGCAGGGAGCAGGTGAAGGTGAGAGGAGTGGCCATGGATCTAGCCTTGTGTGGGTGCAGTTGCATCTGAGGCAGGGCCCCCCATAGTTAAGAGACATGGACTGTGTGCTCAGAAAAGCTTTTCCCAGCTCTTCATCTGTGGAATGAAAGCCTAGGCACACCCAGGGTTGGAAGAAGGCAAACAAAATGCAGTGTTGTGTGGATCTCCTGTCCCCTGTGTGCCTAAGGCTGTGTGTAGTGGGGAGGAGAGGCACAGTGGAGCTAAGGGGGGTGGGGCCAGCTCTTTCTCTTGCACTTTGGGTTTCTGGTGGCTGAGCT
Source organism: Dipodomys spectabilis (assembly GCF_019054845.1). Classification (NCBI taxonomy): domain Eukaryota; kingdom Metazoa; phylum Chordata; class Mammalia; order Rodentia; family Heteromyidae; genus Dipodomys; species Dipodomys spectabilis. Next base: position 5,646,805 of record NW_024870779.1, read on the forward strand.
GAGAGTCTTCAGAGGTGGCCATCACTTGGGCTCTGTAAATTCAGCTGCCAGGTGACCATAGGGAGGCTGTTGGGAATCACAGGACACAAGGTGGTGGCTTGTCCAGGGCAGAGGTGGGGTCAGGTGTGCACTAAATATTTTTTTTTTTTTAGGTCCGGTCATGGGGCCTGAACTGTGGGCCTGGGCGCTGTCCCTCAGCTCTTCAGCTCAAGGCTAGTGCTCTACCACTTGAACCACAGTGCTATTTCCGGCTTTTTTCTTTTTGCTTATGTGGTGCTGAGGAATCGAACCCAGGGCCTCATGCATGCAAGGCAAGCGTGCTACCACTGAGCCACCTTCCCAGCCCCAGCACTGAATTTCTGCAGAATCAGAGGACAGGTGTGTAGATCCTGTGGCTGGAGACAGAGGTAGCAGCAGCTGATTCTCAGGTAAACCACTCGTGCTGCACTACAGGTTTGTCCTCCCTCGCCATCTGTCCCCCAGGCCCATAGCCAGCCCCAGTCTCCTGCCTCACACTGTGAGGAGGCCCGATGGCCCTAGTATCCCTACCCCTTGAGCCAAACCTTGTGATTTTGCTCGTGACTTGGAGATACGTTCTCCCAAATATTCCTGCATGGGCTGGCTTCATAAACCAACCTCAGCCTCCTGAGAAGCTAGGAATATAGGAGTGACTCATCACGCAAGCTTTTTGTTATTTTCATTCAAGTTGATATAAAGATAGTCACTGTTAGCTGGTTTAACCGGAGACATGATAGCAGGTAAAGTGATGATTTTCCCACATGACATCCCATTTTTGAGCACACAGCTTTCAGGAGACAAATGCAAACCATGATTGTTTCCTGCTTTGAGAACACAATGTAATCAATGGTTCCACGAGAACCTTGCATACACTAACTGGAAAGGTAAGAAATCTGAGATCTCTTGAGAGAGGCTGTGTTTTTTAGAAGTTGGGAGGGATTTGGGGGAAATGAATGGGCAGGAAAATCTTACAGAGAAAGAGTGAGGGAAGAGAGAGAGGGAGCCATATAGAAGCTATGTAGCCTGCAGAACGGGTTTATTGGATATCATTCATTCACCAGCAGAACACAGACTTTAGAAGACTGCCCTCAGATATGTGCCTAGAAGTCCTCATGGAGATAACAAAGGCAAATATGTCCACCTCCACCACTGTCTGCCATGGCTTCACTTATCTACGCAGAGGAGGTAGGTCTTCCTGGGATAATGAAGTATGAGGGAGCCTAAGAAAATCAAGTCCTCAGCTCAAGGAATCCTGAGGAAAGCGGAGAGCTGGATCACTCCTCCTGAGAGCCTTTTACCACCACGGAGTCAAACTGACACTGAGACTGGCACCCACGTCCTTCTGGGGTAGGGGCTGGCTCCACACACTTTGTAGCACCTGGTAGCCTGGGCAGGAAGAAGAAAGGTCAGACAGTCTAGGAGCACAAAAAGCCTGTGTGGGGACACAGGGGAAGGAGGGGAGAGGTAAGAGATATTCCAGCACACCCAGCCCTCTATGGGAACTCATTCATAAACCCATAATTCATTTTCCTCCCAAAATGAATTGATTCATAACATGGTTGACTCTGGGGTCCAGCAGTGCCGGGGGCTGTGGGAATATCTAGATTCTCAGATTCCTGAGCAGTTCTAGTCTTTAGGATCTATGTATGAGCACAGAGCTTGGCATCAAAGCCTCAACCACAGTTAGATCACAGACACTTACCTTGAATTTGACAGTGAAAGTTCCGGTGCTCCAAAAGCCATATCATGCCCATCAGACACTGCCTGGCCCTAGGTGGACCCACCACAGTGAAGTGGTTGTGGCCTGTGACTGTGAACCAGGACTCCAGCTGAATGAGGGTATGGCTGTGTTCCTCCATGCAGTGGACATATCTATCCTCCTGCCTTAGGAACAGAAAAGGAGAGAGGAAGAACAGGAAAACCACCAACAGAACTGGGAGTCAGGTGACTCTGAGAGTGGAGGCCTGGCACAGATAAGAGGGGATACAAGTTGATATTGATAAATGTGAAGACACAGGAAATAGCTCAAGTTTCTTATTGTCTTCAGCATCTGCAGTGCTGGGCACAGAGCTTATGTGCCAACATACCTGGCCTATTTTAGAATTTTTTTCAGTGACATTATTGCGGTCTTGAAGTTTTCTAGAACCTGGGGTTTTTGGTTCATGTCTATAATACTAGCTATTCAGGGAAGCTGAGATCTCAGGATCATGGTTCAAAGCCAGCATGGGCAGGAAAGTTTGTGACACTCTTATCTCCAATTAACCACCAGAACCAAGCAGTGGCACTGTGGCTCAAGTGGTAGAGCCCTCACCTTGAGCTGAAAAGCTGAGGGACAGTGCCCAGGCTGAGTTCAACCCCATGACACAGACCAAAATTTTTTTTTTTTCTGGAGGTTTGTTAATTGCTCTGCCATCTTATGTTTTGTGGGGTTTTTTAATCTCATTTTAAGTGTGAGTGTAAGTAGATTCAAGTTAAATGATTTTATACTGTTTTGTCAAGTACTGGTATTTGAACTGTGGGTCTCATTCTTGCTAAAGGAAGCTATTTTCCACTGTGCCCCTACTCCTTTCTTCTTTTCTTCCCTTTCTTTTCTGATAGGGTCTCATGCTTTGTGCTTGAACTAAAACACGACTACTCAGACCTTTCATATAACAGAGACGCAGACATGTACCACCACATGTTACTTGGTTAAGATACGGTCTCCCTAATCCCTATCAAAGGAATGCCCAATGACCCGACAACCTCTCTCTCATTGTCACCCTTAAAGGTTCCACAAACTCTCAATAGCACCACACTGGGAACCATGTCTTTACCACATGGCCTCTAGAGAACCTTCCAGATCAAAACTATACATGTGTGATCAAGAAAAATGCTCTTTGATGTTGGGGTCTATGCATAGAAAAGTTTCTGGGATCAGACGTTTGATTTATGGTGATGCGACATTTGTGAACATGGTCACAACCTGGACTTGGTCTACCCAGTTCCAGTCTTTGCATGTGATAGAGTTTGGATTCAAGGCCTTGTACTCCCTAGGCTTGGTTTTTCTCTGATGCTCTACCACTGGAACCATGCCTCTGGCCTTGTTTTTTTTCCCCTGGTTATTTGAAGGGGGAATCTCACACACAGACTTCTCTGCCCCATTGGCTTGGAATTGTCATGCTCCCTGTCTCAGCCTCTGAGGAGCTAGGGTTAGAGTCAGGAGCCACTGGTGCCCAGCTTAGTTCTTAACCCTATTAGCTGACTTCTTCAGAGAATTTCTGCAAACTGAGTAATGAAAGCCATGAGTGATTATTGACACTGGGGAGAGTGAAGAAAAGCTGCTTAGAAGGAGCTTGGCTTTTACCTAAGGACATGGTAAGTGCTCCCTTTCCACCCCTGTGTAGTGTTGTCATAGATCAGACAGACAATGAACAATTGACCAGCTCAGGAAGATACTATACAGAAACCCAGTGTCCTAGCCTGGGCCTTCTAGGATTCAGCCAGGAATTATAGTTTCTTCCTATCTTGAAGGTGTTGTTTTTCCTTTTTTTTAGATTGTTTTCATTTTTTAATACTTTTTTTTAGTGTGAAAATACTGCACAGAGGGGTTACAATTACATAAGCAATGTAATAAGGTGATAAGAACATTTCTGATCAAGCATTATTGTCTACTCGTTTGTTCTAAACTTACCATCATTGCCCTTCCATCTCCACAACTGCACTCCCTCCCTTCTACCACAAAAGTTGTAAAGTTTGTTTTTCAATATAGGATTTTGTACATCTCATTGTAGCAATGAGTCCACTGTATCCCTTTTTCTGTATCCCTTTTTGTTTCCTGGTGGTGGTGTGGTCGGTATGGGCTGGTTCCAGACTTTGAGCGTAGTAGTCTGTTGCTGTACCAATTGTGCTATATCTCCAGCCATCCTAAAATTTTCATGCTAGTGATTGCAACTCCAGAGTTTCTTCTGGATAGCACATAAGCAGACATTGTGAGGGCCTGTCTCCCTCCTCTGCAGTTGGCCACTGAAGATCTTTCCAAAACCCAAAGGTAGCCAGTAATTCAGAGGTGTCAGTTAAGCAATTGAAATGTAATGTGGGAACAATCTGAATTGAGATGTGCTGTTGTAATTATAACTTTAATATCCTAAAAAGTTGAATCTGCATGCTTGTAATCCCAGCCCTTGGGAAAAGGCAGGAGGATCATGAGTTTTGGGTTAGCCTGGACTCCACAGAAAGATTCCATCTGAACAAAGACATCAAGCCAGTTGGTGGTGGCTTATGCCTACAATCATTCCTATTCAGGTGGCTGAGATCTGAGGTTCTTGATTTGAAACCAGCCATGGAAGTGAAGTCTGTGAGACATTTTTCCCAATTAACCTGCAAATGTGGATTTGGTGCTTTGGCTCTAGGAGAGAACTCCAGCCCTGAGCAAAAATCCAAGTGAAAGCACAGGTCCTGACTTCAAGTTCCACCACAGACACCTGTGCATCCCCATACACGCATAAACACACACCATATAATAACATAGGTAGAGAGGCAGAGAAAAACAGAGATGGAGAGAGATAAATAAAGAAGTATGTGTTTTGAGCATCAGCTGTGGGAATGAAGACCTCTCTGAGCAGCCAGAATATGCTTATCTCTAGGAAGAGACACACAGTGATCATGAAGGCAGATTACAGTGAGATTACAGAGAGTGTAAGACTCCTTCTCCTTGGGAAGAAAAAGAGCAGACTCCAGGCTGCCAAATGGGAAACAGCAAACCAAGCAGTGTTCTCACTGTGTCTTCATGAAGAACGTTCTCTTGGTAATCCAGCAGCTCCTCTTACAGGAAGAGCTCAATGTCAGCTCCTTTCCCTCAAGATTCTTATTCAGGAGATGGGTCTCTTATTGAAAGGGGAAATTTGGTGGTTGAGAAATACATCTAGAGTGTGGATGAGGACAGGTGTGGCTCGTTCAGTGTCTGAAGCCCAGGAACTGTTTTAAACCTTGAAGGAAAGGATGTTGAACTCCTTTCTAATTCAGCTGCTATTATTAGGCAAGCTTTAGCACAACAAACAAGATATCAGTGAAATTTTGTATGCTGTTTGTTTCTAGAGGTGAAACAGAAAAAGGAGGAAAAGATTAAACTGTTGAATAATTAGTGGACTGCTGAAATATGATCCAAGTTTATACTGATGGTTTGTGATATTTTCAGGATGCAATAAAATACTTGCATTATGACATAAAATTCATGTAGCTTACTTTGTAATGAGAACTACTCTGAAGACAGATTGGGAAGTTCATGCTGTGAGGCCAGCCTGAGCAAAGAATTGAGAGACGTCATCTCAACTAATGAAGCTGGGCTTGGTGGTATTTGCCTGTCATTTGGTACAGCCACACTAGTCCTGGCAGAAACATAAGATCCTATTCAAAATGAGATACAAGCTGAAAGAGTGAGCTCCAATAGCAGAGTGCCTAGCAAGTACAAGGTGCTGAGTTCCAGCTTCAGTATCGATATGACTCCCAAAAGAAAAATGCCTGAACTTTTTTTGCAACAAGAGTCTTGCTCTATTGCACAGTGTGACATTGAACTCATGAACATTGTTCTTTAGTACCCTAGTGCTGGGATTCCAGTTGTGTTCCACCACACCCCAGTCTACAAGTAGAAATTTATTCCTGCACTTTGAAATAACGTGGAAAAATATGAATCATTAATAAGGAAAGCATTAGAGTACATCCATCCCAAAGAGAATTGTATTGGTTGAGATAAGTTGTATAAAAGTAAAACTAAAATGCTGTATTGCAAAGAAGTTAGAGGTTATCACAAGGTAGGGATAGAGCTCTGAGTGTTTGGTATGCTGAACATTGTATAGTTTTGCTGATACTGGGGCTTGAATGTTGTATTTTGCCTTCCCACTCAACTTGTTTGTTCAAGGCTGGTGTGTCACTTCTTAACCCATGCCTTCAGGTCTGGTTTTGTGCATATTAGTTGGAGTTAAGAGTTTGTTAGATTTGTCTACCTAGCCTAGCTTTGAATCTCAGTCCTCAGATACCATGTTCCTGGATAGCTGGGATTATAGCCATGAGGTACCAGTGCTTATCCCATTTAATGAGGATTCTTGATTATGAGTGATAGCAGTATTTTGGCATGCAATGCTGAGGATGAACCCAGGCCTTGCACATGCTAAGCCAGGTTTACTTTGAGCTACAATCCATCCCGACTACAGGTTATGCTTATAATCAACTCTTCTTTCTAGTATGTGCATGAAAATGCACACATTTCATCACAATGTTTTTGTGTAATTCAGCTGTATGAGTAATAGTAGCCATATAATCCTAGCCTGTAATCCTAGCCATGTAGGCAACTGAGGAAGGAGGGTCACATGTTCAAAGTCAGCTGAACAGTTTAATGAGGCCCCATCCCAAAGATTTCAACAGGGCTGGGGATAGTTCAGTGGTTTCCAGTCTGTTTGGAGTGGGAAGTTGAGGGGGGCTGTGTGTTTGATTTTTGTATTTCTTTTGTCTTTTTTCTTGTTTAATGTGGTATCCTGCCATAGAGTTCCTAAGTAATGCTCAGATGCACACAACTGTGTGCACAGGGCTGTTTATTTTCATTGCAGATCAGGCAGGGATGTTCTTTATCTTGTAAAAAGGCAATCTGACAATCTGGTCCTGTAGTTGATGTTAAGAGACAAACACCACTCACACAATTGTTCGGGTCCTGCTGTGACATAGCAGCACCTGAAAATTTGCTGCTAGCAGGACATCAGTGGTTCATGCCTGCAATTCCAGCTACTGAGGAAACTGAAATGTGAGGGTCAGAGTTCAAATCCAGCCTGCACAGAGGTCCATTAACATCTTGTCTCTAATGATGCATTGACTATCTGGAAGTGAAGATGTGATTCAAGGGGTAGAGCACCAGATTTGAGTGAAAAATGCAAGTGAGATTGAGGCCTTGAGATTAAGCCTGAGTGTTCAAACCCCAGGTCAGCACACACACATATTTGTGTACACTTACTCACACATGCACAGACACACAGAAGCCAAATAATTATGTATTTTATCTGTGAAAGTCTGCAAAGCTTGTTAACTAGTGGATTATGTTCTTCTATCAGTGGTATGAATCCAGTCTGGTGCCTCATGTATTCTTCCTTATTGTGCTAGAAACATCGTATCCCAATAAACTGAAATCTTGCCATCCACTCAGTGTCTCAAACTTGTCAGGGCCTATTAATTATTGTAGGAGCACCAACTGTAAACTACATTTTTCATAGCCTCTATTGAGCAACGGCCAATCTTTATCATCCAATTTTTTTTATTGTGAAAATAATGTACAGAGCGGTTAAAATTACATGGTCAAGATAATGAGTACAATTCTTTTCTTTTTTTTGGGGGGGGGGTTTGGGTCCGGTCGTGTGGCTTGAACCCTGAGCCTGGGCGCAGTTCCTCAGCTCTTCAGCTCAACGCTGCGCTCTTTTGAGGCACAGTGCCACTTCCGGCTTTTTTCTTTTTGTTTATGTGGTGCTGAGGAATAGAACCTAGGGCCTCATGCATGCAAGGCAAGCACTAATACCATTGAGCCAACTCTCCAGTGCATGAGTGCATATCTTATCAAGCATTGTAGCCTCCTCCTTTGTTTCTCCTTCCCATCCCTTCCCATCTTTCCCTCACCCACCCATTCCAATCCTCAGGCCTACCCACCAAAGATGTAAAGTTTGTTTTAGACATATCGACTTGTACTTCTCATTGTTGCAATGGGTCCACCTGTATCCCTATTTAAACGAGTTGGTTTTCCCCTTCCCCTCCACAAATTATACCAACACCAAATACAGTGAAAGCAGGGGTTATACTGTGGGAGAGGGACATACAAAGCAACAAAGAAATAATCTCATAAATGTGTTAGAAACAATCGCATGAAAGAAAAAGTACATTTGAATATATATCTTAGGGTTCATTTCCCTAACATCACTTTATCTGACCTTTTCTGCTTGACTCAGACATATACTAGATATTGCAAATAAGGGAAACCATGGGACCTATGTTTCTTCATAATTATGTTCAAAGGATTGGCTTGCAGCCAGGCATTGATGGATCATGCCCCAATTCCTAGCTGGTCAGAAGGTTGAGATCTGAAAATCATGGTTCACATCTCATCTGGATCAACAAACCCAAGAGATTCTTACTTTCAGCCAACCAGCAAAATGCCACAGTGGAGGTATGGTGGCTCAAGTAATAGAGTTATAGACTTGAACAAGAAAACCAAGTAAGAGTCAAAGTGCTGAATTCAAGCTCAGATGCTGGCATTTAAAAAAAAAAGAGGCTGGGAAAGTGGCTCAGGTACAATGTTTGCCTTGCATGCATGAAGCCCTGGGTTCTATCCTCAGCACCACATAAGCAGAAAAAGCCAGAAGTGGTGCTGTGGCTCAAGTGGTAGAGCACTGGCCTTGAGCTGAAGAGCTGAAGAACAGCGCCCAGGCCCAGACTTCAGAACCCACAACTGACAAAAGAGCGCGGGATTTGGGGAGGGAAACAAAGCCAAAAGGAATGACTTTCATCAGGGCCACAGTGAGGAAATACCACAACCAACAAAAAAAATCAAGATATTATCTATGCCATCAAGATTTTATTTTTTCTCTAATGGAGGAGGACTGAAAAGACACTGCACTAGTATATGCTTTGACTGAAAATTGGCATTAGCAAATCAAGTTGTTAAAATCAAATAAGCAACACCGTACATTGGTGACTACTAGCTTTATGAGGCAATATTTTTCTCTAAAATGTATAATCTGACAAAATATGGAAACAAACTGAATGCAGAAGCTAATATTGGATTTTCTTTTGTTTCTTTAGATTTGAAAATGTTGTTGTAAAGGTGATGGACAGAGGATTTACAGTTACATAAGTCAGGTAATGAGTACATTTCCTTTTAAACATTGTGACTTTCTCCCTCATTCTCTCCACGTTAATCCCCTCCCAGCCATCTCTCCCCAACTTTTATAGGTTATTTCCAACACGGTGTCTTGGGAGTTTCACTGCTCAATTGGATCACCCTTTTCCCCCCAGTTCTGTGCTTCTATGTCCCATGGTACTGTTTGCAGTTCCTTTCTTCTCTGTTTTTGATTTATTGCCTCAGTTGATGTTTTTTGATTTCTGTTCCCTTTAGTTGTGTATAAATTTATTTGATTTGGGGAGAGGAGGGTCACGCACTGAGACTGTTTCTCTCCTCTTAAGCCTGGTGGAACCTCAGGTGACTTGTGTGAGAGTTGAGAATCACTGCAGTGCAGCCCAGCTCTCCTACAGTAGTTCCCTCCTCTGGCAAGTGTGTGGTAGCAGCCTGATGCCCAGTGGCTTCCCATGTGATCCAAACTGATAAGGAGGTTCAGGTCTGAGGATCACAGATTGAAGCCACCAGGGACAGAAAACTTCTTGAGATTCTTATTTCCAGTTATCAAGCAAAAGTCAAAAATAGGATGTGGCTCAAGTTATTGAGCACCAGCCTTGAGTAGAAATGTTAAGAACAGAGGCCAGGTTCTGAGATCAAGTTCCAGTACCCCCAAAAATGGAAAAGTCCGGTGGCCCAATGGAAAAATGCCCCAAGGACTTCACAAACCCAAGGTGATCACAGCCATAAGGATGGGTGGAGAAGTTTTCTCATCCCATCATATTCTATAGAGTTGCAGCAGCTTAGAAAGCTTTCCCAGTGAGGACTTAGTGGCCTGAGTACAGGCAAAGCCAGGTGCTGTTGGTTAAGGGGCATGGAGGAAGCACCTAACAGCTAGTGACTCTTGCTGTGAGCAGGGAACAGACTCCATGTGTCTCATGAGATGCTCACACAACCCTCAGTGCTGGAGGAAGCCCTTCTCTTTCCTTATGCCTTCCCATCAACACACCTTGAGGAATGCCCTGATGATTTTTAGGACTGTTTACATTCCTGCTTACCAGCAGCTGTCACATAGGGAAAAGAGAAGCCGCCTGCATGAGTTTTCATTGACTCCCACTTGAACCCAGGAGGCTCTCACTGGGGTTAGAAGGAGGATCTCCACCCCTACCCATTCCCAATATATGTCTTTTCTGCCAGCCAGGACTCCAGGCGACCCGCTCTAGGACTCTTCAGGGACTTGTACGGGAACCAGGTGGGCACCATGAGAGGTTTCTGAGCACCTGCAATGGAGTCTCTTCTTCCTGCTGCAGAGACCCAAGAGTCTCAATCTTCTTGGAATGGCCATGCTGGAGTCTCCCTGCAGGCAAAGGAGCTTTGGTGAGCTGGAGACTGAGCTGGGATTCTCCTGTGCCTTATTTAATGGCTCTTGATCACCCTCTTCCACTCCTGTACTTCTAATTGTATACTAAACTTTTCCTCCTCCTCAACACCCCTCCTCTCTATTTTCCTTATGCCCACCTGCTGTTCCTCTAATCCTAGCAAGGTAAGAGGGAAGTTCACTCCACACTTTCAATGTCTCTGTTGTCTAAACCCCACAATATCCCTGTATGTTTTTCTCTTCCACTCAGTGCACCACCTATGAACACTCATTAAGAATAGGAAGCTACAACAGTGTTTGGTATTGGTCTTTGGAGCATAATGCCCATTCCAAGCCACAGGACACCTCTCAGAATTCAATCCCACTCCACCTGTGCTCTCTGTGGGAGCTCTAAAGTACAAGGAAGTGTGAGGGAAATTGCAGAGCCAGAGGTCTTGAGAATTGAGCATAACATGAATGCAAAACCAACCCAAAGGCCGGGGTCTATAATGGGCACCAGTAACTCAGGCCTGTAATGCTACCTACTCAGGAGGCTAAGATCTGTGGTTTGGGATTTGAAGCTAATTTGGGAAGAAAAGCCCCCATGGTACTCTAATCTCCCATTTACCAGTCAAAACCTGGAAAAGTCACTGTGGCTCAAGTCTAAATGCTAGCCATAAGCACAAAGAGAGTACCCAGGCTCTGAGTTCAAGCCCCACATCCAATGGGGGGGGAGGATGGAAGGAAGCTGGGCACTGGTGGATAATAGTGGTAAATTTGGCTCCTCAAGAGGTTGAGATCTGAGGGTTAATATTTGAAGCAGCCTGTGCATTAAAATGCATTAGACTCTTCTGTCCACTTCACCATCAAAAAGCCAGAATGGAGCTTTGATTGAAGTGGTAGATCACCAGCCTTGAGCTAAATAGCTTAGTTTTGAGAGCAGAGACCTATTTCAATCCCAAGTGGGAGGTTGAAAAGAGAAAGCCTAAGAAAAGCAAAAGCCATAACGCATGCAGGGGATCTAGCAGAACAGTTAGGTCAGGCTAAAACTGAAATTCAAGCTTCTAGACTGCCCAACATTTCACCCAGAAATTGTGGTGTTATTGGAAAAGCTACTCAAAGACCAATTTGACTTGCCATGCACTTCCCCAAGAAAGGGAATCACATTTAGCATTCCCAAGAAGACATCTACCTATCTATCTATCTATCTATCTATCTATCTATCTATCTATCTATCTGTCTGTCTGTCTGTCTGTCTGTCTGTCTGTCTGTCTGTCTGTCTGTCTGTCTGTCTGTCTGTCTATCTATCAATCTATCTATGTATCTATCTATCTATATCTATGTATGTATGTATGTATCTATCTATCTATCTACCTACCTACCTACCTATTTCTACGTTTGAACTCTTGGCCCTTACCTACCAAGGCAAGCATTTTATGAATTGAAATAAACCTACAAGCTTTTGTGATTTTCTGAGATTTTTTTTATAAGGTTTTGTGTTTTTGGCCTGGCCATTCTGGACTGATAACCTCCTGATTTTGGAATGTAGGTGAGCACCACCCCTTCCATTTTTCATTGATTCATAGGAATCTTGCTACCCTTTCGCCTCCAGTGGTCACAATTTTGGTTTTCCACATCTGTGCCCCTGCATTAACTAGAACTTAGGCCAAAGTCTGCACACATGGCTAAATATTTATATTTTTTCCACAAATGATAAAATGCTTACAATTTACACTTCATCTCACTTAGCATTTTCTCTTGAAGCTGTTTCATTTGGCACTTTGTGTGACACTCCAAATCTTCTTTCCTTCTTCCTCAGTCTTCTTTCTCCTCACCTTCAATAACATGTAAGAAATATGTGTTTATGTCTAAAAACATGTATGTATTAATGTAAACTAGAAAAGAGACCTAACTATATATTTCTTTTGTGCCGCACAGAGTACACATTTTATATATTTCTAAAAGCATACATAATTTGAGCACAGGTGGCTCACGTCTATAATTCTATCTACTGTGAGGCTGAGATTGACAATTGTGGTTTGAAATCCAGCCTGAACTAGGAAGTCCAAGAGACACTTAACTTATCTCTGGTTAACCAAAGAGCTGGGCCTAGATGTCTGCCTCAAGCTGTGGAGCACTGGCCTTGGCAATGAAGCTTGGAGACAATGCCTGGACCATGAGATCAATTAGATAATGCATGTGCAACATACATGGTCTAAAATGAAGTCCTTTTTTCTTTTAGACATGGTGAAATTATTCTATTACTAGATGGATCAATGTTACAAAAAGTTACAAAATTCAATAGGTATAGTAAAATATGAATTCATCTGAATTAAACCTGTCAATGGTTACTCAGAAAGCTGAAATCTAAGAATCCAGATTATGATGCCAGTTTAGAAATAAAGCGTATGAGACTCTTATCTCTAATTAGCCAGCAATAAGCTGGAAATGGGGATGTGGTTTGAATGAGAGCTCAAGATCCTGAGTTCAAGACCAGGACTTGGCCATACTTAGAAAAATGTCAAACACCCACTATGGTCATTTTGTAACTGTCAAGTTAAACATCAAACACTAGAGGGAGCCTTTCAGTCCAGGTGCCAATTAGATGGGACATTCTAGGCAGAGCAGATGGCTCCAGATTTTTCATTGTGTTTATGCATTGTAGTCACACACAAACACACAACCTCCTTGACACATATTTCCTAAGGCAGCCATGCTGGAACAGGGAGGTCCCCATCTCACACTTAGGAATCCAAGCCCCTGCTTTGCCAGTTCCCCAAGCGCAGCAGTGGTCTGATGACCTTCCAGAGCACTGATAGCTGTTTGAAATGACTGTTTGTGCCAGTATTGGGGCTGGAACTCATGGCTGTGCAGTATCCCTCCACTTTTATGCACAGGGATGGCTCTCTACCAGTTGAGAGCACTTCCACTATGGCTTTTTGCTTGTTCACTGGTGATAAGAATCTCAGACTTTCTTGCCCAGGCAGGCTTCTTGCCTGGCTATCAGGATTGGATTTCAGGTGGGAGCCACCAGCAACCTAGTTGTTTATCTTTTTATACAAGTTGGCATACCCAGAGTCACTGTATTCATTGACTGGGAGACTTGAACATAGCAGATAAAGTTATAAAAAGTTAGGAAAGTTAGTGAAAAGACATTAAAATGCATGCTTTGTAGAAGAGACTTAAACACTCTCATTCTTTAAATGAGCAAAAGAACAAGACTGTACATAACAAGACCCAGATCATTTGAATAAATAAGAATTCCTATGAAAATAACAGTATGATTTTTCCCTACAATTGGAAGAAATCTTTTCTTTCAAGCGTTAAGGAAGACTAAAAACTTGATCACATATTAAGCTTTCAAGTAAATCTCAGTGAATTTTACATCAGGCCAATTCTATCTTGCATCTCTGATTGTAGAGAAAAAATATGAAATTAATAATACAAAACATGAGCAAAAATAATATGGTAAATGGATCAGAAATTTCAACTCACCTTAATCTACTGAAAGGCATTTTTCAAACTGGATATAATCATAAAAGAAATCATGTACCAGCACATAAACAAGAACACACTGAATGAAGTGTGGTATAACTAAAGGATGTTGGTATTGGTTTAGAAGAACTAACTTCTAGTTTGATAAGATGCATACTACAGTGCAGAAACATGTACTGTTGGGAAGGTAAATGGAGCAAATAAATGGAGAGAAGGGTGAGCCTCTACCGTCATTGGAGTCAATGTCCATATATAAAAGCAACCAGTAACTTGATGGGATTGCTGGGTTTGGCACATTGAGGAGAGGATGCATTAGGCCCTGGGTTGGATTCCTCAGCACCACATAAGCAAAAAAAAGCTAGAAGTAGTGCTGTAGCTCAAGTGGTAGAGCACTAGCCTTGACCTGAAGAGCTGAGGGACAGTGCCTAGGCCCAGAGTTCAGGCACCATGACTGAAAAACACAAACACACCCCCCCCCCCCCCACACACACACACGCACACACACACCCCTGTGGAAGAAATGAACCATACAATGAAAGATACTCTGTTTTCCTTTTGTCCATCTTAGGCTTCAATCTCAGTGCATAGGTGAAATTTTCTGCTCACGCCTACTACTCATTAACTCAGAACCCTGGCTCTGCTTCTGATTTATTGTTGGTTAATTGAATATATGAGTCAGGAACGTTCTTGTCTGTCTGGCTTCAAACAACATGATAAGATCTGAGCTTGCTGACGAGCTAAGGTTATTAGCATAAGCCATCAGCACTGAGAAAAGAAAGATACTTTTTCAACTGCAGAAACAGTGTACAAAGAAACATGGAACAATCTTCCAAATTATCTGAATATCAGTATCACATCACTACCTGATGGCTCTCTGTGTGTGCTTGTGTGCGTGTGCACATGTGTTTGTGTATGTACACAAATAGCACAAATAGCCTGTGTGGGGACACAGGAGAAGGAGGGGAGAGGTAAGAGAAAACCCAGCGCACCCACCGCTCTATGGGAACCCATTCGTATTTTCCTCCCACAATGAATTGATTCATAATACGGTTTACTCTGGGGTCTTGCACTGTGGGAACCTCTAGATTCTCAGATTCCTGAACAGTCCTAGTCTTTTTTTTTGTTTTTTTATTTTTATTTTTAGTTTTTGTGAACACACTGTATAGAACGGTTACAATTACATGGGCAGGTTAATGCATACATTTCTTATCAAGCATTGCAGCTTCCTCCTTTGTTTACTCTTCACATCCCTTCCCAGCCTTCCCCCCCAAACTCCCACCCAATCCTCCCCCCTTCAACCCCCAACCAACATTGTAAAGCTCAGTTTTCGACATGACAACTTGTACTTCGCATTGTTGCAACAGGTCCACCTGTATCCATAAACGACTTGTTTTTCCCCATGTCCTCTACAAGTTATACTGACATCAAATATAGTGAAACATGGGTTATACTGTGGGGGAGGGACATACAAAGCTACAAAGAGATAATCTTATAAATGCCTTAGAAAAAAATGCATGAAAGGAAAAAACATTAAAATACATATCTAAGGATTCATTTTCCTAACATCACATTATCTGACCTTTTCCGCTTGACTCATACATATAGTAGATATTGCAAATAAGGGAATCCATGGGACCTATGTTTCTTTGTGCCTGGCTTACTTCACTTAATATAATTTTTTCCAAGTTTTTCCATTTTCTAACAAATGGGGCAATGTCATTCTTTCTGATGGAGGCATAGAATTCCATTGTGTATATATACCACATTTTCTTGATCCATTCATCTACTGAGGGGCATCTGGGCTGGTTCCATATATTTGTTATGGTAAATAATGCTGCAATAAACATAGCTGTGCTGGTAGCTTTACTGTGGTCTTGTTTGTAAACATTTGGGTAAATGCCCAACAGTGGGATTGCTGCGTCCTAGGGGAGCTCTATGTGGAGTCTTTTGAGGAACCTCCATACTGCTTTCCAAAGTGGTTGAACAAGTTTACATTCCCACCAACAATGAAGTAAGGTTCCCTTCTGTCCACATCCCCTCCAGTATCTGTTGTTGTTAGAGTTCTTGATTTTTGCCATTCTAACTGGAGTGAGGCGGTATCTCAGTGTTGTTTTGATTTGCATTTCTTTTATGGCTAGGGATGTTGAGCATTTCTTCATGTGTCTATTGTCCATCCTTCTTTCTTCTTCAGAGAAGTTTCTCTGTAAGTCTTTAGCCCACTTATTTATTGGGCAGTTGTTTCTTTGAGGATTTGTTGTTAGGGGATTTAATTTTTTGAGTTCCAAGTATATTTTAGATATGAGACCCTTGCCTGTTGTATGGCTAGTGAAGATCTTCTCCCAATCTGTGGGCTTTCTATTGATCTTGCTAGCTATGTCCTTTGCCATGCAGAAACTCTGCAACTTCATGCAGTCCCATTTGTCCAACCTTTCTTTGATTTGTTGTGTTTCCGGAGACCTATGGTTTCTCCTATTCCATCCTGTAATGTTTTCAGAGTGTCTGCTTTGACTTTGAGGTCTTTGATCCATTTGGAGTTGATTCTGGTGCAGGGTGATATATAAGGATCTAGCTTTAGTTTTCTACAAGTAGTTAACCAATTTTGCCAGCACCATTTACTGAAGAGGCTGTCTTTCTTCCATTCTATTGTTTTAGCTCCCTTATCGAAGATTAGATGGCTATAGGTCTGTGGGTTCATTTCTGGGTTTTCAATTCCATTCTATTGGTCCTGAGGTCTGTTCTTGTGCCAGTACGAAGCTGTTTTGATTACTATGGCTTTATAGTAGAGTTTGAAATTTGGTATTGATATTCCTCCAGCAGTGTTCTTTCCGTTGAGGAGCGTTTTGGCTATTCGTTGTCTTTTATTGTTCCACATGAATTTTTGGATTGCCTCTTCTATTTCCTTGAAGAATGAGTTTGGAATTTTGAGAGGTATCCCACTGAATTTATAGAAATCCTTGGGAAGTATTCCCATTTTCACGATGTTGATCTTTCCAATCCAGGAGCATGGGAGTTTTTGCCACTTTCTAAGTTCTGTTTTGATTTCTTTTTTCAAGTTTTTAAAGTTTTCATCATAGAGGTCCTTCACTTCTTTGGTTAAATTAATTCCTAGGTATTTTATTTTTTGTGGGGCTATTACAAATGGAGCTGCTTTCCTAATTTCAGCCACACTTTTATCATTGTTGGCATAGAGAAGAGCCATTGATTTTGGGGGTTTCATTTTATACCCTGCTACTTTGCCAAAGTTTTGAATCAGCTTGAGTAATTTGGGAGTGGAATCTATGGGATTCTTTAAATACAAGATCATGTCATCTGCAAAGAGGGAGAGTTTTATTTCTTCTTTCCTTATTTGGATCCCCTTTATGTTTGCATCTTGTCTTATTGCTGTAGCAAGGCATTCTAATACTAGATTGAAGAGAAGTGGAGAGAGTGGACATCCTTGTCTTGTTCCTGTGTTAAGATGAAATGGTTTTAGGTTTTCACCATTAAGTATAATGCTGCCTGTAGGTTTGTTATATACAGCCTTTATTGTATTGAGGAATGTTCCATGGATTACTAATTTTCCCAAAACCTTCATCCTAAAAGGGTGTTGGACCTTGTCGAATGTTTTTTCTGCATCTATTGAGATAACCATGTGGTTCTTATACTGGCTTCTGTGGATGTGATGAATAATATTAATTGATTTGCATATATTGAACCATTTTTGCATCCCTGAAACGAAACATGTTTGATGGTGGTATATGGTTTTTTGAATGAATTGTTGAAGTCGATTGGCCAAAATTTTGTGTGAGAAGTTTTGCATCAATGTTCATCAAAGAAATGGGTGTATAGTTCTCTTTCTTTGATGAGTCCCTGCCTGGTTTTGGGATGAGGGTTATGATGGCTTCATAGAATGTGTTCGGTAGTGAAGTTTCTCTTTCAATTTCATTAGTACATTTCTTATCAAGCATTGTAGCCTCCTCCTTTGTTTACCCTTCCCATCTTCCCCCACTCCTCCACCCAATCCTCCCCACGACCACCTCCATGGGACCAAAGTTGTAAAGTTTGTTTTCAACATAACGACTTGTACTTCTCATTGTTGCAATGGGTCTATCTGTATCCCTCTTGAAACGATTTGTTTTTCCCCTTCCCTTCCAGAAATTATGCGGACATCAAATACAGTGAAAGCAGTGGTTATAATGTGGGGGAGGGACATACAAAACAACAAAGAAATAATCTTATAAATATGTTAGAAACATATGCATGAAAGAAAAAAAACATTTGAATATATATCTTAGGATTCATTTCCCTAACATCACCTTATCTGAACTTTTCTGTTTGACTCAGACATACATTAGATATTTCAAATAAGGGAAACCATGGGACCTATGTTTCGTCATCTCAGTATTTTCAAAAGATTGTCTTGCAGCCAGGCATTGCTGGATCATGCCCCAATTCCTAGCTGCTCAGAAGGTTGAGTTCTGAAAATCATGGTTCACATCTCATCTGGATAAATGAACCTAATAGATTCTTATTTCCAGTAATGCTCAGATGCACACAATTGTGTGCACAGGGCTGTTTATTTTCATTGCAGATCAGGCAGGGATGTTCTTTATCTTGTAATAAAGAAATCTGATAATCTGGTCCTGTAGTTGATGTTAAAGGCAAACACAACCCACACAACTGTTCCGGTCCTGCTGTGACATAGCAGCACCTGAAAATTTGATACTAGCAGGACATCAGTGGTTCATGCCTGCAATTCCAGCTACTGAGGAAACTGAAATGTGAGGGTCAGGGTTCAAATCCAGCCTGCACAGAAGTCCATTAACATCTTGTCTCTAATGATGCATTGACTATCTGGAAGTGAAGATGTGATTCAAGCGGTAGAGCATCAGCTTTGAGAGAAAAATCCAAGTGAGATTGAGGCCTTGAGATTAAGCCCAAGTGTTCAAGCCTTAGGATCAGCACACACACATATTTGTGTACACTTACACACATGCACAGACACACAGAAGCCAAATAATTTTGTATTTTATCTGTGATAGTCTGCAAAGCTTGTTAACATGTGGATTATGTTCTTATGTTAGTGGTAGGAATCCAGTCTGGTGCCTCATGTATTCTTCCTTATTGTGCTAGAAACATTGTATCCCAATAAACTGAAAACTTGCCATCCACTCAGTGTCTCAAAGTTGTCAGTGCCTATTCATTGTTGTATGAGCACCAATTGTAAACTACATTTTTCATAGCGTCTATTGAGCAATGTCCAATTTTTATCATCCAATTATCTTTTTTATTGTAAAAATACTGTATAGAGTGGTTACAATTACATAGGCAAGATAATGAGTATATATTTTTCTTTTTAATTCTTTTTTTGTTTTGGGGCCTGTCCTGAGGCCTAAAATCTGGCCTGGGCACTGTCCCTCAGCTCTTCAGCAAAAGGCTGCACTCTACCACTTGAGCCACAACGCCACTTCTGGCTTTTTTCTTTTTGCTTATGTGGTGCTGAGGAATCAAATCCAGGACCTCATGCATGCAAGGCAAATGCTCTACCACTGGGCCACCTTCTCAGCCCATGAGTACATTTCCTTGTTTTTTTTTAAATTGTTTTTGACTACTTTATGCATTTTATTTATTTATTTTAAATTATTTTTTATTGTGAAAATACTGTACAGAGGGTTACAATTACATGGGCAAGACAATGAGTACATTTCTTATCAAGCATTGTAGCGTCCTCATTTGTTTCCCCTTCCCATCCCTTCCCAGCCTCCGCAACACCCATAATCCTCCCCCCCAGCCACCAAAGTTGTAAAGTTCGTATTCGACATGACATCATGTACTTCTCATTGTTGGGAGCGGTCCTCCTGTATCCTTATTTTAACGACTGGTTTTTCCCCTTCCCCTCCACAAATTATAGCAGCATCAAATACAGTGAAAGCAGGGGTTATACTGTGGGGGAGGGACATACAAAGCAACTTAGAAATAATCTTATAAATGTGTCAGAAACAAATGCATAAAAGTAAAAAAATATTTAAGTACATATCTTAGGGTTCATTTCCCTAACATCACCTTATCTGACCTTTTCTGCTTGACTCATACATATACTTGATATTGTAAATAAGGGAAACCATGGGACCTATGTTTCTTTGGGCTTGGCTTATTCCCTTAATAAAATTTTTTCCAAGTCTTTCTATTTCCTAACAAATGGGGCAATGTCATTCTTTCTGACGGAGACATAGAATTCCATTGTTTATATATACCACATTTTCTTGTTCCATTCATCTACTGAGGGGCATCTGGGTTGGTTCCATATCTTAGCTATAGTAAATAATGCTGCAATAAACATAGTTGTGCTGGTCGCTTTAGTGTGGTCTTGTTTGTAAACATTTGGGTAAATACCCCAAAGTGGGACTGCTGGGTCATAGGGGAGTTCTGTGTGGAGTGAAAGCAGGGGTTATACTGTGGGGGAGGGTCATACAAAGCAAAAAAGAAATAATCTTACAAATATGTTAGAAACAATCATATGAAAGAAAAAAAACATTTGAATACATATCTTAGGGTTCATTTCCCTAACATCACCTTATCTGACCTTTTCTGCTTAACTCAGACATACACTAGTTATTGTAAATAATGGAAACCATGGGACCTATGTTTCTTCATCTAATTATTTTGAAAGGATTGGCTTGCAACCAGGCATTGATGGATCATACCCCAGTTCCTAGCTGCTCAGAAGGTTGAGATCTGAAAATCAGGGTTCACATCTCATCTGGATCAACAAACCCAGTAGATTCTTACTTCCAGCCAACCAGCAAAATGCCACAGTGAAGATATGGTGACTCAAGTAATAGAGTTATAGCCTTGAACAAGAAAACCAAGTAGGAGTTAAAGTGCTGAATTCAAGCTCAGAAGCTAGGAAAGTTGCTCAGGTACAGGGCTTGCCTTGCATGCATGAAGCCCTGGGTTCTATGCTCAGCACCACATGAGCAGAAAAAGCCGGAAGTGGTGCTGTGGCTCAAGTAATAGAGTTATAGCCTTGAACAAGAAAACCAAGTAGGAGTTAAAGTGCTGAATTCAAGCTCAGAAGCTAGGAAAGTTGCTCAGGTACAGGGCTTGCCTTGCATGCATGAAGCCCTGGGTTCTATGCTCAGCACCACATGAGCAGAAAAAGCCGGAAGTGGTGCTGTGGCTCAAGTAGTAGAGCACTGGCCTTGAGCTGAAGATCTGAAGGCAGTGCCCAGGCCAAAAGTTCAGAACTCACAACTGACAAAGGAGAGAGAGAGAGGGGGGGGGGGAAGAGAGAGAGAGAGAGAGAGAGAGAGAGAAAGAGACAGAGAGAGAGAGACAGAGAGAGAGAGAGAGAGGGAAAAAAGCCAAAAGGAATGACTTTCATCAGGGCCACAGAGTGAGGAAGTACCACAACCGACAAAAAAAATTAAGATATTATCTATGCCATCAAGATTTTATTTTTTCTCTAATGGAGGAAGACTTAAAAGACATTGCACTAGTATTTGCTTTGACTGAAAATTGGCATCAGCAAATCAAGTTGTTAATAAGCAACACCTTACATTGATGACTACTAGCTTTATGAGGCAATATTTTTCTCTAAAATGTATAATCTGAGCAAAATATGGAAAGAAACTCTATGCAGAAGCTAATGTTGGTTTTTCTTTTTTTTTTTTCTTTTTTTTTTAATTTTATTTTATTTTATTTGAGAACATACTGTACAGAGGGGTTACAATTACATGGGCAGGATACTGTATACATTTCTTACCAAGCATTGCAGCCTCCTCCTTTGTTTACCCTTCACCTCCCTTCCCAGCCTCCCCCCTCCCTCCAACCCAATCATACCCCCCCACCCCCCCCACCCCCATCCCCCGACATTGTAAAGCTGGTTTTGACATGACATTTTGTACTTCTCATTGTTGCAACAAGTCCACCTGAATCCTTAAACGACTTGTTTGTCCCCATCTCCTCCACATGTTTTACTGACATCAAATATAGTAAAAGCGGGGGTTACACTGTGGGGGAGGGACATACAAAGCAACAAAGAAATAATCTTATAAATGCGTTAGAAACACATGCATGAAAGAAACAAAAACATTAAAATACATGTTAGATATTTCTAAAAGCATACATTATTTGAGCACAGGTGGCTCATGTCTATAATTCTATCTACTAGCGGGCTGAGATTGAGAATTGTGGTTTGAAATCCAGCCGGAACCAGAAAGTCTAAGAGACACTTAACTTATCTCTGGTTAACCAAAGAGCTGGGCCTGGAGGTCTGCCTCAAGCTGTCGAGCACTGGCCTTGAGCAATGAAGCTTGGAGACAATGCCTGGATCATGAGATCAATTAGATAAAGCATGTGCAACATACATTTCTAAAATGAAGTCCTTTCTTCTTTTAGACATGGTGCAATTCTTCTATTACTAGAAGGATCAATGTCATAAAAAGTTACAAAATTCAATAGGTATAGTAAAATCTGAATTCATCAGGATTAAACCTGTCAATCTGGTTACTCAGAAGGCTGAAATCTAAGAATCCAGGTTTGATGCCAGGTTAGACATAAAGCCTATGAGACTCTTATCTCTAATTAGCAAGCAATAAGCTGGACCTGGGGAAATGGTTTGAATGAGAGCACAAGATCTTGTGTTCAAGACCTGGACTTGGTCATACCCAGAAAAATGTCAAACACCCACTATGGTCATTTTGTAACTGTCAAGTTAAACTCCAAACACTAGAGGGAGCCTGGGAACTTCCTAAATGTGCTGACCTTTTAGTCCAGGTGCCCATTAGATGGGGCATTCCGGGCAGAGCAGATGGCTTCTGGATTTTCCTTGTGTTCTTTCAGTATAGTCACACACAAACACACAACCTCTTCGGCACGTAATTCCTAAGGCAGCCAGGATGGGACAGGGAGGTCGCAATCTCACACAGGAATCCAAGTCCCAGGTCTGCCAGCTCGCCAGGTGCAGCAGTGGTCTGATAACCTGCAAGGCCACTGACAGATGCTTGAAATGACTGTGTCAGTATTGGGGCTGGAACTCACGGCAGTGCACTGTCGCTCAGCTTTTGTGCTCAGGGCTGGCTCTCTACCAGTTGAGAGCACTTCTACTGTGGCTTTTGGCTGGTTCACTAGAGATAAGAGTTTCAGACTTTCCTGCCCAGCAGGCTTCTTGCCTGGCTATCAGGATGGGATTTCAAGTGGAAGCCACCAACAACCTAGTTGTATCATTTTACACATGTTGACATACACAGAGTCACTGTATTCATCGACTGGGAGTATTGAACATAGCAGATAAAGTAATAAAAAATTTGTACAGTTAGTGAAAACATATTAAAATATATACTTTGTAGAAGAGACTGGAACATTCTCAGTCCTTAAATGAGCAAAAGAACAAGACTGTATATAAGGAGCCACAGAGCATTTGAACAAATAAGAATTCAAATGAAAAGAACAGTCAGAATTTTCCCTAAAATTGGAAGACATCTTTTCTTTCAAGCTTTAAGGAAGACTAAAAACTTGATCACGTATTAAGATATGAAGTTAATCTCAGTGAATTTCACATCAGGACAATTCTATCTTCCATCTCTGACTGTAGAGAGAAAATAGGAAATTAACAATACAAAACAAGAGCAAAAATAAAAGGGCAAATGGATCAGAAATTTCAACTCACCTTAATCTACTCAAAGGCATTATTCATACTTGATATAATCATATATGAAATCATGTACCAGGACGTAAACATGAACACACTTACTGAAGTGTGGTATAAATAAAGGAGGTTGGTATTGGTTTAACACCTTAGAAGAACTAACTTCTAATTTTATAAGATGCATATTATGGTGCTAACACATGTACTGTTGGGAAGGGAAGTGGAGCAGATAAATGGAAAGAAGGGTGAGCCAATACAGTCATTAGAGTCAATGTGCACCTATAAAAGCCAGCAGTAACTTGAGGAGATTCCTGGGTTTGGCACATTGAGGAGAAGATGCATTGTACTCATAATCTGGCATGAATGGAAACCTCTTGGTATAGCTAGTTAGATGTGTTAAATATTAAGTGTTGTGCTGCCTCTTGTGTATCATCTCCCTTTCTCTTGGTGTTACCCTACCTTCCAGGTGTCTCCCTTTGAGAACAGAGATTACAACCTCAGTGTCTGCAAATCACCTCATCCTACAATGAGTCCTGTCCACAACAAATAGATTCTCAATGTAGAATTTTGGGGTGGTATAAGCCTTTCACCGGCCAGTCTGTGAGTCAGCGGAGAAATCCAGTCGTTATTTGTGGAGACAATTTCAAAACACATTTCACAGAGTTTCCAGTCTATCCCTGTGAGGACAACGGCTATTTTCTTAGAGTGCATATTAACTCCCTCCTGCATGCATCCATTCTTTCCTTCTCCTTGGTCTCTCATTCCTAATTTCTGAAATCCTTTCCCACATTAGGTTGTTGAACACAGCCTTTTGTCCAAGCTGTCATTCCCTATTTCTAGGGAACATATTAGTGCTAGAAACCAGAAATCCATGGAGTTGTAGGTGGTGAATTACTGTTTCACTTGTTGACCAAAACTACGTTATGGTGACTTGACTTCTGGTGAATGAGAGATAAGTGGAGATTTTACTGCAGTAGGGTTGCCTGTGAGCATTGCTTATATTTCACTACAGAACAAGACCAAAGCAGGTGCAGAATAGGGCATAAGAAAAGGGAAAATGTTTTATATCCTTCAATTAGGGAAATTGTAAAACTAATGAAATTGGGAAGAAAAGTGAAATAATGTATTATTTCTTTGTATACGTAATACCTTAGAATTAAAATATTCTATCAAGCTGATAAACCAAATTTAGTATTATGAAATCCCAAATTTAGTATTATGAAATAATGTATAAAATAGCAAAGACAATGCTAGTTAAAATCTGTTTTGGAAGAAAAAGTTCAGGAAAAAAACCTAATTTTCAACTTGATAGAGATATAATGGACATCCTCTCTTAAAGTAATAGGCCTAAAGAGTATTAAGAAGCTTAAAATAGGGGCTGGGAAGGTGGCTCAGTGATACAGTGCTTGCCTTTCTGGCATAAGGCCCTGGGTTTGATTCCTTAGGACCACATAAGTAGAAAAAAACCACAAGTGGCACTGTCGCTCAATAGATAGAGCGCTTGCCTTGAGCTAAAGAGCTGAGAGACAATGTCCAGGTCCAGAGTTTAAGCCCTACAACAGACCAAAGAACAAAATACAAAGCTGAAAATATCACACAGACTGTACTTAGTATTAAAAACATACTGGGCTGGAAGGTGGCTCAGTGGTAGAGTGCTTGCCTTGCATGCATGAGGCCCTGGGTTCAATTCCTAAGCACCACAAAAGCAAAAAAGCTAGAAGTAGTGCTGTAGCTCAAGTGGTAGAGCACTAGCCTTGACCTGAAGAGGTGAGGGACAGTGCCCAGGCTCAGAGTTCAGGCATCATGACTGACATACACACACACACACACACACACACACACACACACACACACACACACACACACACACACA
This sequence comes from Dipodomys spectabilis, assembly GCF_019054845.1. NCBI lineage: Eukaryota > Metazoa > Chordata > Mammalia > Rodentia > Heteromyidae > Dipodomys > Dipodomys spectabilis. The sequence goes on from NW_024870779.1 coordinate 5,672,015, forward strand.
CACACACACACACACACACACACCTGTCTAAGAAACCTACCATACAATGAAATCTATTCTGTTTTCCTTTTGTCCATCTTGTTCTTCAATCTCAGTGCAATGCATAGGTGCCTTTTTCTGCTCAAACCTAGTACACATTAACTCAGAAGCCCCCTTTACTTCTGATTTTTTTTGTTGGTTAACTGAATATATGAGTCTCAGGAATGATCTTGCCTGGCTGGCTTCAAACAACTTGATAAGATCTGAGCTTGCTGATCAGCTAAGATTGTTAGCATGAGCTATCAGCAGTGAAAAATGAAAGATACATTTTTATTTTTTTTTAAATTTTTTTTGGTCCAGTCATAGGCCCTGAACTCTGGGCCTGGGCACTGTCCCTTAGCTCTTCAGCTCAAGGCTAGCACTCTACCACTTGTGCCACAACGCCACTTCCGGCTTTTTTCTTTTTGCTTATGTGGTGCTGAGGAATCCAACCCAGGGCCAAAGGCATGCAAGGCAAGCGCTCTACCACTGAGCCACCTTCCCAGCCCGAAAGATACTTTTTAAACTGCAAACACAGTGTACATAAAAACATAGAACAATCTTCCAAATTATCTGAATATCAGTATCACATCACTACCTCATGGCTCTGTGTGTGTGCTTGTGTGCATGTGCATACGTGTGTGTGTGTGTGTGTGTGTGTGTGTGTGTGCACATGTGGGCATGTGGGCATGTACACTCTTAAGTATCAGCCTGGTCCTTGGGCTCTAACTCAGGTCCTGGGTACTGTCCCTGAGCTCTTTTGCTCAATGCTATTGCTCTACCATTTGAGCCACAGCTATACTTCTTGGATTTAATGGATAATTAAATTAATTAATCTCAGGAACTTTTTGTCCAGTCTGATATTGAAGAGGGATCTTCATACTTCAGCTTCTTGAATAGCTACAATTACAGGTATGAGCCCCTGGTCCACTTGCTGCATTTTTTTTCTCCATTGTAGGACTTGAACTCTGGGCCTGGGCACTGTTCTGTGCTCTTCAGCTCAAGGTGAGTGCTCTACCGATTGAGCCACAGTGGCACTTCTGGATTTCTGAGTGGATTATGCGAGACAAAAGTCTCCTGGACTTTCCTGCCAGGGCTGGCTTTAACCCTCAGATCTCAGCCTCCTGAGTAGCTAGGAATACAAATATGAGCCACTGGCAACCAGTTCACTTCCTGTGTTTTGAAGGTTAATTGGAGATGTGTTTCTAGTCCCATAGATAAATGTATTAGTTCTAATGTAGATGCCTGTACTTGAACTGAACCACACAGTAGGGTTTATTCCTAATCTATTCCTCTTGAAGATGAGATCAGATACTCAGATACCATATGTAAATTGAGTATGTATGTGTCTACTTGAGTGTGAGCACCTATGTGAACCCATGTACATCTCCACAAGAGTTTCCATTACCTATGAGTCTCTGGGAGATGAGATTTTTTTTAATTCTAAAGATGTTGTACAGACGGGCTGCAGTTAAATAAGTAAGGTAATGACTACATTTCTTGTGGAACATTGTTACCCACTCCTCCTTTATTGTCCCTCTATTCCTTTCCTCCCTAAACTCTCCTCTCTCCCCACAAAGTTCATTTCCAACACCAAAAACTTGTTGCATTAGTAACAACACCAAACCTTGGGAATCTCATGCATACATGACAATATTCAAAGCAACAGATATTAAATCATCTGAATTCTACTTCATTTCCTGGAAACTGAGGCATTGACTGCACCCAGGCCTTTTCAGAGATGGTGGGGTGTACTGGTAAAACTATGTACAGTTATGGAAATAGTGTCTTATGAGGAGCAGGCAGAAGCCCAGGGGCACAGTGTGGGGTCCTGATGGAGGAAGAGTCTTAGGTAAGAGGACCCCAGGAAGTGACCACAGACTTGACAGAAGACCAAAGAGAACTTGGAACCCAGGTCTCCAAGTAGCCACATTCCAGAACCACAACAGGAAAACTCATCCGAGTTAGCAAGGAAAGCAACATGTTTTCCTGTTGCTGCCCGCTTTTCAATACCTCAGGCTCCAGGAGATCCTGCAGAGAGCGCCTGGCTGACACCTGCAGACACTGGATCAACCCCCGACCCAGACCCCAGTCCCAACCCAGACCCAGAAGAACCTTCTGGCAGTTCCTAAGGAGAGACAGGCAAGTGGCTCCTGGAAGCCCAGCCCAGGACAGCAGGGATGGGGACACTGCTGTGACTCCTCCAAGCCAACCCCAGGTGCCAAGTGTGGTGGACACCAAGTGGGCTGTGCCCACTGCACTGAAGACAAAGCTGTGTGGGGCTGAGATAGCAGCTGAAAAATCAGCATGTGCTCCAGCTATCCAGGAGGCCAGGATGGCCGAGTCCTCTTCACGTCAGATCCTTGCATGTCCAGCTGTGTCTGCAGTAGAACCAGCACTGCCATGTACCCACGTGGATCTCCCAGTGGATGTGTGCACAGCCGTGGAGACAGTCCCAGTCCCGCTAGAAACAGCAGCAGAGGAGCCACAGTCCAAAAGGGCAGTTCTGCGTCTTGTCATGGATCTTCCCAGGGCACATGATGAGGACACCTCTCCATCAGAGGCAAATGACTCAGAACAACCACAGGGCTCCATTGATGAGGCCCTCAATGAGCCTCTGCCTGCATCAGGAGAGGAAGAACAGTTTCCACTTGTGGCAGCTAAAACTTCCAAGCAGGGGGCAGCTGATCTGTACCTGGAGGATTACTTGTCTCTGACATCTGAGACAGACTCTTCTGCACATGAGTCAGAAGATGAAGAAGCACAACTCTGTTTTGCTGACCCAGAGCTGTCCAGTGTATCTGACACAGACTCTATTCCACCAAAGGAGGAAGACGAAGAACAACCACAAGGTAAAGCACTATTTTGCTGGCATCAGAAGGCGTCTCTGAGCGATGCTTATGAAGAAAACACTCTTCCTCCAGTGGATGTCTGAAGAGCAATTCCACATTATATCTGACTTTGGTCTCTAGTTTCCCAAGGGCACAGAACAAATGGACTCCAACCTGTGAGTGTCCTTGCTGCTCTAGAGATGTCACAGGCACCACAGACAGTGTGATCTGCACCCACTTTTACCTGCAGAGGGCAACTTAGCGCCAGCAGATACACCCCAGTGTGCTTCCCTATTAACACTGGGAGCACAACTCTGGGTGTGGAGGTAGAGACTCAGGAACTCCTGAGCTGCCCTGAGCCCAGCTGCAGCACTTAAACAAGTCCTTTCCCTCTGCTTGCCAATTATCTGCAGGGAATTTTTCCTGTTTATTTTTTTCTTTATGTAATTTAAAGATGTATTTTAATAAAACTTTACTGTTATTCACTTCAGTTGCATCATTCATACTAATCCAGCTCCCTGTTCTAAAACAATGAGTTCCAGCTGCTGACTGAAGCAGCCCCACATGGAGCCTGTGTTCCTGAGGGGAGGACCCTCACAGCTACCTGGAGGAGGTGGGAGGGAAGGCCATGGTGTTCAGGGAACAGGTGAAGGTGAGAGCAGTGGCCATGGATCTAGCCTTGTGCGGGTGCAATTGCATCTGAGGCAGGGCCCCCCCATAGTTAAGAGACATGGACTGTGTGCTCAGAAAAGCCTTTCCCAGCTCTTCATCTGTGGAATGAAAGCCTAGGCACACCCAGGGTTGGAAGAAGGTAAACAAAACGCAATGGTGTGAGGATCTCCTGTCCCCTGTGTGCCCAAGGCTGTGTGTAGTGGGGAGGAGAGGCAGGGTGGAGCTAAGGGGGTGGGGCCAGCTCTTTCTCTTGCACCTTGGGTTTCTGGTGGTGAGCTGAGAGTCTTCAGAAGTGGCCATTACTTGGTCTCTGGAAAATCAGCTGCCAGGTGACCATCGGGAGGCTGTTGGGAATCACAGGACACAAGGTGGTGGCTTGTCCAGGGCAGAGGTGGGGTCAGGTGTGCACTGAATTTCTTTTTTTTTTTTAGGTCCAGTCGTGGGGTGTGAACTGTGGGCCTGGGCACTGTCCCTCAGCTCTTCAGCTCAAGGCTAGTGCTCTACCACTTGAGTCACAGTGCTACTTCCGGCTTTTTTCTTTTTGCTTATGTGGTGCTGAGGAATCGAACCCAGGGCCTCATGCATGAAAGGCAAGTGCGCTACCCCTGAGCCACCTTCCCAGCCCCTGCACTGAATTTCTGCAGAATCAGAGGACAGGTGTGTAGATCCTGTGGCTGGAAGACAGAGGTAGCAGCAGCTGATTCTCAGGTAAACCACTCGTGCTGCACTACAGGTTTGTCCTCCCTGGCCATCCTGTCACCAGGCCCATAGCCAGCCCTAGTCTCCTGCCTCACACTGTGAGGAGGCCCGAAGGCCCTAGTATCCCTACCCCTTGGGCCAAACCTTTTGATTTTGCTTGTGACTTGGAGATTACGTTCTCCCAAATATTCCTGCAAGGGCTGGCTTCATAAACCAACCTCAGCCTCCTGAGAAGCCAGGAATATAGGAGTGACTCACCACGCAAGCTTTTTGTTATTTTCATTCAAGTTGATATAAAGAAAGTCACTGTTAGCTGGTTGAACCGAGACTTGGTAGCAGGTAAAGTGATGATTTTACCACATGACATCCCATTTTTGAGCACACAGCTTTCAGGAGACAAATGCAAACCATGATTGTTTCCTGCTTTGAGAACACAATGTAATCAATGGTTCCAAGGGAACCTTGCATACACTAACTGGAAAGGTAAGAAATCTGAGATCTCTTGAGAGAGGCTGTGTTTTTTAGAAGTTGGGAGGGATTTGGGGGAAATGAATGGGCAGGAAAATCTTACAGAGAAAGAGTGAGGAAAGAGAGAGAGAGAGCCATATAGAAGCTATGTAGCCTGCAGAACTGTTTTATTGCATAGCATTCATTCACCAGCAGAACACAGACTTTAGAAGACTGCCCTCAGATATGTGCCTAGAAGTCCTCATGGAGATAACATGGCAAATATGTCCACCTCCACCACTGTCTGCCATGGCTTCACTTAGTTATGCAGAGGAGGTAGGTCTTCCTGGGATAATGAAGTATGAGGGAGCCTAAGAAAATCAAGTCCTCAGCTCAAGGAATCCTGAGGAAAGCGGAGAGCTTGATAACTCCTACTGAGGGCCTTTTACCACCACGGAGTCAAGCTGACACTGAGACTGGCACCCAAGTCCTTCTGGGGTAGGGGCTGGCTCCACACACCTTGTAGCACCTGGTAGCCTGGGCAGGAAGAAGAAAGGTCAGACAGTCTAGGAGCACAAAAAGCCTGTGTGGGGACACAGGGGAAGGAGGGGAGAGGTAAGAGATATTCCAGCACACCCACCCCTCTATGGGAACTCATTCATAAACCCATAATTCCTTTTCCTCCCACAATGAATGGATTCATAACATGGTTGACTCTGGGGTCCAGCAGTGCCGGGGGCTGTGGGAATATCTAGAATCTCAGATTCCTGAGCAGTTCTAGTCTTTAAGATCTATGTATGAGCACAGAGCTTGGCATCAAAGCCTCAACCACAGTTAGATTACAGACACTTACCTCAAGCTTGATAGTGAAAGTTCCGGTGCTCCAAAAGCCATATCATGCCCATCAGCCACTGCCTGGCCCTAGGTGGACCCACCACAGTGAAGTGGTTGTGGCCTGTGACTGTGAACCAGGACTCCAGCTGAATGAGGTTGTGGCTGTGTTCCTCCATGCAGTGGAGGTATCTATCCTCCTGCCTTAGGAACAGAAAAGGAGAGAGGAAGAACAGGAAAACCACCAACAGAACTGGGAGTCAGGTGACTGAGAGTGGAGGCCTGGCACAGATCAGAGGGGATACAAGTTGACATCGATAAATGTGAAGACACAGGAAATGGCTCAAGTTTCTTATTGTCTTCAGCATCTGCAGTGCTGGGCACAGAGCTTATGTGCCAACATACCTGGCCTATTTTAGACTTTCTTTCAGTGATATTATTGCGGTCTTGAAGTTTTCTAGAAGCTGGGGTTGGTGGTTCATGTCTATAATACTAGCTATTCAGGGAAGCTGAGATCTCAGGATCATGGTTCAAAGCCAGCATGGGCAGGAAAGTTTGTGACACTCTTATGTCCAATTAACCACCAGAACCAAGCAGTGGCACTGTGGCTCAAGTGGTAGAGCCCTCACCTTGAGCTGAAAAGCTGAGGGACAGTGCCCAGGCTGAGTTCAACCCCATGACACAGACCAAAAGTTTTTTTTTTTCTGGAGGTTTGTTAATTGCTCTGCCATCTTATGTTTTGTGGGGTTTTTTAATCTCATTTTAAGTGTGAGTGTAAGTAGATTCAAGTTAAATGATTTTATACTGTTTTGTCAAGTACTGGCATTTGAACTGTGAGTCTCATTCTTGCTAAAGGAAGCTTTTGACCACTGTGCCCCTACTCCTTTCTTCCTTTCTTCCCTTTCTTTTGTGATAGGGTCTCATGCTTTGTGCTTGAACTAAAACACTACTACTCAGACCTTTCATGTAACAGAGATGCAGACATGTACCACCACATGTTACTTGGTTAAGATACGGTCTCCCTAATCCCTATCAAAGGAATGCCCAATGACCCGACAACCTCTCTCTCATTGTCACCCTTAAAGGTTCCACCAACTCTCAATAGCACCACACTGGGAACCATGTCTTTACCACATGGCCTCTAGAGAACCTTCCAGATCAAAACTATACATGTGTGATCAAGAAAAATGCTCTTTGATGGGGTGGATGCATAGAAAAGTTTCTGGGATCAGATGTTTGATTTATAGTGATGCCACATGTGTGAACATGGTCACAACCTGGACTTGGTCTACCCATTTCCAGTCTTTGCATGTTATAGAGTTTGGATTCAGGGCCTTGTACTCCCTAGGCTTGGTTTTTCTCTGATGCTCTACCACTTGAACCATGCCTCTGGCCTTGTTTTTTTCTCCTGGTTATTTGAAGGGGGAATCTCACACACAGACTTCTCTACCCCATTGGCTTGGAATTGTCATGCTCCCTGTCTCAGACTCTGAGGAGCTAGGGTTAGAGTCAGGAGCCACTGGTGCCCAGCTTAGTTCCTCATCCCATCAGTTGACATCTTCAGAGAATTCCTGCAAACTGAGCAATGAAAGCCATGAGTGATTATTGACCCTGGGGAGAGTGAAGAAAAGCTGCTTAGAAGGAGCTTGGCTTTTACCTAAGGACATGGTAAGTGCTCCCTTTCCACCCCTGTGTAGTGTTGTCTTAGACCAGACAGACAATGAACAATTGAACAGCTCAGGAAGATACTATACAGAAATCCAATGTCCTAGCCTGGGCTTTCTAGGATTCAGCCAGGAATTATAGTTTCTTCCTATCTTGAAGGTGTTGTTGTTCCTTTTTTATAGATTGTTTTCATTTTTTAATACTTTTTTTTAGTGTGGAAATACTGCACAGAGGGGTTACAATTACAGAAGCAATGTAATAAGGTGATAAGAACATTTCTTATCAAGCATTATTGTCTACTCGTTTGTTCTTAACTTACCATCCCTGCCCTTCCATCTCCACAACTGCACTCCCTCCCTTCTACCACAAAAATCGTAAAGTTTGTTTTTCAATATAGGATTTTGTACATCTCATTGTAGCAATGAGTCCACTGTATCCCTTTTTCTGTATCCCTTTTTGTCTCCTGGTGGTGGTGTGGTCGGTGTGGGCTGGTTCCAGACTTTGAGCGTAGTAGTCTGTTGCTGTACCAATTGTGCTATATCTCCAGCCATCCTAAAATTTTCATGCTAGTGATTGCAACTCCAGAGTTTCTTCTGGATAGCACATGAGCAGACATTGTGAGGGCATGTCTCCCTCCTCTGCAGTTGGCCACTGAAGATCTTTCTAGAACCCAAAGGTAGCCAGTAATTCAGAGGTGTCAGTTAAGCAATTGAAATGTAATGTGGGAACAATCTGAATTGAGATGTGCTGTTGTAATTATAACTTTAGCATCCTAAAAAGTTGAATCTGCATGCTTGTAATCCCAGCCCTTGGGAAAAAGGCAGGAGGATCATGAGTTTTGGGTTAGCCTGGACTGCACAGTAAGATTCCATCTGAACAAAGACATCAAGCCAGGTGCTGGTGGCTTATGCCTACAATCTTTCCTATTCAGGTGGCTGAGATTTGAGGTTCTTGATTTGAAGCCAGCCATGGAAGTGAAGTCTGTGAGACATTTTTCCCAATTAATCTGCAAATGTGGATTTGGTGCTGTGGCTCTAGGGGAGAACTCCAGTCCTGAGCAAAAAATCCAAGTGAAAGCACAAGTCCTGACGTCAAGTTCCACCACAGGCACCTGTGCATCCCCATACACGCATATACACACACCATATAATAACATAGGTAGAGAGACAGAGAAAAACAGAGATGGAGAGAGATAAATAAAAAGTATGTGTTTGGAGCATCAGCTGTGGGAATGAAGACTTCTCTGAGCAGCCAGAATATGCTTATCTCTAGGAAGAGACACACAGTGATCATGAAGGCAGATTAGAGTGAGATTACAGAGACAGTGTAAGACTCCTTCTCCTTGGGAAGAAAAAGAGCAGACTCCAGGCTGCCAAATGGGAAACAGCAAACCAAGCAGTGTTCTCACTTGTCTTCATGAACAACGTTCTCTTGGTAATCCAGCAGCTCCTCTTACAGGAAGAGCTCTGTGTCAGCTCCTTTCCCTCAAGATTCTTATTCAGGAGATGGGTCTCTTATTGAAAGGGGAAATTTGGTGGGTGAGAAATACATCTGGAGTGTGGATGAGGACAGGTGTGGCTTGTTCAGTGTCTGAAGCCCAGGAACTGTTTTAAGCCTTGAAGGAAAGGATGTTGAACTCCTTTCTAATTCAGCTGCTATTATTAGGCAAGCTTTAGCACAACAAACAAGATATCAGTGAAATTTTGTATGCTGTCTGTTTCTAGAAATGAACCAGAAAAAGGAGGAAAAGATTAAAATGTTGAATAATTAGTGGACTGCTGAAATATTATCCAAGTTTATACTGATGGTTTGTGATATTTTCAGGATGCAATAAAATACTTGCGTTATGACATAAAATTCATGTAGCTTACTTTGTAATGAGAACTACTCTGAAGACAGATTAGGAAGTTCATGCTGTGAGGCCAGCCTGAGCAAAGAATTGAGAGACATCATCTCACCTAATGAAGCTGGGCTTGGTGGTATTTGCCTGTCATTTGGTACAAGCCACACTAGTCCTGGCAGAAACATAAGATCCTATTCAAAATCGGACTCAAGCTGAAAGAGTGAGCTCCAATAGCAGAGTGCCTAGCAAGTACAAGGTGCTGAGTTCCAGCTTCAGTATCGATATGACTCCCAAAAGAAAAATGCCTGAACTTTTTGTTTTTGCAACAAGAGTCTTGCTCTATTGCACAGTGTGACATTGAACTCATGAACATTGTTCTTTAGTACCCTAGTGCTGGGATTCCAGTTGTGTTCCACCACACCCCAGTCTACAAGTAGAAATTTATTCCTGCACTTTGAAATAACGTGGAAAAATATGAATCATTAATAAGGAAAGCATTAGAGTACATCCATCCCAAAGAGAATTGTATTGGTTGAGATAAGTTCTATAAAAGTAAAACTAAAATGCTGTATTGCAAAGAAGTTAGAGGGTATGACAAGGTAGGGAAAGAGCTCTGAGTGTTTGGTATGCTGAACATTGTATAGTTTTGCTGATACTGGGGCTTGAATGTTGTATTTTGCCTTCCCACTCAACTTGTTTGTTCAAGGCTGGTGTTTCACTTCTTAACCCATGCCTTCAGTTCTGGTTTTGTGCATATTAGTTGGAGTTAAGAGTTTGTTAGATTTGTCTACCTAGCCTAGCTTTGAATCTCAGTCCTCAGATATCATGTTCCTGGATAGCTGGGATTGTAGCCATGAGGTACCAGTGCTTGTCCCATTTAATGAGGATTCTTGATTATGAGTGATAGCAGTATTTTGGCATGCAATGCTGAGGATGAACCCAGGCCTTGCACATGCTAAGCAAGGTTTACTTTGAGCTACAATCCATCCCGACCACAGGTTATGCTTACAATCAACTCTTCTTTCTAGTATGTGCATGAAAATGCACACATTTCATCACAATGTTTTGTGTAATTCAGCTCTATGAGTAATAGTAGCCATATAATCCTAGCCTGTAATCCTAGCCATGTAGGCAACTGAGGAAGGAGGGTCACATGTTCAAAGTCAGCTGAACAGTTTAATGAGGCCCCATCCCAAAGTTTTTCAACAGGGCTGGGGATAGTTCAGTGGTTTCCAGTGTGTTTGGAGTGGGAAAGTGAGCTGGGCTGTGTGTTTGATTTTTGTATTTCTTTTGTCTTTTTTCTTGTTTAATGTGGTATACTGCCATAGAGTTCCTAAGTAATGCTCAGATGCACACAACTGTGTGCACAGGGCTGTTTATTTTCATTGCAGATCAGGCAGGGATGTTCTTTATCTTGTAAAAAGGCAATCTGACAATCTCGTCCTGTAGTTGATGTTAAGAGGCAAACACCACTCACACAATTGTTCGGGTCCTGCTGTGACATAGCAGCACCTGAAAATTTGATGCTAGCAGGACATCAGTGGTTCATGCCTGCAATTCCAGCTACTCAGGAAACTGAAATGTGAGGGTCAGGGTTCAAATCCAGCCTGCACAGAAGTCCATTAACATCTTGTCTCTAATGATGCATTGACTATCTGCAAGTGAAGATATGATTCAAGGGGTAGAGCACCAGCTTTGAGTGAAAAATGCAAGTGAGATTGAGGCCTTGAGATGAAGCCTGAGTGGTCAAACCCCAGGTCAGCACACACACATATTTGTGTACACTTACTCACACATGCACAGACACACAGAAGCCAAATAATTTTGTATTTTATCTGTGAAAGTCTGCAAAGCTTTTTAACATGTGGATTATGTTCTTCTGTCAGTGGTAGGAATCCAGTCTGGTGCCTCATGTATTCTTCCTTATTGTGCTAGAAACATCGTATCCCAATAAACTAAACACTTGCCATCCACTCAGTGTCTCAAACTTGTCAGGGCCTATTCATTATTGTAGGGCACCAACTGTAAACTACATTTTTCATAGCGTCTATTGAGCAACAGCCAATCTTTATCATCCAATTTTTTTTATTGTGAAAATAATGTACAGAGCAGTTAAAATTACATGGTCAAGATAATGAGTACAATTCTTTTCTTTTTTTTTTGTTGGGGGGGGGGGGGGGTTGGGTCCGGTCGTGTGGCTTGAATCCTGGGCCTGGGCGCTGTTCCTCAGCTCTTCAGCTCAAGTCTGCGCTCTTTTGAGCCACAGTGCCACTTCCGGCTTTTTTCTTTTTGTTTATGTGGTGCTGAGGAATTGAACCCAGAGCCTCATACATGCAAGGCAAGCACTCTACCACTGGGCCACCTTCCCAGTGCATGAGTGCATATCTTATCAAGCATTGTAGCCTCCTCCTTTGTTTCCCCTTCCCATCCCTTCCCATCTTTCCCTCACCCAACCATTCCAATGCGCAGGCCCACCCACCAAAGATGTAAAGTTTGTTTTAGACATATTGACTTGTACTTCTCATTGTTGCAATGGGTCCACCTGTATCCCTATTTAAACGAGTTTGTTTTCCCCTTCCCCTCCACAAATTATAGCAACATCAAATACAGTGAAAGCAGGGGTTATACTGTAGGAGAGGGACATACAAAGCAACAAAGAAATAATCTCATAAATGTGTTAGAAACAATTGCATGAAAGAAAAAGAACATTTGAATACATACCTTAGGGTTCATTTCCCTAACATCACTTTATCTGACCGTTTCTGCTTGACTCAGACATATACTAGATATTGCAAATAAGGGAAACGATGGGACCTATGTTTCTTCATCCAATTATGTTCAAAGGATTGGCTTGCAGCCAGGCATTGCTGGATCATGCCCCAATTCCTAGCTGCTCAGAAGGTTGAGATCTGAAAATCATGGTTCACATCTCATCTGGATCAACAAACCCAAGAGATTCTTACTTTCAGCCAACCAGTAAAATGACACAGTGGAGTTATGTTGGCTCAAGTAATAGAGTTATAGACTTGAACAAGAAAACCAAGTAAGAGTCAAAGTGCTGAATTCAAGCTCAGATGCTGGCATTTAAAAAAAATAGAGGCTGGGAAAGTGGCTGAGGTACAGTGCTTGCCTTGCATGCATGAAGCCCTGGGTTCTATCCTCAGCACGACATAAGCACAAAAATCCAGAAGTGGTGCTGTGGCTCAAGTGGTAGAGCACTGGCCTTGAGCTGAAGAGCTGAAGAACAGTGCCCAGGCCCAGACTTCAGAACCCACAACTGACAGAAGACAGAGGGCGGGGATTGGGGGAGGGAAACAAAGCCAAAAGGAATGACTTTCATCAGGGCAACAGTGAGGAAATACCACAACCAACAAATAAAATCAAGATATTATCTATGCCATCAAGATTTTATTTTTTCTCTAATGGAGGAGGACTGAAAAGACACTGCACTAGTATTTGCTTTGACTGAAAATTGGCATTAGCAAATCAAGTTGTTAAAATCAAATAAGCAACACCTTACATTGATGACTACTAGCTTTATGAGGCAATATTTTTCTCTAAAATGTATAATCTGAACAAAATATGGAAACAAACTGAATGTAGAAGCTAATGTTGGTTTTGCTTTTGTTTCTTTAGATTTAAAAATGTTGTTGTAAAGGTGATGGACAGAGGATTTACAGTTACATAAGTCAGGTAATGAGTACATTTCCTTTTAAACATTGTGACTTTCTCCCTCATTCTCTCCATGTTAATCCCCTCCTAGCCATCTCCCCCCAACTGTTATAGGTTATTTCCAACACGGTGTCTAGGGAGTTTCACGGCTCAATTGGATCACCCATTCCCCCCCATTTCTGTGCTTCTCTGTCCCATGGTACTGTTTGCAGTTACTTTCTTCTCTGTTTTTGATTTATTGCCTCTGTTGATGTTTTTTGATTTCTGTTCCCTTTAGTTGTGTATAAATTTTCTGATTTGGGGAGTAGAGGGGGAAGCACAGAGACTGTGTTTCTCTCCTCTTAAGCCTGGTGGAACCTCAGGTGACTTGGGTGAGAGTTGAGAATCACTGCACTGTAGCCCAGCTCTCCTACAGTAGTTCCCTCCTCTGGCAAGTGTGTGGTAGCAGCCTGATGCCCAGTGGCTTCCCCATGTGATCCTAAATGACAGGAGTTTCAGGTCTGAGGATCACAGATTGAAGCCACCAGGGACAGAAATGTTCTTGAGATTCTTATTTCCAGTTATCCAGCAAAAGTCAAAAATAGGATGTGGCTCAAGTTATTGAGCACCAGCCTTGAGTAGAAATGTTAATAACAGAGGCCAGGTTCTGAGATCAAGTTCCAGTACCCCAAAAATGGAAAAGTCCGGTGGCCCAATGGAAAAATGCCCCAAGGACTTCACAAACCCAAGACTATCACAGCCATAAGGATGCGTGGAGAGGTTTTCTCATCTGATCATATTCTATAGAGTTGCAGCAGCTTAGAAAGCTTTCCCAGTGAGGACTCAGTGGCCTGAGTACAGGCAAAGCCAGGTGCTGTTGGTTAAGGGGCACAGAGGAAGCACCTGACAGCCAGTGACTCTTGCTGTCAGCAGGGAACAGACTCCATGTGTCTCAGGGAGATGCTCACACAACCCTCAGTGCTGGAGGAGGCCCTTCCCTTTCCTTATGCCTTCCCATCAACACACCTTGAGGAATGCCCTGATGATTTTTAGGACTGTTTACATTCCTGCTTACCAGCAGCTGTCACATAGGGAAAAGAGAAGCAGCCTGCATGAGTTTTCATTGACTCCCACTTGAACCCAGGAGGCTCTCACTGGGGTTAGAAGGAGGATCTCCACCCCTACCCATTCCCAATATATGTCTTTTCTGCCAGCCAGGACTCCAGGTGACCTGCTCTAGGACTCTTCAGGGACTTGTACTGGAACCAGGTGGGCACCATGAGAGGTTTCTGAGCACCTGCAATGGAGTCTCTTCTCCCTGCTGCAGAGATCCAAGAGTCTCAATCTTCTTGGAATGGCCATGCTGGAGTCTCCCTGCAGGCAAAGGAGCTTTGGTGAGCTGGAGACTGAGCTGGGATTCCCCTGTGCATTATTTAATGGCTCTTGATCACCCTCTTCCACTCCTGTACTTCTAATTGTATACTAAACTGTTCCTCCTCCTCAACACCCCTCCTCCCTATTTTCCTTATGCCCACCTGCTGTTCCTCTAATCCTAGCAAGGTAAGAGGGAAGTTCACTCCACACTTTCAATGTCTCTGCTGTCTAAAGCACATAATATCCCTGTATGTTTTTCTCTTCCACTCAGTGCACCACCTGTGAACACTCATTAAGAATAGGAAGCTACAACACTGTTTGGTATTGGTCTTTGGAGCATAATGCCCAGACTAAGCCACAGGACACCTCTCAGAATTCAATCCGACTCCAGCTGTGCTCTCTGTGGGAGCTCTAAAGGCCAAGGAAGTGTGAGGGAAATTGCAGAGCCAGAGGTCTTGAGACTTGAGCAAAACATGAATGCAAAACCAACCCAAAGACCGGGCTCTATAATGGGCAGCAGTAACTCAGGCCTGTAATGCTACCTACTCAGGAGGCTAAGATCTGTGGTTTGGGATTTGAAGCTAATTTGGGAAGAAAAGCCCCCATGATACTCTAATCTCCCATTTACCAGTCAAAACCTGGAAATGTCACTGTGGCTCAAGTCTAAATGCTAGCCATAAGCACAAAGAGAGTACCCAGGCTCTGAGTTCAAGCCCCACATCCAATGGGGAGAGGGGAAGGATGCTGGGCACTGATGGATAATAGTGGTAAATTTGGCTCCTCAAGAGGTTGAGATCTGATGGTTAATGTTTGAAGCAGCCTGTGCATTAAATGCATTAGACTCTTCTGTCCACTTTGGCATCAAAAAGCGAGAATGGAGCTTTGGTTGAAGTGGTAGATCACCAGCCGTGAGCTAAATGGCTTAGTTTTGAGAGCAGAGACCTATTTCAATCCCAGTGGGAGGTTAAAAAGAGAAAGCCTAAGCAAAGCAAAAGCCATAACGCTCGCAGGGGATCCAGCAGAAAAGTTAGGTGAGGCTAAAACTGAAATTCAAGCTTCTAGACTGCCCAACATTTCACCCAGAAATTGTGGTGTTATTGAAAAAGCTACTCAAAGACCAATTTGACTTGCTATGCACTTCCCTAACAAAGGGAATCACATTTAGCATTCCCAAGAAGACATCTACCTATCTATCTATCTGTCTGTCTGTCTGTCTGTCTGTCTGTCTGTCTGTCTGTCTATGTATCTATGTATCTATGTATCTACGTATCTATGTATCTATGTATCTATGTATCTATCTATCTATTTATCTATCTATATCTATGTATGTATGCATTTATCTATCTACTTACCTACCTACCTATTTCTACATTTGAACTCTTGGCCTTAAGCTTCCAAGGCAAGCATTTTATGAATTGAAATGAACCTACAAGCTTTTGTGATTTTCTTAGATTTTTTTTATAAGGTTTTGTGTTTTTGGCCTGGCCATTCTGGACTGATAACCTCCTGATTTTGGAATGTAGGTGAGCACCACCCCTTCCATTTTCCATTGATTCATAGGAATCTTGCTACCCTTTCGCCTCCAGTGGTCACAATTTTGGTTTTCCACATCTGTGCCCCTGCATTAACTAGAATTTAGGCCAAAGTCTGCACACCTGGACAAATATTTATATTTTTTCCATAAATGATAAAATGCTTACAATTTACACTTCATCTCACTTAGCATTTTCTCTTGAAACTGTTTCATTTGGCACTTTGTGTGACACTACAAATCTTCTTTCCTTCTTCCTCAATCTTCTTTCTCCTCATCTTCAAAAACATGTAAGAAATATGTGTTTGTGTCTAAAAACATGTATGTATTAATGTAAACTAGAAAAGAGACCTCACTATATGTTTCTTTTGTGCCGCACAGAGTACACATTTTATATATTTCTAAAAGCATACATTATTTGAGCACAGGTGGCTCACGTCTATAATTCTATCTATTGTGAGGCTGAGATTGACAATTGTGGTTTGAAATCCAGCCTGAACTAGGAAGTCCAAGAGACACTTTACTTATCTCTGCTTAACCAAAGAGCTGGGCCTGGAGGTCTGCCTCAAGCTGTGGAGCACTGGCCTTGAGCAATGAAGCTTGGAGACAATGCCTGGACCATGAGATCAATTAGATAATGCATGTGCAACATACATGGTCTAAAATGAAGTCCTTTTTTCTTTTAGACATGGTGAAATTATTCTATTCCTAGAAGGATCAATGTTACAAAAAGTTACAAAATTCAATAGGTATAGTAAAATATGAATTCATCTGAATTAAACCTGTCGATCTGGTTACTCAGAAAGCTGAAATCTAAGAATCTATGTTTGACGCCAGTTTAGACATAAAGCCTATGAGACTCTTATCTCTAATTAGCAAGCAATAAGCGGGAAATGGGGATGTGGTTTGAATGAGAGCTCAAGATCCTGAGTTCAAGACCTGGACTTGGCCATACCTAGAAAAATGTCAAACACCCACTATGGTCATTTTGTAACTGTCAACTTAAACGTCAAACACTAGAGGGAGCCTTTCAGTCCAGGTGCCAATTAGATGGGACATTCCGAGCAGAGCAGATGGCTTCAGGATTTTTCATTGTGTTTATGCATTGTAGTCACACACAAACACACAACCTCCTTGACACATATTTCCTAAGGCAGCCATGCTGGAACAGGGAGGTCCCCATCTCACACTTAGGAATCCAAGCCCCTGCTTTGCCAGTTCCCCAAGCGCAGCTGTGGTCTGATGACCTTCCAGTGCACTGACATCTGTTTGAAATGACTGTTTGTGCCAGTATTGGGGCTGGAACTCATGGCTGTGCAGTATCCCTCAGCTTTTATGCACAGGGATGGCTCTCTACCAGTTGAGAGCACTTCTACTATGGCTTTTTGCTTGTTCACTGGTGATAAGTATCTCAGACTTTCCTGCCCAGGCAGGCTTCTTGCCTGGCTATCAGGATTGGATTTCAGGTGGGAGCCACCAGCAACCTAGTTGTTTATCTTTTTATACAAGTTGGCATACCCAGAGTCACTGTATTCATTGACTGGGAGACTTGAACATAGCAGATAAAGTTATAAAAAGTTAGGAAAGTTAGTGAAAAGATATTAAAATGCATGCTTTGTAGAAGAGACTTAAACACTCTCATTCTTTAAATGAGCAAAAGAAAAAGACTGTACATAACAAGACCCAGATCATTTGAATAAATAAGAATTCCTATGAAAATAACAGTCGGATTTTTCCCTACAATTGGAAGAAAAGTTTTCTTTCAAGCGTTATGGACGACTAAAAACTTGATCACATATTAAGCTTTCAAGTAAATCTCAGTGAATTTTACATCAGGCCAATTCTATATTGCATCTCTGATTGTAGAGAAAAAATATAAAATTAATAATTTGAAACAAGAGCAAAAATAAAATGGTAAATGGATCAGAAATTTCAACTCACCTTAATCTACTGAAAGGCATTTTTCAAACTGGATATAATCATATATGAAATCATGTACCAGCACATAAACAAGAACACAGTGACTGAAGTGTGGTATAACTAAAGGAGGTTGGTATTGGTTTAACTCCTTAGAAGAACTAACTTCTAGTTTGATAAGATGCATACTACAGTGCAGAAACATGTACTGTTGGGAAGGTAAATGGAGCAAATAAATGGAGACAAGGGTGAGCCACTACCGTCATTGGAGTCAATGTCCATACATAAATGCAACCAGTAACTTGATGGGATTGCTGGGTTTGGCACATTGAGGAGAGGATGCATTGTACTCATAATCTAGCATGAATGGAAACCTCTTGGTATAGCTACTTAGATGTGTTAAATATTAAGTGTTGTGCTGCCTCTTGTGTACCATCTCCCTTCCTTTTGGTGTTACCCTGCCTTCCAGGTTTCCCTTTGACAACGGAGATTACAACCTCAGTGTCTGCAAATCACCTCATCCTATGGTGAGTCCTGTCCACCACACACAGATTCTCAAAGCAGAATTTTGGGATGGTGAAGGGCTTTCACTGGCCAGTCTAGGAGTCAGAGGAGAAATACAGTCATTGTTTGGGGAGACAATTTCAAAACACATTTCGTAGAATTTCCAGTCTATCCCTGAGAGGACAAGGGGTATTTTCTTGGAGTGCATATTAACTCTCTCCTGCATGCATCCATTCTTTCCTTCTCCCTGGTCTCTCATTCCTAATTTCTGAAATCATTAGGTTTTTGAACACAGGCTTTTGTCCCAGCTGTCCTTCCGCATTTCTAGGGAACATGGTGAATTACTTTTTCAGATGTTGACCAAAACTCCATTATGGTGAGGTGACTTCTGGTGAATGAGAGATAAGTAGAAATTTTACTGCTGTAGGGTTATCTGTGAGCATTGCTTATATTTCACTATAGAACAAGACCAAAGCAGGTGCAGAATGGGGCATAAGAAAAGGGAAAATGTTTTATATCCTTCAATTAGGGAAATTGCAAAACTAATAAAATGGGGAATAAAAGTGAAAAATATATTATTTCTTTGCATAGGTAATACCTTAGAGTTAAAAGTATTCTATTAAGCTGATAAACCAAGTAGTCCAAATGTAGTGATATGAAATAATCTATAAAATAGCAAAGACAATGCTAATTAAAATCTGTTTGGAAGAAAAGGGTCAGGAAAAAGAAACCTAATTTTGAACTTGATAGAGAAATAATGGACATCCTCTGTTAAAGTAATAGGCCTAAAGAGTATTAAGAAGCTGAAAATAGGGGCTAAGAAGGTGGCTCAGTGGTACAGTGCTTGCCTTTCAAGCATAAGGCCCTGGGTTCGATTCCTTAGCACCACATAAGTAGAAAAAAAACCACAAGTGGTACTGTCGTTCAATAGATACAGCTCTTGCCTTGAGCTAAAGAGCTGAGAGACAGTGTGCAGACCCAGAGTTTAAGCCCTACTGCAAACCAAAGAACAAAAACAAAAGCTGAAAACATCACACAGACTATTCTTAGTATTAAAAACATACTGGGCTGGGAAGGTGGCTCAGTGGTAGAGTGATTGCCTTGCATGCATTAGGCCCTGGGTTCGATTTCTCGGCACTAAATAAGCAAGAAAAGCTCTGGTTAACCAAAGAGCTGGGCCTAGACGTCTGCCTAAATCTGTGGAGCACTGGCCTTGAGCAATGAAGCTTGGAGACATTGCCTGGACCATGAGATCAATTAGATAATGCATGTGCAACATACATGGTCTAAAATGAGTCCTTTCTTCTTTTAGACATGTTGAAATTCTTCTATTACTAGAAGGATCAATGTCATAAAAGGTTACAAAATTCAATAGGTATAGTAAAATCTGAATTCATCTGAATTAAACCAGTCGATCTGGTTACTCAGAAGGCTGAAATCTAAGAATCTAGGTTTGATGCCACGTTAGACATAAAGCCTATGAGACTCTTATCTCTAATTAGCAAGCAATAAGCTGGAACTGGGGATGTGGTTTGAATGAGAGCACAAGATCGTCAGTTCAAGACCTGGACTTGGTCATACCCAGAAAAATGTCAAACACCCACTATGGTCATTTTGTAACTGTCAACTTAAACTCCAAACACTAGAGGGAGCCTGGGAATTTCCTACATGTGCTGACTTTTTAGTCCAGGTGCCCATTAAATGGGGCATTCCGGGCAGAGCAGATGGCTTCCGGCTTTTTCCTTGTGTTCTTTCAATATAGTCACACACAAACACACCACCTCCTTGGCACATAATTCCTAAGGCACCCAGGCTGAGACAGGGAGTTCCCAATCTCACACAGGAATCCAAGTCCCAGCTCTGCCAGCTCGCCAGGTGCTGCAGTGGTCTGAAAACCTGCAAATCCACTGACACCTGCTTGAAATGACTGTGCCAGTATTGGGGCTGGAACTCACTGCAGTGCACTGTCCCTCAGCTTTTGTGCTCAGGGCTGGCTCTCTACCAGTTGAGAGCACTTCTATTGTGGCTTTTGGCTGGTTCACTGGAGATAAGAGTTTCAGACTTTCCTGCCCAGCAGGCTTCTTGCCTGGCTATCAGGATTGGATTTCAGGTGGAAACCACCAACAACCTAGTTGTATCATTTTATACATTTTGGCATGCACAGAGTCACAGTATTCATCCACTGGGAGACTTGAACAAAGCAGATAAAGTTATAAAAAATTTGTAAAGTTAGTTAAAACACATTACAATATATACTTTGTAGAAGAGACTGGAACATTCTCAGTCCTTAAATGAGCAAAAGAACAAGACTGTATATAAGGAGACACAGAGCATTTGAACAAATAAGTATTCAAATGAAAATAACAGTCAGAATTTTCCCTAAAATTGGAAGACATCTTTTCTTTCAAGCTTTAAGGAAGACTAAAAACTTGATCACATATTAAGATATGAAGTAAATCTCAGTGAATTTCGCATCAGGACAATTCCATCTTCCATCTCTGACTGTAGAGAGAAAATAGGAAATTAACAATACAAAACAAGAGCAAAAATAAAAGGGCAAATGGATCAGAAATTTCAACTCACCTTAATCTACTCAAGGGCATTATTCATACTTGATATAATCATATATGAAATCATGTACCAGGACATAAACATGAACAGACTGACTGAAGTGTGGTATAACTAAAGGAGTTTGGTGTAGGTTTAACTCCTTAGAAGAACTAACTTCTAATTTTATAAGATGCATATTATGGTGCTGACAAATGTACTGTTGGGAAGGGAAGTGGAGCAGATAAATGGAGAGAAGAAGGGTGAGCCAATACAGTCATTAGAGTCAATGTCCACTTATGCAAGCTACCAGTAACATGAGGAGATTCCTGGGTTAGGCACGTTGAGCAGAAGATGCATTGTACTCATAATGTGGCATGAATGGAAACCTCTTGGTATAGCTACTTAGATATGTTAAATATTAAGTGCTTTGCTGCCTCTTGTGTACCATCTCCCTTCCTTTTGGTGTTACCCTGCCTTCCAGGTGTCTCCCTTTGATAACAGACATTACAACCTCAGTGTCTGCAAATCACCTCATCCTACAATGAGTCCTGTCCACCACACATAGATTCTCAATGTAGAATTTTGAAGTGGTATAAGCCTTTCACCGTCCAGTCTAGGAGTCAGAGGAGAAATACAGTCGTTGTTTGTGGAGACAATTTCCAAACACATTTCACGGATTTTCCAGTCTATCCCTGTGAGGACAAGGGCTATTTTCTTAGAGTGCATATTAACTCCCTCAGCATGCATCCATTCTTTCCTTCTCCCTGGTCTCTCATTCCTAATTTCTGAAATCCTTTCCCACTTTAGGTTGTTGAACACAGACTTTTGTCCCAGGTGTCCTTCCCCATTTCTAGGGAACATGACAGTGCTGGAAACCAGAAATCTATGGTGTTGTAGGTAGTGAATTACTTTTTCAGATGTTGTCCAAAAATTCCATTATGGTGAGTTGACTTCTGGTGACTGAGAGATAAGTGGAGATTTTACTGCAGTAGGTTTGCCTGTGAGCATTGCTTATATTTCACTACAGAACAAGACCAAATCAGGTGCAGAATGGGGCATAAGAAAAGGGAAAATGTTTTATACCCTTCAATGAGGGAAATTGTAAAACTAATAAAATTGGGAAGATAAGTGAAATAATGTATTATTTCTTTGTGTATGTAATGCCTTAGAGGTAAAAGTATTCTCTCAAGCTGCTAAACCAAGTAGTCCAAACATAGTGATATGAAATAATCTATAAAATAGCAAAGAAAATGCTAATTAAAGTCTGTTTGGAAGAAAAGGGTCAGGAAAAAGAAACCTAATTTTGAACTTGATAGAGAAATAATGGACATCCTCTCTTAAAGTAATAGGCCTAAAGAGTATTAAGAAGCTGAGAATAGGGCCTGGGAAGGTGGCTCAATGCTACAGAGCTTGCCTTTCAGGCATAAGGCCCTGGATTCGATTCCATAGCACCACAAAAGTAGAAAAAAAACCACAAGTGGCACTGTGGTTCAATAGATAGAGCTCTTGCCTTGAGCTAAAGAGCTGAGAGACAGTGTCCAGGCCCAGATTTTAAGCCCTACAACAGACCAAAGAACAAAATACAAGCTGAAAATATCACACAGACTGTACTTAGTATTAAAAACATACTGGGCTGGGAAGGTGGCTCAGTGGTATGCAAGTGCTTGCCTTGCATACATGAGACCCTGGGTTCAATTCCTAAGCCCCACAAAAGCAAAAAAGCTAGAAGTAGTGCTGTAGCTCAAGTGGTAGAGCACTAGCCTTGACCTGAAGAGGTGAGGGACAGTGCCCAGCCTCAGAGTTCAGGCATCATGAATGACACACACACACACACACACACACACACACACACACACACACACACACACACACACACACACACACACACACACACACACACACACACACACACACACCTGTGAAAGAAACAAACCATACAATGAAATATATTCTATTTTCCTTTTGTCCATCTTGGTCTTCAATCTCAGTGCTTAGGTGATTTTTTCTGCTCAAACCGAATACTCATTAACTCAAAACCCCCCTTTGCTTCTGATTTTTTTTGTTGGTTAATTGAATATATGAGTCTCAGGAGCATTCTTGTCTGTCTGGCTTCAAACAACTTGATAAGATCTGAGCTTGCTGATCAGCTAAGATTATTAACATAAGCTCTCAGCACTGAAAAATGACAGATACTTTTTATTTTTTTTAATTTTTTTTTTTGGTCCAGTCATAGGGCCTGTACTCTGGGCCTGGGCACTGTCCCTTAGCTCTTCAGCTCAAGGCTAGCAGTCTACCACTTGTGCCACAATGCCAATTCTGGCTTTTGTCTTTTTGCTTATGTGGTGCTGAGGAATCGAACCCAGGGCCAAAGGCATGCAAGGCAAGCGCTCTACCACTGAGCCACCTTCCCAGCTTGAAAGATACTTTTTAAACTGCAAACAAAGTGTACATAAAAACATAGAACAATCTTCCAAATTATCTGAATATCAATATCACATCAATATCACATCACTACCTCATGGCTCGTGTGTGTGCTTGCGTGCATGTGCACACATGTGTGTGTGTGTGTATGTGTGCACATGTGGGCATGTTTGCATGTACACTCTCATGTGTCAGCCTGGTCCTTGGGCTCTAACTCAGGTCCTGGGTACTGTCTCTGAGCTCTTTTACACAATGCTATTGCTCTACCATTTGAGCCACAGCTATACTTCCTGGATTTAATGGTTAATTAAATCGAAGAATCTCTGGGACTTGCTGTCCAGTCTGATATTGAAGAGGGATCTTCATACATCAGCTTCTGGAATAGCTACCATTACAGGTATGAGCCACCAGCCCCTGGTCCACTTGCTGCATTTTTTCTCCATTGTGGGGCTAGAACTCTGGGCCTGGGCACTGTTCTGTGCTCTTCAGCTCAAGGTGAGTGCTCTACCGATTGAGCCACAGTGGCACTTCTGGTTTTCTGAGTGGTTTAGGCGAGACAAGAGTCTCCTGGACTTTCCTGCCAGGGCTGGCTTTAATCCTCAGATCTCAGCCTCCTGAGTAGCTAGGAATACAAATGTGAGCCACTGGCAACCAGTTCACTTCCTGTGTTTTGAAGGTTAATTGGAGATGTGTTTCTAGTCCCATAGATAAAGGTATTAGTTCTAATGTAGATGCCTGTACTTGAACTGAACCACACAGTAAGGCTTATTCCTAATATATTCCTCTTGGAGATGAGATCACAATATATGAATTGGGGGAGGGAGATCAGATACTCAGATACCATATGTAAATTGAGTATGTATGTGTCTACTTGAGTGTGTGCACCTATGTGAACCCATGTAAGTCTCCACAAGAGTTTCCATTACCTATGAGTCTCTGCAAGGTGAGATTTTTTTTAATTCTAAAGATTTTGTACAGAAGGGCTGCAGTTAAATAAGTAAAGTAATGACTACATTTCTTGTGGAACATTGTTACCCACTCCTCCTTTATTGTCTCTCTATTCCTTTCCTCCCCTAATCTCTCCTTCCCTCCCCAAAAAGTTGATTTCCAACACCAAATACTTGTTGCATTAGTAACAACACCAAACCTTGGGAATCTCATGCATACATGACAATATTCAAAGCAACAGATATTAAATCATCTGAATTCTACTTCATTTCCTGGAAACTGAGGCATTGACTGCACCCAGGCCTTTTCAGAGATGGTGGGGTGTACTGGTAAAACTATGTACAGTTATGGAAATAGTGAGTGTCTTATGAGGAGCAGGCAGAAGCCCAGGGGCACAGTGTGGGGTCCTGATGGAGGAAGAATCTTAGGTAAGTGGACCCCAGGAAATGACCACAGACTTGACAGAAGACCAAAGAGAACTTGGAACCCAGGTCTCCAAGTAGCCACATTCCAGAACCACAACAGGAAAACTCATCCGAGTTAGCAAGGAAAGCAACATGTTTTCCTGTTGCTGCCGGCTTTTCACTACCTCAGACTCCAGGAGATCCTGCAGAGAGCGCCTGGCTGACATCTGCAGACACTGGATCAACCCCCGACCCAGACCCCAGCCCCAACCCAGACCCAGAAGAACCTTCTGGCAGTTCCTAAGGAGAGACAGGCAAGTGGCACCTGGCAGCCCAGCCCAGGACAGCAGGTATGAGGACACTGCTGTGACTCCTCCAAGCCAACCCCAGGTGCCAAGTGTGGTGGACACCAAGTGGGCTGTGCCCACTGCACTGAAGACAAAGCTGTGTGGGGCTGAGATAGCAGATGAAAAATCAGCATGTGCTCCAGCTGACCTGGAGGCCAGGATGGCCGAGTCCTCTTCACGTCAGATCCTTGCATGTCCAGCTGTGTCTGCAGTAGAACCAGCACTGCCATGTACCCACGTGGATCTCCCAGTGGATGTGTGCACAGTCGTGGAGACAGTCCCAGTCCCGCTAGAAACAGCAGCAGAAGAGCCACAGTGCAGAAGAGCAGTTCTGCGTCTTGTTATCGATCTTCCCAGGGCACATGATGAGGACACCTCTCCATCAGAGGTAAATGACTCAGAACAACCACAGGGCTCCATTGATGAGGCCCTCAATGAGCCTCTGCCTGCATCAGGAGAGGAAGAACAGTTTCCACTTGTGGCAGCTAAAACTTCCAAGCAGGGGGCAGCTGATCTGTACCTGGAGGATTACTTGTCTCTGACATCTGAGACAGACTCTTCTGCACATGAGTCAGAAGATGAAGAAGCACAACTCTGTTTTGCTGACCCAGAGCTGTCCAGTGTATCTGACACAGACTCTATTCCACCAAAGGAGGAAGACGAAGAACAACCACAAGGTAAAGCACTATTTTGCTGGCATCAGAAGGCGTCTCTGAGCGATGCTTATGAAGAAAACACTCTTCCTCCAGTGGATGTCTGAAGAGCAATTCCACATTATATCTGACTTTGGTCTCTAGTTTCCCAAGGGCACACAACAGAACAAATGGACTCCAACCTGTGAGTGTCCTTGCTGCTCTAGAGATGTCACAGGCTCCACAGACTGTGTGATCTGGACCCACTTTTACCTGCAGAGGGCAACTTAGCACCAGCAGATACACCCCAGTGTGCATCACTATTAACACTGGGAGCACAACTCTGGGTGTGGAGGTAGAGACTCAGGAACTCCTGAGCTGCCCTGAGCCCAGCTGCAGCACTTAAACAAGTCCTTTCCCTCTGCTTGCCAATTATCTGCAGGGAATTGTTCCTGTTTTTTTTTTTTTCTGTATCTAATTTAAAGATGTATTTTAATAAAACTTTACTGTTATTCACTTGAGTTGCATCATTCATACTAGAAAAATGAGTTCCAGCTGCTGACTGAAGCAGCCCCACATGGAGCCTGTGTTCCTGATGGGAGGACCCTCACAGCTACCTGGAGGAGGTAGGAGGGAAGGCCATGGTGTGCAGGGAGCAGGTGAAGGTGAGAGGAGTGGCCAAGGATCTAGCCTTGTATGGGTACATTTGCATCTAAGGCAGGGCCCCCCATAGTTAAGAGACATGGACTGTGTGCTCAGAAAAGATTTTCCCAGCTCTTCATCTGTGGAATGAAAGCCTAGGCACACCCAGGCTTGGAAGAAGGCAAACAAAATGCAGTGATGTGTGGATCTCCTGTCCCCTGTGTGTAGTGGGGAGGGGAGGCAGGGTGGAGCTTAGGGGGGTGGGGCCAGCTCTTTCTCTTGCACCTTGGGATTCTGGTGGCTGAGCTGAGAGTCTTCAGAGGTGGCCCTCACTTGGGCTCTGTAAAATCAGCTGCCAGGTGACCATAGGGAGGCTGTTGGGAATCACAGGACACAAGGTGGTGGCCTGTCCAGGGCAGAGGTGGGGTCAGGTGTGCGCTGAATTTGTTTTTTTTTTTTTTTTAGGTCCGGTCATGGGGCCTGAACTGTGGGCCTGGGCACTGCCCCTCAGCTCTTCAGCTCAAGGCTAGTGCTCTACCACTTGAGCCACAGTGCTACTTCCGGCTTTTTTCTTTTTGCTTATGTGGTGCTTAGGAATGGAACCCAGGGCCTCATGGATGCAAGGAAAGCGCACTATCACTGATCCACCTTCCCAGCCCCTGCACTGAATTTCTGCAGAATCATAGGACAGGTGTGTAGATCCTGTGGCTGGAAGACAGATGTAGCAGCAGCTGATTCTCAGGTAAACCACTCGTGCTGCACTACAGGTTTGTCCTCCCTGGCCATCCTGTCACCCAGGCCCATAGCCAGCGCCAGTCTCCTGCCTCACACTGCGAGGAGGCCCGATGGCCCTAGTATCCCTACCCCTTGAGCCAAACCTTGTGATTTTGCTTGTGACTTGGAGATTCGTTTTTCACAAATATTCCTGCATAGGCTGGCTGCATAATCCAACCTCAGCCTCCTGAGAAGCCAGGAATATAGGAGTGACTCACCACGCAAGCTTTTTGTTATTTTCATTCAAGTTGATATAAAGAGAGTCACTGTTAGCTGGTTGAACCGGAGACTTGATAGCAGGTAAAGTGATGATTTTGCCACATGACATCCCATTTTTGAGCACACTGCTTTCAGGAGACAAATGCAAACCATGATTGTTTCCTGCTTTGAGAACACAATGTAATCAATGGTTCCACGTGAAACTTGGATACACTAACTGGAAAGGTAAAAATCTGAGATCACTTGAAAGAGGCTGTGTTTTTTAGAAGTTGGGAGGGATTTGGGGGAGATGAATGGTCAGGCAAAGCTTACAGAAAAAGCAAGGAAAGAGAGAGAGGGAGCCATATATAAGCTATGTAGCCTGCAAAACCGTTTTATTGGATATCATTCATTCACCAGCAGAACACAGACTTTAGAAGACTGCTCTCAGATACGTGCCTAGAAGTCCTCATGGAGATAACAAAGGCAAATATGTCCACCTCCACCACTGTCTGCCATGCCTTCACTTAGCTATGCAGAGGAGGTAGGTCTTCCTGGGATAATGAAGTATGAAGGAGCCTAAGAAAATCAAGTCCTCAACTCAAGGAATCCTGAGGAAAGCAGAGAGCTGGATCACTCATCCTGAGAGCCTTTTACTACCACGGAGTCAAGCTGACACTGAGACTGGCAGCCAAGTCCTTCTGGGGCTGGCTCCACACACTTTGTAGCACCTGGTAGCCTGGGCAGGAAGAAGAAAGGTCAGACAGTTTAGAAGCACAAAAAGCCTGTGTGGGGACACAGGGGAAGGAGGGGAGAGGTAAGAGGTATTCCAGCACACCCACCCCTCTATGGGAACCCATTCATAAACCCATAATTCATTTTCCTCCCACAATGAACTGATTCATAATATGGTTGACTCTGGGGTCCAGCAGTGCCGGGGGCTGTGGGAACATCTAGATTCTCAGATTCCTGTGCAGTCCTAGTCTTTAAGATCTATGTATGAGCACAGAGCTTGGCATCAGAGCCTCAACCACAGTTAGATCACAGACACTTACCTCAAGCTTGATAGTGAAAGTTCCGGTACTCCAAAAGCCATATCATGCCCATCAGCCACTGCCTGGCCCTAGGTGGACCCACCACCGTGACCTGGTTGTGGCCTGTGACACTGAACCAGGACTCCAGCTGAATGAGGGTGTGGCTGTGTTCCTCCATGTAGTGGAGGTAGCTGTCCTCCTGGCTTAGGAACAGAGCAGGAGAGAGGAAGAACAGGAAAACCACCAACAGAACTGGGAGTCAGGTGACTCTGAGAGTGGAGGCCTGGCACAGATCAGAGGGGATACAAGTTGATATCGATAAATGTGAAGACAAAGGAAATGGCACAAGTTTCTTATGGTCTTCAGCATCTGCAGTGCTGGGCAGAGAGCTTATGTGCCAACATACCTGGCCTATTTTAGAATTTCTTTTAGTGATATTATTGCGATCTTGAAGTTTTCTAGAAGCTGGGGTTGGTGGTTCATGTCTATAATACTAGCTATTCAGAGTAGCTAAGATCTTAGGATCATGGTTCAAAGCCAGCATGGGCAGGAAAGTTTGTGACACTCTTATCTCCAATTAACCACCAGAAACCAGCAGTGGCACTGTGGCTCAAGTGGTAGAGCCCTCTCCTTGAGCTGAAAAGCTGAGGGCCAGTGCCCAGGCTGAGTTCAACCCCATGAGTAGCCAGAATATGCTTATCTTTAGGAAAAGACACACAGTGATCATGAAGGCAGATTACAGTGAGTTACAGAGACAGTGTAAGACTCCTTTTCCTTGTGAAAACAAAGAGCAGACTCCAGGCTGCCAAATGGGAAACAGAAAACCAAGCACTGTTCTCACTGTGTCTTCATGAATGAAGTTCTCTTGGTAATCCAGCAGCTCCTCTTACAGGAAGAGCTCTGTGTCAGCTCCTTTCCCTCAAGATTCTTATTCAGGAGATGGGTCTCTTATTGAATGGGGAAATTTGGTGGGTGAGAAATGCATCTGGAGTATGGATGAGGACAGGTGTGGCTTGCTCAGTGTCTGAAGCCCAGGATCTGTTTTAATCCTTGAAGGAAAGGATGTTGAACTCTTTCTAATTCAGATGCTATTATTAGGGAAGCTTTAGCACAACAAACAAGATATCAGGGAAATTTTGGACGCTGTTTGTTTCTAGAAATGAAACAGACAAAGGAGGAAAAGATTAAACTGCTGAATAATTAGTGGACTGGTGAAATATGATCCAAGTTCATAATGATGGTTTGTGATATTTTCAGGAGGTAATAAAATACTTGTATTATGACATAAAATTCATGTAGCTTACTTTGTAATGAGAACTACTCTGAAGACAGATTAGGAAGTTCATACTGTGAGGCCAGTCTGAGCAAAGGGTTGAGAGACCTCATCTCAACTAATGAAGCTGGGCTTGGTGGTTTTAGCCTGTCATTTGGTACAAGCCACACTAGTCCTGGCAGAAACATAAGATCCTATTCAAAATCGGACTCAAGCTGAAAGAGTGAGCTCCAATAGCAGAGTGCCTAGCAAGTACAAGGCGCTGAGTTCCAGCTTCAGTATCGATATGACTTCCAAAAGAAAATGCCTGAACTTTTTGTTTTTGCAACAAGAATCTTGCTCTATTGTGCAGTGTGACATTGAACTCATGAACATTGTTCTTTAGTACCCTAGTGCTGGGATTCCAGTTGTGTTCCATCACAGCCCAGTCTGCAATTAGAATTTTATTCCTGCACTTTGAAATAACTTCGAGAAATATGAATCAGTACTAAGGAAAGATTAAAGTACATCCATCCCAAAGAGAATTGTATTGGTTGAGATAAGTTCTATAAAAGTAAAACTAAAATTATGTATTGAAAAGAAGTTAGTGGGTATGATAGGGTAAGGAAAGAGCTCTGAGTGTTTGGTATGGTGAACATTGTATAGTTTTGCTGATACTGGGGCTTGAATGCTGGATTTTGCCTTCCCACTCAACTTGTTTGTTCAAGGCTGGTGTTTCACTTCTTAACCCATGCCTTCAGTTCTGGTTTTGTGCATATTAGTTGGAGTTAAGAGTTTGTTAGATTTGTCTACCTAGCCTATCTTTGAATCTCAGTCCTCAGTTATCATGTTTCTGGATAGCTGGGATTATACTCATGAGGTACCAGTGCTTGTCCCATTTAATGAGGATTCTTGATTATGAGTGATAGCAGTATTTTGGCATGCAATGCTTAGGATGAACCCAGGCCTTGCACATTCTAAGCAAGGTTTACTGTGAGCTACAATCCATCCCGACCACAGGTTATGCTTACAATCAACTCTTCTTTCTAGTATGTGCATGAAAATGGTACATATCATCCCAAGGTTTTTGTGTAATTCAGCTGTATAGGTAATAGTAGCACATACCTGTAATCCTAGCCATATAGGCAACTGAGGAAGGAGGGTCACATGTTCAAAGACAGCTGAACAGTTCAATGAGGCCCCATCCCAAAGTTTTTCAACAGGGCTGGGGATAGTTCAGTGGTTTCCAGAGTGTTTGGAGTGGGAAGGGGAGGGGGCTGTGTGTTTCATTTTTGTACTTCTTTTGTCTTTTTTCTTGTTTAATATGGTATCCTGCCATAGAGTTCTTAAGTAATGCTCAGATGCACACAAATGTGTGCACAGGGCTGGTAATTTTCATTGCAGATTAGGCAGGGATGTTCTTTATCTTGTAAAAAGGCAATCTGACAATCTGGTCCTGTAGTTGATATTAAGAGGCAAACACCACTCACACAACTGTTCCGGTCCTGCTGTGACATAGCAGCACCTGAAAATTTGATGCTAGCAGGACATCAGTGGTTCATGCCTGCAATTCCAGCTACTGAGGAAACTGAAATGTGAGGGTCAGGGTTCAAATCCAGCCTGCACAGAGGTCCATTAACATCTTGTCTCTAATGATGCATTCACTATCTGGAAGTAAAGATGTGATTCAAGGGTAGAGCACCAGCTTTGAGTGAAAAATGCAAGTGAGATTGAGGCCTTGAGATTAAGCCCAAGTGTTCAAACCCCAGGTCAGCACACACACATATTTGTGTCCACTTACTCACACATGCATAGACACACAGAAGCCAAATCATTTTGTATTTTATCTGTGAAAGTCTGCAAAGCTTGTTAACATGTGGATTATGTTCTTCTATCAGTGGTAAGAATCCAGTCTGGTGCCTCATGTATTCTTCCTTTTTGTGCTAAAAACTTCGTATCCCAATATACTGAAAACTTGCTACCCACTCAGTGTCTCAAACTTTTCAGGGCCTATTCATTATTGCAGGAGCACCAACTGTAAAATACATTTTTCATAGCATCTATTGAGCAATGGCCAATCTTTATCATCCAATGTTTTTTTATTGTGAAAATAGTGTACAGAGGGTTACAATTACATGGGCAAGATAATGAGTACAATTCTGTTCTTTTTTTTAGTGGGTGGGGTCCGGTCGGGGGGCCTGAACTCTGGGCCTGGGCGCTGTCCCTCAGCTCTTCAGCTCAAGGCTGTGCTCTACCACTTGAGCCACAGCGCCACTTCCCGCTTTTTTCTTTTTGCTTATGTGGTGCTGAGGAATTGAACCCAGGGCCTCATGCATGCAAGGCAAGTACTCTACCACTGGGCCACCTTCCCAGTGCATGAGTACATATCTTATCAAGCATTGTAGCCTCCTCCTTTGTTTCCCCTTCCCATCCCTTCCCATCCTTCCCTTACCCACCCCATCCAATCCGCAGACCCACCCCACAAAAGATGTAATGTTTGTTTTCGACATAATGACTTGTACTGTTCATTGTTGCAATGGGTCCACCTGTTTCCCTATTTAAGCGAGTTGGTTTTCCCCTTCCCTCCACAAATTATACCAACATCAAATACAGTGAAAGCAGGGGTTATACTGTAGGAGAGGGACATACAAAGCAACAAAGAAATAATCTCATAAATGTGTTAGAAACAATCGCATGAAAGAAAAAGAACATATGAATACATATCTTTGGGTTCATTTCCCTAACATCACCTTATCTGACCTTTTCTGCTTGACTCAGACATATACTAGATATTGCAAATAAGGGAAACCATGGGACCTATGTTTCTTCATCCAATTATGTTCAAAGGATTGGCTTGCAGCCAGGCATTAATGGATCATGCCCCAATTCCTAGCTGCTCAGAAGGTTGAGATCTGAAAATCATGGTTCACATCTCATCTGGATCAACAAACCCAAGAGAGTCTTACTTCCAGCCAACCAGCAAAATGCCACAGTGGAGGTATGGTGGCTCAAGTAATAGAGTTATAGACTTGAACAAGAAAACCAAGTAAGAGTCAAAGTGCTGAATTCAAGCTCAGATGCTGGCATTTTAAGAAAAAGAGTCTGGGAAAGTGACTCAGGTACAGTGCTTTCCTTGCATGCATGAAGCCCAGGGTTCTATCCTCAGCACCACATAAGCAGAAAAAGCCAGAATTGGTGCTGTGGCTCAAGTGGTAGAGCAGTGGCCTTGAGCTGAAGAGCTGAAGAACAGCACCCAGGCCCAGAGTTCAGAACCCACAACTGCCAAAGACAGAGGGCAGTGGTGGGGGGAGGGGGAAACAAAGCCAAAAGGAATGACTTTCATCCAGGCCACAGAGTGAGGAATTACCACAACCAACAAAAAAATCAAGATATTATCTATGCCATCAAGATTTTATTTTTTCTCTAATGGAGGAGGACTGAAAAGACATTGCACTAGTATTTGCTTTGACTGAAAATTGGCATCAGCAAATCAAGTTGTTAAAATCACATAAGCAACACCATACATTGATGACTACTAGGTTTATGAGGCAATATTTTTCTCTAAAATGTATAATCTGAACAAAATATGGAAACAAACTGAATGTAGAATCTAATATTGGTTTTTCTTTTGTTTGTTTAGATTTAAAAATGTTGTTGTAAAGGTGGTGGACAGAGGATGTACAGTTATACAAGTCAGGTAATTTGTAATTTCCTTTTAAATATTGTGACTTCTTTCTCCATCATTCTCTGCCCGTTATTCCCCTCCCAGCCATCTCCTCCCATCTGTTATAGGTTATTTTCAACACGGTGTCTAGAGGGATTTATTGCTCAATTAGATCTCCCTATTCCCCCCATTTCTGTGCTTCTCTGTCCCATGGTACTATTTGCAGTTCCTTTATTCCTGTTTTTGATTTATTGCCTCTGTTGATGTTTTTTGATTTCTGTTCCCTTTAGTTGTGTATAAATTTATCTGATTTGGGGAGAGGAGGGGGAAGCACAGAGACTGTGTTTCTCTCCTCTTAAGCCTGATGGAACCTCAGGTGACCTGTGTGAGAGTTGAGGATCACTGCAGTGCAGCCCAGCTCTCCTACAGTAGTTTCCTCCTCTGGCAAGTGTGGTAGCAGCCTGATGCCCAGTGGCTTCCACATGTGATGCTAACTGATCAGGAGGTTCAGGTCTGGGGATCACAGATTGAAGCCACCAGGGACAGAAAAGTTCTTGAGATTCTCATTTCCAGTTATGCAGCAAAAGTCAAAGCTAGTATGTGACTCAAGTAATTGAGTGACAGCCTTGAGTAGAAATGCGAAGATACAGAGGTTAGGCTCTGAGATCAAGTCCTAGTACCCCAATAAATGGAAAAGTACGGTGGCCCTATGGAAATATGCCCCAGGGACCTCACAAACCCAAGGTGATCATGGACATATGGCTGGGTGGAAAGAGGTTTTCTCATCACATCATATTCTATAGAGTTGCAGCAGCTTAGAAAACTTTCCCAGTGAGGACTCAGTGGGCCTGAGTACAGGCAAAGCCAGGTGCTGTTGGTTAAGGGGCATGGAGGAAGCACCTGACAGCTAGTGACTCTTGCTGTCAGCAGGGTACAGAGGCCACCTGTCTCAGGAGATGCTCACACAACCCTCAGTGCTTGGAGGAAACACTCCCCTTTCCTTATGCCTTCCCATCAACACACCTTGAGGAATGTCCTGGTGATTATTAGAACTGTTTTCATTCCTGCTCCCTAGTATCTATCACAGAGGAAATACAAAAGGAGCTTGCATGACTTTTCATTGACTTCCACTTGAACCCAGGAGGCTCTCACTTGGGTTAGAAGGAGGATCTCCACCCCTACCCATTCCCAATATATGTCCTTTCTGCCAGCCAGGACACCAGGCGACCCGCTCTGGGACTCTTCAGGGACTTGTACTGGAACCAGGTGGGCACCATGAGAGGCTTCTGAGCACCTGCAATGGAGTCCCTTCTGCCTGCTGCAGAGACACAAGAGTCTCTAACTTCTTGGAATGGCCATGCTGCAGTCTCCCTGAAGGCAAAGGAGCTTTGGTGAGCTGGAGACTGAGCTGGGATTCCCCTGTGCCTTATTTAATGGCTCTTGATCAACCTCTTCCACTCCTGTACTTCTAATTGTATACTAAACTGTTCCTCCTCCTCAACACCCCTCCTCCCTATTTTCGTTATGCCCACCTGTGCTGCCTCCAATCCTGGCAAGGTAGGAGGGAAGTTCATTCCACACTTTCAATGTCTCTGTTGTCTAAACCACACAATATCCCTGTATGTTATTCTCTTCCACTCAGTGCACCACCTGTGAACACTCATTAAGAGTAGGAAGCTACATGGGCTGGGAAGGTGGCTCAGTGGTAGAACGTTTGCCTTGCAAGATTGAGGCCCTGGGTTCGATTCCTCAGCACCATATTAGCAAAAAGAAAAAAAGCCGGTAGTGGCGCTGTGGCTCAAGTGGTAGAGTGCTAGCCTTGAGCTGAAGAGCTGAGGGACAGCGCCCAGGCCCAAAGTTCAGACCCCATGACCGGAAAAAAAAAAAAAAAAGAATAGGAAGCTACAACACTGTTTGGTATTGGTCATTGGAGTATAATGCCCAGACCAAGCCACAGGACACCTCTCAGAATTCAATCCCACTCCACCTGTGCTCTCTGTGGGAGCTCTAGAGGCCAAGGAAGTGAGAGGGAAATTGCAGGGCCAGAGGTCTTCAGACTTGAGAATAACATGAATGCAAAACCAACCCAAAGGCCGGGCTCTATAATGGGCACCAGTAATTCAGGCCTGTAATGCTACCTACTCAGGAGGCTAAGATCTATGGTTTGGGATTTGAAGCTAATTTGGGAAGAAAAGCCCCCATGATACTCTAATCTCCCATTTACCTGTCAAAACCTGGAAATGTCCCTGTGGCTCAAGTCTAAATGCTAGCCATAAGCACAAAGAGAGTACCCAGACTCTGAGTTCAAGCCCCACATCCAATGGGGGTGGGGGAGGGTCGGAAGGAAGCTGGGCACTGGTGGATAATAGTGGTAAATTTGGCTTCTCAAGAGGTTGAGATCTGAGGGTTAATGTTTGAAGCAGCCTGTGCAGAAAAATGCATTAGAGTCTTCTGTCCAATTTGCCATCAAAAAGCCAGAATGGCGCTTTGGTTGAAGTGGTAGATCACCAGCCTTGAGCTAAATAGCTTAGTTTTGAGAGCAGAGACCTATTTCAATCCCAAGTGCGAGGTTAAAAAAAGAAAGCCTAAGAAAAGCAAAACCCATAACGCATGCAGGGGATCCAGCAGAACAGTTAGGTCAGGCTAAAACTGAAGTTCAAGCTTCTAGACTGCCCAACATTTCACCCAAAATTGTGGTGTTATTGAAAAAGCAACTCAAAGACCAATTTGACTTGCCATGGACTTCCCCAACAATGTAAATCACATTTAGCATTCCGAAGAAGACATCTATCTATCTATCTATCTATCTATCTATCTATCTATCTATCTATCTATCTATCTATCTATCTATCTATCTATCAATCTATCAATCTATCTATCTATGTATCTATCTATCTATATCTATGTATGTATGTATGTATGTATGTATCTATCGATCTATCTACCTACCTACCTACCTACCTAGTTCTATGTTTGAACTCTTGGCCTTAAGCTTCCAAGGCAAGCATTTTATGAATTGAAATAAACCTACAAGCTTTTGTGATTTTCTTAGATTTTTTTTTATAAGGTTTTGTGTTTTTGGCCTGGCCAGTCTGGACCGATAACCTCCTGATTTTTGAATGTAGGTGAGCACCACCCCTTCCATTTTCCATTGATTCATAGGAATATTGCTACCCTTTCACCTCCAGTGGTCACAATTATGGTTTTCCACATCTGTGCCCCTGCATTAACTAGAATTTAATCCAAAGTCTGCACACCTGGCTAAATATTTATATTTTTTCCACAAATGATAAAATTCTTACAATTTACACTTCATCTCACTTAGCATTTTCTCTTGAAGCTCTTTCATTTGGCACTTTGTGTGACACTCCAAATCTTCTTTCCTTCTTTCTCAGTCCTTTTTCTCCTCATCTTCAAAAACATGTAAGAAATATGTGTTTATGTCTAAAAACATGTATGTATTAATGTAAACTAGAAAAGAGACCTCACTGTATGTTTCTTTTGTGCCACACAGAGTACACATTTTATATATTTCTAAAAGCATACATTATTTGAGCACAGGTGGCTCATGTCTATAATTCTATCTACTTGGAGGCTGAGATTGAGTATTGTGGTTTGAAATCCAGCCTGAACTAGGAATTCCAAGAGACACTTAACTTATCTCTGGTTAAACAAAGAGCTGGGCCTGGATCTCTGCCTCAAGCTGTGGAGCACTGGCCTCGAGCAATGAAGGTTGGAGACAATGCCTGGACCATTAGATCAATTAGATAATGCATGTGCAACATACATGGTCTAAAATGAAGTCCTTTTTTCTTTTAGACATGTTGAATTTATTCTATTACTAGAAGGATCAATGTTACAAAAAGTTACACAATTCAATAGGTATAGTAAAATATGAATTCATCGGAATAACCCTGTCAATGTTTACTCAGAAAGCTGAAATCTAAGAATCCAGGTTTGATGCCAGGTTACACATAAAGCCTATGAGACTCTTAATTCTAATTAGCAAGCAATAAGCTGGATCTGGGGAAGTGGTTTGAATGAGAGCTCAAGATCCTGAGTTCAAGACCTGGACTTGGCCATACCTAGAAAAATGTCAAAAACTCATTATGGTCATTTTGTAACTGTCAACTTAAACGTCAAACACTAGAGGGAGCCTTTCAGTCCAGGTGCCAATTAGATGGGACATTCCGAGCAGAGCAGATGGCTTCAGATTTTTCATTGTGTTTATGCATTGTAGTCACACACAAACACACAACCTCCTTGACACATATTTCCTAAGGCAGCCATGCTGGAACAGGGAGGTCCCCATCACACACTTAGGATTCCAAGCCCCCGCTTTGCCAGTTCCCCAAAAGCAGCTGTGGTCTGATGACCTGCCAGTGCACTGACAGCTGTTTGAAATGACTGTTTGTGCCAGTATTGGGGCTGGAACTCATGGCTGTGCAGTATCCCTCAGCTTTTATGCACAGGGATGGCTCTCTACCAGTTGAGAGCACTTCTACTATGGCTTTTTGCTTGTTCACTGGTGATAAGAATCTCAGACTTTCCTGCTCAGCCAGGCTTCTTGCCTGGCTATCAGGATTGCATTTCAGGTGGGAGCGACCAGCAACCTAGTTGTTTATCTTTTTATACAAGTTGGCATACCCAGAGTCACTGTATTCATTGACTGGGAGACTTGAACATAGCAGATAAAGTTATAAAAAGTTAGGAAAGTTAGTGAAAAGACATTATAATGCATGCTTTATAGAACAGACTTAAACACTCTCATTCTTTAAATGAGCAAAAGAACAAGACTGTACATATCAAGACCCAGAACATTTGAATAAATAAGAATTCCTATGAAAATAACAGTCTGATTTTCCCTTACAATTGGAAGAAATCTTTTCTTTCAAGCTATAAGGAAGACTAAAAACTTGATCACATATTAAGCTTTCAAGTAAATCTCAGTGAATTTTACATCAGGACAATTCTATCTTGCATCTCTGATTGTAGAGAAAAAATATGAAATTAATAATACAAAACAAGAGCAAAAATAATATGGTAAATGGATCAGAAATTTCAAATCACCTTAATCTACTCAAAGGCATTATTCATCCTGGATATAATCATATATGAAATCATGTACCAGCACGTAAACATGAACACACTGACTGAAGTGTGGTATAACTAAAAGAGGTTGGCATTGGTTTAACTCCTCATACTACAGTGCAGAAACATGTACTGTTGGGAAGGTAAATGGAGCAAATAAATGGAGAGAAGGGTGAGCCACTACCATCATTGGAGTCAATGTCCATATATAAAAGCAACCAGTAACTTGATGGGAATGCTGGGTTTGGCACATTGAGGAGAGGATGCATTGTACTCATAATCTAGCATGAATGGAAACCTCTTGGTATAGCTACTTAGATGTGTTAAATATTAAGTGTTGTGCTGCCTCTTGTGTACCATCTCCCTTCCTTTTGGTGTTACCCTGCCTTCCAGGTGTCCCCTTTGACAACAGAGATTACAACCTCAGTGTCTGAAAATCACCTGATCCTATGGTGAGTCCTGTCCACCACACATAGATTCTCAAAGCAGAATTTTGGGATGGTGAAGGGCTTTCACTGACCAGTGTGGGAATCAGAGGAGAAATACAGTCATTGTTTGGGGAGAAAATGTCAAAACACATTTCATAGAGTTTCCAGTCTATCCCTGTGAGGACAAGGGCTATTTTCTTAGAGTGCATATTAACTCTCTCCTGCATGCATCCATTCTTTCCTCCTCTCTGGTCTCTCATTCCTAATTTCTGAAATCATTAGGTTGTTGAACACAGGCTTTTGTCCCAGCTGTCCTTCCCATTTCTAGGGAACATGTTGAATTCTGTTTCAGAAGTGGACCAAAACTCCATTATGTTGAGTTGACTTCTGGTGACTGAGAGATAAGTGGAGGTTTTACTGCAGTAGGGTTGCCTGTGAGCATTGCTTATATTTCACTACAGAACAAGACCAAAGCATGTGCAGAATGGGGCAAAAGAAAAGGGAAAATGTTTTATATCCTTCAATTAGGGAAATTGCAAAACTAATAAAATTGGGAAGAAAAGTGAAAATATATATTATTTCTTTGCATAGGCAATACCTTAGAGTTAAAAGTATTCTATTAAGCTGATAAACCAAGTAGTCCAAATGTAGTGATATAACACAATGTATAAAATAGCAAAGACAATGCTAATTAAAATCTGTTTGGAAGAAAAGGGTCAGGAAAAAGAAACGTAATTTTGAACTTGATAGAGATATAATGGACATTCTCTCTTAAAGTAATAGGCCTAAAGAGTATTAAGAAGCTGAAAATAGGGGCTGGGAAGGTGGCTCAATGATACCGTGCTTGCCTTTCAGGCATCAGGCCCTGGGTTCGATTCCCTAGGACCACCTTAGTACAAAAAACCACAATTGGCACTGTGGCTCAATAGATAGAGCGCTTGCCTTGAGCTAAAGAGCTGAGAGACAGTGTCCAGACCCAGAGTTTAAGCCCTACTGCAAACCAAAGAACAAAAACAAAAGCTGAAAACATCACACAGACTATTCTTAGTATTAAAAACATACTGGGCTGGGAAGGTGGCTCAGTGGTAGAGTGATTGCCTTGCATGCATTAGGCCCTGGGTTCGATTACTCAGCACTAAATAAGCAAGAAAAGCTAGAAGTAGTGCTGTAGCTCAAGTGGTAGAGCACTAGCCTTGACCTGAAGAGCAGAGGGACAGTTCAGGCACCATTACTGACAAACACACACACACACACACACACACACACACACACACCCTGTGGAAGAAATTAACCATACAACGAAAGATACTCTGTTTTCCTTTTGTCCATCTTAGGCTTCAATCTCAGTGCATAGGTGATTTTTTCTGCACACGCCTAGTACTCATTAACTCAGAACCCTGGCTCTGCTTCTGATTTTTTGTTGGTTAATTGAATATATGAGTCTCAGGAACATTCTTGTCTGTCTGGCTTCAAACAACATGATAAGATCTGAGCTTGCCATCAGCACTGAGAAAAGAAAGATACTTTTTAAACTGCAAAAACAGTGTACATAAAAACATGGAACAATCTTCCAAATTATCTGAATATCAGTATCACATCACTCCCTGATGGCTCTCTGTGTGTGCTTGTGTGCGTGTGCACATGTGTGTGTGTATGTACACAAATAGCACAAATAGCCTGTGTGGGGACACAGGAGAAGGAGGGGAGAGGTAAGAGAAAACCCAGTGCACCCAACCCTCTATGGGAACCCCTTCGTATGCCCCCACTTCATTTTCCTCCCACAATGAATTGATTCATAATATGGTTTACTCTGGGGTCTTGCACTGTGGGAACATCTAGATTCTCAGATTCCTGAGCAGTTCTAGTCTTTTTTTGTTTTTTTTATTTTTATTTTTAGTTTTTGTGAACACACTGTACAGAGGGGTTACAATCACACGGGCAGGTCAATACATACATTTCTTATCAAGCATTGCAGCTTCCTCCTTTGTTTACTCTTCACATCCCTTCCCAGCCTTCCCCCCCAACTCCCACCCAATCCTTCCCCCTTCCCCTCCCCCAACCAACATTGTAAAGCTCAGTTTTCGACATGACAACTTGTACTTCTCATTGTTGCAACTGGTCCACCTGTATCCTTAAAGGACTTGTTTTCCCCCATGTCTTCTACAAGTTATACTGACATCAAATATAGTGAAAGCATGGGTTATACTGTGGGGGAGGGACATACAAAGCTACAAAGAGATAATCTTATAAATGCCTTAGAAACAAATGCATGAAAGGAAAAAAATATTAAAATACATATCTAAGGATTCATTTTCCTAACATCACATTATCTGACCTTTTCCGCTTGACTCATACATATAGTAGATATTGCAAATAAGGGAAACCATGGGACCTATGTTTCTTTGTGCCTGGCTAACTTCACTTAATAGAATTTTTCCAAGTTTTTCCATTTCCTAACAAATGGGGCAATGGCATTCTTTCTGATGGAGGCATAGAATTCCATTGTGTATATATACCACATTTTCTTGATCCATTCATCTACTGAGGGGCATCTGGGCTGGTTCCAGATCTTAGCTATGGTAAATAATGCTGCAATAAACATAGTTGTGCTGGTAGCTTTAGTGTGGTCTTGTTTGTTAACATTTGGGTAAATGCCCAAAAGTGGGATTGCTGGGTCCTAGGGGAGCTCTATGTGAAGTCTTTTGAGGAACCTCCATACTGCTTTCCAAAGTGGTTGAACAAGTTTTCCTTCCCACCAACAATGAAGTAAGGTTCCCTTCTGTCCACATCCCCTCCAGCATCTGTTGTTGTTAGAGTTCTTGATTTTTGCCATTCTAACTGGAGTGAGGTGGTATCTCAGTGTTGTTTTGATTTGCATTTCTTTTATGGCTAGGGATGTTGAGCATTTCTTCATGTGTCTATTGTCCATCCTTCTTTGTTCTTCAGAGAAGTTTCTCTTTAAGTCTTTAGCCCACTTATTTATTGGGCAGTTGTTTCTTTGAGGATTTGTTGTTAGGGGATTTAATTTTTTTTTTTATTGTAAAGATACTACACAGATGGTTACAGTTGCATGAGTGAGGTAATGAGTGCACTTCCTCTTGAACATTGTTACCCCCTCCATTGTTTTCCCCCTACCATTCCCTCCCTCCCTCCCTACCCCGAGGTTCTTTTTTTTTGATTGTGATTAAGTGATTACATAATTTCCGGAAATTCACAGTATTGTGGAATAATGATGCTCATTTAAAGTCACAAGGTCATTCTAACTTTCCTGGAGCAAATTGTCTATCACAGTCTGTAATATATAACGGTGTTCACATGTTATATACCATATATGTGATCAGCAGCATGGGGATATTTAGTAGTGGTTAAATCAGATGAGTGGGAGTTCTTTGTTTCTTAAGTCCTGTTAGTTTTGTCATATCACCTAACATTTTGGATTTAGCATCCACTTATCAGGG
Organism: Dipodomys spectabilis; assembly: GCF_019054845.1. Classification (NCBI taxonomy): domain Eukaryota; kingdom Metazoa; phylum Chordata; class Mammalia; order Rodentia; family Heteromyidae; genus Dipodomys; species Dipodomys spectabilis. The sequence continues at coordinate 5,713,841 of NW_024870779.1, forward strand.
AGACCATGTACCATTTGTCTCTTCATTCTTGGCTAACCTCGCTCAACATGATTCCTTCTAGCTCCATCCATTTCCCTGCAAATGCCAATATTTTGTCATTTCTAATGGCTGCATAATATTCCATTGTGTATAAATACCACAATTTTTGGATCCATTCATCTGTGGTGGGGCATCTAGGTTGTTTCCATATCCTAGCTTTTGTGAACAGTACTGCAATAAACATGGAGGTGCACGTGTCCTTGTGTATTGGTTCCTGTTGTTCAGGGTAGATGCCTAGAAGTGGTATGACTGGGTCTTAAGGGAGGTCAATCTTTAGCTTTCTAAGGACCCTTCAGACTGCTTTCCAAAGTGGTTGTATAAGTGTACATTCCCACCAGCAGTGTAATAGGGTTCCTCTTTCTCCACATCCCCTCCAGCATTTGTCGTTGGCTGATTTGTGGATGTGGGACATTCTGACTGGGGTAAGGTGGTATCTCAGGGTTGTCTTTATTTGCATTTCCTTCACCACCAGGGATGATGAACATTTCCTCATGTGTTTCTTTGCCATTTTTATTTCTTCATTTGAGAGGTCCCTCTTTAGTTCTCTTGCCCATTTAGTAATTGGTTTGTTAGGTTTGGGAGGGATTAGTTTCTTGAGTTCCCTGTATATACAGGATGTTAACCCCTTGTCTGATATATTGCTGGTAAATATTTTTTCCCAATTCGTTGGTTGTCTTTCTAGCTTAGTTCCGATAGATTTAGCTGTGCAGAAGCTTTTTATTTTAAGGTAGTCCCATTTGTCGAGTCTCTCTCCAACTTGTTGTGACCCTGGGACTCTGTTCAGGAAGTTCCTCCTGTGCCTATTAGTTCTAGTGTCTCTCCTACTCTGTCCTGCAGTAGTTTCAGAGATTCAGGTTTAATGTTAAGGTCTTTAATCCATTTTGAGTTGATGTTGATGCATGGTGATAGGCTGGGGTCCACTTTTAGTTTTCTGCATGTTTCCGCCCAGTTTTCCCAGCACCAGCGGTTGAAGAGGCTGTGTTTCTTCCATTGTATGTCGTTGGCTCCTTTGTCGAATATCAGCTGGCTCTAGGCCTGTGGATTTATTTCTGGATCTTCTATTCTGTTCCATTGGTCTTCGGGTCTGTTTTTGTGCCAGTACCATGCTGTCTTTGTTATTATAGCTCTGTAGTAGAGTTTGAAGTTCGGCATGGATAGCCCTCCCATATTGTCTTTATCCCCTAGAATTGTTTTGGCTATTCTAGGTCTTTTTTTGTTCCATATGAATTTTTGGACTGTTTTCTGTATTTCAGTGATGTACGTCATTGGGATTTTAATAGGAATTGCATTGAATTTGTATATTAGTTTTGGAAGTATTACCATCTTTACTATATTAAGTCGGCCTATCCAGGAGCATGGGAGGTCTTTCCATTTCCTAGTGTCTTCTGCAATTTCTTTCTTTACCTTTTCATAGTTCTAATTAGATAGTTCTTTTACATCTTTGGTTAGGTTAATTCCTAAATATTTTATTTTTTGTGAGGTTATTGTGAATGGGGTTGCTCCCTTTATTTCCCTCTCTTTCTGTACATTATCAGTGTATAGGAAGGCAACTGATTTTTGTGGGTTTATTTTGTATCCTGCTATTTTGCCAAAGGGGATTTAATTTTTTGAGTTCCAAGTATATTTTAGATATGAGACCCTTGTCTGCTGTATGGCTAGTGAAGATCTTCTCCCAATCTGTGGGCTTTCTATTGATCTTGCTAGCTATGTCCTTTGCCATGCAGAAGCTCTGCAACTTCATGCAGTCCCATTTGTCCAACCTTTCTTTGATTTGTTGTGTTTCTGGAGACCTATGGTTTCTCCTATCCCATCCTGTAATGTTTTCAGAGTGTCTACTTTGACTTCGAGGTCTTTGATCCATTTGGAGTTGATTCTGGTGCAGGGTGATATATAAGGATCTAGCTTTCGTTTTCTACAAGTAGTTAACCAATTTTGCCAGCACCATTTATTGAAGAGGCTGTCTTTCTTCCATTCTATTTTTTTAGCTCCCTTATCGAAGATTAGATGGCTATAGGTCTGTGGGTTCATTTCTGGGTTTTCAATTCCATTCTATTGGTCCTGAGGTCTGTGCTTGTGCCACTACCCAGCTGTTTTTATTACTATGGCTTTATAGTAGAGTTTGAAATTTGGTATTGATATTCCTCCAGCAGTGTTCTTTCCGTTGAGGAGCGTTTTTGCTATTCGGGATCTTTTATTGTTCCATATGAATTTTTGGATTGCCTCTTCTATTTCCTTGAAGAATGAGTTTGGAATTTTGAGAGGTATCCCACTGAATTTATAGATATCCTTGGGAAGTATTCCCATTTTCACGATGTTGATCTTTCCAATCCAGGAGCATGAGAGTTTTTGCCACTTTCTAAGTTCTGTTTTGATTTCCTTTTTCAAGTTTTTAAAGTTTTCATCATACAGGTCCTTCACTTCTTTGGTTAAGTTAATTCCTAGGTATTTTATTTTTTGTGGGGCTATTACAAATGGAGTTGCTTTCCTAATTTCAGCCACACTTTTCTCATTGTTGGCATAGAGAAGAGCCATTGATTTTGGGGGGTTCATTATATACCCTGATACTTTGCCAAAGTTTTGAATCAGCTTGAGTAATTTGGGAGTGGAGTCTATGGGATTCTTTAAATGCAAGATCATGTCATCTGCAAAGAGGGAGAGTTTTATTTCTTCTTTCCCTATTGGGATCCCCTTTATGTTTGCATCTTATTGCTGTAGCTAGGCATTCTAATACTAGATTGAAGAGAAGTGGAGAGAGTGGACATCCTTGTCTTGTTCCTGAGTTAAGAGGAAATGCTTTAGTTTTTCAACATTAAATATAATGCTGGCTGTAGGTTTGTCATATACAGCCTTTATTGTATTGAGGAATGTTCCATGGATTCCTAATTTTCCCAAAACCTTCATCATAAAGGGGTGTTGGACCTTGTCGAATGCTTTTTCTGCATCTATTTAGATAACCATGTGGTTCTTATACTTGCTTCTGTGGATGTGATGAATAATATTAATTGATTTGCGTATATTGAACCGGCTTTGCATCCCTAAAACGAAACCTGTTTGATGGTGGTGTATGATTTTTTGGATGAATTGTTGAAGTCGATTGGCCAAAATTTTGTGTGAGAAGTTTTGCATTAATGTTCATGAAAGAAATGGGTGTATAGTTCTCTTTCTTTGATGAGTCCCTACCTGGTTTTGGGATGAGGGTTATGATGGCTTCATAGAATGTGTTTGGTAGTGAACTTTCTCTTTCAATTTCATTAGTACATTTCTCATCAAGCATTGTAGCCTCCTCCTTTGTTTACCCTTCCCATCTTCCCCCGCTCCTCCACCCAATCCTCCCCACGGCCACCTCCATGGGACCAAAGTTGTAAAGTTTGTTTTCAACATAACGACTTGTACTTCTCATTGTTGCAATGGGTCCACCTGTATCCCTATTTAAACGATTTGTTTTTCCCCTTCCTCTCCACAAATTATACCGACATCAAATACAGTGAAAGCAGGGGTTATACTGTGGGGGAGGGACATACAAACCAACAAAGAAATAATCTTATATATATGACAGAAACATATGCATGAAAGAAAAAAAACATTTGAATATATAACTTAGGGTTCATTTCCCTAAAATCACCTTATCTGACCTTTTCTGCTTAACTCAGACATACATTAGATATTGCAAATAAGGGAAACCATGGGACCTATGTTTCTTCATCCAAGTATTTTCAAAAGATTGTCTTGCAGCCAGGCATTGCTGGATCATGCCCCAATTCCTAGCTGCTCAGAAGGTTGAGTTCTGAAAATCATGGTTCACATCTCATCTGGATAAATGAACCTAATAGATTCTTACTTCCAGTAATGCTCAGATGCACACAATTGTGTGCACAGGGCTGTTTATTTTCATTGCAGATCAAGCAGGGATGTTCTTTATCCTGTAAAAAGGCAATCTGACAATCTGGTCCTGTAGTTGATGTTAAAGGCAAACACAACCCACACAACTGTTCCGGTCCTGCTGTGACATAGCCGCAACTGAAAATTTGATGCTAGCAGGACATCAGTGGTTCATGCCTGCAATTCCAGCTACTCAAGAAACTGAAATGTGAGGGTCAGGTTTCAAATCCAGCCTGCACAGAAGTCCATTAACATCTTGTCTCTAATGATGCTTTGACTATCTGGAAGTGAAGATGTGATTCAAGGGGTAGAGCACCAGCTTTGAGTGAAAAATGCAAGTGAGATTGAGGCCTTGAGATGAAGCCTGAGTGTTCAAGCCTTAGGATCAGCACACACACATATTTGTGTCCACTTACTCACACATGCACAAACACACAGAAGCCAAATAATTTTGTATTTTATCTGTGAAAGTCTGCAAAGCTTGTTAACATGTGGATTATGTTCTTATATCAGTGGTAGGAATCCAGTATGGTGCCTCATGTATTCTTCCTTATTGTGCTAGAAACATTGTATCCCGAGCCCTGAGAACCAATAACTGCCAACCCAGACTGATATACCGGGCAAAGCTAGCATTCACATTCGATGGAGAACCAATTATCTTTTTTATTGTAAAAATACTGTATAGAGTGGTTACAATTATATAGTCAAGATAATGAGTATATATTTTTCTTTTTTATTCTTTTTTTGTTTTGGGTCCGGTCCTGGGGCTAAAATCTGGCCTGGACACTGTCCCTCAGCTCTTCAGCAAAAGAATGCACTCTACCACTTGAGCCACAGCGCCACTTCTGGCTTTTTCTTTTTGCTTATGTGGTGCTGAGGAATCAAACCCAGGGCCTCATGCATTCAAGGCAAATGCTCTACCACTGGGCCACCTTCTCAGCCCATGAGTACTTTTCTTTTTTTTTTTTTTTAATTGTTTTTGACTACTTTATGCATTTTATTTATTTATTTTAAATTATTTTTTATTGTGAAAATACTGTACAGAGGGGTTACAATTACATGGGCAAGAAAATGAGTACATTTCTTATCAAGCATTGTAGCGTCCTCATTTGTTTCCCCTTCCTATCCCTTCCCAGCCTCTGCTACACCCAAAATCCTCCCCCCCCCACCAAAGTTGTAAAGTTCGTTTTCGACATGACAACATGTACTTCTCATTGTTGGAACGGGTCCACCTGTATCATTTTAACGACTTGTTTTTCCCCTTCCCCTCCACAAATTATACCAGCATCAAATAAAGTGAAAGCAGGGTTTATACTGTGGGGGAGGGACATACAAAGCAACTTAGAAATAATCTTATAAATGTGTCAGAAACAAATGCATAAAAGTAAAAAAACATTTAAGTACATATCTTAGGGTTCATTTCCCTAACATCACCTTATCTGACCTTTTCTGCTTGACTCATACATATACTTGATATTGTAAATAAGGGAAACTATGGGACCTATGTTTCTTTGGGCTTGGCTTACTTCACTTAATATAATTTTTAACAAGTCTTTCTATTTTCTAACAAATGGGGCAATGTCATTCTTTCTGACAGAGACATAGAATTCCATTGTTTATATATACCACATTTTCTTGTTCCATTCATCTACTGAGGGGCATCTGGGTTGGTTCCATATCTTAGCTATAGTAAATAATGCTGCAATAAACATAGTTGTGCTGGTCGCTTTAGTGTGGTCTTGTTTGTAAACATTTGGGTAAATACCCCAAAGTGGGACTGCTGGGTCATAGGGGAGTTCTATGTGGAGTGAATGCAGGGGTTATACTGTGGGGGAGGGTCATACAAAGCAAAAAAGAAATAATCTTACAAATATGTTAGAAACAATCGCATGAAAGAAAAAAAAAACATTTGAATACATATCTTAGGGTTCATTTCCCTAACATCACCTTATCTGACCTTTTCTGCTTGACTCAGACATACACTAGTTATTGCAAATAAGGGAAACCATGGGAGCTATGTTTCTTCATGTAATTATTTTGAAAGGATTGGCTTGCAACCAGGCATTGCTGGATCATGCCCCAATTCCTAGCTGCTCAGAAGGTTGAGATCTGAAAATCATGGTTCACATCTCATCTGGATCAACAAACCCAAGAGATTCTTACTTCCAGCCAACCAGCAAAATGCCACAGTGGAGGTATGGTAGCTCAAGTAATAGAGTTACAGCCTTGAACAAGAAAACCAAGTAATAGTCAAAGTGTTGAATTCAAGCTCAGAAGCTGAGTAAGTGGCTCAGTTACCTTGCTTTCCTTGCATGCATGAAGCCCTGGGTTCTATACTCAGTACCACATGAGCAGAAAAAGCCGGAAGTGGTGCTGGGGCTCAAGTAGTAGAGCACTGGCCTTGAGCTGAAGATCTGAAGGACAGTGCCCAGGCCAAAAGTTCAGAACTCACAACTGACAAAGGAGAGAGAGAGGGGGGGGGAGAGAGAGGGAGAGAGAGAAAGAGAGAGAGAGAGAGAGGAAAAACAGCCAAAAGGAATGACTTTCATCAGGGCCACAGAGTGAGGAAGTACCACAACCGACAAAAAAAATCAAGATATTATCTATGCCATCAAGATTTTATTTTTTCACTAATGCAGGACGACTTAAAAGACATTGCACTAGTATTTGCTTTGACTGAAAATTGGCATCAGCAAATCAAGTTGTTAGTAAGCAACACCTTTTACATTGATGACTACTAGCTTTATGAGGCAATATTTTTCCCTAAATTGTATAATCTGAACAAAATATGGAAACAAACTGAATGCAGAAGCTAATGTTGGTTTTTCTTTTGTTTCTTTAGCTTTAAGCTTGTTGTTGTAACGGTGATGGACAGAGGATGTGCAGTTACACAAGTCAGGTAATGAGTACATTTCCTTTTAAACATTGTTAATTTCTTCCTCGTTATCTCCATTAATCCCCTCCTGGCTATCTCCCCCCAATTGTTATAGGTTATTTCCAACACAGTGTCTATGGAGTTTCACTGCTTAATTGAATCACCCTTGTCGCCCCATTTCTGTGCTTTTCTGTACTGTTTGCAGTTCCTTTCCTCTCTGTTTTTGATTTATTGCCTCTGTTGATGTTTTCTGATTTCTGTTTCCTTTAGTTGTGTATAAATTTATCTGATTTGGGGAGAGGAGGGTCATGCACTGAGACTGTGCTTCTCTCCTCTTAAGCCTGGTGGAACCTCAGGTGACTTGGGTGAGAGTTGAGAATCACTGCAGTGCAGCCCAGCTCTCCTACAGTAGTTCCCTCCTCTGGCAAGTGTGTGGTTGCAGCCTGATGCTCAGTGGCTTCCCCATGTGATCCTAACTGATAAGGAGGTTCAGGTCTGAGGATCACAGATTGAAGCCACCAGGGACAGAAAAGTTCTTGAGATTCTTATTTCCAGTTATCCTGCAAAAGTCAAAAATAGGATGTGGCTCAAGTTATTGAACACCAGCCTTGAGTAGAAATGTTAAAAACAGAGGCCAGGCTCTGAGAACAAGTCCCAGTACCCAAATAAATGGAAAAGTCCGGTGGCCCAATGGATATATGCCCCAAGGACTTCACAAACCCAAGACGATCACAGCCAGAAGGATGGGTGGAGAGGTTTTCTCATCCTATCATATTCTATAGAGTCGCAGCAGCTTAGAAAGCTTTCCCAGTGAGGACTCAGTGGGCCTAAGCACAGGGAAAGCCAGGTGATGTTGGTCAAGGGGTATAGAAGAAGCACCTGACAGCCAGTGAATCTTGCTGTCAGCAGGGAACAGACGCCATGTGTCTCAGGGAGATGCTCACACAACCCTCAGTGCTGGAGGAAGCCCTTCCCTTTCCTTATGCCTTCCCATCAACACACCTTGAGGAATGCCCTGAGGATTTTTAGGACTGTTTACATTCCTGCTTACCAGCAGCTGTCACATAGGGAAAAGAGAAGCAACCTGCATGAGTTTTCATTGACTCTCACTTGAACCCAGGAGGCTCTCACTGGGGTTAGAAGGAGGATCTCCACCCCTACCCATTCCCAATATATGTCCTTTCTGCCAGCCAGGACTCCAGGCGACCTGCTCTAGGACTCTTCAGGGACTTGTACTGGAACCAGGTGGGCACCATGAGAGGCTTCTGAGCACCTGCAATGGAGTCCCTTCTCCCTGCTGCAGAGACACAAGAGTCTCAATCTTCTTGGAATGGCCACGCTGGAGTCTCCCTGCAGGCAAAGGAGCTTTGGTGAGCTGACGACTGAGCTGGGATTCCCCTGTGCATTATTTAATGGCTCTTGATCACCCTCTTCCACTCCTGTACTTCTAATTGTATACTAAACTGTTCCTCCTCCTCAACACCCCTCCTCCCTATTTTCCTTATGCCCACCTGCTGTTTCTCTAATCCTAGCAAGGTAAGAGGGAAGTTCACTCCAAACTTTCAATGTCTCTGTTGTCTAAACCACACAATATCCCTATATGTTTTTCTCTTCCACTCAGTGCACCACCTGTGAATACTTATTAAGAATAGGAAGCTATAAGACTGTTTGGTATTGGTTGTTGGAGCATAATGCCCAGACCAAGCCACAGGACACTTCTCAGAATTCAATCCCACTCTACCTGTGCTCTCTGTGGGAGCTCTAAAGGCCTAGGAACTGTGAGGGAAATTGCAGGGCCAGAAGTCTTGAGACTTGAGCATAACATGAATGCAAATCCAAACCAAAGGCGGGGCTCTATAATGGGCACCAGTAACTCATGCCTGTAATGCTACCTACTCAGGAGGCTAAGATCTGTGGTTTGGGATTTGAAGCCAGTTTGGGAAGAAAAGCCCCCATGAGACTCTAATCTCCCATTTACCACTCAAAATCTGGAAATCGCACGTGGCTCAAGTCTAAATGCTAGCCATAAGCACAAAGACACTGCCCAGGCTCTGAGTTCAAGACCCACATCCAATGGGGGGGTGGGGATGGGAGGGAAGCTGGGCACTGGTGGATAATAGTGGTAAATTTGGCTCCTCAAGTGGTTGAGATCTGAGGGTTAATGTTTGAAGCAGCCTGTACAGAAAAGTGCATTAGAGTCTTCTGTCCAGTTCGTCATCAAAAAGCCAGAATGGAGCTTTGGTTGAAGTGGTAGATCACCAGCCTTGAGCTAAATAGCTTAGTTTTGAGAGCAGAGACCTATTTCAATCCCAATTGGGAGGTTAAAAAAGAGAGCCTAAGCAAAGCAAAACCCATAAAGCATGCAGGGGATCCAGCAGAACAGTTAGGTCAGGCTAAATCTGATGTTCAAGCTTCTAGACTGCCCAACATTTAACCCAGAAATTGTGGTGTTATTGAAAAAGCTACTCAAAGAGCAATTTGACTTGCCATGCACTTAACCAACAAAGAGAATCACATTTAGCATTCTCAAGAAGACATCTATGTATGTATGTATGTATGTATGTATGTATGTGTGTATGTATTTATCTATCTATCTATCTATCTACCTACCTACCTACCTACCTACCTACCTAGTTCTGCGTTTCAACTCTTGGCCTTAAGCTTCCAAGGCAAGCATTTTATGAATTAAAATATACCTACAAGCTTTTGTGATTTTCTTAGATTTCTTATAAGGCTTTGCGTTTTTGTCCTGGCCAGTCCGGACTGATAACCTCCTGATTTTGGAATGTAGGTGAGCACCACCCCTTCCATTTTCCATTGATTCATAGCAATCTTGCTACCCTTTCGCCTCCACTGGTCACAATTTTGGTTTTCCACATCTGTGCCCCTGCACTAACTAGAATTTGAGGCCAAAGTCTGCACACCTGGCCAAATATTTATATTTTTTTCCAGAAATGATAAAATGCTTACAATTTACACTTCATCTCACTTAGCGTTTTCTCTTGAAGCTGTTTCATTTGGCACTTTGTGTGACACTCCAAATCTTCTTTCCTTCTTCCTCAGTCCTCTTACTCCTCATCTTCAAAAACATGTAAGATATATGTGTTTATGTCTAAAAATAAGTATGTATTAATGTAAACTTGGAAAGAGACCTCACTATATGTTTCTTTTGTGCCACACAGTATACATATTTTATATATTTCTAAAAGCATACATTATTTGAGCACAGGTGGCTCATGTCTATAATTCTATCTACTAGGAGGCTGATATTGAGAATTGTGGTTTGAAATCCAGCCTCAACTAGGAAGTCCAAGAGACACTTAACTTATCTCTGGTTAACCAAAGTGCTGGACCTGAAAGTCTGCCTCAAGCTGTGGAGCACTGGCCTTGAGCAATGAAGTTTGGAGACAATGCCTGGACCATGAGATCAATTAGATAATGCATGTGCAACATACATGGTCTAAAATGAAGTCCTTTCTTCTTTTAGACGTGTTGAAATTATTCTATTACTAGAAGGATCAATGTCACAAAAAGTTACAAAATTCAATAGGTATAGTAAAATCTGAGTTCATCTGAATTAAACCTCTCAATCTGGCTACTCAGAAGGCTGAAATCTAAGAATCCAGGTTTGATGCCAGGTTAGACATAAAGCCTATGAGACTCTTATCTCTCATTAGCAAGCAATAAGCTGGACCTGGGAAAGTGGTTTGAATGAGAGCACAAGATCCTGAGTTCAAGACCTGGACTTGGCCTTACCTAGAAAAATGTCAAACATCTACTATGGTCATTTTGTAACTGTCACGTTAAACTCCAAACACTAGAGGGAGCCTGGGAACTTCCTAAATGTGCTGACCTTTCAGTCCAGGTGCCAATTAGATGGGACATTCTCGGCAGAGCAGATGGCTTCAGATTTTTCATTGTGTTTATGCATTGTAGTCACACACAAACACACAACCTCCTTGACACATATTTCCTAAGGCAGCCATGCTGGATCAGGTAGGTCCCCATCGCTCGCTTAGGAGTCCAAGCCCCGGCTTTGCCAGTTCCCCAAGCACAGCAGTGGTCTGATGACCTGCCAGTGCTCTGACAGCTGTTTGAAATGACTGTTTGTGCCAGTATTGGGGCTGGAACTCATCGCTGTGCAGTATCCCTCAGCTTTTATGCACAGGGATGGCTCTCTACCAGTTGAGAGCACTTCTACTATGGCTTTTTGCTTGTTCACTGGTGATAAGAATCTCAGACTTTCCTGCCCAGGCAGGCTTCTTGCCTGGCCATCAGGATTGGATTTCAGGTGGGAGCGACCAGCAACCTAGTTGTTTATCTTTTTATACAAGTTGGCATACACAGAGTCACTGTATTCATTGACTGGGAGGCTTGAACATAGCAGATAAAGTTATAAAAAGTTAGGAAAGTTAGTGAAAAGAATTTAAAATGCATACTTTGTTGAAGAGACTTAAACACTCTCATTCTTTAAATGAGCAAAAGAACAAGACTGTACATAACAAGACCCAGAGCATTTGAATAAATAAGAATTCCTATGAAAATAACAGATTTTTCCCTATAATTGGAAGAAATCTTTTCTTTGAAGCTTTAAGGAAGACTAAAAACTTGATCACATATTAAGCTTTCAAGTAAATCTCAGTGAATTCTACATCAGGACAATTCTATCTTGCATCTTTGAGTGTAGAGAAAAAATATGAAATTAATAATAAAAAACAAGAGCAAAAATAAAATGGTAAATGGATAAGAAATTTCAACTCACCTTAATCTACTCAAAGGCATTATTCATACTGGATATAATCATATATGAAATCATGTACCAGCACATAAACATGAACACGCTGAATGAAGTGTGGTATAACTAAAGGGGGTTGGTATTGGTTTAACTCCTTAGAAGAACTAACTTCTAGTTTGATAAGATGCATACTACAGTGCTGAAACATGTACTGTTGGGAAGGTAAATGGAGCAAATAAATGGAGAGAAGGGTGAGCCACTACCGTCATTGGAGACAATGTCCATATATAAATGCAACCAGTAACTTGATGGGATTGCTGCGTTTGGCACATTGAGGAGAAGATGCATTGTACTCATAATCTGGCATGAATGGAAACTCCTTGGTATAGCTACTTAGATATGTTAAATATTAAGTGTTGTGCTGCCTCTTGTGTACCATCTCCCTTCCTTTTGGTGTTACCCTGCCTTCCAGGTGTCTCCCTTTGACAACAAAGATTACAACCTCAGTGTCTGCAAATCACCTCATCCTATGGTGAGTCCTGTCCACCACACATAGATTCTCAAAGCAGAATTTTGGGGTGGTGAAGGGCTTTCACTCTAGGAGTCAGAGGGAAATACAGTCATTGTTTGGGGAAACAATTTCAAAACACATTTCATAGAGTTTCCAGTCTATCCCTGTGAGCACAAGGGCTATTTTCTTAGAGTGCATATTAACTCTCTCCTGCATGCATCCATTCTTTCCTTCTCCCTGGTGTCTCATTCCTAATTTCTGAAATCATTAGGTTGTTGAACACAGGGTTTTGTCCCAGCTGTCCTTCCCCATATCTAGGGAACATGGTGAATTACTGTTTCAGATGTTGACCAAAACTCCATTATGGTGAGGTGACTTCTGGTGACTGAGAGATAACTGGAGATTTTACTGCAGTAGCGTTGCCTGTGAGCACTGCTTATATTTCACTACAGAACAAGACCAAAGCAGGTGCAGAATGGGGAATAAGAAAAGGGAAAATGTTTTATATGCTTCAATTAGGGAAATTGCAAAACTAATAAAATTGGGAAGAAAAATGAAAAAATATATTATTTCTTTGCATACGTAATACCTTAGAGTTAAAAGTATTCTATGAAACTGATAAACCAAGTAGTTCAAATGTAGTGATATGAAATAATCTATAAAATATCAAAGACAATGCTAATTAAAATCTGTTTTGGAAGAAAAGTGTCAGGAAAAACAAACCTAATTTTGAACTTGATAGAGAAATGATGGACATCCTCTCTTAAAGTAATAGGCCTAAAGAGTATTAAGAAGCTGAAAATAGGGGCTAAGAAGGTGGCTCAGTGGTACAGTTCTTGCCTTTCTAGCATACGGCCCCGGGTTCAATTCCTTAGCACCACATAAGTAGAAAAAAACCACAAGTGCACTGTGGCTAAATAGATAGAGCGCTTGGCTTGATCTAAAGAGCTGAGAGACAATGTCCAGGTCCAGAGTTTAAGCCCTACAACAGACCGAAGAACAAAATACAAAGCTGAAAATAAGACACAGACTGTACTTAGTATTGAAAACATACTGGGCTGGGAAGGTGGCACAGTGGTAGAGTGCTTGCCTTGCATGCATGAGGGCCTGAGTTCAATTCCTAAGCACCACAAAAGCAAAAAAGCTAGAAGTATTGCTGTAGCTCAAGTGGTAGAGCACTAGCCTTGACCTGAAGAGGTGAGGGACAGTGCCCAGGCTCAGAGTTCAGGCATCATGACTGACAAACACACACACACACACACACAAACACACACACACACACACCCCTGTGGAAGAAATGACACACACACACACACACACACACACACACACACACACACAACAATGTGGAAGAAATATACCATACAACGGAATATATTCTGTTTTCCTTTTGTCCATCTTGGCTTCAATCTCAGTGCATAGGTGTTTTTTTCTGCCCAAGCCTAGTACTCATTAACTCAGAACCCTGGCTCTGCTTCTGATTTTTTGTTAGTTAATTGAATATATGAGTCTCAGGAACGTTCTTACCTATCCAGGTTCAAACAACATGATAAGATCTGAGCTTGCTGATGAGCTAAGATTATTAGCATAAGCCATCAGCACTGAGAAAAGAAAGATACTTTTTAAACTGTGAAAACAGTGTACATAAAAACATGGAACAATCTTCCAAATTATCTGAATATCAGTATCACATGACTACCTGAAGGCTCTCTGTGTGTGCTTGTGTGCATGTGAACAGGTGTGTGTGTATGTACACAAATAGCACAAATAGCCTGTGTGGGGACACAGGAGAAAGAGGGGAGAGGTAAGAGAAAACCCAGCCCACCCACCCCTCAATGGGAAACCATTCGTATGCCCCCACTTCATTTTCCTCCCACAATGAATTGATTCATAATATGGTTGACTCTGGGGTCTTGCACGGCAGGGGGTTGTGGGAACATGTAGATTCTCAGATTCCTGAGCAGTCCTAGTCTTTAAGATGCCATGTATGAGCACCAAGTTTGGCATCAAGGCCTCAAGCACAGTTAGATCACAGACGCTTACCTTGAGTTTGACAGTGAAAGTTTCTGTGCTCCAAAAGCCATATCATGCCCATTAGCCACTGCCTGGCCCTAGGTGGACCCACCGCAGTGACCTGGGTGTGGCCTGTGAGTGTGACCCAGGACTCCAGCTGAATGAGTGTGTGGCTGTGCTCCTCAATGCAGTGGAGTTATCTGTCCTTCTGCCCAAGGATCAGAAAATGAGAGAGGAAGAACAGGAAAACCACCAACAGAACTGGGAGTCAGGTGACTCTGAGAGTGGAGGCCTGGCACAGATCAGAGGGGATACAAGTTGATATGGATAAATGTGAAAACACAGGAAATGGCACAAGTTTCTTTTTGTCTTGCTTCAGCATCTGCAGTGCTGGCACACAGCTTATGTGCCAACACACCTGGCCCATTTTAGAATTTCCTTCAGTGCTATTATTGCTGTCATGAAGTTTTCTAGAAGCTGGGCTTGGTGGTTCATGTCTATAATACTAGCTACTCAGGAAGCTGAGATCTCAGGATCATGATTCAAAGCCAGCATGGGCAGGAAAGTTTGTGACACTCTCATCTCCAATTAACCACCAGAAACCAGCAGTGGCATTGTGGCTCAAGTGGTAGAGCCCTCACCTTGAGCTGAAAAGCTGAGGGCCAGTGCCCAGGCTGAGTTAAACCAAATGACACCACCAAAAAGTTTTTTTTTTTTCCTGGAGGGTTGTAATTGCATTGCCATCTCAGGTTTTCGGGGGTTTTTTAATCTCATTTTAAGTGTGGGAGTAAGTAGATTCCAATAAATTATTTTATACTGTTTTTTCAAGTACTGGCATTTGAACTGTGGGTGTCATTCTTGCTAAAGGATGCTTTTGACCACTAAGCCCCTACTCCTTTCTTCCTTTCTTCCCTTTCTTTTCTGATAGAGTCTCATGTTTTGTGCTTGAACTAAAACACTACTACTAAGACCTTCCATGTAACAGAGTTGCAGACATGTACCACCACACCTTATTGGTTAAGATAGGGTCTCCCTAGTCCCTATCAAGGGAATTCCAATGACCCGACAACCTCTCTCTCATTGTCACCCGTAAAGGTTCCAGCAACTCTCAATAGCACCACACTGGGAACCATGTCTTTACCACATGGCCTCTAGAGAACCTTCCAGATCAAAACTATACATGTGTGATCAAGAAAAATGCTCTTTGATGTTGGCGTGGATGCATAGAAAATTTTCTGGGATGAAATGTTTGAGTAACAGTGATGAGACATGTGTGAAGGTGGTCACAACCTGGACTTGGTCCAGCCCAGCTCCAGTCTTTGCATGTGGTGGGGTTTGGATTCAGGGCCTTGCACTCCCTAGGCTTACTTTTTCTCTGATGTCTACCACTTGAACCATGCCTCTGACTTTGTTTTTTTTTCCTGGTTATTTGAAGATGGAATCTCACACACAGACTTTTCTGCCCCATTGGTTTGGAATTGTCATGTTCCTTGCCTCAGCATCTGAGGAGCTAGGGTTAGAGTCAGGAGCAACTGGTGCCCAGCTTAGTTCCTAACCCCATCCGTTGACATGTTCAGAGTGTTCCTGCAAACTGAGCAATGAAAGCCATGAGTGATTACTGACACTGAGGAGAGTGAAGAAAAGCTGCTTAGAAGGCGCTTAGCTTTTAACTAAGGACATAGTAAGTGCTCCCTTTCCACCCCTGTGTAGTGTTGTCATAGACCAGAGAGACAATGAACAATTGAACAGCTCAGGAAGATACTATACAGAAATCCAATGTCCTAGCCTGAACTTTCTAGGATTCAGCGAGGAATTTTAGTTTCTTACTATCTTGAAGGTGTTTTTTTTCTTTTTTTTTTGGATTGTTTTCATTTTTTAATAAGATTTTTTAGTGTGAAAATACTGTTACAATTACATGAGCAATGTAATAAGGTAATAAGAACATTTCTTATCAAGTATTATTGTCTACTCCTTTATTCTTTCCCTACCATCCCTGCCCTTCCATCTCTACAACTTCACTCCCTCCCTTCTACCACCAAAGTTGTAAAGTTTGTGTTTCAACATAGCATTTTGTAGATCTCATTGCTGCAATGAGTCCACATGCATCCGTTTTTCTGTATCCCTTTTTGTGTCCTCGTGGTGGTGTGGTATGGGCTGGTTCTCAGACTTTGAGCATAGTAGTCTGTTGCTGTACCAATTCAGTCACATCTCCAGCCATCCTAAAATTTTCATGCTAGTGATTGTAACTCCAGAATTTCTTCTGGATAGCACATAAGCAGACATTGTGAGGGCATGTCTCCCTCCTCTGCAGTTGGCCACTGAAGATCTTTCTAGAAACCAAAGGTAGCCAGTAATTCAGAGGTGTCAGTTTAGCAATTGAAATGTAATGTGGGAACAATCTGAATTGAGATGTGCTTTTGTAATTATAACTTTAGTATCCTAAAAAGTTGAATCTGCATGCTTCTAATCCCAGCACTTGGGAAAGAAGCAGGAGGATCATGAGTTTTGGGTTAGCCTGGACTCCACAGTAAGATTCCATCTGAACAAAGACATCAAGCCAGGTGCTGGTGGCTTATGCCTACAATCTTTCCTATTCAGGTGGCTGAGATCTGAGGTCCTAGATTTGAAGCCAGCCATGGAAGTGAAGTCTGTGAGACATTTTTCCCAATTAACCTGCAAATGTGGATTAGGCGCTGTGGCTCTAGGGGTAGAACTCCAGCTTTGAGCAAAAATCTAAGTGAAAGCACAGGCCCTGACTTCAAGTTCCACCACAGGCACATGTGCATACCAATACACGCATATACACACACCATATAATAACATATGGAGAGAGACAGAGAAAAACAGAGATGGAGAGAGATAAATAAAGTAGTATGTGTTTCGAGCATCAGCTCTGGGAATGAAGACCACTCCGAGCAGCCATAATATGCTTATCTCTAGGAAGAGACACACAGTGATCATGAAGGCAGATTACAGTGAGATTACAGAGACAGTGTAAGACTCCTTCTCCTTGGGAAGAAAAAGAGCAGACTCCAGGCTGCCAAATGGGAAACAGCAAACCAAGCAGTGTTCTCACTGTGTCTTCATGAAGAACGTTCTCTTGGTAATCCAGCAGCTCCTCTTACAGGAAGAGCTCTGTGTCAGCTTCTTTCCCTCAAGATTCTTATTCAGGAGTTGGGTTTCTTATTGAAAGGGGAAATTTGGTGGGTGAGAAATACATATGGAATGTGGATGAGGACATGTGTGGCTTGTTCAGTGGTTTAAGCCCAGGAAATGTTTTAAGCCTTGAAGGAAAGGATGCTGAACTGCTTTCTAATTCAGCTGCTTTTAATAGGTAAGCTTTAGCACAACAAACAAGATATCAGTGAAATTTTGTATGCTGTTTGTTTCAAGAAATGAACCAGAAAAAGGAGGAAAAGATTAAACTGGTGAATAATTAGAGGACTGCTGAAATATGATCCAAGTTTGTAATGATGGTTTGTGATTTTTTTCACCATGCATAAAAACTTGTATTATGACATAAAATCCTTGTAGCTTACTTTTATAATGAGATCTACTCTGAAAACAGATTAGAAAATTCACACTGTGAGGCCAGCCTGAGCAAAGTATTGAGAGACGTCATCTCCACTAATGAAGCTGGGCTTGGTGGTATTTGCCTATCATTTGGTACACGCCACACTAGTCCTAGCAAGAACATAAGATCCAATTCAAAAAAGGACTCATTTAATGAGTCCCATTTAATTACATGTCCCATTTAATGAGTGAAAGAGTGAGCTCCAATAGCAGAGTGCCTAGCAAGTACAAGGCCTGAGTTCCAGCTTCAGTATCGATATGACTTCCAAAAGAAAATGCCTGAACTTTTTGTTTTTGCAACCAGAGTCTTGCTCTATTGCGCAGTGTGACATTGAACTCATGAACATTGTTCTTTAGTACCCTAGTGCTGGGATTCCAGTTGTGTTCCACCACACCCCAGTGTGCAATTAGAAATTAATTCTGCACTTTAAAATAATTTGAGAAATATGAGTCAGTAATAAGGAAAGGATTAAAGTATATCCAACCCAAAGAGAATTGTATTGGTTGAGATAAGTTATATAAAATAAAAATAAAAAGAAGGAAAATGCTGTATTGTAAAGGAGTTAATGGGTATGATTGGGTAGGGATAGAGCTCTACGTGTTTGGTATGGTGAACATTGTATAGTTTTGCTGATACTGGGACTTGAATGCTGGATTTTGGCTTCCCACTCAACTTGTTTGTTCAAGTCTGGTGTTTCACTTCTTAACCCATGCCTTCAGGTCTGGTTTTGTGCTGATTCGTTGGAGTTAAGAGTTTGTTAGATTTGTCTACCTAGCCTAGCTTTGAATCTCAGTCCTCAGTTATCTTGTTCCTGGATAGCTGGGATTATAGTCATGAGCTACCAGTGCTTGTCCCATTTAATGAGGATTCTTGATTATGAGTGATAGCAGTATTTTGGCATGCAATGCTGAGGATGAACCCAGGCCTTGCACATGCTAAGCCAGGTTTACTATGAGCTACAATCCATCCCAACCACATGTCCTGCTTACAGTCAACTTTTCTTTATGTATGTGCATGAAAATGCATGCATTTCATCCCATGGTTTTTGTGTAATTCAGTTGTATATGTAATAGTAGCACATATCTGTAATCCTAGCCATGTAGGCAACTGAGGAAGGAAGGTCACATGTTCAAAGTCAGCTGAACAGTTTAATGAGGCCCCATCCCAAAGTTTTTCAACAGGGCTGGGCATAGTTCAGTGGTTTCCAGTGTGTTTGGAGTGGGAAGGGGAGGGGGGCTGTGTGTGTCATTTTTGTACTTCTTTTGCCTTTTTCTTGTTTAATGTGGTATCCTGCCATTGAGTTCTTAAGTAATGCTCAGATGCACACAAATGTGTGCACAGGGCTGTTTATTTTCATTGCAGATCAGGCAGGGATGTTCTTTATCTTGTAAAAAGGCAATGTGAGAATCTGGTCCTGTAGTTAATGCTAAGAGGCAAACATCACTCACACAACTGTTCTGGTTCTGCTGTGACATAGCAGCACCTGAAAATATGATGCTAGCAGGACATCAGTGGTTCATGCCTGCAATTCCAGCTACTCAGGAAACTGAAATGTGAGGGTCAGGGTCAAATCCAGCCTGCACAGAAGTCCATTAACATCTTATCTCTAATGATGCATTGACTATCTGGAAGTGAAGATGTGATTCAAGGGGTAGAGCATCAGCTTTGAGTGAAAAATGCAAGTGAGATTGAGGCCTTGAGATTAAGCCCAAGTGTTCAAGCCTTAGGATCAGCGCACACACATATTTGTGTACACTTACACATGCACAGACACACAGAAGCCAAATAATTTTGTATTTTATCTGTGAAAGTCTGCAAAGCTTGTTAAAATATGGATTATGTTCTTCTCTCAGTGGTAGGATTCCAGTCTGGTGCCTTATGTATTCTTCCTTATTGTGCTAGAAACATCGTATCCCAACAAACTGAAAACTTGCCATCCACTCAGTGTCTCAAACTTGTCAGGACCTATTCATTATTGTAGGAGCACCAACTATAAACGACATTTTTCATAGCGTCTATTGAGCAATGCCCAATCTTTATCATCCAATTATTTTTTTATTGTGAAAATACTGTACAGAGGGGTTATAATTACATGGGCAAGATAATGAGTACATTTTTTTCTTTTTTTTTTTTGTGGGGGGGTCCGGTCATGGGGCCTGAACTCTGGGCCTGGGCGCTGTCCTCAGCTCTTCAGCTCAAGGCTAGGGCTCTAGCACTTGAGCCACAGCGCCACTTCCGGCTTTTTTCTTTTTGCTTATGTGGTGCTGAGGAATCAAACCCAGGGCCTCAGGCATGCAAGTCAAGCACTCTAGCACTAGGCCACCTTCCCAGCCCATGAGTATATTTTAAAAAATTTTTTTTTACTTCTATATGCATTTTATTTTTTATTGTGAAAATATTGTACAGAGGGGTTACAATTACATGGGCAAGATAATGAGTATAGTTCTTATCAAGCATTGTTTCCTCCTCCTTGTTTCCCCTTCACATCCTCCCCCAACCGCCACCGGTTCCTCCCCCCCCTCACCAAAGTTGTAAATTTCATTTTCGACAGGACAACATGTATTTCTCATTGTTGCAACGGGTCCACCTTTATCCTTATTTAAACGACTTGTTTCTTCCCTTCGCCTCCACAAATTATACCGACATCAAATACAGTGAAAGCAGGGGTTATACTGCGATTGTGGGGGAAGGACATACAAAGCAGCTAAGAAATAAGTTTATAAATGTGTCAGAAATAAATGCATGAAAGAAAAAAAAACATTTGAATACATATCTTAGGGTTTGGCCGGGCGCTGGTGGCTCACGCCTGTAATCCTAGCTACTCAGGAGGCTGAGATCTGAGGATCGCGGTTCAAAGCCAGCCCGGGCAGGAGAGACGGTGAGACTCCTATCTCCAATAAACCACCAGAAAACCGGAAGTGGCGCTGTAGCTCAAGTGGTAGAGCGCTCGTCTTGAGCTGAAGAGCTGAGGGACAGCGCCCAGGCCCAGAGTTCAAGCCCCATGACCGACAAAAACAAAACAAAACATATATTAGGGTTCATTTTCCTAACATCACCTTATCTGACCTTTTCTGCTTGACTCAGACATATACTAGATATTGCAAATGAGGGAAACCATGGGACCTATGTTTCTTTGGGCTTGGCCTACTTCACTTAATATAATTTTTCCAAGTCTTTCCATTTCCTAACAAATTGTTCAATGTCATTCTTTCTGACAAAGGCATAGAATTCCATTGTGTATATATACCACATTTTCTTTTTCCATTCATCTACTGAGGGGCTCATGGGTTAGTTCCATATCTTAGCTATAGTAAATAATGCTGCAATAAACATAGTTGTGCTGATAGCTTTAGTGTGGTCTTGTTTGTAAACATTTGGGTAAATGCCCCAAAGTGGGCATGCTGGGTTCTAGGGGAGTTCTATGTGGAGTCTTTTGAAGAACCTCCATACTACTTTCCAATGTGGTTGAACAAGTTTACACTCCCACCAACAATGCAGTAAGGTTCCCTTCTGTCCACATCCGCTCCAGCATCTGTTGTTATTAGAGTTCATGATTTTTGCCATACTAACAGGGGTGAAGTGCTATCTTAATGTTGTTTTGATTTGCATTTTTTTATGCCTAGGTTGGTTGAGCATTTCTTCATGTGTCTATTGGCCATCCTTCTTTCTTCTTCAGAGAAGTTTCTCTTTAAGTTTGAGCCCACTTATTTATTGAAGATTTGTTGTTGGGGGATTTAATTTTTTAGTGCCAAGTATATTTTAGATATGAGACCCTTGTCCATTGTATGGCTACTGAAGATGTTCTCCCAATCTGTGGGCTTTCTATTGATCTTGCTAGCTATGTCCTTTGCCATGCAGAAGCTCTACAACTTCATGCAATCCCGTTTGTCTAACCTTTCTTTGATTTGTTATGTTTCCCGGTCTCTATTAAGAAAATTTCGGCCTCAGCCAAGGAGACCTAGGGTTTCTCCTATTCCATCCTGTAATGTTTTCAGAGTGTCTGCTTTGTCTCCGAGGTCTTTGATCCGTTTGTAGTTGATTCTGGTGCAGAGTGATACATAAGGATCTAGCTTAAATTTCTACAAGTAGTTAACCAATATTGCCAGCACCATTTACTGAAGAGGCTGTCTTTCTTCCATTCTATTTTTTTAGCTGTCTTAAAAAAGATTAGATGGCTATAGGTCTGTAGGTTCATTTCTGGGGTGTCAGTTCTGTTCCATTGGTCCTGAGGTCTGTTCTTGTGCCAGTACCAAGCTCTTTTGATTACTATGGCTTTAGAGTAGAGTTTGAAATTTGGTATTGATATTCCTCCAGCTGTGTTCTTTCCGTTGAGGAGCGTTTTTGGTATTCGGGGTCTTTTATTGTTCCATATGAATATTTGGATTGCCTCTTCTATTTCCTTGGAGAATGAGTTTGGAATTTTGAGAGGTATCCCACTGAATTTATAGAAATCCTTGGGAAGTATTCCCATTTTCACGATGTTAATCTTTCCAATCCAGGAGCATGGGAGTTTCTGCCACTTTCTAAGTTCTGTTTTGATTTCCTTTTTCAAGGAGCACCTGCAATGGAGAACTTCCTAAATGTGCTGACCTTTTAGTCCAGGTGCCCATTAGATGGGGCATTCCGGGCAGAGCAGATGGCTTCTGGCTTTTTCCTTGTGTTCTTTCAATATAGTCACACACAAACACACCACCTCCTTGGCACATAATTCCTAAAGCAGCCAGGCTGGGACAGGGAGGTCGCAATCTCACACAGGAATCCAAGACCCAGCTCTGCCAGCTGGCCAGGAGCAGCAGTGGTCTGATAACCTGCCAGTCCCCTGACAGCTGCTTGAAATGACTGTGCCAGTATTGGGGCTGGAACTCACGGCAGTGCACTGTCCCTCAGCTTTTGTGCTCAGGGCTGGCTCTCTACCAGTGGAGAGCACTTCTACTGTGGATTTGGCTGGTTCACTAGAGAAAAGAGTTTCAGACTTTCCTGCCTAGCAGGCTTCTTGCCTGGCTATCAGGATTGGATTTCAAGTGGAAGCCACCAACAACCTAGTTGTATCATTTTATACATGTTGACATACACAGAGTCACTGTATTCATCGACTGAGAGGCTTGAACATAGCAGATAAAGTTATAAAAAATTTGTAAAGTTAGTGAAAACATATTAAAATATATACTTTGTAGAAGAGACTGGAACATTCTCAGTCCTTAAATGAGCAAAAGAAGAGGACTATATATAATGAGACACAGAGCATTTGAACAAATAAGAATTCAAATGAAAAGAACAGTCAGAATTTTCCCTAAAATTGGAAGACATCTTTTCTTTCAAGCTTTAAGGAAGACTAAAAACTTGATCACATATTAAGATATGAAGTAAATCTCAGTGAATTTCACATCAGGACAATTCTATCTTCCATCTCTGACTGTAGAGAAAAAATAGGAAATTAACAATACAAAACAAGAGCAAAAATAAAAGGGCAAATGGATCAGAAAATTCAACTCACCTTAATCTACTCAAAGGCATTATTCATACTTGATATAATCATATATGAAATCATGTACCAGGACGTAAACATGAACACACTTACTGAAGTGTGGTATAAATAAAGGAGGTTGGTATTGGTTTAACACCTTACAAGAACTAACTTCTAATTTTATAAGATGCATATTATGGTGCTGACACATGTACTGTTGGGAAGGGAAGTGGAGCAGATAAATGGAAAGAAGGGTGAGCCAATACAGTCATTAGAGTCAATGTGCACCTATAAAAGCCAGCAGTAACTTGAGGAGATTCCTGGGTTTTGCACATTGAGGAGAAGATGCATTGTACTCATAATCTGGCATGAATGGAAACCTCTTGGTATAGCTAGTTAGATGTGTTAAATATTAAGTGTTGTGCTGCCTCTTGTGTATCATCTCCCTTTCTCTTGGTGTTACCCTGCCTTCCAGGTGTCTCCCTTTGAGAACAGAGATTACAACCTCAGTGTCTGCAAATCACCTCATCCTACAATGAGTCCTGTTCACCACAAATAGATTCTCAATGTAGAATTTTGGGGGTGGTATAAGCCTTTCACCGGCCAGTCTGGGAGTCAGAGGAGAAATTCAGTCGTTATTTGTGGAGACAATTTCAAAACACATTTCACAGAGTTTCCAGTCTATCCCTGTGAGGACAAGGGCTATTTTCTTAGAGTGCATATTAATTCCCTCCTGCATGCATCCATTCTTTCCTTCTCCCTGGTCTCTCATTCCTAATTTCTGAAATCCTTTCCCACATTAGGTTGTTGAACACAGGCTTTTGTCCCAGCTGTCCTTCCCCATTTCTAGGGAACATATTAGTGCTAGAAACCAGAAATCCATGGAGTTGTAGGTGGTGAATTACTGTTTCACATGTTGACCAAAACTCCATTATGGTGAGTTGACTTCTGGTGACTGAGAGATAAGTAGAGATTTTACTGCAGTAGGGTTGCCTGTGAGCATTCTTATATTTCACTACAGGGCAAGACCAAAGCAGGTGCAGAATGGGGCATAAGAAAAGGGAAAATGTTTTATATCCTTCAATTAGGGAAATTGCAAAACTAATAAAATTGGGAAGAAAAGTGAAGTAATGTATTATTTCTTTGTATAATTAATACCTTAGAGTTAAAATATTCTATCAAGCTGATAAACCAAGTAGTCCAAATGTAGTAATATGAAATAATCTATAAAATAGCAAAGACAATGCTAATTAAAATCTGTTTTGGATGAAAAGGGTCAGGAAAAGAAACCTAATTTTGAACTTGATAGAGATATAATGGACATCCTCTCTTAAAGTAATAGGCCTAAAGAGTATTAAGAAGCTGAAAATAGTGGCTGGGATGGTGGCTCAGTGATACAGTGCTTGCCTTTCAGGCATAAGGCGCTGGGTTCGATTCCTTAGGACCACATAAGTAGAAAAAAACCACAAGTGGCACTGTGGCTCAATAGATAGAGCGCTTGCCTTGAGCTAAAGAGCTGAGAGACTATGTCCAGGCCCAGACTTTAAGCCCTACAACAGACCAAAGAACAAAAACAAAAGCTGAAAATATCACACAGACTGTACTATTATTAAAAACATACTGGGCTGGGAAGGTGGCTCAGGGGTAGAGTGCTTGCCTTGCATGCATGAGGCCCTGGGTTCAATTCCTAAGCACCACAAAAGCAAAAAAAGCTAGAAGGAGTGCTATAGCTCAAGGGCTAGAGCACTAGTCTTGACCTGAAGAGATGAGGGACAATGCCCAGAGTTCAGGCACCATGACTGACAAACACACACACACACACACACACACACACACACACACACACACACACACAGACACACACACACACACACACACACACACACACACACACACACCCTGTGGAAGACACAAACTATACAATGAAATATATTCTGTTTTCCTTTTGTCCATCTTGGTCTTCAATCTCAGTGCATAGGTGATTTTTTCTGCTCAAACCTAGTACTCATTAACTCAGAACCCCCCTTTGCTTCTGATTTTTTTTGTTGATTAATTGAATATATGAGTCTCAGGAATGTTCTTGCCTGGCTGGCTTCAAACAACTTGATAAGATCTGAGCTTGCTGATCGGCTAAGATTATTAGCATGAGCTATCAGCACTGAAAAATGAAAGATACTTTTTATTTACTTTTTAATTTTTTTTTTTTGGTCCAGTCATAGGGCCTGAACTCTGGGCCTGGGCACTGTCCCTTAGCTCTTCAGCTCAAGGCTAGCACTCTACCACTTGTGCCACAATGCCACTTCCAGCTTTTTTCTTTTTGCTTATGTGGTGCTGAGGAATCCAACCCAGGGCCTCAGGCATGCAAGGCAAGCGCTCTACCACTGAGCCACCTTCCCAGCCTGAAAGATACTTTTTAAACTGCAAACACAGTGTACATCAAAACATAGAACAATCTTCCAAATTATCTGAATATCAATATCACATCACTACCTCAGGGTTCTGTGTGTGTGCTTGTGTGCATGTGCACAGGTGTGTGTGTGTGTGTGTGTGTGTGTGTGTGTGTGTGCACATGTGGGCATGTGTGCATGTATACTCTCATGTGTCAGCCTGGTCCTTGGGCTCTAACTCAGGTCCTGGGTACTGTCTCTGAGCTCTTTTGCTCAATGCTATTGCTCTACCATTTGAGCCACAGCTATACTTCTTGGATTTAATGGTTAATTAAATCTAAGAATCTCAGGGACTTTTTGTCCAGTCTGATATTGAAGAGGGATCTTCATAGTTCAGCTTCTTGAATAGCTACAATTACAGGTATGAGCCCCTGATCCACTTGCTGCATTTTTTTTCTCCATTGTAGGGCTTGAACTCTGGGCCTGGGCACTGTTCTGTGCTCTTCAGCTCAAGGTGAGTGCTCTACCGATTGAGCCACAGTGGCACTTCTGGTTTTCTGAGTGGATTATGCGAGACAAGAGTCTCCTGGACTTTCCTGCCAGGGCTGGCTTTAATCCTCAGATCTCAGCCTCCTGAGTAGCTGGGAATACAAATGTGAGCCACTGGCAACCAGTTCACTTTCTGTGTTTTGAAGGTTAATTGGAGATGTGTTTCTAGTCCCATAGATAAAGGTATTAGTTCTAATGTAGATGCCTGTACTTGAACTGAACCACACAGTAAGGTTTATTCCTAATATATTCCTCTTGAAGATGAGATCAGATACTCAGATACCATATGTAAATTGAGTATGTATGTGTCTACTTGAGTGTGTGCACCTATGTGAACCCATGTAAGTCTCCACAAGAGTTTCCATTACCTATGAGTCTCTGGGAGATGAGATTTTTTGTAATTCTAAAGATGTTGTACAGACGGGCTGCAGTTAAATAAGTAAGGTAATGAGTACATTTCTTGTGGAACATTGTTACTCACTCCTCATTTGTTGTCCCTCTATTCCTTTCCTCCCTAAACTCTCCTCTCTCCCCACAAAGTTCATTTCCAACACCAAAAACTTGTTGCATTAGTAACAACACCAAACCTTGGGAATCTCATGCATACATGACAATATTCAAAGCAACAGATATTAAATCATCTGAATTCTACTTCATTTCCTGGAAACTGAGGCATTGACTGCACCCAGGCCTTTTCAGAGATGGTGGGGTGTACTGGTAAAACTATGTACAGTTATGGAAATAGTGAGTGTCTTATGAGGAGCAGGCAGAAGCCCAGGGGCACAGTGTGGGGTCCTGATGGAGGAAGAGTCTTAGGTAAGAGGACCCCAGGAAGTGACCACAGACTTGACAGAAGACCAAAGAGAACTTGGAACCCAGGTCTCCAAGTAGCCACATTCCAGAACCACAACAGGAAAACTCATCCGAGTTAGCAAGGAAAGCAACATGTTTTCCTGTTGCTGCCCGCTTTTCAATACCTCAGGCTCCAGGAGATCCTGCAGAGAGCGCCTGGCTGACACCTGCAGACACTGGATCAACCCCCGACCCAGACCCCAGCCCCAACCCAGACCCAGAAGAACCTTCTGGCAGTTCCTAAGGAGAGACAGGCAAGTGGCACCTGGCAGCCCAGCCCAGGACAGCAGGGATGGGGACACTGCTGTAACTCCTCCAAGCCAACCCCAGGTGCCAAGTGTGGTGGACACCAAGTGGGCTGTGCCCACTGCACTGAAGACAAAGCTGTGTGGGGCTGAGATAGCAGCTGAAGAATCAGCATGTGCTCCAGCTGACCTGGAGGCCAGGATGGCCGAGTCCTCTTCACGTCAGATCCTTGCATGTCCAGCTGTGTCTGCAGTAGAACCAGCACTGCCATGTACCCACGTGGATCTCCCAGTGGATGTGTGCACAGCCGTGGAGACAGTCCCAGTCCCGCTAGAAACAGCAGCAGAGGAGCCACAGTCCAAAAGGGCAGTTCTGCGTCTTGTCATGGATCTTCCCAGGGCACATGATGAGGACACCTCTCCATCAGAGGCAAATGACTCAGAACAACCACAGGGCTCCATTGATGAGGCCCTCAATGAGCCTCTGCCTGCATCAGGAGAGGAAGAACAGTTTCCACTTGTGGCAGCTAAAACTTCCAAGCAGGGGGCAGCTGATCTGTACCTGGAGGATTACTTGTCTCTGACATCTGAGACAGACTCTTCTGCACATGAGTCAGAAGATGAAGAAGCACAACTCTGTTTTGCTGACCCAGAGCTGTCCAGTGTATCTGACACAGACTCTATTCCACCAAAGGAGGAAGACGAAGAACAACCACAATGTAAAGCACTATTTTGCTGGCATCAGAAGGCGTCTCTGAGCGATGCTTATGAAGAAAACACTCTTCCTCCAGTGGATGTCTGAAGAGCAATTCCACATTATATCTGACTTTGGTCTCTAGTTTCCCAAGGGCACAGAACACAACAAATGGACTCCAACCTGTGAGTGTCCTTGCTGCTCTAGAGATGTCACAGGCTCCACAGACTGTGTGATCTGCACCCACTTTTACCTGCAGAGGGCAACTTAGCGCCAGCAGATACACCCCAGTGTGCTTCCCTATTAACACTGGGAGCACAACTCTGGGTGTGGAGGTAGAGACTCAGGAAGTGCTGAGCTGCCCTGAGCCCAGCTGCAGCACTTACACAAGTCCTTTCCCTCTGCTTGCCAATTATCTGCAGGGAATTTTTCCTGTTTTTTTTTTCTTTATGTAATTTAAAGATGTATTTTAATAAAACTTTACTGTTATTCACTTCAGTTGCATCATTCATACTAATCCAGCTCCCTGTTCTAGAACAATGAGCTCCAGCTGCTGACTGAAGCAGCCCCACATGGAGACTGTGTTTCTGAGGGGAGGACCCTCACAGCTACCTGGAGGAGTGGGAGGGAAGGCCATGGTGTGCAGGGAGCAGGTGAAGGTGAGAGGAGTGGCCATGGATCTAGCCTTGTGTGGGTGCAGTTGCATCTGAGGCAGGGCCCCCATAGTTAAGAGACATGGACTGTGTGCTCAGAAAAGCCTTTCCCAGCTCTTCATCTGTAGAATGAAAGCCTAGGCACACCCAGGCTTGGAAGAAGGCAAACAAAATGCAGTGGTGTGTGGATCTTGCACCTTGGGTTTCTGGTGGCTGAGGTGAGAGTCTTCAGAGGTGGCCATCACTTGAGCTCTGGAAAAACAGCCTCCAAGTGACCATAGGGAGGCTGTTGGGAATCACAGGACACAAGGTGGTGGCTTGTCCAGGGCAGAGGTGGGGTCAGGAGTGCGCTGAATTTCTTTTTTTTTTTTTTTTTTAGGTCCGGTCGTGGGACCTGAACTGTGGCCCTGGGCACTGTCCCTCAGCTCTTCAGCTCAAGGCTAGTGCTCTACCACTTGAGCCACAGTGCTACTTCCGGCTTTTTTCTTTTTGCTTATGTGGTGCTGAGGAATCGAACCCAGGGCCTCATGCATGCAAGGCAAGCGTGCTACCACTGAGCCACCTTCCCAGCCCCTTGCACTGAATTTCTGCAGAATCAGAGGACAGGTATGTAGATCCTGTGGCTGGAAGACAGAGGTGGCAGCAGCTGATTCTCAGGTGAACCACTCATGCTACACTACAGGTTTATCCTCCCTGACCATCCTGTCACCCAGGCCCATAGCCAGCCCCAGTCTCCTGCCTCACACTGTGAGCAGGCCCGATGGCCCTAGCATCCCTACCCCTTGAGCCAACCCTTGTGATTTGCTTGTGACTTTTATTTTATGTTCTCCCAAATATTCCTGCATAGGCTGGCTTCATAAACCAACCTCAGCCTCCTGAGAAGCCAGGAATATAGGAGTGCCTCACCACGCAAGCTTTTTGTTATTTTCATTCAAGTTGATATAAAGAAAGTCACTGTTAGCTGGTTGAACCGAGACTTGGTAGCAGGTAAAGTGATGATTTTACCACATGACATCCCATTTTTGAGCACACTGCTTTCAGGAGACAAATGCAAACCATGATTGTTTCCTGCTTTGAGAACACAATGTAATCAATGGTTCCACGGGAACCTTGCTTACACTAACTGGAAAGGTAAGAAATCTGAGATCTCTTGAGAGAGGCTGTGTTTTTTAGAAGTTGGGAGGGATTTGGGGGAAATGAATGGGCAGGAAAATCTTACAGAGAAAGAGTGAGGAAAGAGAGAGAGGGAGCCATATAGAAGCTATGTAGCCTGCAGAACTGTTTTATTGCATATCATTCATTCACCAGCAGAACACAGACTTTAGAAGACTGCCCTCAGATATGTGCCTAGAAGTCCTCATGGAGATAACAAAGGCAAATATATCCACCTCCACCACTGTCTGCCATGGCTTCACTTAGCTATGCAGAGGAGGTAGGTCTTCCTGGGATAATGAAGTATGAGGGAGCCTAAGAAAATCAAGTCCTCAGCTCAAGGAATCCTGAGGAAAGCGGAGAGCTTGATTACTCCTCCTGAGAGCCTTTCACCACCAAGGAGTCAAGCTGACAATGAGACTGGCACCCAAGTCCCTCTGGGGTAGGGACTGGCTCCACACACTTTGTAGCACCTGGTAGCCTGGACTAAAGGACATGGTAAGTGCTCCCTTTCCATCCCTGTGTAGTGTTTTCATAGACCAGACAGACAATGAACAATTGAACAGCTCAGGAAGATACTATACAGACATCCAATGTCCTAGCCTGGACCTTCTAGGATTCAGCCAGGAAGTATAGTTTCTTCCTATCTTGAAGGTGTTGTTTTTCCTTTTTTTTAGATTGTTTTAATTTTTTATATATTTTTTTGTAGTGTGAAAATACTGCACAGAGGGGTTACAATTACATAAGCAATGTAATAAGGTAATGACAACATTTCTTATCAAGCATTATTGTCTACTCCTTTGTTCTTTCCTTACCATCCCTGCCCTTCCATCTCCACAACTGCACTCCCTCCTTTCTACCACCAGACTTGTAAAGTTTGTTTTTCAACATAGGATATTGTACATCTCATTGTTGCAATGAGTCCACATGTATCCCTTTTTCTGTATCCCTTTTTGTCTCCTGGTGGTGCTGTGGTCGGTGTGGGCTGGTTCCAGACTTTGAGCGAAGTTATCTGTTGCTGTACCAATTGTGCCATATCTCCAGCCATCCTAAAATTTTCATGCTAGTGATTGCAACTCCAGAGTTTCTTCTGGATAGCATATAAGCAGACATTGTGAGGGCATGTCTCTCTCCTATGCAGTTGGCCACTGAAGATCTTTCTAGAACCCAAAGGTAGCCAGTAATTCAGAGGTGCCAGTTAAGCATTTAAAATGTAATGTGGGAACAATCTGAATTGAGATGTGCTGTTGTAATTATAACTTTAGTATCCTAAAAGTTGAATCAGCATGCTTGTAATCCCAGCACTTGGGAAAGAGGCAGGAGGATCATGAGTTTTGGGTTAGCCTGGACTCCACAGTAAGATTCCATTTGAACAAAGATATCAAGCCAGGTGCTGGTGGTTTATGCCTACAATCTTTCCTATTCAGGTGGCTGAGATCTGAGGTTCTTGATTTGAAACCAGACATGGAAGAGAAGTCTGTGGGACATTTTTCCCAATTAACCTGCAAATGTGTATTTGGCGCTGGGGCTCTAGGGGAGAACTCCAGCCTTGAGCAAAAATCCAAGTGAAAGCACAGGTCCTGACTTCCAGTTCCACCACAGACACATGTGCATACCCATACACGCATATACACACACCATATAATAACATATGTAGAGAGACAGAGAAAAACAGAGATGGAGAGAGATAAATAAAGAAGTATGTGTTTGGAGCATCAGCTGTGGGAATGAAGACCACTCTGAGCAGCCAGAATATGCATATGTCTAGGAAAAGACACACAGTGATCATGAAGGCAGATCACAGTGAGTTACAGAGACAGTGTAAGACTCCTTCTTGGGAAGAATAAGAGCAGACTCCAGGCTGTCAAATGGGAAACAGAAAGCCAAGCACTGTTCTCACTGTGTCTTCATGAAGAATGTTCTCTTGGTAATCCAGCAGCTCCTCTTACAGGAAGAGCTCTGTGTCAGCTTCTTTCCCTCAAGATTCTTATTCAGGAGATGGGTCTCTTATTGAAAGGGGAAATTTGGTGGGTGAGAAATACATATGGAGTGTGGATGAGGACAGGTGTGGCTTGTTCAGTGGTTTAAGCCCAGGAAATGTTTTAAGCCTTGAAGGAAAGGATGCTGAACTCCTTTCTAATTCAGCTGCTTTTAATAGGTAAGCTTTAGCACAACAAACAATATATCAGTGAAATTTTGTATGCTGTTTGTTTCAAGAAATGAACCAGAAAAAGGAAGAAAAGATTAAACTGGTGAATAATTAGAGGACTGCTGAAATATGATCCAAGTTTATAATGATGGTTTGTGATTTTTTCACCATGCATAAAATACTTATATTATGACATAAAATCCTTGTAGCTTACCTTTATAATGAGAACTACTCTGAAGACAGATTAGGAAGTTCACCCTGTGAGGCCAGCCTGAGCAAAGGATTGAGAGACGTCATCTCCACTAATGAAGCTGGGCTTGGTGGTATTTGCCTATCATTTGGTACACGCCACACTAGTCCTGGCAGAAACATAAGATCCTATTCAAAAATGGACTCAAGCTCAAAGATTGAGATCTGGTAGCAGAGTGCCTAGCAGTACAAGGTGCTGAGTTCCAACTTCAGTATCAATATGACTTCCAAAAGAAAATGCCTGAACTTTTTTTTTTTCAACAAGAGTCTTGCTCTATTGCGCAGTGTGACATTGAACTCATGAACATTGTTCTTTTGTACCCTAGTACTGGGATTCCAGTTGTGCTCCACCACACTCCAGTGTGCAATTAGAAATTTATTCCTGCACTTTTAAATAACGTGGAGAAATATGAATCAGTAATAAGGAAAGGACTAAAGTACATCCATCCCAAAGAGAATTGTATTGGTTGTAATAAGTTCTATAAAAGTAAAACTAATATGTTGTATTGTAGAGAAGTTAGTGGGTATGAGAGGGTAGGGAAAGAGCTCTGAGTGTTTGGTATGGTGAACATTGTATAGTTTTGCTGATACTGGGGCTTGAATACTGGATTTTGCCTTCCCACTCAACTTGTTTGTTCAAGGCTGCTGTTTCACTTCTTAACCCATGCCTTCAGTTCTGGTTTTGTGCTGATTAGTTGGAGTTAAGAGTTTGTTAGATTTGTCTACCCAGCCTATCTTTGAATCTCAGTCCTCAGTTATCATGTTCCTGGATAGCTGGGATTATAGCCATGAGGTACCAGTGCTTGTCCCATTTAATGAGGATTCTTGACTATGAGTGATAGCAGTATTTTGGCATGCAATGCTGAGGATGAACCCAGGCCTTGCCATGCTAAGCAAGGTTTACTATGAGCTTCAATCCATCCCAACCACCTATCCTGCTTACAGTCAACTTTTCTTTATGAACGTGCATGAAAATGCATACATTTCCTTACAATGTTTTGTGTAATTAGGTGTATAGATAATAGTAGCACATATCTGTATTCCTATCCATGTAGGCAACTGAGGAAGGAGGGTCACATGTTCAAAGTCAGCTGAACAGTTTAATGAGGCCCCATCCCAAAGTTTTTCAACAGGGCTGGGGATAGTTCAGTGGATTCCAGTGTGTTTGGAGTGGGAAGGGGAGGGGGCTGTGTGTTTGATTTTTGTACTTCTTTTGTCTTTTTCTTGTTTAATGTGGTATCCTGCCATTGAGTTCCTAAGTAACCCTCAGATGCACACAACTGTGTGCACAGGGCTGATTATTTTCATTGCAGATCAGGCAGGGATGTTCTTTATCTTGTAAAAAGGCAATCTGACAATCTGGTCTTTTAGTTAATGCTAAGAGGCAAACACCACTCACACACTGTTGGTGTCCTGCTGTGACATAGCAGCACCTGAAAATTTGATGCTAGCAGGACATCAGTGGTTCATGCCTGCAATTCCAGCTACTCAGGAAACTGAAATGTGAGGGTCAGGGTTCAAATCCAGCCTGCACAGAAGTCCATTAACATCTTGTCTCTAATGATGCATTGACTATCTGGAAGTGAAGATGTGATTCAAGGGGTAGAGCACCAGCTTTGAGTGAAAAATGCAAGTGAGATTGAGGCCTTGAGATTAATCCCAAGTGTTAAAACCCCAGGTCAGCACCCACACATATTTGTGTACACTTACTCACACATGCACAGACACACAGAAGCCAAATCATTTTGTATTTTATCTGTGAAAGTCTGCAAAGCTTGTTAACATGTGGATTATGTTCTTCTATCAGTGGTAGGATTCCAGTCTGGTGCCTCATATATTCTTCCTTGTGGTAGAAACATCTTATCCCAATAAACTGAAAACTTGCCATCCACTCAGTGTGTCAAACTTGTCAGGACCTATTCATTATTGTAGGAGCACCAAGTATAAAGTACAATTTTCATAGCGTCTATTGAGCAATGGCCAATCTTTATCATCCAATTATTTTATTATTGTGAAAATATTGTACAGAGGGTTACAATTACATGGGCAACATAATGAGTACATTTTTTTTCCTTTTTTTGGGGAGTCCGGTCGTAGGGTCTGAACTCTGGGCTTGGGCGCTGTCCCTAAGCTCTTCATATCAAGGCTGCACTCTACTACTTGAGCCACTGCCGCCACTTCCGGCTTTTTTCTTTATGATTATGTGGTGCTGAGGCATCAAACCCAGGGCCTCATGCATGCAAGTCAAGCACTCTACCACTGCGCCACCTTCCCAGCCCATGAGTATATTTTTAAAAATTTTTTTTGACTATATATGCGTTTTATTTTTTTTAATTTATTTTTTATTTTGAAAATACTATACAGAAGGGTTACAATTACATGGGCAAGATAATGAGGACATTTCTTATCAAGCATTGTTTCCTCCTCCTTTGTTTCCCCTTCCCATCCCTTCCCAGCCTTCCCCCAGCCTCCCACCTATTCCTCCCCGCCCTCACCAAAGTGGTAAAGTTCGTTTTCAACATGACAACATGTACTTCTCATTGTTGCAATGGGTCTACCTGTATCCTTATTTAAACTACTTGTTTTTTCCCTTCGCCTCCACAAATTATACCGACATCAAATACAGTCAAAGCAGGGGTTATACTGCCACTGTGGGGGAAGGACATACAAAGCAACTAAGAAATAATCTTATAAATGCGTCAGAAACAAATGCATGAAAGAAAAAAAAACATTTGAATACATACCTTAGGGTTCATTTTCCTAACATCACCTTATCTGACCTTTTCTGCTTGACTCATACATATACTAGAAATTGCAAATAAGGGAAACAATGGGACCTATGTTTATTTAGGCACAGCTTACTTTACTTAATATAATTTTTCCAAGTCTTTCCATTTCCTAACAAATGGGGCAATGTCATTCTTTCTGACGGAGGCATAGAATTCCATTGTGTATATATACCACATTTTCTTGTTCCATTCATCTACTGAGGGGCTCATGGGTTGGTTCCATATCTTAGCTATAGTAAATAATGCTGCAATAAACATAGTTGTGCTGATAGCTTTAGTGTGGTCTTGTTTGTAAACATTTGGGTAAATGCCCCAAAGTGGGACTGCTGGGTCATACGGGAGCTCTATGTGGAGTCTTTTGATGAACCTTCATACTACTTTCCAATGTGGTTGAAGAAGTTTACACTCCCACCAACAATGCAGTAAGGTTCCCTTCTGTCCACATCCCCTCCAGCATCTGTTGTTATTAGAGTTCTTGATTTTTGCCATTCTAACTGGGGTGAGGTGGTATCTTAATGTTGTTTTGATTTGCATTTCTTTTATGGCTAGGGTGGTTGAGCTTTTCTTCATGTGTCTATTGGCCATCCTTCTTTCTTCTTCAGAGAAGTTTCTCCTTAAGTTTTAGCCCACTTATTTATTGAAGATTTGTTGTTGGGGGATTTAATTTTTCTAGTTCCAAGTATATTTTAGATATGAGACCCTTGTCCATTGTATGGCTAGTGAAGAACTTCTCGCAATCTTTGGGCTTTCTATTCATCTTGCTAGCTATGTCCTTTGCCATGCAGAAGCTCTGCAACTTCCTGCAATCCCATTTGTCCAACCTGTCTTTGATTTGTTATGTTTCCTGGTCTCTTTTAAGAAAATTTCGGCCTGAGCCAAGGAGACCTCGGGTTTCTCCTATTCCATCCTGTAATGTTTTCAGAGTGTCTGCTTTGACTCCGAGGTCTTTGATCCATTTGTAGTTGATTCTGGTGCAGGGTGATATATAAGGATGTAGCTTTAGTTTTCTACAAGTAGTTAACCAATATTGCCTGCACCATTTACTGAAGAGGCTGTCTTTCTTCCATTCTATTTTTTTAGCTCCCTTATCGAAGATTAGATGGCTATAGCTCTGTAGGTTCATTTCTGGGTTTTCAGTTCTATTCTATTGGTCGTGAGGTCTGTTCTTGTGCCAGTACCAAGCTGTTTTGATTACTATGGCTTTATAGTAGAGTTTGAAATTTGGTATTGATATTCCTCCAGCAGTGTTCTTTCCGTTGAGGAGCGTTTTTGCTATTCGGGGTCTTTTATTGTTCCATATGAATTTTTGGATTGCCTCTTCTATTTCCTTGAAGAACGAGGTTGGAATTTTGATAGTTATTGGTTGAATTTGTAGATAGCCTTGGGAAGTATTGCCATTTTCACGATGTTAATCTTTCCAATCCAGGAGCATGGGAGTTTTTCCCCTTTCTAAGTTCTGTTTTGATTTCCTTTTTCAAGTTTTTAAAGTTTTCATCATAGAGGTCCTTCACTTCTTTGGTTAAGTTAATTCCTAGTTATTTTATTTTTTGTGGGGCTATTACAAATGGAGTTGCTTTCCTAATTCCAGCCACACTTTTCTCATTGTTGGCATACAGAAGAGCCATTGATTTTGGGGGGTTCCTTTTATACCCTGCTACTTTGCCAAAGTTTTGAATCAGCTTGCGTAATTTGGGAGTGGAGGCTATGGGATTCTTTAAATACAAGATCATGTCATCTGCAAAGAGGGAGAGTTTTATTTCCCTATTTGGAACCCTTTATGTTTGCATCTTGTCTTATTGCTGTAGCTAGGCATTCTAATACTAGATTGAAGAGAAGTGGAAAGAGTGGACATGTTTGTCTTGTTCCTGAGTTAAGAGGAAATGGCTTTAGTTTTTCATCATTAAGTATAATGCTGGCTGTAGGTTTGTCATATACAGCCTTTATTGTATTGAGGAATGTCCAATGGATTCCTAAGTTTCCCAAAACCTTCATCATAAAGGGGTGTTGGATCTTGTCGAATGCTTTTTCTGCATCTATTGAGATAACCATTTGGTTCTTATCCTTGCTCCTGTGGGTGTATTGAATAATATTAATTGATTTGTGGATATTGAACCATCTTTGCATCCCTGAAACGAAACCTGTTTGATCGTGGTGTATGATTCTTTGGATGAATTGTTGAAATCGATTGGCCAAAATTTTGTTTAGAAGTTTTGCATCAATGTTCATCAAAGAAATGGGTCTATAGTTCTCTCTCTTTGATGAGTCCCTGCCTGGTTTTGGGATGAGGGTTATGATGGCCTCATAGAATGTGTTCAGTAGTGAACTTTCTCTTTCAATTTCATTGAAGAGTTTGAGGAGTATTGGTGTGAGCTCTGCTTTGTAGGCCTTGTAGAATTCTGCTGTAAAACCATCTGGTCCTGGACTTTTCTTAGATGGAAGGTCTCTTACTGCTGTTGAAATACAATGAAATACATTGAAATACATTGAAATACAATGCTTGATATGAGCCTGTTAAGCTGGTTTAACTCATTTTGGTTTAGTTTTGGCATGTCAGTATTTGCCCATTTGTCCATTTCTGTCAAGTTCTCAAACTTATTAGCATAAAGTTTTGAGAAGTATTCCCTTATAATGTTCTGAATCTTGGTTGTTTCCGTGGTGATGTTTCCATGCTCATCTCTGAGTTTATTTATTTGGGTGTGTTCTCTTTTTTCTGATAAGATTTGCTAAGGGTCTGTCAATTTTGTTAATTTTTTCGAAGAACCAACTCTTTGTTTTGTTGATTGTTTCTATAGTTTTTTTGGATTCTAATTCATTTAATTCTGACTTAATTTTAATTATTTCTTTCCATCTACTGGATTGGGGTTTATCTTGCTGCTCTTTTTCAGGGAGGTTTAGATTTGTCATTAAATTGTTGGTTTCAGATCTCTCCAATTTGTTGATGTAGGAGTTCAGAGCTATAAACTCGCCTCTCAGTACTGCCTTTGCTGTGTCCCAGAGGAGCTGGTAATTTGTGTGTTCATTTTTGTTGAATAGCATGAACATTTGAATTTCCTTTCTAATCTCTTCCATGACCCACTCGTGATTCAGCAGTGTGTTGTTCAGCCTCCATATGATACCGGACTTTCTTTGGTGTCTTTTCGTGTGGAGTTCTAATATTATTCCTTTGTGGTCAGAGAGAATGCAAGGTATAACTTCAATGTTTCTGAATTTAGACAAGTTTGCTTTGTGGCCTAAAATGTGGTTTATTTTAGAAAATGTTCCATGTGCTGCTGAGAAAAACGTGTATTCTGATGCTGCTGGGTTAAATGTTCGGTAGATATCTGTTAAATCTAGTTGATCTATACAGCTGTTTAGATCTGTGGTTTCTCTGTTGAGTTTTTGCCGAGTTGATCTATTTAGTGGGGAGAGTGGTGTGTTAAAATCCCCAACAATTTATGTCTTTGGAGTTATATGGGATTTGAGGGAAAGTAGTGTTTCTTGGATAAATTTGGGTGCTCCATTGTTTGGCGAATAGATATTTAGAATTGTAATATCCTCCTGAAGGAGAGATCCCTTAATTAGTATGTAGCGACCTTCTTTATCTCTTCTCACGAATTTTAATTTGAAGTCTATTTTATCTGATATTAGGATTGCATCTCCTGCCTTTTTATGGGGGCCGTTTGCTTGGTAGATTTTGTTCCAGCCTTTAACATTGAAAATGTGTTTGTTTTTATGGGCAAGATGTGACTCCTGAAGGCAGCAGATAGAAGGGTTTTGTTTTTTAATCCAACTAGACACTCTATGTCGCTTAATTGGAGAGTTCAGTCTGTTAACGTTAAGAGAAAAGACTGAGAGGTATTTGGGAGTTCCTGCCATGTTATCCACCTTCTTGGGGGCTGCGAAAACTGGGTTCTTCCTATGGTTCTTGGATTCTCAGTTTGGGTGCAGTTTCTTGGCCTTTATTGTGATCTTGTTGGTTTTCTATGTGTAGGACATTTTTAAGAATCTTTTGTAGGGCTGGTTTGGTGGAGATGTATTGTTTTAATTTTTCTTTTTTATGGAAGGTTTTTATTTGGCCTTTAGTTATGAAGGAGAGTTTAGCTGGGTACAGTATTCTTGGTTGATAGTTGTTTGTTTTTAGGGCATGGCATACATCATCCCAGGCTCTTCTTGCTTTGATTATCTCTGCTGAGAAATCTGAGGTGATTCTAATTGGTTTCCCTTTATAGGTGATTAATCTTTTCTCCTTGACAGCTTTAAGGATCTTTTCCTTGGTCTGAGTTGATCCTGTGTGTATTATAATGTGACAGTAGGATGTCCTATTCTGGTCTGGTCTGTTTGGAGTTCTAAAAGCTTCTTGTATCCGAACAGACCTATCTTTTTGCATGTTTGGGAAGTTCTCTGCTAGGATCCTGTTAAACTAATGTCCAAGGCCATTAACTTCTGTTTCTAGGTGCTCCTCTACACCCATTATCCTTAGATTAGGCCTTCTGATGGTGTCTTCCAAGTGTTGGATAGATCTATCATATTTCTTGGACTCGTCTTGGATGGTTGTATGTTCTTTCTCTATAATATCTAGGCTGTCTTCAATCCCTGAGATTCGATCTTCTGCATGGCCTAACCTGCTGTCAAGACTCTCTACTTTGTTTTTTATCTCTTTTCCTTCTAATTGGTCGGCTTTGATGGCTTCAAGTTCTTTGTTGAAGCTCTGTTTTAGGTCTTGTATGAATTTCTTTACTTCCTTAATTTGGTGTTCAGTGTTTATTGTCAAATCACTTAGTTGATTGGTTATGGTTTCCTTGGACTCCCATTCCTTCTGTTGGGTTCCATTCAGCATTCCCTTTGTGGTCTCCCTGACTTCCTTCAGCTCTTTGTTAATGGATTCCATGAATGCCTTTAGTGATCTTTGTGTATTCTCTTCCTGCTCTCTCAATTCCTGTATTACTCTTTGATTAACTTCCTTCCGTTCGTGGGATTCCTGTAGTTCTCTTTGAGTGTTCTCAGCCTGCTCACGCCATTCCTGCCTTTCTCTTTGAGTATTCTCAAGCTGCTCACGCAAATCCTGTATCAGTTTTTGAGTAGCTTCCTCATGCTTATGATATTCCTTTATAAACTTTTGGATTGCTTCCTCTCTCTCCCTATCACGCTCATACAGAGCCCTTTGTATGCTTTCAATCTTTTCATTTATCATGTTTGCCAGCAGTGTTTGTAGAGCTATTTGGGAATTCTCCTCTGGATTATTCATTATCTGTTCTGTCCCCTGATTATCATGATTGGGAATTGAGATACCCAGATTTGCCATTTTTCTTGTGTTTTTCCGGCTTACTCTGCCCATTTGAGATGAAAATAGCACCAGTTTTGTGCTAGAACACTATCTTAAGGCAAGCATCAACCAAAGTCTGAATTTGCACAGTCAATAGTCTACAGATACAATCTAGTTCAACAGGTACATCTATTCAACATCAAACAACTATATTTTAATGGGCTACGAACCGCAAAAAGAATTTGGAAGACCAGAAATTATTAGGGTTAGGGAGAGATGTGGGTAAAAAATAGGAATAGACTGATGTGGGGAGGCTCAGGGAGAGTTAACTAAGTCCTAATCTCAAAGCAGGAAATAGGTTGGGTAGGATGAAAGTAGAGAGAGAGAAAAAAAGAAGAAAGGGAAAAGGAAAAGAAAAGAGACCAGAAAAAATGGAAAAGTAAAAAATAATAAAATTATGTAGGTTGATAACAATCTATTTAGAGAAGAACGTGAATTTATT
This sequence comes from Dipodomys spectabilis, assembly GCF_019054845.1. Taxonomy (NCBI): domain Eukaryota; kingdom Metazoa; phylum Chordata; class Mammalia; order Rodentia; family Heteromyidae; genus Dipodomys; species Dipodomys spectabilis. Next base: position 5,754,394 of record NW_024870779.1, read on the forward strand.
GAGAGAAGGGGAAGTATATAAAGGAGATGTGAAAAACTTAAACATAAAAATGCTTAAAATATTATATAGGTATAAAGAGGTAGAACTGCTATTAAGGAATTTAAGTCTTAGAGGTTTTGAATTGAGTAATAAATTTGTGGATTAAGTGTGTACACAATGGGGGATAGGGTCTAATAGTCAACTACGGGTTTATCTGAGGATGTGCAGGACAAGAATTAAGTCACATAAAGAAGAACGAAAGAGAGGAGAAGGTGAAAAGGATAAGAAAGGAAGGAAAAAAGATGAGAAGTTCAGTAGAGCTAAACAAAAAACAAAAAGATAATTAAAAAAGAAAAAAAAGAGAAAGAAAACCAAAAAGAAAGAAAAATGCACACTCACGTATCCCTAAAATAAAAATTATAAGAGGAAAAAAAAGTTTCTGGAAAACAATTTTTTTTTCAAAAAAGGCAAAAATTAAAGATTAAAAAAAGTTTTAGAAAAGAAAAAAAATTTTTTTTATATAAGGTACCAAAAATAAAAAATAAAAGAAGAAGAAGAAAAAAAGTTCTTTGATTTTTTTGGGAGGAGTGGGAAAAATCCTGTATCTCCCTTGTGTCCATAACCAGCCTCTTGTTGGAGTCTCTGGTCTGCTTGTGGTCCTGTGACTTGGTTGGTTTCTTAAGTCAGTTTGTTCGAACAGGCAGAAAAATGCTCTGCTTTACCCAGGATTTGGCGATCCTCCTCCCAGGCTAGTTCATTGGGAGGCAGATCTGCTTTGAGTATCACAAAAGAGGGGGATGCAGTGATGAGGCTAGGTTCTGGGTAGAGTTGAGGCCTTTCAACAGACAGTAGCTTTTCCCAGGGGCTAGTTTGTGAAAAACTCACAGAGCCCAGCCTGGAGCCATTCTCAGGGTTTCTGTTTACTGATTGTCAATTGATTGTCTAGGCTGCTAGAGGGAGGGGCAGCCTCTGGCTCTGATTACCCAGTGAAGAAAGCCACTCCTAGGGCTGGCGCCCAGGCTGGGTGACTTTTCCCTGGGTGGAGCTGAGTCTGGCAGGTCACGCCACTGTTAACTTCTTGTGACCTGCTAAATGACTCGTTTTATTCCAAGGCCTGAATTGGAGCTAGCAGCTCCTCCGAGCTTTGTCGGTATCCAAGATGGAGATCTCCAGTGCTGGGGGGTGGAGGGGTCGCCTTCCCTTCTCTGCTCCCTGAGAAGGAGTGAGGACGTCAGGCTTCTAGTCACGCCGACTCTTGGTTCCTGGGTCGTCTCCGGTCTGGGAACTGCAGGATGAAGATGTCCGCTCCTTGTCGGTTCTTGCTGGTGTTGAGTAGAATCTGCTCGCCCGCTGTGTCTGGTTCCTTCATCCCGGACTCTCTGTGGCTCAGGTATGGCTCCTGCACTCGCCTGCCGCCGCCACAGCTGCTGCGGCCACGGCGGCTGCTGGCAAGAGCTCAGAAGTGTCTCCTTGCCTGGGTTTCCCCTCTCTGGACTAATTCTCTGTCCTGTGATGGCACACTTGGTATAATTCTCTGGCTTAGGACTGTTCACTGGAACTCTAAAACTGCTTTCTATGCGAGAGCTTACTTAGACTCCAGCTTTTCCTCCTCCATCTTCCCAGAACATGCAGTCCAAGTCTTTAAGATGCCATGTATGAGCACCAAGCTTGGCATCAAGGCCTCAAGCACATTTAGATCACAGACACTTACCTTGAGTTTGACAGTGAAAGTTTCTGTGCTCCAAAAGCCATATCATGCCCATCAGCCACTGCCTGGCTCCAGCTGAATTAGGGTGTGGCTGTGCTCCTCCATGCAGTGGAGGTATCTGTCCTCCTGCCTTAAGAACAGAAAAGGAGAGAGGAAGAACAGGAGAACCACCAACAGAACTGGGAGTCAGGTGACTCTGAGAGTGAAGGCCTGGCACAGATCAGAGGGGATACAAGTTGATATCAATAAATGTGAAGACACAGGAAATGGCTCAAGTTTCTTATTGTCTTGCGTAGTCATCTGCAGTGCTGGACACACAGCTTATGTGCCAACACACCTGGCCCATTTTAGAATTTCCTTCAGTGCTATTATTGCTGTCATGAAGTTTTCTGAAGCTGGGCTTGGTGGTTCCTGTCAAAATACTAGCTACTCAGGAAGCTGAGATCTCAGGATCATGGTTCAAAGCCAGCATGGGCAGGAAAGTTTGTGACACTCTTATCTCCAATTAACCACCAGAAACCAGCAGTGGCACTGTGGCTCAAGTGGTAGATCCCTCACCTTGAGCTGAAAAGCTGAGGGCCAGTGCCCAGGCTGAGTTCAACCCCATGACACCGCTAAAAAGTTATTTTTTTTTTCTGGAGTGTTGTAATTGCACTGCCATCTTATGTTCTCTGGGATTTTTTAATCTCATTTTAAGTGTGGGAGTAAGTAGATTCCAATAAATTATTTTATACTGTTTTGTCAAGTACTGGTATTTGAACTGTGGGTCTCATTCCTGCTAAAGGAAGCTTTTCACCACTAAGCCCCTATTCCTTTCTTCCCTTTCTTTTCTGATAGGGTCTCATGTTTTGTGCATGGACGAAAACACTACTACTAAGACCTTCCATATAGCAGAGATGCAGACATGTACCACCATACCTTACTTGGTTAAGATAGGGTCTCCCTAGTCCCTATCAATGTAATGCCCAATGACCCTACAACCTCTCTCTCATTGTCACCCTTAAAGGTTCCACCAACTCTCAATAGCACCACACTGGGAAACATGTCTTTACAACATGGCCTCTAGAGAACCTCCAGATCAAATCATGTGTGATCAACAAAAATGCTCTTTGATGTTGGTGTGGATGCATAGAGAATTTTCTGGGATCAAATGTTTGATTCACAGTGATGAGGCATGTGTGAAGGTGGGCACAACCTGGACTTGGTCCAGCCCAGCTCCAGTCTTTGCATGTGGTGGGGTTTGGATTCAGGGCCTTGCACTCCCTAGGCTTACTTTTTCTCTGATGTCTACCACTTGAACCATGCCAATGGATTTGTTTCTTTTCCTGGTTATTTGAAGGGGGAATCTCACACACAGACTTTTCTGCCCCATTCGTTTGGAATTGTGATGTTCCTTGCCTCAGCATCTGAGGAGCTAGGGTTAAAATCAGGAACCACTGGTGCCCAGCTTAGTTCCTAACCCCATCCGTTGACATGTTCAGAGTGTTCCTGCAAACTGAGCAATGAAAGCCATGAGTGATTACTGACACTGAGGAGAGTGAAGAAAAGCTGCTTAGAAGGCCCTTAGCTTTTAACTAAGGACATAGTAAGTGCTTCCTTTCCACCCCTGTGTAGTGTTGTCATAGACCAGAGAGAGACAGTGAAGAATTGAACAGCTCAGGAAGATACTATACAGAAATCCAATGTCCTAGCATGAACTTTCTAGGATTCAGCGAGGAATTTTAGTTTCTTCCTACCTTGAAGTTGTTTTTTTTTCTTTTTTTTATATTGTTTTCATTTTTTAATAAGATATTTTAATGTGAAAATACTGTGACAATTATATGAGCAATGTAATAAGGTAATAAGAACATTTCTTATCAAGCATTATTGTCTACTCCTTTTTTCTTTCCCTACTGTTCTTGCTCTTCCATCTCCACAACTACACTCCCTCCCTTCTACCACCAAAGTTGTAAAGTTTGTTTTTCAACATAGCATTTTGTAGATCTCATTGTTGCAATGAGTCCACATGTATCCCTTTTTCTGTATCCCTTTTTGTGTTCTGGTGGTGGTGTGGTCGGTATGGGCTCGTTCTCAGACTTTGAACATAGTAGTCTGTTACTGTACCCATTGAGTCACATCTCCAGCCATCCTAAAATTTTCATGCTAGTGATTGTAACTCCAGAATTTCTTCTGGATAGCACATAAGCAGACATTGTGAGGGCATGTCTCCCTCCTCTGCAGTTGGCCACTGAAGAACTTTCTAGAACACAAAGTTAGCCAGTAATTCAGAGGTGTCAGTTAGGCAATTGAAATGTAATGTGGGAACAATCTGAATTGAGATGTGCTGTTGTAATGAGAACTTTAGTATCCTAAAAAGTTGAATCTGCATGCTTGTAATCCCAGCACTTGGGAAAGAAGCAGGAGAATCATGAGATTTGTATTATCCTTGACTCCACAATAAGATTCCATCTGAACAAAGACATTAAGCCAGGTGCTGGTGGCTTATGCCTACAATCTTTCCTATTCAAGTGGCTGAGATCTGAGGTTCTTGATTTGAAGCCAGACATGGAAGTGAAGTCTGTGAGACATTTTTCCCAATTAACCTACAAATGTGGATTTGGCGCTGTAGCTCTAGGAGTAGAACAAGAGCTTCGAGCAAAAAAGCCAAGTGAAAGCACAGGTCCTGACTTCAATTTCCACCAGAGGCACATGTGCATACCCATACACACATATACACACACCATATAATAACATATGTAGAGAGACAGAGAAAAACAGAGATGGAGAGAGATACATAAAGAAGTATGTGTTTGGAGCATCAGCTGTGGGAATGAAGACCACTCTGAGCAGCCATAATATGCTTATCTCTAGGAAGAGACACACAGTGATCATGAAGGCAGATTACAGTGAGTTACAGAGACAGTGTAAGACTCCTTCTTGGGAAGAATAAGAGCAGACTCCAGGCTGTCAAATGGGAAACAGAAAGCCAAGCACTGTTCTCACTGTGTCTTCATGAAGAATGTTCTCTTGGTAATCCAGCAGCTCCTCTTACAGGAAGAGCTCTGTGTCAGCTCCTTTCCCTCAAGATTCTTATTCATGAGATGGGTCTCTTATTGAAAGGGGAAACTTGGTGGGTGAGAAATACATATGGAGTGTGGATGAGGACAGGTGTGGCTTGTTCAGTGGTTTAAGCCCAGGAAATGTCTTAAGCCTTGAAGAAAAGGATGCTGAACTCCTTTCTAATTCAGCTGCTATTAATAGGTAAGCTTTAGCACAACAAACAATATATCAGTGCAATTTTGTATGCTGTTTGTTTCTAGAAATGAACCAGAAAAAGGAGGAAAAGATTAAACTGGTGAATAATTAGAGGACTGCTGAAATATGATCCAAGTTTATAATGATGGTTTGTGATTTTTTCACCATGCATAAAATACTTATGTTATGACATAAAATCCATGTAGCTTACCTTTATAATGAGAACTACTCTCAAGACAGATTAGGAAGTTCACCCTGTGAGGCCAACCTGAGCAAAGGATTGAGAGACGTCATCTCCACTAATGAAGCTGGGCTTGGTGGTATTTGCCTATCATTTGGTACACGCCACACTAGTCCTGGCAGAAACATAAGATCCTATTCAAAAATGGACTCAAGCTCAAAGAGTGAGATCTGGTAGCAAAGTGCCTAGCAAGTACAAGGTGCTGAGTTCCAGCTTCAGTATCGATATGACGTCCAAAAGAGAATGCCTGAACTTTTTGTTTTTTCAACAAGAGTCTTGCTCTATTGCGCAGTGTGACATTGAACTCATGAACATTGTTCTTTAGTACCCTAGTGCTGGGAGTCCAGTTGTGCTCCACCACACCCCAGTCTACAATTAGAAATTTATTCCTGCACTTTGAAATAACGTGGAGAAATATGAATCAGTAATAAGGAAAGGGTTAAAGTACATCCATCCCAAAGAGAATTGTATTGGTTGTAATAAGTTCTATAAAAGTAAAACTAAGAAGATGGAAAATGCTGTATTGTAAAGAAGTTAGTGGGTATGATAGGGTAGGGAAAGACCTCTTAGTGTTTGGTATGTGAACATTGTATAGTTTTGCTGATACTGGGGCTTGAATGCTGGATTTTGCCTTCCCACTCAACTTGTTTGTTCAAGGCTGGTGTTTCACTTCTTAACCCATGCCTTCAGTTCTGGTTTTGTGTATATTAGTTGGAGTTAAGAGTTTGTCAGATTTGTCTATCTAGCCTAGCTTTGAATCTCAGTCCTCAGTTGTCATGTTCCTGGATAGCTGGGATTATAGTCATGAGGTACCAGTGCTTGTCCCATTTAATGAGGATTCTTGATTATGAGTGATAGCAGTATTATGGCATGCAATGCTGAGGATGAACCCAGGCCTTGCACATGCTAAGCAAGGTTTACTATGAGCTTCAATCCATCCCAACCATATGTCCTGCTTACAGTCAAATTTTCTTTATGTATGTGCATTAAAATGCATGCATTTCATCACAATGTTTTTGTGTAATTCAGCTGTATAGGTAATAGTAGCACATATCTGCAATCCTAGCCATGTAGGCAACTGAGGAAGAAGGATCATATGTTCAAAGTCAGCTGAGCAGTTTAATAAGGCCCCATCCCAATGTTTTTCATCAAGGCTTGGGATAGTTCAGTGGTTTCCAGTGTGTTTGGAGTGGGAAGGGGAGGGGAGCTGTGTTTCTTTTTTGTACTTCTTTTGTCTTTTTCTTGTTTAATGTGGTATCCTGCCATTGAGTTCTTAAGTATTGCTCAGATACACACAACTGTGTGCACAGGGCTGTTTATTTTCATTGCAGGTCAGGCAGTGATATTCTTTATCTTGTAAAAAGGCAATCTGAGAATTTGGTCCTGTAGTTAATGCTGAGAGGCAAACACCACTCACACAACTGTTCCGTTCCTGCTGTGACATGGGAGCACCTGAAAATTTGATGATAGCAGGACATCAGTGGTTCATGCCTGCAATTCCAGCTACTCAGGAAACTGAAATGTGAGGGTCAGGGTCAAATCCAGCCTCCACAGAAGTCCATTTACATCTTGTCTCTAATGATGCATTGACTATCTGGAAGTGAAGATGTGATTCAAGGGGTAGAGCACCAGCTTTGAGTGAAAAATGCAAGTGAGATTGAGGCCTTGAGATTAAGCCCAAGTATTCAAGCCTTAGGATCAGCACACACACATATTTGTGTACACATACACATGCACAGACACACAGAAGCCAAATCATTTTGTATTTTATCTGTGAAAGTCTGCAAAGCTTGTTAAAATACGGATTATGTTCTTCTGTCAGCGGTAGGAATCCAGTCTGGTGCCTCATGTATTCTTCCTTATTGTGCTAGAAACATCGTATCCCAACAAACTAAAAACTTGCCATCCACTCAGTGTCTCAAACTTGTCAGGACCTTTTCATTATTGTAGGAGCACCAACTATAAACGACATTTTTCATAGCATCTATTGAGCAATGCCCAATCTTTATCATCCAATTATTTTTTTATTGTGAAAATACTGTACAGATGGGTTACAATTACATGGGCAAGATAATGAGTACATTTTTTTCTTTTTTTGGGCGGTCCGGTCATGGGGCCTGAACTCTGGCCCAGGGCGCTGTCCCTCAGCTATTCATCTCAAGGCTGTACTCTACCACTTAAGCCACAGCGCCACTTCTGGCTATTTTCTTTTTGCTTATGTGGTGCTGAGGAATCAAACCCAGGGCCTCATGCATGCAAGTCAAGCACTCTAGCACTGGGCCACCTTCCCAGCCCATGAGTATATTTAAAAAAAATTTTTTTTACTTCTATATGCATTTTATTTTTTATTGTGAAAATACTGTACAGAGGGGTTACAATTACACGGGCAAGATAATGAGTATATTTCTTACCAAGTATTGTTTCCTCCTCCTTTGTTTCCCCTTCCCATCCTGCCCCAACCGCCACCGGTTCCTCCCCCCCCTCACCAAAGTTGTAAATTTCGTTTTCGACATGACGACATGTATTTCTCATTGTTGCAACAGGTCCACCTGTATCCTTATTTAAACGACTTGTTTCTTCCCTTCGCCTCCACAAATTATACCGACATCAAATACAGTGAAAGCAGGGGTTATACTGCGACTGTGGGGGAAGGACATACAAAGCAGCTAAGAAATAATCTTATAAATGTGTCAGAAACAAATGCATGAAAGAAAAAAAAACATTTGAATACATATCTTAGGGTTCATTTTCCTAACGTCACCTTATCTGACCTTTTCTGCTTGACTCATACATATACTAGATATTGCAAATGAGGGAAACCATGGGACCTATGTTTCTTTGGGCTTGGCTTACTTCACTTAATATAATTTTTCCAAGTCTTTCCATTTCCTAACAAATTGTTCAATGTCATTCTTTCTGACGGAGGCATAGAATTCCATTGTGTATATATACCACATTTTCTTGTTCCATTCATCTACTGAGTGGCATCTGGGTTGGTTCCATATCTTAGCTATAGTAAATAATGCTGCAATAAACATAGTTGTGCTGATAGCTTTAGTGTGGTCTTGTTTGTAAACATTTGGGTAAATGCCCCAAAGTGGGACTGCTGGGTTCTAGGGGAGTTCTATGTGGAGTCTTTAGAAGAACTTCCATACTACTTTCCAATGTGGTTGAAGAAGTTTACACTCCCACCAACAATGCAGTAAGGTTCCCTTCTGTCCACATCCCCTCCAGCATCTGTTGTTATTAGAGTTCTTGATTTTTGCCATACTAACTGGGGGGAGGTGCTATCTTAATGTTGTTTTGATTTGCATTTTTTATGCCTAGGGTGGTTGAGCATTTCTTCATGTGTCTATTGGCCATCCTTCTTTCTTCTTCAGAGAAGTTTCTCCTTAAGTTGTAGCCAACTTATTTATTGAAGATTTGTTGTTGGGGGATTTAATTTTTTTATTGTCAAGTATATTTTAGATATGAGACCCTTGTCCATTGTATGGCTACTGAAGATGTTCTCCCAGTCTGTGGGCTTTCTATTGATCTTGCTAGCTATGTCCTTTGCCATGCAGAAGCTCTACAACTTCATGCAATCCCGTTTGTCTAACCTTTCTTTGATTTGTTATGTTTCCCGGTCTCTATTAAGAAAATTTCGGCCTCAGCCAAGGAGACCTAGGGTTTCTCCTATTCCATCCTGTAATGTTTTCAGAGTGTCTGCTTTGTCTCCGAGGTCTTTGATCCATTTGGAGTTGATTCTGGTGCAGGGTGATATATAAGGATGTAGCTTTAGTTTTCTACAAGTAGTTAACCAATATTGCCAGCACCATTTACTGAAGAGGCTGTCTTTCTTCCATTCTATTTTTTTAGCTGTCTTAAAAAAGATTAGATGGCTATAGGTCTGTAGGTTCATTTCTGGGGTGTCAGTTCTGTTCCATTGGTCCTGAGGTCTGTTCTTGTGCCAGTACCAAGCTCTTTTGATTACTATGGCTTTAGAGTAGAGTTTGAAATTTGGTATTGATATTCCTCCAGCTGTGTTCTTTCCGTTGAGGAGCGTTTTTGGTATTCGGGGTCTTTTATTGTTCCATATGAATATTTGGATTGCCTCTTCTATTTCCTTGGAGAATGAGTTTGGAATTTTGAGAGGTATCCCACTGAATTTATAGAAATCCTTGGGAAGTATTCCCATTTTCACGATGTTAATCTTTCCAATCCAGGAGCATGGGAGTTTCTGCCACTTTCTAAGTTCTGTTTTGATTTCCTTTTTCAAGTTTTTAAAGTTTTCATCAAAGAGATCCTTCACTTCTTTGGTTAAGTTAATTCCTAGTTATTTTATTTTTTGTGGGGTTATTACAAATGGAGTTGCTTTCCTAATTTCAGCCACACTTTTCTCATTGTTGGCATAGAGAAGAGCCATTGATTTTTGGGGGTTCATTTTATACATGCTACTTTGCCAAAGTTTTGAATCAGCTTGAGTAATTTGGGAGTGGAGGCTATGGGATTCTTTAAATACAAGATCATGTCATCTGCAAAGAGGGAGAGTTTTATTTCTTCTTTCCCTGTTTGGACCCCCTTATGTTTGCATTTTTTCTTATTGCTGTAGCTAGGCATTCTAATACTAGATTCAACAGAAGTGGAGACAATGGACATCTTTGCTTTTTCTGGAGTTAAGAGTAAATGGCTTTAGTTTTTCACCATTAAATATAATGCTGGCTGTAGGTTTGTCATATACAACCTTTATTATATTGAGGAATGTTGCATGGATTCCTAAGTTCCCCAAAACCTTCAGCATAAAGGGGTGTTGGATCCTGTCGAATGCTTTTTTCTGCATCTATTGAGATAACCATGTGGTTCTTATCCTTGCTCCTGTGGATGTGAAGAATAATATTAATTTATTTGTGTATATTGAACCATCTTTGGATCCCTGAAATGAATCCTGTTTGATTGTGGTGTATGATTTTTTGCATGAATTGTTGAAGTCGATTGGCCATAATTTTGTTGAGAAGTTTTCATCAATGTTCATCAAAGAAATGGGTCTATAGTTCAATTCCTTTGATGAGTCCCTGCCTGGTTTTGGGATGAGGGTTATGATAGCTTCATAGAATGTGTTCAGTAGTGAACTTTCTCTTTCAATTTCATTAGTACATTTCTTATCAAGCATTGTAGCCTTCTCCATTGTTTCCCCTTCCCAATCTTTCCCTGCCCTTCACCCAAACCTCCCCATGGCACCCGGCCCCCTCCCCTCCCCCCCACCAAAGTTGTAAAGTTTGTTTTTGACAAAACGACTTGTACTTCTCATTGTTGCAATGGGTCCACCTGTATCCCTATTTAAACGATTAGTTTTTCCCCTTCCACTCCACAAATTATACCCACATCAAATACAGTGAAAGCAGGGGTTATACTGTGGGGGAGAGTCATACAAACCAACAAAGAAACAGTGTTATAAATATGTTGGAAACAATCACATGAAGGAAAAAAATATTTGAATATATATCTTAGGGTTCATTTCCCTAAGATCACCTTATCTGACCTTTTCTGCTTGACTCAGACATAGACTAGATATTGCAAATAAGGGAAACCTTGGGACCTATGTTTCTTCATCCAATTATTTTCAAAGGATTGGCTTGCAGCCAGGCATTGATGGATCATGCCCCAATTCCTAGCTGCTCAGAAGGTTGAGATCTGAAAATCATGGTTCACATCTCATCTGGATCAACAAACCCAAGAGATTCTTCCTTCCAGCCCATCAGCAAAATGCCACAGTGGAGGTATGGTGGCTCAAGTAATAGAGTTACAGCCTTGAACAAGAAAACCAAGTCATAGTCAAAGGGCTGAATTTAAGCTCAGAGACTGAGAAAGTTGCTCAGGTACCATGCTTGCCTTGCATGCATGAAGCCCTGGGGTCTATCCTCAGCACCACATAAGCAGAAAAAGCTGGAAGTGGTGCTATGGCTCAAGTAGTAGATCACTGGCCTTGAGCTGAAGAGGTGAAGGACAGTGCCCAGGCCCAGAGTTCAGAACCCACTACTGACAAAAGAGAGAGAGAGAGAGAGAGAAAGGGAAGGAGGAAGAGAGAGAGATAGAGAGAGAGAGAGGGAAAAATGCCAAAAGAAAGGAATTTCATCAGGGCCACAGAGTGAGGAAGTACCACAACGGACAAAAAAATAAAGATATTATCTGTGCCGTCAAGATTTTATTTTTTCTCTAATGGAGGAAGACTGAAAAGACACTGGGCTAGTATTTGCTTTGACTGAAAATTGGCATCAGCAAATCAAGTTGTTAAAATCAAATAAGCAACACCTTACATTGATGACTACTAGGCTTATGAGGCAATATTTTTCTCTAAAATGTATAATCTGAACAAAATATGAATGCAGAAGCTAATGTTGGTTTTTCTTTTGTTTCTTTAGATTTAAAAATGTTGTTGTAAAGGTGGTGGACAGAGGATGTACAGTTATACAAGTCAGGTAATGTGTAATTTCCTTTTAAATATTTTGACTTTCTCCCTCATTTTCTCCCCATTATTCCCCTCCCAGCCATCTCCCCACAACGGTTATAGGTTATTTCCAACACAGTGTCTATGGAGTTTCACTGCTGAATTGGATCACCCTTTTCCCCCCATTTCTGTGCTTTTCTGTCCCATTGTACTGTTTGTAGTTCCTTTTTTCTCTGTTTTTGATTTATTGCCTCTGTTGATGTTTTTTGATTTCTGTTCCCTTTAGTTGTATATAAATTTATCTGATTTGGGGAAAGAAGGGGGAAGCACTGAGAGTGTGTTTCTCTCCTCTTAAGCCTGGTGGAACCTCAGGTGACCTTGGTGAGAGTTGAGGATCACTGCAGTGCAGCCCAGCTCTCCTACAGTAGTTCCCTCCTCTGGCAAGTGTGTGGTAGCAGCCTGATGCCCAGTGGCTTCAAATGTGATCCTAACTGATCAGGAGGTTCAGGTCTGAGGATCACAGATTGAAGCCACCAGGGACAGAAAAGTTCTTGAGATTCTTATTTCCACATATCCAGCAAAAGTCAAAAATAGGATGTGTCTTAAGTATTTGAGCACCAGCCTTGAGCAGAAACGCAAAGATACAGAGGTTAGGCTCTGAGATCAAGTCCCAGTACCCCAATAAATGGAAAAGTGCGGTGGCCCTATGGAAATATGCCCCAGGGACTTCACAAACCCAAGACGATCACAGCCATAAGGATGGGTGGAGAGGTTTTCTCATCCCATCATATTCTATAGAGTTGCAGCAGCTTAGAAAGCTTTCCCAGTGAGGACTCAGTGGCCTGAGTACAGGCAAAGCCAGGTGCTGTTGTTTCAGGGGCATGGAGGAAGCACCTGACAGCCAGTGACTCTTGCTGTCAGCAGGAAACAGATGCTCACACAACCCTCAGTGCTGGAGGAAGCCCTTCCCTTTCCTTATGCCTTCCCATCAACACACCTTGGGGAATGCCCTGGTGATTATTAGAACTATTTACATTCCTGCTGACCAGCATCTATCACAGAGGGAAAACAAAAGCAGCCTGCATGAGTTTTCATTGACTCCACTTGAACCCAGGAGGCTTTCACTGGGTTTAGAAGGAGGATCTCCACCCCTACCCATTCCCAATATATGTCCTTTCTGCCAGCCAGGACTCCAGGCAACCCGCTCTGGGACTCTTCACGGACTTGTACTGGAACCAGGTGGGAACCATGAGAGGCTTCTGAGCACCTGCAATGGAGTCCCTTCTGCCTGCTCCAGAGACACAAGAGTCTCAAACTTCTTGGAATGGCTGTGCTGGAGTCTCCCTGCAGGCAAAGGAGCTTTGGTGAGCTGGAGACTGAGCTGGGATTCCCCTGTGCATTATTTAATGGCTCTTGATCACCCTCTTCCACTCCTGTACTTCCAATTGTATACTAAACTGTTCCTCCTCCTCAACACCCCTCCTCCCTATATTCCTTCTGCCCACCTGTGGGGCCTCTAATCCTAGCAAAGTAGGAGGGAAGTTCATTCCACACTTTGAATGTCTCTGTTGTCTAAACCACATAATATCCCTGTATGTTTTTCTCTTCCACTCAGTGCAACACCTGTGAACACTCATTAAGAATAGGAAGTTACAAGACTCTTTGGTATTGGTTGTTGGAGCATAATGCCCAAACCAAGCCACTGGACACCACTCAGAATTCAATCACACTCCACCTGTGCTCTCCGTGGGAGCTCTAGAGGCCAAGGAAGTGTGAGGGAAACTGCAGGGCCAGAGGTCTTGAGATTTGAGCATAACATGAATGCAAAACCAACCCAAAGGCCAGGCTCTATATTGGGCACCAGTAACTCATGCCTGTAATGCTACCTACTCAGGAGGCTAAGATCTGTGGTTTGGGATTTGAAGCCAGTTTGGGAAGAAAAGACCCCATGAGACTCTAGTCTTCCATTTACCACTCAAAATCTGGAAATGGCACGTGGCTCAAGTCTAAATGCTAGCCATAAGCACAAAGACAGTGCCCAGGCTCTGAGTTCAAGACCCACATCCAATGGGGGGGGGGTGGGAAGGACGTTGGGCACTGGTGGATAATAGTGGTAAATTTATCTCCTCAAGAGGCTGAAATCTGAGGATTAATGTTTGAAGCAGCCATTAGACTCTTCTGTCCAATGCACCATCAAAAAGCCAGAATGGAGCTTTGGTTGAAGTGGTAGATCACCAGCCTGAGGTAAATAGCTTAGTTTTGAGAGCAGAGACCTCCTTTCAATCCCCAGTGGCAGGTTAAAAAAAGAAAGGCTAAGAAAAGCAATACCCATAACTCTTGCAGGGGATCCAGCAGAACAGTTAGGTGAGACTAAAACTGAAGTTCAAGCTTCTAGACTGCCCAACATTTCACCCAGAATTTATGGTGTTATTGAAAAAGCTACTCAAAGAGCAATTTGACTTGCCATGAACTTCCCCAACAAAAGGAATCACATTTAGCATTCCCAAAAATACATCTATCTATGTATCTCTTTATCTATCTATCTATCTCTCTGTGTATTTATCTATCTATGTATCTATGTATGTATGTATGTATGTATCTATCTATCTCTTTATGTATCTATCTATATGTCTATCTATGTATCTATCTATGTATCTATTTATCTATCTATGTATCTATGTATCTATCTATGTATCTATGTATGTATGTATGTATCTATCTATCTATCTCTCTATGTATCTATCTATCTATGTGTCTTATCTATGTATCTATCTATGTATCTATCTATGTATCTATCTATGTATCTATCTATGTATCTATCTATCTATCTATCTACCTACCCACCTACCTACCTACCTAGTTCTGCCTCTGAACTCTTGGCCTTAAGCTTCCAAGGCAAGCATTTTATCAATTGAAATATACCTCCAAACTTTGGTGATTTTCTTAGATTTCTTATAAGGCTTTGCGTTTTTGGCCTGGACATTCTGGACTGATAACCTCCTGATTTTGGAATGTAGGTGAGCACCACCCCTTCCATTTTCCATTGATTCATAGGAATCTTGATACCCTTCCGCCTCCACTGGTCACAATTTTGGTTTTCCATATCTGTGCCACTGCATTAACTAGAATTTGAGGCCAAAGTCTGCACACCTGGCCAAATATTCATATTTTTTCCAGAAATGATAAAATGCTTACAATTTACACTTCATCTCACTTAGTATTTTCTCTTGAAGCTGTTTCATTTGGCACTTTGTGTGACACTCCAAATCTTCTTTCCTTCTTCCTCAGTCCTCTTTCTCCTCATCTTCAAAAACATGTATGATATATATGTTTATGCATAAAAATATATATGTATTAATGTAAAATAGAAAAGAGACCTCACTATATGTTTCTTTTGTGCCACACAGAGTACACATGTAAGATATTTCTAAAAGCATACATTATTTGAGCACAGGTGGCTCATGTCTATAATTCTATCTACTAGCGGGCTGAGATTGAGAATTGTGGTTTGAAATCCAGCCGGAACCAGAAAGTCTAAGAGACACTTAACTTATCTCTGGTTAACCAAAGAGCTGGGCCTGGAGTTCTGCCTCAAGCTGTCGAGCACTGGCCTTGAGCAATGAAGCTTGGAGACAATGCCTGGACCATTAGATCAATTAGATAAAGCATGTGCAACATACATGTTCTAAAATGAAGTCCTTTCTTCTTTTAGACATGGTGAAATTATTCTATTACTAGAAGGATCAATGTCATAAAAAGTTACAAAATTCAATAGGTATAGTAAAATCTGAGTTCATCTGAATTAAACCTCTCAATCTGGTTACTCAGAAGGCTGAAATCTAAGAATCTAGGTTTGATGTCAGGTTAGACATAAAGCCTATGAGACTCTTATCTCTCATTAGCAAGCAATAAGCTGGATCTGGGGAAGTGGTTTGAATGAGAGCACAAGATCCTGAGTTCAAGACCTGGGCTTGGCCATACCAAGAAAAGTGTCAAACACCTACTCTGGTCATTTTGTAACTGTCAAGTTAAACTCCAAACACTAGAGGGAGCCTGGGAACTTCCTAAATATGCTGACCTTTCAGTCCAGGTGCCAATTAGAGGGGACATTCTCGGCAGAGCAGATGGCTTCAGGATTTTTCATTGTGTTTATGCATTGTAGTCACACAAAAACAAACAAGCTCCTTCACACATATTTCCTAAGGCAGCCATGCTGGAACAGGGAGGTCCCCATCACACACTTAGGAATCCAAGCCACCGCTTTGCCAGTTCCCCAAAAGCAGCTGTGGTCTGATGACCTGCCAGTGCACTGACAGCTGTTTGAAATGACTGTTTGTGCCAGTATTGGGGCTGGAACTCATGGCTGTGCAGTATCCCTCAGCATTTATGCACAGGCATGGCTCTCTACCAGTTGAGAGCACTTCTACTGTGGCCTTTTGCTTGTTCACTGGTGATAAGAATCTCAGACTTTCCTGCTCAGGCAGGCTTCTTGCCTGGCTATCAGGATTGGTTTTCAGGTGGGAGCCACCAGCAACCTAGTTGTTTGTCTTTTTATACAAGTTGGCATACCCAGAGTCACTGTATTCATTGACTTGGAGACTTGAACATAGCAGATAAAGTTATAAAAAGTTAGGAAAGTTAGTGAAAAGACATTGTGTACTTTGTAGAATAGACTTAAACACTCTCAGTGTTTAAATGAGCAAAAGAACAAGACTGTACATAACAAGACCCAGAACATTTGAATAAGTGAGAGGTTTTCTCATCCCATCATATTCTATAGAGTTGTAGCAGCTTAGAAAGCTTTCCCAGTGAGGACTCAGTGGCCTGAGTACAGGCAAAGGCAGGTGCTGTTGGTTAAGGGGCATAGAGGAAGCACCCGACAGACAATGACTCTTGCTGTCAGCAGGGAACAGACTCCATGTGTCTCAGGGTGATGCTCACACAACCGTCAGTGCTGGAGGAAGCCCTTCCCTTTCCTTTTGCCTTCCCATCAACACACCTTGAGGAATGCCCTGATGATTTTTAGGACTGTTTACATTCCTGCTTACCAGCAGCTGTCACAAAGGGAAAAGAGAAGCAGCCTGCATGAGTTTTCATTGACTCCCACTTGAACCCAGGAGGCTCTCACTGGGGTTAGAAGGAGGATCTCCACCCCTACCCATTCCCAATATATGTCTTTTCTGCCAGCCAGGACTCCAGGTGACCTGCTCTAGGACTCTTCAGGGGCTTGTACTGGAACCAGGTGGGCACCATGAGAGGTTTCTGAGCACCTGCAATGGAGAACTTCCTAAATGTGCTGACCTTTTAGTCCAGGTGCCCATTAGATGGGGCATTCCGGGCAGAGCAGATGGCTTCTGGTTTTTCCCTTGTGTTCTTTCAATATAGTCACACACATACACACCACCTCCTTGGCACATAATTCCTAAGGCAGCCAGGCTGAGACAGGGAGGTGGCAATCTCACACAGGAATCCAAGTCCCAGCTCTGCCAGCTCGACAGGTGCAGCAGTGGTCTGATAACCTGCAAGGCCACTGACAGCTGCTTGAAATGACTGTGCCAGTATTGGGGCTGGAACTCACGGCAGTGCACTGTCGCTCAGCTTTTGTGCTCAGATCTGGCTCTCTACCAGTTGAGAGCACTTCTACTGTGGCTTTTGGCTGGTTCACTGGAGATAAGAGTTTCAGACTTTCCTGCTCAGCAGGCTTCTTGCCTGGCTATCAGGATTGGATTTCAGGTGGAAGCCACCAACAACCTAGTTGTATCATTTTATACATGTTGACATACACAGAGTCACTGTATTTATCGACTGGGAGACTTAAACATAGCAGATAAAGTTATAAAAAATTTGTAAAGTTAGTGAAAACATATTAAAATATATACTTTGTAGAAGAGACTGGAACATTCTCAGTCCTTCAATGAGCAAAAGAACAAGACTGTATATGAGGAGCCACAGAGCATTTGAACAAATAAGAATTCAAATGAAAAGAACAGTCAGAATTTTCCCTAAAATTGGAAGACATCTTTTCTTTCAAGCTTCAAGGAAGACTAAAAACTTGATCACATATTAAGATATGAAGTAAATCTCAGTGAATTTCACATCAGGACAATTCTATCTTCCATCTCTGACTGTAGAGAGAAAATAGGAAATTAACAATACAAAACAAGAGCAAAAAGGGCAAATGGATCAGAAATTTCAACTCACCTTAATCTACTCAAAGGCATTATTCATACTTGATATAATCTTATATGAAATCAAGTACCAGGACATAAACATGAACTCGCTGAGTGAAGTGTTGTATAACTAAAGGAGGGTGGTATTGGTTTAACTCCTTAGAAGAACTAACTTCTAATTTTATAAGATGCATATTATGGTGCTAACACATGTACTGTTGGGAAGGGAAGTGGAGCAGATAAATGGAAAGAAGGGTGAGCCAATACAGTCATTAGAGTCAATGTCCACGTATAAAAACTACCAGTAACTTGAGGAAATTGCTGGGTTTGGCACATTGAGGAGAAGATGCATTGTACTCATAATCTGGCATGAATGGAAACCTCTTGGTATAGCTACTTAGATATGTTAAATATTAAGTGTTGTGCTGCCTCTTGTGTACCATCTCCCTTCCTTTTGGGGTCACTCTGCCTTCCAGGTGACTCCCTTGAACAACAGAGATTACAACCTCAGTGTGTGTAAATCACCTCATCCTACAATGAGTCCTGTCCACCACACATAGATTCTCAATGTAGAATTTTGGGGTGGTATAATCCTCTCACCGGCCAGTCTGGGAGTCAGAGGAGAAATTCAGTCATTGTTTGTGGAGACAATTTCAGAACACATTTCACAGAATTTCCAGTCTATCCCTGTGAGGACAATGCCTATTTTCTTAGAGTGCATATTAACTCTCTCCTGCATGAATCCATTCTTTCCTTCTCCCTGGTCTCTCATTCCTAATTTCTGAAATCCTTTCCCACATTAGGTTGTTGAACACAGAGTTTTTTCCCAGGTGTCCTTCCCCATTTCTAGGGAACATGACAGTGCTGGATACCAGAAATCTATGGAGTTGTAGGTGGTGAATTACTTTTTCAGATGTTGACCAAAAACTCGATTATGGTGAGGTGACTTCTGGTGACTGAGAGATAAGTGGAGATTTTACTGCAGTAGGGTTGACTGTGAGCATTCTTTTATTTCACTACAGAGCAAGACTAAAGCAGGTGCAGAATGTGGCATAAGAAAAGGGAAAATATTTTATATGCTTCAATTAGGGAAATTGTAAAACTAATAAACTTGGGAAGAAAAATGAAATAATGTATTATTTCTTTGTATAATTAATACCTTAGAGTTAAAAGTATTCTATCAAGCTGATAAACCAAGTAGTCCAAATTTAGTGATATGTAATAATCTATAAAATAGGAAAGACAATGCTAATTAAAATCTGTTTTGGATGAAAAGGATCAGGAAAAGAAACCTAATTTTGAACTTGATAGAGATATAATGGACATCCTCTCTTAAAGTAATAGACCTAAACAGTATTAAGAAGCTGAAAATAGTGGCTGGGAAGGTGGCTCAGTGATACAGTGCTTGCCTTTCAGGCATAAGGCCCTGGGTTCGATTCCTAAGCATCACAAAAGCAAAACAAGCTAAAAGGAGTGCTGTAGCTCAAGGGATAGAGCACTAGCCTTGACCTGAAGAGGTGAGGGATAGTGCCCAGGCTCAGAGTTCAGGCATCATGACTGACAAACACACACACACACACACACACACACACACACACACACACCCCTGTGGAAGAAACAAACCATACAATGAAATATATTCTGTTTTCCTTTTGTCCATCTTGGTCTTCAATCTCAGTGCATAGGTGATTTTTTCTGCTCAAACCTAGTACTCATTAACTCAGAACCCCCCTTTGCTTCTGATTTTTTTTGTTGGTTAATTGAATATATGAGTCTCAGGAATGTTCTTGCCTGGCTGGCTTCAAACAACTTGATAAGATTTGAGCTTGCTGATGAGCTAAGATTATTAGCATAAGCTATCAGCCCTGAAAAATGAAAGATAATTTTTATTTTTTTTAAGTTTTTTTTTGGTCCAGTCATAGGGCCTGTACTCTGGGCCTGGGCACTGTCCCTTATCTCTTCAGCTCAAGGCTAGCACTCTACCACTTGTGCCACAACGCCACTCCTGGCTTTTTTCTTTTTGCTTATGTGGTGCTGAAGAATCGAACCCAGGGCCAAAGGCATGCAAGGTAACGATCTAACACTGAGCCACCTTCCCAGCCCGAAAGATACTTTTTAAACTGCAAACACAGTGTACATAAAAACATAGAACAATCTTCCAAATTATCTGAATATCAATATCACATCACTACCTCATGGCTCTGTGTGTGTGCTTGTGTGCATGTGTACACGTGTGTGTGTGTGTGTGTGTGTGTGTGTGTGTGTGTGTATGTGCGTACATGTGGGCATGTGTGCATGTACACTCGCATGTTTCAGCCTGGTCCTTGGGCTCTAACTAAGGTCCTGGGTACTGTCTCTGAGCTCTTTTGCTCAATGCTATTGCTCTACCATTTGAGCCACAGCTATACTTGCTTAATTTAATGTTTAATTAAATCTTAGAATCTCTGGGACTTTCTGTCCAGTTTGATATTGAAGAGGGATCTTCATACTTCAGCTTCTGGAATAGCTACCATTACAGGTATGAGCCACCAGCCCCTGGTCCACTTGCTGCATTTTTTTCTCCATTGTGGGGCTAGAACTCTGGTCCTGGGCACTGTTCTGTGCTCTTCAGCTCAAGGTGAGTGCTCTACCGATTGAGCCACAGTGGCACTTCTGGTTTTCTGAGTGGTTTATGAGAGACAAGAGTCTCCTGGACTTTCCTGCCAGGGCTGGCTTTAATCCGCAGATCTCAGCCTCCTGAGTAGCTAGGAATACAAATGTGAGCCACTGGCAACCAGTTCACTTCCTGTGTTTTGAAGGTTAATTGGAGATGTGTTTCTAGTCCTATAGATAAAGGTATTAGTTCTAATGTAGATGCCTGTACTTGAACTGAACCACACAGTAAGACTTATTCCTAATATATTCCACTTAGAGATGAGATCACAATATATGAACTGGGGGACGGGGATCAGATACTCAGATACCATATGTAAATTGAGTATGTATGTGTCTACTTGAGTGTGTGCACCTATGTGAACCCCTATGTAAGTCTCCACAAGAGTTTCCATTACCTATGAGTCTCTGCAAGGTGAGATTTTTTTTTAATTCTAAAGATTTTGTACAGACGGGCTGCAGTTAAATAAGTAAGGTAATGAGTACATTTCTTGTGGAACATTGTTACCCACTCCTTCATTATTGTCCCTCTATTCCTTTCCTCCCCTAATCTCTCCTTCTCTCCCCAAAAAGTTGATTTCCAACACCAAATACTTGTTGCATTAGTAACAACACCAAACCTTGGGAATCTCATGCATACATGACAATATTCAAAGCAACAGATACTAAATCATCTGAATTCAACTTCATTTTCTGGAAACTGAGGCATTGACTGCACCCAGGCCTTTTCAGAGATGGTGGGGTGTACTGGTAAAACTATGTACAGTTATGGAAATAGTGAGTGTCTTATGAGGAGCAGGCAGAAGCCCAGGGGCACAGTGTGGGATCCTGATGGAGGAAGAGTCTTAGGTAAGAGGACCCCAGGATATGACCACAGACTTGACAGAAGACCATAGAGAACTTGGAACCCAGGTCTCCAAGTAGCCACATTCCAGAACCACAACAGGAAAACTCATCCGAGTTAGCAAGGAAAGCAACATGTTTTCCTGTTGCTGCCGGCTTTTCACTACCTCAGACTCCAGGAGATCCTGCAGAGAGCGCCTGGCTGACATCTGCAGACACTGGATCAACCCCCGACCCAGACCCCAGCCCCAACCCAGACCCAGAAGAACCTTCTGGCAGTTCCTAAGGAGAGACAGGCAAGTGGCACCTGGCAGCCCAGCCCAGGACAGCAGGTATGAGGACACTGCTGTGACTCCTCCAAGCCAACCCCAGGTGCCAAGTGTGGTGGACACCAAGTGGGCTGTGCACACTGCACTGAAGACAAAGCTGTGTGGGGCTGAGACAGCAGCTGAAGAATCAGCATGTGCTCCAGCTATCCAGGAGGCCAGGATGGCCGAGTCCTCTTCACGTCAGATCCATGAATCTCCAGCACTGCCTGCAGAAGAACCAGCACTGCCATGTACCCACGTGGATCTCCCAGTGGATGTGTGCACAGTCGTGGAGACAGTCCCAGTCCCGCTAGAAACAGCAGCAGAGGAGCCACAGTCCAAAAGGGCAGTTCTGCGTCTTGTTATGGATCTTCCCAGGGCACATGATGAGGACACCTCTCCATCAGAGGCAAATGATTCAGAACAACCACAGGGCTCCATTGATGAGGCCCTCACTGAGCGTCTGCCTGCATCAGGAGAGGAAGAACAGTTTCCACTTGTGGCAGCTAAAACTTTCAAGCAGGGGGCAGCTGATCTGTACCTGGAGGATTACTTGTCTCTGACATCTGAGACAGACTCTTCTGCACATGAGTCAGAAGATGAAGAAGCACAACTCTGTTTTGCTGACCCAGAGCTGTCCAGTGTATCTGACACAGACTCTATTCCACCAAAGGAGGAAGACGAAGAACAACCACAAGGTAAAGCACTATTTTGCTGGCATCAGAAGGCGTCTCTGAGCGATGCTTATGAAGAAAACACTCTTCCTCCAGTGGATGTCTGAAGAGCAATTCCACATTATATCTGACTTTGGTCTCTAGTTTCCCAAGGGCACAGAAGAGAACAAATGGACTCCAACCTGTGAGTGTCCTTGCTGCTCTAGAGATGTCACAGGCTCCACAGACTGTGTGATCTGGACCCACTTTTACCTGCAGAGGGCAACTTAGCGCCAGCAGATACACCCCAGTGTGCTTCCCTATTAACACTGGGAGCACAAATCTGGGTGTGTTGGTAGAGACTCAGGAAGTCCTGAGCTGCCCTGAGCCCAGCTGCAGCACTAAAACAAGTCCTTTCCCTCTGCTTGCCAATTATCTGCAGGGAATTTTTCCTGTTTTTTTTCTTTATGTTATTTAAAGATGTATTTTAATAAAACTTTACTGTTATTCACTTCAGTTGCATCATTCATACTAATCCAGCTCCCTGTTCTAGAACAATGAGCTCCAGCTGCTGACTGAAGCAGCCCCACATGGAGCCTGTGTTCCTGAGGGGAGGACCCTCACAGCTACCTGGAGGAGGTGGGAGGGAAGGCCATGGTGTGCAGGGAGCAGGTGAAGGTGAGAGGAGTGGCCATGGATCTAGCCTTGTGTGGGTGCAGTTGCATCTGAGGCAGGGCCCGCCCATAGTTAGGAGACATGGACTGTGTGCTCAGAAAAACTATTCCCAGCTCTTCATCTGTGGAATGAAAGCCTAGGACACCCAGGGTTGGAAGAACACAAACAAAATGCAGTGGTGTGTGGATCTCCTGTCCCCTGTGTGCCCAAGGCAGTGTGTAGTGGGGAGGGGAGACAGGGTGGAGCTAAGGGGGTGGGGCCAGCTCTTTCTCTTGCACCTTGGGATTCTGGTGGCTGAGCTGAGTCTTCAGAGGTGGCCATCACTTGGGCTCTGTAAAATCAGCTGCCAGGTGACCATCGGGAGGCTGTTGGGATTCACAGGACACAAGGTGGTGGCTTGTCCAGGGCAGAGGTGGGGTCAGGTGTGCACTGAATTCCTTTTTTTTTTTTAGGTCCGGTCGTGGGGCCTGAACTGTGGGCCTAGGCACTGTCCCTCAGCTCTTCAGCTCAAGGCTAGTGCTCTACCACTTGAGCCACAGTGCTGCTTCCGGCTTTTTTCTTTTTGCTTATGTGGTGCTGAGGAATCGAACCCAGGGCCTCATGCATGCAAGGCAATCGCGTTACCACTGAGCCACCTTCCTAACCCCTGCACTGAATTTCTGCAGAATCAGAGGACAGGTATGTAGATCCTGTGGCTGGAAGACAGAGGTAGCAGCAGCTGATTCTCATGTAAACCACTCGTGCTGCACTACAGGTTTGTCCTCCCTGGCCATCCTGTCACCAGGCCCATAGCCAGCCCTAGTCTCCTGCTTCACACTTTGAGGAGTCCCCGATGGCCCTGGTATCCCTACCCCTTGGGCCAAACCTTTTGATTTTGCTTGTGACTTGGAGATTACGTGCTCCCAAATATTCCTGCAAGGGCTGGCTTCATAAACCAACCTCAGCCTCCTGAGAAGCTAGGAATATAGGAGTGGCTCACCACACAAGCTTTTTGTTATTTTCATTCAAGTTTATATAAAGAGAGTCACTGTTAGCTGGTTGAACCGGAGACTTGGAAGCAGGTAAAGTGATGATTTTGCCACATGACATCCCATTTTTGAGCACACTGCTTTCAGGAGACAAATGCAAACCATGATTGTTTCCTGCTTTGAGAACACAATGTAATCAATGGTTCCACGGGAACCTTGCTTACACTAACTGGAAAGGTAAGAAATCTGAGATCTCTTCAGAGAGGCTGTGTTTTTTAGAAGTTGGGAGGGATTTGGGGGAAATGAATGGCAAGAAAATCTTACAGAGAAAGAGTGAGGAAAGAGAGAGAGGGAGCCATATAGAAGCTATGTAGCCTGCAGAACTGTTTTATTGCATATCATTCATTCACCAGCAGAACACAGACTTTAGAAGACTGCCCTCAGACATGTGCCTAGAAGTCCTCATGGAGATAACAAAGGCAAATATGTCCACCTCCACCACTGTCTGCCATGGCTTCACTTAGCTATGCAGAGGAGGTAGGTCTTCCTGGGATAATGAAGTGTGAGGGAGCCTAAGAAAATCAAGTCCTCTACTCAAGGAATCCTGAGGAAAGCAGAGAGCTGGATCACTCCTCCTGAGAGCCTTTTACCACCACGGAGTCAAGCTGACACTGAGACTGGCACCCAAGTCCTTCTGGGGTAGGGGCTGACTCCACACACTTTGTAGCACCTGGTAGCCTGGGCAGGAAGAAGAAAGGTCAGACAGTCTAGGAGCACAAAAAGCCTGTGTGGGGACACAGGGGAAGGAGGGGAGAGGTAAGAGATATTCCAGCACACCCACCCCTCTATGGGAACTCATGCATAAACCCATAATTCATTTTCCTCCCACAATGAATTGATTCATAACATGGTTGACTCTGGGGTCCAGCAGTGCCGGGGGCTGTGGGAATATCTAGATTCTCAGATTCCTGAGCAGTTCTAGTCTTTAAGATCTATGCATGAGCACAGAGCTAGGCATCAAAGCCTCAACCACAGTTAGATCACAGACACTTACCTCAAGCTTGATAGTGAAAGTTCCGGTGCTCCAAAAGCCATATCATGCCCATCAGCCACTGCCTGGCCCTAGGTGGACCCACCACCGTGACCTGGTTGTGGCCTGTGACTGTGAACCAGGACTCCAGCTGAATGAGGGTGTGGCTGTGCTCCTCCATGCAGTGGAGCTATCTGTCCTCCTGCCTTAGGAACAGAAAAGGAGAGAGGAAGAACAGGAAAACCACCAACAGAACTGGGAGTCAGGTAACTCTGAGAGTGGAGGTCTGGCACAGATCAGAGGGGATACAAGTTGATATCGATAAATGTGAAGACACAGGAAATGGCTGAAGTTTCTTATTGTCTTCAGCATCTGCAGTGCTGGGCACAGAGCTTATGTGCCAACATACCTGGCCTATATTAGACTTTTTTTCAAGTGATATTATTGCGGTCTTGAAGTTTTCTAGAAGCTGGGGTTGGTGGTTCATGTCTATAATAGTAGCTATTCAGGGAAGCTGAGATCTCAGGGTCATGGTTCAAAGCCAGCATGGGCAGGAAAGTTTGTGACACTCTTATCTCCAATTAACCACCAGAACCAAGCAGTGGCACTGTGGCTCAAGTGGTAGAGCCCTCACCTTGAGCTGAAAAGCTGAGGGACAGTGCCCAGGCTGAGTTCAACCCCATGACACAGACCAAAAGTTTTTTTTTTCTGGAGGTTTGTTAATTGCTCTGCCCTCTTATGTTTTGTGGGGTTTTTAAATCTCATTTTAAGTGTGAGTGTATGTAGATTCAAGTTAAATTATTTTATACTGTTTTGTCAAGTACTGGTATTTGAACTGTGAGTCTCATTCTTGCTAAAGGAAGCTTTTGACCACTATGCCTCTACTCCTTTCTTCCTTTCTTCCCTTTCTTTTCTGATAGGGTCTCATGCTTTGTGCTTGAACTAAAACATTACTACTCAGACCTTTCATGTAACAGAGATGCAGACATGTACCACCACATGTTACTTGGTTAAGATACGGTCTCCCTAATCCCTATCAAAGGAATGCCCAATGACCCGACAACCTCTCTCTCATTGTCACCCTTAAAGGTTCCACCAACTCTCATTAGCACCACACTGGGAACCATGTCTTTACCACATGGCCTCTAGAGAACCTTCCAGATCAAAACTATACATGTGTGATCAAGAAAAATGCTCTTTGATGGGGTGGATGCATAGGAAAGTTTCTGGGATCAGATGTTTGATTTATGGTGATGCCACATGTGTGAACATGGTCACAACCTGGACTTGGTCTACCCAGTTCCAGTCTTTGCATGTGATAGAGTTTGGATTCAGGGCCTTGTACTCCCTAGGCTTGGTTTTTCTCTGATGCTCTACCACTTGAACCATGCCTCTGGCCTTGTTTTTTTCCCCTGGTTATTTGAAGGGGGAATCTCACACACAGACTTCTCTGCCCCATTGGCTTGGAATTGTCATGCTCCCTGTCTCAGCCTCTGAGGAGCTAGGGTTAGAGTCAGGAGCCACTGGTGCCCAGCTTAGTTCCTAACCCTATTAGCTGACTTCTTCAGAGAATTCCTGCAAACTGAGCAATGAAAGCCATGAGTGATTATTGACACTGGGGAGAGTGAAGAAAAGCTGCTTAGAAGGAGCTTGGCTTTTACCTAAGGACATGGTAAGTGCTCCCTTTCCACCCCTGTGTAGTGTTGTCATAGACCAGACAGACAATGAACAATAAACAGCTCAGGAAGATACTATACAGAAATCCAATGTCCTAGCCTGGGCCTTCTAGGATTCAGCCAGGAATTGTAGTTTCTTCCTATCTTGAAAGTGTTGTTTTTCCTTTTTTATAGATTGTTTTCATTTTTTAAGACTTTTTTTTTAGTGTGAAAATACTGCACAGAGAAGTTACAATTACATAAGCAATGTAATAATGTGATAAGAACATTTCTTATCAAGCATTATTGTCTACTCGTTTGTTCTTAACTTACCATCCCTGCTCTTCCATCTCCACAACTGCACTCCCTCCCTTCTACCACAAAAATTGTAAAGTTTGTTTTTCAATATAGGATTTTGTACATCTCATTGTAGCAATGAGTCCACTGTATCCTTTTTTCTGTATCCCTTTTTGTCTCCTGGTGGTGGTGTGGTCGGTGTGGGCTGGTTCCAGACGTTGAGCGTAGTAGTCTGTTGCTGTACCAATTGTGCTATATCTCCAGCCATCCTAAAATTTTCATGCTAGTGATTGCAACTCTAGAGTTTCTTCTGGATAGCACATGAGCAGACATTGTGAGGGCATGTCTCCCTCCTCTGCAGTTGGCCACTGAAGAACTTTCTAGAACCCAACGGTAGCCAATAATTCAGAGGTGTCAGTTAAGCAATTGAAATGTAATGTGGGAACAATCTGAATTGAGATGTGCTGTTGTAATTATAACTTTAGTATCCAAAAAGTTGAATCTGCATGCTTGTAATCCCAGCCCTTGGGAAAAAGGCAGGAGGATCCTGAGTTTTGGGTTAGCCTGGTGTACACAGTAAGATTCCATCTGAACAAAGACATCAAGCCAGTTGGTGTTGGCTTATGACTACAATATTTCCTATTCAGGTGGCTGAGATCTGAGGATCTTGATTTGAAGCCAGCCATGGAAGTGAAGTCTGTGAGACATTTTTCCCAATTAACCTGCAAATGTGGATTTGGTGCTGGGGCTCTAGCAGAGAACTCCAGCCCTGAGCAAAAAGTCCAAGTGAAAGCACAGGTCCTGACTTCAAGTTCCACCACAGGCACCTGTGCATCCCCCTACACGCATATACACACACCATATAATAACATAGGTAGAGAGACAGAGAAAAACAGTGATGGAGAGAGATAAATAAAGAAGTTTGTGTCTGGAGCATCAGCTGTGGGAATGAAGACCTCTCTGAGCAGCCAGAATATGCTTATCTCTAGGAAGAGACACACAGTGATCATGAAGGCAGATTAGAGTGAGATTAAAGAGACAGTGTAAGACTCCTTCTCCTTTGGAAGAAAAAGAACAGACTCCACGCTGCCAAATGGGAAACAGCAAACCAAGCACTGTTCTCACTGTGTCTTCATGAAGAACGTTCTCTTGGTAATCCAGCAGCTCCTCTTACAGGAAGAGCTCTGTGTCAGCTCCTTTCCCTCAAGATTCTTATTCAGGAGATGGGTCTATTATAGAAAGGGGAAATTTGGTGGGTGAGAAATACATCTGGAGTGTGGATGAGGACAGGTGTGGCTTGTTCAGTGTCTGAAGCCCAGGAACTGTTTTAATCCTTGAAGGAAAGGATGTTGAACTCCTTTCTAATTCAGCTGCTATTATTAGGCAAGCTTTAGCACAACAAACAAGATATCAGGGAAATTTTGTATGCTTTTTGTTTCTAGAAATGAACCAGAAAAAGGAGGAAAAGATTAAAATGTTGAATAATTAGTGGACTGCTGAAATATGATCCAAGTTTATACTGATGGTTTGTGATATTTTCAGGATGCAATAAAATACTTGCGTTATGACATAAAATTCATGTAGCTTACTTTGTAATGAGAACTACTCTGAAGACAGATTAGGAAGTTCATGCTGTGAGGCCAGCCTGAGCAAAGAATTGAGAGACATCATCTCAACTAATGAAGCTGGGCTTGGTGGTATTTGCCTGTCATTTGGTACAAGCCACACTAGTCCTGGCAGAAACATAAGATCCTATTCAAAATCGGACTCAAGCTGAAAGAGTGAGCTCCAATAGCAGAGTGCCTAGCAAGAACAAGGTGCTGAGTTCCAGCTTCAGTATCGATATGACTCCCAAAAGAAAAATGCCTGAACTTTTTGTTTTTGCAACAAGAGTCTTGCTCTATTGCACAGTGTGACATTGAACTCATGAACATTGTTCTTTAGTACCCTAGTGCTGGGATTCCAGTTGTGTTCCACCACACCCCAGTCTACAAGTAGAAATTTATTCCTGCACTTTGAAATAACGTGGAAAAATATGAATCATTAATAAGGAAAGCATTAGAGTACATCCATCCCAAAGAGAATTGTATTGGTTGAGATAAGTTCTATAAAAGTAAAACTAAAATGCTGTATTGCAAAGAAGTTAGAGGGTATGACAAGGTAGGGAAAGAGCTCTGAGTGTTTGGTATGCTGAACATTGTATAGTTTTGCTGATACTGGGGCTTGAATGTTGTATTTTGCCTTCCCACTCAACTTGTTTGTTCAAGGCTGGTGTTTCACTTCTTAACCCATGCCTTCAGTTCTGGTTTTGTGCATATTAGTTGGAGTTAAGAGTTTGTTAGATTTGTCTATCTAGCCTAGCTTTGAATCTCAGTCCTCAGATATCATGTTCCTGTATACCTGGGATTATAGCCATGAGGTACCAGTGCTTGTCCCATTTAATGAGGATTCTTGATTATGAGTGATAGCAATATTTTGGCATGCAATGCTGAGGATGAACCCAGGCCTTGCACATGCTAAGCAAGGTTTACTTTGAGCTACAAACCATCCCGACCCCAGGTTATGCTTACAATCAACTCTTCTTTCTAGTATGTGCATGAAAATGCACACATTTCATCACAATGTTTTTGTGTAATTCAGCTGTATGAGTAATAGTAGCCATATAATCCTAGCCTGTAATCCTAGCCATGTAGGCAACTGAGGAAGGAGGGTCACATGTTCAAAGTCACCTGAACAGTTTAATGAGGCCCCATCCCAAAGTTTTTCAACAGGGCTGCGGGTAGTTCAGTGGTTTCCAGTGTGTTTGGAGTGGGAAGGTGAGGGGGGCTGTGTGTTTGATTTTTGTATTTCTTTTGTCTTTTTTCTTGTTTAATGTGGTATCCTGCCTTAGAGTTCCTAAGTAATGCTCAGATGCACACAACTGTGTGCACAGGGCTGTTTATTTTCATTGCAGATCAGGCAGGGATGTTCTTTATCTTGTAAAAAGGCAATCTGACAATCTGGTCCTGTAGTTGATGTTAAGAGGCAAACACCACTCACACAATTGTTCGGGTCCTGCTGTGACATAGCAGCACCTGAAAATTTGATGTTAGCAGGACATCAGTGGTTCATGCCTGCAATTCCAGCTACTCAGGAAACTGAAATGTGAGGGTCAGGGTTCAAATCCAGCCTGCACAGAAGTCCATTAACATCTTGTCTCTAATGATGCATTGACTATCTGCAAGTGAAGATATGATTCAAGGGGTAGATCACCAGCTTTGAGTGAAAAATGCAAGTGAGATTGAGGCCTTGAGATGAAGCCTGAGTGTTCAAACCCCAGGTCAGCACACACACATATTTGTGTACACTTACTCACACATGCACAGACACACAGAAGCCAAATCATTGTGTATTTTATCTGTGAAAGTCTGCAAAGCTTGTTAACATGTGGATTATGTTCTTCTATCAGTGGTAGGAATCCAGTCTGGTGCCTCATGTATTCTTCCTTATTGTGCTAGAAACATCGTATCCCAATAAACTAAAAACTTGCCATCCACTCAGTGTCTCAAACTTGTCAGGGCCTATTCATTATTGTAGGGCACCAACTGTAAACTATATTTTTCATAGCGTCTATTGAGCAACAGCCAATCTTTATCATCCAATTTTTTTTATTGTGAAAATAATGTACAGAGCGGTTAAAATTACATGGTCAAGATAATGAGTACAATTCTTTTCATTTTTTTTGGGGGGGGGGGGTTGGGTCCGGTCGTGTGGCTTGAATCCTGGGCCTGGGCTCTGTTCCTCAGCTCTTCAGCTCAAGTCTGCGCTCTTTTGAGCCACAGTGCCACTTCCGGCTTTTTTCTTTTTGTTTATGTGGTGCTGAGGAATTGAACCCAGAGCCTCATACATGCAAGGCAAGCACTCTACCACTGGGCCACCTTCCCAGTGCATGAGTGCATATCTTATCAAGCATTGTAGCCTCCTCCTTTCTTTCCCCTTCCCATCCCTTCCCATCTTTCCCTCACCCAACCATTCCAATCCGCAGGCCCACCCACCAAAGATGTAAAGTTTGTTTTAGACATATTGACTTGTACTTCTCATTGTTGCATTGGGTCCTCCTGTATCCCTATTTAAACGAGTTTGTTTTCCCCTTCCCCTCCACAAATTATACCAACATCAAATACAGTGAAAGCAGGGGTTATACTGTGGGAGAGGGACATACAAAGCAACAAAGAAATAATCTCATAAATGTGTTAGAAACAATTGCATGAAAGAAAAAGAACATTTGAATACATACCTTAGGGTTCATTTCCCTAACATCACTTTATCTGACCGTTTCTGCTTGACTCAGACATATACTAGATATTGCAAATAAGGGAAACCATGGGACCTATGTTTCTTCATCCAATTATGTTCAAAGGATTGGCTTGCAGGCAGGCATTGCTGGATCATGCCCCAATTCCTAGCTGCTCAGAAGGTTGAGATCTGAAAATCATGGTTCACATCTCATCTGGATCAACAAACCCAAGAGATTCTTACTTTCAGCCAACCAGCAAAATGCCACAGTGGAGGTATGGTGGCTCAAGTAATAGAGTTATAGACTTGAACAAGAAAACCAAGTCAGAGTCAAAGTGCTGAATTCAAGCTCAGATGCTGGCATTACAAAAAACAAGAGGCTGGGAAAGTGGCTGAGGTACAGTGCTTGCCTTGCATGCATGAAGCCCTGGGTTCTATCCTCAGCACCACATAAGCAGAAAAAGCCAGAAGTGGTGCTGTGGCTCAAGTGGTAGAGCACTGGCCTTGAGCTGAAGAGCTGAAGAACAGCTCCCAGGCCCAGACTTCAGAACCCACAACTGACAAAAGACAGAGGGCGGGGATTGGGGGAGGGAAACAAAGCCAAAAGGAATGACTTTCATCAGGGCCACAGTGAGGAAATACCACAACCAACAAAAAAATCAAGATATTATCTATGCCATCAAGATTTTATTTTTTCTCTAATGGAGGAGGACTGAAAAGACAGTGCACTAGTATTTGCTTTGACTGAAAATTGGCATTAGCAAATCAAGTTGTTAAAATCAAATAAGCACCACCTTACATTGATGACTACTAGCTTTATGAGGCAATATTTTTCTCTAAAATGTATAATCTGAACAAAATATGGAAACAAACTGAATGTAGAAGCTAATGTTGGTTTTGCTTTTGTTTCTTTAGATTTAAAAATGTTGTTGTAAAGGTGATGGAGAGAGGGATTACAGTTACATAAGTCAGGTAACGAGTACATTTCCTTTTAAACATTGTGACTTTCTCCCTCATTCTCTCCAAGTTAATCCCCATTATAAGGCTTTGCGTTTTTGGCCTGGCCATTCTGGACTGATAACCTCCTGATTTTGGAATGTAAGTGAGCACCACCCCTTCCATTTTCCATTGATTCATAGGAATCTTGCTACCCTTTCGCCTCCAGTGGTCACAATTTTGGTTTTCCACATCTGTGCCCCTGCATTAAGTAGAATTTAGGCCAAAGTCTGCACACATGGCTAAATATTTGTATTTTTTCCATAAATGATAAAATGCTTACAATTTACACTTCATCTCACTTAGCATTTTCTCTTGAAGCTGTTTCATTTGGCACTTTGTGTGACACTACAAATCTTCTTTCTTTCTTCCTCAGTCTTCTTTCTCCTCATCTTCAAAAACATGTAAGAAATATGTGTTTATGTCTAAAAACATGTATGTATTAATGTAAACTAGAAAAGAGACCTCACTATATGTTTCTTTTGTGCCGCACAGAGTACACATTTTATATATTTCTAAAGGCATCCATTATTTGAGCACAGGTGGCTCACGTCTATAATTCTATCTACTGTGAGGCTGAGATTGACAATTGTGGTTTGAAATCCAGCCTGAGCTATGAAGTCCAAGAGACACTTAACTTATCTCTGGTTAACCAAAGAGCTGGGCCTGGAGGTCTGCCTCAAGCTGTGGAGCACTGGCCTTGAGCAATGAAGCTTGGAGACAATGCATGGACCATGAGATCAATTAGATAATGCATGTGCAACATACATGGTCTAAAATGAAGTCCTTTTTTCTTTTAGACATGGTGAAATTATTCTATTCCTAGAAGGGTCAATGTTACAAAAAGTTACAAAATTCAATAGGTATAGTAAAATATGAATTCATCTGAGCTAAACCTGTCGAACTGGTTACTCAGAAGGCTGAAATCTAAGAATCCAGGTTTGATGCCAGGTTAGACATAAAGCCTATGAGACTCTTATCTCTAATTAGCAAGCAATAAGATGGAACTGGGGATGTGGTTTGAATGAGCGCACAAGATCCTCAGTTCAGGACCTGGACTTGGCCATACCTAGAAAAATGTCAAACACCCACTATGGTCATTTTGTAACTGTCAACTTAAACGTCAAACACTAGAGGGAGCCTTTCAGTCCAGGTGCCAATTAGATGGGACATTCTCGGCAGAGCAGATGGCTTCAGATTTTTCATTGTGTTTATGCATTGTAGTCACACACAAACACACAACCTCCTTGACACATATTTCCTAAGGCAGCCATGCTGGAACAGGGAGGTCCCCATCTCACACTTAGGAGTCCAAGAACCTGCTTTGCCAGTTCCCCAAGCCCAGCTGTGGTCTGATGACCTTCCAGTGCACTGACAGCTGTTTGAAATGACTGTTTGTGCCAGTATTGGGGCTGGAACTCATGGCTGTGCAGTATCCCTCCGCTTTTATGCACAGGGATGGCTCTCTACCAGTTGAGAGCACTTCTACTATGGCTTTTTGCTTGTTCACTGGTGATAAGAATCTCAGACTTTCCTGCCCAGGCAGGCTTCTTGCCTGGCTATCAGGATTCGATTTCAGGTGGGAGCCACCAGCAACCTAGTTGTTTATCTTTTTATACAAGTTGGCATACCCAGAATCACTGTATTCATTGACTGGGAGACTTGAACATAGCAGATAAAGTTATAAAATGTTAGGAAAGTTAGTGAAAAGACATTAAAATGCATGCTTTGTAGAAGAGACTTAAACACTCTCATTCTTTAAATGAGCAAAAGAAAAAGACTGTACACAACAAGACCCAGATCATTTGAATAAATAAGAATTCCTATGAAAATAACAGTCGGATTTTTCCCTACAAATGGAAGAAATCTTTTCTTTCAAGCGTTAAGGAAGACTAAAAACTTGATCACATATTAAGCTTTCAAGTAAATCTCAGTGAATTTTACATCAGGCCAATTCTATATTGCATCTCTGATTGTAGAGAAAAAATATGAAATAAATAATTTGAAACAAGAGCAAAAATAAAATGGTAAATGGATCAGAAATTTCAACTCACCTTAATCTACTGAAAGGCATTTTTCAAACTGGATATAATCATATATGAAATCATGTACCAGCACATAAACAAGAACACACTGACTGAAGTGTGGTATAACTAAAGGAGGTTGGTATTGGTTTAACTCCTTAGAAGAACTAACTTCTAGTTTGATAAGATGCATACTACAGTGCAGAAACATGTACTGTTGGGAAGGTAAATGGAGCAAATAAATGGAGACAAGGGTGAGCCACTACCGTCATTGGAGTCAATGTCCATACATAAATGCAACCAGTAACTTGATGGGATTGCTGGGTTTGGCACATTGAGGAGAGGATGCATTGTACTCATAATCTAGCATGAATGGAAACCTCTTGGTATAGCTACTTAGATGTGTTAAATATTAAGTGTTGTGCTGCCTCTTGTGTACCATCTCCCTTCCTTTTGGTGTTACCCTGCCTTCCAGGTGTCCCTTTGACAATGGAGATTACAACCTCAGTGTCTTCAAATCACCTCATCCTATGGTGAGTCCTGTCCACCACACACAGATTCTCAAAGCAGACTTTTGGGATGGTGAAGGGCTTTCACTGGCCAGTCTAGGAGTCAGAGGAGAAATACAGTCATTGTTTGGGGAGACAATTTCAAAACACATTTCGTAGAGTTTCCAGTCTATCCCTGAGAGGACAAGGGGTATTTTCTTAGAGTGCATATTAACTCTCTCCTGCATGCATCCATTCTTTCCTTCTCCCTGGTCTCTCATTCCTAATTTCTGAAATCATTAGGTTTTTGAACACAGGCTTTTGTCCCAGCTGTCCTTCCGCATTTCTAGGGAACATGGTGAATTACTTTTTCAGATGTTGACCAAAACTCCATTATGGTGAGGTGACTTCTGGTGAATGAGAGATAAGTGGAGATTTTACTGCTGTATTGTTATCTGTGAGCATTGCTTATATTTCACTATGGAACAAGACCAAAGCAGGTGCAGAATGGGGCATAAGAAAAGGGAAAATGTTTTATATCCTTCAATTAGGGAAATTGCAAAACTAATAAAATAGGGAAGAAAAGTGAAAAATATATTATTTCTTTGCATAGGTAATACCTTAGAGTTAAAAGTATTCTATTAAGCTGATAAACCAAGTAGTCCAAATGTAGTGATATGAAATAATCTATAAAATAGCAAAGACAATGCTAATTAAAATCTGTTTGGAAGAAAAGGGTCAGGAAAAAGAAACCTAATTTTGAACTTGATAGAGAAATAATGGACATCCTCTGTTAAAGTAATAGGCCTAAAGAGTATTAAGAAGCTGAAAATAGGGGCTAAGAAGGTGGCTCAGTGGTACAGTGCTTGCCTTTCAAGCATAAGGCCCTGGGTTCGATTCCTTAGCACCACATAAGTAGAAAAAAACCACAATTGGTACTGTCGTTCAATAGATACAGCTCTTGCCTTGAGCTAAAGAGCTGCGAGACAGTGTGCAGACCCAGAGTTTAAGCCCTACTGCAAACCAAAGAACAAAAACAAGAGCTGAAAACATCACACAGACTATTCTTAGTATTAAAAACATACTGGGCTGGGAAGGTGGCTCAGTGGTAGAGTGATTGCCTTGCATGCATTAGGCCCTGGGTTCGATTCCTCTGCACTAAATAAGCAAGAAAAGCTAGAAGTATTGCTGTAGCTCAAGTGGTAGAGCACTAGCCTTGACCTGAAGAGCTGAGGGACAGTGCCTAGGCCCAGAGTTCAGGCACCATGACTGACAAACACAACACACACACACACACACACACACACACACACACACACACACACACACACGCACACACACACCCCTGTGGAAGAAATTAACCATACAATGAAAGATACTCTGTTTTCCTTTGGTCCATCTTAAGCTTCAATCTCAGTGCATAGGTGATTTTTTCTGCTCAAGCCTAGTACTCATTAACTCAGAACCCTGGCTCTGCTTCTGATTTTTTTGTTGGTTAATTGAATATATGAGTCAGGAACGTTCTTGTCTGTCTGGCTTCAAACAACATGATAAGATCTGAGCTTGCTGATGACCTAAGGTTATTAGCATAAGCCATCAGCACTGAGAAAAGAAAGATACTTTTTAAACTGCAAAAACAGTGTACATAAATACATGGAACAATCTTCCAAATTATCTGAATATCAGTATCACATCACTACCTGATGGCTCTCTGTGTGTCCTTTTGTGCGTGTGCACATGTGTGTGTGTATGTACACAAATAGCACAAATTGCCTGTGTGGGGACACAGGAGAGGTAAGAGAAAACCCAGCGCACCCACCGCTCTATGGGAACCCATTCGTATTTTCCTCCCACAATGAATTGATTCATAATATGGTTTACTCTGGGGTCTTGCACTGTGGGAACATCTAGATTCTCAGATTACTGAACAGTCGTAGTCTTTTTTTTTTGTTTTTTTATTTTTAGTTTTAGTTTTTGTGAATACACTGTACAGAGGGGTTACAATTACAAGGGCAGGTTAATGCATACTTTTCTTATCAAGCATTGCAGCTTCCTCCTTTGCTTACTCTTCACATCCCTTCCCAGCCTTCCCCCCCAACTCCCACCCAATCCTCCCCCCTTCAACCCCCAACCAACATTGTAAAGCTCAGTTTTCGACATGACAACTTGTACTTCTCATTGTTGCAACAGGTCCACCTGTATCCTTAAACGACGTGTTTCTCCCCATGTCCTCTACAAGTTATACTGACATCAAACATGGGTTATACTGTGGGGGAGGGACATACAAAGCTACAAAGAGATAATCTTATAAATGCCTTAGAAACAAATGCATGAAAGGAAAAAAACATTAAAATACATATCTAAGGATTCATTTTCCTAACATCACATTATCTGACCTTTTCCGCTTGACTCATACATATAGTAGATATTGCAAATAAGGGAAACCATGGGACCTATGTTTCTTTGTGCCTGGCTTACTTCACTTAATATAATTTTTTCCAAGTTTTTCCATTTCCTAACAAATGGGGCAATGTCATTCTTTCTGATGGAGCCATAGAATTCCATTGTGTATATATACCACGTTTTCTTGATCCATTCATCTACTGAGGGGCATCTGGGCTGGTTCCATATCTTAGCTATGGTAAATAATGCTGCAATAAACATAGCTGTGCTGGTAGCTTTACTGTGGTCTTGTTTGTAAACATTTGGGTAAATGCCCAAAAGTGGGATTGCTGGGTCCTAAGGGAGCTCTATGTGAAGTCTTTTGAGGAACCTCCATACTGCTTTCCAAAGTGGTTGAACAAGTTTACACTCCCACCAAAAATGAAGTAAGGTTCCCTTCTGTCCACATCCCCTCCAACATCTGTTGTTGTTAGAGTTCTTGATTTTTGCCATTCTAACTGGAGTGAGATGGTATCTCAGTGTTGTTTTGATTTGCATTTCTTTTATGGCTAGGGATGTTGAGCATTTCTTCATGTGTCTATTGTCCATCCTTCTTTCTTCTTCAGAGAAGTTTCTCTGTAAGTCTTTAGCCCATTTATTTATTGGGCAGTTGTTTCTTTGAGGATTTGTTGTTAGGGGATTTAATTTTTTGAGTTCCAAGTATATTTTAGATATGAGACCCTTGTCTGTTGTATGGCTTATGAAGATCTTCTCCCAATCTGTGGGCTTTCTATTGATCTTGCTAGCTATGTCCTTTGCCTTGCAGAAACTCTGCAACTTCATGCAGTCCCATTTGTCCAACCTTTCTTTGATTTGTTGTGTTTCCGGAGACCTATGGTTTCTCCTATTCCATGTTTTCAGAGTTTCTGCTTTGACTTTGAGGTCTTTGATCTTGTCAGGACCTATTCATTATTGTAGGAGCACCAACTATAAACTGCATTTTTCATAGCGTCTATTGAGCAATGGCCAATCTTTATCATCCTATTATTTTTTTATTGTGAAAATACTGTACAGAGGGGTTACAATTACATGGGCACGATAATGACTACAGTTTTTTTTTTCCTTCTTTTTTTTGTTTGTGGGGGGTTCCGGTCGTGGGGCCTGAACACTGGGCATTTTTTAAATTTTTTTAATTTATTTTTTATTGTGAAAATACTGTAGAGAGGGGTTACAATTACATGGGCAGAATAATGAGTACATTTCTTATCAAGCATTGTAGCCTCCTCCTTTGTTTCCCCTTCCCATCCCTTCCCAGCCTTGCCAAACCCCCCCACGTAATCCTCCCGCCCAACCACTACCAAAGTTGTAAAGTTCGTTTTCAACATGACAACATGTACTTCTCATTGTTGCAACAGGTCCACCTGTATCCTTATTTTAACGACTTGTTTTTCCCCTTCCCCTCCACAAATTATACCAACATCAAATACAGTGAAAGCAGGGGTTATACTGTGGGAAAGGGACATACAAAGCAAGTAAGAAATAGTCTTATAAATGCTTCAGAAACAAATGCATGAAAGAAAAAAAACATTTGAATACATATCTTAGGGTTCATTTTCCTAAGATCACCTTATCTGACCTTTTCTGCTTGACTCATACATATACTCGATATTGCAAATTAGGGAACCATGGGACCTTTGTTTCTTTGGCCTGGCTTACTTCACTTAATATAATTTTTTCCAAGCCTTTCCATTTCCTAACAAATGATTCAATGTCATTCTTTCTGATGGAGGCATAGAATTCCATTGTGTGTATGTACCGCATTTTCTTGATCCATTCATCTACTGAGGGTATCAGGGTTCGTTCCATATCTTAGCTCTAGTAAATAAGGCTGCAATAGACATAGTTGTGCTGGGAGCTTTAGTGTGGTCTTGTTTGTAAACATTTGGGTAAATGCTCAAAAGTGGGATTGCTGGGTCATAGGGGAGCTCTATGTGAAGTCTTTTTCGGAACCTCCATACTACTTTCCAAAGTGGGTGAACAACTTTACACTCCCACCAACAATGAAGTAAGGTTCCCTTCTGTGCTCATCTCCTCCAGCATCTGTTGTTATTAGAGTTCTTGATTTTTGCCATTCTAACTGGGGTGAGGTGGTATCTTAATGTTGTTTTGATTTTCATTTCTTTTATGGAGGGCAATTGAGCATTTCTTCATGTGTCTATTGGCCATCCTTCTTTCTTCTTCAGAAAAGTTTCTCTTTAAGTCTTTAGCCCACTTATTTATTGAGGATTTGTTGTTGGGGGATTTAATTTTTTTAGTTCCAAGTATATTTTAGATGTGAGACCCTTGTCCGTTGTATGGCTAGTGAAGATCTTCTCCCAGTCCATGGGCTTTCTATTGATCTTGCTAGCTATGTCTTTTGCCATGCAGAAGCTCTGCAACTTCATGCAATCCCATTTGTCCAACCTTTCTTTGATTTGTTGTGTTTCCCTGTCTCTATTAAGAAAATTTCCGCCTGCGTCAAGGAAACCTAGGGTTTCTCCTATTCCATCCTGTAATGTTTTCAGAGTGTCTGTTTTAATTCTGTCTCAGAATTGATCCATTTGGAGTTGATTCTGGTGCAAGGTGATAGATAGGACCTAGCTTTAGTTTTCTACAAGTAGTCAATCAATTTTGCCAGCACCATTTACTGAAGAGGCTGTCTTTCTTCCATTCTATTGTTTTAGCTCCCTTATCGAAGATTAGATGGCTATAGGTCTGTGGATTCATTTCTGGGTTTTCAAATCTATTCCATTGGTCCTGAGGTCTGTTCTTATGCCAATACCAAGCTGTTTTGATTACTATGGCTTTATAGTAGAGTTTGAAATTTGGTATTGATATTCCTCCAGCAGTGTTCTTTCCATTGAGGAGCGTTTTTGCTATTCAGGGTCTTTTATTGTTCCATATTAATTTTTGGATTGCCTCTTCTATTTCCTTGAAGAATGAGTTTGGAATTTTGATAGGTATCACGTTGAATTTGTAGATAGCCTTGGGAAGTATTGCCATTTTCACAATGTTAATCTTTCCTATCCAGGAGCATGGGAGGATTTGCCATTTTTTAATTTCTGTGTTGATTTCCTTTTTCAAGATTTTAAAGTTTTCATCATAGAGGTCCTTCACTTCTTTGGTTAAGTTAATTCCTAGGTATTTTCTTTTATGTGGGGCTATTACAAATGGAGTTGCTTTCCTAATTTCAGCCACACTTTTCTCATTTTTGGCATACAGAAAAGCCATTGATTTTGGGGGATTAATTTTATACCCTGCTACTTTGCCAAAGTTTGAATCAGCTTGAGTAATTTGGGAGTGGAGTCTATGGGATTCTTTAAATACAAGATCATGTCGTCTGCAAAGAGGGAGAGTTTTATTTCTTCTTTCCCTATTGGGATCCCCTTTATGTCTGCATCTTGTCTTATTGGTGTATCTAGGCATTCTAATACTAGATTGAAGAGAAGTGGAGAGAGTGGACATCCTTGTCTTGTTCCTGAGTTAAAAGGAAATGGCTGTAGTTTTTCACCATTAAGTATAATGCTGGCTGTAGGTTTGTTATATACAGCCTTTATTGTATTGAGGAATGTTCCACGGATTCCTGATTTTTCCAAAGCCTTCATCATAAAGGGGTGTTGGATCTTGTCGAATGCTTTTTCTGCATCTATTGAGATAACCATGTGGTTCTTATTCTTGCTCCTGTTGATGTGATGAATAATATTAATTGATTTGCATATATTGAACCACCTTTTCACATCTGAAACGAATCCTGTATGATCATGGTGTATGATTTTTTGGATGAACTGTTGAAGTCGGTTGGCCAATATTTTGTTGAGAAGTTTTGCATCAATGTTCATCAAAGAAATGGGTCTATAGTTCTCTTTCTTTGATGAGTCCCTGCCTGGTTTGGAGATGAGGGTTATGATGGCTTCATAGAGTGTGTTTGGTAGTGAACTTTCTCTTTCAATTTCATTAGTACATTTCTTATCAAGCATTGTAGCCTGCCCCTTGTTTCCCCTTCCCATCTTCCCCCACCCCTCCACCCAATCCTCCCCAAGGCACTCTCCCCCCACTAAAGTTGTAAAGTTTGTTTTCAACATAACGACTTGTAATTCTCATTGTTGCAATGGGTCCACCTGTATCCCTATTGAAACTATTTGTTTTTCCCCTTCCCCTCCACAAATTATACCGACATCAAATACAGTGAAAGCAGGGGTTATACTGTGGGGGAGGGTCATACAAACCAACAAAGAAATAATCTTATAAATATGTTAGAAACAATCGCATGAAAGAAAAAAAAACATTTGAAACCATATCTTAGGGTTCATTTCCCTAACATCACCTTATCTGACTTTTTCTGCCTGACTCAGATATACACTAGTTATTGCAAATAAGGGAAACCATGGGACCTATGTTTCTTCATCCAATTATTTTCAAAGGATTGGCTTGCAGCCAGGCATTGCTGGATCATGACCCAATTCCTAGCTGCTCAGAAGGTTGAGTTCTGAAAATTATGGTTCACATCTCATCTGGATCAACAAACCCAAGAGATTCTTACTTCCAGCCAACCAGCAAAATGCCACAGTGAAGTTATGGTGGCTCAAGTAATAGAGTTACAGCCTTGAACAAGAAAACCAAGTCAGAGACAAAGTGCTGAATTCAAGCTCAGAGGTTGGGAACGTGGCTCAGGTACCGTGCTTGCCTTGCATGCATGAAGCCCTGGGTTCTATCATCAGCACCACATGAGCAGAAAAAGCCGGAAGTGGTGCTGTGGCTCAAGTAGTAGAGCACTGGCCTTGAGCTGAAGATCTGAAGGACAGTGCCCAGGCCAAAAGTTCAGAACTCACAACTGACAAAGGAGAGAGAGAGAGAGAGAGAGAGAAGGAAAAAGCAAAAGGAATGACTTTCATCAGCGCCACAGAGTGAGGAAGTACCACAACCAACAAAGATACTATCTATGCCATCAAGATTTTATTTTTTCTCTAATGGAGGAAGACTGAAAAGTCACTGCGCTAGTATTTGCTTTGACTGAAAATTGGCATCAGCAAATCAAGTTGTTAATAAGCAACACCTTACATTGATGACTACTAGCTATATGAGGCAATATTTTTCTCTTAAATGTATAATATGAACAAAATATGCAAACAAAGTGAATGCAGAAGCTCATGTTGGTTTTTCTTTTGTTTCTTTAGATTTAAAAATGTTGTTGTAAAGGTGGTGGACAGAGGATGTACAGTTATACAAGGCAGGCAATGTGTAATTTCCTTTTAAATATTTTGACTTTCTCCCTCATTTTCTCCGCGTTATTCCCCTCCCAGCCATCTCCCCACAACGGTTATAGGTTATTTCCAACACAGTGTCTAGGAAGTTTCACTGCTCAATTGGATCGCCCATTTCCCCCCATTTCTGTGCTTCTCTGTCCCATGGTACTGTTTGCAGTTCCTTTATTCCTGTTTTTGATTTATTGCCTCTGTTGATGTTTTTTGATTTCTGTTCCCTTTAGTTGTGTATAAATTTATCTGGTTTGGGGAGAGGAGGGGGAAGCACAGAGACTGTGTTTCTCTCCTCTTAAGCCTGGTGGAACCTCAGGTGACCTGGGTGAGAGTTGAGTATCACTGCAGTGCAGTCCAGCTCTTCTACAGTAGTTCCCTACTCTGACAAGTGTGTGGTAAAAGCCTGATGCCCAGTGGCTCCCACATGTGATCCTAACTGATCAGGAGGTTCAGGTCTGAGGATCACAGATTGAATCCACTAGGGACAGAAAAGTTCTTGAGATTCTTATTTCCAGTTATACAGCAAAAGTCAAAACTAGTATGTGGCTCAAGTAATTGAGTGACAGCCTTGAGGTGAAATGCAAAGATACAGAGGTTAGCCTCTGAGATCAAGTCCCAGTACCCCAATAAATGGAAAAGTACGGTGGCCCTATGGAAATATGCCCCAGGGACTTCACAAACCCAGGGTGATCACAGCCATAAGGATGGGTGGAAAGAGGTTTGCTCATCCCATCATATTCTATAGAGTTGCAGCAGCTTAGAAAGGTTTCCCAGTGAGGACTCAGTGGGCCTGAGTACAGGCAAAGCCAGGTGCTGTTGGTTTAGGGGTATGGAGGAAGCACCTGATAGTCAGTGACTCTTGCTGTCAGCAGGGAACAGATGCCACCTGTCTCAGGAGATGCTCACACAGCCCTCAGTGCTGGAGAAAGACCTCCCCTTTCCTCATGCCTTCACATCAACACACCTTGGGGAATGCCCTGGTGATTATTAGGACTGTTTACATTCCTGCTCATCTGCATCTATCACAGAGGGAAAACAAAAGCAGCCTGCATGACTTTTCATTTACTTCCACTTGAACCCAGGAGGCTCTCACTGGGGTTGGAAGGAGGATCTCCACCCCTACCCATTCCCAAAATATGTCTTTCCTGCCAGCCAGGCCTCCAGGCGACCCGCTCTGGCACTCTTCACAGACTTGTACTGGAACCAGGTGGGCACCATGTGAGGCTTCTGAGCACCTGCAATGGAGTCCCTTCTCCCTGCTGCAGAGACACATGAGTCTCTAACTTCTTGGAATGGCCATGCTGGAGTCTCCCTGCAGGCAAAGGAGCTTTTGTGAGCTGGAGACTGAGCTGGGATTCCCCTGTGCCTTATTTAATGGCTCTTGATTACCCTCTTCCACTCCTGTACTTTTAATTGTATACTAAACTGTTCCTCCTCCTCAACACCCCTCCCTATTTTCCTTATGCCTACCTGGGCTTCCTCTAATCCTAGCAAGGCAGGAGGGAAGTTCATTCCAAACTTTCAATCTCTCTTCTGTCTAAACCTCATAATATTCCTGTATGTTTTTCTCTCCCACTCATTAAGAATAGGAACACTCATTAAGAACTGGAAGCTACAACACTGTTTGGTATTGGTCGTTGCAGCATAATTCCCAGACCAAGCCACAGGACACCTATCAGAATTCAATCCCACTCCATCTGTGCTCTCCGTGGCAGCACTAGAGCCCAAGGAAGTGTGAGGGAAATTGCAGGGCCAGAGGTCCTGAGACTTGAGCATAACATGAATGCAAAACCAACCCAAAGGCCAGGCTCTATAATGGGCACCAGTAACTCAGGCCTGTAATGCTACCTACTCAGGAGGCTAAGATCTGATGTTTGGAATTTGAAGCCAGTTTGGGAAGAAAAGCACCCATGAGACTCTAATCTCACATTTACCACTCAAAACCTGGAAATGGCACTGTGGCTCGTCTAAATGCTAGCCATAAGAACAAAGACAGTGCGCAGGCTCTGAGTTCAAGCGCCATATCTAATGGGGGGGTGAGGAGGAAGTTGGGTGCTGGTGGATAATAGTGGTAAATTTGGCTCCTCAAGTGGTTGAGATCTGAGGGTTAATATTTGAGCAGCCTGTGCAGAAAAGTGCTTCAGACTCTTCTGTCCAATTCACCATTAAAAAGCCAGAATGGAGCTTTGGTTGAAGTGGTAGATCACCAGCCTTGAGCTAAATAGCTTAGTTTTGAGAGCAGAGACCTCCTT
This sequence comes from Dipodomys spectabilis, assembly GCF_019054845.1. Lineage (NCBI taxonomy): Eukaryota > Metazoa > Chordata > Mammalia > Rodentia > Heteromyidae > Dipodomys > Dipodomys spectabilis. Next base: position 5,798,942 of record NW_024870779.1, read on the forward strand.
TCAATCCCCAATGGCAGGTTAAAAAAAGAAAGACTAAGAAAAGCAAAACCCATTACTCATGCAAGGGATCCAGCAGAACAGTTAGGTGAGGCTAAAACTGAAGTCCAAGCTTCTAGACTGCCCAACATTTCACCCTGAAATTGTGGTGTTATTGAAAGAGTTACACAAAGAGCAATTTGACTTGCCATGCACTTCCCCAACAAAGAGAATGACATTTAGCATTCCCAAGAATACATCTATGTATCTATCTATGTATCTATCTATGTATCTATCTATTTATCCATGTATCTCTGTATCTATCTGTCTATGTATCTATTTATCTATGTATCTATCTATATGTCTATCTATCTACCTACATACCTACCTACCTAGTTCTGCGTTTGAACTCTTGACCTTAAGCTTCCAAAGCAAGCATTTTATGAATTGAAATATACCTACAAGCTTTTGTGATTTTCTTAGATTTCTTATAAGGTTTTGCGTTTTTGGCCTGTCCAGTCTGGACTGATAACCTCCTGATTTGGGAATGTAGGTGAGCACCACCCCTTCCATTTTCCATTGATTCATAGGAATCTTGCTACCCTTTCGCTTCCACTGGTCACAATTTTGGTTTTCCACATCTGTGCCCCTGCATTAACTAGAATTTCAGGCCAAAGTCTGCACACATGGCTAAATATTTATATTTTTTCCACAAATGATAAAATGCTTACAATTTACACCTCATCTCACTTAGTATTTTATCTTCAAGCGCTTTCATCTGGCACTTTGTGTGACACTCCAAATCTTCTTTCCTTCTTCCTCAGTCCTCTTTCTCCTCATCTTCAAAAACATGTAAGAAATATGTGTTTATGTCTAAAAACATGTATGTATTAATGTAAACTAGAAAAGAGACCTCACTATTTGTTTCTTTTGTGCCACACAGAGTATACATTTTATTTATTTCTAAAGCATACATTAATTGAGCACAGGTGGCTCATGTCTATAATTCTATCTACTAAGAGGCTGAGATTGAGAATTGTGGTTTGAAATCCAGCCTAAACCAAAAAGTCCAAGAGACACTTAACTTATCTCTGGTTAACCAAAGAGCTGGGCCTAGACGTCTGCCTAAATCTGTGTTGCACTGGCCTTGAGCAATGAAGCTTGGAGACAATGCCTGGACCATGAGATCAATTAGATAATGCATGTGCAACATACATGGTCTAAAATGAGTCCTTTCTTCTTTTAGACATGTTGAAATTCTTCTATTACTAGAAGGATCAATGTCATAAAAAGTTACAAAATTCAATAGGTATAGTAAAATCTGAATTCATCTGAATTAAACCAGTCGATGTGGTTACTCAGAAGGCTGAAATCTAAGAATCCAGGTTTGATGCCAGGTTAGACATAAAGCCTATGAGACTCTTATCTCTAATTAGCAAGAAATAAGCTGGAACTGGTGATGTGGTTTGAATGAGAGCACAAGATCGTCAGTTCAAGACCTGGACTTGGTCATACCCAGAAAAATGTCAAACACCCACTATGGTCATTTTGTAACTGTCAACTTAAACTCCAAACACTAGAGGGAGCCTGGGAACTTCCTACATGTGCTGACTTTTTAGTCCAGGTGCCCATTAGATGGGGCATTCAGGGCAGAGCAGATGGCTTCTGGCTTTTTCCTTATGTTCTTTCAATATAGTCACACACAAACACACAACCTCCTTGGCACATAATTCCTAAGGCACCCATGCTGAGACAGGGAGTTCCCAATCTCACACAGGAATCCAAGTCCCAGCTCTGCCAGCTCGCCAGGTGCTGCAGTGGTCTGAAAACCTGCAAATCCACTGACACCTGCTTGAAATGACTGTGCCAGTATTGGGGCTGGAACTCACGGCAGTGCACTGTCGCTCAGCTTTTGTGCTCAGGTCTGGCTCTCTACCAGTTGAGAGCACTTCTACTGTGGCTTTTGGCTGGTTCACTGGAGATAAGAGTTTCAGACTTTCCTGCCCAGCAGGCTTCTTGCCTGGCTATCAGGATTGGATTTCAGGTGGAAACCACCAACAACCTAGTTGTATCATTTTATACATGTTGGCATGCACAGAGTCACAGTATTCATCCACTGGGAGACTTGAACAAAGCAGATAAAGTTATAAAAAATTTGTAAAGTTAGTGAAAACATATTAAAATATATACTTTGTAGAAGAGACTGGAACATTCTCAGTCCTTAAATCAGCAAAAGAACAAGACTGTATATAAGGAGACACAGAGCATTTGAACAAATAAGTATTCAAATGAAAAGAACAGTCAGAATTTTCCCTAAAATTGGAAGACATCTTTTCTTTCAAGCTTTAAGGAAGACTAAAAACTTGATCACATATTAAGATATGAAGTAAATCTCAGTGAATTTCACATCAGGACAATTCTATCTTCCATCTCTGACTGTAGAGAGAAAATAGGAAATTAACAATACAAAACAAGAGCAAAAATAAAAGGGCAAATGGATCAGAAATTTCAACTCACCTTAATCTACTCAAAGGCATTATTCATACTTGATATAATCATATATGAAATCATGTACCAGGACATAAACATGAACAGACTGACTGAAGTGTGGTATAACTAAAGGAGTTTGGTATAGGTTTAACTCCTTAGAAGAACTAACTTCTAATTTTATAAGATGCATATTATGGTGCTAACACATGTACTGTTGGGAAGGGAAGTGGAGCAGATAAATGGAAAGAAGGGTGAGCCAATACAGTCATTAGAGTCAATGTCCACCTATAAAAGCTACCAGTAACTTGAGGAGATTCCTGGGTTAGGCACGTTGAGCAGAAGATGCATTGTACTCATAATGTGACATAAAGGGAAACCTCTTGGTATAGCTACTTAGATATGTTAAATATTAAGTGCTTTGCTGCCTCTTGTGTACCATCTCCCTACCTTTTGGTGTTACCCTGCCTTCCAGGTGACTCCCTTTGATAACAGACATTACAACCTCAGTGTCTGCAAATCCCCTCATCCTACAATGAGTCCTGTCCACCACACATAGGTTCTCAATGTAGAATTTTGGGGTGGTATAATCCTTTCACCGGCCACTCTGGGAGTCAGAGGAGAAATTCAGTGGTTGTTTGTGGAGACAATTTCAGAACACATTTCACAGAATTTCCAGTCTATCCCTGTGAGGACAAGGCCTATTTTCTTAGAGTGCATATTAACTCTCTCCTGCATGCATCCATTCTTTCCTTCTCCCTGGTCTCTCATTCCTAATTTCTGAAATCCTTTCCCACTTTAGGTTGTTGAACACAGATTTTTGTCCCAGGTGTCCTTCCCCATTTCTAGGGAACATGACAGTGCTGGAAACCAGAAATCTATGGAGTTGTAGGTGGTGAATTACTTTTTCAGATGTTGTCCAAAAATTCCATTATGGTGAGTTTACTTCTGGTGACTGAGAGATAAGTGGAGATTTTACTGCAGTAGGTTTGCCTGTGAGCATTGCTTATATTTCACTACAGAACAAGACCAAATCAGGTGCAGAATGGGGCATAAGAAAAGGGAAAATGTTTTATACCCTTCAATGAGGGAAATTGTAAAACTAATAAAATTGGGAAGATAAGTGAAATAATGTATTATTTCTTTGTGTATGTAATGCCTTAGAGGTAAAAGTATTCTCTCAAGCTGCTAAACCAAGTAGTCCAAACATAGTGATATGAAATAATCTATAAAATAGCAAAGAAAATGCTAATTAAAGTCTGTTTGGAAGAAAAGGGTCAGGAAAAAGAAACCTAATTTTGAACTTGATAGAGAAATAATGGAATCCTCTCTTAAAGTAATAGGACTAAAGAGTATTAAGAAGCTGAGAATAGGGCCTGGGAAGGTGGTTCAATGCTACAGAGCTTGCCTTTCAGGCATAAGGCCCTGGATTCGATTCCATAGCACCACAAAAGTAGAAAAAAAACCACAAGTGGCACTATGGTTCAATAGATAGAGCTCTTGCCTTGAGCTAAAGAGCTGAGAGACTGTGTCCAGGCCCAGATTTTAAGCCCTACAACAGACCAAAGAACAAAATACAAGCTGAAAATATCACACAGACTATACTTAGTATTAAAAACATACTGGGCTGGGAAGGTGGCTCAGTGGTATGCAAGTGCTTGCCTTGCATACATGAGACCCTGGGTTCAATTCCTAAGCCCCACAAAAGCAAAAAAGCTAGAAGTAGTGCTGTAGCTCAAGTGGTAGAGCACTAGCCTTGACCTGAAGAGGTGAAGGACAGTGTCCAGCCTCAGAGTTCAGGCATCATGAATGACACACACACACACACACACACACACACACACACACACACACACACACACACACCCGTGAAAGAAACAAACCATACAATGAAATATATTCTATTTTCCTTTTGTCCATCTTGGTCTTCAATCTCAGTGCTTAGGTGATTTTTTCTGCTCAAACCGAATACTCATTAACTCAAAACCCCCCTTTGCTTCTGATTTTTTTTGTTGGTTAATTGAATATATGAGTCTCAGGAGCATTCTTGTCTGTCTGGCTTCAAACAACTTGATAAGATCTGAGCTTGCTGATCAGCTAAGATTATTAACATAAGCTCTCAGCACTGAAAAATGACAGATACTTTTTATTTTTTTTAATTTTTTTTTTTTGGTCCAGTCATAGGGCCTGTACTCTGGGCCTGGGCACTGTCCCTTAGCTCTTCAGCTCAAGGCTAGCAGTCTACCACTTGTGCCACAATGCCAATTCTGGCTTTTTTCTTTTTGCTTATGTGGTGCTGAGGAATCGAACCCAGGGCCAAAGGCATGCAAGGCAAGCGCTCTACCACTGAGCCACCTTCCCAGCCTGAAAGATACTTTTTAAACTGCAAACACAGTGTACATAAAAACATAGAACAATCTTCCAAATTATCTGAATATCAATATCACATCAATATCACATCACTACCTCATAGCTCGTGTGTGTGCTTGCGTGCATGTGCACACATGTGTGTGTGTGTGTATGTGTGCACATGTGGGAATGTGTGCATGTACACTCTCATGTGTCAGCCTGGTCCTTGGGCTCTAACTCAGGTCCTGGGTACTGTCTCTGAGCTCTTTTGCTCAATGCTATTGCTCTACCATTTGAGCCACAGCTATACTTCCTGGATTTAATGGTTAATTAAATCGAAGAATCTCTGGGACTTGCTGTCCAGTCTGATATTGAAGAGGGATCTTCATACATCAGCTTCTGGAATAGCTACCATTACAGGTATGAGCCACCAGCCCCTGGTCCACTTGCTGCATTTTTTCTCCATTGTGGGCTAGAACTCTGGGCCTGGGCACTGTTCTGTGCTCTTCAGCTCAAGGTGAGTGCTCTACCGATTGAGCCACAGTGGCACTTCTGGTTTTCTGAGTGGTTTAGTCGAGACAAGAGTCTCCTGGACTTTCCTGCCAGGGCTGGCTTTAATCCTCAGATCTCAGCCTCCTGAGTAGCTAGGAATACAAATGTGAGCCACTGGCAACCAATTCACTTCCTGTGTTTTGAAGGTTAATTGGAGATGTGTTTCTAGTCCTATGGATAAAGGTATTAGTTCTAATGTAGATGCCTGTACTTGAACTGAACCACACAGTAAGGCTTATTCCTAATATATTCCTCTTGGAGATGAGATCACAATATATGAATTGGGGGAGGGGGATCAGATACTCAGATAACACAATAAATTGAGTATGTATGTGTCTACTTGAGAGTGTGCACCTATGTGAACCCATGTAAGTCTCCACAAGAGTTTCCATTACCTATGAGTCTCTGCAAGATGAGATTTTTTTAATTCTAAAGATGTTGTACAGAAGGGCTGCAGTTAAATAAGTAAAGTAATGACTACATTTCTTGTGGAACATTGTTACCCACTCCTCATTTATTGTCTCTCTATTCCTTTCCTCCCCTAATCTCTCCTTCCCTCCCCAAAAAGTTCATTTCCAACACCAAATACTTGTTGCATTAGTAACAACACCAAACCTTGGGAATCTCATGCATACATGACAATATTCAAAGCAACAGATATTAAATCATCTGAATTCTACTTCATTTCCTGGAAACTGAGGCATTGACTGCACCCAGGCCTTTTCAGAGATGGTGGGGTGTACTGGTAAAACTATGTACAGTTATGGAAATAGTGAGTGTCTTATGAGGAGCAGGCAGAAGCCCAGGGGCACAGTGTGGGGTCCTGATGGAGGAAGAATCTTAGGTAAGTGGACCCCAGGAAATGACCACAGACTTGACAGAAGACCAAAGAGAACTTGGAACCCAGGTCTCCAAGTAGCCACATTCCAGAACCACAACAGGAAAACTCATCCGAGTTAGCAAGGAAAGCAACATGTTTTCCTGTTGCTGCCGGCTTTTCACTACCTCAGACTCCAGGAGATCCTGCAGAGAGCGCCTGGCTGACATCTGCAGACACTGGATCAACCCCCGACCCAGACCCCAGCCCCAACCCAGACCCAGAAGAACCTTCTGGCAGTTCCTAAGGAGAGACAGGCAAGTGGCACCTGGCAGCCCAGCCCAGGACAGCAGGTATGAGGACACTGCTGTGACTCCTCCAAGCCAACCCCAGGTGCCAAGAGTGGTGGACACCAAGTGGGCTGTGCCCACTGCACTGAAGACAAAGCTGTGTGGGGCTGAGATAGCAGATGAAAAATCAGCATGTGCTCCAGCTGACCTGGAGGCCAGGATGGCCGAGTCCTCTTCACGTCAGATCCATGAATCTCCAGCAGTGCCTGCAGAAGACCTAGCACTGCCACGTACCCACGTGGATGTTTGCACAGCCCTGGAGACAGTCCTAGTCCCCCTAGAAACAGCAGCAGAAGAGCCACAGTGCAGAAGAGCAGTTCTGCGTCTTGTTATCGATCTTCCCAGGGCACATGATGAGGACACCTCTCCATCAGAGGCAAATGACTCAGAACAACCACAGGGCTCCATTGATGAGGCCCTCAATGAGCCTCTGCCTGCATCAGGAGAGGAAGAACAGTTTCCACTTGTGGCAGCTAAAACTTCCAAGCAGGGGGCAGCTGATCTGTACCTGGAGGATTACTTGTCTCTGACATCTGAGACAGACTCTTCTGCACATGAGTCAGAAGATGAAGAAGCACAACTCTGTTTTGCTGACCCAGAGCTGTCCAGTGTATCTGACACAGACTCTATTCCACCAAAGGAGGAAGACGAAGAACAACCACAAGGTAAAGCACTATTTTGCTGGCATCAGAAGGTGTCTCTGAGCGATGCTTATGAAGAAAACACTCTTCCTCCAGTGGATGTCTGAAGAGCAATTCCACATTATATCTGACTTTGGTCTCTAGTTTCCCAAGGGCACAGAACAGAACAAATGGACTCCAACCTGTGAGTGTCCTTGCTGCTCTAGAGATGTCACAGGCTCCACAGACTGTGTGATCTGGACCCACTTTTACCTGCAGAGGGCAACTTAGCACCAGCAGATACACCCAGGTGTGCTTCCCTATTAACACTGGGAGCAGAAATCTGGGTGTGGAGGTAGAGACTCAGGAACTCCTGAGCTGCCCTGAGCTCAGCTGCAGCACTTAAACAAGTCCTTTCCCTCTGCTTGCCAATTATCTGCAGGGAATTTTTCCTGTTTTTTTTTTCTTTATGTAATTTAAAGATGTATTTTAATAAAACTTTACTGTTATTCACTTGAGTTGCATCATTCATACTAGAACAATGAGTTCCAGCTGCTGACTGAAGCAGCCCCACATGGAGCCTGTGTTCCTGATGGGAGGACCCTCACAGCTACCTGGAGGAGGTGGGAGGGAAGGCCATGGTGTGCAGGGAGCAGGTGAAGGTGAGAGGAGTGGCCAAGGATCTAGCCTTGTATGGGTACAGTTGCATCTAAGGCAGGGCCCCCCATAGTTAAGAGACATGGACTGTGTGCTCAGAAAAGATTTTCCCAGCTCTTCATCTGTGGAATGAAAGCCTAGGCACACCCAGGCTTGGAAGAAGGCAAACAAAATGCAGTGGTGTGTGGATCTCCTGTCCCCTGTGTGTAGTGGGGAGGGGAGGCAGGGTGGAGCTTAGGGGGGTGGGGCCAGCTCTTTCTCTTGCACCTTGGGTTTCTGGTGGCTGAGCTGAGAGTCTTCAGAGGTGGCCCTCACTTGGGCTCTGTAAAATCAGCTGCCAGGTGACCATAGGGAGGCTGTTGGGAATCACAGGACACAAGGTGGTGGCCTGTCCAGGGCAGAGGTGGGGTCAGGTGTGCGCTGAATTTGTTTTTTTTTTTTTTTAGGTCCGGTCATGGGGCCTGAACTGTGGGCCTGGGCACTGCCCCTCAGCTCTTCAGCTCAAGGCTAGTGCTCTACCACTTGAGCCACAGTGCTACTTCCGGCTTTTTTCTTTTTGCTTATGTGGTGCTGAGGAATGGAACCCAGGGCCTCATGGATGCAAGGTAAGCGCGCTATCACTGATCCACCTTCCCAGCCCCCTGCACTGAATTTCTGCAGAATCATAGGACAGGTGTGTAGATCCTGTGGCTGGAAGACAGATGTAGCAGCAGCTGATTCTCAGGTAAACCACTCGTGCTGCACTACAGGTTTGTCCTCCCTGGCCATCCTGTCACCCAGGCCCATAGCCAGCGCCAGTCTCCTGCCTCACACTGTGAGGAGGCCCGAAGGCCCTAGTATCCCTACCCCTTGAGCCAAACCTTGTGATTTTGCTTGTGACTTGGAGATTCGTTTCTCACAAATATTCCTGCATAGGCTGGCTGCATAAACCAACGTCAGCCTATTGAGAAGCCAGGAATATAGGAGTGACTCACCACACAAGCTTTTTGTTATTTTCTTTCAAGTTGATATAAAGAGAGTCACTGTTAGCTGGTAGAACCGGAGACTTGATAGCAGGTAAAGTGATGATTTTGCCACATGACATCCCATTTTTGAGCACACTGCTTTCAGGAGACAAATGCAAACCATGATTGTTTCCTGCTTTGAGAACACAATGTAATCAATGGTTCCACGTGAAACTTGGATACACTAACTGGAAAGGTAAAAATCTGAGATCACTTGAAAGAGGCTGTGTTTTTTAGAAGTAGGGAGGGATTTGGGGGAGATGAATGGTCAGGCAAAGCTTACAGAAAAAGCAAGGAAAGAGAGAGAGGGAGCCATATATAAGCTATGTAGCCTGCAAAACCGTTTTATTGGATATCATTCATTCACCAGCAGAACACAGACTTTAGAAGACTGCCCTCAGATATGTGCCTAGAAGTCCTCATGGAGATAACAAAGGCAAATATGTCCACCTCCAGCACTGTCTGCCATGCCTTCACTTAGCTATGCAGAGGAGGTAGGTCTTCCTGGGATAATGAAGTATGAAGGAGCCTAAGAAAATCAAGTCCTCAACTCAAGGAATCCTGAGGAAAGCAGAGAGCTGGATCACTCCTCCTGAGAGCCTTTTACTACCACGGAGTCAAGCTGACACTGAGACTGGCAGCCAAGTCCTTCTGGGGCTGGCTCCACACACTTTGTAGCACCTGGTAGCCTGGGCAGGAAGAAGAAAGGTCAGACAGTCTAGAAGCACAAAAAGCCTATGTGGGGACACAGGGGAAGGAGGGGAGAGGTAAGAGGTATTCCAGCACACCCACCCCTCTATGGGAACCCATTCATAAACCCATAATTCATTTTCCTCCCACAATGAATTGATTCATAATATGGTTGACTCTGGGGTCCAGCAGTGCTGGGGGCTGTGGGAACATCTAGATTCTCAGATTCCTGTGCAGTCCTAGTCTTTAAGATCTATGTATGAGCACAGAGCTTGGCATCAGAGCCTCAACCACAGTTAGATCACAGACACTTACCTCAAGCTTGATAGTGAAAGTTCCGGTACTCCAAAAGCCATATCATGCCCATCAGCCACTGCCTGGCCCTAGGTGGACCCACCACCGTGACCTGGTTGTGGCCTGTGACTGTGAACCAGGACTCCAGCTGAATGAGGGTGTGGCTGTGTTCCTCCATGCAGTGGAGGTAGCTGTCCTCCTGCCTTAGGAACAGAAAAGGAGAGAGGAAGAACAGGAAAACCACCAACAGAACTGGGAGTCAGGTGACTCTGAGAGTGGAGGCCTGGCACAGATCAGAGGGGATACAAGTTGATATCGATAAATGTGAAGACAAAGGAAATGGCACAAGTTTCTTATGGTCTTCAGCATCTGCAGTGCTGGGCAGAGAGCTTATGTGCCAACATACCTGGCCTATTTTAGAATTTCTTTCAGTGATATTATTGCGGTCTTGAAGTTTTCTAGAAGCTGGGGTTGGTGGTTCATGTCTATAATACTAGCTATTCAGAGTAGCTAAGATCTTAGGATCATGGTTCAAAGCCAGCATGGGCAGGAAAGTTTGTGACACTCTTATCTCCAATGAACCACCAGAAACCAGCAGTGGCACTGTGGCTCAAGTGGTAGAGCCCTCTCCTTGAGCTGAAAAGCTGAGGGCCAGTGCCCAGGCTGAGTTCAACCCCATGAGTAGCCAGAATATGCTTATCCTTATGAAAAGACACACAGTGATCATGAAGGCAGATTACAGTGAGTTACAGAGACAGTGTAAGACTCCTTTTCCTTGTGAAAACAAAGAGCAGACTCCAGGCTGCCAAATGGGAAACAGCAAACCAAGCACTGTTCTCACTGTGTCTTCATGAATGAAGTTCTCTTGGTAATCCAGCAGCTCCTCTTACAGGAAGAGCTCTGTGTCTGCTCCTTTCCCTCAAGATTCTTATTCAGGAGATGGGTCTCTTATTGAATGGGGAAATTTGGTGGGTGAGAAATGCATCTGGAGTATGGATGAGGACAGGTGTGGCTTGCTCAGTGTCTGAAGCCCAGGATCTGTTTTAATCCTTGAAGGAAAGGATGTGAACTCTTTCTAATTCAGATGCTATTATTAGGGAAGCTTTAGCACAACAAACAAGATATCAGGGAAATTTTGGACGCTGTTTGTTTCTAGAAATGAAACAGACAAAGGAGGAAAAGATTAAACTGTTGAATAATTAGTGGACTGCTGAAATATGATCCAAGTTTATAATGATGGTTTGTGATATTTTCAGGATGTAATAAAATACTTGTATTATGACATAAAATTCATGTAGCTTACTTTGTAATGAGAACTACTCTGAAGACAGATTAGGAAGTTCATACTGTGAGGCCAGTCTGAGCAAAGGGTTGAGAGACCTCATCTCAACTAATGAAGCTGGGCTTGGTGGTTTCAGCCTGTCATTTGGTACAAGCCACACTAGTCCTGGCAGAAACATAAGATCCTATTCAAAATCGGACTCAAGCTGAAAGAGTGAGCTCCAATAGCAGAGTGCCTAGCAAGTACAAGGCGCTGAGTTCCAGCTTCAGTATCGATATGACTTCCAAAAGAAAATGCCTGAACTTTTTGTTTTTGCAACAAGAGTCTTGCTCTATTGTGCAGTGTGACATTGAACTCATGAACATTGTTCTTTAGTACCCTAGTGCTGGGATTCCAGTTGTGTTCCACCACAGCCCAGTCTGCAATTAGAATTTTATTCCTGCACTTTGAAATACCTTCGAGAAATATGAATCAGTACTAAGGAAAGATGAAAGTACATCCATCCCAAAGAGAATTGTATTGGTTGAGATAAGTTCTATAAAAGTAAAACTAAAATTATGTATTGAAAAGAATTTAGTGGGTATGATAGGGTAAGGAAAGAGCTCTGAGTGTTTGGTATGGTGAACATTGTATAGTTTTGCTGATACTGGGGCTTGAATGCTGGATTTTGCCTTCCCACTCAACTTGTTTGTTCAAGGCTGGTGTTTCACTTCTTAACCCATGCCTTCAGTTCTGGTTTTGTGCATATTAGTTGGAGTTAAGAGTTTGTTAGATTTGTCTACCTAGCCTATCTTTGAATCTCAGTCCTCAGTTATCATGTTCCTGGATAGCTGGGATTATACTCATGAGGTACCAGTGCTTGTCCCATTTAATGAGGATTCTTGATTATGAGTGATAGCAGTATTTTGGCATGCAATGCTTAGGATGAACCCAGGCCTTGCACATTCTAAGCAAGGTTTACTGTGAACTACAATCCATCCCGACCACAGGTTATGCTTACAATCAACTCTTCTTTCTAGTATGTGCATGAAAATGGTACATATCATCCCAAGGTTTTTGTGTAATTCAGCTGTATAGGTAATAGTAGCACATACCTGTAATCCTAGCCATATAGGCAACTGAGGAAGGAGGGTCACATGTTCAAAGACAGCTGAACAGTTCAATGAGGCCCCATCCCAAAGTTTTTCAACAGGTCTGGGGATAGTTCAGTGGTTTCCAGAGTGTTTGGAATGGGAAGGGGAGGGGGCTGTGTGTTTCATTTTTGTACTTCTTTTGTCTTTTTTCTTGTTTAATATGGAATCCTTCCATAGAGTTCTTAAGTAATGCTCAGATGCACACAAATGTGTGCACAGGGCTGGTTATTTTCATTGCAGATTAGGCAGGGATGTTCTTTATCTTGTAAAAAGGCAATCTGACAATCTGGTCCTGTAGTTGATGTTAAGAGGCAAACACCACTCACACAACTGTTCCGGTCCTGCTGTGACATAGCAGCACCTGAAAATTTGATGCTAGCAGGACATCAGTGGTTCATGCCTGCAATTCCAGCTACTCAGGAAACTGAAATGTGAGGGTCAGGGTTCAAATCCAGCCTGCACAGAGGTCCATTAACATCTTGTCTCTAATGATGCATTCACTATCTGGAAGTAAAGATGTGATTCAAGGGTAGAGCACCAGCTTTGAGTGAAAAATGCAAGTGAGATTGAGGCCTTGAGATTAAGCCCAAGTGTTCAAACCCCAGGTCAGCACACACACATATTTGTGTCCACTTACTCACACATGCACAGACACACAGAAGCCAAATCATTTTGTATTTTATCTGTGAAAGTCTGCAAAGCTTGTTAACATGTGGATTATGTTCTTCTATCAGTGGTAAGAATCCAGTCTGGTGCCTCATGTATTCTTCCTTTTTGTGCTAGAAACTTCGTATCCCAATATACTGAAAACTTGCCATCCACTCAGTGTCTCAAACTTTTCAGGGCCTATTCATTATTGCAGGAGCACCAACTGTAAAATACATTTTTCATAGCATCTATTGAGCAATGGCCAATCTTTATCATCCAATGTTTTTTTATTGTGAAAATAGTGTACAGAGGGTTACAATTACATGGGCAAGATAATGAGTACAATTCTGTTCTTTTTTTTAGTGGGTGGGGTCCGGTCGGGGGGCCTGAACTCTGGGCCTGGGCGCTGTCCCTCAGCTCTTCAGCTCAAGGCTGTGCTCTACCACTTGAGCCACAGCGCCACTTCCAGCTTTTTTCTTTTTGCTTATGTGGTGCTGAAGAATTGAACCCAGGGCCTCATGCATGCAAGGCAAGTACTCTACCACTGGGCCACCTTCCCAGTGCATGAGTACATATCTTATCAAGCATTGTAGCCTCCTCCTTTGTTTCCCCTTCCCATCCCTTCCCATCCTTCCCTTACCCACCCTATCCAATCCACAGACCCACCCCACAAAAGATGTAATGTTTGTTTTCGACATAACGACTTGTACTGTTCATTGTTGCAATGGGTCCACCTGTTTCCCTATTTAAACAAGTTGGTTTTCCCCTTCCCTCCACAAATTATACCAACATCAAATACAGTGAAAGCAGGGGTTATACTGTAGGAGAGGGATATACAAAGCAGCAAAGAAATAATCTCATAAATGTGTGAGAAACACTCACATGAAAGAGAAAAAACATTTGAATGCATATCTTAGGGTTCATTTCCCTAACATCACCTTCTCTCACCTTTTCTGCCTGACTCAGACATATACTGGATATTGCAAATAAGGGAAACCATGGGACCTATGTCTCTTCATTCAATTATGTTCAAAGAATTGGCTTGCAGCCAGGCATTGCTGGATCATGCCCCAATTCCTAGCTGCTCAGAAGGTTGAGATCTGAAAATCATGGTTCACATCTCATCTGGATCAACAAACCCAAGAGAGTCTTACTTCCAGCCAACCAGCAAAATGCCACAGTGGAGGTATGGTGGCTCAAGTAATAGAGTTATAGACTTGAACAAGAAAACCAAGTAAGAGTCAAAGTGCTGAATTCAAGCTCAGATGCTGGCATTTTAAGAAAAAGAGGCTGGGAAAGTGACTCAGGTACAGTGCTTTCCTTGCATGCATGAAGCCCAGGGTTCTATCCTCAGCACCACATAAGCAGAAAAAGCCAGAATTGGTGCTGTGGCTCAAGTGGTAGAGCACTGGCCTTGAGCTGAAGAGCTGAAGAACAGCGCCCAGGACCAGAGTTCAGAACCCACAACTGCCAAAGACAGAGGGCAGGGGTGGGGGGAGGGGGAAACAAAGCCAAAAGGAATGACTTTCATCCAGGCCACAGAGTGAGGAATTACCACAACCAACAAAAAAATCAAGATATTATCTATGCCATCAAGATTTTATTTTTTCTCTAATGGAGGAGGACTGAAAAGACATTGCACTAGTATTTGCTTTGACTGAAAATTGGCATCAGCAAATCAAGTTGTTAAAATCACATAAGCAACACCTTACATTGATGACTACTAGGTTTATGAGGCAATATATTTCTCTAAAATGTATAATCTGAACAAAATATGGAAACAAACTGAATGTAGAATCTAATGTTGGTTTTTCTTTTGTTTGTTTAGATTTAAAAATGTTGTTGTAAAGGTGGTGGACAGAGGATGTACAGTTATACAAGTCAGGTAATTTGTAATTTCCTTTTAAATATTGTGACTTCTTTCTCCATCATTCTCTGCCCGTTATTCCCCTCCCAGCCATCTCCTCCCATCTGTTATAGGTTATTTCCAACACGGTGTCTAGAGGGATTTACTGCTCAATTAGATCTCCCTATTCCCCCCATTTCTGTGCTTCTCTGTCCCATGGTACTATTTGCAGTTCCTTTATTCCTGTTTTTGATTTATTGCCTCTGTTGATGTTTTTTTATTTCTGTTCCCTTTAGTTGTGTAGAAATTAATCTGATTTGGGGAGAAGAGGGGGAAGCACAGAGACTGTGTTTCTCTCCTCTTAAGCCTGATGGAACCTCAGGTGACCTGTGTGAGAGTTGAGGATCACTGCAGTGCAGCCCAGCTCTCCTACAGTAGTTTCCTCCTCTGGCAAGTGTGGTAGCAGCCTGATGCCCAGTGGCTTCCACATATGATGCTAACTGATCAGGAGGTTCAGGTCTGAGGATCACAGATTGAAGCCACCAGGGACAGAAAAGTTCTTGAGATTCTCATTTCCAGTTATGCAGCAAAAGTCAAAGCTAGTATGTGACTCAAGTAATTGAGTGACAGCCTTGAGTAGAAATGCGAAGATACAGAGGGTAGGCTCTGAGATCAAGTCCTAGTACCCCAATAAATGGAAAAGTACGGTGGCCCTATGGAAATATGCCCCAGGGACCTCACAAACCCAAGGTGATCATGGACATATGGCTGGGTGGAAAGAGGTTTTCTCATCACATCATATTCTATAGAGTTGCAGCAGCTTAGAAAGCTTTCCCAGTGAGGACTCAGTGGGCCTGAGTACAGGCAAAGCCAGGTGCTGTTGGTTAAGGGGCATGGAGGAAGCACCTGAGAGCTAGTGACTCTTGCTGTCAGCAGGGTACAGAGGCCACCTGTCTCAGGAGATGCTCACACAACCCTCAGTTCTTGGAGGAAACACCCCCTTTCCTTATGCCTTCCCATCAAGGAATGCCCTGGTGATTATTAGAACTGTTTTCATTCCTGCTCCCTAGTATCTATCACAGAGGAAATACAAAAGGAGCTTGCATGACTTTTCATTGACTTCCACTTGAACCCAGGAGGCTCTCACTTGGGTTAGGAGGAGGATCTCCACCCCTACCCATTCCCAATATATGTCCTTTCTGCCAGCCAGGACTCCAGGCGACCCGCTCTGGGACTCTTCAGGGACTTGTACTGGAACCAGGTGGGCACCATAAGAGGCTTCTGAGCACCTGCAATGGAGCCTCTTCTCCCTGCTGCAGAGACACAAGAGTCTCTAACTTCTTGGAATGGCCATGCTGCAGTCTCCCTGAAGGCAAAGGAGCTTTGGTGAGCTGGAGACTGAGCTGGGATTCCCTTGTGCCTTATTTAATGGCTCTTGATCAACCTCTTCCACTCCTGTACTTCTAATTGTATACTAAACTGTTCCTCCTCCTCAACCCCCCTCCTCCCTATTTTCGTTATGCCCACCTGTGCTGCCTCCAATCCTGGCAAGGTAGTAGGGAAGTTCATTCCACACTTTCAATGTCTCTGTTGTCTGAACCACACAATATCCCTGTATGTTATTCTCTTCCACTCAGTGCACCACCCGTGAACACTCATTAAGAATAGGAAGCTACATGGGCTGGGAAGGTGGCTCAGTGGTAGAACGCTTGCCTTGCAAGACTGAGGCCCTGGGTTCGATTCCTCAGCACCATATTAGCAAAAAGAAAAAGAAGCCGGTAGTGGCGCTGTGGCTCAAGTGGTAGACTGCTAGCCTTGAGCTGAAGAGCTGAGGGACAGCGCCCAGGCCCAAAGTTCAGACCCCATGACCGGAAAAAAAAAAAAAAAGAATAGGAAGCTACAACACTGTTTGGTATTGGTCATTGGAGCATAATGCCCAGACCAAGCCACAGGACACCTCTCAGAATTCAACCCCACTCCACCTGTGCTCTCTGTGGGAGCTCTAGAGGCCAAGGAAGTGAGAGGGAAATTGCAGGGCCAGAGGTCTTCAGACTTGAGCATAACATGAATGCAAAACCAACCCAAAGGCCGGGCTCTATAATGGGCACCAGTAATTCAGGCCTGTAATGCTACCTACTCAGGAGGCTAAGATCTGTGGTTTGGGATTTGAAGCTAATTTGGGAAGAAAAGCCCCCATGATACTCTAATCTCCCATTTACCTGTCAAAACCCGGAAATGTTACTGTGGCTCAAGTCTAAATGCTAGCCATAAACACAAAGAGAGTACCCAGGCTCTGAGTTCAAGCCCCACATCCAATTGGGGTGGGGGAGGGTCGGAAGGAAGCTGGGCACTGGTGGATAATAGTGGTAAATTTGGCTTCTCAAGAGGTTGAGATCTGAGGGTTAATGTTTGAAGCAGCCTGTGCAGAAAAATGCATTAGAGTCTTCTGTCCAATTTGCCATCAAAAAGCCAGAATGGAGCTTTGGTTGAAGTGGTAGATCACCAGCCTTGAGCTAAATAGCTTAGTTTTGAGAGCAGAGACCTATTTCAATCCCAAGTGGGAGGTTAAAAAAAGAAAGCCTAAGAAAAGCAAAACCCATAACGCATGCAGGGGATCCAGCAGAACAGTTAGGTGAGGCTAAAACTGAAGTTCAAGCTTCTAGACTGCCCAACATTTCACCCAAAATTGTGGTGTTATTGAAAAAGCTACTCAAAGACCAATTTGACTTGCCATGGACTTCCCCAACAATGTAAATCACATTTAGCATTCCCAAGAAGACATCTATCTATCTATCTATCTATCTATCTATCTATCTATCTATCTATCTATCTATCTATCTATCTATCTATCAATCTATCAATCTATCTATCTATGTATCTATCTATCTATATCTATGTATGTATGTATGTATGTATGTATGTATCTATCGATCTATCTACCTACCTACCTAGTTCTATGTTTGAACTCTTGGCCTTAAGCTTCCAAGGCAAGCATTTTATGAATTGAAATAAACCTACAAGCTTTTGTGATTTTCTTAGATTTTTTTTTATAAGGTTTTGTGTTTTTGGCCTGGCCAGTCTGGACCGATAACCTCCTGATTTTTGAATGTAGGTGAGCACCACCCCTTCCATTTTCCATTGATTCATAGGAATCTTGCTACCCTTTCGCCTCCAGTGGTCACAATTATGGTTTTCCACATCTGTGCCCCTGCATTAACTAGAATTTAATCCAAAGTCTGCACACCTGGCTAAATATTTATATTTTTTCCACAAATGATAAAATTCTTACAATTTACACTTCATCTCACTTAGCATTTTCTCTTGAAGCTCTTTCATTTGGCACTTTGTGTGACACTCCAAATCTTCTTTCCTTCTTTCTCAGTCCTTTTTCTCCTCATCTTCAAAAACATGTAAGATATATGTGTTTATGTCTAAAAACATGTATGTATTAATGTAAACTAGAAAAGAGACCTCACTGTATGTTTCTTTTGTGCCACACAGAGTACACATTTTATATATTTCTAACAGCATATGTTATTTGAGCACAGGTGGCTCATGTCTATAATTCTATCTACTTGGAGGCTGAGATTGAGTATTGTGGTTTGAAATCCAGCCTGAACTAGGAATTCCAAGAGACACTTAACTTATCTCTGGTTAACCAAAGAGCTGGACCTGGATCTCTGCCTCAAGCTGTGGAGCACTGGCCTCGAGCAATGAAGGTTGGAGACAATGCCTGGACCATTAGATCAATTAGATAATGCATGTGCAACATACATGGTCTAAAATGAAGTCCTTTCTTCTTTTAGACATGTTGAATTTATTCTATTACTAGAAGGATCAATGTTACAAAAAGTTACACAATTCAATAGGTATAGTAAAATATGAATTCATCGGAATAACCCTGTCAATGGTTACTCAGAAAGCTGAAATCTAAGAATCCAGGTTTGATGCCAGGTTACACATAAAGCCTATGAGACTCTTAATTCTAATTAGCAAGCAATAAGCTGGATCTGGGGAAGTGGTTTGAATGAGAGCTCAAGATCCTCAGTTCAAGACCTGGACTTGGCCATACCTAGAAAAATGTCAAAAACCCATTATGGTCATTTTGTAACTGTCAACTTAAACGTCAAACACTAGAGGGAGCCTTTCAGTCCAGGTGCCAATTAGATGGGACATTCAGGGCAGAGCAGATGGCTTCAGGATTTTTCATTGTGTTTATGCATTGTAGTCACACACAAACACACAACCTCCTTGACACATATTTCCTAAGGCAGCCATGCTGGAACAGGGAGGTCCCCATCACACACTTAGGAATCCAAGCCCCCGCTTTGCCAGTTCCCCAAAAGCAGCTGTGGTCTGATGACCTGCCAGTGCACTGACAGCTGTTTGAAATGACTGTTTGTGCCAGTATTGGGGCTGGAACTCATGGCTGTGCAGTATCCCTCCGCTTTTATGCACAGGGATGGCTCTCTACCAGTTGAGAGCACTTCTAGTATGGCTTTTTGCTTGTTCACTGGTGATAAGAATCTCAGACTTTCCTGCCCAGGCAGGCTTCTTGCCTGGGTATCAGGATTGCATTTCAGGTGAGAGCGACCAGCAACCTAGTTGTTTATCTTTTTATACAAGTTGGCATACCCAGAGTCACTGTATTCATTGACTGGGAGACTTGAACATAGCAGATAAAGTTATAAAAAGTTAGGAAAGTTAGTGAAAAGACATTATAATGCATGCTTTGTAGAACAGACTTAAACACTCTCATTCTTTAAATGAGCAAAAGAACAAGACTGTATATAACAAGACCCAGATCATTTGAATAAATAAGAATTCCTATGAAAATAACAGTCTGATTTTCCCTTACAATTGGAAGAAATCTTTTCTTTCAAGCTATAAGGAAGACTAAAAACTTGATCACATATTAAGCTTTCAAGTAAATCTCAGTGAATTTTACATCAGGACAATTCTATCTTGCATCTCTGATTGTAGAGAAAAAATATGAAATTAATAATACAAAACAAGAGCAAAAATAAAATGGTAAATGGATCAGAAATTTCAAATCACCTTAATCTACTCAAAGGCATTATTCATCCTGGATATAATCATATATGAAATCATGTACCAGCACGTAAACATGAACACACTGACTGAAGTGTGGTATAACTAAAAGAGGTTGGCATTGGTTTAACTCCTCATACTACAGTGCAGAAACATGTACTGTTGGGAAGGTAAATGGAGCAAATAAATGGAGAGAAGGGTGAGCCACTACCATCATTGGAGACAATGTCCATATATAAAAGCAACCAGTAACTTGATGGGAAGGCTGGGTTTGGCACATTGAGGAGAGGATGCATTGTACTCATAATCTAGCATGAATGGAAACCTCTTGGTATAGCTACTTAGATGTGTTAAATATTAAGTGTTGTGCTGCCTCTTGTGTACCATCTCCCTTCCTTTTGGTGTTACCCTGCCTTCCAGGTGTCCCCTTTGACAACAGAGATTACAACCTCAGTGTCTGAAAATCACCTGATCCTATGGTGACTCCTGTCCACCACACATAGATTCTCAAAGCAGAATTTTGGGATGGTGAAGGGCTTTCACTGACCAGTGTGGGAATCAGAGGAGAAATACAGTCATTGTTTGGGGAGAACATGTCAAAACACATTTCATAGAGTTTCCAGTCTATCCCTGTGAGGACAAGGGCTATTTTCTTAGAGTGCATATTAACTCTCTCCTGCATGCATCCATTCTTTCCTTCTCTCTGGTCTCTCATTCCTAATTTCTGAAATCATTAGGTTGTTGAACACAGGCTTTTGTCCCAGCTGTCCTTCCCATTTCTAGGGAACATGTTGAATTCTGTTTCAGAAGTGGACCAAAACTCCATTATGGTGAGTTGACTTCTGGTGACTGAGAGATAAGTGGAGGTTTTACTGCAGTAGGGTTGCCCGTGAGCATTGCTTATATTTCACTACAGAACAAGACCAAAGCATGTGCAGAATGGGGCAAAAGAAAAGGGAAAATGTTTTATATCCTTCAATTAGGGAAATTGCAAAACTAATAAAATTGGGAAGAAAAGTGAAAATATATATTATTTCTTTGCATAGGCAATACCTTAGAGTTAAAAGTATTCTATTAAGCTGATAAACCAAGTAGTCCAAATGTAGTGATATAACATAATGTATAAAATAACAAAGACAATGCTAATTAAAATCTGTTTGGAAGAAAAGGGTCAGGAAAAAGAAACGTAATTTTGAACTTGATAGAGATATAATGGACATTCTCTCTTAAAGTAATAGGCCTAAAGAGTATTAAGAAGCTGAAAATAGGGGCTGAGAAGGTGGCTCAATGATACCGTGCTTGCCTTTCAGGCATCATGCCCTGGGTTCGATTCCTTAGGACCACATTAGTACAAAAAACCACAATTGGCACTGTGGCTCAATAGATAGAGCGCTTGCCTTGAGCTAAAGAGCTGAGAGACAGTGTCCAGACCCAGAGTTTAAGCCCTACTGCAAACCAAAGAACAAAAACAAAAGCTGAAAACATCACACAGACTATTCTTAGTATTAAAAACATACTGGGCTGGTAAGGTGGCTCAGTGGTAGAGTGATTGCCTTGCATGCATTAGGCCCTGGGTTCGATTCCTCTGCACTAAATAAGCAAGAAAAGCTAGAAGTATTGCTGTAGCTCAAGTGGTAGAGCACTAGCCTTGACCTGAAGAGCAGAGGGACAGTGCCTAGGCCCAGAGTTCAGGCACCATGACTGACAAACACACACACACACACACACACACACACACACACACACACACACACATACACACACACACACACACACACACACACACACACCCTGTGGAAGAAATTAACCATACAACGAAAGATACTCTGTTTTCCTTTTGTCCACCTTCGGCTTCAATCTCAGTGCATAGGTGATTTTTTCTGCACATGCCTAGTACTCATTAACTCAGAACCCTGGCTCTGCTTCTGATTTTTTGTTGGTTAATTGAATATATGAGTCTCAGGAACATTCTTGTCTGTCTGGCTTCAAACAACATGATAAGATCTGAGCTTGCCATCAGCACTGAGAAAAGAAAGATACTTTTTAAACTGCAAAAACAGTGTACATAAAAACATGGAACAATCTTCCAAATTATCTGAATATCAGTATCACATCACTCCCTGATGGCTCTCTGTGTGTGCTTGTGTGCATGTGCACATGTGTGTGTGTATGTACACAAATAGCACAAATAGCCTGTGTGGGGACACAGGAGAAGGAGGGGAGAGGTAAGAGAAAACCCAGTGCACCCAACCCTCTATGGGAACCCCTTCGTATGCCCCCACTTCATTTTCCTCCCACAATGAATTGATTCATAATATGGTTTACTCTGGGGTCTTGCACTGTGGGAACATCTAGATTCTCAGATTCCTGAGCAGTTCTAGTCTTTTTTTGTTTTTTTTATTTTTATTTTTAGTTTTTGTGAACACACTGTACAGAGGGGTTACAATCACACGGGCAGGTCAATACATACATTTCTTATCAAGCATTGCAGCCTCCTCCTTTGTTTACCCTTCACATCCCTTCCCAGCCTTCCCCCCCAACTCCCACCCAATCCTCCCCCTTTCCCCTCCCCCAACCAACATTGTAAAGCTCAGTTTTCGACATGACAACTTGTACTTCTCATTGTTGCAACTGGTCCACCTGTATCCTTAAAGGACTTGTTTTCCCCCATGTCTTCTACAAGTTATACTGACATCAAATATAGTGAAAGCATGGGTTATACTGTGGGGGAGGGACATACAAAGCTACAAAGAGATAATCTTATAAATGCCTTAGAAACAAATGCATGAAAGGAAAAAAACATTAAAATACATATCTAAGGATTCATTTTCCTAACATCACATTATCTGACCTTTTCCGCTTGACTCATACATATAGTAGATATTGCAAATAAGGGAAACCATGGGACCTATGTTTCTTTGTGCCTGGCTTACTTCACTTAATAGAATTTTTCCAAGTTTTTCCATTTCCTAACAAATGGGGCAATGTCATTCTTTCTGATGGAGGCATAGAATTCCATTGTGTATATATACCACATTTTCTTGATCCATTCTTCTACTGAGGGGCATCTGGGCTGGTTCCAGATCTTAGCTATAGTAAATAATGCTGCAATAAACATAGTTGTGCTGGTAGCTTTAGTGTGGTCTTGTTTGTAAACATTTGGGTAAATACCCTAAAGTGGGATTGCTGGGTCCTAGGGGAGCTCTATGTGAAGTCTTTTGAGGAACCTCCATACTGCTTTCCAAAGTGGTTGAACAAGTTTTCATTCCCACCAACAATGAAGTAAGGTTCCCTTCTGTCCACATCCCATCCAGCATCTGTTGTTGTTAGAGTTCTTGATTTTTGCCATTCTAACTGGTGTGAGGTGGTATCTCAGTGTTGTTTTGATTTGCATTTCTTTTATGGCTAGGGATGTTGAGCATTTCTTCATGTGTCTATTGGCCATCCTTCTTTCTTCTTCAGAGAAGTTTCTCTTTAAGTCTTTAGCCCACTTATTTATTGGGCAGTTGTTTCTTTGAGGATTTGTTGTTAGGGGATTTAATTTTTTTTTTTATTGTAAAGATACTACACAGATGGTTACAGTTGCATGAGTGAGGTAATGAGTGCACTTCCTCTTGAACATTGTTACCCCCTCCATTGTTTTCCCCCTACCATTCCCTCCCTCCCTCCCTACCCCGAGGTTCTTTTTTTTTGATTGTGATTAAGTGATTACATAATTTCCGGAAATTCACAGTATTGTGGAATAATGATGCTCATTTGAAGTCACAAGTTCATTCTAACTTTCCTGGAGCAAATTGTCTATCACAGTCTGTAATATATAACGGTGTTCACATGTTATATACCATATATGTGATCAGCAGCATGGGGATATTTAGTAGTGGTTAAATCAGATGAGTGGGAGTTCTTTGTTTCTTAAGTCCTGTTAGTTTTGTCATATCACCTAACATTTTGGATTTAGCATCCACTTATCAGGGATACCATGTACCGTTTGTCTCTTCATTCTTGGCTAACCTCGCTCAACATGATTCCTTCTAGCTCCATCCATTTCCCTGCAAATGCCAATATTTTGTCATTTCTAATGGCTGCATAATATTCCATTGTGTATAGATACCACAATTTTTGGATCCATTCATCTGTGGTGGGGCATCTAGGTTGTTTCCATATCCTAGCTTTTGTGAACAGTACTGCAATAAACATGGAGGTGCACGTGTCCTTGTGTATTGGTTCCTGTTGTTCAGGGTAGATGCCTAGAAGTGGTATGACTGGGTCTTAAGGGAGGTCAATCTTTAGCTTTCTAAGGACCCTTCAGACTGCTTTCCAAAGTGGTTGTATAAGTGTACATTCCCACCAGCAGTGTAATAGGGTTCCTCTTTCTCCACATCCCCTCCAGCATTTGTCGTTGGCTGATTTGTGGATGTGGGACATTCTGACTGGGGTAAGGTGGTATCTCAGGGTTGTCTTTATTTGCATTTCCTTCACCACCAGGGATGATGAACATTTCCTCATGTGTTTCTTTGCCATTTTTATTTCTTCATTTGAGAGGTCCCTCTTTAGTTCTCTTGCCCATTTAGTAATTGGTTTGTTAGGTTTGGGAGGGATTAGTTTCTTGAGTTCCCTGTATATACAGGATGTTAACCCCTTGTCTGATATATTGCTGGTAAATATTTTTTCCCAATTCGTTGGTTGTCTTTCTAGCTTAGTTGCGATAGATTTAGCTGTGCAGAAGCTTTTTATTTTAAGGTAGTTCCATTTGTCGAGTCTCTCTCCAACTTGTTGTGACCCTGGGACTCTGTTCAGGAAGTTCCTCCTGTGCCTATTAGTTCAAGTGTCTCTCCTACTCTGTCCTGCAGTAGTTTCAGAGATTCAGGTTTAATGTTAAGGTCTTTAATCCATTTTGAGTTGATGTTGATGCATGGTGATAGGCTGGGGTCCACTTTTAGTTTTCTGCATGTGGCCGCCCAGTTTTCCCAGCACCAGCGGTTGAAGAGGCTGTGTTTCTTCCATTGTATGTCGTTGGCTCCTTTGTCGAATATCTGCTGGCTGTAGGCCTGTGGATTTATTTCTGGATCTTCTATTCTGTTCCATTGGTCTTCGGGTCTGTTTTTGTGCCAGTACCATGCTGTCTTTGTTATTATAGCTCTGTAGTAGAGTTTGAAGTTCAGCATGGATAGCCCTCCCATATTGTCTTTATCCCCTAGAATTGTTTTGGCTATTCTAGGTCTTTTTTTGTTCCATATGAATTTTTGGACTGTTTTCTGTATTTCAGTGATGTACGTCATTGGGATTTTAATAGGAATTGCATTGAATTTGTATATTAGTTTTGGAAGTATTACCATCTTTACTATATTAAGTCGGCCTATCCAGGAGCATGGGAGGTCTTTCCATTTCCTAGTGTCTTCTGCATTTTCTTTCTTTACCTTTTCATAGTTCTCATTAACTAGTTCTTTTACATCTTTGGTTAGGTTAATTCCTAAATATTTTATTTTTTGTGAGGTTATTGTGAATGGGGTTGCTCCCTTTATTTCCCTCTCTTCCTGTACATTATCAGTGTATAGGAAGGCAACTGATTTTTGTGGGTTTATTTTGTATCCTGCTATTTTGCCGAAGGGGATTTAATTTTTTGAGTTCCAAGTATATTTTAGATATGAGACCCTTGTCTGCTGTATGGCTAGTGAAGATCTTCTCCCAATCTGTGGGCTTTCTATTGATCTTGCTAGCTATGTCCTTTGCCATGCAGAAGCTCTGCAACTTCATGCAGTCCCATTTGTCCAACCTTTCTTTGATTTGTTGTGTTTCTGGAGACCTATGGTTTCTCCTATTCCATCCTGTAATGTTTTCAGAGTGTCTACTTTGACTTCGAGGTCTTTGATCCATTTGGAGTTGATTCTGGTGCAGGGTGATATATAAGGATCTAGCTTTCGTTTTCTACAAGTAGTTAACCAATTTTGCCAGCACCATTTACTGAAGAGGCTGTCTTTCTTCCATTCTATTTTTTTAGCTCCCTTATCGAAGATTAGATGGCTATAGGTCTGTGGGTTCATTTCTGGGTTTTCAATTCCATTCTATTGGTCCTGAGGTCTGTGCTTGTGCCACTACCCAGCTGTTTTTATTACTATGGCTTTATAGTAGAGTTTGAAATTTGGTATTGATATTCCTCCAGCAGTGTTCTTTCCGTTGAGGAGCGTTTTAGCTATTAGGGATCTTTTATTGTTCCATATGAATTTTTGGCTTGCCTCTTCTATTTCCTTGAAGAATGAGTTTGGAATTTTGAGAGGTATCCCACTGAATTTATAGATATCCTTGGGAAGTATTCCCATTTTCACGATGTTGATCTTTCCAATCCTGGAGCATGAGAGTTTTTGCCACTTTCTAAGTTCTGTTTTGATTTCCTTTTTCAAGTTTTTAAAGTTTTCATCATACAGGTCCTTCTTTGGTTAAGTTAATTCCTAGGTATTTTATTTTTTGTGGGGCTATTACAAATGGAGTTGCTTTCCTAATTTCAGCCACACTTTTCTCATTGTTGGCATAGAGAAGAGCCATTGATTTTGGGGGGTTCATTATATACCCTGATACTTTGCCAAAGTTTTGAATCAGCTTGAGTAATTTGGGAGTGGAGTCTATGGGATTCTTTAAATGCAAGATCATGTCATCTGCAAAGAGGGAGAGTTTTATTTCTTCTTTCCTTATTTGGATCCCCTTTATGTTTGCATCTTATTGCTGTAGCTAGGCATTCTAATACTAGATTGAAGAGAAGTGGAGAGAGTGGACATCCTTGTCTTGTTCCTGAGTTAAGAGGAAATGGCTTTAGTTTTTCACCATTAAATATATTGC
Organism: Dipodomys spectabilis; assembly: GCF_019054845.1. Classification (NCBI taxonomy): domain Eukaryota; kingdom Metazoa; phylum Chordata; class Mammalia; order Rodentia; family Heteromyidae; genus Dipodomys; species Dipodomys spectabilis. Next base: position 5,825,530 of record NW_024870779.1, read on the forward strand.
TGGCTGTAGGTTTGTCATATACAGCCTTTATTGTATTGAGGAATGTTCCATGGATTCCTAATTTTCCCAAAACCTTCATCATAAAGGGGTGTTGGACCTTGTCGAATGCTTTTTCTGCATCTATTTAGATAACCATGTGGTTCTTATACTTGCTTCTGTGGATGTGATGAATAATATTAATTGATTTGCGTATATTGAACCGGCTTTGCATCCCTAAAACGAAACCTGTTTGATGGTGGTGTATGATTTTTTGGATGAATTGTTGAAGTCGATTGGACAAAATTTTGTGTGAGAAGTTTTGCATTAATGTTCATGAAAGAAATGGATGTATAGTTCTCTTTCTTTGATGAGTCCCTACCTGGTTTTGGGATGAGGGTTATGATGGCTTCATAGAATGTGTTCGGTAGTGAACTTTCTCTTTCAATTTCATTAGTACATTTCTCATCAAGCATTGTAGCCTCCTCCTTTGTTTACCCTTCCCATCTTCCCCCGCTCCTCCACCCAATCCTCCCCAAGGCCACCTCCATGGGACCAAAGTTGTAAAGTTTGTTTTCAACATAACGACTTGTACTTCTCATTGTTGCAATGGGTCCACCTGTATCCCTATTTAAACGATTTGTTTTTCCCTTCCTCTCCACAAATTATACCGACATCAAATACAGTAAAAGCAGGGGTTATACTGTGGGGGAGGGACATACAAACTAACAAAAAAATAATCTTATATATATGATAGAAACATATGCATGAAAGAAAAAAAACATTTGAATATATAACTTAGGGTTCATTTCCCTAAAATCACCTTATCTGACCTTTTCTGCTTAACTCAGACATACATTAGATGTTGCAAATAAGGGAAACCAAGGGACCTATGTTTCTTCATCCAAGTATTTTCAAAAGATTGGCTTGCAGCCAGGCATTGCTGGATCATGCCCCAATTCCTAGCTGCTCAGAAGGTTGAGTTCTGAAAATCATGGTTCACATCTCATCTGGATAAATGAACCTAATAGATTCTTACTTCCAGTAATGCTCAGATGCACACAATTGTGTGCACAGGGCTGTTTATTTTCATTGCAGATCAAGCAGGGATGTTCTTTATCCTGTAAAAAGGCAATCTGACAATCTGGTCCTGTAGTTGATGTTAAAGGCAAACACAACCCACACAACTGTTCCGGTCCTGCTGTGACATAGCAGCACCTGAATATTTGCTGCTAGCAGGACATCAGTGGTTCATGCCTGCAATTCCAGCTACTCAAGAAACTGAAATGTGAGGGTCAGGTTTCAAATCCAGCCTGCACAGAAGTCCATTAACATCTTGTCTCTAATGATGCATTCACTATCTGGAAGTGAAGATGTGATTCAAGGGGTAGAGCACCAGCTTTGAGTGAAAAATGCAAGTGAGATTGAGGCCTTGAGATGAAGCCTGAGTGTTCAAGCCTTAGGATCAGCACACACACATATTTGTGTCCACTTACTCACACATGCACAAACACACAGAAGCCAAATAATTTTGTATTTTATCTGTGAAAGTCTGCAAAGCTTGTTAATATGTGGATTATGTTGTTATATCAGTGGTAGGAGACCAGTCTGTTGCCTCATGTATTCTTCCTTATTGTGCTAGAAACATTGTATCCCGAGCCCTGAGAACCAGTAACTGCCAACCCAGACTGATATACCGGGCAAAGCTAGCATTCACATTCGATGGAGAACCAATTATCTTTTTTATTGTAAAAATACTGTATAGAGTGGTTACAATTATATAGTCAAGATAATGAGAATATATTTTTCTTTTTTATTCTTTTTTTGTTTTGGGTCCGGTCCTGGGGCTAAAATCTGGCCTGGACACTGTCCCTCAGCTCTTCAGCAAAAGAATGCACTCTACCACTTGAGCCACAGCGCCACTTCTGGCTTTTTCTTTTTTGCTTATGTGGTGCTGAGGAATCAAACCCAGGGCCTCATGCGTTCAAGGCAAATGCTCTACCACTGGGCCACCTTCCCAGCCCATGAGTACATTTCTTTTTTTTTTTTTTTAATTGTTTTTGACTACTTTATGCATTTTATTTATTTATTTTAAATTATTTTTTATTGTGAAAATACTGTACAGAGGGGTTACAATTACATGGGTAAGATAATGAGTACATTTCTTATCAAGCATTGTAGAGTCCTCCTTTGTTTCCCCTTCCTATCCCTTCCCAGCCTCTGCTACACCCAAAATCCTCCCCCCCAGCCACCAAAGTTGTAAAGTTCGTTTTCGACATGACAACATGTACTTCTCATTGTTGGAACGGGTCCACCTGTATCATTTTAACGACTTGTTTTTCCCCTTCCCCTCCACAAATTATACCAGCATCAAATAAAGTAAAAGCAGGGTTTATACTGTGAGGGAGGGTCATACAAAGCAACTTAGAAATAATCTTATAAATGTGTCAGAAACAAATGCATAAAAGTAAAAGAACATTTAAGTACATATCTTAGGGTTCATTTCCCTAACATCACCTTATCTGACCTTTTCTGCTTGACTCATACATATACTTGATATTGTAAATAAGGGAAACCATGGGACCTATGTTTCTTCATCTAATTATTTTGAAAGGATTGGCTTGCAGCCAGGCATTGCTGGATCATGCCCCAATTCCTAGCTGCTCAGAAAGTTGAGATCTGAAAATCATGGTTCACATCTCATCTGGATCAACAAACCCAAGAGATTCTTACTTCCAGCCAACCAGCAAAATGCCACAGTGAAGGTATGGTGGCTCAAGTAATAGAGTTACTGCCTTGAACAAGAAAACCAAGTAATAGTCAAAGTGCTGAATTCAAGCTCAGAAGCTGAGTAAGTGGCTCAGTTACCTTGCTTTCCTTGCATGCATGAAGCCCTGGGTTCTATACTCAGTACCACATGAGCAGAAAAAGCCGGAAGTGGTGCTGGGGCTCAAGTAGTAGAGCACTGGCCTTGAGCTGAAGATCTGAAGGACAGTGCCCAGGCCAAAAGTTCAGAACTCACAACTGACAAAGGAGAGAGGGGGGGGGGAGAGAGAGGGAGAGAGAGAAAGAGAGAGAGAGAGAGAGGGAAAAAAGCCAAAAGGAATGACTTTCATCAGGGCCACAGAGTGAGGAAGTACCACAACCGACAAAAAAAATCAAGATATTATCTATGCCATCAAGATTTTATTTTTTCACTAATGCAGGACGACTTAAAAGACATTGCACTAGTATTTGCTTTGACTGAAAATTGGCATCAGCAAATCAAGTTGTTAGTAAGCAACACCTTTTACATTGATGACTACTAGCTTTATGAGGCAATATTTTTCCCTAAATTGTATAATCTGAACAAAATATGGAAACAAACTGAATGCAGAAGCTAATGTTGGTTTTTCTTTTGTTTCTTTAGCTTTAAGCTTGTTGTTGTAACGGTGATGGACAGAGGATGTGCAGTTACACAAGTTAGGTAATGAGTACATTTCCTTTTAAACATTGTTAATTTCTTCCTCGTTATCTCCATTAATCCCCTCCTGGCTATCTCCCCCCAATTGTTATAGGTTATTTCCAACACAGTGTCTATGGAGTTTCACTGCTCAATTGAATCACACTTGTCCCCCCATTTCTGTGCTTTTCTGTACTGTTTGCAGTTCCTTTCCTCTCTGTTTTTGATTTATTGCCTCTGTTGATGTTTTCTGATTTCTGTTTCCTTTAGTTGTGTATAAATTTATCTGATTTGGGGAGATGAGGGGGACGCACTGAGACTGTGTTTCTCTCCTCTTTAGCCTGGTGGAAACTCAGGTGACCTGGGTGAGAGTTGAGGATCACTGCAGTGCAGCCCAGCTCTCCTACAGTAGTTCCCTCCTCTGGCAAGTGTGTGGTAGCAGCCTGATGCTCAGTGGCTTCCCCATGTGATCCTAACTGATAAGGAGGTTCAGGTCTGAGGATCACAGATTGAAGCCACCAGGGACAGAAAAGTTCTTGAGATTCTTATTTCCAGTTATCCAGCAAAAGTCAAAAATAGGATGTGGCTCAAGTTATTGACCACCAGCCTTGAGTAGAAATGTTAAGAACAGAGGCCAGGCTCTGAGAACAAGTCCCAGTACCCAAATAAATGGAAAAGTCCGGTGGCCCAAGGACTTCACAAACCCAAGACGATCACAGCCATAAGGATGGGTGGAGAGGTTTTCTCATCCTATCATATTCTATAGAGTCGCAGCAGCTAAGAAAGCTTTCCCCGTGAGGACTCAGTGGGCCTAAGTACAGGGAAAGCCAGGTGCTGTTGGTTAAGGGGAATGGAGGAAGCACCTGACAGCCAGTGACTCTTGCTGTCAGCAGGGAACAGACCCCATGTGTCTCAGGGAGATGCTCACACAACCCTCAGTGCTAGAGGAAGCCCTTCCCTTTCCTTATGCCTTCCCATCAACACACCTTGAGGAATGCCCTGAGGATTTTTAGGACTGTTTACATTCCTGCTTACCAGCAGCTGTCACATAGGGAAAAGAGAAGCAACCTGCATGAGTTTTCATTGACTCTCACTTGAACCCAGGAGGCTCTCACTGGGGTTAGAAGGAGGATCTCCACCCCTTCCCATTCCCAATATATGTCCTTTCTGCCAGCCAGGACTCCAGGCGACCTGCTCTAGGACTCTTCAGGGACTTGTACTGGAACCAGGTGGGCACCATGAGAGGCTTCTGAGCACCTGCAATGGAGTCCCTTCTCCCTGCTGCAGAGACACAGAGTCTCAATCTTCTTGGAATGGCCACGCTGGAGTCTCCCTGCAGGCAAAGGAGCTTTGGTGAGCTGACGACTGAGCTGGGATTCCCCTGTGCGTTATTTAATGGCTCTTGATCACCCTCTTCCACTCCTGTACTTCTAATTGTATACTAAACTGTTCCTCCTCCTCAACACCCCTCCTCCCTATTTTCCTTATGCCCACCTGCTGTTTCTCTAATCCTAGCAAGGTAAGAGGGAAGTTCACTCCAAACTTTCAATGTCTCTGTTGTCTAAACCACACAATATCCCTATATGTTTTTCTCTTCCACTCAGTGCACCACCTGTGAATACTCATTAAGAATAGGAAGCTACAACACTGTTTGGTATTGGTTGTTGGAGCATAATGCCCAGACCAAGCCACAGGACACTTCTCAGAATTCAATCCCACTCTACCTGTGCTCTCTGTGGGTGCTCTAAAGGCCAAGGAACTGTGAGGGAAATTGCAGGGCCAGAGGTCTTGAGACTTGAGCACAACATGAATGCAAATCCAAACCAAAGGCGGGGCTCTATAATTGGCACCAGTAACTCAGGCCTGTAATGCTACCTACTCAGGAGGCTAAGATCTGTGGTTTGGGATTTGAAGCAAGTTTGGGAAGAAAAGACCCCATGAGACTCTAGTCTCCCATTTACCACTCAAAATCTGGAAATCGCACGTGGCTCAAGTTTAAATGCTAGCCATAAGCACAAAGACAGTGCCCAGGCTCTGAGTTCAAGACCCACATCCAATGCGGGGGTGGGGTTGGGAGGGAAGCTGGGCACTGGTGGATAATAGTGGTAAATTTGGCTCCTCAAGTGGTTGAGATCTGAGGGTTAATGTTTGAAGCAGCCTGTGCATTAAATGCATTAGACTCTTCTGTCCACTTTGCCATCAAAAATCCAGAATGGAGCTTTGGTTGAAGTGGTAGATCACCAGCCTTGAGCTAAATAGCTTAGTTTTGAGAGCAGAGACCTATTTCAATCCCAATTGGGAGGTTAAAAAAGAAAGCCTAAGCCAAGCAAAACCCATAACGCATGCAGGGGATCCAGCAGAACAGTTAGGTCAGGCTAAATCTGAAGTTCAAGCTTCTAGACTGCCCAACATTTCACCCAGAAATTGTGGTGTTATTGAAAAATCTACTCAAAGAGCAATTTGACTTGCCATGCACTTAACCAACAAAGAGAATCACATTTAGCATTCCCAAGAAGACATCTATGTATGTATGTATGTATGTATGTATGTATGTATGTATGTATCTATCTATCTATTTATCTATTTACCTACCTACCTACCTACCTACCCACCTAGTTCTGCGTTTCAACTCTTGGCCTTAAGCTTCCAAGGCAAGCATTTTATGAATTAAAATATACCTACAAGCTTTTGTGATTTTCTTAGATTTCTTATAAGGCTTTGCGTTTTTGTCCTGGCCAGTCCGGACTGATAACCTCCTGATTTTGGAATGTAGGTGAGCACCACCCCTTCCATTTTCCATTGATTCATAGGAATCTTGCTACCCTTTCGCCTCCACTGGTCACAATTTTGGTTTTCCACATCTGTGCCCCTGCACCAGTAACTCAGGCCTGTAATGCTACCTACTCAGGAGGCTAAGATCTGTGGTTTGGGATTTGAAGCCAGTTTGGGAAGAAAAGACCCCATGAGACTCTAGTCTCCCATTTACCACTCAAAATCTGGAAATCGCACGTGGCTCAAGTTTAAATGCTAGCCATAAGCACAAAGACAGTGCCCAGGCTCTGAGTTCAAGACCCACACCCAATGGGGTAGGTAGGTAGGTAGGTAGGTAGATAGATAAATAGATAGATAGATACATACATACATACATACATACATAGATGTCTTCTTGGGAATGCTAACTAGAATTTGAGGCCAAAGTCTGCACACCTGGCCAAATATTTATATTTTTTTCCACAAATGATAAAATGCTTACAATTTACACTTCATCTCACTTAGCGTTTTCTCTTGAAGCTGTTTCATTTGGCACTTTGTGTGACACTCCAAATCTTCTTTCCTTCTTCCTCAGTCCTCTTACTCCTCATCTTCAAAAACATGTAAGATATATGTGTTTATGTCTAAAAACAAGTATGTATTAATGTAAACTTGGAAAGAGACCTCACTATATGTTTCTTTTGTGCCACACAGTATACATATTTTATATATTTCTAAAAGCATACGTTATTTGAGCACAGGTGGTTCATGTCTATAATTCTATCTACTAGGAGGCTGAGATTGAGAATTGTGGTTTGAAATCCAGCCTGAACTAGGAAGTCCAAGAGACACTTAACTTGTCTCTGGTTAACCAAAGTGCTGGACCTGAAAGTCTACCTCAAGCTGTGGAGAACTGGCCTTGAGCAATGAAGGTTGGAGACAATGCCTGGACCATGAGATCAATTAGATAATGCATGTGCAACATACATGGTCTAAAATGAAGTCCTTTCTTCTTTTAGACGTGTTGAAATTATTCTATTACTAGAAGGATCAATGTCACAAAAAGTTACAAAATTCAATAGGTATAGTAAAATCTGAGTTCATCTGAATTAAACCTCTCAATCTGGCTACTCAGAAGGCTGATATCTAAGAATCCAGGTTTGATGCCAGGTTAGACATAAAGCCTATGAGACTCTTATCTCTCATTAGCAAGCAATAAGCTGGACCTGGGAAAGTGGTTTGAATGAGAGCACAAGATCCTGAGTTCAAAACCTGGACTTGGCCTTACCTAGAAAAATGTGAAAAATCTACTATGGTCATTTTGTAACTGTCACGTTAAACTCCAAACACTAGAGAGAGCCTGGGAACTTCCTAAATGTGCTGACCTTTCAGTCCAGGTGCCAATTAGAGGGGACATTCTCGGCAGAGCAGATGGCTTCAGGATTTTTCATTGTGTTTATGCATTGTAGTCACACACAAACACACAACCTCCTTGACACATATTTCCTAAGGCAGCCATGCTGGATCAAGTAGGTCCCCATCGCTGGCTTAGGAGTCCAAGCCCCGGCTTTGCCAGTTCCCCAAGCACAGCAGTGGTCTGATGACCTGCCAGTGCTCTGACAGCTGTTTGAAATGACTGTTTGTGCCAGTATTGGGGCTGGAACTCATCGCTGTGCAGTATCCCTCAGCTTTTATGCACAGGGATGGCTCTCTACCAGTTGAGAGTACTTCTACTGTGGCTTTTTGCTTGTTCACTGGTGATAAGAATCTCAGACTTTCCTGCCCAGGCAGGCTTCTTTCCTGGCTATCAGGATTGGATTTCAGGTGGGAGCGACCAGCAACCTAGTTGTTTATCTTTTTATACAAGTTGGCATACCCAGAGTCACTGTATTCATTGACTGGGAGGCTTGAACATAGCAGATAAAGTTATAAAAAGTTAGGAAAGTTAGTGAAAAGAATTTAAAATGCATACTTTGTAGAAGAGACTTAAACACTCTCGGTCTTTAAATGAGCAAAAGAACAAGACTGTACATAACAAGACCCAGAGCATTTGAATAAATAAGAATTCCTATGAAAATAACAGATTTTTCCCTATAATTGGAAGAAATCTTTTCTTTGAAGCTTTAAGGAAGACTAAAAACTTGATCACATATTAAGCTTTCAAGTAAATCTCAGTGAATTCTACATCAGGACAATTCTATCTTGCATCTTTGAGTGTAGAGAAAAAATATGAAATTAATAAAAAAAAACAAGAGCAAAAATAAAATGGTAAATGGATCAGAAATTTCAACTCACCTTAATCTACTCAAAGGCATTATTCATACTGGATATAATCATGTATGAAATCATGTACCAGCACATAAACATGAACACGCTGACTGAAGTGTGGTATAACTAAAGGAGGTTGGTATTGGTTTAACTCCTTAGAAGAACTAACTTCTAGTTTGATAAGATGCATACTACAGTGCTGAAACATGTACTGTTGGGAAGGTAAATGGAGCAAATAAATGGAGAGAAGGGTGAGCCACTACCGTCATTGGAGACAATGTCCATACATAAATGCAACCAGTAACTTGAGGGGATTGCTGCGTTTGGCACATTGAGGAGAAGATGCATTGTACTCATAATCTGGCATGAATGGAAACCCCTTGGTATAGCTACTTAGATATGTAAAATATTAAGTGTTGTGCTGCCTCTTGTGTACCATCTCCCTTCCTTTTGGTGTTACCCTGCCTTCCAGGTGTCTCCCTTTGACAACAAAGATTACAACCTCAGTGTCTGCAAATCACCTCATCCTATGGTGAGTCCTGTCCACCACACATAGATTCTCAAAGCAGAATTTTGGGGTGGTGAAGGGCTTTCACTCTAGGAGTCAGAGGGAAATACAGTCATTGTTTGGGGAAACAATTTCAAAACACATTTCATAGAGTTTCCAGTCTATCCCTGTGAGGACAAGGGCTATTTTCTTAGAGTGCATATTAACTCTCTCCTGCATGCATCCATTCTTTCCTTCTCCCTGGTCTCTCATTCCTAATTTCTCAAATCATTAGGTTGTTGAACACAGGCTTTTGTCCCAGCTGTCCTTCCCCATATCTAGGGAACATGGTGAATTACTGTTTCACATGTTGACCAAAACTCCATTATGGTGAGGTGACTTCTGGTGACTGAGAGATAACTGGAGATTTTACTGCAGTAGCGTTGCCTGTGAGCATTGCTTATATTTCACTACAGAACAAGACCAAATCAGGTGCAGTATGGGGCATAAGAAAAGGGAAAATGTTTTATATGCTTCAATTAGGGAAATTGCAAAACTAATAAAATTGGGAAGAAAAATGAAAAAATATATTATTTCTTTGCATACGTAATACCTTAGAGTTAAAATTATTCTATGAAACTGATAAACCAAGTAGTTCAAATGTAGTGATATGAAATAATCTATAAAATATCAAAGACAATGCTAATTAAAATCTGTTTTGGAAGAAAAGTGTCAGGAAAAACAAACCTAATTTTGAACTTGATAGAGAAATGATGGACATCCTCTCTTAAAGTAATAGGCCTAAAGAGTATTAAGAAGCTGAAAATAGGGGCTAAGAAGGTGGCTCAGTGGTACAGTTCTTGCCTTTCTAGCATACAGCCTGGGTTCAATTCCTTAGCACCACATAAGTAGAAAAAAACCACAAGTGGCACTGTGGCTCAATAGATAGAGCACTTGCCTTGATCTAAAGAGCTGAGAGACAATGTCCAGGTCCAGAGTTTAAGCCCTACAACAGACCAAAGAACAAAATACAAACCTGAAAATAACACACAGACTGTACTTAGTATTGAAAACATACTGGGCTGGGAAGGTGGCGCAGTGGTAGAGTGCTTGCCTTGCATGCATGAGGGCCTGGGTTCAATTCCTAAGCACCACAAAAGCAAAAAAGCTAGAAGTATTGCTGTAGCTCAAGTGGTAAAGCACTAGCCTTGACCTGAAGAGGTGAGGGACAGTGCCCAGGCTCAGAGTTCAGGCATCATGACTGACAAACACACACACACACACACAAACACACACACACACACACCCCTGTGGAAGAAATGACACACACACACACACACACACACACACACACACAACAATGAGGAAGAAATATACCATACAACGGAATATATTCTGTTTTCCTTTTGTCCATCTTGGCTTCAATCTCAGTGCATAGGTGTTTTTTTCTGCCCAAGCCTAGTACTCATTAACTCAGAACCCTGGCTCTGCTTCTGATTTTTTGTTAGTTAATTGAATATATGAGTCTCAGGAACGTTCTTACCTATCCAGGTTCAAACAACATGATAAGATCTGAGCTTGCTGATGAGCTAAGATTATTAGCATAAGCCATCAGCACTGAGAAAAGAAAGATACTTTTTAAACTGTGAAAACAGTGTACATAAAAACATGGAACAATCTTCCAAATTATCTGAATATCAGTATCACATGACTACCTGAAGGCTCTCTGTGTGTGCTTGTGTGCGTGTGCACAGGTGTGTGTGTATGTACACAAATAGCACAAATAGCCTGTGTGGGGACACAGGAGAAAGAGGGGAGAGGTAAGAGAAAACCCAGCCCACCCACCCCTCAATGGGAAACCATTCATATGCCCCCAATTCATTTTCCTCCCACAATGAATTGATTCATAATATGGTTGACTGTGGGGTCTTGCACGGCAGGGGGCTGTGGGAACATCTAGATTCTCAGATTCCTGAGCAGTCCTAGTCTTTAAGCCACGTATGAGCACCAAGTTTGGCATCAAGGCCTCAAGCACAGTTAGATCACAGACACTTACCTTGAGTTTGACAGTGAAAGTTTCTGTGCTCCAAAAGCCATATCATGCCCATTAGCCACTGCCTGGCCCTAGGTGGACCCACCGCAGTGACCTGGGTGTGGCCTGTGAGTGTGACCCAGGACTCCAGCTGAATGAGTGTGTGGCTGTGCTCCTCAATGCAGTGGAGTTATCTGTCGTTCTGCCCAAGGATCAGAAAATGAGAGAGGAAGAACAGGAAAACCAACAACAGAACTGGGAGTCAGGTGACTCTGAGAGTGGAGGCCTGGCACAAATCAGAGGGGATACAAGTTGATATGGATAAATGTGAAGACACAGGAAATGGCACAAGTTTCTTTTTGTCTTGCTTCAGCATCTGCAGTGCTGGCACACAGCTTATGTGCCAAGACACCTGGCCCATTTTAGAATTTCCTTCAGTGCTATTATTGCTGTCATGAAGTTTTCTAGAAGCTGGGCTTGGTGGTTCATGTCTATAATACTAGCTACTCAGGAAGCTGAGATCTCAGGATCATGATTCAAAGCCAGCATGGGCAGGAAAGTTTGTGACACTCTCATCTCCAATTAACCACCAGAAACCAGCAGTGGCACTGTGGCTCAAGTGGTAGAGCCCTCACCTTGAGCTGAAAAGCTGAGGGCCAGTGCCCAGGCTGAGTTAAACCAAATGACACCACCAAAAAGTTTTTTTTTTTTCCTGGAGGGTTGTAATTGCATTGCCATCTCAGGTTTTCGGGGGTTTTTTAATCTCATTTTAAGTGTGGGAGTAAGTAGATTCCAATAAATTTTTTTATACTGTTTTTTCAAGTACTGTCATTTGAACTGTGGGTCTCATTCTTGCTAAAGGAAGCTTTTGACCACTGTGCCCCTATTCCTTTCTTCCTTTCTTCCCTTTCTTTTCTGATAGGGTCTCATGTTTTGTGCTTGAACTAAAACACTACTACTCAGACCTTCCATGTAACAGAATTGCAGTCATGTACCACCACACCTTATTGGTTAAGATAGGGTCTCACTAGTCCCTATCAAGGGAATTCCCAATGACCCGACAACCTCTCTCTCATTGTCACCCGTAAAGGTTCCACCAACTCTCAATATCACCACTCTGGGAACCATGTCTTTACCACATGGCCTCTAGAGAACCTTCCAGATGAAAACTATACATGTGTGATCAAGAAAAATGCTCTTTGATGTTGGGGTGGATGCATAGAAAATTTTCTGGGATGAAATGTTTGAGTAAGAGTGATGAGACATGTGTGAAGGTGGCCACAACCTGGACTTGGTCCAGCCCAGCTCCAGTCTTTGCATGTGGTGGGGTTTGGATTCAGGGCCTTGCACTCCCTAGGCTTACTTTTTCTCTGATGTCTACCACTTGAACCATGCCTCTGACTTTGTTTTTTTTTCCTGATTATTTGAAGATGGAATCTCACACACAGACTTTTCTGCCCCATTGGTTTGGAATTGTCATGTTCCTTGCCTCAGCATCTGAGGAGCTAGGGTTAGAGTCAGGAGCAACTGGTGCCCAGCTTAGTTCCTAACCCCATCCGTTGACATGTTCAGAGTGTTCCTGCAAACTGAGCAATGAAAGCCATGAGTGATTACTGACACTGAGGAGAGTAAAGAAAAGCTGCTTAGAAGGAGCTTAGCTTTTAACTAAGGACATAGTAAGTGCTCCCTTTCCACCCCTGTGTAGTGTTGTCATAGACCAGAGAGACAATGAACAATTGAACAGCTCAGGAAGATACTATACAGAAATCCAATGTCCTAGCCTGAACTTTCTAGGATTCAGCGAGGAATTTTAGTTTCTTACTATCTTGAAGGTGTTTTTTTTCTTTTTTTTTTGGATTGTTTTCATTTTTTAATATGATTTTTTAGTGTGAAAATACTGTTACAATTACATGAGCAATGTAATAAGGTAATAATAACATTTCTTATCAAGTATTATTGTCTACTCCTTTGTTCTTTCCCTACCATCCCTGCCCTTCGATCTCTACAACTACACTCCCTCCCTTCTACCACCAAAGTTGTAAAGTTTGTGTTTCAACATAGCATTTTGTAGATCTCATTGTTGCAATGAGTCCACATGCATCCCTTTTTCTGTATCCCTTTTTGTCTCCTTGTGGTGGTGTGGTATGGGCTGGTTCTCAGACTTTGAGCATAGTAGTCTGTTACTGTACCAATTCAGTCACATCTCCAGCCATCCTAAAATTTTCATGCTAGTGATTGTAACTCCAGAATTTCTTCTGGATAGCACATAAGCAGACATTGTGAGGGCATGTCTCCCTCCTACGCAGTTGGCCACTGAAATCTTTCTAGAAACCAAAGGTAGCCAGTAATTCAGAGGTGTCAGTTTAGCAATTGAAATGTAATGTGGGAACAATCTGAATTGAGATGTGCTTTTGTAATTATAACTTTAGTATCCTAAAAAGTTGAATATGCATGCTTGTAATCCCAGCACTTGGGAAAGAAGCAGGAGGATCATGAGTTTTGGGTTAGCCTGGACTCCACAGTAAGATTCCATCTGAACAAAGACATCAAGCCAGGTGCTGGTGGCTTATGCCTACAATCTTTCCTATTCAGGTGGCTGAGATCTGAGGTCCTAGATTTGAAGCCAGCCATGGAAGTGAAGTCTGTGAGACATTTTTCCCAATTAACCTGCACATGTGGATTAGGCGCTGTGGCTCTAGGGGTAGAACTCCAGCTTTGAGCAAAAATCTAAGTGAAAGCACAGGTCCTGACTTCAAGTTCCACCACAGGCACATATGCATACCCATACTCGCATATACTCACACCATATAATAACATATGTAGAGAGACAGAGAAAAACAGAGATAGAGAGAGATAAATAAAGTAGTATGTGTTTCGAATATCAGCTCTGGGAATGAAGACCACTCTGAGCAGCCAGAATATGCTTATCTCTAGGAAGAGACACACAGTGATCATGAAGGCAGATTAGAGTGAGTTTACAGAGACAGTATAAGACTCCTTCTTGGGAAGAAAAAGAGCAGACTCCAGGCTGCCAAATGGGAAACAGCAAACCAAGCAGTGTTCTCACTGTGTCTTCATGAAGAACGTTCTCTTGGTAATCCAGCAGCTCCTCTTACAGGAAGAGCTCTGTGTCAGCTCCTTTCCCTCAAGATTCTTATTCAGGAGTTGGGTTTCTTATTGAAAGGGGAAATTTGGTGGGTGAGAAATACATATGGAATGTGGATGAGGACAGGTGTGGCTTGTTCAGTGGTTTAAGCCCAGGAAATGTTTTAAGCCTTGAAGGAAAGGATGCTGAACTTCTTTCTAATTCAGCTGCTTTTAATAGGTAAGCTTTAGCACAACAAACAAGATATCAGTGAAATTTTGTATGCTGTTTGTTTCAAGAAATGAACCAGAAAAAGGAGGAAAAGATTAAACTGGTGAATAATTAGAGGACTGCTGAAATATGATCCAAGTTTGTAATGATGGTTTGTGATTTTTTTCACCATGCATAAAAACTTGTATTATGACATAAAATCCTTGTAGCTTACTTTTATAATGAGATCTACTCTGAAGACAGATTAGAAAATTCACGCTGTGAGGCCAGCCTGAGCAAAGTATTGAGAGACGTCATCTCCACTAATGAAGCTGGGCTTGGTGGTATTTGCCTATCATTTGGTACACGCCACACTAGTCCTAGCAAGAACATAAGATCCAATTCAAAACAGGACTCATTTAATGAGTCCCATTTAATTAAATGTCCCATTTAATGAGTGAAAGAGTGAGCTCCAATAGCAGAGTGCCTAGCAAGTACAAGGCCTGAGTTCCAGCTTCAGTATCGATATGACTTCCAAAAGAAAATGCCTGAACTTTTTGTTTTTGCAACGAGTCTTGCTGTATTGCGCAGTGTGACATTGAACTCATGAACATTGTTCTTTAGTACCCTAGTGCTGGGATTCCAGTTGTGTTCCACCACACCCCAGTGTGCAATTAGAAATTAATTCTGCACTTTAAAATAATTTGAGAAATATGAGTCAGTAATAAGGAAAGGATTAAAGTATATCCATCCCAAAGAGAATTGTATTGGTTGAGATAAGTTCTATAAAATAAAAATAAAAAGAAGGAAAATGCTGTATTGTAAAGAAGTTAATGGGTATGATAGGGTAGGGATAGAGCTCTACGTGTTTGGTATGGTGAACATTGTATAGCTTTGCTGATACTGGGACTTGAATGCTGGATTTTGGCTTCCCACTCAACTTGTTTGTTCAAGTCTGGTGTTTCACTTCTTAACCCATGCCTTCAGGTCTGGTTTTGTGCTGATTCGTTGGAGTTAAGAGTTTGTTAGATTTGTCTACCTAGCCTAGCTTTGAATCTCAGTCCTCAGTTATCTTGTTCCTGGATAGCTGGGATTATAGTCATGAGCTACGAGTGCTTGTCCCATTTAATGAGGATTCTTGATTATGAGTGATAGCAGTATTTTGGCATGCAATGCTGAGGATGAACCCAGGCCTTGCACATGCTAAGCCAGGTTTACTATGAGCTACAATCCATCCCAACCACATGTCCTGCTTACAGTCAACTTTTCTTTATGTATGTGCATGAAAATGCATGCATTTCATCCCAATGTTTTTGTGTAATTCAGCTGTATATGTAATAGTAGCACATATCTGTAATCCTAGCCATGTAGGCAACTGAGGAAGGAAGGTCACATCTTCAAAGTCAGCTGAACAGTTTAATGAGGCCCCATCCCAAAGTTTTTCAACAGGGCTGGGCATAGTTCAGTGGTTTCCAGTGTGTTTGGAGTGGGAAGGGGAGGGGGGCTGTGTGTGTCATTTTTGTACTTCTTTTGCCTTTTTCTTGTTTAATGTGGTATCCTGCCATTGAGTTCTTAAGTAATGCTCAGATGCACACAAATGTGTGCACAGGGCTGGTTATTTTCATTGCAGATCAGGCAGGGATGTTCTTTATCTTGTAAAAAGGCAATCTGAGAATCTGGTCCTGTAGTTAATGCTAAGAGGCAAACATCACTCACACAACTGTTCGGGTTCTGCTGTGACATAGCAGCACCTGAAAATATGATGCTAGCAGGACATCAGTGGTTCATGCCTGCAATTCCAGCTACTCAGCAAACTGAAATGTGAGGGTCAGGGTCAAATCCAGCCTGCACAGAAGTCCATTAACATCTTATCTCTAATGATGCATTGACTATCTGGAAGTGAAGATGTGATTCAAGGGGTAGAGCATCAGCTTTGAGTGAAAAATGCAAGTGAGATTGAGGCCTTGAGATTAAGCCCAAGTGTTCAAGCCTTAGGATCAGCGCACACACATATTTGTGTACACTTACACATGCACAGACACACAGAAGCCAAATCATTTTGTATTTTATCTGTGAAAGTCTGCAAAGCTTGTTAAAATATGGATTATGTTCTTCTCTCAGTGGTAGGATTCCAGTCTGGTGCCTTATGTATTCTTCCTTATTGTGCTAGAAACATCGTATCCCAACAAACTGAAAACTTGCCATCCACTCAGTGTCTCAAACTTGTCAGGACCTATTCATTATTGTAGGAGCACCAACTATAAACGACATTTTTCATAGCGTCTATTGAGCAATGCCCAATCTTTATCATCCAATTTTTTTTTATTGTGAAAATACTGTACAGAGGGGTTATAATTACATGGGCTAGATAATGAGAACATTTTTTTCTTTTTTTTTGGCGGGGGGAGGGGGGGGGGGGTGTCAGGTCATGGGGCCTGAACTCTGGACCTGGGCGCTGTCCCTCAGCTCCTCAGCTCAAGGCTAGGGCTCTAGCACTTGAGCCACAGCGCCACTTCCGGCTTTTTTCTTTTTGCTTATGTGGTGCTGAGGAATCAAACCTGGTTCCTCATGCATTCAAGTCAAGCATTCTAGCACTAGGCCACCTTCCCAGCCCATGAGTATATTTTTTTAAATTTTTTTTTACTTCTATATGCATTTTATTTTTTATTGTGAAAATATTGTACAGAGGGGTTACAATTACATGGGCAAGATAATGAGTATAGTTCTTATCAAGCATTGTTTCCTCCTCCTTGTTTCCCCTTCCCATCCTCCCCCAACCGCCACCGGTACCTCCCCCCCCCACCAAAGTTGTAAATTTAGTTTTCGACATGACAACATGTACTTCTCATTGTTGCAACGGGTCCACCTTTATCCTTATTTAAACGACTTGTTTCTTCCCTTCGCCTCCACAAATTATACCGACATCAAATACAGTGAAAGCAGGGGTTATACTGCGATTGTGGGGGAAGGACATACAAAGCAGCTAAGAAATAAGTTTATAAATGTGTCAGAAACAAATGCATGAAAGAAAAAAAAACATTTGAATACATATCTTAGGGTTTGGCCGGGCGCTGGTGGCTCACGCCTGTAATCCTAGCTACTCAGGAGGCTGAGATCTGAGGATCGCGGTTCAAAGCCAGCCCGGGCAGGAGAGACTGTGAGACTCCTATCTCCAATAAACCACCAGAAAACCGGAAGTGGCGCTGTAGCTCAAGTGGTAGAGCGCTCGCCTTGAGCTGAAGAGCTGAGGGACAGCGCCCAGGCCCAGAGTTCAAGCCCCAAGACCGACAAAAAAAAAAAAAAAAAAAATCTTAGGGTTCATTTTCCTAACATCACCTTATCTGACCTTTTCTGCTTGACTCATACATATACTAGATATTGCAAATGAGGGAAACCATGGGACCTATGTTTCTTTGGGCTTGGCTTACTTCACTTAATATAATTTTTCCAAGTCTTTCCATTTCCTAACCAATTGTTCAATGTCATTCTTTCTGATGGAGGCATAGAATTCCATTGTGTATATATACCACATTTTCTTTTTTTTTTTTTTTAATTTAATTTAATTTTATTTGTGAACATACTGTACAGAGGAGTTACAGTTACATGGGCAGGATAATGCGTACATTTCTTACCAAGCATTGCAGCCTCCTCCTTTGTTTACCCTTTACATCCCTTCCCAGCCTCCCCCCTCCCCCCCAATCCCAAAACTTCTCCTTCCCCCCCTTTTCCCCCCTTCCCCCCCCCCCCCCCCCCCCCGTACCAACGTTGTAAAGCTCGTTTTGGACATGACAACTTGTACTTCTTATTGTTGCAACAGGTCCACCTGTATCCTTAAACAACTGGTTTTTCCCAATCTCCTCCACAAGTTATACTGACATCAAATATAGTGAAAGCAGGGGTTATACTGTGGGGGAGGGACATACAAAGCAACAAAGAGATAATCTTATAAATGTGTTAGAAACTCATGCATGAAAGAAAAAAAACATTAAAATACACATCTAAGGGTTCATTTTCCTGATATCACATTATCTGACCTTTTCCGCTTGACTCATACATATACTAGATATTACAAATAAGGGAAACCATGGGACCTACGTTTCTTAGGGCCTGGCTTACTTCACTTAATATAATTTTTTCCAAGTTTTTCCATTTCCTAACAAATGGGGCAATGTCATTCTTTCTGATGGAGGCATAGAATTCCATTGTGTATATATACCACATTTTCTTGATCCATTCATCTACTGAGGGGCTCATGGGTTGGTTCCATATCTTAGCTATAGTAAATAATGCTGCAATAAACATAGTTGTGCTGATAGCTTTAGTGTGGTCTTGTTTGTAAACATTTGGGTAAATGCCCCAAAGTGGGACTGCTGGGTTCTAGGGAAGTTCTATGTGGAGTCTTTTGAAGAACCTCCATACTACTTCCCAATGTGGTTGAACAAGTTTACACTCCCACCTACAATGCAGTAAGGTTCCCTTCTGTCCACATCCCCTCCAGCATCTGTTGTTATTAGAGTTCTTGATTTTTCCCATACTAACTGGGGTGAAGTGCTATCTTAATGTTGTTTTGATTTGCATTTTTTTATGCCTAGGTTGGTTGAGTATTTCTTCATGTGTCTATTGGCCATCCTTCTTTCTTCTTCAGAGAAGTTTCTCTTTAAGTTTGAGCCCACTTATTTATTGAAGATTTGTTGTTGGGGGATTTAATTTTTTTATTGCCAAGTATATTTTAGATATGAGACCCTTGTCCATTGTATGGCTACTGAAGATGTTCTCCCAATCTGTGGGCTTTCTATTGATCTTGCTAGCTATGTCCTTTGCCATGCAGAAGCTCTACAACTTCATGCAATCCCGTTTGTCTAACCTTTCTTTGATTTGTTATGTTTCCCGGTCTCTATTAAGAAAATTTCGGCCTCAGCCAAGGAGACCTAGGGTTTCTCCTATTCCATCCTGTAATGTTTTCAGAGTGTCTGCTTTGTCTCCGAGGTCTTTGATCCATTTGTAGTTGATTCTGGTGCAGGGTGATACATAAGGATCTAGCTTTAGTTTTCTACAAGTAGTTAACCAATATTGCCAGCACCATTTACTGAAGAGGCTCTCTTTCTTCCATTCTATTTTTTTAGCTGTCTTATCAAAGATTAGATGGCTATAGGTCTGTAGGTTCATTTCTGGGTTTTCAGTTCTGTTCCATTGGTCGTGAAGTCTGTTCTTGTGACAGTACCAAGCTGTTTTGATTACTATGGCTTTATAGTAGAGTTTGAAATTTGGTATTGATATTCCTCCAGGAGTGTTCTTTCCATTGAGGAGCGTTTTTGCTATTCGGGGTCTTTTATTGTTCCATATGAATTTTTGGATTGCCTCTTCTATTTCCTTGAAGAATGAGTTTGGAATTTTGAGAGGTATCCCACTGAATTTATAGAAATCCTTAGGAAGTATTCCCATTTTCACGATGTTGATCTTTCCAATCCAGGAGCATGGGAGTTTTTGCCACTTTCTAAGTTCTGTTTTGATTTCTTTTTTCAAGTTTTTAAAGTTTTCATCCACGAGATCCTTCACTTCTTTGATTAAGTTAATTCCTAGGTATTTTATTATTTGTGGAGCTATTACAAATGGAGTTGCTTTCCTAATTTCAGCCACACTTTTCTCATTGCTGGCATAGAGAAGAGCCATTGAATTTTGGGCGTTCATTTTATACATGCTACTTTGCCAAAGTTTTGAATCAGCTTGAGTAATTTGGGAGTGGAGGCTATGGGATTCTTTAAATACAAGATCATGTCATCTGCAAAGAGGGAGAGTTTTATTTCTTCTTTCCCTGTTTGGAACCCCTTATGTTTGCATTTTTTCTTATTGCTGAAGCTAGGCATTCTAATACTAGATTGAACAGAAGTGGAGACAGTGGACATCTTTGTCTTGTTCTGTAGTTAAGAGGAAATGGCTTTAGTTTTTCACCATTAAATATAATGCTGGCTGTAGGTTTGTCATATACAACCTTTATTGTATTGAGGAATGTTCCATGGATTCCTAAGTTTCCCAAAACCTTCAGCATAAAGGGGTGTTGGATCTTGTCGAATGCTTTTTTCTGCATCTATTGAGATAACCATGTGGTTCTTATCCTTGCTCCTGTGGATGTGAAGAATAATATTAATTGATTTGTGTATATTGAACCATCTTTGCATCCCTAAAATGAATCCTGTTTGATTGTGGTGTATGATTTTTTGCATGAAATGTTGAAGTCGATTGACCATAATTTTATTGAGAAGTTTTGCATCAATGTTCATCAAAGAAATGGGTCTATACTTCAATTCCTTTGATGAGTCCCTGCCTGGTTTTGGGATGAGGGTTATGATAGCTTCATAGAATGTGTTCAGTAGTGAACTTTCTCTTTCAATTTCATTAGTACAGTTCTTATCAAGCATTGTAGCCTTCTCCATTGTTTCCCCTTCCCAATCTTTCCCTGCCCCTTCACCCAAACCTCCCCATGGCACCCCGCCCCCTCCCCTCTCCCCCACCAAAGTTGTAAAGTTTGTTTTCGACAAAACGACTTGTACTTCTCATTGTTGCAATGGGTCCACCTGTATCCCTATTTAAACGATTTGTTTTTCCCATTCCCCTCCACAAATTATACCCACATCAAATACAGTGAAAGCAGGGGTTATACTGTGGGGGAGAGTCATACAAACCAACAAAGAAACAGTGTTATAAATATGTTGGAAACAATCACATGAAGGAAAAAAAATATTTGAATATATATCTTAGGGTTCATTTCCCTAAGATCACCTTATCTGACCTTCTCTGCTTGACTCAGACATAGACTAGATATTGCAAATAAGGGAAACCTTGGGACCTATGTTTCTTCATCCAATTATTTTCAAAGGATTGGCTTGCAGCCAGGCATTGATGGATCATGCCCCAATTCCTAGCTGCTCAGAAGGTTGAGATCTGAAAATCATGGTTCCCATCTCATGTGGATCAACAAAACCAAGAAATTTTTCCTTCCAGCCCACCAGCAAAATGCCACAGTGGAGGTATGGTGGCTCAAGTAATAGAGTTACAGCCTTGAACAAGATAACCAAGTCAGAGTCAAAGTGCTGAATTTAAGCTCAGAGACTGGGAAAGTGGCTCAGGTACCGTGCTTGCCTTACATGCATGAAGACCTGGGTTCTATCCTCAGCACCACATAAGCAGAAAAAGCTGGAAGTGGTGCTGTGGCTCAAGTAGTAGAGCACTGGCCTTGAGCTGAAGAGGTGAAGGACAGTGCCCAGGCCCAGAGTTCAGAACCCACAACTGACAAAAGAGAGAGAGAGAGAAAGGGAAGAAGGGAGAGAGAGAGATAGAGAGAGAGAGAGGGAAAAAATGCAAAAAGAAATGAATTTCATCAGGGCCACAAAGTGAGGAAGTACCACAACGGACAAAAAAATAAAGATAATATCTATTCCGTCAAGATTTTATTTCTTCTCTAATTGAGGAAGACTGAAAAGACACTGGGCTAGTATTTGCTTTGACTGAAAATTGGGATCAGCAAATGAAGTTGTTAAAATCAAATAAGCAACACCTTACATTGATGACTACTAGGCTTATGAGGCAATATTTTTCTCTAAAATGTATAATCTGAACAAAATATGAATGCAGAAGCTAATGTTGTTTTTTCTTTTGTTTCTTTAGATTTAAAAATGTTGTTGTAAAGGTGGTGGACAGAGGATGTACAGTTATACAAGTCAGGTAATGTGTAATTTCCTTTTAAATATTTTGACTTTCTCCCTCATTTTCTCCCCGTTATTCCCCTCCCAGCCATCTCCCCACAACGGTTATAGGTTATTTCCAACACAGTGTCTATGGAGTTTCACTGCTCAATTGGATCACTCTTTTCCCCCCATTTCTGTGCTTTTCTGTCCCATTGTACTGTTTGTAGTTCCTTTCCTCTCTGTTTTTGATTTATTGCCTCTGTTGATGTTTTTTGATTTCTGTTCCCTTTAGTTGTGTATAAATTTATCTGATTTGGGGAGAGGAGGGGCAAGCACTGAGACTGTGTTTCTCTCCTCTTAAGCCTGGTGGAACCTCAGGTGACCTGGGTGAGAGTTGAGGATCACTGCAGTGCAGCCCAGCTCTCCTACAGTAGTTCCCTCCTCTGGCAAGTGTGTGGTAGAAGCCTGATGCCCAGTGGCTCCACATGTGATCCTAAATGATCAGGAGGTTCAGGTCTGAGGATCACAGATTGAAGTCCTTGAGATTCTTATTTCCAAATATCCAGCAAAAGTCAAAAATAGGATGTGTCTTAAGTATTTGAGCACCAGCCTTGAGTAGAAACGCAAAGATACAGAGGTAAAGCTCTGAGATCAAGTCACAGTACCCCAATAAAAGGAAAAGTCCATTGGCCCAATGGAAAAATGCCCCAAGGACTTCACAAACCCAAGGTGATCACAGCCATAAGAATGGGTGGAGAGGTTTTCCCATCCCATCATATTCTATATAGTCGCAGCAGCTTAGAAAGCTTTCCCAGTGAGGACTCAGTGGCCTGAGTAAAGGCAAAGCCAGGTGCTGTTGTTTCAGGGGCATGGAGGAAGCACCTGACAACCAGTGACTCTTGCTGTCAGCAGGGAACAGACTCCATGTGTCTCAGGGATATGCTCACACAACCCTCAGTGCTGGAGGAGGCCCTTCCCTTTCCTTATGCCTTCCCATCAACACACCTTGGGGAATGCCCTGGTGATTATTAGAACTATTTACATTCCTGCTGACCAGCATCTATCACAGAGGGAAAACAAAAGCAGCCTGCATGAGTTTTCATTGACTCCCACTTGAACCCAGGAGGCTTTCACTGGGTTTAGAAAGAGGAACTCCACCCCTACCCATTCCCAAGATATGTCCTTTCTGCCAGCCAGGACTCCAGGCAACCCGCTCTGGGACTCTTCACGGACTTGTACTGGAACCAGGTGGGCACCATGAGAGGCTTCTGAGCACCTTCAATGGAGTCCCTTCTGCCTGCTGCAGAGACACAAGAGTCTCAAACTTCTTGGAATGGCCATGCTGGAGTCTCCCAGCAGGCAAAGGAGCTTTGGTGAGTTGGAGACTGAGCTGGGATTCCCCTGTGCATTATTTAATGGCTCTTGATCACCCTCTTCCACTTCTGTACTTCCAATTTTATACTAAACAGTTCCTCCTACTCAACACCCCTCCTCCCTGTTTTCCGTCTGCCCACCTGTGGGGCCTCTAATCCTAGCAAAGTAGGAGGGAAGTTCATTCCACATTTTCAATGTCTCTGCTGTCTAAACCACATAATATCCCTGTATGTGTATCTCTTCCACTCAGTGCAATACCTGTAAACACTAATTAAGAATAGGAAGCTACAAGACTGTTTGGTATTGGTTGTTGGAGCATAATGCCCAAACCAAGCCACAGGACACCTCACAGAATTCACTCCCACTCCACCTGTGCTCTCAGTGGGAGCTCTAGAGGCCAAGGAAGTGTGAGGGAAATTGCAGGGCCAGAGCTCTTGAGACTTGAGCATAACATGAATGCAAAACCAACCCATCAGCCAGGCTCTATATTGGGCACCAGTAACTCATTCCTGTAATGCTACCTACTCAGGAGGCTAAGATCTGTGGTTTGGGATTTGAAGCCAATTTTGGAAGAAAAGCCACATGAGACTCTAGTCTCCCATTTACCGCTCAAAACCTGGAAATGGCACGTGGCTCAAGTCTAAATGCTAGCCATAAGCACAAAGACAGTGCCCAGGCTCTGAGTTCAAGACCCACATCCAATGGGGGGGGTGGGAAGGAAGCTGGGCACTGGTGGATAATAGTGGTAAATTTGGCTCCTCAAGAGGTAGAGATCTGAGGGTTAATGTTTGAAGCAGCCTGTGCAGAAAAGTGTATTAGACTCTTCTGTCCAATTCACATTCAAAAATCCAGAATGGAGCTTTGGTTGAAGTGGTAGATCACCAGCCTTGAGCTAAATAGCTTAATTTTGAGAGCAGAGACCTCCTTTCAATCCCCAGTGGCAGGTTGAAAAAAGAAAGCCTAAGAAAAGAAAAACCCATAACCCATGCAGGAGATCCAGCAGAACATTTAGGTGAGGCTAAAACTGAAGTTCAAGCTTCTAGACTGCCCAACATTTCACCCAGAAATTGTGGTGTTATTGAAAAAGCTACTCAAAGAGCAATTTGACTTGCCATGGACTTCCCCAACAAAGGGAATCACATTTAGCATTCCCAAGAATACATCTATCTATGTATCTCTTTATCTATCTATCTATCTATCTATCTCTCTGTGTATTTATCTATCTATGTATCTATCTATGTATCTATGTATGTATGTATGTATGTATGTATCTATCTATCTATCTATCTCTCTATGTATCTATCTATCTATGTGTCTATGTATCTATGTATCTATCTATTTATCTATCTATGTATCTATCTATGCATCTATCTATCTATCTATCTATTTACCTACCCACCTACCTACCTACCTAGTTCTGCCTCTGAACTCTTGGCCTTAAGCTTCCAAGGCAAGCATTTTATCAATTGAAATATACTTCCACACTTTTGTGATTTTCTTAGATTTCTTATAAGGCTTTGGTTTTTTGGCCTGGCCAGTCTGGACATCTGATAACCTCCTGATTTTGGAATGTAGGTGAGCACCAACCCTTCCATTTTCCATTGATTCATAGGAATCTTGCTACCCTTTCGCCTCCAGTGGTCACAATTTTGGTTTTCCACATCTGTGCCCCTGCATTAACTAGAATTTGAGGCCAAAGTCTGCACACCTGGCCAAATATTCATATTTTTTCCACAAATGATAAAATGCTTACAATTTACACTTCATCTCACTTAGCATTTTCTCTTGAAGCTGTTTCATTTGGCACTTTGTGTGACACTCCAAATCTTCTTTCCTTCTTCCTCAGTCCTCTTTCTCCTCATCTTCAAAAACATGTAAGATATATATGTTTATGCATAAAAATATATATGTATTAATGTAAAATAGAAAAGAGACCACACTATATGTTTCTTTTGTGCCACACAGAGTACACATGTTAGATATTTCTAAAAGCATACATTATTTGAGCACTGGTGGCTCATGTCTATAATTCTATCTACTAGCGGGCTGAGATTGAGAATTGTGGTTTGAAATCCAGCCTGAACCAGAAAGTCCAAGAGACACTTAACTTATCTCTGGTTAACCAAAGAGCTGGGCCTGGAGCTCTGCCTCAAGCTGTGGAGCACTGGCCTTGAGCAATGAAGCTTGGAGACAATGCCTGGATCATGAGATCAATTAGATAAAGCATGGGCAACATACATGGTCTAAAATGAAGTCCTTTTTTCTTTTAGACATGGTGCAATTCTTCTATTCCTAGAAGGATCAATGTCATAAAAAGTTACAAAATTCAATAGGTATAGTAAAATCTGAATTCATCTGAATTAAACCTCTCAATCTGGTTATTCAGAAGGCTGAAATCTAAGAATCCAGGTTTGATGCCAGGTTAGACATAAAGCCTATGAGACTCTTATCTCTAATTAGCAAGCAAAAAGCTGGACCTGGGGAAGTGGTTTGAATGAGAGCACAAGGTCCTAAGTTCAAGACCTGGACTTGGCCTTACCTAGAAAAATGTCAAACACCCACTATGGTCATTTTGTAACTGTCAACTTAAACTTCAAACACTAGTGGGGGCCTTTCAGTCCAGGTGCCAATTAGATGGGACATTCCGAGCAGAGCAGATGGCTTCAGATTTTTCATTGTGTTTATGCATTGTAGTCACACACAAACAAACAACCTCCTTCACACATATTTCCTAAGGCAGCCATGCTGGAACAGGGAGGTCCCCATCTCTCACTTAGGAGTCCAAGCCCCAGCTCTGCCAGTTCCCAGCAGTGGTCTGATGACCTGCCAGTGCACTGACAGCTGTTTGAAATGACTGTTTGTGCCAGTATTGGGGCTGGAACTCATGGCTGTGCAGTATCTCTCAGCTTTTATGCACAGGGATGGCTCTCTACCAGTTGAGAGCACTTCTACTGTGGCCTTTTGTTTGTTCACTGGTGATAAGAATCTCAGACTTTCCTGCTCAGGCAGGCTTCTTGCCTGGCTATCAGGATTGGATTTCAGGTGGGAGCCACCAGCAACCCAGTTGTTTATCTTTTTATACAAGTTGGCATACCCAGAGTCACTGTATTCATTGACTTGGAGACTTGAACATAGCAGATAAAGTTATAAAAATTAGGAAAGTTAGTGAAAAGACATTAAATTGTGTACTTTGTAGAAGAGACTTAAACACTCTCAGTGTTTAAATGAGCAAAAGAACAAGACTGTATATTACAAGACCCAGAACATTTGAATAAGTAAGAATTCATATGAAAATAACAGTCAGATTTTTCCCTACAATTGGAAGAAATCTTTTCTTTCATGCGTTAAGGAAGACTAAAAACTTGATCACATATTAAGCTTTCAAGTAAATCTCAGTGAATTTCACATCAGGACAATTCTATCTTCCATCTCTGACTGTAGAGAGAAAATAGGAAATTAACAATACAAAACAAGAGCAAAAATAAAAGGGCAAATGGATCAGAAATTTCAACTCACCTTAATCTACTCAAAGGCATTATTCATACTTGATATAATCATATATGAAATCATGTACCAGGACGTAAACATGAACACACTTACTGAAGTGTGGTATAAATAAAGGAGGTTGGTATTGGTTTAACACCTTAGAAGAACTAACTTCTAATTTTATAAGATGCTTATTATGGTGCTGACACATGTACTGTTGGGAAGGGAAGTGGAGCAGATAAATGGAAAGAAGGGTGAGCCAATACAGTCATTAGAGTCAATGTGCACCTATAAAAGCTAGCCGTAACTTGAGAAGATTGCTGGGTTTGGCACATTGAGGAGAAGATGCATTGTACTCATAATCTGGCATGAATGAAAACCTCTTGGTATAGCTAGTTAGATGTGTTAAATATTAAGTGTTGTGCTGCCTCTTGTGTATCATCTCCCTTTCTCTTGGTGTTACCCTGCCTTCCAAGTGTCTCCCTTTGAGAACAGAGATTACAACCTCAGTGTCTGCAAATCACCTCATCCTACAATGAGTCCTGTCCACAACAAATAGATTCTCAATGTAGAATTTTGGGGTGGTATAAGCCTTTCACCGGCCAGTCTGGGAGTCAGAGGAGAAATTCAGTCGTTATTTGTGGAGACAATTTCAAAACACATTTCACAGAGTTTCCAGTCTATCCCTGTGAGGACAAGGGCTATTTTCTTAGAGTGCATATTAACTCCCTCCTGCACGCATCCAATCTTTCTCCCTGGTCTCTCATCCCTAATTTCTGAAATCCTTTCCCACATTAGGTTGTTGAACACAGGCTTTTGTCCCTGCTTTCCTTCCCCATTTCTAGGGAACATATTAGTGCTAGAAACCAGAAATCCATGGAGTTGTAGGTGGTGAATTACTGTTTCACATGTTGACCAAAACTCCATTATGGTGAGTTGACTTCTGGTGACTGAGAGATAAGTAGAGATTTTACTGCAGTAGGGTTGCCTGTGAGCATTCTTATATTTCACTACAGGGCAAGACCAAAGCAGGTGCAGAATGGGGCATAAGAAAAGAGAAAATGTTTTATATCCTTCAATTAGGGAAATTGCAAAACTAATAAAATTGGGAAAAAAAGTGAAGTAATGTATTATTTCTTTGTATATGTAATACCTTAGAGTTAAAATATTCTATCAAGCTGATAAACCAAGTAGTCCAAATGTAGTTATATGAAATAATCTATAAAATAGCAAAGACAATGCTAATTAAAATCTGTTTTGGATGAAAAGGGTCAGGAAAAGAAACCTAATTTTGAACTTGATAGAGATATAATGGACATCCTCTCTTAAAGTAATAGGCCTAAAGAGTATTAAGAAGCTGAAAATAGTGGCTGGGAAGGTGGCTCAGTGATACAGTGCTTGCCTTTCAGGCATAAGGCGCTGGGTTCGATTCCTTAGGACCACATAAGTAGAAAAAAACCACAAGTGGCACTGTGACTCAATAGATAGAGCGCTTGCCTTGAGCTAAAGAGCTGAGAGACTATGTCCAGGCCAAGAGTTTAAGCCCTACAACAGACCAAAGAACAAAAACAAAAGCTGAAAATATCACACAGACTGTACTATTATTAAAAACATACTGCCCTGGGAAGGTGGCTCAGTGCTTGCCTTGCATGCATGAGGCCCTGGGTTCAATTCCTAAGCACCACAAAAGCAAAAAAAGCTAGAAGGAGTGCTGTAGCTCAAGGGCTAGAGCACTAGTCTTTACCTGAAGAGGTGAGGGACAATGCCCAGAGTTCAGGCACCATGACTGACAAACACACACACACACACACACACACACACACACACACACACACACACACACACACACACACACACACACACACACACACACACACACACACACACACACACACCCTGTGGAAGAAACAAACCATACAATGAAATATATTCTGTTTTCCTTTTGTCCATCTTGGTCTTCAATCTCAGTGCATAGGTGATTTTTTCTGCTCAAACCTAGTACTCATTAACTCAGAACCCCCCTTTGCTTCTGATTTTTTTTGTTGATTAATTGAATATATGAGTCTCAGGAATGTTCTTGCCTGGCTGGCTTCAAACAACTTGATAAGATCTGAGCTTGCTGATCGGCTAAGATTATTAGCATGAGCTATCAGCACTGAAAAATGAAAGATACTTTTTATTTTTTTGTTAATTTTTTTTTTTTGGTCCAGTCATAGGGCCTGAACTCTGGGCCTGGGCACTGTCCCTTAGCTCTTCAGCTCAAGGCTAGCACTCTACCACTTGTGCCACAATGCCACTTCCAGCTTTTTTCTTTTTGCTTATGTGGTGCTGAGGAATCCAACCCAGGGCCTCAGGCATGCAAGGCAAGCGCTCTACCACTGAGCCACCTTCGCAGCTTGAAAGATACTTTTTAAACTGCAAACACAGTGTACATCAAAACATAGAACAATCTTCCAAATTATCTGAATATCAATATCATATCACTACCTCAGGGTTCTGTGTGTGTGCTTGTGTGCATGTGCACAGGTGTGTGTGTGTGTGTGTGTGTGTGTGTGTGTGCATGTGCACAGGTGTGTGTGTGTGTGTGTGTGTGTGTGAGTGTGTATGTGCACATGTGGGAATGTGTGCATGTATACTCTCATGTGTCAGCCTGGTCCTTGGGCTCTAACTCAAGTCCTGGGTACTGTCTCTGAGCTCTTTTGCTCAATGCTATTGCTCTACCATTTGAGCCACAGCTATACTTCTTGGATTTAATGGTTAATTAAATCTAAGAATCTCAGGGACATTTTGTCCAGTCTGATATTGAAGAGGGATCTTCATACTTCAGCTTCTTGAATAGCTACAATTACAGGTATGAGCCCCTGGTCCACTTGCTGCATTTTTTTTCTCCATTGTAGGGCTTGAACTCTGGGCCTGGGCACTGTTCTGTGCTCTTCAGCTCAAGGTGAGTGCTCTACCGATTGAGCCACAGTGGCACTTCTGGATTTCTGAGTGTTTTATGGGAGACAAGAGTCTCCTGGACTTTCCTGCCAGGGCTGGCTTTAATCCTCAGATCTCAGCCTCCTGTGAAGCTAGGAATACAAATGTGAGCCACTGGCAACCAGTTCACTTCCTGTGTTTTGAAGGTTAATTGGAGATGTGTTTCTAGTCCCATAGATAAAGGTATTAGTTCTACTGTAGATGCCTGTACTTGAACTGAACCACACAGTAAGGTTTATTCCTAATATATTCCTCTTGAAGATGAGATCAGATACTCAGATACCATATGTAAATTGAGTATGTATGTGTCTACTTGAGTGTGTGCACCTATGTCAACCCATGTACATCTCCACAAGAGTTTCCATTACCTATGAGTCTCTGGGAGATGAGATTTTATTTAATTCTAAAGATGTTGTACAGACGGGCTGCAGTTAAATAAGTAAGGTAATGAGTACATTTCTTGTGGAACATTGTTACCCACTCCTCCTTTATTGTCCCTCTATTCCTTTCCTCCCTAAACTCTCCTCTCTCCCCACAAAGTTCATTTCCAACACCAAAAACTTGTTGCATTAGTAACAACACCAAACCTTGGGAATCTCATGCATACATGACAATATTCAAAGCAACAGATATTAAATCATCTGAATTCAACTTCATTTCCTGGAAACTGAGGCATTGACTGCACCCAGGCCTTTTCAGAGATGGTGGGGTGTACTGGTAAAACTATGTACAGTTATGGAAATAGTGAGTGTCTTATGAGGAGCAGGCAGAAGCCAAGGAGCACAGTGTGGGGTCCTGATGGAGAAAGAGTCTTAGGTAAGAGGACCCCAGGAAGTGACCACAGACTTGACAGAAGACCAAAGAGAACTTGGAACCCAGGTCTCCAAGTAGCCACATTCCAGAACCACAACAGGAAAACTCATCCGAGTTAGCAAGGAAAGCAACATGTTTTCCTGTTGCTGCCCGCTTTTCAATACCTCAGGCTCCAGGAGATCCTGCAGAGAGCGCCTGGCTGACACCTGCAGACACTGGATCAACCCCCGACCCAGACCCCAGTCCCAACCCAGACCCAGAAGAACCTTCTGGCAGTTCCTAAGGAGAGACAGGCAAGTGGCACCTGGCAGCCCAGCCCAGGACAGCAGGGATGGGGACACTGCTGTGACTCCTCCAAGCCAACCCCAGGTGCCAAGTGTGGTGGACACCAAGTGGGCTGTGCCCACTGCACTGAAGACAAAGCTGTGTGGGGCTGAGATAGCAGCTGAAGAATCAGCATGTGCTCCAGCTGACCTGGAGGCCAGGATGGCCGAGTCCTCTTCACGTCAGATCCTTGCATGTCCAGCTGTGTCTGCAGTAGAACCAGCACTGCCATGTACCCACGTGGATCTCCCAGTGGATGTGTGCACAGCCATGGAGACAGTCCCAGTCCCGCTAGAAACAGCAGCAGAGGAGCCACAGTCCAAAAGGGCAGTTCTGCGTCTTGTTATGGATCTTCCCAGGGCACATGATGAGGACACCTCTCCATCAGAGGCAAATGACTCAGAACAACCACAGGGCTCCATTGATGAGGCCCTCAATGAGCCTCTGCCTGCATCAGGAGAGGAAGAACAGTTTCCACTTGTGGCAGCTAAAACTTCCAAGCAGGGGGCAGCTGATCTGTACCTGG
Organism: Dipodomys spectabilis; assembly: GCF_019054845.1. Classification (NCBI taxonomy): domain Eukaryota; kingdom Metazoa; phylum Chordata; class Mammalia; order Rodentia; family Heteromyidae; genus Dipodomys; species Dipodomys spectabilis. The sequence continues at coordinate 5,856,965 of NW_024870779.1, forward strand.
AGGATTACTTGTCTCTGACATCTGAGACAGACTCTTCTGCACATGAGTCAGAAGATGAAGAAGCACAACTCTGTTTTGCTGACCCAGAGCTGTCCAGTGTATCTGACACAGACTCTATTCCACCAAAGGAGGAAGACGAAGAACAACCACAAGGTAAAGCACTATTTTGCTGGCATCAGAAGGTGTCTCTGAGCGATGCTTATGAAGAAAACACTCTTCCTCCAGTGGATGTCTGAAGAGCAATTCCACATTATATCTGACTTTGGTCTCTAGTTTCCCAAGGGCACACAACACAACAAATGGACTCCAACCTGTGAGTGTCCGTGCTGCTCTAGAGATGTCACAGGCTCCACAGACTGTGTGATCTGGACCCACTTTTACCTGCAGAGGGCAACTTAGCGCCAGCAGATACACCCCAGTGTGCTTCCCTATTAACACTGGGAGCACAAATCTGGGTGTGGAGGTAGAGACTCAGGAACTCCTGAGCTGCCCTGAGCCCAGCTGCAGGACTTAAACAAGTCCTTTCCCTCTGCTTGCCAATTATCTGCAGGGATTTTTTCCTGTTTTTTTTTTTCTTTATGTAATTTAAAGATGTATTTTAATAAAACTTTACTGTTATTCACTTCAGTTGCATCATTCATACTAATCCAGCTCCCTGTTCTAGAACAATGAGCTCCACCTGCTGACTGAAGCAGCCCCACATGGAGCCTGTGTTCCTGAGGGGAGGACCCTCACAGCTACCTGGAGGAGGTGGGAGGGAAGGCCATGGTGTGCAGGGAGCAGGTGAAGGTGAGAGGAGTGGCCATGGATCTAGCCTTGTGTGGGTGCAGTTGCATCTGAGGCAGGGCCCCCCATAGTTAAGAGACATGGACTGTGAGCTCAGGAAAGCTTTTCCTAGCTCTTCATCTGTGGAATGAAAGCCTACGCACACCCAGGGTTGGAAGAAGGTAAACAAAACGCAATGGTGTGTGGATCTCCTGTCCCCTGTGTGCCCAAGGCTGTGTGTAGTGGGGAGGAGAGGCAGGGTGGAGCTAAGGGGGTGGGGCCAGCTCTTTCTCTTGCACCTTGGGTTTTCTGGTGGCTGAGCTGAGAGTCTTCAGAAGTGGCCATTACATGGTCTCTGGAAAATCAGCTGCCAGGTGACCATCGGGAGGTTGTTGGGAATCACAGGACACAAGGTGGTGGCTTGTCCAGGGCAGAGGTGGGGTCATGTGTGCACTGAATTTCTTTCTTTTTTTTTTTAGGTCCAATCGTGGGGCCTGAACTGTGGGCCTGGGCACTGTCCCTCAGCTCTTCAGCTCAAGGCTAGTGCTCTACAAATTGAGTCACAGTGCTACTTCTGGCTTTTTTCTTTTTGCTTATGTGGTGCTGAGGATTCGAACCCAGGGCCTCATGCATGCAAGGCAAGCACGCTACCACTGAGCCACCCTCCCAGCCCCTGCACTGAATTTCTGCAGAATCAGAGGACAGGTGTGTAGATCATGTGGCTGGAAGACAGAGGTAGCAGCAGCTGATTCTCAGGTAAACCACTCGTGCTGCACTACAGGTTTGTCCTCCCTGGCCATCCTGTCACCAGGCCAATAGCCAGCCCTAGTCTCCTGCCTCACACTGTGAGGAGGCATGAAGGCCCTAGTATCCCTACCCCTTGGGCCAAACCTTTTGATTTTGCTTGTGACTTGGAGATTACTTTCTCCCAAATATTCCTGCATGGGCTGGCTTCATAAACCAACCTCAGCCTCCTGAGAATCTAGGAATATAGGAGTGACTCACCACGCAAGGTTTTTGTTATTTTCATTCAAGTTGATATAGAGTCACTGTTAGCTGGTTTAACCGCAGACTTGATAGCAGGTAAAGTGATGATTTTGCCACATGACATCCCATTTTTGAGCACACTGCTTTCAGGAGACAAATGCAAACCATGATTGTTTCCTGCTTTGAGAACACAATGTTATCAATGGTTCCACGGGAACCTTGCATACACTAACTGGAAAGGTTAGAAATCTGAGATCTCTTGAGAGAGGCTGTGTTTTTTAGAAGTTGGGAGGGATTTGGGGGAAATGAATGGGCAGGAAAATCTTACAGAGAAAGAGTGAGGGAAGAGAGAGAGGGAGCCATATAGAAGGTATGTAGCCTGCAGAACTGTTTTATTGCACATCATTCATTCACCAGCAGAACACAGACTTTAGAAGACTGCCCTCAGATATGTGCCTAGAAGTCCTCATGGAGATAACAAAGGCAAATATGTCCACCTCCACCACTGTCTGCCATGGCTTCACTTAGCTATGCAGAGGAGGTAGGTCTTCCTGGGATAATGAAGTATGAGGGAGCCTAAGAAAATCAAGTCCTCAGCTCAAGGGATCCTGAGGAAAGCGGAGAGCTGGATCACTCCTCCTGAGGGCCTTTTACCACCAAGGAGTCAAGCTGACACTGAGACTGGCACCCAAGTCCTTCTGGGGTAGGGGCTGGCTCCACACACTTTGTAGCATCTGGTAGCCTGGGCAGGAAGAAGAAAGGTCAGACAGTCTAGGAGCACAAAAAGCCTGTGTGGGGACACAGGGGAAGGAGGGGAGAGGTAAGAGATATTCCAGCACACCTACCCCTCTATGGGAACTCATTCATAAACCCATAATTCCTTTTCCTCCCACAATGAATTGATTCATAACATGGTTGACTCTGGAGTCCAGCAGTGCCGGGGGCTGTGGGAATATCTAGATTCTCAGATTCCTGAGCAGTTCTAGTCTTTAAGATCTATGTATGAGCACAGAGTTTGGCATCAAAGCCTCAACCACAGTTAGATCACAGACACTTACCTCAAGCTTGACAGTGAAAGTTCCGGTGCTCCAAAAGACATATCATGCCCATCAGCCACTGCCTGGCCCTCGGTGGACCGACCACAGTGACGTGGTTGTGGCCTGTGACTGTGAACCAGGACTCCAGCTGAATGAGGGTATGTCTGTGTTCCTCCATGCAGTGGAGGTATCTATCCTCCTGCCTTAGGAACAGAAAAGGAGAGAGGAAGAACAGGAAAACCACCAACAGAACTGGGAGTCAGGTGACTCTGAGAGTGGAGGCCTGGCACAGATCAGAGGGGATACAAATTGATATCGATAAATGTGAAACACAGGAAATGGCTCAAGGTTCTTATTGTCTTCAGCATCTGCAGTGCCTGGCACAGAGCTTATGTGCCAACATACCTGGCCTATTTTAGAATTTCTTTCAGTGCTATTATTGCTGTCATGAAGTTTTCTGAAGCTGGGCTTGGTGGTTCATGTCTATAATAGTAGCTATTCCGGGAAGCTGAGATCTCAGGATCATGGTTCAAAGCCAGCATGGGCAGGAAAGTTTGTGACACTCTTATCTCCAATTAACCACCAGAACCAAGCAGTGGCACTGTGGCTCAAGTGGTAGAGCCCCTCACCTTGAGCTGAAAAGCTGAGGGACAGTGCCCAGGCTGAGTTCAACCCCATGACACAGACCAAAAGTTTTTTTTTTTCTGGACGTTTGTTAATTGCTCTGCCATCTTATGTTTTGTGGGGTTTTTTAATCTCATTTTAAGTGTGAGTGTAAGTAGATTCAAGTTAAATTATTTTATACTGTTTTGTCAAGTACTGGTATTTGAACTGTGGGTCTCATTCTTGCTAAAGGAAGCTTTTGACCACTGTGCCCCTACTCCTTTCTTCCTTTCTTCCCTTTCTTTTGTGATATGGTCTCATGCTTTGTGCTTGAACTAAAACACTACTACTCAGACCTTTCATATAATAGAGATGCAGACATGTACCACCACATGTTACTTGGCTAAGATACGGTCTCCTTAATCCCTATCAAAGGAATGCCCAATGACCCGACAACCTCTCTCTCATTGTCACCCTTAAAGGTTCCACCAACTCTCAATAGCACCACACTGGGAACCATGTCTTTACCACATGGCCTCTAGAGAACCTTCCAGATCAAAACTATACATGTGTCATCAAGAAAAATGATCTTTGATGTTGGGGTGGATGCATAGAAAAGTTTCTGGGATCAGATGTTTGATTTATGGTGATGCGACATGTGTGAACATGGTCACAACCTGGACTTGGTCTACCCAGTTCCAGTCTTTGCATGTGATAGAGTTTGGATTCAGGGCCTTGTACTCCCTAGGCTTGGTTTTTCTCTGATGCTCTACCACTTGAACCATGCCTCTGGCCTTGTTTTTTTCCCCTGGTTATTTGAAGGGGGAATCTCACACACAGACTTCTCTGCCCCATTGGCTTGGAATTGTCATGCTACCTGTCTCAGACTCTGAGGAGCTAGGGTTAGAGTCAGGAGCCACTGGTGCCCAGCTTAGTTCCTAACCCTATTAGCTGACTTCTTCAGAGAATTCCTGCAAACTGAGCAATGAAAGCCATGAGTGATTATTGACACTGGGGAGAGTGAAGAAAAGCTGCTTAGAAGGAGCTTGGCTTTTACCTAAGGACATGGTAAGTGCTCCATTTCCACCCCTGTGTAGTGTTGTCATAGACCAGACAGACAATGAACAATTGAACAGCTCAGGAAGATACTATACAGAAATCCAATGTCCTAGCCTGGGCCTTCTAGGATTCAGCCAGGAATTATAGTTTCTTCCTATCTTGAAGGTGTTGTTTTTCCTTTTTTATAGATTGTTTTCATTTTTTAATACTTTTTTTTAGTGTGAAAATACTGCACAGAGGGGTTACAATTACATAAGCAATGTAATAATGTGATAAGAACATTTCTTATCAAGCATTATTGTCTACTCGTTTGTTCTTAACTTACCATCGCTGCCCTTCCATCTCCACAACTGCACTCCCTCCCTTCTACCACAAAAGTTGTAAAGTTTGTTTTTCAATATAGGATTTTGTACATCTCATTGTAGCAATGAGTCCACTGTATCCCTTTTTCTGTATCCCTTTTTGTCTCCTGGTGGTGGTGTGGTCGGTGTGGGCTGGTTCCAGACTTTGAGCGTAGTAGTCTGTTGCTGTACCAATTGTGCTATATCTCCAGCCATCCTAAAATTTTCATGCTAGTGATTGCAACTCCAGAATTTCTTCTCGATAGCACATGAGCAGACATTGTGAGGGCATGTCTCCCTCCTCTGCAGTTGGCCACTGAAGATCTTTCTAGAACCCAAAGGTAGCCCGTAATTCAGAGGTGTCAGTTAAGCAATTGAAATGTAATGTGGGAACAATCTGAATTGAGATGTGCTGTTGTAATTATAACTTTAGTATCCTAAAAAGTTGAATCTGCATGCTTGTAATCCCAGCCCTTGGGAAAAAGGCAGGAGGATCATGAGTTTTGGGTTAGCCTGGACTGCACAGTAAGATTCCATCTGAACAAAGACATCCAGCCAGTTGGTGGTGGCTTATGCCTACAATCTTGCCTATTCAGGTGGCTGAGATCTGAGGTTCTTGATTTGAAGCCAGCCATGGAAGTGAAGTCTGTGAGACATTTTTCCCAATTAACCTGCAAATGTGGATTTGGTGCTGTGGCTCTAGGAGATAACTCCAGTCCTGAACAAAAAATCCAAGTGAAAGCACAGGTCCTGACTTCAAGTTCCACCACAGGCACCTGTGAATACCCATACAAGCATATACACACACCATATAATAACATAGGTAGAGAGACAGAGAAAAACAGAGATGGAGAGCGATAAATAAAGAAGTATGTGTTTGGAGCATCAGCTGTGGGAATGAAGGCCACTCTGAGCAGCCAGAATATGCTTATCTCTAGGAAGAGACACACTGTGATCATGAAGGCAGATTACAGTGTGTTACAGAGACAGTGTAAGACTCCTTCTCCTTGGGAAGAAAAAGAACAGACTCCACGCTGCCAAATGGGAAACAGCAAACCAAGCACTGTTCTCACTGTGTCTTCATGAAGAACGTTCTCTTGGTAATCCAGCAGCTCCTCTTACAGGAAGAGCTCTGTGTCAGCTCCATTCCCTCAAGATTCTTATTCAGGAGATGGGTCTCTTATAGAAAGGGGAAATTTGGTGGGTGAGAAATACATCTGGAGTGTGGATGAGGACAGGTGTGGCTAGTTCAGTGTCTGAAGCCTAGGAACTGTTTTAATCCTTGAAGGAAAGGATGTTGAACTCCTTTCTAATTCAGCTGCTATTATTAGGCAAGCTTTAGCACAACAAACAAGATATCAGTGAAATTTTGTATGCTGTTTGTTTCTAGAAATGAAACAGAAAACGGAGGAAAAGATTAAACTGTTGAATAATTAGTGGACTGCTGAAATATGATCCAAGTTTATACTGATGGTTTGTGATATTTTCAGGATGCAATAAAATACTTGCATTATGACATAAAATTCATGTAGCTTACTTTGTAATGAGAACTACTCTGAAGACAGATTAGGAAGTTCATGCTGTGAGGCCAGCCTGAGCAAAGAATTGAGAGACCTCATCTCAACTAATGAAGCTGGGCTTGGTGGTATTTGCCTGTCATTTGGTACAAGCCACACTAGTCCTGGCAGAAACATAAGATCCTATTCAAAATCGGACTCAAGCTGAAAGAGTGAGCTCCAATAGAGGGTTACCTAGCAAGTACAAGGTGCTGAGTTCCAGCTTCAGTATCGATATGACTCCCAAAAGAAAAATGCCTGACCTTTATGTTTTTGCAACAAGAGTCTTGCTCTATTCCTGCACTTTGAAATAACATGGAAAAATATGAACCATTAATAAGGAAAGCATTAGAGTACATCCATCCCAAAGAGAATTGTATTGGTTGAGATAAGTTCTATAAAAGTAAAACTAAAATGCTGTATTGCAAAGAAGTTAGAGGGTATGACAAGGTAGGGAAAGAGCTCTGAGTGTTTGGTATGGTGAACATTGTATAGTTTTGCTGATACTGGGGCTTGAATGTTGTATTTTGCTTCCCACTCAACTTGTTTGTTCAAGGCTATTGTTTCACTTCTTAACCCATGCCTTCAGTTCTGGTTTTGTGCATATTATTTGGAGTTAAGAGTTTGTTAGATTTGTCTACCTAGCCTAGCTTTGAATCTCAGTCCTCAGATATCATGTTCCTGGATAGCTGGGATTATAGCCATGAGGTACCAGTGCTTGTTCCATTTAATGAGGATTCTTGATTATGAGTGATAGCAGTATTTTGGCATGCAATGCTGAGGATGAACCCAGGCCTTGCACATGCTAAGAAAGGTTTACTTTGAGCTACAATCCATCCCGACCACAGGTTATGCTTACAATCAACTCTTCTTTCTAGTATGTGCATGAAAATGCACACATTTCATCACAATGTTTTTGTGTAATTCAGCTGTATGAGTAATAGTAGCCATGTAATCCTAGCCTGTAATCCTAGCCATGCAGGCAACTGAGGAAGGAGGGTCACATGTTCAAAGTCAGCTGAACAGTTTAATGAGGCCCCATCCCAAATTTTTTCAACAGGGCTGGGGATAGGTCAGTGGTTTCCAGTGTGTTTGGAGTGGGAAGGTGAGGGGCCTGTGTGTTTGATTTTTGTATTTCTTTTGTCTTTTTTCTTGTTTAATGTGGTATCCTGCCATAGAGTTCCTAAGTAATGCTCAGATGCACACAACTGTGTGCACAGGGCTGTTTATTTTCATTGCAGGTCAGGCAGGGATGTTCTTTTTCTTGTAAAAATGCAACCCACACAACTGTTTAGGTCCTGCTGTTACATAGCAGCACCTGAAAATTTGATGCTAGCAGGACATCAGTGGTTCATGCCTGCAATTCCAGCTACTCAGGAAACTGAAATGTGAGGGTCAGGGTTCAAATCCAGCCTGCACATTGGTCCATTAACATCTAGTCTCTAATGATGCATTGACTATCTGGAAATGAAGATGTGATTCAAGGGGTAGAGCACCAGCTTTGAGTGAAAAATGCAAGTGAGATTGAGGCCTTGAGATTAAACCTGAGTGTTCAAACCCCAGGTCAGCACACACACATATTTGTGTACACTTACTCACACATGCACAGACACACAGAAGCCAAATCATTTTGTATTTTATCTGTGAAAGTCTGCAAAGCTTGTTAACATGTGGATTATGTTCTTCTATCAGTGGTAGGAATCCAGTCTGGTGCCTCATGTATTCTTCCTTGTTGTGCTAGAAACATCGTATCCCAATAAACTGAAAACTTGCCATCCACTCAGTGTCTCAAACTTGTCAGGGCCTATTAATTATTGTAGGAGCACCAACTGTAAAGTACATTTTTCATAGCGTCTATTGAGCAACGGCCAATCTATATCATCCAATTTTTTTTATTGTGAAAATAATGTACAGAGCGGTTAAAATTACATGGTCAAGATAATGAGTACAATTCTTTTCTTTTTTTTGGGGGGGGGGGTTGGGTCCGGTCGTGTGGCTTGAACTCTGGGCCTGGGCGCTGTTCCTCAACTCTTCAGCTGAACGCTGCGCTCTTTTGAGCCACAGTGCCACTTCCGGCTTTTTTCTTTTTGTTTATGTGGTGCTGACGAATTGAACCCAGGGCCTCATGCATGCAAGGCAAGCACTCTACCACTGGGCCACCTTCCCAGTGCATGAGTGCATATCTTATCAAGCATTGTAGCCTCCTCCTTTGTTTCCCCTTCCAATCCCTTCCCATCTTTCCCTCACCCACACCATCCAATCCGCAGGCCCACCCACCAAAGATGTAAAGTTTGTTTCAGACATATCGACTTGTACTTCTCCTTGTTGCAATGGGTCCACGTGTATCCCTATTGAAACGAGTTGGTTTTCCCCTTCCCCTCCACAAATTATACCAGTACCAAATACACTGAAAGCAGGGGTTATACTGTGGGAGAGGGACATACAAAGCAGCAAAGAAATAATCTCATAAACGTGTTAGAAACAATCGCATGAAACAAAAAGAACATTTGAATACATATCTTAGGTTTCATTTCCTAACATCACCTTATCTGACCTTTTCTGCTTGACTCAGACATAGACTAGATATTGCAAATAAGGGAAACCATGGGACCTATGTTTCTTCATCCAATTGTGTTCAAAGGATTGGCTTGCAGCCAGGCGTTGCTGGATCATGCCCCAATTCCTAGCTGCTCAGAAGGTTGAGATCTGAAAATCATGGTTCATATCTCATCTGGATCAACAAACCCAAGAGATTCTTACTTTCAGCCAACCAGCAAAATGCCACAGTGGAGGTATGGTGGCTCAAGTAATAGAGTTATAGACTTGAACAAGAAAACCAAGTAAGAGTCAAAGTGCTGAATTCAAGCTCAGATGCTGGCATTTTAAAAAAAAGAGACTGGGAAAGTGGCTCAGGTACAGTGCTTGCCTTGCATGCCGGAAGCCCTGGGTTGTATCCTCAGCACCACATAAGCAGAAAAAGCCAGAAGTGGTGGTGTGGCTCAAGTGGTAGAGCACTGGCCTTGAGCTGAAGAGCTGTAAAACAGCGCCCAGGCCCAGACTTCAGAACCCACAACTGACAAAAGACAGAGGGTGGGAATTGGGGGAGGGAAACAAAGCCAAAAGGAATGAGTTTCATCAGGGCCACAGTGAGGAAATACCACAACCAACAAAAAAAATCAAGATATTATCTATGCCATCAAGATTTTATTTTTTCTCTAATGGAGGAGGACTGAAAATACACTGCACTAGTATATGCTTTGACTGAGAATTGGCATTAGCAAATCAAGTTGTTAAAATCAAATAAGCAACACCTTACATTGATGACTACTAGCTTTATGAGGCAATATTTTTCTCTAAAATGTAAAATCTGAACAAAATATGGAAACAAACTGAATGTAGAAGCAAATGTTGGTTTTGCTTTTGTTTCTTTAGATTTAAAAATGTTGTTGTAAAGGTGATGGACAGAGGATTTACAGTTACATAAGTCAGGTAATGAGTGCATATCCTTTTAAACATTGTGATTTCTCCCTCATTCTCTCCACGTTAATCCCCTCCCAGCCATCTCCCCCCAACTGTTATAGGTTATTTCCAACAAGGTATCTAGGGAGTTTCACTGCTCAATTGGATCACCCTTTCCCCCCCATTTCTGTGCTTCTCTGTCCCATGGTACTGTTGGCAGTTACTTTCTCCTCTGTTTTTGAATTATTGCCTCTGTTGATGTTTTTTGATTTCTGTTCCCTTTAGTTGTGTATAAATTTATCTGATTTGGGGAGAGGAGGGTCACGCACTGAGACTGTTTCTCTCCTCTTAAGCCTGGTGGAACCTCAGGTGACTTGGGTGAGAGTTGAGAATCACTGCAGTGCAGCCCAGCTCTCCTACAGTAGTTTCCTCCTCTGCCAAGTGTGTGGTAGCAGCCTTATGCCACCTGGCTTCCCCATGTGATCCTTACTGATAAGGAGGTTCAGGTCTGAGGATCAGAGATTGAAGCCACCAGGGACAGAAAAGTTCTTGAGATTCTTATTTCCAGTTATCCAACAAAAGTCAAAAATAGGATGTGGCTCAAGTTATTGAGCACCAGCCTTGAGTAGAAATGTTAAGAACAGAGGCCAGGTTCTGAGATCAAGTTCCAGTACCCCAATAAATGGAAAAGTCCGGTGGCCCAATGGAAAAATGCCCCAAGGACTTCACAAACCCAAGGTGATCACAGCCATAAGGATGGGTGGAGAGGTTTTCTCATCCCATCATATTCTATAGAGTTGCAGCAGCTTAGAAAGCTTTCCCAGTGAGGACTCAGTGGGCCTGAGTACAGGCAAAGCCAGGTGCTGTTGGTTAAGGGGCATAGAGGAAGCACCTAACAGCCAGTGACTCTTGCTGTCAGCAGGGAGCAGACTCCATGTGTCTCAGGGAGATGCTCACACAACCCTCAGTGCTGGAGGAAGCCCTTCCCTTTCCTTATGCCTTCCCATCAACACACCTTGAGGAATGCCCTGATGATTTTTAGGACTGTTTACATTCCTACTTACCAGCAGCTGTCACATAGGGAAAAGAGAAGCAGCTTGCATGAGTTTTCATTGACTCCTACTTGAACCCAGGAGGCTCTCACTGGGGTCAGAAGGAGGATCTCCAACCCTACCCATTCTCAATATATGTCTTTTCTGCCAGCCAGGACTCCAGGTGACCTGATCTAGGACTCTTCAGGGACTTGTACTGGAACCAGGTGGGCACCATGAGAGGTTTCTGAGCACCTGCAATGGAGTCTCTTCTCCCTGATACAGAGACACAAGAGTCTCAATCTACTTGGAATGGCCATGCTGGAGTCTCCCTGCAGGCAAAGGAGCTTTGGTGAGCTGGAGACTGAGTTGGGATTCCCCTGTGCATTATTTAATGGCTCTTGATCTCCCTCTTCCACTCCTGTACTTCTAATTGTATACTAAACTGTTCCTCCTCCTCAACACCCCTCCTCCCTATTTTCCTTCTGCCCACCTGCTGTTCTTCTAATCCTAGCAAGGTAAGAGGGAAGTTCACTCCACACTTTCAATGTCTCTGTTGTCTAAACCCCACAATATCCCTGTATGTTTTTCTTTTCCATTCAGTGCACCACCTGTGATCACTCATTAAGAATAGGAAGCTACAACACTGTTTGGTATTGGTCTTTGGAGCATAATGCCCAGACCAAGCCACAGGGCACCTCTCAGAATTCAATCAGACTCCACCTGTGCTCTCTGTGGGAGCTCTAAAGGCCAAGGAAATGTGAGGGAAATTGCAGAGCCAGAGGTCTTGAGACTTGAGCATAACATAAATGCAAAACCAACCCAAAGGCCGGGCTCTATAATGGGCACCAGTAACTCAGGCCTGTAATGCTACCTACTCAGGAGGCTAAGATCTGTGGTTTGGGATTTGAAGCTAATTTGGGAAGAAAAGCCCCCATGATACTCTAATCTCCCATATACCAGTCAAAACCTGGAAATGTCACTGTGGCTCAAGTCTAAATGCTAGCCATAAGCACAAAGAGAGTACCCAGGCTCTGAGTTCAAGCCCCACATCCAATGGGGTGGGGGGAGGGTGGGAAGGAAGCTGGGCACTGGTGGATAATAGTGGTAAATTTGGCTCCTCAAGAGGTTGAGATCTGAGGTTTAATGTTTGAAGCAGCCTGTGCATTCAAATGCATTAGACTCTTCTGTCCACTTCGCCATCAAAAAGCCAGAATGGAGCTTTGGTTGAAGTGGTAGATCACCAGCCTTGAGCTAAATAGCTTAGTTTTGAGAGCAGAGACCTATTTCAATCCCAGTGGGAGGTTAAAAAGAGAAAGCCTAAGAAAAGCAAAAGCCATAACACATGCAGGGGATCTAGCAGAACAGTTAGGTCAGGCTAAAACTGAAATTCAAGCTTCTAGACTGCCCAACATTTCACCCAGAAATTGTGGTGTTATTGCAAAAGCTACTCAAAGACCAATTTGACTTGCCATGCACTTCCCCAACAAAGGGAATCACATTTAGCATCCCCAAAAAGACATCTACCTATCTATCTATCTATCTATCTATCTGTCTGTCTGTCTGTCTGTCTGTCTGTCTGTCTGTCTGTCTGTCTGTCTATCTATCTATCTATCTATCTATCTCTCTATATCTATGTATGTATGTATTTATCTATCTACCTACCTACCTACCTATTTCTACGTTTGAACTCTTGGCCTTAAGCTTCCAAGGCAAGCATTTTATGAATTGAAATAAACCTACAAGCTTTTGTGATTTTCTTAGATTTTTTTTATAAGGTTTTGTGTTTTTGGCCTGGCCATTCTGGACTGATAACCTCCTGATTTTGGAATGTAGGTGAGCACCACCCCTTCCATTTTCCATTGATTCATAGGAATCTTGCTACCCTTTCACCTCCACTGATCACAATTTTGGTTTTCCACATCTGTGCCCCTGCATTAACTAGAATTTAGGCCAAAGTCTGCACACATGGCTAAATATTTATATTTTTTCCACAAATGATAAAATGCTTACAATTTACACTTCATCCCACTTAATATTTTCTCTTGAAGCTGTTTCATTTGGCACTTTGTGTGACACTACAAATCTTCTTTCCTTCTTCCTCAGTCTTCTTTCTCCTCATCTTCAAAAACATGTAAGAAATATGTGTTTATGTCTAAAAACATGTATGTATTAATGTAAACTAGAAAAGAGACCTCACTATATGTTTCTTTTGTGCCGCACAGAGTACACATTTTATATATTTCTGAAAGCATACATTATTTGAGCACAGGTGGCTCACGTCTATAATTCTATCTATTGTGAGGCTGAGATTGACAATTGTGGTTTGAAATCCAGCCTGAATGAAGTCCAAGAGACACTTAACTTATCTCTGGTTAACCAAAGAGCTGGGCCTGGAGGTCTGCCTCAAGCTGTGGAGCACTGGCCTTGAGCAATGAAGCTTGGAGACAATGCCTGGACCATGAGATCAATTAGATAATGCATGTGCAACATACATGGTCTAAAGTGAAGTCCTTTTTTCTTTTAGACATGGTGAAATTATTCTATTCCTAGAAGGATCAATGTTACAAAAAGTTACAAAATTCAATACGTATAGTAAAATATGAATTCATCTGAATTAAACCTGTCAATGGTTACTCAGAAAGCTGAAATCTAAGAATCCAGATTTGATGCCAGTTTAGACATAAAGCCTATGAGACTCTTATCTCTAATTAGCAAGCAATGAGCTAGAAAAGGGGATGTGGTTTGAATGAGAGCTCAAGATCCTGAGTTCAAGACCTGGACCTGGCCATACCTCGAAAAATGTCAAACACCCACTATGGTCATTTTGTAACTGTGAAGTTAAACATCAAACACTAGAGGGAGCCATTCAGTCCAGGTGCCAATTAGATGGGACATTCCAAGCAGAGCAGATGGCTTCAGATTTTTCATTGTGTTTATGCATTGTAGTCACACACAAACACACAACCTCCTTGACACATATTTCCTAAGGCAGCCATGCTGGAACAGGGAGGTCCTCATCTCACACTTAGGAATCCAAGCCCCTGCTTTGCCAGTTCCCCAAGCGCAGCAGTGGTCTGATGACCTTCCAGTGCACTGACAGCTGTTTGAAATGACTGTTTGTGCCAGTATTGGGGCTGGAACTCATGGCTGTGCAGTATCCCTCCGCTTTTATGCACAGGGATGGCTCTCTACCAGTTGAGAGCACTTCTACTATGGCTTTTTGCTTATTCACTGGTGATAAGAATCTCAGACTTTCCTGCCCAGGCAGGCTTCTTGCCTGGCTATCAGGATTGGATTTCAGGTGGGAGCCACCAGCAACCTAGTTGTTTATCTTTTTATACAAGTTGGCATACCCAGAGTCACTGTATTCATTGACTGGGAGACTTGAACATAGCAGATAAAGTTATTAAAAGTTAGGAAATTTAGTGAAAAGACATTAAAATGCATGCTTTGTAGAAGAGACTTAAACACTCTCAGTCTTTAAATGAGCAAAAGAAAAAGACTGTACATAACAAGACCCAGATCATTTGAATAAATAAGAATTCCTATGAAAATAACAGTCGGATTTTTCCCTACAATTGGAAGAAATCTTTTCTTTCAAGCGTTAAGGAAGAATAAAAACTTGATCACATATTAAGCTTTCAAGTAAATCTCAGTGAATTTTACATCAGGCCAATTCTATATTACATCTCTGATTGTAGAGAAATAATATGAAATTAACAATTTGAAACAAGAGCAAAAATAAAATGGTAAATGGATCAGAAATTTCAACTCACCTTAATCTACTGAAAGGCATTTTTCAAACTGGATATAATCATATATGAAATCATGTACCAGCACATAAACATGAACACACTGAATGAAGTGTGGTATAACTAAAGGAGGTTGGTATTGGTTTAACTCCTTAGAAGAACTAACTTCTAGTTTGATAAGATGCATACTACAGTGCAGAAACATGTACTGTTGGGAAGGTAAATGGAGCAAATAAATGGAGAGAAGGGTGAGCCACTACCATCATTGGAGTCAATGTCCATACATAAATGCAACCAGTAACTTGATGGGATTGCTGGGTTTGGCACATTGAGGAGAGGATGCATTGTACTCATAATCTAGCATGAATGGAAACCTCTTGGTATAGCTACTTAGATGTGTTAACTATTAAGTGTTGTTCTGCCTCTTGTGTACCATCTCCCTTTTGGTGTTACCCTGCCTTCTAGGTGTCCCCTTTGACAACGGAGATTACTACCTCAGTGTCTACAAATCACCTCATCCTATGGTGAGTCCTGTCCACCACACACAGATTCTCAAAGCAGAATTTTGGGATGGTGAAGGGCTTTCACTGGCCAGTCTAGGAGTCAGAGGAGAAATACAGTCATTGTTTGGGGGAGACAATTTCAAAACACATTTCATAGAGTTTCTAGTCTATCCCTGTGAGGACAAGGGCTATTTTCTTAGAATGCCTATTAACTCTCTCCTGCATGCATCCATTCTTTCCTTCTCCCTGGTCTCTCATTCCTAATTTCTGAAATAATTAGGTGGTTGAACACAGGCTTTTGTCCCAGCTTTCCTTCGGCATTTCGAGGGAACATGTTGAATTACTTTTTCAGATGTTGACCAAAACTCCATTATGGTGAGGTGACTTCTGCTGACTGAGAGATAAGTGGAGATTTTACTGCTGTAGGGTTGTCTGTGAGCATAGCTTATATTTCACTATAGAACAAGACCAAAGCAGGTGCAGAATGGGGCATAAGAAAAGGGAAAATGTATTATATCCTTCAATTAGGGAAATTGCAAATCTAATAAAATTGGGAAGAAAAGTGAAAAAATATATTATTTCTTTGCATAGGTAATACCTTAGAGTTAAAAGTATTCTATTCAGCTGATAAACCAAGTAGTCCAAATGTAGTGATATGAAATAATCTATAAAATAGCAAAGACAATGCTAATTAAAATCTGTTTGGAAGAAAAGCGTAGGAAAAAGAAACCTAATTTTCAACTTGATAGAGAAATAATGGACATCCTCTCTTAAAGTAATAGGCCTAAAGAGTATTAAGAAGCTGATAATAGGGGCTAAGAAGGTGGCTCAGTAGTACAGTGCTTGCCTTTCAAGCATAAGGCCCTGGGTTCGATTCCTTAGCACCACATAGGTAGAAAAAAACCACAATTGGTACTGTCATTCAATAGATATAGCTCTTGCCTTGACCTAAAGAGCTGAGAGACAGTGTGCAGACCCAGAGTTTAAGCCCTACTGCAAACCAAAGAACAAAAACAAAAGCTGAAAACATCACACAGACTATTCTTAGTATTAAAACCATACTGGGCTGGGAAGGTGGCTCAGTGGTTGAGTGATTGCCTTGCATGCATTAGGCCCTGGGTTCGATTCCTCTGCACTAAATAAGCAAGAAAAGCTAGAAGTATTGCTGTAGCTAAAGTGGTAGAGCACTAGCCTTGACCTGAAGAGCATAGGGACAGTGCCTAGGCCCAGAGTTCAGGCACCATGACTGACAAACACACACACACACACACACACACACACACACACACACACACACACACACACACACACACACACACACACACACACACACACACACACACACACACACACACACACACACACACACACACACACACACACACACACACCCCTGTGGAAGAAATTAACCATACAACGAAAGATACTCTGTTTTCCTTTTGTCCAACTTAGGCTTCAATCTCAGTGCATAGGTGATTTTTTCTGCTCACGCCTAGTACTCATTAACTCAGAACTCTGGCTCTGCTTCTGATTTTTTGTTGATTAATTGAATATATGAGTCAGGAACGTTCTTGTCTGTCTGGCTTCAAATAACATGATGAGATCTGAGCTTGCTGATGAGCTAAGGTTATTAGTATAAGCCATCAGCACTGAGAAAAGAAAGATAATTTTTAAACTGCAAAAACAGTGTACATAAAAACATGGAACAATCTACCAAATTATCTGAATATCAGTATCACATCACTACCTGATGGCTCTCTGTGTGTGCTTGTGTGCGTGTGCACAAGTGTGTGTGTATGTACACAAATAGCACAAATAGCCTGTGTGGGGATACAGGAGAAGGAGGGGAGAGGTAAGAGAAAACCCAGCGCACCCACCGCTCTATGGGAACCCATTCGTATTTTCCTCCCACAATGAATTGATTCATAATATGGTTTACTCTGGAGTCTTGCACTATGGGAACATCTAGATTCTCAGATTCCTGAACAGTCCTAGAGGTTTTTTTTGTTTTTTTATTTTTATTTTTAGTTTTTGTGAACACACTGTACAGAGGGGTTACAGTGACATGGGCAGGTTAATGCATACATTTCTTATCAAGAATTGCAGCTTCCTCCTTTGTTTACTCTTCACATCCCTTCCCAGCCTTCCCCCCTAACTCCCACCCAATCCTCCCCCCTTCAACCCCCAACCAACATTGTAAAGCTCAGTTTTCGACATGACAACTTGTACTTCTCATTGTTGCAACAGGTCCACCTGTATCCTTAAACGACTTGTTTTTCCCCATGTCCTCTACAAGTTACACTGACATCTAATATAGTGAAACATGGGTTATACTGTGGGGGAGGGACATACAAAGCTACAAAGAGATAATCTTATCAATGCCTTAGAAACAAATGCATGAAAGGAAAAAAACATTAAAATACATATCTAAGGATTCATTTTCCTAACATGACATTATCTGACCTTTTCCGCTTGACTCATACATATAGTAGATATTGCAAATAAGGGAAACCATGGGACCTATGTTTCTTTGTGCCTGGCTTACTTCACTTAATATAATTTTTTCTAAGTTTTTCCATTTCCTAACAAATGGGGCAATGTCGTTCTTTCTGATGGAGGCATAGAATTCCATTGTGTATATATACCACATTTTCTTGATCCATTCATCTACTGAGGGGCATCTGGGCTGGTTCCATATCTTAGCTATGGTAAATAATGCTGCAATAAACATAGCTGTGCTGGTAGCTTTACTGTGGTCTTGTTTGTAAACATTTGGGTAAATTCCCAAAAGTGGGATTGCTGGGTCCTAGGGGAGCTCTATGTGAAGTCTTTTGAGGAACCTCCATACTGATTTCCAAAGTGGTTGAACAAATTTACACTCCCACCAACAATGAAGTAAGGTTCCCTTCTGTCCACATCCCCTCCAGCATCAGTTGTTGTTAGAGTTCTTGATTTTTGCCATTCTAACTGGAGTGAGGTGGTATCTCACTGTTGTTTTGATTTGCATTTCTTTTATGGCTAGGGATGTTGAGTATTTCTTCACGTGTCTATTGTCCATCCTTCTTTCTTCTTCAGAGAAGTTTCTCTTCAAGTCTTTAGCCCACTTATTTATTGGGCAGTTGTTTCTTTGGGGATTTGTTGTTAGGGGATTTAATTTTTTGAGTTCCAAGTATATTTTAGGTATGACACACTTGTCTGTTGTATGGCTAGTGAAGATCTTCTCCTAATCTGTGGGCTTTCTATTGATCTTGCTAGCTATGTCCTTTGCCATGGAGAAACTCTGCAACTTCATGCAGTCCCATTTGTCCAACCTTTCTTTGATTTGTTGTGTTTCCGGAGACCTATGCTTTCTCCTATTCCATCCTGTAATCTTTTCAGAGTGTCTGCTGTGACTTTGAGGTCTTTGATCCATTTGGAGTTGATTCTGGTGCAGGGTGATATATAAGGATCTAGCATTAGTTTTCTACAAGTAGTTAACCAATTTTGCCAGCACCATTTACTGAAGAGGCTGTCTTTCTTCCATTCTATTGTTTTAGCTCCCTTATCGAAGATTAGATGGCTATAGGTCTGGGGTTCATTTCTGGGTTTTCAATTCCATTCTATTGGTCCTGAGGTCTGTTCTTGTGCCAGTACCAAGCTCTTTTGATTACTATTCCTTTATAGTAGAGTTTGAAATTTGGTATTGATATTCCTCCAGCAGTGTTCTTTCCGTTGAGGAGCGTTTTTGCTATTCGGGGTCTTTTATTGTTCCATATGAATTTTTGGATTACCTCTTCTATTTCCTTGAAGAATGAGTTTGGAATTTTGAGAGGTATCCCACTGAATTTATAGATATCCTTGGGAAGTATTCCCATTTTCACGATGTTGATCTTTCCAATCCAGGAGCATGGGAGTTTTTGCCACTTTCTAAATTCTGTTTTGATTTCTTTTTTCAAGTTTTTAAAGTTTTCATCATAGAGGTCCTTCACTTCTTTGGTTAAGTTAATTCCTAGTTATTTTATTTTTTTGTGGGGCTATTACAAATGGAGTTGCTTTCCTAATTTCAGCCACACTTTTCTCATTTTTGGCATAGAGAAGAGTCATTCATTTTGGGGGGTTCATTTTATACCCTGCTAATTTGCCAAAGTTTTGAATCAGCTTGAGTAATTTGGGAGTGGAATCTATGGGATTCTTTAAATACAAGATCATGTCATCTGCAAAGAGGGAGAGTTTTATTTCTTCTTTCCCTATTTGGATCCCCTTTATGTTTGCATCTTGTCTTATTGCTGTAGCAAGGCATTCTAATACTAGATTGAAGAGAAGTGGAGAGAGTGGACATCCTTGTCTTGTTCCTGAGTTAAGAGGAAATGGTTTTAGGTTTTCACCATTAAGTATAATGCTGGCTGTAGGTTTGTCATATACAGCCTTTATTGTATTGAGGAATGTTCCATGGATTACTAATTTTCCCAAAACCTTCATCCTAAAAGGGTGTTGGACCTTGTCGAATGTTTTTTCTGCATCTATTGAGATAACAATGTGGTTCTTATACTGGCTTCTGTGGATGTGATGAATAATATTAATTGATTTGCATATATTGAACCATTTTGCATCCCTGAAACAAAACATGTTTGATGGTGGTGTATAGTTTTTTGAATGAATTGTGGAAGTCGATTTGCCAAAATTTTGTGTGAGAAGTTTTGCCTCAATGTTCATCAAAGAAATGGGTCTATAGTTCTCTTTCTTTGATCAGTCCCTGCCTGGTTTTGGGATGAGGGTTATGATGGCTTCATAGAATGTGTTCGGTAGTGAACTTTCTCTTTCAATTTCATTAGAACATTTCTTATCAAGCATTGTAGCCTCCTCCTTTGTTTACCCTTCCCATCTTCCCCCACTCCTCCACCCAATCCTCCCCACGGCCACCTCCATGGGACCAAAGTTGTAAAGTTTGTTTTCAACATAACGACTTGTACTTCTCATTGTTGCAATGGGTCTATCAGTATCCCTATTGAAACGATTTGTTTTTCCCCTTCCCTTCCAGAAATTATACGGACATCAAATACAGTGAAAGCAGGGGTTACACTGTGGGGGAGGGACATACAAAACAACAAAGAAATAATCTTATAAATATGTTAGAAACATATGCATGAAAGAAAAAAAAACATTTGAATATATATCTTAGGGTTCATTTCCCTAACATCACCTTATCTGACCTTTTCTGCTTGACTCAGACCTACATTAGATATTGCAAATACGGGAAACCATGGGACCTATGTTTCTTCATCTCAGTATTTTCAAAAGATTGTCTTGCAGCCAGGCATTGCAGGATCATGCCCCAATTGCTAGCTGCTCGGAAGGTTGAGTTCTGAAAATCATGGTTCACATCTCATCTGGATAAATGAACCTAATAGATTCTTACTTCCAGTAATGCTCAGATGCACACAATTGTGTGCACAGGGCTGTTTATTTGCATTGCAGATCAGGGAGGGATGTTCTTTATCTTGTAAAAAGGAAATCTGATAATCTGGTCCTGTAGTTGATGTTAAAGGCAAACACAACCCACACAACTGTTCCGGTCCTGCTGTGACATAGCAGCACCTGAAAATTTGATGCTAGCAGGACATCAGTGGTTCATACCTGCCATTCCAGCTACTCAAGAACCTGAAATGTGAGGGTCAGGGTTCAAATCCAGCCTGCACAGAAGTCCATTAACATCTTGTCTCTAATGATGCATTGACTATCTGGAAGTGAAGATGTGATTCAATGGGTAGAGCATCAGCTTTGAGAGAAAAATGCAAGTGAGATTGAGGCCTTGAGATTAAGCCCAAGTGTTCAAGCCTTAGGATCAGCACACACAAATTTGTGTCCACTTACACACATGCACAGACACACAGAAGCCAAATAATTTTGCATTTTATCTGTGATAGTATGCAAAGCTTGTTAACATGTCCATTATATTCTTATGTTAGTCGTAGGAATCCAGTCTGGTGCCTCATGTATTCTTCCTTATTGTGCTAGAAACATTGTATCCCAACAAACTGAAAACTTGCCATCCACTCAGTGTCTCAAACTTGTCAGTGCCTATTCATTGTTTTATGAGCACCAATTGTTAACTACATTTGTCATAGCGTCTATTGAGCAATGCCCAATTTTTATCATCCAATTATCTTTTTTATTGTAAAAATACTGTATAGAGTGGTTACAATTACATAGGCAAGATAATGAGTATATATTTTTCTTTTTAATTCTTTTTGTGTTTTGGGGCCGGTCCTGGGGCCTGAAATATGCCCTGGGCACTGTCCCTCCGCTCTTCAGCAAATGGCTGCACTCTACCACTTGAGCCACAACGCCACTTCTGGCTTTTTTCTTTTAGCTTATCTGGTGCTGAGGAATCAAACCCAGGACCTCATGCATGCAAGGCAAATGCTCTACCACTGGGCCACCTTCCCAGCCCATGAGTACATTTCTTTTTTTTTTTTAAATTGTTTTTGACTACTTTATGCATTTTATTTATTTATTTTAAATTATTTTTTATTGTGAAAATACTGTACAGAGGGGTTACAATTACATGGGCAAGATAATGAGTACATTTCTTATCAAGCATTGTAGCGTCCTCATTTGTTTCCCCTTCCTATCCCTTCCCAGCCTCCGCAACACCCATAATCCTCCCCCCCAGCCACCAAAGTTGTAAAGTTCGTTTTCCACATGACAACATGTACTTCTCATTGTTGGAAGCGGTCCACCTGTATCCTTATGTTAACGACTTGTTTTTCCCCTTCCCCTCCACAAATTATAGCAGCATCAAATACAGGGAAAGCAGGGGTTATACTGTGGGGGAGGGATATACAAAGCAACTTAGAAATAATCTTATAATTGTGTCAGAAACAAATGCATACAAGTAAAAAAACATTTAAGTACATATCTTAGGGTTCATTTCCCTAACATCACCTTATCTGACCTTTTCTGCTTGACTCATACATATACTTGATATTGTAAATAAGGAAAACCATGGGACCTATGTTTCTTTGGGCTTGGCTTACTTCCCTTAATAAAATTTTTTCCAAGTCTTTCTATTTCCTAACAAATGGGGCAATGTCATTCTTTCTGACGGAGACATAGAATTCCATTGTTTATATATACCACATTTTCTTGTTCCATTCATCTACTGAGGGGCATCTGGGTTGGTTCCATATCTTAGCTATAGTAAATAATGCTGCAATAAACATAGTTGTGCTGGTTGCTTTAGTGTGGTCTTGTTTGTAAACATTTGGGTATATACCCCAAAGTGGGACTGCTGGGTCATAGGGGAGTTCTGTGTGGAGTGAAAGCAGGGGTTATACTGTGGGGGAAGGTCATACAAAGCAAAAAAGAAATAATCTTACAAATATGTTAGAAACAATTTTCATATGAAAGAAAAAAAAAACATTTGAATACATATCTTAGGGTTCATTTCCCTAACATCACCTTATCTGACCTTTTCTGCCTTACTCAGACATACACTAGTTATTGCAAATAAGGGAAACCATGGGACCTATGTTTCTTCATCTAATTATTTTGAAAGGATTGGCTTGTAACCAGGCATTGATGGATCATGCCCCAATTCCTAGCTGCTCAGAAGGTTGAGATCTGAAAATCATGGTTCACATCTCATCTGGATCAACAAACCCAAGAGATTCTTACTTCCATCCAACCAGCAAAATGCCACGGTGGAGGTATGGTAGCTCAAGTAATAGAGTTACAGCCTTGAACAAGAAAACCAAGTAATTGTCAAAGTGCTGAATTCAAGCTCAGAAGCTGAGAAAGTGGCTCAGTTACCTTGCTTTCCTTGCATGCATGAAGCCCTGGGTTCTATACTCAGTACCACATGAGCAGAAAAAGCCGGAAGTGGTGCTGGGGCTCAAGTAGTAGAGCACTGGCCTTGAGCTGAAGATCTGAAGGACAGTGCCCAGGCCAAAAGTTCAGAACTCACAACTGACAAAGGAGAGAGAGAGGGGGGGGAGAGAGAGGGAGAGAGAGAAAGAGAGAGAGAGAGAGAGGGAAAAAAGCCAAAAGGAATGACTTTCATCAGGGCCACAGAGTGAGGAAGTACCACAACCGACAAAAAAAATCAAGATATTATCTATGCCATCAAGATTTTATTTTTTCACTAATGCAGGAAGACTTAAAAGACATTGCACTAGTATTTGCTTTGACTGAAAATTGGCATCAGCAAATCAAGTTGTTAATAAGCAACACCTTTTACATTGATGACTACTAGCTTTATGAGGCAATATTTTTCTCTAAAATGTATAATCTGAACAAAATATGGAAACAAACTGAATGCAGAAGCTAATGTTGGTTTTTCTTTTGTTTCTTTAGATTTAAGCTTGTTGTTTTAACGGTGATGGACAGAGGATGTGCAGTTACACAAGTCAGGTAATGAGTACATTTCCTTTTAAACATTGTTAATTTCTTCCTCATTCTCTCCCCTCCTGGCCATCTCCCCACAATTGTTATAGGTTATTTCCAACACAGTGTCTATGGAGTTTCACTGCTCAATTGGATCACCCTTGTCCCCCCATTTCTGTGCTTTTCTGTACTGTTTGCAGTTCCTTTCCTCTCTCTTTTTGATTTATTGCCTCTGTTGATATTTTCTGATTTCTGTTCCCTTTAGTTGTGTATAAATTTATCTGATTTGGGGAGAGGAGGGGGAAGCACTGAGACTGTGTTTCTCTCCTCTTAAGCCTGGTTGAAACTCAGGTGACCTGGGTGAGAGTGGAGGATCACTGCAGTGCAGCCCAGCTCTCCTACAGTAGTTCCCTCCTCTGGCAAGTGTGTGGTAGCAGCCTGATGCCCAGTGGCTTCCCCATGTGATCCTAAATGATCAGGAGGTTCAGGTCTGAGGATCACAGATTGAAGCCACCAGGGACAGAAAAGTCTTGAGATTCTTATTTCTACTTATCCAGCAAAACTCAAAAATAGGATGTGGCTCAAGTTATTGAGCACCAGCCTTGAGTAGAAATGTTAAGAACAGAGGCCAGGCTCTGAGATCAAGTCCCAGTACCCCAATAAATGGAAAAGTCCGGTGGCCCAATGGATATATGCCCCAAGGACTTCACAAACCCACGGTGATCACAGACATAAGGATGGGTGGAGAGGTTTTCTCATCCCATCATATTCTATAGAGTCGCAGCAGCTTAGAAAGCTTTCCCAGTGAGGACTCAGTGGGCCTAAGTACAGGGAAAGCCAGGTGATGTTGGTCAAGGGGTATAGAAGAAGCACCTGACAGCTTAGTGACTCTTGCTGTCAGGAGGGAACAGAGGCCATGTGTCTCAGGGAGATGCTCACACAACCCTCAGTGCTGGAGGAAGCCCTTCCCTTTCCTTATGCCTTCCCATCAACACACCTAGAGGAATGCCCTGAGGATTTTTAGGACTGTTTACATTCCTGCTTACCAGCAGCTGTCACATAGGGAAAAGAGAAGCAGCCTGCACGAGTTTTCATTGACTCTCACTTGAACCCAGGAGGCTCTCACTGGGGTTAGAAGAAGGATCTCCACCCCTACCCATTCCCAATATATGTCCTTTCTGCCAGCCAGGACTCCAGGCGACCTGCTCTAGGACTCTTCAGGGACTTGTACTGGAACCAGGTGGGCACCATGAGAGGCTTCTGAGCACCTGCAATGGAGTCCCTTCTCCCTGCTGCAGAGACACAAGAGTCTCAAACTTCTTGGAATGGCCATGCTGGAGTCTCCCTGCAGGCAAAGGAGCTTTGGTGAGCTGGAGACTGAGCTGGGATTCCCCTGTGCCTTGTTTAATGGCACTTGATCACCCTCTTCCACTCCTGTACTTCCAATTGTATACTAATCTGTTCCTCCTCTTCAACACCCCTCCTCCCTATTTTCCTTATGCCCACCTGCTGTTCCTCTAATCCTAGCAAGGTAAGAGGGAAGTTCACTCCA
Source organism: Dipodomys spectabilis (assembly GCF_019054845.1). NCBI lineage: Eukaryota > Metazoa > Chordata > Mammalia > Rodentia > Heteromyidae > Dipodomys > Dipodomys spectabilis. The sequence goes on from NW_024870779.1 coordinate 5,881,977, forward strand.
CACTTTCAATGTCTCTGTTGTCTAAAGCACACAATATCCCTATATGTTTTTCTCTTCCACTCAGTGCACCACCTGTGAATACTCATTAAGAATAGGAAGCTATAAAACTGTTTGGTATTGGTTGTTGGAGCATAATGCCCAGACCAAGCCACAGGACACCTCTCAGAATTCAATCCCACTCCACCCTGCTCTCTGTGGGTGCTCTAAAGGCCAAGGAAGTGTGAGGGAAATTGCATGGCCAGAGGTCTTGAGACTTGAGCATAACATGAATGCAAATCCAAACCAAAGGCCAAGCTCTATAATGGGCACCAGTAACTCATGCCTGTAATGCTACCTACTCAGGAGGCTAAGATCTGATGTTTGGGATTTGAAGCCAGTTTGGGAAGAAAAGCCCCCATGAGACACTAATCTCCCATTTACCACTCAAAACCTGGAAATGTCACTGTGGCTCAAGTCTAAATGTTAGCCATAAGCACAAAGACACTGCCCAGGCTATGAGTTCAATCCCCACATACAATGGGGGGGGCAGGTTTGGGAGGGAAGCTGGGCACTGGTGGATAATAGTGGTAAATTTGGCTCCTCAAGAGGTTGAGATCTGAGGGTTAATGTTTGAAGCAGCCTGTACAGAAATGTGCATTAGAGTCTTCTGTCCAGTTCGTCATCAAAAAGCCAGAATGGAGCTTTGGTTGAAGTGGTAGATCACCAGCCTTGAGCTAAATAGCTTAGTTTTGAGAGCAGAGACCTATTTCAATCCCAAGTGGGAGGTTAAAAAAGAAAGCTTAAGCAAAGCAAAACCCATAACGCATGCAGGTGATCAAGCAGAACAGTTAGGTCAGGCTAAATCTGAAGTTCAAGCTTCTAGACTGCCCAACATTTAACCCAGAAATTGTGGTGTTATTGAAAAAGCTACTCAAAGAGCAATTTGACTTGCCATGCACTTGTCCAACAAAGAGAATCACATTTAGCATTCCCAAGAAGACATCTATGTATGTATGTATGTATGTATCTATCTATCTATCTATTTATCTACCTACCTACCTAGTTCTGCATTTGAACTCTTGCCCTTAAGCTTCCAATGCAAGCATTTTATGAATTGAAATATACCTACAAGCTTTTGTGATTTTCTTAGATTTCTTATAAGGCTTTGCGTTTTTGTCCTGGCCAGCCCAGACTGATAACCTCCTGATTTTGGAATGTAGGTGAGCACCACCCCTTCCATTTTCCGTTGATACATAGCAATCTTGCTACCCTTTCGCCTCCACTGGTCACAATTTTGGTTTTCCACATCTGTGCCCCTGCACTAACTAGAATTTGAGGCCAAAGTCTGCACACCTGGCCAAATATTTATATTTTTTTCCACAAATGATAAAATGCTTACAATTTACACTTCATCTCACTTAGCATTTTCTCTTGAAGCTGTTTCATTTGGCACTTTGTGTGACACTCCAAATCTTCTTTCCTTCTTCCTCAGTCCTCTTACTCCTCATCTTCAAAAACATGTAAGATATATGTGTTTATGTCTAAAAACAAGTATGTATTAATGTAAACTTGAAAAGAGACCTCACTATATGTTTCTTTTGTGCCACACAGTATACATATATTATATATTTCTAAAAGCATACATTATTTGGGCTCAGGTGGCTCATGTCTATAATTCTATCTACTAGGAGGCTGAGATTGAGAATTGTGGTTTGAAATCCAGCCTGAACTAGGAAGTCCAAGAGATACTTAACTTATCTCTGGTTAACCAAAGTGCTGGACCTCAAAGTCTGCCTCAAGCTGTGGAGCAGTGGCCTTGAGCAATGAAGGTTGGAGACAATGCCTGGACCATGAGATCAATTAGATAATGCATGTGCAACATACATGGTCTAAAATGAAGTCCTTTCTTCTTTTAGACATGGTGAAATTCTTCTATTACTAGAAGGATCAATGTCACAAAAAGTTACAAAATTCAATAGGTATAGTAAAATCTGAATTCATCTGAATTAAACCTCTCAATCTGGCTACTCGAAGGCTGAAATCTAAGAATACAGGTTTGATGCCAGGTTAGACATAAAGCCTATGAGACTCTTATCTCTCATTAGCAAGCAATAAGCTGGACCTGGGAATGTGGTTTGAATGAGAGCACAAGATCCTGAGTTCAAGACCTGGACTTGGCCTTACCTAGAAAAATGTCAAACACCTGCTATGGTCATTTTGTAACTGTCAAGTTAAACTCCAAACACTAGAGGGAGCCTGGGAACTTCCTAAATATGCTGACCTTTCTGTCCAGGTGCCAATTAGATGGGACATTCAGGGCAGAGCAGATGGCTTCAGGATTTTTCATTGTGTTTATGCATTGTAGTCACACACAAACACACAACCTCCTTGACACATATTTCCTAAGGCAGCCATGCTGGAACCGGTGGTCTCCATTTCACACTTAGGAAGCCAAGCCCCGGCTTTGTCAGTCCCCAAGCGCAGCAGTGGTCTGATGACCTGCCAGTGCACTGACAGCTGTTTGAAATGACTGTTTGTGCCCGTATTGGGGCTGGAACTCATGGCTGTGCAGTATCCCTCAGCATTTATGCACAGGGATGGCTCTCTACCAGTTGAGAGCACTTCTACTGTGGCTTTTTGCTTGTTCACTGGTGATAAGAATCTCAGACTTTCCTGCCCAGGCAGGCTTCTTGCCTGGCTATCAGGATTGGATTTCAGGTAGGAGCCACCAGCAACCTAGTTGTTAATCTTTTTGTACAAGTTGGCATACCCAGAGTCACTGTATTCATTGACTTGGAGACTTGAACATAGCAGATAAAGTTATAAAAAGTTAGGAAAGTTAGTGAAAAGACTTTAAAATGCATACTTTGTAGAAGAGACTTAAACACTCTCAGTCTTTAAATGAGCAAAAGAACAAGACTGTACATAACAAGACCCAGAGCATTTGAATAAATAAGAATTCATATGAAAATAACAGATTTTTCCCTATAATTGGAAGAAATATTTTCTTTCAAGCTATAAGGAAGACTAAAACTTGATCACATATTAAGCTTTCAAGTAAATCTCAGTGAATTCTACATCAGGACAATTCTATCTTGCATCTTTGAGTGTAGAGAAAAAATATGAAATTAATAATAAAAAACAAGAGCAAAAATAAAATGGTAAATGGATAAGAAATTTCAACTCACCTTAATCTACTCAAAGGCATTATTCATACTGGATATAATCATATATGAAATCATGTACCAGCACATAAACATGAACACGCTGACTGAAGTGTGGTATAACTAAAGGAGGTTGGTATTGGTTTAACTCCTTAGAAGAACTAACTTCTAGTTTTATAAGATGCATACTACAGTGCAGAAACATGTACTGTTGGGAAGGTAAATGGAGCAAATAAATGGAGAGAAGGGTGAGCCACTACCGTCATTGGAGACAATGTCCATATATAAAAGCACCCAGTAACTTGATGGGATGCTGCGTTTGGCACATTAAGGAGAAGATGCATTGGACTCATAATCTGGCATGAATGGAAACCCCTTGGTATAGCTACTTAGATATGTTAAATATTAAGTGTTGTGCTGCCTCTTGTGTAACATCTCCCTTCCTTTTGGTGTTACCCTGCCTTCCAGGTGACTCCCTTTGACAACAAAGATTACAGCCTCAGTGTCTGCAAATCACCTCATCCTATGGTGAGTCCTGTCCACCACACATAGATTCTCAAAGCAGAATTTTGGGGTGGTGAAGGGCTTTCACTCTAGGAGTCAGAGGGAAATACAGTCCTTGTTTGGGGAAACAATTTCAAAACACATTTCATAGAGTTTGCAGTCTATCCCGGTGAGGACAAGGGCTATTTTCTTAGAGTGCATATTAACTCTCTCCTGCATGCATCCATTCTTTCCTTCTCCCTGGTCTCTCATTCCTAATTTCTGAAATCATTAGGTTGTTGAACACAGGCTTTTGTCCCAGCTGTCCTTCCCCATTTCTAGGGAACATGGTGAATTACTATTTCAGATGTTGACCAAAACTCCATTATGGTGAGGTGACTTCTGGTGACTGAGAGATAACTGGAGATTTTACTGCAGTAGGGTTGCCTGTGAGCATTGCTTATATTTCACTAGGGGAACAAGACCAAAGCAGGTGCAGTATGGGGCATAAGAAAAGGGAAAATGTTTTATATGCTTCAGTAAGGGAAATTGCAAAACTAATAAAATTGGGAAGAAAAGTGAAAAAATATATTATTTCTTTGCATACGTAATACCTTAGAGTTAAAAGTATTCTATGAAACTGATAAACCAAGTAGTCCAAATGTAGTGATATGAAATAATCTATAAAACATCAAAGACAATGCTAATTAAAATCTGTTTTGGAAGAAAAGTGTCAGGAAAAACAAACCTAATTTTGAACTTGATAGAGAAATGATCGACATCCTCTCTTAAAGTAATAGGCCTAAAGAGTATTAAGAAGCTGAAAATAGGGGCTAAGAAGGTGGCTCAGTGGTATAGTGCTTGCCTTTCTAGCATACGGCCCCGGGTTCAATTCCTTAGCACCACATAAGTACAAAAAAACCACAAGTGGCACTGTGGCTCAATAGATAGAGCGCTTGCCTTGAGCTAAAGAGCTGAGAGACAAAGTCCAGGTCCAGAGTTTAAGCCCTACAACAGACCAAAGAACAAAATACAAAGCTGAAAATATCATACAGAGTGTACTTAGTATTGAAAACATACTGGGCTGGGAAGGTGGCTCAGTGGTAGAGTGCTTGCCTTGCATGCATGAGGCCCTGGGTTCAATTCCTAAGCACCACAAAAGCAAAAAAGCTAGAAGTAGTGCTGTAGCTCAAGTGGTAGAGCAGTAGCCTTGACCTGAAGAGGTGAGGGACAGTGCCCAGGCTCAGAGTTCAGGCATCATGACTGACAAACACACACACACACACACACACACACACACACACACCCCTGTGGAAGAAATCACACACACACACACACACACACACACACACACACACACACACACACACACAAACCCTGTCGAAGAAATATACCATACAACGGAAAATATTCTGTTTTCCTTTTGTCCATCTTGGGCTTCAATCTCAGTGCATAGGTGATTTTTTCTGCCCAAGCGTAGTACTCATTAACTCAGAACCCTGGCTCTGCTTCTGATTTTTTGTTAGTTAATTGAATATATGAGTCTCAGGAACTTTCTTACCTATCCAGGTTCAAACAACATGATAAGATCTGAGCTTGCTGATGAGCTAAGATTGTTAGCATAAGCCATCAGCACTGAGAAAAGAAAGATACTTTTTAAACTGCGAAAACAGTGTACATAAAAACATGGAACAATCTTCCAAATTATCTGAATATCACTATCACATCACTACCTGATGGCTCTCTGTGTGTGCTTGTGTGCCTGTGCACAGGTGTGTGTGTATGTACACAAATAGCACAAATAGCCTGTGTGGGGACACAGGAGAAGGAGGGGAGAGGTAAGAGAAAACCCAGCGCACCCACCCCTCTATGGGATCCCATTCATATGCCCCCACTTCATTTTCCTCCCACAATGAATTGATTCATAATATGGTTGACTCTGGGGTCTTGCACTGCAGGGGGCTGTGGGAACATCTAGATTCTCAGATTCCTGAGCAGTCCTAGTCTTTAAGATGCCATGTATGAGCACCAAGCTTGGCATCAAGGCCTCAAGCACAGTTAGATCACAGACACTTACCTTGAGTTTGACAGTGAAAGTTTCTGTGCTCCAAAAGCCATATCATGCCCATCAGCCACTGCCTGGCCCTAGGTGGACCCACCACAGTGAAGTGGTTGTGGCCTGTGACTGTGAACCAGGACTCCAGCTGAATGAGGTTGTGGCTGTGTTCCTCCATACAGTGGAGGTATCTATCCTCCTGCCTTAGGAACAGAAAAGGAGAGAGGAAGAACAGGAAAACCACCAACAGAACTGGGAGTCAGGTGACTCTGAGAGTGGAGGCCTGGCACAGATCAGAGGGGATACAAGTTGATATCGATAAATGTGAAGACACAGGAAATGGCACAAGTTTCTTATTGTCTTGCTTCAGCATCTGCAGTGCTGGCACACAGCTTATGTGCCAACACACCTGGCCCATTTTAGAATTTCCTTCAGTGCTATTATTGCTGTCATGAAGTTTTCTAGAAGCTGGGTTTGGTGGTTCCTGTCAAAATACTAGCTACTCAGGGAAGCTGAGATCTCAGGATCATGGTTCAAAGCCAGCATGGGCAGGAAAGTTTGTGACACCCTTATCTCCAATTAACCACCAGAAAACAGCAGTGGCACTGTGCCTCAAGTGGAAGAGCCCTCACCTTGAGCTGAAAAGCTGAGGGACAGTGCCCAGGCGGAGTTCGACCAAATGACACCGCCAAAAAGTTATTTTTTTTTCCTGGAGTGTTGTAATTGCACTGCCATCTTATGTTCTCTGGGATTTTTTAATCTCATTTTAAGTGTGGGCGTAGGTAGATTCCAATAAATTATTTTATACTGTTTTGTCAAGTACTGGTATTTGAACTGTGGGTCTCATTCTTGCTAAAGGAAGTGTTTGACCACTGTGAATTGAGTAATAAGTTTGTGGATTAAGTGTGTACACAATGGGGGATAGGGTCTACTGGTTAACTATGGGTTTATCTGAGGATGTGCAGGACAAGAGTTAAGTCACATAAAGAAGAACAAAGAGGAAAAGATGGAAAGGATAGGAAAGTGAGAAGAAAAGATCAGAAGTTCAGTAGAGCTAGACAAAAAACAAAAAGATAAGAATGAAAAAAAAAGAGAAAGAAGACAAGAAAAGAAAGGAAAACACACATTCACGTATTCCTAAAATAAAAATTATAAGAGGAGAAAAGAAAAAAAAAAAGTTAATGGAAAACAATTATTTTTTCAGAACAGGCAAAAATTAAAGATTAATAAAAGTTTTAGAAAAGCAAAAAATTTTTTTTATATATATAAGGTAACAAAAAATGAAAAAAAACAAAACAAAAAAAAGAAAAAAAGAAAAGAAGAAGAAGAAAAAAAAAGTTCTTTGATTTTTTTTTGGGGGGGGAGGGGTGGGAAGAGTCCTGTATCTCCCTTTTGTCTGTAACCAGAGTCTGGTTGGAGTCTCTGGTCAGCTTGAGGTCCTGTGGCTTGATTGGTTTCTTAAGTCAGTTTGTTGGAACAGGCAGAAAAATGCTCCGCTTTACATTTACCCAAGATTTTGAGATCCCCCTCCCAGGTTAGTTTACTGGGAGGGTGATCTGCTTTGAGAATCACAAAAGAGGGGGATGCAGTGATGAGGCTAGGTTCTGGGTAGAGTTGAGGCCTTTCAACAAACAGTAGCTTTTCCCTGGGGCTATTTTGTGAAAAAAAATCACAGCACCCAGCCTGGAGCCATTCTCAGGGTTTCTGTTTTTCAATTGATTGTGCTGGCTGCTAGAGGGAGGGGCAGCCTCTGGCTCTGGTTACCCGGTGAGGTGAGCCACTCCAATGGCTGGCGCCTGAGCTGGGTGACTTTTCCCTGGATGGAACTGAGTCTGTGAGGTCACTTCGCCGTTAAGTTCTTGTGACCTGCTAAATGACTCGTTTTATTCCAAGGCCTGAGCTGGAGCTAGCCGCTCCCCGGAGCTTTGTCGGTATCCAAGATGGAGATCACCGGTGCTGGGGGGGGAGGGGTGGCCTTCCCTCCTCTGCTCCCTGAGAAGGAGTGAGGAAGTTGGGCTTCTACTCACGCCGAGTCTTGGATCCCGGGTCGTCTCTGGTCTGCAAAGTGCAGGATGAAGTTGTACGCTCCTTGTCGGTTCTTGCTGGTGTTGAGTAGAATCCGCTCGTCCTCTGCGTCTGGCTCCTTCGTCCCGGACTGTGTTTCAGGTATGCCCCCGGGGCAGTGGTCGCCGCTGCGACCCTGCCGCCGCAGCAGCAGCTGCTGGCAGGCGCTCAGATGTGTCTGCTTGGCTTCCCCTCTCTTGACTAACTCTCTGTCCTGTGATGGCACACTTGGTGTGATTCTCTGGCTTGGGACTGTTCACTGGAACTCTGAAACTGTTTTCTATGCAAGAGCTTGTTCAGATTCCAGCTTCTCCTCCGCCATCTTCCCGGAACTCGCTCTAGGGGAGTTCTATGTGGAGTCTTTTGAAGAACCTCCATACTACTTTCCAATGTGGTTGAACAAGTTTACACTCCCACCAACAATGCAGTAAGGTTCCCTTCTGTCCACATCCCCTCCAGCATCTGTTGTTATTAGAGTTCGTGATTTTTGCCATACTAACTGGGGTGAGGTGCTGTCTTAATGTTGTTTTGATTTGCATTTTTTTATGCCTAGGGTGGTTGAGCATTTCTTCATGTGTCTATTGGCCATCCTTCTTTTTCTTCAGAGAAGTTTCTCCTTAAGTTGTAGCCCACTTATTTATTGAAGATTTGTTGTTGGGGGATTTAATTTTTTAGTTCCAAGTATATTTTAGATATGAGACCCTTGTCCATTGTATGGCTACTGAAGATGTTCTCCCAATCTGTGGGCTTCCTATTGTTCTTGCTAGCTATGTCTTTTGCCATGTAGAAGCTCTACAACTTCATGCAATCCCGTTTGTCTAACCTTTCTTTGATTTGTTATGTTTCCCGGTCTCTATTAAGAAAATTTCGGCCTCAGCCAAGGAGACCTAGGGTTTCTCCTATTCCATCCTGTAATGTTTTCAGAGTGTCTGCTTTGTCTCCGAGGTCTTTGATCCATTTGTAGTTGATTCTGGTTCAGGGTGATATATAAGGATCTAGCTTAAGTTTTCTACAAGTAGTTAACCAATATTGCCAGCACCATTTACTGAAGAGGCTCTCTTTCTTCCATTCTATTTTTTTTAGCTGTCTTATCAAAGATTAGATGGCTATAGGTCTGTAGTTTCATTTCTGGGTTTTCAGTTCTGTTCCATTGGTCCTGAGGTCTGTTCTTGTGCCAGTACCAAGCTCTTTTGATTACTATGGCTTTATAGTAGAGTTTGAAATTTGGTATTGATATTCCTCCAGCAGTGTTCTTTCCGTTGAGGAGCGTTTTTGCTATTCGGGGTCTTTTATTGTTCCATATGAATTTTTGGATTGCCTCTTCTATTTCCTTGAAGAATGAGGTTGGAATTTTGAGAGGTATCCCACTGAATTTATAGAAATCCTTGGGAAGTATTCCCATTTTCACGATGTTAATCTTTCCAATCCAGGAGCATGGGAGTTTTTGCCACTTTCTAAGTTCTGTTTTGATTTCCTTTTTCAAGTTTTTAAGGTTTTCATCAAAGAGATCCTTCACTTCTTTGGTTAAGTTAATTCCTAGGTATTTTATTTTTTGTGGGGCTATTACAAATGTAGTTGCTTTCCTAATTTCAGCCACACTTTTCTCATTGTTGGCATAGAGAAGAGCCATTGATTTTGGGGGGTTCATTTTATACATGCTACTTTGCCAAAGTTTTGAATCAGCTTGAGTAATTTGGGAGTGGAGTCTATGGGATTCTTTAAATACAAGATCATGTCATCTGCAAAGAGGGAGAGTTTTATTTCTTCTTTCCCTGTTTGGACCCCCTTATGTTTGCATTTTTTCTTATTGTTGTAGCTAGGCATTCCAATACTAGATTGAACAGAAGTGGAGGCCGTGGACATCTTTGTCTTGTTCTGGAGTTAAGAGTAAATGGCTTTAGTTTTTCACCATTAAATATAATGCTGGCTGTAGGTTTGCCATATACAACCTTTATTGTATTGAGGAATGTTCCATGGGTTCCTAAGTTTCCCAAAACCTTCATCATAAAGGGGTGTTGGATCCTGTTGAATGCATTTTCTGCATCTATTGAGATAACCATGTGGTTTTTATCCTTGTTCCTGTGGATGTGAAGAATAATATTAATTGATTTGTGTATATTGAACCATTTTTGCATCCCTGAAATGAATACTGTTTGATTGTGGTGTATGATTTTTTGCATGAATTGTTGAAGTCGATTGGCCATAATTTTGTTGAGAAGTTTTGCATCAATGTTCATCAAAGAAATGGATCTATAATTCAATTCCTTTGATGAGTCCCTGCCTGGTTTTGGGATGAGGGTTATGATAGCTTCATAGAATGTGTTCAGTAGTGAACTTTCTCTTTCAATTTCATTAGTACATTTCTTATCAAGCATTGTAGCCTTCTCCATTGTTTCCCCTTCCCAATCTTTCCCTGCCCCTTCACCCAAACATCCCCATGGCACCCGGCCCCCTCCCCTCCCCCCCACCAAAGTTGTAAAGTTTGTTTTCGACAAAACGACTTGTACTTCTCATTGTTGCAATGGGTCCACCTGTATCCCTATTTAAATGATTTGTTTTTCCCCTTCCCCTCCACAAATTATACCCACATCAAATACAGTGAAAGCAGGGGTTATACTGTGGGGCAGAGTCATACAAACCAACAAAGAAACAGTGTTATAAATATGTTGGAAACAATCACATGAAAGAAAAAAAATATTTGAATATATATCTTAGGGTTCATTTCCCTAAGATCACCTTATCTGACCTTTTCTGCTTGACTCAGACATAGACTAGATATTGCAAATAAGGGAAACCTTGGGACCTATGTTTCTTCATCCAATTATTTTCAAAGGATTGGCTTGCAGCCAGGCATTAATGGATCATGCCCCAATTCCTAGCTGCTCAGAAGGTTGAGATCTGAAAATCATGGTTCACATCTCATCTGGATCAACGAACCCAAGCAATTCTTCCTTCCAGCCCACCAGCAAAATGCCACAGTGGAGGTATGGTGGCTCAAGTAATAGAGTTACAGCCTTGAACAAGAAAACCAAGTCAGAGTCAAAGTGCTGAATTTAAGCTCAGATACTGGGAAAGTGGCTCAGGTACCGTGCTTGCCTTGCATGCATGAAGCTCTGGGTTTTATCCTCAGCACCACATAAGCAGAAAAAGCTGGAAGTGGTGCTGTGGCTCAAGTAGTATCACGGGCCTTGAGCTGAAGAGGTGAAGGACAGTGCCCAGGCCCAGAGTTCAGAACCCACAACTGACAACAAAAGAGAGAGAGAAAGAGAGTAAGGGAAGGAGGGAGAGAGAGATATAGAGAGAGAGAGAGAGGGAAAAATGCCAAAAGAAATGAATTTCATCAGGGCCACAGAGTGAGGAAGTACCACAACGGACAAAAAAATAAAGATATTATCTATGCCGTCAAGATTTTATTTTTTCTCTAATTGAGGAAGACTGAAAAGACATTGGGCTAGTATTTGCTTTGACTGAAAATTGGCATCAGCAAATGAAGTTGTTAAAATCAAATAAGCAACACCTTACATTGATGACTACTAGGCTTATGAGGCAATATTTTTCTCTAAAATGTATAATCTGAACAAAATATGAATGTAGAAGCTAATGTTGGTTTTTCTTTTGTTTCTTTAGACTTAAAAATATTGTTGTAAAGGTGGTGGACAGAGGATGTACAGTTATACAATTTAGGTAATGTGTAATTTCCTTTTAAATACTTTGACTTTATCCCTCATTTTTTCCCCGTTATTCCCCTCCCAGCCATCTCCCCACAATGGTTATAGGTTATTTCCAACACAGTGTCTATGGAGTTTGACTGCTGAATTGGATCACCCTTTTCCCCCCATTTCTGTGCTTTTCTGTCCCATTGTACTGTTTGTAGTTCCTTTCCTCTCTGTTTTTGATTTATTGCCTCTGTTGATGTTTTTTGATTTCTGTTCCCTTTAGTTGTGTATAAATTTATCTGATTTGGGGAAAGAAGGGGGAAGCACTGAGAGTGTTTCTCTCCTCTTAAGCCTGGTGGAACCTCAGGTGACCTGAGTGAGAGTTGAGGATCACTGCAATGCAGCCCAGCTCTCCTAAAGTAGTTCCCTCCTCTGGCAAGTGTGTGGTAGCAGCCTGATGACCAGTGGCTTCACATGTGATCCTAACTGATCAGGAGGTTCAGGTCTGAGGATCACAGATTGAAGCCACCAGGGACAGAAAAGTTCTTGAGATTCTTATTTCCAGATATCCAGCAAAAGTCAAAAATAGGATGTGTCTTAAGTATTTGAGCAAAAGCTTTGAGCAGAAACGCAAAGATACAGAGGTTAGGCTCTGAGATCAAGTCCCAGTACCCCAATAAATGGAAAAGTCCGGTGGCCCTATGGAAATATGCCCCAGGGACTTCACAAACCCAAGACGATCACAGCCATAAGGATGGGTGGAGAGGTTTTCTCATCCCATCATATTCTATAGAGTTGCAGCAGCTTAGAAAGCTTTCCCAGTGAGGACTCAGTGGCCTGAGAACAGGCAAAGCCAGGTGCTGTTGGTTAAGGGGCGTAGAGGAAGCACCTGACAGCCAGTGACTCTTGCTGTCAGCAGGGAACAGATGCCATGTGTCTCAGGGAGATGCTCACACAACCCTCAGTGCTGGAGGAAGCCCTCCCCTTTCCTTATGCCTTCCCATCAACACACCTTGAGGAATGCCCTGATGATTTTTAGGACTGTTTACATTTCTGCTCACCAGCATCTATCACAGAAGGAAAACAAAAGCAGCCTGCATGAGTTTTCATTGACTCCCACTTGAACACAGGAGGCTTTCACTGGGTTCAGAAGGAGGATCTCCACCCCTACCCATTCCCAATATATGTCCTTTCTGCCAGCCAGGACTCCAGGCAACCCGCTCTGGGACTCTTCACAGACTTGTACTGGAACCAGGTGGGCACCATGAGAGGCTTCTGAGCACCTGCAATGGAGTCCCTTCTGCCTGCTGCAGAGACACAAGAGTCTCAAACTTCTTGGAATGGCCATGCTGGAGTCTCCCTGCAGGCAAAGGAGCTTTGGTGAGCTGGAGACTGAGCTGGGATTCCCCTGTGCATTACTTAATGGCTCTTGATCACCCCCTTCCACTCCTGTACTTCCAATTGTATACTAAACTGTTCCTCCTCCTCAACACCCCTCCTCCCGATTTTCCATCTGCCCACCTGTGGGGCCTCTAATCCTAGCAAAGTAGGAGGGAAGTTCATTCCACACTTTCAATGTCTCTGTTGTCTAAACCACATAATATCCCTGTATGTTTTTCTCTTCCACTCAATGCAACACCTGTGAACACTCATTAAGAATAGGAAGCTACAAGACTGTTTGGTATTGGTCGTTGGAGCATAATGCCCAAACCAAGCCACAGGACACCTCACAGAATTCAATCCCACTCCACCTGTGCTCTCCGTGGGAGCTCTAGAGGCCAAGGAAGTTTGAGGGAAACTGCAGGGCCAGAGGTCTTGAGACTTGAGCGTAACATGAATGCAAAACCAACCCAAAGGCCAGACTCTATATTGGGCACCAGTAACTCATTCCTGTAATGCTACCTACTCAGGAGTCTAAGATCTGTGGTTTGGGATTTGAAGCCAATTTTGGAAGAAAAGCCCCCATGAGACTCTAGTCTCCCATTTACCACTCAAAATCTGGAAATGGTACGTGGCTCAAGTCTAAATGCTAGCCATAAGCACAAAGACAGTGCCCAGGCTCTGAGTTCAAGACCCACATCCAATGTAGGGGGGTGGGAATGAAGCTGGGCACTGGTGGATAATAGTGGTAAATTTGGCTCCTCAAGAGGCTGAAATCTGAGGATTAATGTTTGAAGCAGCCTGTGCATAAAAGTGCATTAGACTCTTCTGTCCAATTCACCATCAAAAAGCCAGAATGCAGCTTTGGTTGAAGTGGTAGATCACCAGCCTGAGGTAAATAGCTTAGTTTTGAGCGCAGAGACCTCCTCTCAATCCCCAGTGGCAGGTTAAAAAAAGAAAGCCTAAGAAAAGAAAAACCCATAACGCTTGCAGGAGATCCAGCAGAACAGTTAGGTGAGACTAAAACTGAAGTTCAAGCTTCTAGACTGCCCAACATTTCACCCAGAAATTGTGGTGTTATTGAAAAAGCTACTCAAAGACCAATTTGACTTGACATGTACTTCCCCAACAAAGGGAATCACATTTAGCATTTCCAAGAATACATCTATCTATGTATCTCTTTATCTATCTATCTATCTCTCTGGGCATTTATCTATGTATGTATGTATGTATGTATGTATGTATGTATGTATGTATGTATGTATCTCTCTTTGTATCTATCTATCTATGTGTCTATCTATGTATCTATCTATGTATCTATCTATGTATCTATCTATGTATCTATCTATCTATCTATCTACCTACCCACATACCTACCTACCTAGTTCTGTGTCTGAACTCTTGGCCTTAAGCTTCCAAGGCAAGCATTTTATCAATTGAAATATACCTCCACACTTTTGTGATTTTCTTAGATTTCTTATAAGGCTTTGCGTTTTTTGCCTGGCCATTCTGGACTAATAACCTCCTGATTTTGGAATGTAGGTGAGCACCACCCCTTCCATTTTCCATTGATTCATAGGAATCTTGCTACCCTTTCGCCTCCACTGGTCACAATTTTGGTTTTCCACATCTGTGTCCCTGCATTAACTAGAATTTGAGGCCAAAGTCTGCACACCTGGCCAAATATTCATATTTTTTCCACAAATGATAAAATGCTTACAATTTACACTTCATCTACCTTATTATTTTCTCTTGAAGCTGTTTCATTTGGCACTTTGTGTGACACTCCAAATCTTCTTTCCTTCTTCCTCAGTCCTCTTTCTCCTCATCTTCAAAAACATGTAAGATATATATGTTTATGCATAATAATATATATGTATTAATGTAAAATAGAAAAGAGACCTCCCTATATGTTTCTTTTGTGCCACACAGAGTACACATGTTAGATATATCTAAAAGCATACATTATTTGAGCACAGGTGGCTCATGTCTATAATTCTATCTACTAGCGGGCTGAGATTGAGAATTGTGGTTTGAAATCCAGCCTGAACCAGAAAGTCTAAGAGACACTTAACTTATCTCTGGTTAACCAAAGAGCTGGGCCTGGAGGTCTGCCTCAAGCTGTGGAGCACTGGCCTTGAGCAATGAAGCTTGGAGACAATGCCAGGATCATGAGATCAATTAGATAATGCATGTGCAACATACATTTCTAAAATGAAGTCCTTTCTTCTTTTAGACATGGTGCAATTCTTCTATTACTAGAAGGATCAATGTCATAAAGAGTTACAAAATTCAATAGGTATAGTAAAATCTGAATTCATCTGAATTAAACCTGTCAATCTAGTTACTCAGAAGGCTGAAATCTAAGAATCCAGGTTTGATGCCAGGTTAGACATAAAGCCTATGAGACTCTTATCTCTAATTAGCAAGCAATAAGCTGGACCTGGGGAAGTGGTTTGAATGAGAGCACAAGATCCTGTGTTCAAGACCTGGACTTGGCCTTACCTAGAAAAATGTCAAACACCCACTATGGTCATTTTGTAACTGTCAAGTTAAACTCCAAACACTAGAGGGAGCCTGGTGCTGACCTTTTAGTCCAGGTGCCCATTAGATGGGGCATTCCGGGCAGAGCAGATGGCTTCCGGCTTTTTCCTTGTGTTCTTTCAGTATAGTCACACACAAACACACAACCTCTTTGGCACGTAATTCCTAAGGCAGCCAGGCTGGGACAGGGAGGTCGCAATCTCACACAGGAATCCACGTCCCAGCTCTGACAGCTCGCCAGTTGCAGCAGTGGTCTGATAACCTGCAAGGCCACTGACAGCTGCTTGAAATGACTGTGTCAGTATTGGGGCTGGAACTCATGACAGTGCACTGTCGCTCAGCTTTTGTGCTCAGGTCTGGCTCTCTACCATTTGATAGCACTTCTACTGTGGCTTTGGCTGGTTCACTAGAGAAAAGAGTGTCAGACTTTCCTGCCTAGCAGGCTTCTTGCCTGGCTATCAGGATGGGATTTCAAGTGGAAGCCACCAACAACCTAGTTGTATCATTTCACACATGTTGACATACACAGAGTCACTGTATTCATTGACTGGGAGAATTGAACATAGCAGATAAAGTTATAAAAAATTTGTAAAGTTAGTGAAAACATATTAAAATATATACTTTGTAGAAGAGACGAATATTCTCAGTCCTTAAATGAGCAAAAGAAGACGACTGTATATAATGAGACACAGAGCATTTGAACAAATAAGAATTCAAATGAAAATAACAGTCAGAATTTTCCCTAAAATTGGAAGACATCTTTTCTTTCAAGCTTTAAGGAAGACTAAAAACTTGATCACATATTAAGATATGAAGTAAATCTCAGTGAATTTCACATCAGGACAATTCTATCTTCCATCTCTGACTGTAGAGAGAAAATAGGAAATTAACAATACAAAACAAGAGCAAAAATAAAAGGGCAAATGGATCAGAAATTTCAACTCACCTTAACCTACTCAAAGGCATTATTCATACTTGATATAATCATATATGAAATCATGTACCAGGACGTAAACATGAACACACTTACTGAAGTGTGGTATAAATAAAGGAGGTTGGTATTGGTTTAACACCTTACAAGAACTAACTTCTAATTTTATAAGATGCATATTATGGTGCTGACACATGTACTGTTGGGAAGGGAAGTGGAGCAGATAAATGGAAAGAAGGGTGAGCCAATACAGTCATTAGAGTCAATGTCCACCTATAAAAGCTATCAGTAACTTGAGGAGATTCCTGGGTTTGGCACATTGAGGAGAAGATGCATTGTACTCATAATCTGGCATGAATGGAAACCTCTTGGTATAGCTAGTTAGATGTGTTAAATATTAAGTGTTGTGCTGCCTCTTGTGTATCATCTCCCTTCCTTTTGGTGTTACCCTACTTTCCAGGTGTCTCCCTTTGAGAACAGAGATTACAACCTCAGTGTCTGCAAACCACCTCATCGTACAATGAGTCCTGTCCACAACAAATAGATTCTCAATGTAGAATTTTGGGGTGGTATAAGCCTTTCACCGGCCAGTCTGGGAGTCAGAGGAGAAATTCAGTCGTTATTTGTGGAGACAATTTCAAAACACATTTCACAGAGTTTCCAATCTATCCCTGTGAGGACAACGGCTATTTTTTTAGAGTGCATATTAACTCCCTCCTGCATGCATCCATTCT
This sequence comes from Dipodomys spectabilis, assembly GCF_019054845.1. Classification (NCBI taxonomy): domain Eukaryota; kingdom Metazoa; phylum Chordata; class Mammalia; order Rodentia; family Heteromyidae; genus Dipodomys; species Dipodomys spectabilis. Next base: position 5,898,968 of record NW_024870779.1, read on the forward strand.
GTCCTTCTTCTTGGTCTCTCATTCCTAATTTCTGAAATCCTTTCCCACATTAGGTTGTTGAACACAGGCTTTTGTCCAAGCTGTCATTCCCTATTTCTAGGGAACATATTAGTGCTAGAAACCAGAAATCCATGGAGTTGTAGGTGGTGAATTACTGTTTCACCTGTTGACCAAAACTATGTTATGGTGACTTGACTTCTGGTGAATGAGAGATAAGTGGAGATTTTACTGCAGTAGTGTTGCCTGTGAGAATTGCTTATATTTTACTACAGAACAAGACCAAAGCAGGTGCAGAATAGGGCATAAGAAAAGGGAAAATGTTTTATATCCTTCAATTAGGGAAATTGTAAAACTAATGAAATTGGGAAGAAAAGTGAAATAATGTATTATTTCTTTGTATACGTAATACCTTAGAGTTAAAATATTCTATCAAGCTGATAAACCAAATTTAGTATTATGAAATCCCAAATTTAGTATTATGAAATAATGTATAAAATAGCAAAGACAATGCTAGTTAAAATCTGTTTTGGCAGAAAATGTTCAGGAAAAAAACCTAATTTTCAACTTGATAGAGATATAATGGAAATCCTCTCTTAAAGTAATAGGCCTAAAGAGTATTAAGAAGCTGAAAATAGGGGCTGGGAAGGTGGCTCAGTGATACAGTGCTTGCCTTTCTGGCATAAGGCCCTGGGTTTGATTCCTTAGGACCACATAAGTAGAAAAAAACCACAAGTGGCACTGTGGCTCAATAGATAGAGCGCTTGCCTTGAGCTAAAGAGCTGAGAGACAATGTCCAGGTCCAGAGTTTAAGCCCTACAACAGACCAAAGAACAAAATACAAAGCTGAAAATATCACACAGACTGTACTTAGTATTAAAAACATACTGGGCTGGAAGGTGGCTCAGTGGTAGAGTGCTTGCCTTGCATGCATGAGGCCCTGGGTTCAATTCCTAAGCACCACAAAAGCAAAAAAGCTGGAAGTAGTGCTGTAGTTCAAGTGGTAGAGCACTAGCCTTCACCTGAAGAGGTGAGGGACAGTGCCCAGGCTCAGAGTTCAGGCATCATAACTGACAAACACACCCCCCCCCCCACACACACCTGTGGAAGAAACACACCATACAATGAAATATATTCTGTTTTCCTTTTGTCCATCGTGTTCTTCAATCTCAGTGCATAGGTGCATTTTTCTGCTCAAACCTAGTACTCATTAACTCAGAACCCCCCTTTGCTTCTGATTTTTTTTGTTGGTTAATTGAATATATGAGTCTCAGGATTGTTCTTGCCTGGCTGGCTTCAAACAACTTGATAAGATCTGAGCTTGCTGATCAGCTAAGATTGTTAGTATGACCTATCAGCACTGAAAAATGACAGATACTTTTTATTTTTTTTTAATTTTTTTTGGTCCAGTCATAGGGCCTGAATTCTGGGCCTGGGCACTGTCCCTTAGCTCTTCAGCTCAAGGCTAGCACTCTACCACTTGTGCCACAACGCCACTTCCGGCTTTTTTCTTTTTGCTTATGTGGGGCTGAGGAATCGAACCCAGGGCCAAAGGCATGCAAGGCAAGCGCTCTACCACTGAGCCACCTTCCCAGCCCGAAAGATACCTTTTAAACTGCAAACACAGTGTACATAAAAACATAGAACAATCTTCCAAATTATCTGAATATCAATATCACATTACTACCTCATGGCTCTGTGTGTGTGCTTGTGTGCATGGGCACACGTGTGTGTGTGTGTGTCTGTGTGTGTGTGTGTGTGTGTGTGTGTGTGTGTGTGCGCACATGTGGGCATGTGTGCATGTACACTCTCATGTGTCAGCCTGGTCCTTGGGCTCTAACTCAGGTCCTGGGTACTGTCTCTGAGCTCTTTTTCTCATTGCTATTGCTGGACCATTTGAGCCACAGCTATACTTCCTGGATTTAATGGTTAATTAAATTTAAGAATCTCTGGGGCTTGCTGTCCAGTCTGATATTGAAGAGGGATCTTCATACTTCACTTCTTGAATAGCTACATTTGCAGGTATGAGCCCCTGGTCCCCTTGCTGCATTTTTTTCTCCATTGTGGGGCTAGAACTCTGGTCCTGGGCACTGTTCTGTGCTCTTCAGCTCAAGGTGAGTGCTCTACCGATTGAGCCACAGTGGCACTTCTGGTTTTCTGAGTGGTTTATGCGAGACAAGAGTCTCCTGGACTTTCCTGCCAGGGCTGGCTTTAATCCTCAGATCTCAGCCTCCTGAGTAGCTGGGAATACAAATGTGAGCCATTGGCAACCAGTTCACTTCCTGTGTTTTGAAGGTTAATTGGAGATGTGTTTCTAGTCCTATAGATAAAGGTATTAGTTCTAATGTAGATGCCTGTACTTGAACTGAACCACACAGTAAGGCTTATTCCTAATCTATTCCTCTTGAAGATGAGATCAGATACTCAGATACCATATGTAAATTGAGTATGTATGTGTCTGCTTGAGTGTGTGCACCTATGTGAACCCATGTACATCTCCACAAGAGTTTCCATTACCTATGAGTCTCTGGGAGATGAGATTTTTTTTAATTCTAAAGATGTTGTACAGATGGGCTGCAGTTAAATAAGTAAGGTAATGAGTACATTTCTTGTGGAACATTGTTACCCACTCCTCCTTTATTGTCCCTCAATTCCTTTCCTCCCTAATCTCTCCTCTCTCCCCAAAAAGGTCATTTCCAACACCAAATACTTTTGCATTAGTAACAACACCAAACCTTGGGAATCTCATGCATACATGACAATATTCAAAGCAACAGATATTAAATCATCTGAATTCAACTTCATTTCCTGGAAACTGAGGCATTGACTGCACCCAGGCCTCTTCAGAGATGGTGGGGTGTACTGGTAAAACTATGTACAGTTATGGAAATAGTGAGTGTCTTACGAGGAGCAGGCAGAAGCCCAGGGGCACAGTGTGGGGTCCTGATGGAGGAAGAGTCTTAGTTAACAGGACCCCAGGAAGTGACCACAGACTTGACAGAAGACCAAAGAGAACTTGGAACCCAGGTCTCCAAGTAGCCACATTCCAGAACCACAACAGGAAAACTCATCCGAGTTAGCAAGGAAAGCAACATGTTTTCCTGTTGCTGCCCGCTTTTCAATACCTCAGGCTCCAGGAGATCCTGCAGAGAGCGCCTGGCTGACACCTGCAGACACTGGATCAACCCCCGACCCAGACCCCAGTCCCAACCCAGACCCAGAAGAACCTTCTGGCAGTTCCTAAGGAGAGACAGGCAAGTGGCACCTGGCAGCCCAGCCCAGGACAGCAGGGATGGGGACACTGCTGTGACTCCTCCAAGCCAACCCCAGGTGCCAAGTGTGGTGGACACCAAGTGGGCTGTGCCCACTGCACTGAAGACAAAGCTGTGTGGGGCTGAGATAGCAGCTGAAGAATCAGCATGTGCTCCAGCTGACCTGGAGGCCAGGATGGCCGAGTCCTCTTCACGTCAGATCCTTGCATGTCCAGCTGTGTCTGCAGTAGAACCAGCACTGCCATGTACCCACGTGGATCTCCCAGTGGATGTGTGCACAGTCGTGGAGACAGTCCCAGTCCCGCTAGAAACAGCAGCAGAGGAGCCACAGTCCAAAAGGGCAGTTCTGCGTCTTGTCATGGATCTTCCCAGGGCACATGATGAGGACACCTCTCCATCAGAGGCAAATGACTCAGAACAACCACAGGGCTCCATTGATGAGGCCCTCAATGAGCCTCTGCCTGCATCAGGAGAGGAAGAACAGTTTCCACTTGTGGCAGCTAAAACTTCCAAGCAGGGGGCAGCTGATCTGTACCTGGAGGATTACTTGTCTCTGACATCTGAGACAGACTCTTCTGCACATGAGTCAGAAGATGAAGAAGCACAACTCTGTTTTGCTGACCCAGAGCTGTCCAGTGTATCTGACACAGACTCTATTCCACCAAAGGAGGAAGACGAAGAACAACCACAAGGTAAAGCACTATTTTGCTGGCATCAGAAGGCGTCTCTGAGCGATGCTTATGAAGAAAACACTCTTCCTCCAGTGGATGTCTGAAGAGCAATTCCACATTATATCTGACTTTGGTCTCTAGTTTCCCAAGGGCACAGAAGAGAACAAATGGACTCCAACCTGTGAGTGTCCTTGCTGCTCTAGAGATGTCACAGGCTCCACAGACTGTGTGATCTGCACCCACTTTTACCTGCAGAGGGCAACTTAGCGCCAGCAGATACACCCAGGTGTGCTTCCCTATTAACACTGGGAGCAGAAATCTGGGTGTGGAGGTAGAGACTCAGGAACTCCTGAGCTGCCCTGAGCTCAGCTGCAGCACTTAAACAAGTTCTTTCCCTCTGCTTGCCAATTATCTGCAGGGAATTTTTCCTGTTTTTTTTTCTTTATGTAATTTAAAGATGCATTTTAATAAAACTTTACTGTTATTCACTTCAGTTGCATCATTCATACTAATCCAGCTCCCTGTTCTAGAACAATGAGTTCCAGCTGCTGACTGAAGCAGCCCCACATGGAGCCTGTGTTCCTGAGGGGAGGACCCTCACAGCTACCTGGAGGAGGTGGGAGGGAAGGCCATGGTGTGCAGGGAGCAGGTGAAGGTGAGAGGAGTGGCCATGGATTTAGCCTTGTGCGGGTGCAATTGCATCTGAGGCAGGGCCCCCCATAGTTAAGAGACATGGACTGTGAGCTCAGAAAAGCTTTTCCCAGCTCTTCATCTGTGGAATGAAAGCCTAGGCACACCCAGGGTTGGAAGAAGGTAAACAAAACGCAATGGTGTGAGGATCTCCTGTCCCCTGTGTGCCCAAGGCTGTGTGTAGTGGGGAGGAGAGGCAGGGTGGAGATAAGGGGGTGGGCCCAGCTCTTTCTCTTGCACCTTGGGTTTCTGGTGGTGAGCTCAGAGTCTTCAGAAGTGGCCATTACTTGGTCTCTGGAAAATCAGCTGCCAGGTGACCATCGGGAGGCTGTTGGGAATCACAGGACACAAGGTGGTGGCTTGTCCAGGGCAGAGGTGGGGTCAGGTGTGCACTGAATTTCTTTTTTTTTTTTTAGGTCCAGTCGTGGGGCGTGAACTGTGGGCCTGGGCACTGTCCCTCAGCTCTTCAGCTCAAGGCTAGTGCTCTACCACTTGAGTCACAGTGCTACTTCCGGCTTTTTTCTTTTTGCTTATGTGGTGCTGAGGAATCGAACCCAGGGCCTCATGCATGAAAGGCAAGTGCGCTACCACTGAGCCACCTTCCCAGCCCCTGCACTGAATTTCTGCAGAATCAGAGGACAGGTGTGTAGATCCTGTGGCTGGAAGACAGAGGTAGCAGCAGCTGATTCTCAGGTAAACCACTCGTGCTGCACTACAGGTTTGTCCTCCCTGGCCATCCTGTCACCAGGCCATAGCCAGCCCTAGTCTCCTGCCTCACACTGTGAGGAGGCCCAAAGGCCCTAGTATCCCTACCCCTTGGGCCAAACCTTTTGATTTTGCTTGTGACTTGGAGATTACGTTCTCCCAAATATTCCTGCAAGGGCTGGCTTCATAAACCAACCTCAGCCTCCTGAGAAGCCAGGAATATAGGAGTGACTCACCACGCAAGCTTTTTATTATTTTCATTCAAGTTGATATAAAGAGAGTGACTGTTAGCTGGTTGAACCGGAGACCTGATAGCAGGTAAAGTGATGATTTTTGCCACATGACATCCCATTTTTGAGCACACTGCTTTCAGGAGACAAATGCAAACCACGATTGTTTCCTGCTTTGAGAACACAATGTAATCAGTGGTTCCAAGGGAACCTTGCATACACTAACTGGAAAGGTAAGAAATCTGAGATCTCTTGAGAGAGGCTGTGTTTTTTAGAAGTTGGGAGGGATTTGGGGGAAATGAATGGGCAGGAAAATCTACAGAGAAAGAGTGAGGAAAGAGAGAGAGGGAGCCATACAGAAGCTATGTAGCCTGCAGAACTGTTTTATTGCATATCATTCATTCACCAGCGGAACACAGACTTTAGAAGACTGCCCTCAGATAAGTGCCTAGAAGTCCTCATGGAGATAACATAGGCAAATATGTCCACCTCCACCACTGTCTGCCATGGTTTCTCTTAGCTATGCAGAGGAGGTAGGTCTTCCTGGGATAATGAAGTATGAGGGAGCCTAAGAAAATCAAGTCCTCAGCTCAAGGAATCCTGAGGAAAGCGGAGAGCTGGATCACTCCTCCTGAGAGCCTTTTACCACCACGGAGTCAAGCTGACACTGAGACTGGCAGCCAAGTCCTTCTGGGGTAGGGGCTGGCTCCACACACTTTGTAGCACCTGGTAGCCTGGGCAGGAAGAAGAAAGGTCAGACAGTCTAGGAGCACAAAAAGCCTGTGTGGGGACACAGGGGAAGGAGGGGAGAGGTAAGAGATATTCCAGCACACCCACCCCTCTATGGGAACTCATGCATAAACCCATAATTCATTTTCCTCCCACAATGAATTGATTCATAACATGGTTGACTCTGGGGTCCAGCAGTGCCGGGGGCTGTGGGAATATCTAGATTCTCAGATTCCTGAGCAGTTCTAGCCTTTAAGATCTATGTATGAGCACAGAGCTTGGCATCAAAGCCTCAACCACAGTTAGATCACAGACACTTACCTCAAGCTTGATAGTGAAAGTTCCGGTGCTCCAAAAGCCATATCATGCCCATCAGCCACTGCCTGGCCCTAGGTGGACCCACCACAGTGAAGTGGTTGTGGCCTGTGACTGTGAACCAGGACTCCAGCTGAATGAGGGTGTGGCTGTGTTCCTCCATGCAGTGGAGGTATCTGTCCTCCTGCCTTAGGAACAGAAAAGGAGAGAGGAAGAACAGGAAAACCACCAACAGAACTGGGAGTCAGGTGACTCTGAGAGTGGAGGCCTGGCACAGATCAGAGGGGATACAAGTTGATATCAATAAGTGTGGAGACACAGGAAATGGCTCAAGTTTCTTATTGTCTTCAGCATCTGCAGTGCTGGGCACAGAGCTTATGTGCCAACATACCTGGCCTATTTTAGACTTTCTTTCAGTGATATTATTGCGGTCTTGAAGTTTTCTATTTCTTTCAGTGATATTATTGCGGTCTTGAAGTTTTCTAGAAGCTGGGGTTGGTGGTTCATGTCTATAATACTAGATATTCAGGGAAGCTGAGATCTCAGGATCATGGTTCAAAGCCAGCATGGGCAGGAAAGTTTGTGACACTCTTATGTCCAATTAACCACCAGAACCAAGCAGTGGCACTGTGGCTCAAGTGGTAGAGCCCTCACCTTGAGCTGAAAAGCTGAGGGACAGTGCCCAGGCTGAGTTCAACCCCATGACACAGACCAAATTTTTTTTTTTTCTGGAGGTTTGTTAATTGCTCTGCCATCTTATGTTTTGTTTTGTTTTTTAATCTCATTTTAAGTGTGAGTGTAAGTAGATTCAAGTTAAATTATTTTATACTATTTTGTCAAGTACTGGTATTTGAACTGTGAGTATCATTCTTGCTAAAGGAAGCTTTTGACCACTGTGCCCCTACTCCTTTCTTCCTTTCTTCCCTTTCTTTTGTGATAGGGTCTCATGCTTTGTGCTTGAACTAAAACACTACTACTCAGACCTTTCATGTGACAGAGATGCAGACATGTACCACTACACGTTACTTGGTTAAGGTACGGTCTCCCTAATCCCTATCAAAGGAATGCCCAATGACCCGAAAACCTCTCTCTCATTGTCACCCTTAAAGGTTCCACCAACTCTCAATAGCACCACACTGGGAACCATGTCTTTACCACATGGCCTCTAGAGAACCTTCCAGATCAAAACTATACATGTGTGATCAAGAAAAATGCTCTTTGATGTTGGGGTGGATGCATAGAAAAGTTTCTGGGATCAGATGTTTGATTTATGGTGATGCCACATGTGTGAACATGGTCACAACCTGGACTTGGTCTACCCAGTTCCAGTCTTTGCATGTGATAGAGTTTGGATTCAGGGCCTTGTACTCCCTAGGCTTGGTTTTTCTCTGATGCTCTACCACTTGAACCAAGCCTCTGGCCTTGTTTTTTTCCCCTGGTTATTTGAAGGGGGAATCTCACACACAGACTTCACTGCCCCATTGGCTTGGAATTGTCATGCTCCCTGTCTCAGCGTCTGAGGAGCTAGGGTTAGAGTGAGGAGCCACTGGTGCCCAGCTTAGTTCCTAACCCTATTAGCTGACTTCTTCAGAGAATTCCTGCAAACTGAGCTATGAAAGCCATGAGTGATTATTGACACTGGGGAGAGTGAAGAAAAGCTGCTTAGAAGGAGCTTGGCTTTTACCTAAGGACATGGTAAGTGCTCCATTTCCATCCCTGTGTAGTGTTGTCATAGACCAGACAGACAATGAACAATTGAACAGCTCAGGAAGATACTATACAGAAATCCAGTGTCCTAACCTGGGCCTTCTAGGATTCAGCCAGGAATTATAGTTTCTTCCTATCTTGAAGGTGTTGTATTTCCTTTTTTTTAGATTGTTTTCATTTTTTTAATATTTTTTTTTTAGTGTGAAAATACCGCACAGAGGGGTTGCAATTACATAAACAATGTAATTTGGTAATAAGAACATTTCTTATCAAGCATTATTGTCTACTCATTTGTTCTTAACTTACCGTCCCTGCCCTTCCATCTCCACAACTGCACTCCCTCCCTTCTACCACAAAACTTGTAAAGTTTGTTTTTCAATATAGGATTTTGTACATCTCATTGTAGCAATGAGTCCACTGTATCCCTTTTTCTGTATCCCTTTTTGTCTCCTGGTGGTGGTGTGGTCGGTGTGGGCTGGTTCCAGACTCTGAGCGTAGTAGTCTGTTGCTGTACCAATTGTGCTATATCTCCAGCCATCCTAAAATTTTCATGCTAGTGATTGTAACTCCAGAGTTTCTTCTGGATAGCACATGAGCAGACATTGTGACGGCATGTCTCCCTCCTCTGCAGTTGGCCACTGAAGATCTTTCTAGAACCCAAATGTAGCCAGTAATTCAGAGGTGTCAGTTAAGCAATTGAAATGTAATGTGGGAACAATTTGAATTGAGATGTGCTGTTGTAATTATAACTTTAGTATCCTAAAAAGTTGAATCTGCATGCTTGTAATCCCAGCCCTTGGGAAAAAGGCAGGAGGATCATGAGTTTTGGGTTAGCCTGGACTCCACAGTAAGATTCCATCTGAACAAAGACATCAAGCCAGTTGGTGGTGGCTATGCCTACAATCTTTCCTATTTAGGTGGTTGAGATCTGAGGTTCTTGATTTTTAAGCCAGCCATGGAAGTGAAGTCTGTGAGACATTTTTCCCAATTAACCTGCAAATGTGGATTTGGTGCTGTGGCTCTAGGAGAGAACTCCAGCCCTGAGCAAAAATCCAAGTGAAAGCACAGGTCCTGACTTCAAGTTCCACCACAGGCACCTGTGCATCCCCATACACGCATATACATACACCATAAAATAACATAGGTAGAGAGACAGAGAAAAACAGAGATGGAGAGAGATAAATAAAGAAGTATGTGTTTGGAGCATCAGCTGTGGGAATGAAGACCACTCTGAGCAGCCAGAATATGCTTATCTCTAGGAAGAGACACACAGTGATCATGAAGGCAGATTACAGTGAGTTACAGAGACAGTGTAAGACTCCTTCTCCTTGGGAAGAGAAGGAGCAGACTCCAGGCTGCCAAATGGGAAACAGCAAACCAAGCACTGTTCTCACTGTGTCTTCATGAAGAACGTTCTCTTGGTAATGCAGCAGCTCCTCTTACAGGAAGAGCTCTGTGTCAGCTCCTTTCCCTCAAGATTCTTATTCAGGAGATGGGTCTCTTATTGAAAGGGGAAATTTGGTGGGTGAGAAATACATCTGGAGTGTGGATGAGGACAGGTGTGGCTAGTTCAGTGTCTGAAGCCCAGAAACTGTTTTAATCCTTGAAGGAAAGGAGGTTGAACTCCTTTCTAATTCAGCTGCTATTATTAGGCAAGCTTTAGCACAAGAAACAAGATATCAGTGAAATTTTGTATGCTGTTTGTTTATAGAAATGAACCAGAAAAGAAGGAAATGAGGACAGGTGTGGCTTGTTCAGTGTCTGAAGCCCAGGAACTGTTTTAATCCTTGAAGGAAAGGAGGTTGAACTCCTTTCTAATTCAGCTGCTATTATTAGGCAAGCTTTAGCACAAGAAACAAGATATCAGTGAAATTTTGTATGCTGTTTGTTTATAGAAATGAACCAGAAAAGAAGGAAAAGATTAAACTGTTGAATAATTAGTGGACTACTGAAATATGATCCAAGTTTATACTGATGGTTTGTGATATTTTCAGGATGCAATAAAATACTTGCATTATGACATAAAATTCATGTAGCTTACTTTGTAATGAGAACTACTCTGAAGACAGATTAGGAAGTTCATGCTGTGAGGCCAGCCTGAGCAAAGAATTGAGAGACGTCATCTCAACTAATGAAGCTGGGCTTGGTGGTATTTGCCTGTCATTTGGTACAAGCCACACTAGTCCTGGCAGAAACATAAGATCCTATTCAAAATTGGACTCAAGCTGAAAGAGTGAGCTCCAATAGAGGGGTACCTAGCAAGTACAAGGTGCTGAGTTCCAGCTTCAGTATCGATATGACTCCCAAAAGAAAAATGCCTGAACTTTTTGTTTTTGCAACAAGAGTCTTGCTCTATTCCTGCACTTTGAAATAACATGGAAAAATATGAACCATTAATAAGGAAAGCATTAGAGTACATCCATCCCAAAGAGAATTGTATAGGTTGAGATAAGTTCTATAAAAGTAAAACTAAAATGCTGTATTGCAAAGAAGTTAGAAGGTATGACAAGGTAGGGAAAGAGCTCTGAGTGTTTGGTATGGTGAACATTGTATAGTTTTGCTGATACTGGGGCTTGAATGTTGTATTTTGCCTTCCCACTCAACTTGTTTGTTCAAGGCTGGTGTTTCACTTCTTAACCCATGCCTTCAGTTCTGGTTTTGTGCTGATTAGTTGGAGTTAAGAGTTTGTTAGATTTGTCTACCTAGCCTAGCTTTGAATCTCAGTCCTCAGTTATCATGTTCCTGGATAGCTGGGATTATAGCCATGAGGTACCAGTGCTTGTCCCATTTAATGAGGATTCTTGACTATGAGTGATAGCAGTATTTTGGCATGCAATGCTGAGGATGAACCCAGGCCTTGCACATGCTAAGCAAGGTTTACTTTGAGCTACAATCCATCCCGACCACAGGTTATGCTTACAATCAACTCTTCTTTCTAGTATGTGCATGAAAATGCACACATTTCATCACAATGTTTTTGTGTAATTCAGCTGTATGAGTAATAGTAGTCATATAATCCTAGCCTGTAATCCTAGCCATGTAGGCAACTGAGGAAGGAGGGTCACATGTTCAAAGCCAGCTGAACAGTTTAATGAGGCCCCATCCCAAAGTTTTTCAACAAGGCTGCGGATAGTTCAGTGGTTTCCAGTGTGTTTGGAGTGAGAAGCGGAGAGGGGCTGTGTGTTTCTTTTTTGTACTTCTTTTGTCTTTTTCTTGTTTAATGTTGTATCCTGCCATTGAGTTCCTAAGTAATGCTCAGATGCACACAACTGTGTGCACAGGGCTGGTTATTTTCATTGCAGATCACGCAGGGATGTTCTTTATCTTGTAAAAATGCAATCTGACAATCTGGTCCTGTAGTTGATGTTAAGAGGCAAACACCACTCACACAACTGTTCCGGTCCTGCTGTGACGTAGCAGCACCTGAAAATTTGATGCTAGCAGTACATCAGTGGTTCATGCCTGCAATTCCAGCTACTGAGGAAACTGAAATGTGAGGGTCAGGGTTCAAATCCAGCCTGCACAGAAGTCCATTAACATCTTGTCTCTAATGATGCATTGACTATCTGGAAGTGAAGATGTGATTCAAGGGGTAGAGCACCAGCTTTGAGTGAAAAATGCAAGTGAGATTGAGGCCTTGAGATTAAGCCCAAGTGTTCAAACCCCAGGTCAGCACACACTCATATTTGTGTACACTTACTCACACATGCACAGACACACAGAAGCCAAATCATTTTGTATTTTATCTGTGAAAGTCTGCAAAGCTTGTTAACATGTGGATTATGTTCTTCTATCAGTGGTAGGAATCCAGTCTGGTGCCTCATGTATTCTTCCTTATTGTGCTAGAAACATCGTATCCCAACAAACTGAAAACTTGCCATCCACGCAGTGTCTCAAACTTGTCAGGACCTATTCATTATTGCAGGAGCACCAACTATAAACTACATTTTTCATAGCGTCTATTGAGCAATGGCCAATCTTTATCATCCAGTTATTTTTTTATTGTGAAAATACTGTACAGAGTGTTTACAATTACATGGGCAAGATAATGAGTACATTTTTTTCTTTTTTTTCCTTTTTTGGGGGGTCAGGTCATGGGCCTGAACTCTGGGCCTGGGCTCTGTCCCTCAGCTCTTCATCTCAAGGCTGCACTCTACCACTTGAGGCACAGCGCCACTTCTGGCTTTTTTCTTTTTGCTTATGTGGTGCTGAGGAATCAAACCCAGGGCCTCATGCATGCAAGTCAAGCACTCTACCACTGGGCCACCTTCCCAGCCCATGAGTATATGTAAAAAATTTTTTTTTTCACTTCTATATGCATTTTATTTTTTTAATTTATTTTTTATTGTGAAATTACTGTACAGAGGGGTTACAATTATATGGGCAAGTTAATGAGTATATTTCTTATCAAGTATTGTTTCCTCCTCCTTTGTTTCCCCTTCCCATCCCTTCCCAGCCTACCCCAATCCCCCAGCCGGTCCTCCCCCCCCACCAAAGTTGTAAAGTTCGTTTTAGTCATGACAACATGTACTTCTCATTGTTACAATGGGTCCATCTCTATCCTTATTGAAACGACTTGTTTTTTCCCTTCGCCTCCACAAATTATAACGACATCAAATACAGTGAAAGCAGGGGTTGTACTGTGGGGGAGAGTCATACAAACCAACAAAGAAACAGTCTTATATATATGTTGGAAACAATCACATGAAGGAAAAAAATATTTGAATATATATCTTAGGGTTCATTTCCCTAAGATCACCTTATCTGACCTTTTCTGCTTGACTCAGACATAGACTAGATATTGCAAATAAGGGAAACCATGGGACCTATATTTCTTCATCCAATTATTTTCAAAGGATTGGCTTGCAGCCAGGCATTGATGGATCATGCCCCAATTCCTAGCTGCTCAGAAGGTTGAGATCTGAAAATCATGGTTCATATCTCATCTGGATCAACGAACCCAAGAAATTCTTACTTCGAGCCCACCAGCAAAATGGCACAGTGGGGGTATGGTGGATCAAGTAATAGAGTTACAGCCTTGAACAAGAAAACCAAGTCAGAGTCAAAGTGCTGAATTTAAGCTCAGAGGCTTTGAAAATGGCTCAGGTACCGTGCTTGCCTTGCATGCATGAAGCCCTGGGTTCTATCCTCAGCACCACATAAGCAGAAAAAGCTGGAAGTGGTGCTGTGGCTCAAGTACTAGAGCACTGGCCTTGAGCTGAAGAGCTGAAGGACAGTGCCCAGGCCCAGAGTTCAGAACCCACAACTGACAAAATAAAGAGAGATAGAGAGAGGGAGGGAGGGAGACAGAGAGAGAGAGAAAGCCATAAGAAATAACTTTCATCAGGGTCTCAGAGTGAAGAAGTACCACAACCCACAAAAATATCAAGATGTTATCTATGCCATCAAGATTTTATTTTTTCTCTAATGGAGGAAGATTGAAAAGACACAGCGCTAGTATTGGCTTTGAGTGAAAACTGGCATCAGCCAATCAAGTTGTTAAAATCAAATAAGCAACACCTTACATTGATGACTACTAATTTTATGAGGCAATATTTTTCTCTAAAATGTATAATCTGAACAAAATATGAATGCAGAAGCTAATGTTGGTTTTTCTTTTGTTTCTTTAGATTTAAAAATGCTGTTGTAAAGGTGGTGGACAGAGGATGTACAGTTATACAAGTCAGGTAATGTGTAATTTCCTTTTAAACATTGTGACTTTCTCCCTCATTCTCTCCCCGTTATTCCCCTCCCAGCCATCTCCCCCCAACTGTTATAGGTTATTTCCAACACGGTGTCTAGGAGTTTGACTGCTGAATTGGATCACCCTTTTCCCCCCATTTCTGTGCTTCTCTGTCCCATGGTACTGTTAGCAGTTCCTTCCTTCTCTGTTTTTGATTTATTGCCTCTGTTGATGTTTTTTCCTTTCTGTTCCCTTTAGTTGTGTATAAATTCATCTGATTTGGGGAGGAGGGGGCAGCACAGAGACTGTGTTTCTCTCCTCTTAAGCCTGGTGGAACCTCAGGTTATCTGGGTGAGAGTGGAGGATCACTGCAGTGCAGCCCAGCTCTCCTACAGTAGTTCCCTCCTCTGGCAAGTGTGTGGTAGCAGCCTGATGCCCAGTGGCTCCACATGTGATCCTAACTGATCAGGAGGTTCAGGTCTGAGGATCACAGATTGAAGCCACCAGGGACAGAAAAGTTCTTGAGATTCTTATTTCCTTTTAGCCAGCAAAACTCAAAACTAGCATATGGCTCAAGTATTTGAGCACCAGCCTTGAGTAAAAATGCAAAGATACACAGGTTAGGCTCTGAGATCAAGCCCCAGTACACCAATAAATGGAAAAGTCTGGTTGTCCAATGGAAATATGCCCCAGGGTCTTTACAAAGTCAAGGTGATCATAACCATAAGGATGGGTGGAAAGAGGTTTCACATCCCATCATATTCTATAGAGTTGCAGCAGCTTAGAAAGCTTTCCTAGTGAGGACTCAGTGGGCCTGAGTACAGGCAAAGCCAGGTGCTGTTGGTTAAGGGGCATGGAGGAAGCACCTGACAGCCAGTGACTCTTGTTTTCAGCAGGGAACAGACGCCACCTGTCTCAGGAGATGCTCATACAACCCTCAGTGCTGGAGAAAACCCTTCCCTTTCCTTATGCCTTCCCATCAACACACCTTGAGGAATGCCCTGATGATTTTTAGGAGTGTTTACATTTCTGCTCACCAGCATCTATCACAGAGGGAAAACAAAAGCAGCCTGCATGAGTTTTATTTACTTCCACTTGAACCCAGGAAGCTCTCACTGGGGTTAGAAGGAGGATCTCCACCCCTACCCATTCCCAATATATGTCCTTTCTGCAAGCCAGGCCTCCAGGTGACCTGCTGTGGACTCCTTAGGGAATTGTACTGTAACCAGGTGGGCACCATGAGAGGCTTCTGAGCGCCTGCAATGGAGTCCCTTCTCCCTGCTGCAGAGACACAAGAGTCTCAAACTTCTTGGAATGGCCATGCTGGAGTCTCCCTGCAGGCAAAGGAGCTTTGGTGAGTTGGAGACTGAGCTGGGATTCCCCTGTGCATTATTTAATGGCTCTTGATCACCCTCCTCCACTCCTGTACTTCCAATTGTATACTAAACTGTTCCTCCTTCTCAACACCCCTTGGCCCTATTTTCCTTATGCCCACCTGCTGTTCCTCTAATCCTAGCAAAGTAGGAGGAAAGTTCAGTCCACACTTTCAATGTCTCTGTTGTCTAAACCACATAATATTCCTGTATGTTTTTCTCTCCCACTCATTAAGAATAAGAACACTCATTAAGAATAGGAAGCTTCAGCCGGGCGCTGGTGGCTCACGCCTGTAATCCTAGCTACTCAGGAGGCTGAGATCTGAGGATCGCGGTTCAAAGCCAGCCCGGGCAGGAGAGACCGTGAGACTCCTATCTCCAATAAACCACCAGAAAACCGGAAGTGGCGCTGTAGCTCAAGTGGTAGAGCACTTGCCTTGAGCTGAAGAGCTGAGGGACAGGGCCCAGGCCCAGAGTTCAAGCCCCACAACCGACAATAAAAAAAAAAAAAAGAATAGGAAGCTTCAACACTGTTTGGTATTGTTCGTTGGAGCATAATGCCCAGACCAAGCCACAGGACACCTCTCAGAATACAATCCCACTCCACCTTTGCTTTCCGTGGGAGCTCTAGAGGCCGAGGAAGTGTGAGGGAAATTGCAGGGCCAGAGGTCTTGAGACTTGAGAATAACATGAATGCAAAACCAACCCAAAAGCCGGGCTCTATAATGGGCACCAGTAACTCATGCCTGTAATGCTACCTACTCAGGAGGCTAAGATCTGATGTTTGGGATTTGAAGCCAGTTTGGGAAGAAAAGACCACATGAAACTCTAATCTCCCATTTACCACTCAAAACCTGGAAATGGCACTGTGGCTCAAGTCCAAATGCTAGCCATAAGCATAAAGACAGTGCCCAGGCTCTGAGTTCAAGCCCCACATCCAATGGTGGGGGGGGGGGGAAGTTGGGTGCTGGTGGATAATACTGTTAAATTTGGCTCCTCAAGAGGTTGAGATTTGAGGGTTAATGTTTCTAGCAGCCTGTGTAGAAAAGTGCATTAGACTCTCCTGTCCTATTCACCATCAAAAACCCAGAATGTATCTTTGGTAGATCAGCAGCCTTGAGCTAAATAGCTTAGTTTTGGGAGCACAGACCTCCTTTCAATCCCCAGTGGCAGGTTAAAAAAAGAAAGCCTAAGAAAAGCAGAACCCAAAATGCGTGCAGGGGATCCGGCAGAACAGTTAGGTGAGGCTAAAACTGAAGTTCAACCTTCTAGACTGCCCAACATTTCATTCAGAAATTGTGGTGTTATTGAAAGAGTTACTCAAAGAGCAATTTGACTTGCCATGCACTTCCCCAACAAAGAGAATGACATTTAGCATTCCCAAGAATACATCTATCTATCTATCTATCTATCTATCTATCTATCTATCTATCTATCTATCTATCTATCTATCTATCTATCTATCTATGTATTTATATATGTATGTATGTATGTATGTATCTATCTATCTATCTATCTATCTATCTATATCTATCTAAATACCTACCTACCCACCTAACTACCTACCTAGTTCTGCGTTTGAACTCTTGGCTTTAAGCTTCCAAGGCAATCATTTAATCAATTGATGTATACCTCCACACTTTTGTGATTTTCTTAGATTTCTTATAAGGAGTTGTGTTTTTGCCTGCCCAGGCTGGACTGATAACCTCCTGATTTTGGAATGTAGGTGAGCACCAACCCTTCCATTTTCCATTGATTCATAGGAATCTTGCTACCCTTTCACCTGCACTGGTCACAATTTTGGTTTTCCACATCTGTGCCCCTGCATTAACTAGAATTTAATCCAAAGTCTGCACACCTGGCTAAATATTTATATTTTTTCCACAAATGAAAAAATGCTTACAATTTACACTTCATCTCACTTAGCATTTTCTCTTGAAGCTGTTTCATTTGGCACTTTGTGTGACACTCCAAATCTTCTTTCCTTCTTTCTCAGTCCTTTTTCTCCTCATCTTCAAAAAGATGTAAGATATATGTGTTTATGTCTAAAAACATGTATGTATTAATGTAAACTAGAAAAGAGACCTCACTATATGTTTCTTTTGTGCCACACAGAGTACACATGTTATATATTTCTAAAAGCATACATTATTTGAGCACAGGTGGCTCATGTCTATAATTCTATCTACTGTGAGGCTGAGATTGAGTATTGTGGTTTGAAATCCAGCCTGAACTAGGAATTCCAAGAGACACTTAACTTATCTCTGGTTAACCAAAGAGCTGGGCCTGGATGTCTGCCTCAAGCTGTGGAGCAGTGGCCTTGAGCAATGAAGGTTGGAGACAATGCCTGGACCATGAGATCAATTAGATAATGCATGTGCAACATACATGGTCTAAAATGAAGTCCTTTTTTCTTTTAGACATGGTGAATTTATTCTATTACTAGAAGGATCAATGTTACAAAAAGTTACAAAATTCAATAGGTATAGTAAAATATGAATTCATCGGAATAACCCTGTCAATGGTTACTCAGCAAGCTGAAATCTAAGAATCCAGGTTTGATGCCAGTTTAGACATAAAGCCTATGAGACTCTTATCTCTAATTAGCAAGCAATAAGTGGAAATGGGGATGTGGTTTGAATGAGAGCTCAAGATCCTGAGTTCAAGACCTGGACTTGGCCATACCTAGAAAAATGTCAAAAACCCACTATGGTCATTTTGTAACTGTCAACTTAAACGTCAAACACTAGAGGGAGCCTTTCAGTCCAGGTGTCAATTAGATGGGACATTCAGGGCAGAGCAGATGGCTTCAGGATTTTTCATTGTGTTTATGCATTGTAGTCACACACAAACACACAACCTCCTTGACACATATTTCCTAAGGCAGCCATGCTGGAACAGGGAGGTCCCCATCACACACTTAGGAATCCAAGCCCCCGCTTTGCCAGTTCCCCAAGCGCAGCTGTGGTCTGATGACCGGCCAGTGCACTGACAGCTGTTTGAAATGACTGTTTGTGCCAGTATTGGGGCTGGAACTCATGGCTGTGCAGTATCCCTCCGCTTTTATGCCCAGGGATGGCTCTCTACCAGTTGAGAGCACTTCTACAATGGCTTTTTGCTTGATCACTGGTGATAAGAATCTCAGGCTTTCCTGCCCAGGCAGGCTTCTTGCCTGGCTATCAGGACTGGATTTCAGGTGGGAGCCACCAGTAACCTAGTTGTTTATCTTTTTATACAAGTTGGCATACCCAGAGTCACTGTATTCATTGACTGGGAGACTTGAACATAGCAGATAAAGTTATAAAAAGTTAGGAAAGTTAGTGAAAAGACATTAAAATGCATGCTTGTGGAAGAGACTTAAACACTCTCATTCTTTAAATGAGCAAAAGAACAAGACTGTACATAACAAGACCCAGATCATTTGAATAAATAAGAATTCCTATGAAAATAACAGTCGGATTTTTCCCTACAATTGTAAGAAAACTTTTCTTTCAAGCTAAAAGGAAGACTAAAAACTTGATCACATATTAAGCTTTCAAGTAAATCTCAGTGAATTTTACATCAGGACAATTCTATCTTGCATCTCTGATTGTAGAGAAAAAATATGAAATCAATAATACAAAACAAGAGCAAAAATAAAATGGTAAATGGATCAGAAATTTCAAATCACATTAATCTACTCAAAGGCATTTTTCAAACTGGATATAATCATATATGAAATCATGTACCAGCACATAAACATGAACACACTAACTGAAGTGTGGTATAACTAAAGGAGGTTGGCATTGGTTTAACTCCTTAGAAGAACTAACTTCTAGATTGATAAGATGCATACTACAGTGCAGAAACATGTACTGTTGGGAAGGTAAATGGAGCAAATAAATGGAGACAAGGGTGAGCCACTACCATCATTGGAGTCAATGTACATACATAAATGCAACCAGTAACTTGATGGGATTGCTGGGTTTGGCACATTGAGGAGAGGATGCATTGTACTCATAATCTAGCATGAATGGAAACCTCTTGGTATAGCTACTTAGATGTGTTAAATATTAAGTGTTGTGCTGCCTCTTGTGTACCATCTCCCTTCCTTTTGGTGTTACCCTGCCTTCCAGGTGTCCCTTTGACAACGGAGATTACAACCTCAGTGTCTGCAAATCACCTCATCCTATGGTGAGTCCTGTCCACCACACACAGATTCTCAAAGCAGAATTTTGGGATGGTGAAGGGCTTTCACTGGCCAGTCTAGGAGTCAGAGGAGAAATACAGTCATTGTTTGGGGAGACAATTTCAAAACACATTTCATAGAGTTTCCAGTCTATCCCTGAGAGGACAAGGGGTATTTTCTTAGAGTGCATATTAACTCTCTCCTGCATGCATCCATTCTTTCCTTCTCCCTGGTCTCTCATTCCTAATTTCTGAAATCATTAGGTTTTTGAACACAGGCTTTTGTCCCAGCTGTCCTTCCGCATTTCTAGGGAACATGGTGAATTACTTTTTCAGATGTTGACCAAAATTCCATTATGGTGAGGTGACTTCTGGTGAATGAGAGATAAGTGGAGATTTTACTGCTGTAGGGTTATCTGTGAGCATTGCTTATATTTCACTATGGAACAAGACCAAAGCAGGTGCAGAATGGGGCATAAGAAAAGGGAAAATGTTTTATATCCTTCAATTAGGGAAATTGCAAAACTAATAAAATAGGGAAGAAAAGTGAAAAATATATTATTTCTTTGCATAGGTAATACCTTAGAGATAAAAGTATTCTATTAAGCTGATAAACCAAGTAGTCCAAATGTAGTGATATGAAATAATCTATAAAATAACAAAGACAATGCTAATTAAAATCTGTTTGGAAGAAAAGGGTTAGGAAAAAGAAACCTAATTTTGAACTTGATAGAGAAATAATGGACATCCTCTCTTAAAGTAATAGGCCTAAAGAGTATTAAGAAGCTGAAAATAGGGGCTAAGAAGGTGGCTCAGTGGTACAGTGCTTGCCTTTCAAGCATAAGGCCCTGGGTTCGATTCCTTAGCACCACATAAGTAGAAAAAAACCACAAGTGGTACTGTGGTTCAATAGATAGAGCGCTTGCCTTGACCTAAAGTGCTGAGAGACAGTGTGCAGACCCAGAGTTTAAGCCCTGCTGCAAACCAAAGAACAAAAACAAGAGCTGAAAACATCACACAGACTATTCTTAGTATTAAAAACATACTGGTCTGGGAATGTGGCTCAGTGGTAGAGTGATTGCCTTTCATGCATTAGGCCCTGGGTTCGATTCCTCTGCACTAAATAAGCAAGAAAAGCTAGAAGTATTGCTGTAGCTCAAGTGGTAGAGCACTAGCCTTGACCTGAAGAGCTGAGGGACAGTACCTAGGCCCAGAGTTCAGGCACCATGACTGACAAACACACACACACACACACACACACACACACACACACACACACACACACACACACGCACACACACACCCCTGTGGAAGAAATTAACCATACAATGAAAGATACTCTGTTTTCCTTTGGTCCATCTTAAGCTTCAATCTCAGTGCATAGGTGATTTTTTCTGCTCAAGCCTAGTACTCATTAACTCAGAACCCTGGCTCTGCTTCTGATTTTTTGTTGGTTAATTGAATATATGAGTCAGGAATGTTCTTGTCTGTCTGGCTTCAAACAACATGATAAGATCTGAGCTTGCTGATGAGCTAAGGTTATTAGCATAAGCCATCAGCACTGAGAAAAGAAAGATACTTTTTAAACTGCAAAAACAGTGTACATAAATACATGGAACAATCTTCCAAATTATCTGAATATCAGTATCACATCACTACCTGATGGCTCTCTGTGTGTCCTTTTGTGCGTGTGCACATGTGTGTGTGTATGTACCAAATAGCACAATTAGCCTGTGTGGGGACACAGGAGAGGTAATAGAAAATCCAGCGCACCCACCGCTCTATGGGAACCCATTCGTATTTTCCTCCCACAATGAATTGATTCATAATATGGTTTACTCTGGGGTCTTGCACTGTGGGATCATCTAGATTCTCAGATTACTGAACAGTCTTAGTCTTTTTTTTTTGTTTTTTTATTTTTATTTTTAGTTTTTGTGAATACACTGTACAGAGGGGTTACAATTACAAGGGCAGGTTAATGCATACTTTTCTTATCAAGCATTGCAGCTTCCTCCTTTGCTTACTCTTCACATCCCTTCCCAGCCTTCCCCCCCAACTCCCACCCAATCCTCCCCCCTTCAACCCCCAACCAACATTGTAAAGCTCAGTTTTCGACATGACAACTTGTACTTCTCATTGTTGCAACAGGTCCACCTGTATCCTTAAACGACTTGTTTTTCCCCATGTCCTCTACAAGTTATACTGACATCAAACATGGGTTATACTGTGGGGGAGGGACATACAAAGCTACAAAGAGATAATCTTATAAATGCCTTAGAAACGAATGCACGAAAGGAAAAAAACTTTAAAATACATATCTAAGGATTCATTTTCCTAACATCACATTATCTGACCTTTTCCGCTTGACTCATACATATAGTAGATATTGCAGATAAGGGAAACCATGGGACCTATGTTTCTTTGTGCCTGGCTTACTTCACTTAATAGAATTTTTTCCAAGTTTTTCCATTTCCTAACAAATGGGGCAATGTCATTCTTTCTGATGGAGGCATAGAATTCCATTGTGTATATATACCACGTTTTCTTGATCCATTCATCTACTGAGGGGCATCTGGGCTGGTTCCATATCTTAGCGATGGTAAATAATGCTGCAATAAACATAGCTGTGCTGGTAGCTTTACTGTGGTCTTGTTTGTAAACATTTGGGTAAATGCCCAAAAGTGGGATTGCTGGGTCCTAAGGGAGCTCTATGTGAAGTCTTTTGAGGAACCTCCATACTGCTTTCCAAAGTGGTTGAACAAGTTTACACTCCCACCAACAATGAAGTAAGGTTCCCTTCTGTCCACATCCCCTCCAGCATCTGTTGTTGTTAGAGTTCTTGATTTTTGCCATTCTAACTGGAGTGAGATGGTATCTCAGTGTTGTTTTGATTTGCATTTCTTTTATGGCTAGGGATGTTGAGCATTTCTTCATGTGTCTATTGTCCATCCTTCTTTCTTCTTCAGAGAAGTTTCTCTGTAAGTCTTTAGCCCATTTATTTATTGGGCAGTTGTTTCTTTGAGGATTTGTTGTTAGGGGATTTAATTTTTTGAGTTCCAAGTATATTTTAGATATGAGACCCTTGTCTGTTGTATGGCTTGTGAAGATCTTCTCCCAATCTGTGGGCTTTCTATTGATCTTGCTAGCTATGTCCTTTGCCATGCAGAAACTCTGCAACTTCATGCAGTCCCATTTGTCCAACCTTTCTTTGATTTGTTGTGTTTCCGGAGACCTATGGTTTCTCCTATTCCATCCTGTAATGTTTTCAGAGTGTCTGCTTTGACTTTGAGGTCTTTGATCCATTTGGAGTTGATTCTGGTGCAGGGTGATATATAAGGATCTAGCTTTAGTTTTCTACAAGTAGTTAACCAATTTTGCCAGCACCATTTACTGAAGAGGCTGTCTTTCTTCCATTCTATTGTTTTAGCTCCCTTATCGAAGATTAGATGGCTATAGGTCTGTAGGTTCATTTCTGGGTTTTCAATTCCATTCTATTGGTCCTGAGGTCTGTTCTTGTGCCAGTACCAAGCTCTTTTGATTACTATTCCTTTATAGCAGAGTTTGAAATTTGGTATTGATATTCCTCCAGCAGTGTTCTTTCCGTTGAGGAGCGTTTTTGCTATTCGTTGTCTTTTATTGTTCCATATGAATTTTTGGATTGCCTCTTCTATTTCCTTGAAGAATGAGTTTGTAATTTTGAGAGGTATCCCACTGAATTTATAGAAATCCTTGGGAAGTATTCCCATTTTCACGATGTTGATCTTTCCAATCCAGGAGCATGGGAGTTTTTGCCACTTTCTAAGTTCTGTTTTGATTTCTTTTTTCAAGTTTTTAAAGTTTTCATCATAGAGGTCCTTCACTTCTTTGGTTAAGTTAATTCCTAGGTATTTTATTTTTTGTGGGGCTATTACAAATGGAGTTGCTTTCCTAATTTCAGCCACACTTTTCTCATTGTTGGCATAGAGAACAGCCATTGATTTTGGGGGGTTCATTTTAAACCCTGCTACTTTGCCAAAGTTTGAATCAGCTTGAGTAATTTGGGAGTGGGATCTATGGGATTCTTTACATACAAGATCATGTCATCTGCAAAGAGGGAGAGTTTTATTTCTTCTTTCCCTATTTGGATCCCCTTTATGTTTGCATCTTGTCTTATTGCTGTAGCAAGGCATTCTAATACTAGATTGAAGAGAAGTGGAGAGAGTGGACATCCTTGTCTTGTTCCTGAGTTAAGAGGAAATGGCTTTAGGTTTTCACCATTAAGTATAATGCTGGCTGTAGGTTTGTCATATACAGCCTTTTTTGTATTGAGGAATGTTCCATGGATTACTAATTTTCCCAAAACCTTCATCCTAAAAGGGTGTTGGACCTTGTCGAATGTTTTTTCTGCATCTATTGAGAAAACCATGTGGTTCTTATACTGGCTTCTGTGGATGTGATGAATAATATTAATAGATTTGCATATATTGAACCATTTTTGCATCCTTGAAATGAAACGTGTTTGATGGTGGTGTATGGTTTTTTGAATGAATTGTTGAAGTCGATTGGCCAAAATTTTGTGTGAGAAGTTTTGCATCAATGTTCATCAAAGAAATGGATCTATAGTTCTCTTTCTTTGATGAGTCCCTGCCTGGTTTTGGGATGAGGGTTATGATGGCTTCATAGAATGTGTTCGGTAGTGAACTTTCTCTTTCAATTTCATTAGTACATTTCTTATCAAGCATTGTAGCCTCCTCCTTTGTATACCCTTCCCATCCTCCCCCGCTCCTCCACCCAATCCTCCCCACGGCCACCTCCATGGGACCAAAGTTGTAAAGTTTGTTTTCAACATAACGACTTGTACTTCTCATTGTTGCAATGGGTCTATCTGTATCCCTATTGAAACGATTTGTTTTTCCCCTTCCCTTCCAGAAATTATACGGACATCAAATACAGTGAAAGCAGGGGTTACACTGTGGGGGAGGGACATACAAAACAGCAAAGAAATAATCTTATAAATATGTTAGAAACATATGCATGAAAGAAAAAAAAAACATTTGAATATATATGTTAGGGTTCATTTCCCTAACATCACCTTATCTGACCTTTTCGGCTTGACTCAGACATACATTAGATATTGCAAATAAGGGAAACCATGAGACCTGTGTTTCTTCATCTCAGTATTTTCAAAAGATTGTCTTGCAGCCAGTCATTGCTGGATCATGCCCCAATTCCTAGCTGCTCAGAAGGTTGAGTTCTGAAAATCATGGTTCACATCTCATCTGGATAAATGAACCTAATAGATTCTTACTTCCAGTAATGCTCAGATGCACACAATTGTGTGCACAGGGCTGTTTTTTTTCATTGCAGATCAGGCAGGGATGTTCTTTATCTTGTAAAAAGGCAATCTGGCAAACTGGTCCTGTAGTTGATGTTAAAGGCAAACACAACCCACACAACTGTTCTGGTCCTGCTGTGAAATAGCTGCACCTGAAAATTTGATGCTAGCAGGACATCAGTGGTTCATGCCTGCCATCACAGCTAATCAAGAACCTGAAATGTGAGGGTCAGGGTTCAAATACAGCCTGCACAGAAGTCCATTAACATCTTGTCTCTAATGATGCATTGACTATCTGGAAGTGAAGATGTTATTCAAGGGGTAGAGCATCAGCTTTGAGTGAAAAATGCAAGTAAGATTGAGGCCTTGAGATTAAGCCCAAGTGTTCAAGCCTTAGGATCAGCACACACACATATTTGTGTACACTTACACACATGCACAGACACACAGAAGCCAAATAATTTTGTATTTTATCTGTGGTGTCTGCAAAGCTTGTTAACATGTGGATTATGTTCTCATATCAGTGGTAGGATTCCAGTCTGGTGCCTCATGTATTCTTCCTTATTGTGCTAGAAACATCGTATCCCAATAAACTGAAAACTTGCCAGCCACTCAGTGTCTCAAACTTGTCAGTGCCTATTCATTGTTGTATGAGCACCAATTGTAAACTACATTTTTCATAGTGTCTATTGAGCAATGCCCAATTTTTATCATCCAATTATCTTTTTTATTGTAAAAATACTGTATAGAGTGGTTACAATTACATAGGCAAGATAATGAGTATATATTTTTCTTTTTAATTCTTTTTTTGTTTTGGGACCGGTCCTGGGGCCTAAAATCTGGCCTGGGCACTGTCCCTCAGCTCTTCAGCAAAAGGCTGCACTCTACCACTTGAGCCACAATGCCACTTCTGGCTTTTTTCTTTTTGCTTATGTGGTGCTGAAGAATCAAACCCAGGGCCTCATGCATGCAAAGCAAATGCTCTACCACTGAGCCACTTTCCCAGCCCATGAGTACATTCCTTTTTTTTTTTGTTAATTGTTTTTGACTACCCTATGCATTTTATTTATCTATTTTAAATTATTTTTTATTGTGAAAATACTGTACAGAGGGGTTACAATTACATGGGCAAGATAATGAGTACATTTCTTATCAAGCATTGTAGTGTCCTCATTTGTTTCTCCTTCCTATCCCTTCCCAGCCTCCGCAACACCCACATCCTCCCCCCCAACCACCAAAGTTGTAAAGTTCGTTTTCCACATGACAACATGTACTTCTCATTGTTGGAAGCGGTCCACCTGTATTCTTATTTTAACGACTTGTTTTTCCCCTTCCCCTCCACAAATTATAGCAGCATCAAATATAGTGAAAGCAGGGGTTATACTGTGGGGGAGGGACATACAAAGCAACTTAGAAATAATCTTATAATTGTGTCAGAAACAAATGCATAAAAGTAAAAAAACATTTAAGTACATATCTTAGGGTTCATTTCCCTAACATCACTTTATCTGACCTTTTCTGCTTGACTCATACATATACTTGATATTGTAAAAAAGGGAAACCATGAGACCTATGTTTCTTTGGGCCTGGATTACTCTTGGGGAATGCCCTGGTGATTATTAGAATTATTTACATTCCTGCTGACCAGCATCTATCACAGAGGGAAAACAAAAGCAGCCTGCATGAGTTTTCATTGACTCCCACTTGAACCCAGGAGGCTTTCACTGGGTTTAGAAGGAGGATCTCCACCCCTACCCATTCCCAATATATGTCCTTTCTGCCAGCCAGGACTCCAGGCAACCCGCTCTGGGACTCTTCACGGACTTGTACTGGAACCAGGTGGGCACCATGAGAGGCTTCTGAGCACCTGCAATGGAGTCCCTTCTGCCTGCTGCAGAGACACAAGAGTCTCAAACTTCTTGGAATCGCCATGCTGGAGTCTCCCTGCAGGCAAAGGAGCTTTGGTGAGCTGGAGACTGAGCTGGGATTCCCCTGTGCATTACTTAATGTCTCTTGATCACCCTCTTCCACTCCTGTACTTCCAATTGTATACTAAACTGTTCCTCCTCCTCAACACTTCTCCTCCCTATTTTCCTTCTGCCCACCTGTGGGGCCTCTAATCCTAGCAAAGTAAGAGGGAAGTTCATTCCACTCTTTCAATGTCTCTGTTGTCTAAACCACATAATATCCCTGTATGATTTTCTCTTCCACTCAGTGCAACACCTGTGAACACTCATTAAGAATAGGAAGCTACAAGACTGTTTGGTATTGGTTGTTGGAGCATATTGCCCAAACCAAGCTACAGGACACCTCACAGAATTCAATCCCACTCCACCTGTGCTCTCAGTGGGAGCTCTAGAGGCCAAGGAAGTGTGAGGGAAACTGCAGGGCCAGAGGTCTTGAGACTTGAGCATAACATGAATGCAAAACCAACCCAAAGGCCAGGCTCTATATTGGGCACCAGTAACTCAGGCCTGTAATGCTACCTACTCAGGAGGCTAAGATCTGTGGTTTGGGATTTGAAGCCAGTTTGGGAAGAAAGCCCCCATGAGACTCTAGTCTCCCATTTACCACTCAAAACCTGGAAATGACACGTGGCTCAAGTCTAAATGCTAGCCATAAGCACAAAGACAGTGCCCAGGCTCTGAGTTCAAGACCCACATACAATGGGGGGGGGGGGTGGGAAGGACATTGGACACTGGCGGATAATAGTGGTAAATTTGGCTCCTCAAGAGGCTGAAATCTGAGGATTAATGTTTGAAGCAACCTGTGCATAAAAGTGCATTAGACTCTTCTGTCCACTTCACCATCAAAAAGCCAGAATGCAGCTTTGGTTGAAGTGGTAGATCACCAGCCTGAGGTAAATAGCTTAGTTTTGAGAGCAGAGACCTCCTTTCAATCCCCAGTGGCAGGTTAAAAATAGAAAGCCTAAGAAAAGCAAAACCCATAACGCTTGCAGGGGATCCAGCAGAACAGTTAGGTGAGGCTAAAACTGAAGTTCAAGCTTCTAGACTGCCCAACATTTCATCCAGAAATTGTGGTGTTATTGAAAAAGCTACTCAAAGAGCAATTTGACTTGCCATGGACTTCCCCAACAAAGGGAATCACATTTAACATTCCCAAGAATACATCTATCTATGTATCTCTTTATCTATCTATCTATCTCTCTGTGTATTTATCTATCTATCTATCTATTATGTATGTATCTATCTATCTATCTCTCTATGTATCTATCTATGTGTCTATCTATGTATCTATCTATGTATCTATCTATTTATTATCTATGTATCTATCTATGTATCTATCTATCTATCTATCTACCTACCCACCTACCTACCAACCTAGTTCTGCCTCTGAACCCTTGGCCTTAAGCTTCCAAGGCAAGCATTTTATCAATCACACTTTTGTGATTTTCTTAGATTTCTTATAAGGCTTTGCGTTTTTGGCCTAGCCATTCTGGACTGATAACCTCCTGATTTTGGAATGTAGGTGAGCACCAACCCTTCCATTTTCCATTGATTCATAGGAATCTTGCTACCCTTTCGCCTCCAGTGGTCACAATTTTGGTTTTCCACATCTGTGCCCCTGCATTAACTAGAATTTGAGGCCAAAGTCTGCACACCTGGCCAAATATTCATATTTTTTCCAGAAATGATAAAATGCTTACAAGTTACACTTCATCTCACTTAGTATTTTCTCTTGAAGCTGTTTCATTTGGCACTTTGTGTGACACTCCAAATCTTCTTTCCTTCTTCCTCAGTCCTCTTTCTCCTCATCTTCAAAAACATGTAAGATATACATGTTTATGCATAAAAATATATATGTATTAATGTAAAATAGAAAAGAGACCTCACTATATGTTTCTTTTGTGCCACACAGAGTACACATGTTAGATATTTCTAAAAGCATACATTATTTGAGCACAGGTGGCTCATGTCTATAATTCTATCTACTAGCGGGCTGAGATTGAGAATTGTGGTTTGAAATCCAGCCTGAACCAGAAAGTCTAAGAGACACTTAACTTATCTCTGGTTAACCAAAGAGCTGGGCCTGGAGTTCTGCCTCAAACTGTCGAGCACTGGCCTTGAGCAATGAAGCTTGAAGACAATGCCTGGACCATGAGATCAATTAGATAAAGCATGTGCAACATACATTTCTAAAATGAAGTCCTTTCTTCTTTTAGACATGGTGCAATTCTTCTACTACTAGAAGGATCAATGTCATAAAAAGTTACAAAATTCAATAGGTATAGTAAAATCTGAATTCATCTGAATTAAACCTGTCAATCTGGTTACTCAGAAGGCTGAAATCTAAGAATCCAGGTTTGATGCCAGGTTAGACATAAAGGCTATGAGACTCTTAACTCTAATTAACAAGCAATAAGCTGGAACTGGGAATGTGGTTTGAATGAAAGCACAAGATCATCAGTTCAAGACCTGGAATTGGTCATACCTAGAAAAATGTCAAACACCCACTTTGGTCATTTTGTAACTGTCAACTTAAACTTCAAACACTAGAGGGAGCCTGGGAACTTCCTAAATGTGCTGACCTTTTAGTCCAGGTGCCCATTAGATGGGGCATTCCGGGCAGAGCAGATGGCTTCTGGCTTTTTCCTTGTGTTCTTTCAATATAGTCACACACAAACACACCAACTCCTTGGCACATAATTCCTAAAGCAGCCAGGCTGGGACAGGGAGGTCGCAATCTCACACAGGAATCCAAGTCCCAGCTCTGCCAGCTGGCCAGGAGCAGCAGTGGTCTGATAACCTGCCAGTCCCCTGACAGCTGCTTGAAATGACTGTGCCAGTATTGGGGCTGGAACTCACGGCAGTGCACTGTCGCTCAGCTTTTGTGCTCAGGGCTGGCTCTCTACCAGTTGAGAGCACTTCTACTGTGGCTTTTGGCTGGTTCACTAGAGAAAAGAGTGTCAGACTTTCCTGCCTAGCAGGCTTCTTGCCTGGCTATCAGGATTGGATTTCAAGTGGAAGCCACCAACAACCTAGTTGTATCATTTTATACATGTTGACATACACAGAGTCACTGTATTCATCGACTGGGAGACTTGAACATAGCAGATAAAGTTATAAAAAATTTGTAAAGTTAGTGAAAACATATTAAAATATATACTTTGTAGAAGAGACTGGAACATTCTCAGTCCTTAAATGAGCGAAAGAAGAAGACTGTATATAATGAGACACAGATCATTTGAACAAATAAGAATTCAAATGAAAATAACAGTAAGAATTTTCCCTAAAATTGGAAGACATCTTTTCTTTCAAGCTTTAAGGAAGACTAAAAACTTGATCACATATTCAGATATGAATTAAATCTCAGTGAATTTCACATCAGGACAATTCTATCTTCCATCTCTGACTGTAGAGAGAAAATAGGAAATTAACAATACAAAACAAGAGCAAAAATAAAAGGGCAAATGGATCAGAAATTTCAACTCACCTTAATCTACTCAAAAGCATTATTCATACTTGATATAATCATATATGAAATCATGTACCAGGACATAAACATGAACACACTTACTGAAGTGTGGTATAAATAAAGGAGGTTGGTATTGGTTTAACACCTTACAAGAACTAACTTCTAATTTTATAAGATGCATATTATGGTGCTGACACATGTACTGTTGGGAAGGGAAGTGGAGCAGATAAATGGAAAGAAGGGTGAGCCAATACAGTCATTAGAGTCAATGTCCACCTATAAAAGCTATCAGTAACTTGAGGAGATTCCTGGGTTTGGCACATTGAGGAGAAGATGCATTGTACTCATAATCTGGCATGAATGGAAACCTCTTGGTATAGCTAGTTAGATGTGTTAAATATTAAGTGTTGTGCTGCCTCTTGTGTATCATCTCCCTTCCTTTTGGTGTTACCCTACTTTCCAGGTGTCTCCCTTTGAGAACAGAGATTACAACCTCAGTGTCTGCAAATCACCTCATCCTACAATGAGTCCTGTCCACAACAAATAGATTCTCAATGTAGAATTTTGGGGTGGTATAAGCCTTTCACCGGCCAGTCTGGGAGTCAGAGGAGAAATTCAGTCGTTATTTGTGGAGACAATTTCAAAACACATTTCACAGAGTTTCCAGTCTATCCCTGTGAGGACAAGGGCTATTTTCTTAGAGTGCATATTAACTCCCTCCTGCATGCATCCAATCTTTCTTTCTCCCTGGTCTCTCATTCCTAATTTCTGAAATCCTTTCCCACATTAGGTTGTTGAACACAGGCTTTTGTCCCTGCTTTCCTTCCCCATTTCTAGGGAACATATTAGTGCTAGAAACCAGAAATCCATGGAGTTGTAGGTGGTGAATTACTGTTTCACATGTTGACCAAAACTCCATTATGGTGAGGTGACTTCTGGTGACTGAGAGATAAGTAGAGATTTTACTGCAGTAGGGTTGCCTGTGAGCATTCTTATATTTCACTACAGGGCAAGACCAAAGCAGGTGCAGAATGGGGCATAAGAAAAGGGAAAATGTTTTATATCCTTCAATTAGGGAAATTGCAAAACTAATAAAATTGGGAAAAAAAGTGAAGTAATGTATTATTTCTTTGTATATGTAATACCTTAGAGTTAAAATATTCTATCAAGCTGATAAACCAAGTAGTCCAAATGTAGTAATATGAAATAATCTATAAAATAGCAAAGACAATGCTAATTAAAATCTGTTTTGGATGAAAAGGGTCAGGAAAAGAAACCTAATTTTGAACTTGATAGAGATATAATGGACATCCTCTCTTAAAGTAATAGGCCTAAAGAGTATTAAGAAGCTGAAAATAGTGGCTGGGAAGGTGGCTCAGTGATACAGTGCTTGCCTTTCAGGCATAAGGCGCTGGGTTCGATTCCTTAGGACCACATAAGTAGAAAAAAACCACAAGTGGCACTGTGGCTCAATAGATAGAGCGCTTGCCTTGAGCTAAAGAGCTGAGAGACTATGTCCAGGCCAAGAGTTTAAGCCCTACAACAGACCAAAGAACAAAAACAAAAGCTGAAAATATCACACAGACTGTACTATTATTAATAACATACTGCCCTGGGAAGGTGGCTCAGTGGTAGAGTGCTTGCCTTGCATGCATGAGGCCCTGGGTTCAATTCCTAAGCACCACAAAAGCAAAAAAAGCTAGAAGGAGTGCTGTAGCTCAAGGGCTAGAGCACTAGTCTTGACCTGAAGAGGTGAGGGACAATGCCCAGAGTTCAGGCACCATGACTGACAAACGCACACACACACACACACACACACACACACACACACACACCCTACTGACAAACACACACACACACACAAACACACACACACACACACACACACACGCACACACACACACACACACACACACACCCTGTGGAAGAAACAAACCATACAATGAAATATATTCTGTTTTCCTTTTGTCCATCTTGGTCTTCAATCTCAGTGCATAGGTGATTTTTTCTGCTCAAACCTAGTACTCATTAACACAGAACCCCCCTTTGCTTCTGATTTTTTTTGTTGATTAATTGAATATATGAGTCTCAGGAATGTTCTTGCCTGGCTGGCTTCAAACAACTTGATAAGATCTGAGCTAGCTGATCGGCTAAGATTATTAGCATGAGCTATCAGCACTGAATAATGAAAGATACTTTTTATTTTTTTTTTAATTTTTTTTTTTTTGGTCCAGTCATAGGGCCTGAACTCTGGGCCTGGGCACTGTCCCTTAGCTCTTCAGCTCAAGGCTAGCACTCTACCACTTGTGCCACAATGCCACTTCCAGCTTTTTTCTTTTTGCTTATGTGGTGCTGAGGAATCCAACCCAGGGCCTCAGGCATGCAAGGCAAGCGCTCTACCACTGAGCCAGCTTCCCAGCCTGAAAGATACTTTTTAAACTGCAAACACAGTGTACATCAAAACATAGAACAATCTTCCAAATTATCTGAATATCAATATCACATCACTAACTCAGGGTTCTGTGTGTGTGCTTGTGTGCATGTGCACAGGTGTGTGTGTGTGTGTGTGTGTGTGTGTGTGTGTGTGAGTGTGTATGTGCACATGTGGGCATGTGTGCATGTATACTCTCATGTGTCAGCCTGGTCCTTGGGCTCTAACTCAGGTCCTGGGTACTGTCTCTGAGCTCTTTTGCTCAATGCTATTGCTCTACCATTTGAGCCACAGCTATACTTCTTGGATTTAATGGTTAATTAAATCTAAGAATCTCAGGGACTTTTTGTCCAGTCTGATATTGAAGAGGGATCTTCATACTTCAGCTTCTTGAATAGCTACAATTACAGGTATGAGCCCCTGGTCCACTTGCTGCATTATTTTTCTCCATTGTAGGGCTTGAACTCTGGTCCTGGGCACTGTTCTGTGCTCTTCAGCTCAAGGTGAGTGCTCTACCGATTGAGCCACAGTGGCACTTCTGGTTTTCTGAGTGGTTTATGCGAGACAAGAGTCTCCTGGACTTTCCTGCCAGGGCTGGCTTTAATCCTCAGATCTCAGCCTCCTGAGTAGCTAGGAATACAAATGTGAGCCACTGGCAACCAGTTCACTTCCTGTGTTTTGAAGGTTAATTGGAGATGTGTTTCTAGTCCCATAGATAAAGGTATTAGTTCTACTGTAGATGCCTGTACTTGAACTGAACCACACAGTAAGGTTTATTCCTAATATATTCCTCTTGAAGATGAGATCAGATACTCAGATACCATATGTAAATTGAGTATGTATGTGTCTACTTGAGTGTGTGCACCTATGTGAACCCATGTACATAACCACAAGAGTATCCATTACCTATGAGTCTCTGGTAGATGAGATTTTTTTTAATTCTAAAGATGTTGTACAGACGGGCTGCAGTTAAATAAGTAAGGTAATGAGTACATTTCTTGTGGAACATTGTTACCCACTCCTCCTTTATTGTCCCTCTATTCCTTTCCTCCCTAAACTCTCCTCTCTCCCCACAAAGTTCATTTCCAACACCAAAAACTTGTTGCATTAGTAACAACACCAAACCTTGGGAATCTCATGCATACATGACAATATTCAAAGCAACAGATATTAAATCATCTGAATTCTACTTCATTTCCTGGAAACTGAGGCATTGACTGCACCCAGGCCTTTTCAGAGATGGTGGGGTGTACTGGTAAAACTATGTACAGTTATGGAAATAGTGAGTGTCTTATGAGGAGCAGGCAGAAGCCCAGGAGCACAGTGTGGGGTCCTGATGGAGAAAGAGTCTTAGGTAAGAGGACCCCAGGAAGTGACCACAGATTTGACAGAAGACCAAAGAGAACTTGGAACCCAGGTCTCCAAGTAGCCACATTCCAGAACCACAACAGGAAAACTCATCCGAGTTAGCAAGGAAAGCAACATGTTTTCCTGTTGCTGCCCGCTTTTCAATACCTCAGGCTCCAGGAGATCCTGCAGAGAGCGCCTGGCTGACACCTGCAGACACTGGATCAACCCCCGACCCAGACCCCAGTCCCAACCCAGACCCAGAAGAACCTTCTGGCAGTTCCTAAGGAGAGACAGGCAAGTGGCTCCTGGCAGCCCAGCCCAGGACAGCAGGGATGGGGACACTGCTGTGACTCCTCCAAGCCAACCCCAGGTGCCAAGTGTGGTGGACACCAAGTGGGCTGTGCCCACTGCACTGAAGACAAAGCTGTGTGGGGCTGAGATAGCAGCTGAAAAATCAGCATGTGCTCCAGCTATCCAGGAGGCCAGGATGGCCGAGTCCTCTTCACGTCAGATCCTTGCATCTCCAGCTGTGTCTGCAGTAGAACCAGCACTGCCATGTACCCACGTGGATCTCCCAGTGGATGTGTGCACAGCCGTGGAGACAGTCCCAGTCCCGCTAGAAACAGCAGCAGAGGAGCCACAGTCCAAAAGGGCAGTTCTGCGTCTTGTCATGGATCTTCCCAGGGCACATGATGAGGACACCTCTCCATCAGAGGCAAATGACTCAGAACAACCACAGGGCTCCATTGATGAGGCCCTCAATGAGCCTCTGCCTGCATCAGGAGAGGAAGAACAGTTTCCACTTGTGGCAGCTAAAACTTCCAAGCAGGGGGCAGCTGATCTGTACCTGGAGGATTACTTGTCTCTGACATCTGAGACAGACTCTTCTGCACATGAGTCAGAAGATGAAGAAGCACAACTCTGTTTTGCTGACCCAGAGCTGTCCAGTGTATCTGACACAGACTCTATTCCACCAAAGGAGGAAGACGAAGAACAACCACAAGGTAAAGCACTATTTTGCTGGCATCAGAAGGTGTCTCTGAGCGATGCTTATGAAGAAAACACTCTTCCTCCAGTGGATGTCTGAAGAGCAATTCCACATTATATCTGACTTTGGTCTCTAGTTTCCCAAGGGCACACAACAGAACAAATGGACTCCAACCTGTGAGTGTCCTTGCTGCTCTAGAGATGTCACAGGCTCCACAGACTGTGTGATCTGCACCCACTTTTACCTGCAGAGGGCAACTTAGCGCCAGCAGATACACCCCAGTGTGCTTCCCTATTAACACTGGGAGCAGAAATCTGGGTGTGGAGGTAGAGACTCAGGAACTCCTGAGCTGCCCTGAGCTCAGCTGCAGCACTTAAACAAGTTCTTTCCCTCTGCTTGCCAATTATCTGCAGGGAATTTTTCCTGTTTTTTTTTTCTTTATGTAATTTAAAGATGTATTTTAATAAAACTTTACTGTTATTCACTTCAGTTGCATCATTCATACTAATCCAGCTCCCTGTTCTAGAACAATGAGTTCCAGCTGCTGACTGAAGCAGCCCCACATGGAGCCTGTGTTCCTGAGGGGACGACCCTCACAGCTACCTGGAGGAGGTGGGAGGGAAGGCCATGGTGTGCAGGGAGCAGGTGAAGGTGAGAGGAGTGGCCATGGATCTAGCCTTGTGTGGGTGCAGTTGCATCTGAGGCAGGGCCCCCCATAGTTAAGAGACATGGACTGTGAGCTCAGAAAAGCTTTTCCCAGCTCTTCATCTGTGGAATGAAAGCCTAGGCACACCCAGGGTTGGAAGAAGGTAAAGAAAACGCAATGGTGTGAGGATCTCCTGTCCCCTGTGTGCCCAAGGCT
This sequence comes from Dipodomys spectabilis, assembly GCF_019054845.1. NCBI lineage: Eukaryota > Metazoa > Chordata > Mammalia > Rodentia > Heteromyidae > Dipodomys > Dipodomys spectabilis. The sequence continues at coordinate 5,934,888 of NW_024870779.1, forward strand.
GTGTGTAGTGGGGAGGAGAGGCAGGGTGGAGCTAAGGGGGTGGGGCCAGCTCTTTCTCTTGCACCTTGGGTTTCTGGTGGTGAGCTGAGAGTCTTCAGAAGTGGCCATTACTTGGTCTCTGGAAAATCAGCTGCCAGGTGACCATCGGGAGGCTGTTGGGAATCACAGGACACAAGGTGGTGGCTTGTCCAGGGCAGAGGTGGGGTCAGGTGTGCACTGAATTTCTTTTTTTTTTTTTAGGTCCAGTCGTGGGGCGTGAACTGTGGGCCTGGGCACTGTCCCTCAGCTCTTCAGCTCAAGGCTAGTGCTCTACCACTTGAGTCACAGTGCTACTTCCGGCTTTTTTCTTTTTGCTTATGTGGTGCTGAGGAATCGAACCCAGGGCCTCATGCATGAAAGGCAAGTGCGCTACCACTGAGCCACCTTCCCAGCCCCTGCACTGAATTTCTGCAGAATCAGAGGACAGGTGTGTAGATCCTGTGGCTGGAAGACAGAGGTAGCAGCAGCTGATTCTCAGGTAAACCACTCGTGCTGCACTACAGGTTTGTCCTCCCTGGCCATCCTGTCACCAGGCCCATAGCCAGCCCTAGTCTCCTGCCTCACACTGTGAGGAGGCCCGAAGGCCCTAGTATCCCTACCCCTTGGGCCAAACCTTTTGATTTTGCTTGTGACTTGGAGATTACGTTCTCCCAAATATTCCTGCAAGGGCTGGCTTCATAAACCAACCTCAGCCTCCTGAGAAGCCAGGAATATAGGAGTGACTCACCACGCAAGCTTTTTGTTATTTTCATTCAAGTTGATATAAAGAAAGTTACTGTTAGCTGGTTGAACCGAGACTTGGTAGCAGGTAAAGTGATCATTTTACCACATGACATCCCATTTTTGAGCACACAGCTTTCAGGAGACAAATGCAAACCATGATTGTTTCCTGCTTTGAGAACACAATGTAATCAATGGTTCCAAGGGAACCTTGCATACACTAACTGGAAAGGTAAGAAATCTGAGATCTCTTGAAAGAGGCTGTGTTTTTTAGAAGTTGGGAGGGATTTGGGGGAAATGAATGGGCAGGAAAATCTTACAGAGAAAGAATGAGGAAAGAGAGAGAGGGAGCCATATAGAAGCTATGAAGCCTGCAGAACTGTTTTATTGCATATCATTCATTCACCAGCAGAACACAGACTTTAGAAGACTGCCCTCAGATATGTGCCTAGAAGTCCTCATGGAGATAACATGGCAAATATGTCCACCTCCACCACTGTCTGCCATGGCTTCACTTAGTTATGCAAAGGTGGTTGGTCTTCCTGGGATAATGAAGTATGAGGGAGCCTAAGAAAATCAAGTCCTCAGCTCAAGGAATCCTGAGGAAAGCGGAGAGCTTGATCACTCCTACTGAGGGCCTTTTACCACCACGGAGTCAAGCTGACACTGAGACTGGCACCCAAGTCCTTCTGGGGTAGGGGCTGGCTCCACACACCTTGTAGCACCTGGTAGCCTGGGCAGGAAGAAGAAAGGTCAGACAGTCTAGGAGCACAAAAAGCCTGTGTGGGGACACAGGGGAAGGAGGGGAGAGGTAAGAGATATTCCAGCACACCCACCCCTCTATGGGAACTCATTCATAAACCCATAATTCCTTTTCCTCCCACAATGAATTGATTCATAACATGGTTGACTCTGGGGTCCAGCAGTGCCGGGGGCTGTGGGAATATCTAGATTCTCAGATTCCTGAGCAGTTCTAGTCTTTAAGATCTATGTATGAGCACAGAGCTTGGCATCAAAGCCTCAACCACAGTTAGATCACAGACACTTACCTCAAGCTTGATAGTGAAAGTTCCAGTGCTCCAAAAGCCATATCATGCCCATCAGCCACTGCCTGGCCCTAGGTGGACCCACCACAGTGAAGTGGTTGTGGCCTGTGACTGTGAACCAGGACTCCAGCTGAATGAGGTTGTGGCTGTGTTCCTCCATGCAGTGGAGTTATCTGTCCTCCTGCCTTAGGAACAGAAAAGGAGAGAGGAAGAACAGGAAAACCACCAACAGAACTGGGAGTCAGGTGACTCTGAGAGTGGAGGCCTGGCACAGATCAGAGGGGATACAAGTTGATATCGATAGATGTGAAGACACAGGAAATGGCTCAAGTTTCTTATTGTCTTCAGCATCTGCAGTGCTGGGCACAGAGCTTATGTGCCAACATACCTGGCCTATTTTAGACTTTCTTTCAGTGATATTATTGCGGTCTTGAAGTTTTCTAGAAGCTGGGGTTGGTGGTTCATGTCTATAATACTAGCTATTCAGGGAAGCTGAGATCTCAGGATCATGGTTCAAAGCCAGCATGGGCAGGAAAGTTTGTGACACTCTTATGTCCAATTAACCACCAGAACCAAGCAGTGGCACTGTGGCTCAAGTGGTAGAGCCCTCACCTTGAGCTGAAAAGCTGAGGGACAGTGCCCAGGCTGAGTTCAACCCCATGACACAGACCAAAAGTTTTTTTTTTCTGGAGGTTTGTTAATTGCTCTGCCATCTTATGTTTTGTGGGGTTTTTAAATCTCATTTTAAGTGTGAGTGTAAGTAGATTCAAGTTAAATGATTTTATACTGTTTTGTCAAGTACTGGTATTTGAACTGTGAGTCTCATTCTTGCTAAAGGAAGCTTTTGACCACTGTGCCCCTACTCCTTTCTTCCTTTCTTCCCTTTCTTTTCTGATAGGGTCTCATGCTTTGTGCTTGAACTAAAACATTACTACTCAGACCTTTCATGTAACAGAGATGCAGACATGTACCACCACATGTTACTTGGTTAAGATACGGTCTCCCTAATCCCTATCAAAGGAATGCCCAATGACCCGACAACCTCTCTCTCATTGTCACCCTTAAAGGTTCCACCAACTCTCAATAGCACCACACTGGGAACCACGTCTTTACCACATGGCCTCTAGAGAACCTTCCAGATCAAAACTATACATGTGTGATCAAGAAAAATGCTCTTTGATGGGGTGGATGCATAGAAAAGTTTCTGGGATCAGATGTTTGATTTATAGTGATGCCACATGTGTGAACATGGTCACAACCTGGACTTGGTCTACCCAGTTCCAGTCTTTGCATGTGATAGAGTTTGGATTCAGGGCCTTGTACTCCCTAGGCTTGGTTTTTCTCTGATGCTCTACCACTTGAACCATGCCTCTGGCCTTTTTTTTTCCCCTGGTTATTTGAAGGGGGAATCTCACACAGACTTCTCTGCCCCATTGGCTTGGAATTGTCATGCTCCCTGTCTCAGACTCTGAGGAGCTAGGGTTAGAGTCAGGAGCCACTGGTGCCCAGCTTAGTTCCTAACCCTATTAGCTGACTTCTTCAGAGAATTCCTGCAAACTGAGCAATGAAAGCCATGAGTGATTATTGACACTGGGGAGAGTGAAGAAAAGCTGCTTAGAAGGAGCTTGGCTTTTACCTAAGGACATGGTAAGTGCTCCCTTTCCACCCCTGTGTAGTGTTGTCATAGACCAGACAGATAATGAACAATTGAACAGCTCAGGAAGATACTATACAGAAATCCAATGTCCTAGCCTGGGCTTTCTAGGATTCAGCCAGGAATTATAGTTTCTTCCTATCTTGAAGGTGTGGTTGTTCCTTTTTTATAGATTGTTTTCATTTTTTAATACTTTTTTTTAGTGTGAAAATACTGCACAGATTGGTTACAATTACATAAGCAATGTAATAAGGTGATAAGAACATTTCTTATCAAGCATTATTGTCTACTCGTTTGTTCTTAACTTACCATCCCTGCCCTTCCATCTCCACAACTGCACTCCCTCCCTTCTACCACAAAAATCGTAAAGTTTGTTTTTCAGTATAGGATTTTGTACATCTCATTGTAGCAATGAGTCCACTGTATCCCTTTTTCTGTATCCCTTTTTGTCTCCTGGTTGTGGTGTGTTCGGTGTGGGCTGGTTCCAGACTTTGAGTGTAGTAGTCTGTTGCTATACCAATTGTGCTATATCTCCAGCCATCCTAAAATTTTCATGCTAGTGATTGCAACTCCAGAGTTTCTTCTGGATAGCACATGAGCAGACATTGTGAGGGCATGTCTCCCTCCTCTGCAGTTGGCCACTGAAGATCTTTCTAGAACCCAAAGGTAGCCAGTAATTCAGAGGTGTCAGTTAAGCAATTGAAATGTAATGTGGGAACAATCTGAATTGAGATGTGCTGTTGTAATTATAACTTTAGTATCCTAAAAAGTTGAATCTCCATGCTTGTAATCCCAGCCCTTGGGAAAAAGGCAGGAGGATCATGAGTTTTGGGTTAGCCTGGAATCCACAGTAAGATTCCATCTGAACAAAGACATCAAGCCAGCTGCTGGTGGCTTATGCCTACAATCTTTCCTATTCAGGTGGCTGAGATCTGAGGTTCTTGATTTGAAGCCAGCCATGGAAGTGAAGTCTGTGAGACATTTTTCCCAATTAACCTGCAAATGTGGATTTGGTGCTGTGGCTCTAGGGGAGAACTCCAGTCCTGAGCAAAAAATCCAAGTGAAAGCACAGGTCCTGACTTCAAGTTCCACCACAGGCACCTGTGCATCCCCAAACACGCATATACACACACCATATAATAACATAGGTAGAGAGACAGAGAAAAACAGAGATGGAGAGAGATAAATAAAAAGTATGTGTTTGAAGCATCAGCTGTGGGAATGAAGACCTCTCTGAGCAGCCAGAATATGCTTATCTCTAGGAAGAGACACACAGTGATCATGAAGGCAGATTAGAGTGAGATTACAGAGACAGTGTAAGACTCCTTCTCCTTGGGAAGAAAAAGAGCAGACTCCAGGCTGCCAAATGGGAAACAGCAAACCAAGCAGTGTTCTCACTGTGTCTTCATGAAGAACGTTCTCTTGGTAATCCAGCAGCTCCTCTTACAGGAAGAGCTCTGTGTCAGCTCCTTTCCCTCAAGATTCTTATTCAGGAGATGGGTCTCTTATTGAAAGGGGAAATTTGGTGGGTGAGAAATACATCTGGAGTGTGGATGAGGACAGGTGTGGCTTGTTCAGTGTCTGAAGCCCAGGAACTGTTTTAAGCCTTGAAGGAAAGGATGTTGAACTCCTTTCTAATTCAGCTGCTATTATTAGGCAAGCTTTTGCACAACAAACAAGATATCAGTGAAATTTTGTATGCTGTCTGTTTCTAGAAACCAACCAGAAAAAGGAGGAAAAGGTTAAAATGTTGAATAATTAGTGGACTGCTGAAATATGATCCAAGTTTATACTGATGGTTTGTGATATTTTCAGGATGCAATAAAATACTTGCGTTATGACATAAAATTCATGTAGCTTACTTTGTAATGAGAACTACTCTGAAGACAGATTAGGAAGTTCATGCTGTGAGGCCAGTCTGAGCGAAGAATTGAGAGACATCATCTCAACTAATGAAGCTGGGCTTGGTGGTATTTGCCTGTCATTTGGTACAAGCCACACTAGTCCTGGCAGAAACATAAGATCCTATTCAAAATCGGACTCAAGCTGAAAGAGTGAGCTCCAATAGCAGAGTGCCTAGCAAGTACAAGGTGCTGAGTTCCAGCTTCAGTATCGATATGACTCCCAAAAGAAAAATGCCTGAACTTTTTGTTTTTGCAACAAGAGTCTTGCTCTATTGCACAGTGTGACATTGAACTCATGAACATTGTTCTTTAGTACCCTAGTGCTGGGATTCCAGTTGTGTTCCACCACACCCCAGTCTACAAGTAGAAATTTATTCCTGCACTTTGAAATAATGTGGAAAAATATGAATCATTAATAAGGAAAGGATTAGAGTACATCCATCCCAAAGAGAATTGTATTGGTTGAGATAAGTTCTATAAAAGTAAAACTAAAATGCTGTATTGCAAAGAAGTTAGAGGGTATGACAAGGTAGGGAAAGAGCTCTGAATGTTTGGTATGCTGAACATTGTATAGTTTTGTTGATACTGGGGCTTGAATGTTGTATTTTGCCTTCCTACTCAACTTGTTTGTTCAAGGCTGGTGTTTCACTTCTTAACCCATGCCTTCAGTTCTGGTTTTGTGCATATTAGTTGGAGTTAAGAGTTTGTTAGATTTGTCTACCTAGCCTAGCTTTGAATCTCAGTCCTCAGATATCATGTTCCTGGATAGCTGGGATTATAGCCATGAGGTACCAGTGCTTGTCCCATTTAATGAGGATTCTTGATTATGAGTGATAGCAGTATTTTGGCATGCAATGCTGAGGATGAACCCAGGCCTTGCACATGCTAAGCAAGGTTTACTTTGAGCTACAATCCATTCCGACCACAGGTTATACTTACAATCAACTCTTCTTTCTAGTATGTGCATGAAAATGCACACATTTCATCACAATGTTTTTGTGTATTTCAGCTGTATGAGTAATAGTAGCCATATAATCCTAGCCTGTAATCCTAGCCATGTAGGCAACTGAGGAAGGAGGGTCACATGTTCAAAGTCAGCTGAACAGTTTAATGAGGCCCCATCCCAAAGTTTTTCAACAGGGCTGGGGATAGTTCAGTGGTTTCCAGTGTGTTTGGAGTGGGAAGGTGAGGGGGGCTGTGTGTTTGATTTTTGTATTTCTTTTGTCTTTTTTCTTGTTTAATGTGGTATACTGCCATAGAGTTCCTAAGTAATGCTCAGAGGCACACAACTGTGTGCACAGGGCTGTTTATTTTCATTGCAGATCAGGCAGGGATGTTCTTTATCTTGTAAAAAGGCAATCTGACAATCTGGTCCTGTAGTTGATGTTAAGAGGCAAACACCACTCACACAATTGTTCGGGTCCTGCTGTGACATAGCAGCACCTGAAAATTTGATGCTAGCAGGACTTCAATGGTTCACGCCTGCAATTCCAGCTACTCAGGAAACTGAAATGTGAGGGTCAGGGTTCAAATCCAGCCTGCACAGAAGTCCATTAACATCTTGTCTCTAATGATGCATTGACTATCTGGAAGTGAAGATGTGATTCAAGGGGTAGATCACCAGCTTTGAGTGAAAAATGCAAGTGAGATTGAGGCCTTGAGATGAAGCCTGAGTGTTCAAACCCCAGGTCAGCACACACAAATATTTGTGTACACTTACTCACACATGCACAGACACACAGAAGCCAAATAATTGTGTATTTTATCTGTGAAAGTCTGCAAAGCTTGTTAACATGTGGATTATGTTCTTCTATCAGCGGTAGGAATCCAGTCTGGTGCCTCATGTATTCTTCCTTATTGTGCTAGAAACATTGTATTCCAATAAACTAAAAACTTGCCATCCACTCAGTGTCTCAAACTTGTCAGGGCCTATTAATTATTATAGGAGCACCAACTGTAAACTACATTTTTCATAGCGTCTATTGAGCAACAGCCAATCTTTATCATCCAATTTTTTTTATTGTGAAAATAATGTACAGAGTGGTTAAAATTACATGGTCAAGATAATGAGTACAATTCTTTTCTTTTTTTGGGGGGGGGGGGAGTTGGGTCCGGTCGTGTGGCTTGAACCCTGGGCCTGGGCACTATTCCTCAGCTCTTCAGCTCAAGTCTGCGCTCTTTTGAGCCACAGTGCCACTTCCGGCTCTTTTCTTTTTGTTTATGTGGTGCTGAGGAGTTGAACCTAGGGCCTCATGCATGCAAGGCAAGCACTCTACCACTGGGCCACCTTCCCAGTGCATGAGTGCATATCTTATCAAGCATTGTAGCCTCCTCCTTTGTTTCCCCTTCCCATCCCTTCCCATCTTTCCCTCACCCAACCATTCCAATCCGCAGGCCCACCCACCAAAAATGTAAAGTTTGTTTTAGACATATTGACTTGTACTTCTCATTGTTGCAATGGGTCCACCTGTATCCCTATTTAAACGAGTTGGTTTTCCCCTTCCCCTCCACAAATTATACCAACATCAAATACAGTGAAAGCAGGGGTTATACTGTGGGAGAGGGACATACAAAGCAACAAAGAAATAATCTCATAAATGTGTTAGAAACAATTGCATGAAAGAAAAAGAACATTTGAATACATATCTTAGGGTTCATTTCCCTAACATCTCTTTATCTGACCTTTTCTGCTTGACTCAGACATATACTAGATATTGCAAATAAGGGAAACCATGGGACCTATGTTTCTTCATCCAATTATGTTCAAAGGATTGGCTTGCAGCCAGGCATTAATGGATCATGCCCCAATTCCTAGCTGCTCAGAAGGTTGAGATCTGAAAATCATGGTTCACATCTCATCTGGATCAACAAACCCAAGAGATTCTTACTTTCAGCCAACCAGCAAAATGCCACAGTGGAGGTATGGTGGCTCAAGTAATAGAGTTATAGACTTGAACAAGAAAACCAAGTAAGAGTCAAAGTGCTGAATTCAAGCTCAGATGCTGGTATTTAAAAAAAAAAGAGGCTGGGAAAGTGGCTCAGGTACAGTGCTTGCCTTGCATGCATGAAGGCCTGGGTTCTATCCTCAGCACCACATAAGCAGAAAAAGCCAGAAGTGGTGCTGTGGCTCAAGTGGTAGAGCACTGGCCTTGAGCTGAAGAGCTGAAGAACAGCGCCCAGGCCCAGACTTCAGAACCCACAACTGACAAAAGACAGAGGGCAGGGATTGGGGGAGGGAAACAAAGCCAAAAGGAATGACTTTCATCAGGGCCACATTGAGGAAATACAACCACCAACAAAAAAAATCAAGATATTATCTATGCCATCAAGATTTTATTTTTTCTCTAATGGAGGAGGACTGAAAAGACACTGCACTAGTATTTGCTTTGACTGAAAATTGGCATTAGCAAATCAAGTTGTTAAAATCAAATAAGCAACACCTTACATTGATGACTACTAGCTTTATGAGGCAATATTTTTTTTTAAAATGTATAATCTGAACAAAATATGGAAACAAACTGAATGTAGAAGCTAATGTTGGTTTTGCTTTTGTTTCTTTAGATTTAAAAATGTTGTTGTAAAGGTGATGGACAGAGGATTTACAGTTACATAAGTCAGGTAACGACTACATTTCCTTTTAAACATTGTGACTTTCTCCCTCATTCTCTCCAAGTTAATCCCCTCCCAGCCATCTCCCCCCAACTGTTATAGGTTATTTCCAACACGGTGTCTAGGGAGTTTCACTGCTCAATTGGATCACCCTTTCCCCCCCATTTCTGTGCTTCTCTGTCCCATGGTACTGTTGGCAGTTACTTTCTTCTCTGTTTTTGATTTATTGCCTCTGTTGGTGTTTTTTGATTTCTGTTCCCTTTAGTTGTGTATAAATTTATCTGATTTGGGGAGAGGAGGGTCACGCACTGAGACTGTGCTTCTCTCCTCTTAAGCCTGGTGGAACCTCAGGTGACTTGGGTGAGAGTTGAGAATCACTGCAGTGCAGCCCAGCTCTCCTACAGTAGTTCCCTCCTCTGGCAAGTGTGTGGTAGCAGCCTGATGCCCAGTGGCTTCCCCATGTGATCCTAACTGATAAGGAGGTTCAGGTCTGAGTATCACAGATTGAAGCCACCAGGGACAGAAAAGTTCTTGAGATTCTTATTTCCAGTTATCCAGCAAAAGTCAAAAATAGGATGTGGCTCAAGTTATTGAGCACCAGCCTTGAGTAGAAATGTTAAGAACAGAGGCCAGGTTCTGAGATCAAGTTCCAGTACCCCAATAAATGGAAAAGTCCGGTGGCCCAATGGAAAAATGCCCCAAGGACTTCACAAACCCAAGACTATCACAGCCATAAGGATGGGTGGAGAGGTTTTCTCATCCCATCATATTCTATAGAGTTGCAGCAGCTTAGAAAGCTTTCCCAGTGAGGACTCAGTGGGCCTGAGTACAGGCAAAGCCAGGTGCTGTTGGTTAAGGGGCATGGAGGAAGCACCTAACAGCCAGTGAGTCTTGCTGTCAGCAGGGAACAGACTCCATGTGTCTCAGGGAGATGCTCACACAACCCTCAGTGCTGGAGGAAGCCCTTCCCTTTCCTTTTGCCTTCCCATCAACACACCTTGAGGAATGCCCTGATGATTTTTAGGACTGTTTACATTCCTGCTCAGCAGCATCTATCACAGAAGGAAAACAAAAGCAGCCTGCATGAGTTTTCATTGACTCCCACTTGAACCCAGGAGGCTCTCACTGGGGTTAGAAGGAGGATCTCCACTCCTACCCATTCCCAATATATGTCTTTTCTGCCAGCCAGGACTCCAGGCGACCTGCTCTAGGACTCTTCAGGGACTTGTACTGGAACCAGGTGGGCACCATGAGAGGTTTCTGAGCACCTGCAATGGAGTCTCTTCTCCCTGCTGCAGAGACACAAGAGTCTCAATCTTCTTGGAATGGCCATGCTGGAGTCTCCCTGCAGGCAAAGGAGCTTTGGTGAGCTGGAGACTGAGCTGGGATTCCCCTGTGCAATATTTAATGCCTCTTGATCACCCTCTTCCACTCCTGTACTTTTAATTGTATACTAAACTGTTCCTCCTCCTCAACACCCCTCCTCCCTATTTTCCTTATGCCCACCTGCTGTTCCTCTAATCCTAGCAAGGTAAGAGGGAAGTTCACTCCACACTTTCAATGTCTCTGTTGTCTAAACCCCACAATATCCCTGTATGTTTTTCTCTTCCACTCAGTGCACCACCTGTGAACACTCATTAAGAATAGGAAGCTACAACACTGTTTGGTATTGGTCTTTGGAGCATAATGCCCAGACTAAGCCACAGGACACCTCTCAGAATTCAAACCAACTCCACCTGTGCTCTCTGTGGGAGCTCTAAAGGCCAAGGAAGTGTGAGGGAAATTGCAGAGCCAGAGGTCTTGAGACTTGAGCATAACATGAATGCAAAACCAACCCAAAGGCCAGGCTCTATAATGGGCACCAGTAACTCAGGCCTGTAATGCTACCTACTCAGAAGGCTAAGATCTGTGGTTTGGGATTTGAAGCTAATTTGGGAAGAAAAGCCCCTATGATACTCTAATCTCCCATTTACCAGTCAAAACCTGGAAATGTCACTGTGGCTCAAGTCTAAATGCTAGCCATAAGCACAAAGAGAGTACCCAGACTCTGAGTTCAAGCCCCACATCCAATGGCGGGGCGGGGGGGAAGGATGCTGGGCACTGGTGGATAATAGTGGTAAATTTGGCTCCTCAAGAGGTTGAGATCTGAGGGTTAATGTTTGAAGCAGCCTGTGCATTAAATGCATTAGACTCTTCTGTCCACTTCGCCATCAAAAAGCCAGAATGGAGCTTTGGTTGAAGTGGTAGATCACCAGCCTTGAGCTAAATAGCTTAGTTTTGAGAGCAGAGACCTATTTCAATCCCTAGTGGGAGGTTAAAAAGAGAAAGCCTAAGCAAAGCAAAAGCCACAACGCATGCAGGGGATCCAGCAGAACAGTTAGGTCAGACTAAAACTGAAATTCAAGCTTCTAGACTGCCCAACATTTCACCCAGAAATTGTGGTGTTATTGAAAAAGCTACTCAAAGACCAATTTGACTTGCCATGCACTTAACCAACAAAGAGAATCACATTTAGCATTCCCAAGAAGACATCTACCTATCTATCTATCTAACTGTCTGTCTGTCTGTCTGTCTGTCTGTCTGTCTGTCTGTCTGTCTGTCTGTCTGTCTATCTACCTATCTATCTATCTATCTATCTATCTATCTATCTATCTATCTATCTATCTATCTATCTATCTATCTATATCTATGTATGTATGTATTTATCTATCTACCTACCTACCTACCTATTTCTACGTTTGAACTCTTGGCCTCAAGCTTCCAAGGCAAGCATTTTATGAATTGAAATAAACCTACAAGCTTTCATGATTTTCTTAGATTTTTTTTATAAGGTTTTGTGTTTTTGGCCTGGCCAGTCTGGACTGATAACCTCCTGATTTTGGAATGTAGGTGAGCACCACCCCTTCCATTTTCCATTGATTCATACGAATCTTGCTACCCTTTCGCCTCCACTGTTCACAATTTTGGTTTTCCACATCTGTGCCCATGCATTAACTAGAATTTATGCCAAAGTCTGCACACATGGCTAAATATTTATATTTTTTCCACAAATGATAAAATGCTTACAATTTACACTTCATCTCACTTAATATTTTCTCTTTTTTTTTTTTAATTTAATTTTATTTTATTTGAGAACATACTGTACAGAGGGGTTACAATTACATGGGCAGGATAATGCATACATTTCTTACCAAGCATTGCAGCCTCCTCCTTTGTTTACCCTTCACCTCCCTTCCCAGCCTCCCCCCTCCCTCCCACCCAATCATACCCCACCCTCCCCCCCCCCCCCCCGACATTGTAAAGCTGGTTTTGACATGACATTTTGTACTTCTCATTGTTGCAACAGGTCCACCTGAATCCTTAAACGACTTGTTTGTCCCCATCTCCTCCACATGTTATACTGACATCAAATATAGTGAAAGCGGGGGTTACTTCATCTCACTTAGCATTTTCTCTTGAAGCTGTTTCATTTGGCACTTTGTGTGACACTACAAATCTTTTTTCCTTCTTCCTCAGTCTTCTTTCTCCTCATCTCCAAAAACATGTAAGAAATATGTGTTTATGTCTAAAAACATGTATGTATTAATGAAAACTAGAAAAGAGACCTCACTATATGATTCTTTTGTGCCGCACAGAGTACACATTTTATATATTTCTAAAAGCATACATTATTTGAGCACAGGTGGCTCACGTCTATAATTCTATCTATTGTGAGGCTGAGATTGACAATTGTGGTTTGAAATCCAGCCTGAACTATGAAGTCCAAGAGACACTTAACTTATCTCTAGTTAACCAAAGAGCTGGGCCTAGATGTCTGCCTCAAGCTGTGGAGCACTGGCCTTGAGCAATGAAGCTTGGAGACAATGCCTGGACCATGAGATCAATTAGATAATGCATGTGCAACATACATGGTCTAAAATGAAGTCCTTTTTTCTTTTAGACATGGTGAAATTATTCTATTCCTAGAAGGATCAATGTTACAAAAAGTTACAAAATTCAATAGGTATAGTAAAATAGGAATTCATCTGAATTAAACCTGTCAATAGTTACTCAGAAAGCTGAAATCTAAAAATCCAGATTTGATGCCAGTTTAGACATAAAGCCTATGAGACTCTTATCTCTAATTAGCCAGCAATAAGCTGGAAATGGGGATGTGGTTTGAATAAGAGCTCAAGATCCTGAGTTCAAGACGTGGACTTGGCCATACCTAGAAAAATGTCAAACACCCACTATGGTCATTTTGTAACTGTCAAGTTAAACATCAAACACTAGAGGGAGCCTTTCAGTCCAGGTGCCAATTAGATGGGACATTCCCAGCAGAGCAGATGGCTTCAGATTTTTCATTGTGTTTATGCATTGTAGTCACACACAAACACACAACCTCCTTGACACATATTTCCTAAGGCAGCCATGCTGGAACAGGGAGGTCCCCATCTCACACTTAGGAATCCAAGCCCCTGCTTTGCCAGGTCCCCAAGCCCAGCTGTGGTCTGATGACCTTCCAGTGCACTGACAGCTGTTTGAAATGACTGTTTGTGCCAGTATTGGGGCTGGAACTCATGGCTGTGCAGTATCCCTCCGCTTTTATGCACAGGGATGGCTCTCTACCAGTTGAGAGCACTTCTACTATGGCTTTTTGCTTGTTCACTGGTGATAAGAATCTCAGACTTTCCTGCCCAGGCAGGCTTCTTGCCTGGCTATCAGGATTGGATTTTAGGTGGGAGCCACCAGCAACCTAGTTGTTTATCTTTTTATACAAGTTGGCATACCCAGAGACACTCTATTCATTGACTGGGAGACTTGAACATAGCAGATAAAGTTATAAAAAGTTAGGAAAGTTAGTGAAAAGACATTAAAATGCATGCTTTGTAGAAGAGACTTAAACACTCTCAGTCTTTAAATGAGCAAAAGAAAAAGACTGTACATAACAAGACCCAGATCATTTGAATAAATAAGAATTCCTATGAAAATAACAGTCGGATTTTTCCCTACAATTGGAAGAAATCTTTTCTTTCAAGCGTTAAGGAAGACTAAAAACTTGATCACATATTAAGCTTTCAAGTAAATCTCAGTGAATTTTACATCAGGACAATTCTATCTTGCATCTCTGATTGTAGAGAAAAATATGAAATTAATAATTCGAAATAAGAGCAAAAATAAAATGGTAAATGGATCAGAAATTTCAACTCACCTTAATCTACTGAAAGGCATTTTTCAAACTGGATATAATCATATATGAAATCATGTACCAGCACATAAACATGAACACACTGAATGAAGTGTGGTATAACTAAAGGAGGTTGGTATTGGTTTAACTCCTTAGAAGAACTAACTTCTAGTTTGATAAGATGCATACTACAGTGCAGAAACATGTACTGTTGGGAAGGTAAATGGAGCAAATAAATGGAGAGAAGGGTGAGCCACTACCATCATTGGAGTCAATGTCCATACATAAATGCAACCAGTAACTTGATGGGATTGCTGGGTTTGGCACATAGAGGAGAGGATGCATTGTACTCATAATCTAGCATGAATGGAAACCTCTTGGTATAGCTACTTAGATGTGTTAAATATTAAGTGTTGTGCTGCCTCTTGTGTACCATCTCCCTTCCTTTTGGTGTTACCCTGCCTTCCAGGTGTCCCCTATGACAACGGAGATTGCAACCTCAGTGTCTGCAAATCACCTCATCCTATGGTGAGTCCTGTCCACCACACACAGATTCTCAAAGCAGAATTTTGGGATGGTGAAGGGCTTTCACTGGCCAGTCTAGGAGTCAGAGGAGAAATACAGTCATTGTTTGGGGAGACAATTTCAAAACACATTTCATAGAGTTTCCAGTCTATCCCTGTGAGGACAAGGGCTATTTTCTTAGAGTGCATATTAACTCTCTCCTGCATGCATCCATTCTTTCCTTCTCCCTGGTCTCTCATTCCTAATTTCTCAAATCATTAGGTTGTTGGACACAGGCTTTTGTCCCAGCTGTCCTTCCGCATTTCTAGGGAATATGGTGAATTACTTTTTCAGATGTTGACCAAAACTCCATTATGGTGAGGTGACTTCTGGTGAATGAGAGATAAGTGGAGATTTTACTGCAGTAGGGTTGCCTGTGAGCATTGCTTATATTTCACTATAGAACAAGACCAAAGCAGGTGCAGAATGGGGCATAAGAAAAGGGAAAATGTTTTATATCCTTCAATTAGGGAAATTACAAAACTAATAAAATTGGGAGGAAAAGTGAAAAAATATATTATTTCTTTGAGTAGGTAATACCTTAGAGTTAAAAGTATTCTATTAAGCTGATAAACCAAGTAGTCCAAATGTAGTGATATGAAATAATCTATAAAATAGCAAAGACAATGCTAATTAAAATCTGTTTGGAAGAAAAGAGTCAGGAAAAAGAAACCTAATTTTAAACTTGATACAGACATAATGGACATCCTCTCTTAAAGTAATAGGCCTAAAGAGTATTAAGAAACTGAAAATAGGGGCTAAGAAGGTGACTCAGTTGTACAGTGCTTGCCTTTCAAGCATAAGGCCCTGGGTTCGATTCCTTAGCACCACATAAGTAGAAAAAAACCACAAGTGGTACTGTCGTTCAATAGATACAGCTCTTGCCTTGACCTAAAGTGCTGAGAGACAGTGTGCAGGCCCAGAGTTTAAGCCCTATTGCAAACCAAAGAACAAAAACAAAAGCTGAAAACATCACACAGACTATTCTTAGTATTAAAAACATACTGGGCTGGGAAGGTGGCTCAGTGGTAGAGTGATTGCCTTGCATGCATTAGGCCCTGGGTTCGATTCCTCTGCACTAAATAAGCAAGAAAAGCTAGAAGTATTGCTGTAGCTCAAGTGGTAGAGCACTAGCCTTGACCTGAAGAGCAGAGGGACAGTGTCTAGGCCGAGAGTTCAGGCACCATGAATGACAAACACACACACACACACACACACACACACATACCCCTGTGGAAGAAATTAACCATACAACGAAAGATACTCTGTTTTCCTTTTGTCCATCTTAGGCTTCAATCTCAGTGCATAGGTGATTTTTCTGCTCACGCCTAGTACTCATTAACTCAGAACCCTGGCTCTGCTTCTGATTTTTTGTTGGTTAATTGAATATATGAGTCAGGAATGTTCTTGTCTGTCTGGCTTCAAATAACATGATGAGATCTGAGCTTGCTGATGAGCTAAGGTTATTAGTATAAGCCATCAGCACTGAGAAAAGAAAGATACTTTTTAAACTGCAAAAACAGTGTACATAAAAACATGGAACAATCTACCAAATTATCTGAATATCAGTATCACATCACTACCGGATGGCTCTCTGTGTGTGCTTGTGTGGGTGTGCACAAGTGTGTGTGTATGTACACAAATAGCACAAATAGCCTGTGTGGGGACACAGGAGAAGGAGGGGAGAGGTAAGAGAAAACCCAGCGCACCCACCGCTCTATGGGAACCCATTCGTATATTCCTCCCACAATGAATTGATTCATAATATGGTTTACTCTGGGGTCTTGCACTGTGGGAACATCTAGATTCTCAGATTCCTGAACAGTCCTAGTCTTTTTTTTTTGTTTTTTTATTTTTATTTTTAGTTTTTGTGAACACACTGTACAGAGGGGTTACAATTACATGGGCAGGTTAATGCATACATTTCTTATCAAGCATTGCAGCTTCCTCCTTTGTTTCCTCTTCACATCCCTTCCCAGCCTTGCCCCCCAACTCCCACCCAATCCTCCCCCCTTCAACCCCAACCAACATTGTAAAGCTCAGTTTTCGACATGACAACTTGTACTTCTCATTGTTGCAACAGGTCCACCTGTATCCTTAAACGACTTGTTTTTCCCCATGTCCTCTACAAGTTATACTGACATCAAATATAGTGAAACATGGGTTATACTGTGGGGGAGGGACATACAAAGCTACAAAGAGATAATCTTATCAATGCCTTAGAAACAAATGCATGAAAGGAAAAAAACATTAAAATACATATCTAAGGATTCATTTTCCTAACATCACATTATCTGACCTTTTCCGCTTGACTCATACATATAGTAGATATTGCAAATAAGGGAAACCATAGGACCTATGTTTCTTTGTGCCTGGCTTACTTCACTTAATATAATTTTTTCCAAGTTTTTCCATTTCCTAACAAATGGGGCAATGTCATTCTTTCTGATGGAGCCATAGAATTCCATTGTGTATATATACCACATTTTCTTGATCCATTCATCTACTGAGGGGCATCTGGGCTGGTTCCATATCTTAGCTATGGTAAATAATGCTGCAATAAACATAGCTGTGCTGGTAGCTTTACTGTGGTCTTGTTTGTAAACATTTGGGTAAATGCCCAAAAGTGGGGTTGCTGGGTCCTAGGGGAGCTCTATGTGAAATCTTTTGAGGAACCTCCATACTGATTTCCAAAGTGGTTGAACAAGTTTACATTCCCACCAACAATGAAGTAAGGTTCCCTTCTGTCCACATCCCCTCCAGCATCAGTTGTTGTTAGAGTTCTTGATTTTTGCCATTCTAACTGGAGTGAGGTGGTATCTCAGTGTTGTTTTGATTTGCATTTCTTTTATGGCTAGGGATGTTGAGCATTTCTTCATGTGTCTATTGGCCATCCTTCTTTCTTCTTCAGAGAAGTTTCTCTATAAGTCCTTAGCCCACTTATTTATTGGGCAGTTGTTTCTTTGAGGATTTGTTGTTAGGGGATTTAATTTTTTGAGTTCCAAGTATATTTTAGATATGAGACCCTTGTCGGTTGTATGGCTAGTGAAGATCTTCTCCCAATCTGTGGGCTTTCTATTGATCTTGCTAGCTATGTGCTTTGCCATGCAGAAACTCTGCAACTTCATGCAGTCCCATTTGTCCAACCTTTCTTTGATTTGTTGTGTTTCCGGAGACCTATGGTTTCTCCTATTCCATCCTGTAATGTTTTCAGAGTGTCTGCTTTGACTTTGAGGTCTTTGATCCATTTGGAGTTGATTCTGGTGCAGGGTGATATATAAGGATCTAGCTTTAGTTTTCTACAAGTAGTTAACCAATTTTGCCAGTACCATTTACTGAAGAGGCTGTCTTTCTTCCATTCTATTGTTTTAGCTCCCTTATGGAAGATTAGATGGCTATAGGTCTGTGGGTTCATTTCTGGGTTTTCAATTCCATTCAATTGGTTCTGAGGTCTGTTCTTGTGCCAGTACCAAGCTCTTTTGATTACTATTCCTTTATAATAGAGGTTGAAATTTGGTATTGATATTCCTCCAGCAGTGTTCTTTCCGTGGAGGAGCGTTTATGCTATTCGTTGTCTTTTATTGTTCCATATGAATTTTTGGATTGCCTCTTCTATTTCCTTGAAGAATGAGTTTGGAATTTTGAGAGGTATCCCACTGAATTTATAGAAATCCTTGGGAAGTATTCCCATTTTCACGATGTTGATCTTTCCAATCCAGGAGCATGGGAGTTTTTGCCACTTTCTAAGTTCTGTTTTGATTTCTTTTTTCAAGTTTTTAAAGTTTTCATCATAGAGGTCCTTCACTTCTTTGGTTAAGTTAATTCCTAGTTATTTTATTTTTTGTGGGGCTATTACAAATGGAGTTGCTTTCCTAATTTCAGCCACACTTTTCTCATTGTTGGCATAGAGAAGAGCCATTGATTTTGGGGGGGTTCATTTTATACCCTGCTACTTTGCCAAAGTTTTGAATCAGCTTGAGTAATTTGGGAGTGGAATCTATGGGATTCTTTAAATACAAGATCATGTCATCTGCAAAGAGGGAGAGTTTCATTTCTTCTTTCCCTATTTGGATCCCCTTTATGTTTGCATCTTGTCTTATTGCTGTAGCAAGGCATTCTAATACTAGATTGAAGAGAAGTGGAGAGAGTGGACATCCTTTTCTTGTTCCTGAGTTAAGAGGAAATGGCTTTAGGTTTTCACCATTAAGTATAATGCTGGCTGTAGGTTTGTCATATACAGCCTTTATTGTATTGAGGAATGTTCCATGGATTACTAATTTTCCCAAAACCTTCATCCTAAAAGGGTGTTGGACCTTGTCGAATGTTTTTCTGGATCTATTGAGATAACCATGTGGTTCTTATACTGGCTTCTGTGGATGTGATGAATAATATTATTTGATTTGCATATATTGAACCATTTTTGCATCCCTGAAACGAAACATGTTTGATGGTGGTGTATGGTTTTTTGAATGAATTGTTGAAGTCGATTGGCCAAAATTTTGTTTGAGAAGTTTTGCATCAATGTTCATCAAAGAAATGGATCTATAGTTCTCTTTCTTTGATGAGTCCCTGCCTGGTTTTGGGATGAGGGTTATGATGGCTTCATAGAATGTGTTCGGTAGTGAACTTTCTCTTTCAATTTCATTAGTACATTTCTTATCAAGCATTGTAGCCTCCTCCTTTGTTTACCCTTCCCATCTTCCCCCGCTCCTCCACCCAATCCTCCCCACGGCCACCTCCATGGGACCAAAGTTGTAAAGTTTGTTTTCAACATAACGACTTGTACTTCTCATTGTTGCAATGGGTCTATCTGTATCCCTATTGAAACGATTTGTTTTTCCCCTTCCCTTCCAGAAATTATACGGACATCAAATACAGTGAAAGCAGGGGTTACACTGTGGGGGAGGGTCATACAAAACAACAAAGAAATAATCATATAAATATGTTAGAAACATATGCATGAAAGAAAAAAAAACATTTGAATATATATCTTAGGGTTCATTTCCCTAACATCACCTTATATGACCTTTTCGGCTTGACTCAGACATACATTAGATATTGCAAATAAGGGAAACCATGGGACCTGTGTTTCTTCATCTCAGTATTTTCAAAAGATTGTCTTGCAGCCAGGCATTGCTGGATCATGCCCCAATTCCTAGCTGCTCAGAAGGTTGAGTTCTGAAAATCATGGTTCACATCTCATCTGGATAAATGAACCTAATAGATTCTTACTTCCAGTAATGCTCAGATGCACACAATTGTGTGCACAGGGCTGTTTATTTTCATTGCAGATCAGGCAGGGATGTTCTTTATCTTGTAAAAAGGCAATCTCTCAATCTGGTCCTGTAGTTGATGTTAAAGGCAAACACAACCGACACAACTGTTCCGGTCCTGCTGTGACATAGCCGCACCTGAAAATTTGATGCTAGCAGGACATCAGTGGTTCATGCCTGCAATTCCAGCTACTCAAGAACCTGAAATGTGAGGGTCAGGGTTCAAATCCAGCCTGCACAGAAGTCCATTAACATCTTGTCTCTAATGATGCATTGACTATCTGGAAGTGAAGATGTTATTCAAGGGGTAGAGCATCAGCTTTGAGTGAAAAATGCAAGTGAGATTGAGGCCTTGAGATTAAGCCCAAGTGTTCAAGCCTTAGGATCAGCACACACACATATTTGTGTCCACTTACACACATGAACAGACACACAGAAGCCAAATAATTTTGTATTTTATCTGTGAAAGTCTGCAAAGCTTGTTAACATGTGGATTATGTTCTTCTATCAGTGGTAGGATTCCAGTCTGGTGCCTCATGTATTCTTCCTTATTGTGCTAGAAACATTGTATCCCAATAAACTGAAAACTTGCCATCCACTCAGTGTCTCAAACTTGTCAGTGCCTATTCATTGTTGTATGAGCACCAATTGTAAACTACATTTTTCATAGCGTCTATTGAGCAATGCCCAATTTTTATCATCCAATTATCTTTTTTATTGTAAAAATACTGTATAGAGTGGTTACAATTACATAGGCAAGATAATGAGTATATATTTTTCTTTTTAATTCTTTTTTTGTTTTGGGGCCGGTCCTGGGGCCTAACATCTGGCCTGGGCACTCTCCCTCAGCTCTTCAGCAAAAGGCTGCACTCTACCACTTGAGCCACAACGCCACTTCTGGCTTTTTTCTTTTTGCTTATGTGGTGCTGAGGAATCAAACCCAGGGCCTCATGCATGCAAAGCAAATGCTCTACCACTGGGCCTCCTTCCCAGCCCATGAGTACATATCTTTTTTTTTTTTTTAATTGTTTTTGACTACCTTATGCATTTTATTTATTTATTTTAAATTATTTTTTATTGTGAAAATACTGTACAGAGGGGTTACAATTACATGGGCAAGATAATGAGTACATTTCTTATCAAGCATTGTAGTGTCCTCATTTGTTTCCCCTTCCTATCCCTTCCCAGCCTCCGCAACACCCATAATCCTCCCCACCAGCCACCAAAGTTGTAAAGTTCGTTTTCCACATGACAACATGTACTTCTCATTGTTGGAAGGGGTCCACCTGTATTCTTATTTTAACGACTTGTTTTTCCTCTTCCCCTCCACAAATTATAGCAGCATCAAATACAGTGAAAGCAGGGTTTATACTGTGGGGGAGGGACATACAAAGCAACTTAGAAATAATCTTATAATTGTGTCAGAAACAAATGCATAAAAGTAAAAAAACATTTAAGTACATATCTTAGGGTTTATTTCCCTAACATCACCTTATCTGACCTTTTCTGCTTGACTCATACATATACTTGATATTGTAAAAAAGGGAAACCATGGGACCTATGATTCTTTGGGCCTGGATTACTTTGGGGAATGCCCTGGTGATTATTAGAACTATTTACATTCCTGCTGACCAGCATCTATCACAGAGGGAAAACAAAAGCAGCCTGCATGAGTTTTCATTGACTCCCACTTGAACCCAGGAGGCTTTCACTGGGTTTAGAAGGAGGATCTCCACCCCTACCCATTCCCAATATATGTCCTTTCTGCCAGCCAGGACTCCAGGCAACCCGCTCTGGGACTCTTCACGGACTTGTACTGGAACCAGGTGGGCACCATGAGAGGCTTCTGAGCACCTGCAATGGAGTCCCTTCTGCCTGCTGCAGAGACACAAGAGTCTCAAACTTCTTGGAATCGCCATGCTGGAGTCTCCCTGCAGGCAAAGGAGCTTTGGTGAGCTGGAGACTGAGCTGGGATTCCCCTGTGCATTACTTAATGGCTCTTGATCACCCTCTTCCACTCCTGTACTTCCAATTGTATACTAAACTGTTCCTCCTCCTCAACACTTCTCCTTCCTATTTTCCTTCTGCCCACCTGTGGGGCCTCTAATCCTAGCAAAGTAGGAGGGAAGTTCATTCCACATTTTCAATGTCTCTGTTGTCTAAACCACATAATATCCCTGTATGTTTTTCTCTTCCACTCAGTGCAACACCTGTGAACACTCATTAAGAATAGGAAGCTACAAGACTGTTTGGTATTGGTTGTTGGAGCATAATGCCCAAACCAGGCCACAGGACACCTCACAGAATTCAATCCCACTCCACCTTTGCTCTCCGTGGGAGCTCTAGAGGCCAAGGAAGTGTGAGGGAAACTGCAGGGCCAGAGGTCTTGAGACTTGAGCATAACATGAATGCAAAACCAACCCAAAGGCCAGGCTCTATATTGGGCACCAGTAACTCATTCCTGTAATGCTACCTACTCAGGAGGCTAAGATCTGTGGTTTGGGATTTGAAGCCAGTTTGGGAAGAAAAGCTCCCATGAGACTCTAGTCTCCAATTTACCACTCAAAATCTGGAAATGGCACGTGGCTCAAGTCTAAATGCTAGCCATAAGCACAAAGACAGTGCCCAGGCTCTGAGTTCAAGACCCACATCCAATGGGGGGGGTGTAGGAAGGACGTTGGGTACTGGTCGATAATAGTGGTAAATTTGGCTCTTCAAGAGGCTGAAATCTGAGGAATAATGTTTGAAGCAGCCTGTGCATAAAAGTGCATTAGACTCTTCTGTCCACTTCACCATCAAAAAGCCAGAATGCAGCTTTGGTTGAAGTGGTAGATCACCAGCCTGAGGTAAATAGCTTAGTTTTGAGAGCAGAGACCTCCTTTCAATCCCCAGTGGCAGGTTAAAAAAAGAAAGCCTAAGAAAAGCAAAACCCATAACGCTCGCAGGGGATCCAGCAGAACAGTTAGGTGAGGCTAAAACTGAAGTTCAAGCTTCTAGACTGCCCAACATTTCACCCAGAAATTGTGGTGTTATTGAAAAAGCTACTCAAAGAGCAATTTGACTTGCCATGGACTTCCCCAACAAAGGGAATCACATTTAGCATTCCCAAGAATACATCTATCTATGTATCTCTTTATCTATTTATCTATCTCTCTGTGTATTTATCTATCTATCTATCTATCTATCTATCTATCTATCTATCTACCTACCCACCTACCTACCTACCTAGTTCTGCCTCTGAACTCTTGGCCTTAAGCTTCCAAGGCAAGCATTTTTTCAATCACACTTTTGTGATTTTCTTAGATTTCTTATAAGGCTTTGCGTTTTTGGCCTGGCCAGTCTGGACATCTGATAACCTCCTGATTTTGGAATGTAGGTGAGCACCACCCCTTCCATTTTCCATTGATTTATAGGAATCTTGCTACCCTTTTGCTTCCACTGATCACAATTTTGGTTTTCCACATCTGTGCCCCTGCATTAACTAGAATTTAGGAAAAAGTCTGCACACATGGCTAAATATTTATATTTTTTCCACAAATGATAAAATGCTTACAATTTACACTTCATCTCACTTAGCATTTTCTCTTGAAGCTGTTTCATTTGGCACTTTGTGTGACACTACAAATCTTCTTTCTTTCTTCCTCAGTCTTCTTTCTCCTCATCTTCAAAAACATGTAAGAAATATGTGTTTATGTCTAAAAGCATGAATGTATTAATGTAAAATAGAAAAGAGACCTCACTATATGTTCTTTTGTGCCACACAGAGTACACATTTTATATATTTCTAAAAGCATACATTATTTGAGCACAGGTGGCTCACGTCTATAATTCTATCTACTGTGAGGCTGAGATTGACAATTGTGGTTTGAAATCCAGCCTGAACTATGAAGTCCAAGAGACACTTAACTTATCTCTAGTTAACCAAAGAGCTGGGCCTAGATGTCTGCCTCAAGCTGTGGAGCACTGGCCTTGAGCAATGAAGCTTGGAGACAATGCCTGGACCATGAGATCAATTAGATAATGCATGTGCAACATACATGGTCTAAAATGAAGTCCTTTTTTCTTTTAGACATGGTGAAATTATTCTATTCCTAGAAGGATCAATGTTACAAAAAGTTACAAAATTCAATAGGTATAGTAAAATAGGAATTCATCTGAATTAAACCTGTCAATAGTTACTCAGAAAGCTGAAATCTAAAAATCCAGATTTGATGCCAGTTTAGACATAAAGCCTATGAGACTCTTATCTCTAATTAGCCAGCAATAAGCTGGAAATGGGGATGTGGTTTGAATAAGAGCTCAAGATCCTGAGTTCAAGACGTGGACTTGGCCATACCTAGAAAAATGTCAAACACCCACTATGGTCATTTTGTAACTGTCAAGTTAAACATCAAACACTAGAGGGAGCCTTTCAGTCCAGGTGCCAATTAGATGGGACATTCTGAGCAGAGCAGATGGCTTCAGATTTTTCATTGTGTTTATGCATTGTAGTCACACACAAACACACAACCTCCTTGACACATATTTCCTAAGGCAGCCATGCTGGAACAGGGAGGTCCCCATCTCACACTTAGGAATCCAAGCCCCTGCTTTGCCAGGTCCCCAAGCCCAGCTGTGGTCTGATGACCTTCCAGTGCACTGACAGCTGTTTGAAATGACTGTTTGTGCCAGTATTGGGGCTGGAACTCATGGCTGTGCAGTATCCCTCCGCTTTTATGCACAGGGATGGCTCTCTACCAGTTGAGAGCACTTCTACTATGGCTTTTTGCTTGTTCACTGGTGATAAGAATCTCAGACTTTCCTGCCCAGGCAGGCTTCTTGCCTGGCTATCAGGATTGGATTTTAGGTGGGAGCCACCAGCAACCTAGTTGTTTATCTTTTTATACAAGTTGGCATACCCAGAGACACTCTATTCATTGACTGGGAGACTTGAACATAGCAGATAAAGTTATAAAAAGTTAGGAAAGTTAGTGAAAAGACATTAAAATGCATGCTTTGCAGAAGAGACTTAAACACTCTCAGTCTTTAAATGAGCAAAAGAAAAAGACTGTACATAACAAGACCCAGATCATTTGAATAAATAAGAATTCCTATGAAAATAACAGTCGGATTTTTCCCTACAATTGGAAGAAATCTTTTCTTTCAAGCGTTAAGGAAGACTAAAAACTTGATCACATATTAAGCTTTCAAGTAAATCTCAGTGAATTTTACATCAGGACAATTCTATCTTGCATCTCTGATTGTAGAGAAAAATATGAAATTAATAATTCGAAATAAGAGCAAAAATAAAATGGTAAATGGATCAGAAATTTCAACTCACCTTAATCTACTGAAAGGCATTTTTCAAACTGGATATAATCATATATGAAATCATGTACCAGCACATAAACATGAACACACTGAATGAAGTGTGGTATAACTAAAGGAGGTTGGTATTGGTTTAACTCCTTAGAAGAACTAACTTCTAGTTTGATAAGATGCATACTACAGTGCAGAAACATGTACTGTTGGGAAGGTAAATGGAGCAAATAAATGGAGAGAAGGGTGAGCCACTACCATCATTGGAGTCAATGTCCATACATAAATGCAACCAGTAACTTGATGGGATTGCTGGGTTTGGCACATAGAGGAGAGGATGCATTGTACTCATAATCTAGCATGAATGGAAACCTCTTGGTATAGCTACTTAGATGTGTTAAATATTAAGTGTTGTGCTGCCTCTTGTGTACCATCTCCCTTCCTTTTGGTGTTACCCTGCCTTCCAGGTGTCCCCTATGACAACGGAGATTGCAACCTCAGTGTCTGCAAATCACCTCATCCTATGGTGAGTCCTGTCCACCACACACAGATTCTCAAAGCAGAATTTTGGGATGGTGAAGGGCTTTCACTGGCCAGTCTAGGAGTCAGAGGAGAAATACAGTCATTGTTTGGGGAGACAATTTCAAAACACATTTCATAGAGTTTCCAGTCTATCCCTGTGAGGACAAGGGCTATTTTCTTAGAGTGCATATTAACTCTCTCCTGCATGCATCCATTCTTTCCTTCTCCCTGGTCTCTCATTCCTAATTTCTCAAATCATTAGGTTGTTGGACACAGGCTTTTGTCCCAGCTGTCCTTCCGCATTTCTAGGGAACATGGTGAATTACTTTTTCAGATGTTGACCAAAACTCCATTATGGTGAGGTGACTTCTGGTGAATGAGAGATAAGTGGAGATTTTACTGCAGTAGGGTTGCCTGTGAGCATTGCTTATATTTCACTATAGAACAAGACCAAAGCAGGTGCAGAATGGGGCATAAGAAAAGGGAAAATGTTTTATATCCTTCAATTAGGGAAATTACAAAACTAATAAAATTGGGAGGAAAAGTGAAAAAATATATTATTTCTTTGAGTAGGTAATACCTTAGAGTTAAAAGTATTCTATTAAGCTGATAAACCAAGTAGTCCAAATGTAGTGATATGAAATAATCTATAAAATAGCAAAGACAATGCTAATTAAAATCTGTTTGGAAGAAAAGAGTCAGGAAAAAGAAACCTAATTTTAAACTTGATACAGACATAATGGACATCCTCTCTTAAAGTAATAGGCCTAAAGAGTATTAAGAAACTGAAAATAGGGGCTAAGAAGGTGACTCAGTTGTACAGTGCTTGCCTTTCAAGCATAAGGCCCTGGGTTCGATTCCTTAGCACCACATAAGTAGAAAAAAACCACAAGTGGTACTGTCGTTCAATAGATACAGCTCTTGCCTTGACCTAAAGTGCTGAGAGACAGTGTGCAGGCCCAGAGTTTAAGCCCTATTGCAAACCAAAGAACAAAAACAAAAGCTGAAAACATCACACAGACTATTCTTAGTATTAAAAACATACTGGGCTGGGAAGGTGGCTCAGTGGTAGAGTGATTGCCTTGCATGCATTAGGCCCTGGGTTCGATTCCTCTGCACTAAATAAGCAAGAAAAGCTAGAAGTATTGCTGTAGCTCAAGTGGTAGAGCACTAGCCTTGACCTGAAGAGCAGAGGGACAGTGTCTAGGCCGAGAGTTCAGGCACCATGAATGAC
The DNA here is from genome assembly GCF_019054845.1 of Dipodomys spectabilis. Taxonomy (NCBI): domain Eukaryota; kingdom Metazoa; phylum Chordata; class Mammalia; order Rodentia; family Heteromyidae; genus Dipodomys; species Dipodomys spectabilis. The sequence continues at coordinate 5,961,918 of NW_024870779.1, forward strand.
AAACACACACACACACACACACACACACACATACCCCTGTGGAAGAAATTAACCATACAACGAAAGATACTCTGTTTTCCTTTTGTCCATCTTAGGCTTCAATCTCAGTGCATAGGTGATTTTTCTGCTCACGCCTAGTACTCATTAACTCAGAACCCTGGCTCTGCTTCTGATTTTTTGTTGGTTAATTGAATATATGAGTCAGGAATGTTCTTGTCTGTCTGGCTTCAAATAACATGATGAGATCTGAGCTTGCTGATGAGCTAAGGTTATTAGTATAAGCCATCAGCACTGAGAAAAGAAAGATACTTTTTAAACTGCAAAAACAGTGTACATAAAAACATGGAACAATCTACCAAATTATCTGAATATCAGTATCACATCACTACCGGATGGCTCTCTGTGTGTGCTTGTGTGGGTGTGCACAAGTGTGTGTGTATGTATACAAATAGCACAAATAGCCTGTGTGGGGACACAGGAGAAGGAGGGGAGAGGTAAGAGAAAACCCAGCGCACCCACCGCTCTATGGGAACCCATTCGTATTTTCCTCCCACAATGAATTGATTCATAATATGGTTTACTC